>NC_140991.1:23823203-25023203 GCF_052327205.1 Somniosus microcephalus | reverse complement strand
ACTTTGTTAACTTGTTTTATATTTTAATTCCTGTTATAGACCCTTTGGGCAACACATGCCAATTTAAATTTGTACCAGAACTATTTTAATTGTATATATCTGTGCCACCATGATTTAGTATTCATAAGTGCAAACTCAATAGGCTATTGGATCACTGGAGTATTGGTTTTTTTCTTTTGCCTTCCACAGTTCCCTTAAAAAAGAAAATAGTCCTAATGTAAAACTACACCAAAAATTAGAAACTTAAATTAAAAAAAGCTGCAAACTATTCTCTAAGTAGAACTATTTGAATCTCATTGGTTACAATATTTATCTAATAAGCAGAAACAATACCATTATTCAATTGGGTTCACTCTTTGGATGAATAAATATGGAAGTGTATCCTCATTTATTCTCAATTTTACCAATAATTTTATTGATATTATATGACAGTTTCATCAAACAGCTAGTTTGATATTAATCTAAATGCTTTGGCAACATCAAACGCTCATGAGAGCTTTACTCACAGTTCCTTAAAATACTACTTACATTATAAAAGTCCTGGACAGTTGGGTTAGTGATATGAGATTCAGCCAGTACCCTGCCAACCAGGTACTGCATGTATTTATCAAATCCATCATTGTTCTTGATGAAACATAATGCAACATCATCATCTGTCTGACATTTTATAAGGTCGTTCAGGAAGGTGCTGAAACAGAGTAAAAAGTATTTCACTTATATAATGTTTGATTTAGTTTCTCAGCCCTTCCCTTAAGTTTCCGGGTTAGCCTTGTGTAATTTTTCTCTGCAGGCTTGCGGCGAGTTTCACACTTGCGCTTGGAACATCGCCATTGGAGAAGACGGACAACTGCTGATGCTGCAGAGGGTGGACGCCTGCAGCAGGTTACAGGGGTGAGCAGCAGGGGAGATTAATACAACTCTCTAGGCTCCAAAGTAGATTTGCAGATCCATTCTGTGAATGAGACAGTGCTAAGATGCATGTGGACTGAGCATGAGAAAGCCAGAGGGGTGGTGAGTAAATGAGGATGTACTTCCTTCCCAGTAGAGGCAGAGGTATAGGCGACCATTGGCTTTGGAGTCTTGGGATCCAGAACTACTGGGTACTTGACTGAAAAAAAGGATACTGAAGGAACATCACACCTACATGGAGGCTCTGAAGTCAGACTGAGGTAAGCATAGCGCCTGGCAGCTGGGACTCTGGCATATACAGGGTTTTCAGGATCTGATAGCTATCATTAGACCAGCCAGTCCACTGATCAGTGGACCCACAGTTCCAGGGTCCAGTGCAATGGTGATGGTCACAGTCGACCTGCAGGAAGTTGCTGCTTCTCAGGTCAGCAGCACAAGCCAGGCATCTAGCTTTTTCCCCTCAGACCATCATGCAAGTGGCATGTGGGAGGTGACACCAGGCTGCCCAGTCATTTCTGCCTTCTCAGCTGATGCTAGCAATAGGTATGGTATGCCTCTTTCATTACATTCTAAGTTAACCCTAGTGAATGGGGACGCAAGTTACAATTTTTCAGAACTTTTCTTTAATAATGCGTGGCTTCGTTAGATCAATTTTTTTAATAACATTCCATTATTTTCAAAGTAATTTCATAATTTAAGTTTAAAAGAATCTGTATTCAGTTATCTATATGCATACACCCGTATTACAAACCTGATGTGGAAATCGGTAATTTCATTAATGTTTCGGAAAATTGTTTGTTTGCTGTTTGCTACTGAGGGTGGTACGTGGGGGTTTGTTTCGGTATGTTTGACATAATGGTCGACAAAGAACTGTAAATCTCTTGTGAACTCTTTTTCAGTTGCAATCAGATCCTGCACAATGAGGCTGTAATCACATAAATCACAATGCAGTGTTAGATAAAAATTTCTAATCTGAATAATACAATTTATAGGTAGTTATCAGAAAATATTGATTCCATAAGTGTTGTGTAATTAAATAAATGTAAATAAGACCATTATGCCGCAATAAGCCAATCTTATCTCATGAAACAGTTAACCTGAAAAATCATTTTAAAAAAAATCAAAATGTATCGAGTGTCTGAGTTTCTTATTTTTAGAACAGAATAATGACAATTTTAATAGATGACAATAGAGTAGAAATGGGACTCGAGTCTACTCACTACAACTTTCTCCTGTACTCATCTTCTGATTCAATCTCCCCAGGGAATTCAGGGCTTTCCAGTGCGGCCTCGGCTGTGAACTATCACACAAGAGAAATGAACCCTGTTTAATTTACACAGTCAGCAGAAGATGCGTGCAGCAAACCAGCATTTAGTTTCTGTTTCATACTCGGTGCAAAGCGACTGTAGCGAGACTGAGAATTCAGCAAACGTCCAGTACGACTATAGATAAACAGTTCACCACCACCAAATATTCAACTGAATTTATCTTGTTCAAATTACTTGTCTACCTCACATCTGTGTATATTTAAGTGTGTATTGTTAATTATATCGTTCTCTTTCCTTTACGAGGGTAACTTTCCCCAACCGTATCCTTGTGCCTTGAAAATGCTGTGCAAAACATTGCTATTCTAGCAATTACAAAGCAACTTATACCTAATTAAATTGAAGTGCGGAGTGATTCTAAAGCAACCATCTAACAGAAGAATTTAAGTGGTATCATAAACTGCAAGAGTAAAACTAGAATGGTTTATAGTTGTTATCTGAATGCTGCACTAGATCAAAAACTTAAAATTTACTTCTTGATATCTATTGTTAATATCAATACATATTGTTTGCACTTCATGTTGGGATTTTATTCTACATTTTATCGTCAATATTTGTGCTGGCAGTGGCTGTTGGTACACAACTCAACATACCCTACGGGGGAAAAACTGGGTGAGTAGCGCCACCTGTTAGTGCCTAAAGAGGCAGTCAGTGGCTGTAGCGCCACTGGCTGCGTCTCCCACGATATTCAGCAGGGGCGCTAATGGTGGCGTTAGCCATTTGCGCTGCGCCGCCACCGATGACATCAGCGGTGTGCGCAGCGCCCCGTTCGCGATATTTGGTAGCGAACGCCGCAGTTGCGCCGTTCGCTACCCACGCCCGGTTCACGGGGCCTTGCTGTGCCGGCAGTGGCGCAAGTTAAGGTGGAGGTGCGGGGCGGCCGCCTTTTTCGGCGGCCGCCTGCCAGCACCTCCGTCCCCGGCCTCCTGACCCCCCCTCCGCGGCATTGCCGACTGTTTCCCGAGAGCCCGGCACTTCTCCTTGGTGCCGGGCTCGTTTGCCGGCACTCGCGAGCAGGGATCGCGCTGTTGCAGGCCCCTCCCCCTTAACAATGGGAGGAAGGCCTGCAGTACCGCAGCGTGTCGTGCCGCAGCGCCTGCGATATTCAGTTTCAGCGCCCTAAGAGGGACGCGGAGCGCCTCGAGCCTCGCCCCGTCTCCCTCTAGGGGCAATGAAACTGAATATCTGACGATCGCTAAAGCCTCGAACGCTGCGCTAAATCCTGCGCTCAGGCGACTTTGGCGCCCCAACCCAATTTCTAGGCCTACATCTTTGATGTGTGAGGAGGGTTGCACAAGAGTATTAGCAATTGTGGTGTCATTATTTTAGGTCTAGTGATAAATATAATTAATTACTAGGAAATTCTCTAGCAGAGGGTACAGTGTTCGCAAGAGCCCTGAAGCGGACGTCACACTTGGGGAGTCTGGACGATCTAAACTGCCGGATCTCATTTGAATAAATTTTCTCTGTCTCCCACCTGAACCCGGCTGGATCCACTACCTGTCCAGCGGGAACTGCCCCCGACAGTCAGTTGAGGGGCGGGGGGAGGAGGCCAAGGCTAGTGAGGCTTAAGGCATCCATTCAGGCCTGGAGAACTCCTGCTCCTCCTGGCACACAAGGAAACCTAAAAGAAAATGTTTCACTTACCTGTTGGACCTTTTTGTGCCGATGATACCAGACGATCCAACAGGTTTGGTCTGACAGGCAAGCTGTCACTGCTGCCCCCTTCAGGGCTCTGACTTAAATTGCACATTGGGTCCTGATCTGCATATTTAAAGTAGAAGCCCGCTTCTTTCCTGTGGTTGTCCGCTCGCCTGCTCTAAAGAGCATGTTAAGATCGGGACACGGTGGGAAGGCAATGGGATCAGAGTTGGTAAATGACCGGCCTCGTTTTAATTGCCTGCCGCCCGCCTTTCACCAAGCGGGGGCAGTTAAAATCAGGGCCTCTGTGTGTACTAAGCATGTAAAAATTCTAATTACAATAATTTTGCTAGGGTTGGGAAACAGGTGGTAAGCAAATGCTACACTGCACCCCTGACATTGCAAGGCCACTATTGTACATTTATCGACAACAATATCAAGGTTTATGTCTTTCTGTACAAAAGAAATTTACTTCGCAATGTTTCAGTGTATATGTGTACTTGACTATGCTTAACTGGAGTTGTGAAGTTTACCTTTAATCTTTTGTCCAGATAGGCAGGAGATACCCAACCCTGTCTAGCAGGCGTAGATTTAGTAGGCTTGGTCCTAACCAGCCATTTCAGTGGATGTGCAGAGTCGAGAACCTCCACAAATTGCCGCTCTTTAAGGTGAATGGACTCCTTCTCAGTTGGTAGTGGGTTGTAGTCTGCTGTAGCCATGTAAATGTCAAAAATCTGCCATGAGAAAAAGATGGAATTAAAGTATTTTTTTTTACTGCTATCCAATAAGATAAGCTGCTTTCTTTCCTTACAGCTTTTTCCTCTCTGCATTGCCACATACTGGGTACAGTAGCACAGGTGCCAGCCACTCTTCTGTCCCTCACCCAAGAGCTCATTTTTCATGAGCGAGCCTAAACAGTCTAAATGGCAAGCTATAAAACCTATAAAATTCTGTCAGGCCTGGACAGACTAGATGCAGGAAGGATGTTTCTGATGGCCAGGGAGTCCAGAACCAGGGGTCATAGTCTAAGGATAAGGGGTAAGCCATTTAGGACTGAAATGAGGAGGAATTTCTTCACCCAGAGTGGTGAACCTGTGGAATTCTCTACCACAGAGGGTGGTGGAGGCCAGTTCATTAAATATATTCAAGAAAGAGTTGGATATATTTCTTGAGGCTAAAGGGATCAAGGGATATGGGGAGAAGGCAGGGACAGGGTGCTGAATTTGGATGATCAGCCATGATCTCATTGAATGGCGGAGCAGGCTCGAAGGGCCGAATGGCCTACTCCTGCTCCTATCTTCTATGTTTCTATCTGGCTTTGGGAGGCATCACAGCCAAGCCGCTCACATGACATACGCATTCCAGTCTCTTGATAACAATTTATTTTTCTTCCCTCGCTAGTTGAAACCTGGTTAAAATCAACTAACCGAGAGTGGAAACAACAGATTAAACCTGGGACTCATCGGGCCCGATTTTGTGGATTGTGGGAAATGGTCGGGTTTCCCCGATGGGGTTCTGACACACAAAAAAATGTCAGCCAGCTCCACGCAATTTTCCCTCAAGTGGCCAATTAATTTCGAGCATGTGGACAGCCTTGCTAATTGTCCATTTCTAGTCAGAAAGCCCCACAGTATGATGTCATCATTCGTGGTGCTTTCAACGTCCATAGCAAGCACTGCATCCTCTGAAGGCTTCCAAACGAACCATACAGGATGGCAGAGGAGCCTGCAGCAGCTGTGGCCAGTGCCAGGCCCCGAGCTGCCTCCAAATTCGACGAAGCTTCACTGCAGGCATTATTGGATGGGGTTAGGGCCCACAGGGAGGTCCTCTTCCCTAGGTCAGGGAGGAAGAGGCCTCCCACTGAGACCAATGCTGCATGGATGCAGGTGTCAGCAGATGCCAACTCGCTGGGAGTCACCAGAAGAACCTTGGCATTACATCTCTAACTCCTTCTTTTACTCCCCCACAGTACCATCCAGAGCCCCTGTCCCCACTGTGGAGGAGGAAGAGGCTGTGCAGCCAGACTCCTCAGAGGAAGCTCCAACTTCTGAGGGCGCAGCGTCAGCAGAAGTAAGCGCACCCAGCACCAGCGCAGACACTCACACCTCGGTGGGACCTTCAGGACATAGAGTAGTGTTGTCACCTGGTGTTTCACAGCTCACAAGTGAGCGTCAGCAGATTCTGGAGACAGGGACAGCAGTGGAGAGTCCTCGTTGGAGGGCGCAGGACTCTGCCAGCTCAGCTCAGCTGCGCTGCATGTCGACCCTCTGCCTCTGGATCCATCCGCAAGAGAAGAGGTGATGGATCGCCATGCACAGGTGCAGGAGTCTCTGGCAGGTTTTGTCTCCAGGGTCGCTGCGAGTGTGGAGCGAATGGAGGAGTCCATAGCGACCATGAGCAGAGCCTTTGTGGAGTCATTGGCACATGAACGCATCACCATGGAAAGTTTGGCAACCTCCATGGAGGAGATAACTCGCCAGGGTACGGAAAACATGGTGAGTGCTCATAAGAGAATGACATCTCTTGAGGAGCGTTGGCCATCTATTGAACAGAGAAACCAGATCTTCATGGAAGTCCATCTGAGTAGGACTGCCAGTGCAGAAACGGGTCCCCATGGCCCCCTAAAGCGCAGCAAGGTGGTCTCAAGCCACTGCCAAGCGCTGGCCCCTTCTGGCCTGTGCAGCTTCAGGTGAGTGAGCAGCAGCCTGGTGCTCATCATGCTGTTCCTGGTTCTGCTGCTGCCGCCTCTGCTGCTGGAGATCCTGTAATGGCAAGAAGGGAAGGAAAAAAAGGCGTCCCATGCTTTTCGTAGATGCCTCCGCTGAGGAAGCGCTGAGTGAGGGTGGCAAGAGGGGCTTCCCAGGAGACCACATTGGAGAAGTGTGTGAGGCTCCAACCTTCCACAGCTGTGCCTAAGCCTTGAAGAAGTAGCCCCAAGCCTGCAGCAACAAGGTCCTTCAACATACAAGTGCTGTCCCTTTAAATCGCAGCTTTTCCGAATGACCTGCAGCTGAGAGCAAGCAAGCTGGGATGCTTCACACCAGGTTTCATCAGCGGGGTTCCCCGCAGGCGTGTTTGATGTGGGGAAAGCCCCAAAATCGCAACGGCCCCTGAAAGTCGACTTAAAACAAGGTAATAATTGCTCATTAGTGTTCCGACGGCCAGTCCCGCCAGCGGCAGGCGGGACTGAAGTGGGTCGCGGAGAAACGGCGGTCCGAAAGTCGGATGGGGCGGGGAATCAGGCGTGTGGGGTCGTGACCCCCTTTTTTGGCGATTTTCGGCCCCCGGCCGCCTGAAAAGCCGCCTGACGGCTGGCAGAAAATCGGGGCCATTGGGTCTGTTTAGCTCAGCTTCACATTAGCTAGTAAAATTTTCAAAGCAGTCCGCTTGATCTGTACCCCATTCCACTGGCTTAAACATTCTCTCCCTCCACCATGGACAGATTATCCGGTCATTATCACATTGCTGTTTGTGGGAGCTTGCTGTGCGCAAATCAGCTGACGCGTTTCCTACATTACAATAATGACCACACTTCAAAAGTAGTTAATTGGCTGTAAAGTGTTTTGGGACTTCCCGAGATCGTGAAAGGCGCTATAGAAATGCATGTCTTTCTTTTCTTTTCCACCATGTGTACTATCTACAGGATGCGCTGCAGCCACTTGCCAAGGCTTCTTCAGCAGCATCACCCAAACCCACGACCGCCACCAACTAGAAGGACAAGGACAGCAAGGGAACAGCATCACCGCCAAGTCACACACCATCCCTACCTAACAGCATTGTGAGGGCACCTTCACCACATGGTTCAACAAAAAAGCCTACCATCACCTTCTCGTGGGAAACTAAGGATGGGCAATACAAGCCAGCCTTGCCAATGACGCCCAAATCCAGAGAATGAATAAAAAAAATGGACCCATTGGCAGTACCTACATTTTGGCCCCAATATTTACGGGACGGTAAAGAGGATGCGGAGGAGGCCGTAATCGGCCAAAGAACCCGGCAAGGCCCAGGGCTTGGAGGCTCTGCCGATCTCAATGGCAGGGACTGGTTTAAATAAAATGCTGCAGTCTCCCGCCCGACAACCGACCAGATCAACAGCCTGGTCGGCAGGCAGGAGCACAAGTAAACAGTGCCCGACAGTTAGTAGGGCTCAGAGCTTGGGGTCACGATCGAGGGGGGAGTGCTGTGAATGGAGCCGCGGTTGGGGCCGGGATTAGGGTTGGCGGGGGTTCTGTCAGCAATCGGGGTGGGGTGTCTTGCCGCGATTGGGGACGGGGAAAGTATTGCTGCGATCAGTGGGATAGCCCGGTTCAAGGGAGGCCTAAGGCTTCCTTGTGAGGACTGGAGGAGCACTTCTGCCTTACAAAAAAAGCTGAAAAATAAATTTCAAACTTACTTGCTGGGCCTCCTGTAGTTTTGCTCGATGGGGGAAGCCGACACTGCCCCCCCCCCTCCCTCCAACCAGCCACACTCAGGCCGCAGGTTGATATTGCAGATGGGGTCCTGATGATCTCATTGGACCCGATCTGCATATTTAAAACGGGACCTCGCTTCCCTCCTGCTGTTGTCCTGCTCAAAAGAGCAGGTTAATATGGGGACATGACGAGAAAGAAGCTGGACCAGTGGGGGTACCCGACACCCATTATTTTAACTGCACCACCAACCCCCCCACCCCCCGCAAACAGTTTCCGCCAGGTGGGAGCAGTTAAACTCGGGGCCACTAAATCTATAAAGCACTGGAACATTCTGTAGTTCTGGTTGTTTGATCAATGAGCAAATGTTTTAATTTTCTTTTCCTGTCCTCTAGTCTTTCCATGCCACATACCTTCCTGGTGAAAGGACAAGATATCCTCCAAAATGCTTCTCTATGACCAGCTACTTGTAGGTGTTTATGAATAGTCTAAGACGACTGCTGTTTAGTAATTCTGCTATTCCTGTGGGAAAGCACAGCAATACAATGATGCTATGAATTCATTGGGCAGGATTTTCATTGGGCCGTGGAGGCGGGATTGGAGGCGTGTGGGGCGTTAAAATCCCGAAATCGGGGGTGGGGGGGGGGGCACGAACCCATCCCGCACCGAACCAACCTCCATGCCAGTTTCAAAGGAGGCGGGTACCCGACCCGCACTGGGACCCGCCTCCCTGAGGCGGGAAGGGGATTAGTGCCAATTAACTGCCTGTTAACAGGTAGTTAACAGGCAGTTTTTAGCCTAATCCCTATTTTTAATGTTGAAGTGTGGGATTCCCGACGGCTCCAAACCACGCCAAGTTAGAGGAGGCGGACCGTCGGGATGAAGGGCTTGGAGGGGTCGAGATGTCCGGTGTTGAGGTGAGTGATGGGTGCATGAGTGCAAAGGTAAGTGTGTTTGGTGTGTGTAAAGTGTTTAAAGAAGTTCTACTAACCTTTACAGCCTTCCTTTCTTCAGGTCTCAGGAGTCCCTCATCTCACCGGCACAGAAAACAGAATGGCTGCGAGCTGTCAAAAATTGCAGCATTCAGCTTTCTGTTCCGGGGAGATCTCTAAATCAGCCTGAGAGGAAGGAATTAACTTAAGAGTACAGATTGTTAGTGTTTGACAGCTTCAAACAGCTGTGAAACGCTGATATTTCATCTGTCAAAAGGACTTGACAGATGAAATATCAATCTGTGACGTCACCTGTTGCTGGGTGGCCCTTAATTGGCCTGCTGAGCGGGCTCAACAAGGTCAATCAAGTCAAAATCGCGTGAGTTGGCTAGAACTCGATGGAGGCGGGACTACAACCCCGAACGTTGTAATCCCGCCTCCTACCCGACTCAATGAAAATCCACCCCATTGTATCTGGAAATTAGGTTGCAAATTCACATCCTACAATGGGAAAACTTTTAACTTCCATTTGATTCTATTTAGGACTGATGTCAGGATGAACATTTTATGTAGGGAGTGATCAATGTTCAGAATAAAACCTTACATTATTTCAAGATCTGGTTAAGTGACATGATGGTAGACTGTAAATTTTTCCAGGACAGGTAAGTTAAGATGGATCAAATTGACTCATTCATCTCTCTTATCTTGGGATCTTAAAAGGTAATTTAAAGTATACACTACCTCGCCTCTGGTTTCTGCATCTTCAGACTCAGAGGAGGATTCGTTGACAATAGAAGAAGGCCTGGATCTACCATGTCGTGGAGATGGAGATGGAGTCTTTGTTTCCTCGTCACTTTCTGCTCCAGGAACGCGAAGTGAAGCTGAAATACAGTACAGGCTTTCCATTAACCTCAACTTCACCGTACCACTACTTCTCAATTTATTTGGTCTTTTTTCCTACTCTTTTCAACCTTGATAGTGTCCTGGACTATGGGCTGCTGCACTTCATCTCGGTTTCTCAGGAAAAAGCTTAAAATCTGTTTCTTTCACTGCGAAAAGAACATCACCAGGAATTTCTTCGGGGGTTTTCTCAATCAGCTGTCATAACTTTGGTGGATATCCCATTTACGCGTCTATCTGGGATTTCCACCGGTTACAGTGACCAATCAGGAGAATCCCTGAGGAAATTCCCAGTGCATGTTTTATTTCTGGAAACTTTTCTTTCTTGCCGCATGCCATTCTCAGCTCTCAGACCTCTGGCAGTGCAACTCTACAACTGGTGCACATGGGTGGCATTGGATGATTGGCTTTGAGATTTTTCCTTCTTGTATGGAAGCACCTACCCTCTGCTCAGCACCTTCCCTGATGACATGGTTGACAGCAATAACCCATTGTAGAAATAGTTATGTGTACAAGTCTGTAATCTCCCACCATGGTGGGATTTGAGCGCCATGTTATTCCAGGATGTGCTCTTTTCGGTGCTGAGATAGAAAGAGAGAATGATAGATAGGGACATTTAGCTAGAGAGCACGGGAGAGAAATGGATGGATACAGAGGCAGAGACAGAAAGGAGGAGTGGTTAGGACCATGTACTTAACAACAATGTAATTCTGTTTGAGGAGTGTAGGGTTCTCAAAATTCCCACATTCCCCAAAAGTTATCAATAAAAGGGACCCTGAATGGACAAGTTATTAAAAAGGGTACCAAAAAGAAAATGGCTTCTGAAACCTCGTGACATATACCAGAAACGCTGTTTACGGAGGTCACGGTCCATCATCAAAGACCCTACCCACCCCAGCCACAGTCTGTTCGCCCCCCCTGCCATCTGGGAGACGCTACAGGTGCATTCGCACCCGAACGACCAGATTTAGGAACAGCTTCTTTCCCAGGGCTGTCATCCTACTGAACTCCACAAATAAACTCTAAAGCCTGCACATCTGCCAATGCACTTTATTATGTTTATGTTAATGTATTACAAGCCAAATGTATGTTGAATGTTTAAATGTCTTAATCTAAATGTACACTCTCGGGAGCCGCAAGCCTACATTTCGTTGTACTGCACTTGTGCACTGACAATGACAATAAAGTTGATTATGATTATGATTATGATGCAGGATTTTAAAAAGCAAGGCCCTGCAAAAGCAGGCCCATTCAAATCTTGAAACGAAACCTAACATGCATGGATCTGTGTGAAAGACTTTGTCATTTCTAAAGCCAGACAGCTAGATAAACACAGAATATGCATCCTTCATCTTTAAACAGTTTAAGTCAGGACAGACATAATCTTGAGGCCATTAACTTTTTGCATACATAATCGGTAACAGCTCAAAGTAGCCACCAAGACAGGAGAACGCCGATTAAAATTCATAAATGACAAACAGCCAGGATATTGAAGCCGTTAAGCAAGGAGACAACCGCCCCAAAAGCTGTTAAGGTGAATGACTGTAAACACCTTAGACGAGCCCGCCAAAATTAAACAAAGAACTGACCTGATTTGGCGCGCAGATAAGGAGTGAAAAACCGGTATAATTGTAGGCCCACCGGTAGCCAAGCCCTCTTCTTCCTCTCTTCTCTTCCCGCTCTGCTCGACACCGAGGATGCCCATTACAACACCGGGGGGCCAAACGCGCAGAGAGAACTGGACCCAACTCAACACACACAGGGCCGCAAGTGGGCAGGCGAGACGAGACAAACGGCAAGGCCGATAAGCAGAGAAGGGCAGAGTAAAGAAGCGTTGGGGACGAGTGGGCACACACCCCGGTAAGGTGACATTCGATGCATGGGTAGAAGGAGCAGCTGATGACCACGAGCACCGCGGTAACAAATTCAAGCCAACACCATAGACTGCCAACCGAACCCCAACCGCAACAAAACCTTCGACGACCAGACCACCACCAGAAGAACAACCATTCTGCAAGGTAAAGTACCCAACAAAGACTTTACTCCCTATCTCTAACGGAGGAAAAGAGGGTACTTTACTCAGGCGACTCCACCGCCGTGCCCTGGGACCACGTGACGACGGCAGGCCCCAAAGAGCGAACCCCAAAACCACAACTGGCTTAATCAACAGGTTTCGAACCGTAAAATGGAACCCCATTGGTGAGCATAAATCCCTGGCCCCTCGTAGCTCAATCTAGTTAGGTATTGGGGGTGGGACAAGGGTAGGGGGATTTTTAATGTGTTTGTTCCCTCGATGTGCCGTGTGTTCCCCATGCCCAAATAAGTGCACTTTTATATGCCTGTAATTATTCTAGTAATTTTCAGTGTTGTGATTTTATTGTGCCTTTAATAAAAATACGGTTTTCTTGCACCAAACCAGTTGTCTACTCTATTTCTGTATCGCCGCCTGTACCTAAGTCCGGTGTCTAGAACCCAGGGGTGTGGGAGCGATTCGAACCGCTCAGAGACAGTCAGGGACAGAGCTGACTGGGCACACGCCACCCCCTACAGGAGCAGGAGGTTTAAACCACAAATTTATAGTGTTACTGTCCAAATCTGCACGGGATCACTCAAATTCTGGAGGGGGTGCATGAACAGAGACCTGGGGGTGTATGTGCACAAATCATTGAAGGTAGCAGGGCAGGTTGAGAAAGTTGCCAAAAAAGCATACAGGATCCTGGGCCTCATAAATAGAGCCATAGGGCTCAAATTTCATCGGGCCATTGAGGCAGGATTGGAGGCGTGTGGGGGGTTAAAATCGCGAAATCGGGGGGCATAAACCCATCCCGCCCCCATGCCCGTTTCACAGGAGGTGGGTATCCGACCTGTGCTGGGAGCTGCCTCCCTGAGGCGGGAAGGGGATTAGTGCCAATTAACTGCCTGTTAACAGGCAGTTTTTAGCCTAATCCCTATTTTTATCCCTGAAGTGAGGGCTTCCCGACGGCTCCAAACTACGGCAAGTTAGCGAGGTGGACTGTTGGGCTGAAGGGCTTGGAGGGTTCGAGATGTCCAGTGTTCAGGTGAGTAATGGGTGCATGAGTGCAGAGGTAAGTGTGTTTGGTGTGTGTAAAGTGTTTAAAGAAGTTTTACTCACCTTTACTTAATAATGCAGCCTTCCTTCCTTCATGTCTCGGGAGTCCCTCATCTCACCGGCACAGAAAGCAGAATGGCCGCGAGCTGTCAAAATCTGCAGCATTCAGCTTTCTGTTCTGGAGAGATCTCTAAATCAGCCTGAGAGGAAGGAATTAACTTAGAGTACAGATTGTCAGTGTTTGACAGCTTCAAAGAGCTGTCAAACACTGATATTTCATCTGTCAAAAGCTCTTGACAGATGAAATGTCAATCTGTGACATCACCTGTTGCCGGGTGACCCTTAATTGGCCTGCTGGGCGGGCTCAACAAGGTCAATCAGGGGAAAATCGAGTGGGTTGGCCACAACTCGATGGAGGCGGGAATACAACCCCAAAACTGGGAGTCCCACCTCCTACACGCCTCCATTGATAAAATCCAGCCCTTAGAGTACAAAAGCAAGGAAGTTATGATGAGCTGTTATAAAACACTGGTCTGACCTCAACTGGAGTATTGTGTCCAATTCTTGGTACCACACTTTAGGAAGGATGGGAAGGCCTTAGAGAGGGTGCAGAAAATATTTACAAGAATGGTTCCAGGGATGAGGGACTTCAGTTACGTGGGTAGACTAGAGCAGCTGGGGTTGTCCTCCTTAGAGCAGAGAAGGTTGAGAGGAGATTTGATAGAGGTGTTCAAAATCATGAGGGGTCTAGACAGAGAGAAACTGTTCTCATTGGCGGAAGGGTCAAGAACCAGAGGACACAGATTTAAGGTGATTGGCAGAAGAAGCAAAGGCGACATGAGGAAAAACTTTTTTTACGCAGTGAGTGGTTAGGATCTGGAATACACTGCCTGAGAAGGTGGTGGAGGCAGATTCAATCGTGGCTTTCAAAAGGGAATTGGGTAAGTACCTGAAGGAAAAAAAATTGCAGGGCTACGGGGAAAGGGCGGGGGAGTGGGACTAGCTGAAGTACTCTTGCAGAAAGCTGACACCGGCTCGATGGGCCAAATGGCCGCCTTCTGTGCTGTAACCATTCTATGATTCTCTGATAACATGAAATCGAATTCAATTTGAGTGCTTGTCTGTTATGGGCACTATTAATGGGTGCTAGTGGAGGTTACATTCTGAATTAGCTTCCTCAAAATGAGTAAATTAGATTAGACTAATCTTTACTGCCCAAGGCTCACCTTGGCTGATCTTTGCAGAGACCATTTGTGTGATCTGAGATGTTAATTTCTGCAGGAATTCTTCTGTTCCAACATCAGCCAGTGAAAAATGTGGTAAGGCTGTGGTTGCAGAAACCTCTCTGCTGACTTCAGCTAGAATCTCTGTCTGACCTGTAATACAATAAAGGGAAATATTCTGAGAACTCATGAAACATTTGTGTTGCAAAATCTAAAAATAAAAACAATACAAATTGTGTCTAAAAATATAAAAACAATGCAAATTGTATTTAGACTATAGGATGAAGTATAGATACTTTATGTTACACATGCAATTTATTTTTTAATTAAAAATGTGCACAAGAGAAATATCTGTGTAGATCAAAGGCTAAATGGGCTCCGAGTGATCAAGAGAATATCCACAGGTTCTGCGTTGTTTTTGCTTGACTGGATACACACAGATTTTTACACCACAACATTTCCTAAGAGCAAGCTTTAATGTTTCACTAAGCTTACCTATTTTCATTCAATTGTACAAAGGTACTCACTTTTCTCTGATCCTTTACGATCAGGTTCTTGTGGTCTGTATCAAACAGAGGCATAACATCATTGTCACACAGTTGAAGAAAAAAGAGAAATCAAATTAAAATGAGGAATAAGAACACTATTTTTGAGACTATCTACAGCCAGGTTTTTTTTTTACAAATTTAGCAACTTACATTTTTTACATGCAACCATAGTTGCTTTCAGTCTCAGGATGTGGGCATCACTGGCATATTGCCCCACTACCGAGAGAAGGTGGGTGGTGGGCCACCAGAGAGAAGGTGGTGGTGGGTCACCTTTTGAACTGCTGCAATCCATGTGGAGAAGGTACTGCCACAATTCTCTTTTTGCAGTGGTTTAATACAATTGAGTGGCTTGCTTGGCCACTTCAGAGGGCTGAAACATTAATGAAATTACTGACATCCCCATCAGGTTTGTAATACAGGAGTACGCATATAGATAACGGAATACAGATCCGCGTGTAGTAGAGGTGCCAGGATCCATTGTAGCACTTTTACTGCTGACTTTGCCGAGATCAGTTAACTTAGCAAAGAATGGAGAGCTAAGCTGGTATGTTGTACCTGATCTGTACAAATCAGTACCATACCAAACAGTCAAGGGAGCTATCATTTGAATAGTTAAAGTGAACTCCACATTATTTTCCAGAGAAATATTCAAGAAGATGAATTTACCCGTGTAAGAATGTTTGCATAATAGCTTCTTTCACAGTTGTGGTTTCTTCTGTTGAAACTCCAACTTCTTGCATGAAAACAGAAAGGCACACAAATATTGAAAATTGGTAATGCATATAGTTCATTGAAATTAATAACTGCTAATTTGTCTCTGTAGTTTAGAAATTGATGCAATAAAAATACTGTTTTAAATATAAATAACCTGGTACTTCTACATATGTAAAAAGAACCCTTATATAAATCGTCAACTTTTTCTTGTCACTTATCAATTTGTGCAAATTGTACTGCAATAAATTGACCAAAAGCAGTTTGATTCTACAGGTCATATATGCAACTAGTAACATGCCAGCCAGGATAATCTAAAAGACTTGCATTTATAAAATACCTTATTATCACATCTCTGAGATGAATTGTAATTGGAGCACAATAAAAATGAATTGGAGAAATATACTAAAACTTCTGTAAGTTAAAAATGCCAATAAAAAAAATGCCATCACCGCTGCTTATGACAAATCTATCAGTAACTTTTGCTCACCATCTAAAACGTCCAAGTGGGCAGAGCAGATGGACTGGCCAGCCTTGTTTGTAGCAATACAGGTGTAGGCTCCAGTGTACTCCTTCCCGACATCCAGCAGGATCAGACTGTGCTGCATGTTTGAGCTGGCCAATTTATAACCTGGTGTATCTTGTTTAATCCAGATGACATCTTCCACTGACTCCTCTTTAAGCCACGTTATATCTGGTATTGGAGATCCTGCAAAAAGTGTATTATTGGCAATCTGAGTATTCAGATTACTTCTGAAGATTTTCAATATACTTTGTCAGCAGCAGAGCCTTGCAAAATTACTCTCAGGCCCTCGGGGTGCTGTTTGCTAATCAGTCATTAGGAGGTGTATGAGAGTGATCTAGGGTGACTGGAGAGCCTCCTTCTCTCCTGCGAGCCCAGGCACCTCGCTATGGCAGCACATTTGAGAACGCAAGCTCCTGGCTGGGAATCATTGGCAACATGTGTTACAGCAAATGCCGTTATGTGTTTTCTTTTCAAAAACACATCACAGAAATACCCTCAAGCTAGAGAAGAGATTTTACAATTGCTGGTGGGAGACTTATCTTACCTTCCACCCTGACAGTTAAGGTAATGCTCGCTCCTTTCTTTACGTTCCTGCTCGTGAACCGTTCAAGAAACCTTGGTGGAACCAGTTTCTCTGGTTTTCCTAGAAGTAGAGAGGAACAATCAGAAAATAAAATGCACTGCTAGTTTTTAAGTGTTATCTAGAGTTTCCTCTCCCTCTCTAACCAACAAGCTAATAGTTTCTGTTATTAAGAACATAAAAGTGTGGAATGTGGAAAAAAAATTGGCATATCATGCTATTCATTTTACAGACCACTTACCATGTATAATCTGCTTTACCATAATCATAAACTTGACTCATCCCACTTAATTTCCTGAGAGAAAAGTTTCTCCCTGCCCTTCAAAGATAAAGATAAATCAAGAAAGATTCCAGAATATCACTCCAGCCTTACATCCTATACTATAGGGTAATTCTGTAATTCCACACTTCGAGTGCGGAATTACCCCATTTTTATTCCTGACCAGTGTTCTTCCATGATATTTCATGGTTCCAGGGACTTCACTTTCAATTGCCTACCTCTTACTTATCCTCAAGTCCCTCAGTGCTGTTTCCAATTAGATATGCATAACTATCTTTTTCAGAGGTACTCCTTAACATAGCATTAATTACTTTAGCTAGGTCCTTTCTATATATGCAGTACTCTGTCAGGATAAAAATCATTCTAATTTTAAATGAAGATATGTTAAATTTAAAAAAAATAGGAAATGTACAGGTCTGCCACCATATGGAAGTAAAAGATATACATGTGGGAACCTTCACCAGTTCCTTTACCTTTTTAATCTCTGTATATTATATGTAGCTGCATACTTCATTATATACTATTGTTTTTAAGCTCGTCACTCATGTTACATAATTCTGAATGAGTTTTCAACTATTTTGTCTATTCTGCTTTAAATCATGGCATAGAAATTCCTTACCTTAGCGCCACCTGTTTGCGCCTCAATCCTGGTGAAAAATGGGCGGCTGCCATTTTGGTGAGGGCCTTAGTGCTGCAGCGCTGGCCCTGGAGCAGCAAATGGAGAGAGCGTGACATCAGTCAGCGTGCAATGCCAACTTAGCGGCACGCTCTGCGAACTTCGGCCTTAGCACCGAGTTCAGCGCTGGGTCCTAAGCTCGCTCTGAAAAGTGAGAGTTCAGCAGACGGACAGAGATGCTGGCAGCACTTCTTAAAGGGACACACACATCTTTCAGGTAAGTTTGCATTTCAGCTTTTGAACTGGATTATTTTTATTTTATTGAAGTAGTGCCTTTCTGCAATACATGTTAAAAGTTTTTTTTTAAAGTGTGCAGGGAGTGCTGCTAGATGCTTGCAAGCCCTCGGATGGTAAAGGAAGGCCTCCGAGAAGACAGAAAATGCTGGAAATTCTCAGCAGGTCAGGCAGCATCCGCAGAGAGAGAAATAGAGTTCACGTCTCAGGTCGATATGCTGCCTGACCTGCTGAGTATTTCCAGCATTTTATGCTGTCACTTCACATTTACAGCATCCGCTCGCAGAGGGAGGAGGAAGACACAGAAGTGGAAGATGCAGAAGACGAGGAAGCAAACCAGACATCCCCTTTCTGGCCGGGATATCCGGGATGGAATCATCCGCTTGTAGTACCAGTGACGACAACCCCAATTCCCCTTTCAACATTTGTCCCACACCTTATCTTCCCTCTGTTACTGACCATCACAATGTCCTCTTGGCCACAATGCTGAAATAAAAGCCACCACAAAGCAAACTTTCCAATCCAACTTTATATATCTATCCATCCAATATGACATCAAGAAATCAACTCATCACCCTTATGCATTCTCTTAGTGACTGTCTTGTGTGTGCCTTTGTCTATCCGACTGATGTCATGTAGTGCTACCTCAGTGGCTGCAGCATGGTTGGTGGAAGGCTACTTTCAGTGGGGGACACTGCAGATGGCCTTTCAAGACAACCTCGAGGAGCTGGTGGCTGGGAGTGTCAAATTGAGTAATGGTGTTTCTTCTTCTTCACTCTCCTCTCTCTCTTTTTGGTCAACTACTGGCTGGGCAGGCTGCATTTCTTGGATGTGTGAAATGAGGAAGGCACAAGGGTGGAGTTGTGGCGAGGGAAGAGCGGGAAATTAAGAGATACATGCCAGAAGGAGGATAACGTATGAGGATACCAGCATTTTGTATCCTTTCAGCCCGCCGCTGGCCAAGGGCTCAGCCATGCCCCTGCCAAGAATGGCCAGCACCATCTCCTCCAAGGGGATGAGGTGAATGGGAGGTGTGCCTTGTGTTTGTCACAGAGGGGGTGATTTTCTGCCATTGGAGGAGGCGGGTAAATCAGAATCGAAGAGGTCGGGTTTGGAACCTGCCTCCAACTTGCCTCTGCAGGATTTTGCTGCTGCCGGTTTTGGAGGTTGGGAAACGCTCCTGCCTCCAGCTGGCCATTGCGCTATTAAAGATCCTTAAATGCTCGGTAAGGACCTCGTGATTTTTCCAGCTTTTTGCCATGATCCACGCACCTCCTAAACCACGCCAGGTAAACCTGGCGGGTTGACTCGTGGGTGGCCTCCTGCTGCAGGTCTAACAAGACATTGTTTATTGCAGCAAGGATTACTTGCAGGTGCCAGGCCTTGGCTTTAAAAGGTCTCTGAGCACTTTTAGAAGGCTTTCCGAAGTCGGAGGTGCTGCAGCTTGACTCCATCAACTGTGGGACCTCCTTGGAAGACCCTCTCCCCGCTTGCAATGAGCGCTTCCCCAAAGGAGGCATTTACAAGCAGCATGGGAACCATTCGTTTTCTTTCTGCATGGACCTCAGATGAGGAGGAGGAGGAGGAGGAGGTCAGAGCGCCGGTGTATCGACCAGTGGCAGCGGCTGCCCGGGATGCAAGAGATGAACTTATCATGGCCGGATTTGCATAGGTTGCCCAAGTTGGCACATGTCCTTGGTTCCATCCTAGGACATCATTGAAAATGGACATGACTCTCTGGCCTCCTTTCACTCAGGCCACCAACCTGACAATGCAAGTGTGGCGGTGCCCGCAATATGGAGCTGCCCAAGGCGAAAGAACAGATGGCATAACGCCAACATTTTGGTTTCAAATCATTTTAATACTTTCCAACAGGGATGGCATTTCATCAATACACAGATACACAGATCTGGAGGTTATATTCCTTGCCAGCTGTTCCCACAGCGCCTTGGTTTCTTTGGCAGGCCTCTTCCTCCGAGATGAGTGGAAGAGCACCTCCCTGCTAGCTGTCACCCCCTCAAACAACATTTGCAGCGCCTCATCAGAGAGCCTCGGGTAGCCCCTTGCCTTGGAATTGGACATAGTGGTTTCTCAAAAGATGTTGGAGGCGGTGCAGGAGATGCAGAAATGCTATGGAATGAGCCAAGGGAGCAAGAAGCCATAAAATCAGACTGGAAAAGTGCTGTCAACAGAGGCGAGTTTCAGTCCCAAAACACTAATTGAGCAAAGGCATCCCACACCTCTGAAATCAAGTGGCCAATCCTGGGAAAATTGCAAATTTTTGAAACCTATCAGTGGAGGCGAGTTTCAAACCCACCCAAACTGAAACCCGCTTCCATCTCGCCTCCAGTGAGAAAATCGCCCCCAGATTGTTGGTAGGTGAGTTATTGGGGTGGGGAGCGCTGGAGTCATGTATTAAGAAGTGTATGAGGCTAGTGGTGCAGTTGGTAGGAGACGGCTTTTAAAGATGCATTCACTGACCATGACCAGTGGTCTGAGGTCATGAAGCTTCTTTGGGCACTGGAGCCAGGTCGCAGGGGCGATACTGCCGGCAGTGACAGCCTCGGTGATCTGGTCCCACATCCTTCTTTCAGGAGGGCCTCCTGGCCCCTGTGGGTAGAGGACCTCACTTGCAGTGTTGACCCCGTGCACAAAGCTGGAATGCTGCGCACGAGACCCTGGGTGCCCCGTCCCTGGCTCGCTGAGCCATTTGTGCTAACGCTGAAGCACTTTTCCCTTTTTTTTTTTAGGTGCGGAAGGCAATTCAGCGTTGAGAGCTTAAAATTCCCATTTGGGAATTCTTTTTAATGTAATTTTTTTCAGAAGGCAGTTGAGCTGTAAGGGCTAAAAACTGCATATTGTTACATGATTTTTATTTTTTCATTTCAGAAGGCAGTTGCCCTTTAAGAACTGCTCTCTGAAAATGACAGCTTTGCTTTAAGAGCAGGCTGCTCTTGCTGCAATGCCCCTACAGCCACGCTACATTGGGGCCTCCTGCCGGGACGAATGCCACCAGAACAGCGTTGTACAGTCAGTTCAGCGCTGGGCTAATGTTAATTAACCACCAGCACCAATTTACCGGTCCTGCTAGCGCCACCATTTTCGGTGGCCATTAGCACCGGCAGGTTTTCGCCGATATCGAATTTCTAGGTCAATGTGTCTACTTCTTTAAATGATTCAAGGACATTTTTATACTCCAAAGATATATAAATGTCTTGTAAGGCAGTTTCAGCTTTACCTGTTGATTTTTCTTCAGGTGCACGCTTCCCCATCTCTTCTCCAGGGCCTGAAATATAATTGAAGTGCATATAATTAAACCATTTTCCTGTGGATAACAGTCATGCATGCAGAAATGCTGACTAATAGAATTGTCTTTTGACAGCTTTACAGTAAACCGAGCAAGGACTCTCTTATCTGACTGATCAGGTTCAGAGGATTTCAACAATGAAGGCTCGACACTAACACGACCCGCTCAGTAGGAACGGAGCGGGTGGACGGGTTAAAATGGCTGACGGGCACTTCCCGCATACACGTTTGTGCCTGCCGCCATTTTAACTCCCAGGTTTTTGGCAGCGTCAGGGTTGCCCACTGCAGGCGGATGATGTCATTCAGACCCCAACACGATTTTAACTGCCGATAGTGGCAATGGTGCCCAGTACTGGAGCTGGCAAGCAGGAGCACCCACAAAACTGTACCCCCCCCGCACATACCACCAGTGGAGAAAAATTGGAACCAAAGAAATTCTGCTTACTTTGAACGTGTACGATAGCAGACGTATAGGCAGAGCCTGATGAATTGCTGATGTACGCTGCATATTCACCACCGGCTTCTTTGGAAACATTAAGAATTTCCAGTGAATGAACGCCTTTACTGTCAGTCATCAGAATTTCATCTGTGGCACGCAGAGGTTTACCATTTTTAGACCAATAAACACGAGGGATTGGGTAACCTAAAAGAAGTGAAGAGACAACTTATTTAAAATCATTTAAAAAGAAAATAGGAGCAACAAAGGACCAATCAGGCCATCCAAGCTGTGCCAGTTTTTTGATCCACTTTTGGACCTAAACAAGCCACTTTATTGCCCTCCTACAGTTGACACATACCACTGTACTTCCTACTTATATAGGAACTGGTCTGTTCAGTGTTTTGACTGTCAGATTAGCTCATTTGGTGGACTGTCACCCCTGAGATGGAGGGTTGTTGCTTTGGGCCCCTCTCCAGCACAAAATCCAGGCTGTGACTTCAGCACTGAGGAAGTGCTGCATTGTTGGAAATGTCCTGCTTCAAATGAGACATTAAACTGAGACCATGTCAGTCCGTTCCAGTAATTCAGGTGGACATGATTCCATGGCACTTCTTGAAGAAGAACAAAAAATCCTCACTGTGTCCTGACCAATATTCCTCCCTCAATCAGTGCCAGTCAAAACAGACTGAGGGGGTAGAGATTACTGCCCGAGACCAATGCTCCCCCTAATTTTTTTTTGGGTGCGCGGCACCTTTAAGGGGCTGCGTAACCCATTCACAGTTTCGTGCACGCGCGGAACTTAACATTGAAAAAGCCGGTCCCAGGCTGCGCGGGTCTGGCAGAGTGTTGCGCGGCCACGCAGCTTAGAGGAAACGTTGCCTGGGATGCCTAAAAAATGGGCTCCGCAAATTTAGCAGTGGGACCAACACCTGCACAGATTGGCTGCAAGACATTCCACTATTAAATAGGTATGCTTTGCGCCCGTTTTACGCCTGAAACACAGGTGCAAAGCATCCCAATTTCTACCCAAGTGTTCATTCATCTCACTGATGTTTACTGGATCTTGCTGCATGCAAAATGCCTCCATAACAGTCACTACACTAAAAAGGTAATTCACTATATATGGCTTGTTTTGACATGCTTCTGAGAGACTGGTTACTGGTCAGCCAGGTGTCTGACATGTGCAGAAACTTATCACCATAGAATCTTCAAACCAATTTACTGAGAAATCCACAGAGATAGGTTTTTGTTTGCTGATAGAGAGTGCACACACTCTCTCCATAATGAAGTCCAGAAAACTTAGGCACAGGTTGGCTGAGCCAAGGTTTACAGACACCAATGTGTGCATAGGGATACTGTTGGACTTTAACCAGATAAAAACATGTACCCTACCAATGTGACAAGCTGACAAGATTCCCATTGCTTGTCCAGTCAGCCCAACCCAACCCTACCCATTAGGGAACTTGCTTACTGGGTTAGCTGGAGGTAAGTGGAAAAAACCCAGCCTCAGTACCAGGTCTACCCCTCTCTGTTCTATTTATGAACAAGTCTGTCTGCTCAATCATCAACAATGCTGATCTGGTTGAGATTAGTAGGGGACGATTTTTGTTTCACTATTGCCCCAAATTTCGGTGTGAACGGGTCGTTGGTGGCATCAAATCTTTTTCTTAAATCGCCCGCTGAAATCACGCTCGAGGCTCGCCTGATCTGATTTCAAGTGGGCCTTGAAAGGGGCAGCCAACACTCTCATCCAAAAGAGGCAGAATCTTTTTATTCAAATATTTAAACTGGGGTCCCACACTCATCGTTTGACCCTGATGCAATTTTCAGTACCAATCTGAGGAAGGATGTTCTTGCCATGGAGGGAGTGCAGCGAAGATTCACCAGACTGATACCTGGGATGGCAGGAATGACGTATGAGGAGAGATTGGGTCGATCAGGCTTATATTCGCTCGAGTTTAAAAGAATGAGCGGGGATCTCATTGAAACTTATAAAATTCTAACAGGACTAGACAGACTAGATGCAGGAAGGATGCTCCTGATGGTCGGGGAGTCCAGAACCAGGGGTCACAGTCTAAGGATAAGGGGTAAGCCATTTAGGACAGAGATGAGGAGGAATTTCTTCACCCACAGAGTGGTGAACCTGTGGAATTCTCTACCACACAAGGCAGTTGAGGCCAACTTATTAAATATATTCAAGAAGGAGTTAGATATATTTCTGAAGGCTAAAGGGGTCACGGGATATGGGGAGAAAGCAGGGACAGGGTACTGAATTTGGATGATCAGCCATGATCTCATTAAATGGTGGAACAGGCTTGAGGGGCCGAATGGCCTACTCCTGCTCCTGTCTTCTATGTTTCTAATGGACAGATATGCTGAAAAGGGCAGCAGCGTGAGAGATCGCTGAAATAATAGAAAATAAAGAATAACAGAGTTACAGAAAAAGGAAGAGTAACAGAAAGGAGATGAAATTTCCTGCTTTCGTTAGAGAAAACTCAGATTTAGTGTTATTTTTCCCACAAGTTGATCATATGCTGAGAGAATACTTACTGAAATTTGTAATGTGATTCCATTGTATATTGGAAATCTGAGAACATTCATTGTTGAACGTGCCAACTATTCATACCTTTAACTTCAATTTGTAGTTTTACTAATGGAGCCCCGACAGTAACAAAGGCATCATGAAGCTCCTCTACGATCTGAGGCAGCTGCTCTTCTTCAGCCTGTGATTCCACACCTTCCAAGTTCTGCTCCCTGTTAGAAAAAAATATTAAGAAATTAATACAATCCCTGTTCAAGAAACTTAAACTGAAATTCTACTGTATTAGACGATATCATGGATTGAGAGAAAAACTGCAACTTTGCAAATAGGTTTTCTTCAGATGCTTCAGAATACCTGACAAAAGGATTCTGCAAACTACTTAAGTTCACAACTTTTATTAAAACCATCTTTGATGACAATTTTTATGTTCATAAGATGCAAGACCATGCAGTGTGCTAATTAGATATACAGTGTGCTTCAATACTAACCGTGTGAGAGAAGCTTGGGCACTGACATAGGAAGATGTCTCAGTGGCTTCTGCTGTATCATAGTCTGAGCTGATAACTGCAAAAAAGAATTAAAACTACTGTGAACAAAAGACTAGCTATTATTTATCCAAAAGACAACATTGGGTGTTTAAAGTTTTCACTATTTATCTAAGAAAAAGTTACTGCTTTGCAGCTGCATTTCTGAACTAAACATTTATGCTACTGGATTCTTCCAAGCCATCATATGGCATAGGTGAATTTAATATCAGCTGTCCACAGATGTATTAAGTGTTAGGAAAAGGAACATGTTCATCTGTATAAAGAAGACATCAAATGGACAAGACTGTAAAGGAAGTGGCTCAAAAATGGGATTTGTGACAATCCTGCTGAACCCTCAGAAAACAGAAAGAGTTAATGCTAAAAACTATAGATAGAATCAGAGAATACCTCACACAGTAGTCACAGAACAGAAGACTTTTAAGGAGCTGTTAGGCCAGCTGGCCAAAAGCTTGGTCAAAGAGGTAGGTTTTAAGGAGCGTTCTGAAGGAAGTGGAGAGGTGGAGAGATTTAGTGAGGGAATTCCAGAGCTTAGGACCTAGGCAGATGAAGGCACGACCGCCAATGGTGGAGCAATTAATATCGGGAAAGTTCAAAAGGCCAGAATAGGCAGAGCGCAAAGATCTAGGGAGATTACAAAGATAAGGAGGGGCGAGGCTACGGAGGGATTTGAAAACAAGGATGAGGATTTTAAAAATTGAGGCGTTGCTTAACTGAGAGCCAATGTAAGTCAGCAAGCACAGTGGAGATGGGTGAGCAGGACTTAGTGAGAGTTAGGACATGGGCAGTAGAGTTTTGAATGACCTCGAGTTGATGGAGGGTAGAACTAGGGAGGCCAGGAGTGCGTTGGAATAGTCAAGTCTAGAGGTAATAAAGGCATGGATGAGGGTTTCGGCAGCAGATAAGTTGATGCAAGGGTGGAGACTTGCGATGTTACGAAGGTGGAAATAGGCGGTCTTAGTGATGGTATGGATATGAGGAATGAACCAGAGAAAATGAATGGAGTTTGAGCCAGATGCAAGGATTCTGGATATGCCCATATAAAAACAGCCAAGGAGCATACTCTGGCCGGTCCCTCATCTGCAGTCAGAAATTTGGATTACTGCTCCTAAGGTACTGCACCTGACCAATACCACCTAAAGCAAAAATAAGTAACCCACCTCTGAAACCATGCAAGATGGGAAAAAAATTGTTTTAAAAAGTTTCTTTAAAAAAAGAGCACCTTAAAAAAGCAGCAAAATGTTGGGCCTGAAAAGTCAATAAAAAATTACTTAAGAAATAAGCTGAAAGACACCCACGGCCGGCTGTGGCTGGAAACTGCCTACAAAAAGGTGGAGCACTGAGCAGACACATGGCAACTGTAATTGCAGTAATGTAAGCAAAATGCTCCATTCCGAATATTATCTGGAAACCAGAGAAATTTGGATCACCAGACGAATAAGGGGAAAAGTTCCTCTCCCGTGCACAGGAATGTAACAAAGAAACAGTGTGCAGATCCTGATCCCACCACTTAGCAACTCACTCGTGAAAATCACATGACTATATTCCATCTGCACGCACCAAAGAAACAACCCACTAGAGTAAGTGCAAGGTATGACTCCAGCCACGAGACCCTCCCCACCCCCACCCCCCGAGATCCCCATTGACTTCAGTTTTACTCGGGCTCCTAGGTGCCACACTCGGTCAAATGTTGCCTTGATGTCAAAGACAGTCACTCTCATCTCTGGAATTCAGCTCGTGTCGATGTTTGGGCCAAGGCTGCAGTGATACGCAGCCTATATTACAGCATTGCCTTGTTAAGTTTAATATATTTTGACATTTAAAAAAGGTTACTCTGTGGCAGTCATATCACAATAACCATTATAAATTTGTACAGCATAATTGAAATTGTTTCAAGAATACTGCACAAGTCATATTAATTTTCATGCTAACGCGAGTCTTGCTTCATAGAAACATAGAAGATAGGAGCAGGAGTAGGCCATTCGGCCCCTCGAGCCTGCTCCGCCATTCAATGCGATCATGGCTGATCATCCAAATTCAGTACCCTGTCCCTGCTTTCTCCCCATATCCCTTGATTGCCCTTAGCCTTAAGAAATATATCCAACTCCTTCTTGAAAATATTGAATGAATTGGCCTCAATTGCCTTCTGTGGTAGAGAATTCCACAGGTTCACCACTCTCTGGGTGAAGAAATTCCTCCTCATCTCTGTCCTAAATAGCTTACCCCTTATCCTTAGACTGTGACCCCTGGTTCTGGACTCCCCCGCCATCGGGAACATCCTTCCTGCATCTAGTCTGTCTAGTCCTGTTAGAATTTTATAAGTTTCAATGAGATCCCCTCTCATTCTTCTAAACTCTAGCGAATATAAGCCTAATCGACCCAATCTCTCTTCATAAGTCATTCCTGCCATCCCAGGTATCAGTCTGGTGAATCTTCGCTGCACTCCCTCCATGGCAAGAACATCCTTCCTCAGATAAGGCGACCAAAACTGCACACAATACTCAAGGTATGGTCTCACCAAGGCCCTGTACAACTGCAGCAAGACATCCTTGCTCCTGTACTCGAATCCTCTCGCTATGAAGGCCAACATACCATTTGCCTTCTTAACCGCCTGCTGCACCTGCATGCTTACCTTCAGCGACTGGTGCACAAGGACACCCAGGTCTTGTTGCACTTCCCCTTTTCCCAATCTATTGCCGTTCAAATAATAATCTGCCTTCCTGTTTTTGCCACCAAAGTGGATAACCTCAAATTTATCCACATTATACTGCATCTGCCATGCATCTGCCCAATCGCCCAACTTGTACAGTTTGGATAATACCCCAATTCTAAATAATTATTAACAATAAGTTCTACAAAATTAAAACATTGGCAAATTTAGAAATTGAACACTTTGGCAAGTTTTCAAAAACACGTATTTATCAGGCTTACATCGTTTTTGCCAAATTTCTTTATCTGTTGCAGCTCCATCACACTTACCATCGACTCTTAGCTCAGCCTTTGTTGAAGCAACGCCAATGTAGTTTTCTGCCACACATCTGTACACTCCCATATCGCTCAGAATCACAGATGTTAAAATAAGTTGGTGGCACCCATCTACATCTTCGTTGATCATGTAATGGTCATTCTCCTCGATCAGTTTTCCATCCTTAAACCATCGAACTGCTGCTGGTGGATATCCAGCTACCATACAATCAAAACTGACAGGGTAGCCTTCTTGAACGTCCTGGTTCTGGAGCTCAGATACAACATGGGGTGCTTTAGGTGACAAAAGGAGACATCAAAAGAAATAATGCATTAATGTTAAGATGTTCTCTGCTGGAAAGATACTAAAAGCATACTTCAATTTAGCAGTAACTAATTGAGGCGTGTACGTGAGAGAAAAGTGAGAGAAAATCATGGAATATTCCAGCACAAAAAGAACCACCTCTCTGAAAGAGGTATTCACTTAAACCTATTCCCCTGCTCTTTTTCAAGACCTTTTAAATTTTTTCTTTTCCAAAATATTTACCAACTTCCCTGTTAAAGGCTATTATGGATCCTCCTTGCACCGCTGCTATTTCGAGAGATTTTTTCAAACTATCCACCAGTCGGAACCGGGGCTGTAATGCTCCAAAAATGGTGGGTTATGACGCCACCCAGTTTCTACTGGCGGCCCAACTGAAGAGGAGCCCACGGGGTAAGTTTTAATTTGTTTTTCTGGGACCGGGAGGAGCACAGGTTCTCCTCCGGGCTCCACAGAAACAACCTGGGCCGCTACCGCACCGGGTCCCCTCCCCTTCCGAGAACGGACCCTTCCCCCCTGGACCTATGTTTTTTGGGACCCAGCGGCCCATGCATCGGGATCCTAAAACAGACAATAGGCCGCTGATTAGCATATTCAAGGTACCTAACGCTTGTTTTAGGCAGACGCCCTGGGCGTTTGGAAATTGGTAGCTGGCGCACTTCCAGGGGGATCATGCGTGGGAGATCGTGACCAGAGATTGGATCCCCCCCCACCCGCAACTCTTATTTTATGCCCAAAGATCGAACGCAATGAGTCCTGATTTCTTCCCCAGAGTTTATCACTCCTTTCGCTTTTGGTCTTTCTATAGCTTTTTTGTGTTCCTACTTTTATTGTGCAATTCCCTCCACCTATATAGCATACACAGTCCTTTTTTGTATATTAATGGCACTTCTGTCAAATGCAGAATTTATTAACTGTACATTGGCCCTGAAATTAGATCGGGGGCTTGCCGCGCGTGCAAGCCCCCGATCGGCACTCACCCTGCGCGCCGACATCTGAAGCCTGGGCCTGCTTGCATTTCCTTTCACAGGCCCGGTTCAGCTGTCGGCGAGCTGTGCTAACCTGATCCAGCGGCGTAGTTAGTGCGATGTGCCGGCTGGGATCAGGTGAGCACTGTGCAGCCAATCAGGGGAGGGGAAACTCATTCATGAGTTTGACAGTAAGAGCTGTCAAACTCATGAAAACTACGGGGGCCCAAAACACTATTTAAACTTTAAATAAAAATTAAAAAAACATCCCAATCATTAAATTAAGTATAAATAAGTTAAAAAAAATAATTTAAACAATAATTTTTTTTTTGAAAAAAATAAATTTTTAATAAAAAGGGTCTAAAACTAAACTTACCTTATTGTAGATTCTTTAAAATAATAAACCTGTGGGAAAAAAAATTCTAAATTGCACTAAAACACCACTTACCTGTAAAAATAAATACTTACATGTGCTTTTTACAAGCGTAAAGACCGGAGGCCTTTACACATGCACAAATCCCCCAAAACAGAGGAAATCCAAGA
This sequence comes from Somniosus microcephalus, assembly GCF_052327205.1. NCBI lineage: Eukaryota > Metazoa > Chordata > Chondrichthyes > Squaliformes > Somniosidae > Somniosus > Somniosus microcephalus. The sequence goes on along the minus strand of NC_140991.1, from coordinate 24,993,610 downwards.
CGCACGCGCAGCCCCCTGCAGCGCACGCGCTAGCCTCTTCACCTCTTGGGTTAGAGGAGAGGAAATGCCGGTTTTCAGCGCATGCGCTGTGCATGCTGAAAACCGGCATTTCCTCCGGCCAGACGCGTGAGTACCCCTTCCGTACTCACGCGTTTGGGGAGGAATTACTGCCCCATTATTTCACATCATATTTATGAACATGCTGATAGCAAAGACTATACTATTATCATTAAATATATAATTATTAAAACTATATAGATAGAGAATAAAATATACAATATTTTCTGTATCTATTATTTCCACGGCTACATTAATTTTCAAGACAGTTTCTTTTAAAAAAAAAATTGAATTAGCTGTTGTGTCTGTAGAATATAAAACCCAAAAATAAAGTCGGTATGATTTAAGCAAAGAACAAAAAGCAGTGACAAACTTACCAGACTCAACAGGAATAGCACATAGTCCCTCTTGTGTAGGGGTACGGTCTTCTCCAGATGTAGGGGGCCGGGAAACTTTCTTAATCCGAATCTCGACTCTGCTACCTTCCTCGCAGATATCAATGTGAACGGGAATTCCCTGACCAATAAATATTTCCTTAAATCTGGCTGCTGCCATTTCAGCCTCAGTCAAGGTGTCAAACTTAATATAAATGTAATTCTCATCCTCATGGTAAGTCTGTTTGTCCAAGATATCTTCATCTCCTTCATCAGCACTAACAAAAAATTCTTCTTCCACATCAGAAATCTCAAAAGACAGTTTAGAACGCAAAAGTCTGTGAAGTCGTTTGCCTGCTCTGCGGAAAGCATCATCAACTTCACTTCCTGAAGAACTTTCTGGTTCACTGTCAGTGCTGTACTTTATACCAATACCTTGTTTGAGCTTCTTAACTGTTTCCTTTGCATCACTTGCGACTATAACCGTTCCACTGTGAGAAGTTGTGCCAAAGTTGTTAGAAGCCTCACAAGTATAGGTTCCACTGTCTTTTTCTTCCACCCCTGTAATAATTAAGGAGCAAGTTCCATCACTGTAATTATCAATGTGGCAATGCCTTCCATCAACAATTTCTTCTCCATCTTTGAGCCACCGAATCTTGATTTCAAATTTACTCAGGGCCACACACTCAAGATGGACAGTCTGGCCTAGTTTGCTTGTCTGGGATTTAAAAACTTCACCAAACACAGGTGTGATTTGCTGTTTAAGTTCCTTCCTGGTTTTATAACCCTTAAATGCAGCCTGGATTTTTGTAGCAGCTTCAGCGAGAGATGGGTCTTCTATGACAGGTTCATCTTGCAGTTGCTCAGGTTCAATGGTTGAAGTCTCCCAGTGTTTCCAGAACTTGCTTGTGGAAATAGTTTGCACTTTTCCAGCTATGGTTATGGTTGACTGTCCTGCCGTTTTCAGATAATGAACAAGGGACGGAGTATCAGATCTTGACTCATCATCAGAGCTTGTACAAGAATCACAGGCTCTAGACATTTCATCGGTAGATAAATCGTCAATCTCCATAGCTTTCTGTAGCCGTAGTTTCTGAGCTTTGTCATCTTCTTCTGGTACTTCACTGATGGAATCAAGTGTTGGCTCTCGACTCATTCTTCGCTTCTTGGCTAACGCTTCCCACAGAAGATGCAAGTCGCCTTCTTGTGCTGCCTCAGGTGGCAAGCTTGGTTTGGGAGGAGCCTCTTCCCCATCTATTAGTTCAACTGTAACTTTATCTGGCTCTTGTAGAGTTTCCCAATCTTGGGCTGGAATGGGTTGTATCACAACTGCAGACAGTAAGACACCCAATTATTTAAAATAAGCACTTATTAATTGTACAGCCATACTGAAATAATGGTAACAGAAACAGTGGCATCTCAACAACTTATAGTAAAATTAGATCCACAATAAATAATAAAACAAAAGTAGAATTTATAGATATAACCTTGCTATGAGCACTAAAAAGTTTTTAGAATTATGAAATGAATTTATGTATGCACCTATTGGCAATCCTAAAGAGCAATTTTTTAAACTGAATGATTTCTCCTTTTTGAATCTTTTTAGGTCGTACTTCTAAACTATGCACACCACATCAAAAAAATGGAGTATAGTTTGAATCAGTGTAAAGTTGCACGCATTTTTTTTTAGTGGCATAAAATCACTCAGGCTGGTGCACCAGCTACAGTTCCATTTTTGCAGTTCATAAAGAGCTGCATGAAGTTGTGACTTATGCGCCAGATTTCACATGAACATTTTTGTTATCTTAGTATAAGATTTTAGGTTATTTTCTTCCCTTCTACATTATTCAACTTGTTATCTCAGACTCTTAGGTTACTCCCATGGGGTGTGTACCATTTACTAAAGAGGCCAAGTGACCTTTGTCAATGTGTCACTGTAATTAGCCACGTGGAGGTGAACAGGATTGATGGGTTGACTTGTTCATTGACTTCCCCCCCACCCCCCCTTGCTCGTAAGAACCACACAACTGCTTGCCATTACCCAAAATGTTATAGCTATAACTAAAAATGGTGGCAGGCAGGTATAATAGCAAAATGGTTATGGCACAAGACTAGCAGCTCAGAGGTTACGAGTTCAAATCCTACCAGAGCTGATTTTGTGAGCTGGCTGCAAGGGAACAAAAGTACAGGAAACTTTGTGCTATCCGGAGGTGAGCTATCCGGCAATCTGGAGCCACCGGCAAAAATCAGCAGCCGTTTTTTATTCTTTTTGGGTTTTTTTGTTGCTTTGTTTGAACAGTCAAGCTGTGCAAGGTCTGTAGCTATAGCAACAGCTTCAGCTACAGAGCTTGCAGGCCACACCCGAGTGTTTAGAAGCTGTTGCTAAGCAACAGTGTTTGTTGTCAAATACGGAGATAAGAATCTCCGTATCTCTCAACATTAACTCTGGAGAGTACGGCAGTTTTGAGGCAACGGCAGCAGCTCGGTCCCGTGGGTGCCGGATAGCACAAAGTTTCCTGTAATAGTAAAGTTGCTACATTGTTGTAAAAACTGAACAGGTTCACTCATGTTCTTATGGGAAGTGAGGCAACCACCTTTGGCAATGCGGTAGACTCTAAGGGGGAAAAATTCAGTTGTTTGTGCCTCCCGTTAGCGCCTTAAGAGAGCGCTAATGGGGCGCAAAGCAACTAGCGCCCGGGCGCGGCGATGTTTGCGCCGCTTGCGAAATTAACTAGACATTTTGTGGCGGCGCTAAACACTACCGCCACGATCTCCCGCGCCGGCAGATCGTGATGTCAGTCGAGTGCGCAACGCCCCGGACCGGATATTGAGTGGCGCCCCCTGTCGCTAGCATCGACAGGTTGAGGGGAGCGTTTTGCAGTCAGAAAGGGACTGGGGGAGCGCTATTTAAAGGCGACCGCTTCCTGCCTTTTTTTGTCGGTGACATTTTTGCACCACGCATTCTGAGAGAGAGAGAGAGAGACTGACTTCTGGAGAGATTCAATGCTGTGTGAAGGAGTTTTGAGTACTGAGCAGCACTTTGCAGGTTTATTTTGATTTGCCCTTCCTTGCTTCGCCAGCGCTCTGAGGTAGCGCCTCACTCCTCGGCATTAGCGCCTTAAGACAGGTGTGAAGCGCCTGATTTAGCGCTCCAATTACCTCCAGGGGCGATAAAAGCCAAGTTTGCCGTCGGAGGCGATAATTAGCACCAGGTGCTAAACTTTGTGCACGGCCGATAATGGCGCTCCAAATGGGGCGATACTGAATTTTTCCCCCTTAATACCATCTGGTGACCTAGCAAGCCAGTCACTGCTAAAACAAATTACTAAGCTATATGGCAGCCCACCAGCACCTTTTCCATGCAACTAGGGATGTGACCTTACCAATGTTACACATCCAGAGAACAAACAATATTTGCATTACTATTAGGTAGTGATTACCATTTATCTATGTAGTAACTTTCCATAAAGGAGCAAGCTTTTGGCTCAGTGGTAGCATTCCCACCCCTCAGTAAGAAGGTCCAGGGTTCATACCCTGCTCCAGGCAGTCCCGATGAGCTGAGACTAGAGCTCTGGATCTGAATTTTGGGTTGGCATTAAGTGTGATATCTGCATCTTGTGGATGTGGGTGGCCCTCCTTCATTGTATGGGTTGTAAGAGCCCATAAAACCCTCCTGCCTTTTAGGCCTAACCACCCTACTGGCTGGTATAAAGATGGTTAAGGTCATGAAAGCTGCCACATTGCAGCCGGTCAGACTGCTAATCAGCCTGAGAGTCCTTCCATTATTTCACACTAATTTCCGAGCGACGAGTGTGAAGATACGAAAAGAACAGCCTTCTATAAAGATTCTTGTTTTCTTTAAAAAGAGTGACATAAATTACCGTCCAACATTTTCTGCACAGAAAGGCAATGCAGAATTTTTTTCAGTGTGCAAATTGGTTATATAGAAGGCATTCATTTTTTTTTCTCTTTGATTAGCTTTTCGTGAATTTTGTGTTATCAACTGAGAGTTGCCTGAGCTAAGAACTTAAACTATTCCCTACTATTTGCTTCCAGGCACAGGATCAAGCATTCTGGCATTAGATAAAGTGCAGGGTTAATGTCACTGCCTTCTTGAAAATTTGCATTAACACCAACTTCAGACAACCAATTCCTACTGCTTTATTGTTCTAATTCCTAGCGTAACCATTGTTGCAGTTTCTGTGAGTAAGACTACCATTTATTGCATAAGATAAGAGCTCACAGAGTTGGGGGTAATATATTAGCATGGATAGAGAATTGGCTAACTAACAAAAAGCAGAGTCAGGATAAATGGGTCATTTTCCGGTTGGCAAATGGTAACTAGTGGGGTGCCACAGGGATCGGTGCTGGGGCCTCAACTATTTACAATTTACATTAATGACTTGGATGAAGGGACCGAGTGTAATGTAGCCAAGTTTGCGGATGATTCAAAAATGGGTGGGAAAGCAAGTTGTGCACAGGACTCAAAGGGCTGGATTTTCATTGAGGAGGCGGGACTTCAACTTTCGGGGTTGTAGTCCCGCCTCCATCGAGTTCTAGCCAACCCACGCGATTTTGACTTGATTGACCTTGTTGAGCCCGCCCAGCGGGCTCAGCAGGCCAATTAAGGGCCACCCGGCAACAGGTGACGTCACAGATTGATATTTCATCTGTCAAGACCTTTTGACAGATGAAATATCAGCGTTTCACAGGTGTTTGAAGCTGTCAAACACTGACAATCTGTACTCCAGGTTAATTCCTTCCTCTCAGGCTGATTTAGAGATCTCCCCGGAACAGAAAGCTGAATGCTGCAATTTTTGACAGCTCGCAGCCATTCTGCTTTCTGAGCTGGTGAGATGAGGGACTCCCGAGACCTGAAGGAAGGAAGGCTGTAAAGGTAAGTACATGTAAGTAAAACTTCTTTAAACACTTTACACACACCAAACACACTTACCTCTGCACTCATGCACCCATCACTCACCTGAATACCGGACACCTCGACCCCTCCAAGCCCTTCATCCCGACGGCCCGCCTCGCTAACTTGGCGTGGTTTGGAGCCGTCGGGAATCCCACATTTCACCAATGAAAATAGGGATTAGGCTAAAAACTGCCTGTTAACAGGCAGTTAATTGGCACTAATCCCTTTCCCACCTCGGGGAGGCGGGTCCCAGTGCGTGTCGGGTACCCGCCTCCTTTGAAACTGGCATGGAGGCGGGTTCGGGGCGGGATGGGTTTCTGCCCCCCGATTTCGGGATTTTAACCCCCACACGCCTCCAATCCCACCTCCACGGCCCAATGAAAATCCTGCCCAAAGAATCTGCAAAGGGATATAGACAGGCTAAGTGAGTGGGCAAACATTTGGCAGATGGAGTATAATTTGGGAAAGTGCGAGGTTATCCACTTTGGCAGGAAAAATAAAAAAGCAAATTATTATTTAAATGTAGAGAGATTACAAAATGCTACAGTTCAGAGGGACCCAGGGGTCCTTATGCATGAAACACAAAAAGTTAGCATGCAGGTAACAGCAAGTAATCAAAAAGGCAAATGGAATGTTGGCCTTTATTTCAAGAGGGTTGGAGTATAGAAGCAGTGAAGTCCTGCTACAACTGTACAGGGTATTGGTGAGACTGCACCTTGTGTACTGTGTACAGTTTTGGTCTCCTTATTTAAGGAAGGATATACTTGCATTGGAGGCAGTTCAGAGACGATTCACTAGGTTAATTGCTGAGATGATGGGGTTGACTTATGAGGAAAGGTTGAGCAGGCCGGGCCTATACTCATTGGAATTTAGAAGAATGAGAGGTGATCTTATTGAAACATATAAGATACTGAGGGGGCTCGACAAGGTGGATGCAGAGAGAATGTTTCCACTCGTGGGGGAATCTAGAACTCGGGGGCATAGTTTCAGAATAAAGGGTCACCCATTTAGAACTGAGATGAGGAGGAATTTCTTCTCTCAGAGGATTGTAAATCTGTGGAATTCTCTGCCCCAGAGAGCCGTGGAGGCTGGGTCATTAAATACATTTAAGGTGGAGATAAACAGATTTTTGCAAGATAAGGGAGTGAAGGGTTATGGGGAGCGGGCAGGGAAGCGGCTTTGAGCCCAAGATCAGCCATGATCTTATTGAATGGCGGAGCAGGCTCGAGGGGCCACGTGGCCTATTCCTGCTCCTATTTCTTATGTTTTTATTCTGAATTATTTTCAACCTTGTGCTGTAGGACTTTTATGAGCTGGGTCAAGACCAAGTAGATTAATCTCATTTTAAGCCTTACTGCCACTAAAGTAAGGAAACTTTCATGCCATCAGGTTTGGGCTTCATTTAAACCCAGGGTATGAAGATCTCATCTGTATTATAATTATGTCTCTTTTGCGACTTGATGAAAACAGAAAAATGTATTATAAAAATGGGAAAATCTAAAATGTTTTTTATTTGTTCTCATGATGTGGGTGACACTGGTGAGACCTTGGGCTCGATTTTCCAAGCCCCAAGGAGGAGGGCATGGAGGCGGGACAGCACGTAAAATCGGAGAAATTGGGGGCGGGTGGCATACCCACCCCCATCCCGCCTCCGTGCCCTTTTGCCAGGAGGCGGGAGGATATGCAGCATCGGGTCCCGTCTCCTGGAGGTGGAAAAGGCTTTTAATCCTTTTAACTGCCTGTTAACAGGTAGTTAACAGGCAGAAAAAGGGATTAGTGCCATTTCACCTTCACAGGTGAAGGCTTCCCGACCTCGGAGAACCCCACCGGGTTGGAGGAGACGTGGAGGAGGTCTGCGGCGGTCGGAGGCACCTGGAAGTAAGGTGTAGAGGTGAGTGATGGGTGCAAGTGTGGAGTGGTAAGTATGCAAGGTGAGTGATAAGTTTAAAAAGGTGTTCACTTACCTTTTTATACTTCTATAGCCTTTAACCGTGCTGGATTGGGAGAGCGGACATCCACCTTGTCAATTTCAGGTAATGGCTGATGGACCCTCCGATCCATCAGACATCTGAAATTTACTTTTTTACAATGTTTTTTCAGTCCTCACCACAAAAACTAATCAAACTAAAGAGAATGTCAGTGTTTGACAGCTTCACAGAGCTGTCAAACGCTGTCATTTCTTCTTTCAAGAAGTCTTGACAGATAGCACGTCTGACGTTGACGTGATCTGTCAGTGACGTCTTCCCTAATTGGCTTGCTGAGCCAGCAGAGCAGGCTTAACAAGCTCAATCAGGGGAAAATCCCTCTGAATGATCAGGCGAGGATGGAGGCGGGCCATTGACACGACAAGCAGCAGTCCTGCCTCCAAGTCGCCTCCATTGACAAAATCCAGCCCCTTGTGTTACAGTAATGATGTTAAGGTAGCGGATTATTTTAGTAATTGTTGTACAACCCAGTGGCTTGCTAAGCCACTTCAAAGGGCAGAGCCAACCATATTTTGGACAAGTCACATGCAGGCCAAACCACTTAAGGGTGGCAGTTTCCTTCCCTGAAGGACATTAGTGAACCAATTGGGGTTTTACAACAATTCAGCTGCTTTCATTGTCATTTTGTTCCTGGTGCCAGCTCACAAATAGCCAGATTTATTGAATTAAATTTCATAACTTGCCATGGGGATATTTGAACTCTCAACTTCATGAGTTGGTAGTCCAGCACTATAAACACTGCACTGTCAAACCCGGTATATATGAAGGTTTCCATTCAAAGGATTTCCCCCAGGTAAGACTTTGAAATGTTTCAATGTGAAACTGATTGAAAAATGTTAGTATGTGCAAAAAAGCAGAGTAAAATTGTGATTTACCATCCAAACAGACTTCAGCAGATGTTTTTGTGTCTGGGGACACCATACAGGTGTATCGCCCTTCATCCTCAGCACTGCAATTGTGAATAATCAGATAGTGTTTCTTTTTGTCAGAAATGATCTCATACTTGCTGCTTGTTTCAATATGCTGATCATTCTTTAGCCATGTTGCATTAATGCATTCAGTGGAAAATTCACATTCTAGTTTGCCAGATTCCCCATTAGTTACAGTGACATTAGACAGAGGAATGGTGACAGTCACAGGAACCTCTGCAAAATAGATTAAAGAAAAGAATTACAGATGAACTATGTAAATAATCTCTTGTACCATGCAAATAACATTGTACATCTGAATAAAAGATAGACTCATAATTAAGTGCCATTTAATGTAGTTTGGGTCAGAATACTGAACACAGCATCAACAAGAGGTATACTTATTAGACTCCCAGATGTAATAAAATCTACAAGAACTTGAAGATGCCAGCTTCTATGCTGTTGAAGACTTGTATGTGCTATAGTATAACAACAACTTGCATTTGTATAGTGCCTTTAATGTAGTAAAGCATCCCAAGGTGCTTCACAGGAGTGTTATCAAACAAAATTTGATAATGAGCCACATAGAGATATTAGGACAGGTGACCAAAAGCTTAGACAAAGAGGTAGGTTTTTAGAAGCGTCTTAAAGGAGGATAGAGAGGTGGAGAGGTTTAGGGAGGGCATTCCAAAGCTTAGGTCCTAGGCTGCTGAAGGCATGGCTGCCAATGGTGGAACGAAGGAAATCGGGGATGCACAAGAGGCCAAAATTGGAGGAGCGCAGAGATCTTGGAGGGTTGTAGGGAGGGGTGAGGCCAAGGAGGGATTTATAAACCGGGATGAGAATTTTAAAAATCAAGATGTCGCCAGACCGGGAGCCAAAGTAGGTTAGCAAGCACAGGGGTGATTTATTACATATATATATATATAAATTAATTAGAAAAGGGAATACTACACTTGGCGCCAGAGGACTGGCGGACAGCTAACATGATTCCGATATAAAAAGGAAGATAGAACAAGCCCAGGGAACTATAGATCAATCAGCTTAAAGTCAGTGGTAGGAAGAATATGGACAAGAACATGGTAGATAGAATATAATGTGGAGAAATGTGAAGTTATCCACTTTGGTAGGAAAAATAGAAAAACAGAATATTTTTTAAATGGTGAGAGATTGGGAAATATTGATATTCAGAGGGGCCTGGGTGTTGTAAGAATTCGCAATAATTTACAGTTCTGAAGATTCATTTTTTTGATTAAAGAATCCCTGGGCGTTGTGCTTTTAAATTTCCAGGGATAAAAATGGCTGTCACAGCACATGGCCGAAGACAAAAGAGGTTTGGAATGCAGCTTTGTGTGTCTGGAAGTAAGGTTCAATGAAGACAAAGGACAATACTTTGTTTACAAAGCAACTGAATGCTATTAGCATTTGTTTGTATATTGAGTGGATACATCTAAACTGCAGAAGAGACTTTTGTATCTTGAATGGGAAACGTTTAAGATTTGAATGGGTTTTAAATCACCCAGCACTGGACAATAGGGCTGTTGCATTCTCTTTGTTTCAGCCCAGGGAGCTCCGGAAGACACATTAACCCAGTCTAACCACTTTGAGTTAGCCAATCACAGCTTTCTCTTGTGTATTGGACCCTTTGGGTGGGGAATTTTGCACACAGCCCTTGCAAGGCAGAACGGCAGGGGCCTCACCAGGTATAAAGATAGCGGCTGAGAAGCTATCTCTCTCTCTTACTTCGCTGGACCATAGGTGAGCAGAGTGTTCTGACTCCTCAGCAAAGCAACCTAGTTAAGGAGTTTGGGGTGGTGATTTAAGGGAATTGCTAAGATTGTTTAAATAACATTGTAGCCATTGTATCCCTCGTTTATGCCGCCTGCAACCCCGTTATATAGTTTTACTGTAATTACTGTGTTCGTGTGGTATAGTTTGATATTTTGATTATAGTTTCTTTTAGTTAGTAAAACTTGATTTTTTTCTCTCATCCAAACTACGTGTCTGTTTTAATATCAATAATTATAAGCCCTGCAGTCAGAACTGGAAGGTGGGGTAGCGATTCGAACCGCTGTTTTAAAATTGGTTTATTGGAATTGGTCTGATGTGCAGGCAAAGGCTGCAAGACCAGGAAAATTACTTTAAACCAGTTTAAAGAAGCCCCAACCCTTACAGTGTCCTTGTACACGGATCACATAAAGTTAACATGCAGGTAAAACAAATGATATGTTAGCCTTTATTACAAAAGGATTGGAGTATAAGAATAAAGTCGTCTGCTGCAATTATATAGGGCTTTGGTGAGACAACACCTGGAGTACTGTGTACAGTTTTGGTCTCCTTACCTCAGGAAGGAAAGATTTGTCTTAGAGGGAGTGCAAACAAAGGTTCACTAGACTGATTCCTGGGATTGGGGGGGGGGGGAATTGTCCTATGAGGAGAGATTGAGTAGTCTATATTCCCTGGAGTTTAGAAGAATGAGAGGTGATTTCATTAAAACATAAAATTCTTAAGGGACTTGACAGGCCAGCTTTAAGTTCCTCGGAGTCCACATCACGGAAGACCTCTCCTGGTCCCTCAACACCTCCTCTCTGGTGAAGAAGGCCCAGCAGCGCCTATATTTCTTGAGGAGGCTGAGGGGTTGTAATCTGTCACCCCCGATCCTCTCTAACTTCTACCGCTGCACTATAGAGAGCATCCTGACAAACTGTATCACGGTATGGTACGGCAGCTGTAGCTCCCATGACCGGAAAGCCCTGCAGCGGGTAGTCAAAACTGCCCAATGCATTACCGGCACCCGGCTACCGACCATAGAACATATATATCAGAAACGCTGCCTACGGAGGGCACGGTCCATCATCAAAGACCCTACCCACCCCAGCCACAGTCTGTTCACCCTCCTACCATCTGGAAGACGCTACAGATGCATTCGCAGCCGTACGACCAGATTTAGGAACAGCTTCTTTCCCAGGGCTGTCATCCTACTGAACTCCACAAATAAACACTAAAGCCTGCACATCTGCCGATGCACTTTATTATGGTCATATTTATGCTAATATATATGTACAAATGTATGTTGAAATGTTTAAGTGTCCTAATCCAAATTGTACACTCTCGGGAGCCGCAAGCCTACATTTCGTTGTACTGCACTTGTGCACTAACAATGACAATAAAAGTTGATTTGATTTGATTTGATTTGATGGTTGAGGCTGGGAGGATGTTTCCCCTGGCTATGGAATCTAGAACTAGGGGTCACTGTCTCAGAATAAGGAGTTGGCCATTTAGGACTGAGATGAGGAGAAATGTCTTCACTCAGAGGGTTGTGAATCTTTGGAATTCTCTACTCCAGAGGGTTGTGGATGCCAAGTTGTTGAGTATATTCAAGACTGAGATCGATAGATTTTTGGGTACTAAGGGAATGAAGGGCTATGGGGATAGGGCGGGAAAGTGGAGTTGATGTAAAAGTTCAGCCATGATCTTATTGAATGGCGGAACAGGCTCGAAGGGCCGAATGGCCTACTCCTGCTCCTATTTCTAATGTTATCATGGAATCCTTAACCAAAGATTTAATAGAAAAATATCTAGAAACTAAAAATATCATAAAGAGTAGTCAGCGCGGATTCCAAAAGCGAAGGTCACACTTGGCCAACCTTATTGAATACTTTGAAGAAGTAACAGAAAGAGTAGGTCAGGGTAATGTAGCAGGCTTAATATATTTGGGTTTGGAAAAGCCTGCGATAAGGTACTGCATAGTAGACTCACGACTAAGTTCGGAACATATGGGGTTGTAGTCCCGCCTCCATCGAGTTCTAGCCAACCCACGCGATTTTGACTTGATTGACCTTGTTGAGCCCGCCCAGCGGGCTCAGCAGGCCAATTAAGGGCCACCCGGCAACAGGTGACGTCACAGATTGATATTTCATCTGTCAAGACCTTTTGACAGATGAAATATCAGCGTTTCACAGCTGTTTGAAGCTGTCAAACACTGACAATCTGTACTCCAGGTTAATTCCTTCCTCTCAGGCTGATTTAGAGATCTCCCCGGAACAGAAAGCTGAATGCTGCAATTTTTGACAGCTCGCAGCCATTCTGGTTTCTGAGCCGGTGAGATGAGGGACTCCCGAGGCCTGAAGGAAGGAAGGCTGTAAAGGTAAGTACATGTAAGTAAAACTTCTTTAAACACTTTACACACACCAAACACACTTACCTCTGCACTCATGCACCCATCACTCACCTGAATACCGGACACCTCGACCCCTCCAAGCCTTTCATCCCGACGGCCCGCCTCGCTAACTTGGCGTGGTTTGGAGCCGTCGGGAATCCCACATTTCACCAATGAAAATAGGGATTAGGCTAAAAACTGCCTGTTAACAGGCAGTTAATTGGCACTAATCCCTTTCCCACCTCGGGGAGGCGGGTCCCAGTGCGTGTCGGGTACCCGCCTCCTTTGAAACTGGCATGGAGGCGGGTTCGGGGCGGGATGGGTTTCTGCCCCCCGATTTCGGGATTTTAACCCCCACACGCCTCCAATCCCACCTCCACGGCCCAATGAAAATCCTGCCCAAAGAATCTGCAAAGGGATATAGACAGGCTAAGTGAGTGGGCAAACATTTGGCAGATGGAGTATAATTTGGGAAAGTGCGAGGTTATCCACTTTGGCAGGAAAAATAAAAAAGCAAATTATTATTTAAATGTAGAGAGATTACAAAATGCTACAGTTCAGAGGGACCCAGGGGTCCTTATGCATGAAACACAAAAAGTTAGCATGCAGGTAACAGCAAGTAATCAATAAGGCCTTTATTTCAAGGGGGTTGGAGTATAGAAGCAGTGAAGTCCTGCTACATCTGTACAGGGTATTGGTGAGACCGCACCTTGAGTACTGCGTACAGTTTTGGTCTCCTTATTTAAGGAAGGATATACTTGCATTGGAGACAGTTCAGAGACGATTCACTAGGTTAATTGCTGAGATGAGGGGGTTGACTTATGAAGAAAGGTTGAGCAGGCTGGGCATATACTCATTGGAATTTAGAAGAATGAGAGGTGATCTTATTGAAACATGTAAGATACTGAGGTGGCTTGACAAGGTGGATGCAGAGAGAATGTATTCCACTCGTGGGGGAATCTAGAACTCGGGGGCATAGTGTCAGAATAAAGGGTCGCCCTTTTAGAACTGAGATGAGGAGGAATTTCTTCTCTCAGAGGGTCGTAAATTTGTGGAATTCTCTGCCCCAGAGAGCCGTGGAGGCTGGGTCATTAAATACATTTAAGGTGGAGATAAACAGATTTTTGCAAGATAAGGGAGTGAAGGGTTATGGGGAGCGGGCAGGGAAGTGGCTTTGAGTCCAAGATCAGCCATGATCTTATTGAATGGCGGAGCAGGCTCGAGGGGCCAAGTGGCCTATTCCTGCTCCTATTTCTTATGTTTTTATTCTGAATTATTTTCAACCTTGTGCTGTAGGACTTTTATGAGCTGGGTCAAGACCAAGTAGATTCATCTCATTTTAAGCCTTACTGCCGCTAAAGTAAGGAAACTTTCATGCCATCAAGTTTGGGCTTCATTTAAACCCACGGTATGAAGATCTCATCTGTATTATAATTATGTCTCTTTTGCGACTTGATGAAAACAGAAAAATGTATTATAAAAATGGGAAAATCTAAAATGTTTTTTTATTTGTTCTCATGATGTGGGTGACACTGGTGAGACCTTGGGCTCGATTTTCCAAGCCCCGAGGAGGAGGGCATGGAGGCGGGACAGCACGTAAAATCGGAGAAATTGGGGGCGGGTGGCATACCCACCCCCATCCCGCATCCGTGCCCTTTTCCCAGGAGGCGGGAGGATATGCAGCATCGGGTCCCGTCTCCTGGAGGTGGGAAAGGCTTTTAATCCTTTTAACTGCCTGTTAACAGGTAGTTAACAGGCAGAAAAAGGGATTAGTGCCATGTTACCTTCACAGGTGAAGGCTTCCCGACCTCGGAGAACCCCACCGGGTTGGAGGAGACGTGGAGGAGGTCTGCGGCGGTCGGAGGCACCTGGAAGTAAGGTGTAGAGGTGAGTGATGGGTGCAAGTGTGGAGTGGCAAGTATGCAAGGTGAGTGATAAGTTTAAAAAGGTGTTCACTTACCTTTTTTTTACATCTATAGCCTTTAGCCGTGCTGGATTGGGAGAGCGGACATCCACCGTGTCAATTTCAGGTAATGGCTGATGGACCCTCCGATCCATCAGACATCTGAAATTTACTTTTTTACAATGTTTTTTCAGTCCTCACCACAAAAACTAATCAAACTAAAGAGAGTGTCAGTGTTTGACAGCTGTCATTTCTTCTTTCAAGAAGTCTTGACAGATAGATCACGTCTGACGTTGACGTGATCTGTCAGTGACTTCTTCCTTAATTGGCTTGCTGAGCCCGCAGAGCAGGCTTAACAAGCTCAATCAGGGGAAAATCCCTCTGAATGATCAGGCGAGGATGGAGGCGGGCCATTGACACGACAAGCAGCAGTCCTGCCTCCAAGTCGCCTCCATTGACAAAATCCAGCCCCTTGTGTTACAGTAATGATGTTAAGGTAGCGGATTATTTTAGTAATTGTTGTACAACCCAGTGGCTTGCTAAGCCACTACAAAGGGCAGAGCCAACCATATTTTGGACAAGTCACATGCAGGCCAAACCACTTAAGGGTGGCAGTTTCCTTCCCTGAAGGACATTAGTGAACCAATTGGGGTTTTACAACAATTCAGCTGCTTTCATTGTCATTTTGTTCCTGGTGCCAGCTCACAAATAGCCAGATTTATTGAATTAAATTTCATAACTTGCCATGGGGATATTTGAACTCTCAACTTCACGAGTTGGTAGTCCAGCACTATGAACACTGCACTGTCAAACCCGGTATATATGAAGGTTTCCATTCAAAGGATTTCCCCCAGGTAAGACTTTGAAATGTTTCACTGTGAAACTGATTGAAAAATGTTCGTATGTGCAAAAAAGCAGAGTAAAATTGTGATTTACCATCCAAACAGACTTCAGCAGATGTTTTCGTGTCTGAGGACACCATACAGGTGTATCGCCCTTCATCCTCAGCACTGCAATTGTGAATAATCAGATAGTGTTTCTTTTTGTCAGAAATGATCTCATACTTGCTGCTTGTTTCAATATGCTGATCATTCTTTAGCCATGTTGCATTAATGCATTCAGTGGAAAATTCACATTCTAGTTTGCCAGATTCCCCATTAGTTACAGTGACATTAGACAGAGGAATGGTGACAGTCACAGGAACTTCTGCAAAATAGATTAAAGAAAAGAATTACAGATGAACTATGTAAATAATCTCTTGTACCATGCAAATAACATTGTAAATCCGAATAAAAGATAGACTCATAATTAAGTGCCATTTAATGTAGTTTGGGTCAGAATACTGAACACAGCATCAACAAGAGGTATACTTATTAGACTCCCAGATGTAATAAAATCTACAAGAACTTGAAGAAACCAGCTTCTATGCTGTTGAAGACTTGTATGTGCTATAGTATAACAACAACTTGCATTTATATAGCGCCTTTAATGTAGTAAAGCATCCCAAGGTGCTTCACAGGAGTGTTATCAAACAAAATTTGATAATGAGCCACATAGAGATATTAGGACAGGTGACCAAAAGCTTAGACAAAGAGGTAGGTTTTTAGAAGCGTCTTAAAGGAGGATAGAGAGGTGGAGAGGTTTAGGGAGGGCATTCCAAAGCTTAGGTCCTAGGCTGCTGAAGGCATGGCTGCCAATGGTGGAACGAAGGAAATCGGGGATGCGCAAGAGGCCAAAATTGGAGGAGTGCAGAGATCTTGGAGGGTTGTAGGGAGGG
This sequence comes from Somniosus microcephalus, assembly GCF_052327205.1. Taxonomy (NCBI): domain Eukaryota; kingdom Metazoa; phylum Chordata; class Chondrichthyes; order Squaliformes; family Somniosidae; genus Somniosus; species Somniosus microcephalus. The sequence continues at coordinate 24,977,529 of NC_140991.1, read as the reverse complement.
GTGAGGCCAAGGAGGGATTTATAAACCAGGATGAGAATTTTTAAATTCAAGATGTCGCCAGACTGGGAGCCAAAGTAGGTTAGCAAGCACAGGGGTGATTTATTACATATATATATATATTAATTAATTAGAAAAGGGAATACTACACTTAGTGCCAGAGGACTGGCGGACAGCTAACGTGATTCCTATATATAAAAAGGAAGATAGAACAAGCCCAGGGAAATTGACTAAGATAACACCAGGGATCAGAAGCTTTAGTTATAAGGAGAGACTAAAGAAACTGGCATTCTTGTTAGAACAAAGAAGTTTAAGATGGAGGTGTTCACAATCATGAGAGGTTTTGGTAAGGTAAGTTGCGTAAAACTATTTCCACTGGTCAGTGAGTCAGTAACTCAAGAGCAGAAATTTAAGATTATCATAAGAATGAAGGGAGAGGTCAGGAGAATTTTTTTTATGCAGAGGGTTATTAGGGCATGTCCTGCAGGAACAGTGATGGAAGCAGAATCCAAAATAGCTTTTAAAAAGGAATGGATATTAGTCTAATAAAGATGTAAACCTCACTATTTTGTAGCATCTTTACTGAATAATAGCAAGTTATTGTACAGGCGCTAGTGGTAATGCTACCTGACCTGCTGAGTATTTCCAACATTTTCTGTTTTTATTCCAAGAAAATAAAGGTCAGTTTTTGCAACCTTGGTGTTATACTTGACCCTGAAATGAGCTTCCGACCACATAGCTGCAGCATAACAAAGACCGGCTACTTCCACCTCCGTAACATCGCCCCGTCTCCGCCCCTGCCTCAGCTCATCCGCTGCTGAAACCCTCATCCATGCCTTTGTTACCTCTAGACTTGACTATTCCAACGCGCTCCTGGCTGGCCTCCCACATTCCACCCTACGTAAACTGGAGGTCATCCAAAACTCAGCTGCCCGTGACCTAACTCACACCAAGTCCCATTCGCCCACCACCCCTGTGCTCGCTGACCTACATTGACTCCCGGTTAAGCAGCGCCTTGATTTCAAAATTTTCAAATCCCTCCATGGCCTCGCCCCTTCCTATCTCTGTAATCTCCTTTAGACCCACAACCAGCTACCCCCCCCCCACCCCGGAGATATCTGCACTCCTCTAATTCTGCTCTCTTGAGAATCCCTGATTATAATCGCTCAACCTTTGGTGGCCGTGCCTTCTATTGTCTAGGCCCTAAACTCTGGAATTCCCTGCCTAAACCTGTCCGCCTCGCTACCTCTCTTTCCTTCTTTAAGACGCTCCTTAAAACCTACCTCTTTGACCAAGCTTTTGGTCACCTGCCCTAATTTATCCTTATGTGGATCGGTGTCAAATTTTTTATCTTAAAATACTCCTTGCAGCGCCTTGTAACGTTTTACTACGTTACAGGCGCTATATAAATACAAGTTGTTGTTGTTATTGTTCCATACGGATATAATTATTTTGAAGCACAACCCGGACCTAAGCAAATTTCTATTGCATAAAGGCTTTACTCCATATTTGACTGCTTTACAGCAATGCAGATTCAGCCTTCGTGCATAAAAATATTTGAAATATGAAAGGCATTTAAAAAAAAAAATCTAGATACCTCCATCCCAACTCATTTTATGTAGCTTCATCTGTTATTTTCAAACTTTATTTTTTATTTACTTATGTATTTATATCTGTACTCCATAGATCAGAGGAAACACAGAAACATTCTATTAAAAAATTATCGTTAAATTGTAAATGTTTATATTTTCCCAAAATGACAGTAAAAGGAAGTTTCATCATAAGGTCCCTATAAAAATCAAAAGGTTACACAGACTTATTATTATTATTTTAGTTAATTTCTATTTTCTTATTTTGTTGCTGATTGAAATATAGAATCATAGTAAAACTTACAGCACAGGAGGCCATTCAGCCCATCGTGCCTGTACTGGCTCTTTGAAAGAGCAGTCGTGCTTAGTCCCACACCGTCCGCTTTTTGTCAATAACCCTGTAAATTCCTCATCAAGTACCTGTCCAACTCCCTTTTAATATTATTTATGGAATCAGCTTGCACCATCTTTTCAGATAGAGCGTTCCAGATCCCAACAACTCGCCGAGCGAAAAAAATTCTCCTCAGCTTCCCTCTAGATCTTTTGCCAATGATTTTAAATCTATGACCTCTGGTTATTGACCCACTCGCCAGAGGAAATAGTTTTTCTCCATCTACTCGATCAAAACCTCTCATCATCTTGGTGAGACCACACCTGGAGTACTGTGCACAGTTTTGGTCTCCTTATCTAAGGAAGGATATACTTGCCTTGGAGGCGGTGCAACAAAGGTTCACTAGATTGATTCCTGGGATGAGAGGGCTGTCTTATGATGAGAGATTGTGTAGAATGGGCCTATACTCTCCGGAGTTTAGAAGAATGAGGTGATCTCATTGAAACATACAAGATTCTGAAGGGGATTGACAGGGTAGATGTGGAGAGGTTGTTTCCCCTGGCTGGGTCTAGAACTAGGGGGCATAGTCTCAGGATAAGGGGTCGGCCATTTAAGAACGAGATGAGGAGGAATTTCTTCACTCAGAGGGTTGTGAATCTTTGGAATTCTCTGCCCCAGCGGCTGTGAATGCTGAGTCTTTGAGTATATTCAAGGCTGAGATGGATAGATTTTTGGACTCTAGGGGAATCAAGAGATATGGAGATCGGGCGGGAAAGTGGAGTTGAAGTCGATAATCAGCCATGATTTTATTGACTGGCGGAGCAGGCTCGAGGGGCCATATGGCCTACTTCTGCTCCTATTTCTTATGTTCTTGAAAACCTCTATTAGGTTACCTCTTAACCTTCTCTGTTCCAAGGAGAACAGTCCTAACTTTTATAACCTTTCCTCATAATTGAAGTCCCTCATCCTTGGTAACATCCCGGTAAACCTCCTCTGTACCCTTCCCAAGGCCTTTACATCTTTCCTGAAGTGTGGTGCCCAAAATTGTCCAGAATCTCCAGGCTTAACCAGTGATTTATAAAGTTCTAGCATGATTACTTTGCTCTTATATTCTATGCCTCTATTCACAAACCCAAGTGCTTTTTTAACCATTTTATCAACTTGCCCTGCCACCTTTAAGGATTTGTGTAAATGGACACCGAGGTCTCTCTGCTCATCTACACTTGTCAAAATCTTGGCATTTATAGTATGCTGGCTTTCCATATTAGTCCTTCCAAAGTGCATTACTTCACACTTCTCCGCATTGAACTTCATCTGCCATGCTTGCACCCATTTCACTGTCCTGTCCATGTCATCCATTTAAGCAAAATGGCATTAAAATGAATGACAATTTAATGTAACCTTGACTTTTTTGAACATCTCATGCCTTGCAAGTGAAAAGCAGTGCTGAACAGCCTTAATAAAATGCAGCGTCCCATTTCCAGATGAAAGTCTCTATTGAAACATCTATAAACTGTAGTTTTTTTTTACTGTAGTCTTTTTTTTTAAACATTCTTATTAAAGGAAATTTGTTATCAAAGAATTCTGTATCACTCCGAAACCAATCATCCCTCTTGGTTTCTCAAAAAAGTTATAGATCACAGAACTCAAAAAGACATTTAACAGACAGATTTTAATTGGAGTGCCACACTTACCGCCTCATTCCTGCTCCAATCATGCCCAGGTTTTATACAAGGGCGTCCCTTAATCAGGCGGGAGCCTCATTAAATGATGCTAATGATGTACATAGGATCCGAACTGCAATTTTGAGGTACAAATGTGCAAAGCATGCGCTGCACAGGCTTCACACATTTGTACCGGGTGGTGAGTGGCCTAACCAGCGCTCCTTAAAGGGACCGCTGGAGGCTGGTCACAAAATGGCCCAGGAATTATCTAGGGGGTGATTTTTTTTTTTACCACCCCCGCAACAGGAGGGAGGGGTTAAATCAGCAAATCCCGACCCCAACCCGGCGCAATCGTGCCTATTTCCATTTGAAACGCGGCAGCTCTGGGAGTGTCTGAGTAACCGGCTCTGGAGAAGCAGGTCCGTGATTATAATATGTTGGCAGCCATTTGAATTTAACGCTGGCCGGCTGGGTTTCCCCAGAGTTCAGGAAACCTGGCAACTAAAGGGAAGCGAGCACCCGGATCCAGCAGCTAAGTGCTTTTTATAGAATTGCTTGTAGGCCAGGAGCAGCAGGAGTGGGAGGAGGGTTCAGGAGAGGGGAAACTTAGAAAGTTAAAGAGAAAGGACAAGGCAATAGTGCAGGGTAGGGAGGGAGAAAGGAATAGAAGGATATGCTGAAAGGGTTAGATGAAGAGAGGGAGGATGCTTGTGTGGAGCATAAATGCCAACATAGACCAGTTGGGCCAAATGGCAGACTCTATGCTTGCAGTGGGCTGCCCATTTAGCACCCGCAGCTTGCCAGCGAAATGGAAATGGAAACGGATTGCTAAATGACTCAGGCTTCCCACCGGCAAAAACGCTCCACCCGCTGCCTGCCTGTTCTCTGCCAATACAGTAGTTAAAAACGACTCTAGCAACTTTATAATAAAAATTACTGATATTAAAAAGGAGTACTTTTGCTCCTCTGACAGCTCAGTTGTTTTTATGAGTATAAGCGGGAAGGTCTCAGGTTTGATCCTGTGCTGAGTTAGCTGATATCAGCCAGGAGGCAGTAGGAGGGTCTTACAATTAGCTAGCTCAGTAAGTTAGGGAGGGGAGAGGTAGCTCAGGTTTCCATTTATGATAGCTGTCCAGCAATCCCTGCTTGAATCCTGGGATGAGAGGGCTGTCCTATGAGGAGAGATCAAGTAGAATGGCCCTATATTCTCTGGCGTTTAGAAGAATGAGAGGTGATCTCATTGAAATGTGTAAGATTCGTAGAGGGCCTGACAGGGTAGATGCTAAGAGGCTGTTTCCCCTGGCTGGAGAGTCAAGAACTAGGGGTCAAGTCTTAGGATAAGTGGTCCGCCATTTAGGACTGAGACGAGGAGAAATTTCTTCAGTCAAAGGGTTGTGAATTTTTGGATTTCTCTATGTCAGAGAGCTGTGGATACTCAATCGATGAGTATTTTCAAGACCGAGACTGATAGACTTTTGGGCACTAGGGGAAATTAAGGGATATGCAGATAGAGTGGGAAAGTGAAGTTGATGCAGAAGTTCAGCCATGATCTTATAGAATGATGGGCCGTATGGCCAAACCTGCTCCTAATTTCTTAGGTTCTTGAAATATGCATGTCTGAACATCAAGTGATTTGGTGGCCTCTGCAATTGAGTAGCCTACTGACACATAAGAACATAAGAAATAGGAGCAGGAGTAGGCCATTCGGCCCCTTGCGCCTGCTCCGCCATTCAATAAGGTCATGGCTGATCTGATCTTGGCCTCAACTCCACTTTCCTGCCCGCTCCCCATAACCCTCGAGTCCCCTGTAGTTCAAAAATCTGTTTATCTCAGCTTTGAATATATTCAATGACTCAGCCTCCACAGCTCTCTGGGGTAGAGAATTCCAAAGATTCCCGACCCTCTGAGAGAAGAAATTTCTGCTCATCTACGTTTTAAATGGACAACACCTTATTCTGAAACTATGACCCCTAGTTCTAGATTCCCCACGAGGGGAAACATTCTCTCAGCATCTACCTTGTCAAGCCCCTTCAGAATCTTATATGTTTCAACAAGATCACCTCTCATTTTTCTAAACTCCAATGAGATTAGGCCCAACCTGCTCAACCTTTCCTCATAAGACAACCCCTTCATCCCAGGAATCAACCGTGTGAACAATCTCTGAACTGTCTCCAATGCAAGCATATCCCTCCTTAAATAAGGAGACCAAAACTGGACACAGTACTCTAGGCGTGGTCTCACCAACACCTTGTACAGTTGTAGCAAGACTTCCCTACTTTTATACTCCAGCCCCCTTGCAATAAAGGCCTTCCAAATTACTTGCTGTACCTGCATGTTAACTTTTTGTGTTTCATGTACGAGGACACCCAGAACCCTCTGTACCGCAGCATTCTATAGTCTCTCTCCATTTAAATAATATTTTGCTTTTCTATTCTTCCTACCAAAGTGGATAACCTCTCATTTTCCCACATTATACCCCATCTGCCAAATTCTTGCCCACTCACTTAGCCTATCTATATCCCTTTGCAGACTCTGTGTCCTCCTCACAACTTGCTTTCCCACCCATCTTTGTATCGTCAGCAAATGTGGCTACAGTACACTCGGTCCCTTCATCCAAGTCATTAATATAGATTGTAAATAGTTGAGGCCCCAGCACTGATCCCTGTGGCACCCCACTAGTTAGTTTGCCAACCTGAAAATGACCCATTTATCCGACTCTCTGTTTTCTGTTAGTTAGCCAATTCTCTATCCATGCTAATATATTACCCCCAACACCATGAGCTCTTATCTTGTGCAGTAACCTTTTATATGGCACCTTATCGAATGCCTTTTGGAAATCCAAATACACTACATCTACTCGTTCCCCTTTATCCACCCTGCTCATTACATTCTCAAAGAACTCTAATAAATTTGTCAAACACGATTTCCCTTTCATAAAACCACATTGACTCTGCTTGATTGTTTATGATTTTCTAAATGTCCTGCTATTACGTTCTTAATAATGGATTCCAGCATTTTCCCAATGACAGATGTTAGGCTAAATGGCCTATAGTTTCCTGCTTTCTGTCTCCCTCCTTTCTTGAATATGTGCGTTACATTTGCGGTTTTCCAATCCAAGATTCGAGGGAATTTTGGAAGATTACAACCAATGCATCCACTATCTCTGCAGCCACTTCTTTTAAGACCCGAGGATGCAGGCCATCAGGTTCAAGGGACTTGTCAGCCTTTAGTCCCATTAGTTTGCCTAGTACTTTTTCCTCTAGTGATAGTGATTGTTTTAAGTTCCTCCCTCCCTTTTGCCCCTTGATTTTCCACTATTATTGGGATGCTTTTAGTGTCTACCATGAAGGCAGATACAAAATATTTGTTCAAAGTCTCTGTCATTTCATTGTTTCCCATTATTAATTCCCCAGCCTCATCCTCTAAGGGACCAATGTTTACTTTAGCTATTCTCTTCCTTTTTATATACTTGTAGAAGCTCTTACTGTCCGTTTTTATATTTCTTTCTAGTTTACTCTCAATCTATTTTCTCCCTCTATTATTTTTTTTAGTCATCCTTTGCAAGTTTCTAAAAATTTCCCAATCTTCTGGCCTACCACTAATCTTCGCAACATTGTATGCCTTTTCTTTCAATTTAATACACTCCTTAACTTCCTTTGTTAGCCATGGATGGTTCATCCATCTTGTAGTGTCTTTCTTTCTCACTGGAATATACCTTTGTTGAGAGTTATGAAATATCTCCTTAAAAGTCTGCCACTGCTTATCTACCGTCTTACCTTTTAATCTATTTTCCCAGTCCACTTTAGCCAACTCTGGCTTCATACCCTTGTAATTGCCTTTATTTAAGTTTAAGACACTAGTTTCAGACCCAAGTTACTCACCCTCAAACTGAATGTTAAATTCTATCATGTTATGTTCCCTAGAGGATCCTTTACTATGAGATCATTAATTAATCCTGTCTCATTACACATTACCAGATCTAAAATAGCCTGTTCTCTGTTTGATCCACAACGTATTGTTCTAAGAAACTGTCCTGAATACATTCTATGAACTCATCCTCAAGGCTACTATTGCCAATTTGATTTGTTCAATCTATATGATTAAAATCGCCCACGATTATTGCAGTACCTTTCTTAGAAGCCCCCATTGTTTCTTGATTTATACTCTGCCCCAAAGTGTAGCTACCGTTAGGGGGTCTATAGACTACTCCCACCAGTGACTTCTTTCCCTTATTATTTATTATCTCCACCCAAACTAATTCTAGATCTTGATCTTCCGGGCCAAGATCATTTCTCACTGCTGTACTGATCTCATCCTTTATTAACAGAGCTACCCCACCTCCTTTTCCTTTCTGCCTATCCTTCCGAAATGTCAAATATCCCCAAATATTCAGTTCCCAGCCTTGGTTACCTTGCAGCCACGTCTCTGTAATGGCTATCAGATCATACCCATTTATTTCTATTTGTGCCGTCAATTCATCTATCTTGTTACGAATGCTGCGTGCATTCAGAGAAAGAGCCTTTAATTTTGTCTTTTTACCATTTTTCCCTACTCTGACCCTATTTGCTGGTGCACTCTTATGCTTGTATGCTCTGTCCCTTTCTGTCACACTCTGGTTATCATTACCCCTATAGCTACCCTGCACTATTGCCTTGTCCTTTCTCTTTAACTTTCCCCTCACCTGAACCCTCCCCCTACTATTTAGTTTAAAAAGCCCCATCTACAGCCCTAGTTACTTGATTCACCAGGACACTGGTCCCAGAGGAACAGCTCCCTCTTTTCCCAGTACTGGTGCCAGTGTCCCATGAATCGAAACCCATTTCTCCCACACCAATCCTTGGGCCACGCATTCAACTCTCTGATCTTGTTGACCCTATGCCAATTTGCTCGTGGCTCAGGTAGCAATCCAGAGATTATTACCTTTGTGGTTCTGTTTTTTAATTTAGCCCCTAGCTGCTCATACTCTCTCAGCAGAACCTCTTTCTTAGTCCTACCTATGTCGTTGGTACCTACGTAGACCACGACAACTGGATCCTTCCCCTCCCACTCCAAGTTCCTCTCCAGCCCCGAGGAGATGTCCTTAACCCTGGCACCAGGCAGGCAACACAGCCTTAGGGACTCACGCTCTCAGCGGCAGAGAACAGTATCTATCCCCCTAACTATACTGTCCCCTACCACTACTACATTCCTTTTTACTCCCCCAACTTGAATGGCCCCCTGTACCATGGTGCTGTGGTCAGTTTGCTTATCCTCCCTGCAGTCCCTGCTCTCGTCCACACAGGCTGCAAGAACCTCGTACCTGTTGTACAAGTGCAAGAGCTGAGGCTCCTCCAGTGCTACCTTCTGGATCCCCATACTTACCTCACTCGTAGTCACACCCTCCTGTCCCTGACCACGGACCAAATCTGAAGTATTTAACCTAAGGGGTGTGACTGCTTCCTGGAACACAGTGTTCAGGTAACTTTCTCCCTCCTTGATGTATCACAGTGTCCGAAGCTCGGACTCCAGCTCATCAACTCTGAGCCGAAGTTCCTCAAGCTGCTGACACTTAATGCAGGTGTGGTTGCTGTGGATCACACTGGGGTCCACCAGCTCCCACATGCTACAGCTGCAACACAGCACCTGCCCTGACATCTCTATTGTATTTTATTTAACTAATTAGGTTTTCAAGTTTTGAAATACTCAATTGTCTATTAATAGTTTTTAACCTAGGTAATAACCTTATTTAATTTATTAAATTTAGTTATATGCTTTAGGTCTTTACTGTAACTTAACCCACAGTCCTAATTTAACCCTAGTTGTTTATATTTTTCGTTATGTATCAAGCAGCACCTCTTACCCCCACCTCACCGAATTCCCTCACTCACCAAATTCCAGAGTTTAGTACTCTGTAGAAGCAGTACTTCATAGAACTGGACTCCATGTTACTTAACTCAGCTTACTACCTAGGCTCATGCATAAATGGCTAATAGAAGCTCAGGACCCATGAAACTGTACCTTAGCAACAAGTCATTATTCTTCAAGAAAAATTGATGGGAAAAAGTAGTAAAAATGAGTATTTTTCACAATCTCTATGAAAATTATGGCATTTAAAGATCAAATGACACTGACATCATAAAAGTAACAATGAAAGATCCTAAATGATTAATATGCTATATAGTCAGTGATGAGCCATTAGTCTAATTCTTTATGAAGTATAAAATACCCTAAACAGGGCTAAGAATAAGGATACTGCAGTTTAAGCAAAGTAGTCAAACTATAAAGTTTAGCAATATCTATCAAAATTGGAAAAGTTATGTGATTTTCTCCTATTTTAAGCAAGAAGCAGAAAGTAAAACTTAACGGTATTTTTACAGAGATGAAATGGTAGAGGTAAAACTAAGCAGTTTTTTCAGCTCAACAAGCCAATGTAATGTGTGTGTGCTCACACTGTTACCTGCTTTAGATTAAAATTTTTACAGAAAGTATCTTAGAATATAGTGATGGCTTGGCAGAAATACTTTCAGTTTGTTGAAAAAAGTGAAAACATTTACAAATGTAATTTTCTTTACAAATCTAAACCTATTAATCATTGATAACAACTTTTAAGACTCAAGTCCTTTGATTTTAAAGTATCAGGAGGTACATATGCCTTGTAAAATAGTGCAATGGGAAAGAAAGTGTGACAAGGGAAGCTAAGATGTGCTTTAAAATTAAATTTCTCATTTGATTTGCAAAAGAACCAAGGTCCTGTTGCAGCTCTGATTAGTTGTAAAAGCGCAAAATACATGCAACTGCGTGCAGTGCTTAAAGTGGGTCTGCATTCACAATTCTCACCCAGCAGAACCGTCTGCGGTAAATGAACAGGTTTTCCAGCACCAGCCCGGTTCAGAGCTGAAACACGGAATCTATAACCAGTGCCTGGTATGAGATTAGCAATAGTGAACTCCGTCTCTTCAATGACTTTTGTGTTACATGGCAACCAGCGGTCGCTGTCAGCAGGTTTCATCTCAATATGGTAGCCTAGTATAACACTACCACCGATGTTCAGTGGTGTGAACCAAGACAGGGTGACAGACTGGTGGTTTTTTCTAACAACCTCTGGATCTTCAGGAGGGTCAGGAAGGCCTAGAGGTGCAGAGTTAGAATCATTATTACCGTAAGTTCCTGAGATGATGATCACACAAATAAAATTCGAACATAATATTAATTTGTGTAAACTGTATTATACATTTTTTGACCACCTATATGGATAAATTGCATTTATCCTCAGCTAGATTAAATCCACCTACACTATTTGTTCATTTACAGATCTATTGACAGTCACTTATTTTGTCATGCATATAAACTATTTCAAAATAATTTGCCATAAATACAGATATGATTTCAAGACTTATGAATTGCAAATAAACCAGAATTAGTAAATCCTCCTACAAAAAAGTATGTCTCACTTAAAAATGTGTTCAATGCCTCATGCAAAGAGTTGCATTTTTAGAGTTACTGTACCTCAATAGGTTGATTTTAATAGATTTATCTGAACGGTAAAACAAAAATCACTGATCTATCCATCATTTCACTGAATGCTGATCAAGTCTAAAAATTAACTTCAGGGCTGAAAACACGGTGTGCGCTGCTAGTTATGAAGGTCCTGTATTTGGAATTTTAACAAAGCCATTTATAAATGGGTTAACACTTTTAATAAAACAGTGGACAAAAGAATTTAATAGGAACTGGTTCATGCTTTTGTTACTAATACTGTGTAGTGCAATTTCATTTCTTTCCTTTTCTTCTTTGATTCAGTTATTCGTCTAACCATTATATTTGTAACTGCGTAAGTGGAGGGAGGGAAATCTATCATTAACAAACAGCAATATTCCTCCTCTCCTCCTATTTCCCTGTTGATATTATATCAGGGTCAATAATCACCACACAGACTTACTAACGAGCACAATATTAAACCTGTGTCGAGATGACCTCATTTTGGCAACTCATTATTATTTGGAAGTGTAATATATTGCCATTATTTTAAATACAATTACATTTATAAAAATCAGATCACTTTTATTTAAATTGATGTTTTGATTTTTCATCTTTTCTCAGATACTTGACTCTATGCAACAAAGGAAAACCAGGTTAGAGCCCTTTTCCTTTAAGTGCACTTTTAACTGTTTGATCAGTAGAGATCGGGCAAGAAAAAACAGATTCAGTTCTACTCTCATTTGATGATACAAAACTATAGTAACATAGGATGCTCCACTGAGCAACCCACTAAAAACTGATCTGAGGCCGATAGATTAGAGTGTTAGGCAGTCCAAGAACGCAAACCAGCCACCTCTGGATTGAAAGAAGTTTCAACTTTCCATTAACAGGCTGTTCATGCAATCTTTTAAAAACTTTTAAGGAGTGCAATAAATCAATCTCACATGATTTCATTGATGTCAAACTCTAGTATCTTACCAATAACAGTTACTTTTGCCGACGTAATGGCATCCCTTGAAGCAAAAGTTATTTCTCCGGAATGATTACATTGGGCATTTTTCAGTATGAGTTTGTAAGTGTTTTTCTCTGCCTTTGTTTCCCAATGTTCATCTGGTTGGATATCAGTTTCATTCAGATACCAGCTTACTTCAGTAATAGGGACCACTTCACTCAATACACATTCAAATTCAGCATGATTGCCTTGGACCACTTCAGTATCACTCATTGACTTCAAAATGTTAACATGCCATCCTACATAGAAGAAATATATATATGTATATAAACACACACACATCAAATAAGTAGCGTCCTTTACTATCATTGTGACAAATGTCAAATTAGTATGTGAATTCAGGATGTGAAGGCCCTTGAGAGGGTGCAGAGGAGATTTACCAGAATGGTTCCGAGGATGGGGGATCTTAACTACAAGGACAGGTTGGATTTGATTTAGTTAGAGCAAAGGAAGTTGAGGGGTGATTTGATAGAGGTGTACAAGATTATGACGGATTTGGATAGGCTAGATGGGGAAAGGCTGTTCCCACTAGTTGATGGTACAGGGACTATGGGGACACAGATTTAAGGTTTTGGGCAAGAGATACGGGGGGATGTGAGGAAAAACCTTTTTACACAGCGAGTGGTGATGACCTGGAATTCTTTGCCGACAGAAGTGGTGGAAGCGGAGACACTCAATGTTTTCAAGGGGAAACTGGATAGGCACTTGAGTGAAATAAACTTGCAGGGCTACGGGGATAGAGCGGGGGAATGGGACTGACTGGATTGCCCTACACAGAGAGCCGGCACGGACTCGATGGGCCGAATGGCCTTCTTCTGTGCCGTTATGACTATGACTCAAGAACCAATCATAGGAAAGAGATTATTAGGGCTCATAAAAATTCCTCAGTCCAATGCTTTGGCAACTATATTTAGAAGGAACCAATTTTTTCCCTCTCTATTGCTGTAATAATTAAAGCTAAATTGGAGAGGACTAGTTTCCTCTTGCTTCCCAAAAGAAAATTTTACAACATGGATGTCACTAATATTTTTTACCTTTAACATTTAGATACGCTGATGACATGGCATTTCCAGATACAAAGGTCACGCGACAGCTGTCCGAGGGAATTAGGTTCTTTAAGAGTAACAGATGTCTTCCTCCAGCTTCAAAGATTGCCGCTTCTACGTTTTCAGACTGTGTAATGGCAATACCATCCATCAGCCACTTGTAATCATGTAATTCTGGTCTGGACAAGCGACATTCAAACAAAGCTTCACCACCTTCCGCTGTATCTACATTCTCCAGCCCTTCAAGAATATCAGGTTGCTTTGCTGATTAAAGAAAATACAAATACCACAGTGACTCGCACTAATTTTTTGAAATAACATGTTAGCATGGCAATGGCTTGACCTTTAAAAATTATGCATATTTTAATACTATGGGGGAAAAATTGGGTCGCGCCCCCTTTGGGGCGCTAACTTTGCCGGGGCGATACTTTTAGCGCCCCGAAGAAGTTAGCGCCCCTATGCCGGGTATTGAATGGTAGCGCCCCAAGCAGGAGGCGGGGCGCTACTGGAAGCGCTCCCCCTCCCTCTTGGGGCACTACCATTCAATATCACGGCGTTACGTGCAATGTCAGTGTGGTGATTATTCTTTATGTTTAGTAAGAAGTATTGTGATTGGTTGTTTGTTTCCTGCCTTGGGATATATGCTGTAATCTCATTGGTAGTTGATGTCATGTGATTTGTGGTGGCCATCTTAAATTCAGTTCTTTCCAGCCTTTAGTTGGGACTGGGTGTTGAAGATGTGCTACAGGATTTTTAAGTTAATAAATTGAAATAAAGAATAGATTTGCCTTTCTAATCTAGGCTTTATTAACTTAAAAATCCTGTAGCACATCTTCAACACCCAGTCCCAACTAAAGGCTGGAAAGAACTGAATTTAAGATGGCCACCACAAATCACATGACATCAACTACCAATGAGATTACAGCATATATCCCAAGGCAGGAAACAAACAACCAATCAAAATACTTCTTACTAAACATAAAGAATAATCACCACAGTCAGCACATAGCGCTGCGGTACTGCAGGCCTCCCTCCCCTGGTCAAAGGGGAGGGGCCTAGCGCAGCGCGCACGGGGGCCCTGCTGGACCACCGGGGAGCGGGGTGCCTGCAAAAGAGCCCGGCACTCAAGAGGAGTGCAGAGCTGACCGATTGCGGCCGGCACCCGGCAGGAGGCGGCGAAGGGGGCAGGTGCTGGCAGGCGGCCCAAAAAATTGGTCGCCCAGCACCTGCCCTTTAATTTGCGGTGTCGTGGCCGCAAACACAGCACCCTGACCCTGTCAGACATAGCGTCTGGCGGTAGGTCAGGGGGGCGCGAGCGAAGTTTGCAGCCGGGGCGTGAGCAGGGCGCTGCGCACAGCAATGTCGTCATCGGCGGAGGTACAGGAGCGTGGGACACTACTGACTACCACCGGCGCTACCCTCTCGCTGAATTTCGCGGGAGGAGTTAGTGGCGTAGCACCTGGGCGCTATGCGCCCCGTTTGCGCCCCCTTGGGCAACTAACGGGAGGCGCAAAGCAACCCAATTTTTCCCCCTATACTTTTTAGTTCCATCTTGTGCTTCTCAAAATGAGGGATATTCACGCTTGGAAATAGAACATAGTGTCATTTCAGACACCCAGTGCCACCATGAAGCACTCCCAGGTTAGGTATAGCATGAATAGCTTCCTCTACTCTGCCCAACAATGTGCCTCAGCCTCAAAAATGTTGCTACTACACAAGTATGACATTTTCTACTTCACGCATCAGTCATCTTGTGATTTCTGTGACTGAGATTTCCAATTTATGCTGCATTAGGGGCACCTTTAAGCTGTGCAATAGGAAAATGGCTCTTTTCAATTTTTTTTAACGAAAGGCTTTGCATTGGATCAGAATGCATTCATTGTAAATCTGGGAATGAGCATTTCCTTATTAATTATCGGACACTTGCTAAATTATAAAGTCAGTAAAAAGGAAGAAAAACAGTACAAAAGCAAAATACTGCGGATGCTGGAAAACTGAAATAAAAACAGAAAATGCTGGAAATACTCAGGTCAGGCAGCATCTGTGGAGAGAGAAACAGAGTCAATGCTGCCTGACCTGCTGAGTATTTCCAGAAAAACAGTACAAGTGTTTTGTTAAACTTTTAACTCCCCAATTGGAGAGATGGATGTTGGACATCTTGGGGAGTTAAAAGTTTAACAGTGTTATGCCAGAAGATTAATGGACACTGCACATGTATGCAAAGAACTAGGGGCTAGAAATTCATGGCCTTAGCGCCACCCCGTAGCGCCATTAAATAGCGCTAAAACAGTGGCTGCTGCTCTTTTGTCTGCTGCTGGCGGCTCCCCCGGTGGTGGCGGTTTTCATGCTTACCTTTGCACTGCCGCTAACTGGAAGCGCCATCCCCAACAAAATGGCGGCATTGTGATATAAATCGGCGTGCAACGCCAACTTTACATCACAAGTGCGAACTTCAACCCTATGGCTGAATTAAGCGCTGGAACCTAAGTTCTCCAGGGCAAGCAGGCTGACAGTGGCGATGTCTGCACCTCTTAAAGGGTCACACACATCGTTCATGCAAGTTTGAATTTAAGGTTTTATACTTTTTTTAAATTTTATTGAAGTGGTGGCTTGCTGCAATAGATGTGAAAAGTATTTTTTTTAAAGTGTATAGGGATTGCTGCTGGACACTTGCAAGGGCTTGGATGGTAAATGAAGGCCTTTGAGAAGACAGAACATGGGTCACGCAACATCTGTGGAGAGAGTTCACGTCTCAGATCGAGATGCTGCCTGACCAGCTGAGTATTTCCAGCATTTTATGCTGTCATTTCACATTTACAGCATTCGCTTACAGAGGAAAAATGCAGAGGTATTGTGTATAAAAAAAATTGTTAGCATTCTACAGAAATGGTGCAGTGGTTATTTAATATACGGGGGAGAGGGGGAGATGGAAGGGGGAGAGGGGGGATGGAAGGGGAGGAGGGGATGGAAAGGGGAGAGGGGGGATGGAAGGGAGAGAGGGGAGAGTGGAAGGGGGAGAGGGGAGTGGAAGGGGGAATGGAAGGGGGAATAGAAGGGGGAGAGGGGGGATGGAAGGGGGAGAGGGGGGGATGGAAGGGAGAGAGGGGAGGGTGGAAGGGGGAGAGTGGAAGGGGGAGAGGGGAGGGTGGAAGGGGGAGAGGGGAGGGTGGAAGGGGGAGAGGGGAGGGTGGAAGGGGGAGAGGGGGGATGGAAGGGGAGGAGGGGATGGAAAGGGGAGAGGGGGGATGGAAGGGGGAGAGGGGAGAGTGGAAGGGGGGAGAGGGGAGTGGAAGGGGGAATGGAAGGGGGAATAGAAGGGGGAGAGGGGGGATGGAAGGGGGAGAGGGGGGGATGGAAGGGAGAGAGGGGAGGGTGGAAGGGGGAGAGGGGAGGGTGGAAGGGGGAGAGGGGAGGGTGGAAGGGGGAGAGTGGAAGGGGGAGAGGGGGGATGGAAGGGGGAGAGGGGAGGGTGGAAGGGGAGAGGGGGGATGGAAGGGGGAGAGGGGAGGGTGGAAGGGGGAGAGGAGGGTGGAAGGGGGAGAGGAGGGTGGAAGGGGGAGAGGGGGGATGGAAGGGGGAGAGGGGGGATGGAAGGGAGAGAGGGGAGGGTGGAAGGGAGAGAGGGGAGGGTGGAAGGGGGAGAGGGGAGGGTGGAAGGGGGAGAGGGGGGATGGAAGGGGGAGAGGGGAGGGTGGAAGGGGGAGAGGAGGGTGGAAGGGGGAGAGGAGGGTGGAAGGGGGAGAGGGGGGATGGAAGGGGGAGAGGGGGGATGGAAGGGAGAGAGGGGAGGGTGGAAGGGAGAGAGGGGAGGGTGGAAGGGGGAGAGGGGAGGGTGGAAGGGGGAGAGGGGGGATGGAAGGGGGAGAGGGGAGGGTGGAAGGGGGAGAGGGGAGGGTGGAAGGGGAGAGGGGGGATGGAAGGGGGAGAGGGGAGGGTGGAAGGGGGAGAGGAGGGTGGAAGGGGGAGAGGGGGGATGGAAGGGGGAGAGGGGGGATGGAAGGGGGAGTGGAAGGGGGAGGGGGTGATGGAAGGGGGAGAAAGTATCGAAGGAGGGAGAGAGGGGATCGAAGGGGGAAAAGAGGAAAGGGGATCACAAGGTGGGAGTGAGGGGATCGAAGGGGGGGAAGAGAGGGGATTGATGGGGGGGCGGGGGGGAGCATGGGATCAAAGGGGGGGAAGAGAGGGGATTGATGGGGGGGCAGGGGGGAGCACGGGATCGAAGGGGAGGAAGAGAGGGGATTGATGGGGGGCGGGCGGGAGCACAGAGAGGGAGGAGGTCAGAGAGAGGAGCTTGGAGAGCGGGAAAAAGGTCAGGAACTCGTGGGGGGGGGTCAGGAAATCGGGGAGAAGGTCAAGAACGTGTTTGGGGTGGGGGAAGCACGGTGAGAACTGTGTTCTCTGAAAGCAGTAGGGTTAGCAATGTGAACTCTGGAGCCTGGCTGTCACAATGAATGGATCAAAAATGACACATTATAGTGAACTTGATTACTCTCCATCAGGCAGGATCAAATTACAAATTCCAGACAAACTGTTGGGTGTGTATTGTCCTCCAAGGGGACTAATCAGAAATCTGGTTTTGTCCTCCAAGAGGACCAATCAGAAATTTGGTGTTGCAAATAGACACGACCCTCTTTGAAAAGAGAGGCTCAGTGAACTCCCTTTATGTAGCAGTGTACTGCAAACTGCGAGATGTTGATTATACCTCCAGGAGCAGCCTGGAAGGAGTCAAGACGCGTAAAAGTTAAGAGTCACGATCGCATCGACAGCCAGAGGCAATGCCGTCCTTGTCTTGCTTTGAGGTTGCCGTTGTGGCTGCAGCAGTTAGCAGATTTCAGTCACAACCTCTTTCGTGAAGAAAAGTTTTCCCTAGCATTGGACCTCGCTGAAGTTGAGGTAAGAGAATTGTACCCTAAAGACCCTCAGTGGATATGGCCTCCTGATGAGAGCCCTTCTCCGCCCCCCTCTTCTAGCATCTTGTCCAGCTCTGCTTGACCTCTCTTCATTATCCCAGTCATGCTCAATTCCCAGAGGAAGCCCTACCAGGTCATTCATGTCTAGAAGCAACTTGTTTCAGCACAAGCTTTTGAATCAACAAAAAAGTACTTCAGCACCAGCCAGATCACTCCCTATAGACTATTTAAAATTTATCCAAAAGAAAAGCTCCAAAACCACATATAATTGTGCCAGCAGCCAGGAGAAATAATCCAGCATCTAACCTGTAAGTAGTTCATGATCCCTTTAAATAGCACTGGTGGGGGGTCCTTCATTTCGTTTAACGTGTGTTTAGCTGTGCGCAGGCTGGAGCGTGGCGATTGAAAATGGCAGGGCTGGCGTCAGATCAGCATTGCATACTGATTGACGTCATAATCTGCCTGTTCTGCATGCTGCCAGTGGTCATTAGTGCACGCACACAAACCTCTTTACCAAGATGGTGTCTGCCGCACTTCCTGTCGGAAGTGTGCTGACGGATCTCAGACCCCATTTTCAAGTGTTAGGAGGCTGTATAGCAGCTAAAAGATGGGCGCTACACAACCCAATTTCTCCCCCATCAATTTGAAGTTTAAATTGTTTTGTTTTTTTAAAAAGTCACAGATAGTCTGAGAGACTGAGGGCACTAAAACATGCTTCACGCCTCCTCGGCTCCCAAACTCTATGCTGTGCTACTTAAAGCTACCTGTAACAGGGAGGGGCATTAAGTGAGAACATTTTCAGAAAGATTGTGGGCAGCTCAACCGCATTTGATGCTAAAGAAAAAAAAGATTTAAAAAGGTGAAGGGAAGAAATATTTTTCTCAACAATACTCAAGAATAAAACCACTTCACCTTGCAGTATTATTTTAAATTGAAATTGTGGACCACAAAATTTCATTTAGAGAACAGGGCTTCAGTACAGTTACATAAATAAAAGAAAGGCTTGCACCTTTTCATGACCTCAGGATGTTCCAAACTGCTTTACAGCCAAATAAGTACTTTTGTAGTGTAACCAGTGTTGTAATCTAGGAAACATAGCCGCCAATCTGCGCACAGCAAGACCCCACAAACAGCAATGTGATAATGACCAGATAATTTGTTTTAGTGATGTTGATTGAGGGATAAATATTGGCCAGGACACCGGGGAGAACACCACTCCTCTTCTTCAAAATAGTGCCATGGGATCTTTTACATTGGGGTGCTGAGGCATGATAGGCCTCACTGCCCTTCACCCTGCAGTATTATTTAAATTGAAATTGTGGACCACAAAATTCAATTTAGAGAACAGGGCTCAGTACAGTTATACAATAAAGGGCAGATGGGGCCTCGGTTTAACGTCTCTCCGGAAGACAGCAACTCAGACGGTGCAGTATTCCCTCAGTACTACACTGAAATGTCTAGAGTAGGACTTGAACACACAACGTTAACAGATCTAGCAGCTCAAAACTGGGCATCCATGAGGCGCTGTGGGCCATCAGCAGCAGCAGAATTGTATTCCACCGCAATCTGTAACCTCATAACCCGGCATATCCCTCACTCTACCATTACCATCAAGCCAGGGGATCAACTCTGGTTCAATAAGGAGTGTAGAAGAGCATGCCAGGAGCAGCACCAAGCGTACCTAAAAATGAGGTGGCAGCCTGGGGAAGCTGCAACACAGGACTACATATGCATGCTAAAAAGCGAAAGCAACATTCTATAGACAGGGCTAAGCGATCCCACAATCAACGGATCAGATCAAAGCTCTGCAGTTCTGCCACATCCAGTCATGAATGGTGGTGGACCATTAAACAACTAACAGGAGGAGGAGGATCCATGAATATCCCCATCCTCCAATGATGGTGGAGCCCAGCACGCGAGTGCAAAAGACAAGGCTGAAGCGTTTGCAACCATCTTCAGCCAGAAGTGCTGAGTGGATGATCCATATCGGCCTCCTCCTAAGGTCCCCACCATCACAGAAGCCAGTCTTCAGCCAATTCGATTCACTCCATGTGATATCAAGAAATGGCTGAGCGCACTGTATACAGCAAAGGCTATGGGCCTCTAGCCAAGCTGTTCCAGTACAGCTACAGCACTGGCATCTATCCGACAATGTGGAAAACTGACCCGGTATGTCCTGTCTACAAAAAGCAGGACAAATCCAATCTGGCCAATTACAGCCCCATCAGTCTACTCTCAATCATCAGCAAAGTGATGGAAGGTGTCATCGACAGTGCTATGAAGCAGCACTTACTCACCAATAACCTGCTCACTGATGCTCAGTTTGGGTTCTGCCAAGATCACTCGGCTCCCGACCTCATTACAGCCTTGGTCCAAACATGGACAAAGGAGCTGAATTCCAGAGGAGAAGTGAGGGTGACTGCCCTTGACATCAAGGCAGCATTTGACTGAGTGTGGCATGAAGGAGCCCTAGTAAAACTGAAGTCAATGGGAATCAGGGGGAAAACTCTCCACCGGCTGGAGTCATGCCTAGCACAAAGGAAGATGGTTGTCGTGATTGAAGATCAATCATCACAGCCCCAGGACGTCGCTGCAGGAGTTCCTCAGGGCAGTGTCCTAGGCCCAAACATCTTCAACTGCTTCATCAATGACCTTCCTTACAACATAAGGTCAGAAATGGGGATGTTCACTGATGACTGCACAGTGTTCAGTGCCATTCACAACTTCTCAGATAATGAAGGAGTCCATGCCCACATGCAACAAGACCTGGACAACATTCAGGCTTGGGCTGGTAAGTGGCAGGCAACATTCGTGCCACAGAAGTGCCAGGCAATGACTATCTCCAACAAGCGAGAGTCTGACCACCACCCCTTGACATTCAATGGCATTGCCATCACCGAATTCCCCACCATCAACATCCTGGGGGTCACCATTGATCAGAAACTTAACTGGACCAGCCACATAAATGCTGTGGCAACAAGAGCAGGTCAGAGGCTAGGTATTCTGCGGCGAGTGTCTCACCTCCTGACTCCCCAAAGCCTCTCTACCATCGACAAGGCACAAATAAGGAGTGTGATGGAATACTCTCCACTTGCCTGGATGAGTGCAGCTCCAACAGCACTCAAGAAGCTCGATATCATACAGGACAAAGCAGCCCGCTTGATTGGCACCCCATCTACCACCTTAAACATTCACTCCCTCCACCACCGGCGTACTGTGGCTGCAGTGTGTACCATCTACAAGATGCACTGCAGCAACTCGCCAAGGCTTCTTCGGCAGCACCTCCCAAACCCGCGACCGCTTCCACCTAGAAGGACAAGGGCAGCAGGCGCATGGGAACACCACCGCCTCCAAGTCACACACCATCCTGACTTAGAAGTATATCACTGTTCCTTCATCATCGCTGGGTCAAAATCCTGGAACTCCCTACCTAACAGCACTGTGGGAGTACCTTCACCACACAGACTGCAGCGGTTCAAGACGGCCGCTCACCACCACCTTCTCAAGGGCAATTGGGGATGGGCAATAAATGCTGGCTTTGCCAGCGACACCCACATCCCATAAAAACGAGAAAAAAAAATTCTGACTCAGAGACAAGAGTGCTACCCACTGAGCCACAGCTAACACCTAGCAATATTACATCTTACATTCTATATGTTACACTTTTACTAATATTTGTTGCAACAATGCATGCTATTGAGCTCCTAACCGTAAACACACTATCAACTCAAACAAGCAACTTATAAGTTAATTCAAATTAAAACATTTTCTTATTTTCCTTTCCAAGCTACGCAAGAAAGCCAAGCAGTGAATGATTACCAACCTATAGAGCTCTAGAATTGTGTGCATGCTATATATACCCTACAACTATCAGCAGCTTGATTGGTTATGAATATTCATATGCTGAGCATGCACGTGAAAATGCTGTCATGACACTACAAGGCAACTGGTGCTGTAGGTTAGGGGAGGGGGAAATTCTCCTCCACGAACCCACATAATTGCGGGCGGGATTGTGGCAGAAAATGGGGGCATTGAGACCAATCATAAGATCAGTGCAGATATAACTAGGCACAATTTCTAAATTAGTTTGCCTGGGTTAAGGCACCATCAGGCGCTGACTCAGATTGCAGCTGATCTGGGATTTGCAAAAAGATTCTACTTTACACAGGCAGCCTGTCATACTGTTCTGTTGACCTTCCTTAAAATATTCCAAAGTTAATAAACCCTGTCCTCCAAAAAATCCTTTCCAGGCAAAAGTTACTTGTAATAGTTATGACTTCATTTTCCACAGGGACAATTCTAAACATAGCCATGTCAGTTGCTGAAACAATACACCAAATGCCATAGGCCTCATTGTTTGAGACAAAAGAATGGGCAACTGTTTCCTGCTGCAACACAATATCCTGCAATTGGTTTTCAAACAGGGGCAGCAAATTTGGAAAAGGCCCCCATCTCCCCATCTGTCATAGCTATCTGGAGCTGCATGATGCTTTGGTCAACAAATCCTATTCCTATTGGGCTCATTGGCAAAACTGGCAGTTGAATGCCTCAAAGCACTTCTCAAGGGCAACTAGGGATGGGCAATAAATGCTGGCCTTGCCAGCGACGCCCACATCCCACAAACGAATAAAAAAGATTCTCAGTCGGAAGTATTAGGATTCGTCTTCTACATGGTGGGTTCCCATTCTTAGATAGAACCTAAAGCACAACCACTGAGTCTGCAATTAAAAGTACTCGCTGAATCTCAGTATTTTAGAGTTCTATGTTGGCAATGAGCCAATCTTTGTTACCATAATCAGGAAAGATGCAGTCATGAGGAGTCTGCTGACCCTAAACAATAATGCTTTTTTTCTAAAGCTGATGTGTGTTACATATCATGTCTTTATTCTCATAAATAGCACCTGATGTGATCTATATGAGAACAGGAGGTATGGGTCTATTCTGAATCAAGAGACCCTGCAGCTAGTACATTGAGGCTTTGGGCAATAAGATTTATTAGCATGAAGAATTTCACACCATTAGTGAAAATATGAACAAAGTGAGTGGCACTGACAGAAATTTACAAAGATAGTAGTCTGTGTGACTAACAGGCAGCTTTACTATTAACAGCTAAACTCTGACAGATAAGGCTAATGGAATTGCAAAAGGTTCTTCCGGGTTTGATTTTTTAAATTGCAGAAAGGCCCTAAAAAGTTTCTTTTTAACTCAGAGCTTGTAATCACTAATTATTTTTTCCAAACATATCCCCCCCCCCCCCCCCGCCTATTGTGTATCCAATTCTTACAGCTGGGCAACTATCTCCTGAGCCACTGCCAAAACTACCTGTAGTAGGTACGTATAACTACTGGAAATCAACAACACCTTCTGATCTTCTCTCCTTCAGAAATTCATCTGTCACTTCCCTTGTAAAATGTGTCATGACTAACCTGGCTCACCCCTGCATTCTTTGCATTTCATTTTTCATTGCTATGTGAATCCCATTTAGGAAAGTCATTTTAAATGTTCTTCTATTTTAGAAACTAAAATTTTAAAGGTTGATTATCTGAGACTTGGCAGATAAATTTGTACGGCCCAGTGTGAAGAGGGACTATTAATAGATACAGCAGAAAGCTTTGGAAAAGGAACAAACCATAAATGTGTTCCCTGACTGGATGAGATGATTATGATCATCAGTATTTTAATGTATTAAGAAACCGAGGTGAAAGGTTAGAACCAAGAATGCAAATCACCACAATGGTTGAAGAGAGTTAGTGTGAGGATGAGATTAATTAATAAATGGTGGTTTAATGATTTCAAGCCTAGGTTTTAAAAGCATTGTAAATATGCCATTAACAAATATACTGTATCCTTCTGTATTTCGTTTAACTTCTTGTTAGGTTAAATTGACATTTAAGATTTAGCATAATATGCACTATGTTTTGGGGCAGCATTATATTTCTCCAGGGCTCACCTGGAACACTGAGCACTGCAGCAACCTTTGTTCCAGCTGCCTCACAAGTATACGTCCCACTGTCCGCAGGGGTGACATCACAGATTTTCAGTTTTGCTACATTCCAGTCCTGGTCAATAATCACGTGATGACCATCAGGCTGAATCTCTTTGTCATTTCTTCTCCACAGAGCCTTGACTGGTCTGGAGTACTGACAGATAAACTCTGCTGTGCCATGTTCCTCTCTAGTAATATCTTCCATTTCGCTTACTACCTCAACCGTTGGATCTGTCAATCAATATGCCACAGGAGATTTATTAGTAGCACTGAAAGAAAGCCCAATATTTTGAAAGTTCATTTATCCTTATTTTAACAGATTGCAACATGGGTTCCAGGAGGTGACACAACCAATATTAGTGTTTTTGATTATTCCCTGGTTAAATGATGAGGGTTCACATCATAGTGCTGGAGTGGAAAGTGTCACTTGTAGTATTTTTTTAAGGTCAATAAGGTCACAACTAACAGTGATGAAACAGCTTTAATCCCAAATCTTCGGAGAATATGTTTGTTGTGCTGTATGTTATATGTTCTATATATTAACAAAAGGCTACCTGAAATCCAGATTGAGAACCAGCAAAACTCATCTGATGAGACTTTGAACATTATTCAAAGCTGGAATTTAGAATCAGCCACGCTGATTGAACTGCTTAGTAGACAGGGCTTTAAACAAATGAAGGGGGGATGAGAGGATTCAGGAAAGAGTAAATTTAAAAGCAGCGAGAGAAATGTCAAGGCTCTAGAGCAGAGTAGAGTAGAGTTTTGGGTAAAAATAAGCAGAGTGGGTCAGGAAGAGACAGAGAGAGTAACAAAGGAAATAAGGCATCAGTGACTAAGGTGACATCAGGGAAAAGTAGAAATAAGTCAAAGCTAAAGGCACTATATCTGAATGTGCGAGGCATTCGCAACAAAATAGATGAATTAATAGCGCAGGTAGAAATTAATAGGTTTGATCTAATAGCCATTACAGAGATGTGGTTGCAATGTGGCCAAGGTTGGGAACTAAATATTCCAGGTTACTTAACTTTTAGAAGAGATAGGCAAAATGGAAAAGGAGGAGGGGTAGCCCTGATAATAAAGGATGGGATGAAGACAGTAGAGAGAAAGGATCTTAGCTCCGAAAATCAAGATGTAGAAGGGGCAGAAAGGGGCAGAAAACATTGGTGGGAGATGTTTATAGGTCCCCAAACAGTAGTTGTAATGTAGGGCAGAGTATAAGTCAGGAAATTAGAGGCGCATGTAACAAGGGTAATACAGTAATCATGGGGGACTTTAATCTACACATAGACTGGGCAAACCAAATTTGCAGTAATATTGTGGAGGACGAATTTATGGAATGTATACAAGATAGTTTTCTGGATCAGTATGTTGAGGAACCAACTAGGGAACAGGCTATTTTAGATCTAGTATTGTGCAATGAGAAACGGTTAATTAATAACCTTGTAGTAAAGGGGCCTTTAGGGAAGAGTGACCATAATATGATAGAATTTTACATTGAGTTTCAAAGTGATTTGGTTAAATCCAAAACTAGGGTCCTAAACCTAAACAAAGCAAACTACGTAAGTATGAGGGGCGAGTTGGCTAAGGTAGATTGGGAAACCAAATTAAAAGGTATGACGGTAGACAAGCAATGGCTAGCATTTAAAGAATTAGTACATAATTTGCAACAAATATACATTCCTTTAAGGCATAAAAACCCCATAGGAAAAGTGGTCCAACTGTGGCTAACAAGAGAAGTTAAAGATAGTATTAGATCAAAGGAAGAGGCTTATAATATTCCCAAAAATAGTAAGCCTGAGGATTGGGAGGGTTTTAGAATTCAGCAAAGGAGGACCCAGAAATTGATAAAGAAAGGGAAAATAGAATATGAGAGTAAACTAGCGAGAGACATTAAAACAGACTGTTAAAGCTTCTATACGTATGTAAAAAGGAAAAGATTATTGAAAATAAATGTGGGTCCCTTACTGGCTGAGACAGGAGAAATTATAATGGGGAATAAGGAAATGATAGAGAAATTAAACAAATACTTTGTGTCTGTCTTCACAGAAATAGTGGAGAACCAAGGGTCTAGCAAGAATGAGGAACTGAAAGAAATTAGTGTTAGTAAAAAAATAGAACTGGAGAAATTAATGGGACTGAAAGCTGATAAATCCCCTGGACCTAATGGCCTACATCCTAGGGTTTTGAAAGAGGTGGCTATAGAGATAGCGGATGCATTGGTTGTCATTTTCCAAAATTCCAGATTCTAGAATGGTTCCCGTGGATTGGAAGGTAGCAAATGTAACCCCACTGTTTAAGAAAGGAGGGAAAGAGAAAACGGGGAACTACAGACCAGTTAGCCTGATATCAGTAGTAGGGAAAATGCTAGAATCTATTATTAAGGATGTGGTAACAGGACACTTAGAAAATAATAGTAAGATTAGGCAGAGTAAGCACAGATTTATGAAAGGGAAATCGTGTTTGACAAATCTGTTACGAGTTTTTTGAGGTTGTAACTAACAGGTGTAGGATTTCGCAATAATTTTGAAATTTCCTACAGTTCTGAAGATTAATTTTGATTAAAGAATACCTGGGTAATATACCTTAAAAAAATCCAGGGGATCAAAATGGCCACCAGACCGCATGGCAAAAGGCAAAGGACTTGAAAAGGCAGCTTGTGTATGTGCCTGTGAAAAAGGTGAAGATCAAAGATGGCTGACCAGACTGCCAATCAAAGGCAGTTCAGGGAGTTTCCCCTCCCTGCAGACAATCGATGTGTTTACAGAAACTGCTACACAAAGGATTAACCACTTGAGACTGGTTTCAGTCTGACCACAAGGACAATGACTTTCTGTTTACAATACCTTCAAGGCTATTTACTCAAGCAATCAAGGAAATAGCTTTATTCGATGGCCCATCACAGACAATTAAGACACATTCAAACCACTGCAGCTTTATTCAAAAGCCCATTCACAGACAATGATTGACACATTTAAACTGAGAAAAGGAACAGTTTAAACGAGTGGGTAATTCATCCAAACCCATCCTAGACAATGGGGCAGCTTGGATCCCTTTTGTTTTAGCCCAGATACATCCGGATCTGGGCGGGAACATTTCGGCCCCAAATTGGGGTATAAAAGATTGCTTCTCAGAAGCCATATCTCTCTCTGTAGCCTCGCCTCCATGCTCTCTACAACGTGGGAGTCTGCCTGAAGAAGTGGAACACCAGCAGTTTACTTTTAAAATACTGGGGTGTTTTTTACTTCGGGGCAGTGAAGGTCAAAGATCGCAGGGCACGGAGAAGGCGTTTTCATTGGTGAGCATATATTTTTCTGGCCTTTTACAAGGCAACTTAGAATAGGTATAGGGGTGGGAATTAAGTGGGAATTTTGTTAGAACTGCGATTTTAGTCGATCTTCCCTCGTTGTGTCCGTTCTCTCCTCCCCTATTTAAGTAAGATGGTGTTGCACTGAGCAGAGAAGTGCTTCAGTGGACACCGAGTGGCTGTATTTTAAAGTCCTGTATTAAAAAGGAGTGTTGCACCTAGCAGAGAAGTGCTGTGGTAAACACTGTGTAGCTGTTTTTAAAGTGCTGTATTTAAAGGAGTGTTGCACTAAGCAAGGAGCGCTCTAGTGGACACTGAGTGTACTGCGTTAAGCAAAAGTGCTGTACCAGGCATAAGTGCTGTATCGATTACATTTTAAGTTGTTTCTTTCTTTTGTTTCAATAAATACTGGTCTGTTTTGCACCCAAACCACGAGTCACGTTTTCTGTCTACATCGCTACCGAATAAGTCTGGCGGTCAGAACCAGGAATAGGGGAGCGCTTCGAAACCGCACAGGGGTCCCTGGAGCAGCTCAGAGGCTTCTGACTGGCCAGAGACAATAACCCCAACCCCGCTGTTAATTCCTACACAGAATAGATAAGGGGAAACCAGTGGATGTAGTGTATTTGGATTTTCAGAAGGCATTCGATAAGGTGCCCCACAAGAGGTTATTAAACAAAATTAGGGCTCATGGGATTAGGGGTAAAATACTAGCATGGATTGAGGATTGGTTAACGGACAAAAAAGAGAGCAGGAATAAACGGGTCATTTTCGGGCTGGCAGGCTGTAACTAGTGGGGTACCACAAGGATCAGTGCTTGGGCCTCAGCCATTCACAATCTAGATCAATGATTTGGATGAGGGGACCAAATGTAATATATCCAAGTTTGCTGATGATGCAAAGCTGGATGGGAATGTAAGTTGTGAGGAGGATGCAAGGAGGCTTCAAGAGGGATATAGACAGGCTAAGTGAGTGGGCAAGAACATGGCAAATGGAATATAATGTGGAGAAATGTGAGGTTATCCACTTTGGTAGGAAAAATAGGAAAGCAGAGAATTTTTTACATGGTGAGTGATTGGGAAATGTTGGTGTGCAGAGGGACCTGGGTGTCCTTGTACATGAATCACTGAAATTTAACATGTAGGTACAGCAAGCAATAATGGCCTTTATTACAAAAGGATTTGAGTATAAGAGTAAAGGGCCTAGAAATTCGGTTGTGGGTCCGCCAGGGCTTTAGCGCCCGAAATTTTGCGCCGGCGTTAATGCCGCTGCGCCCGACGAAAATTCGGTTGCCCCGGGCCCAGACGGCGGCGGGCGCTAATGGAGGGTTTTTGCGCCTCACTATGGGCGTTCAGTGCAGTTTTGAGGCGCTAATCCCCCGCTGCGGCACCCGAGGCGGTGCGGCAGGCTGGGGTACTGCAGGCCTCCTCCTTCTGTTAAGGAGGAGTTGCCTGCAGCCGACCGCTGGCCGGTCGATTCGCCCGACAAATGAGCCCGGCACCTCGGGGAAGAGCCGGGCTCGCGGGCCACACACATCAGTGCCGCGGGGGGGTGGTGGAGGAGTCCGGGGAGGGAGGTGCGGGCAGGCGGCCGCCGGGAAAGCGGCCGGCCGCCGCTCCACCTTTATGCGCCGGCGCAAAGGTGTGTAACATCCCTTTCAACAATCGTTGGTTGCGGCTGCCACGGGCGAGGCGGCCGCAACTGAATTTGGGCTTGGGGCCGGGTTACCACGGCAACCGGGACGCTGCGCACACCGATGACGTCATCGGTGCCGGCGCAGCACTACCGGCTAACGCCGATGGTAGGGCCCAACGCAATTTCGTTACCAGCTATAATTCTGGCGCAAGACCCTCTAACGCCTCTAATTGGGCGCTAACCCCACCGAATTTCTAGGCCAAGATGTCTTACTGCAATTATATAGGGCCCTGGTGAGACCACACCTGCAGTATTGTGTACAGTTTTGGTCTCCTTACCTAAGGAAGGATATACTTGCCACAGAGGGAGTGCAACGAAGGTTCACCAGACTGGTTCCTGGGATGGGGGGGGGGTGGGGGGATTGTCCTGTGAGGACAGATTGAGCAGACTAGGCCTATATTCTCTAGAGTTTAAAAGAATGAGAGATGATCTCAATGAAACATACAAAATTCTTACAGGGCTTGACAGGGTAGATGCAGGGAGGATGTTTCCCCTAGCTGGTGAGTCTACAACCAGGGGTCACAGTCTCAGAATAAGGGGTCAGCCAATTAGGGCTGAGATGAGGAGAAATTTCTTCACTCAGAGGGTGGTGAATCTTTGAAATTCTCTACCCGAGAGGGCTGTCAAGGCTCAGTTGTTGAGTATATTCAAGACAGAGGTCGATAGATTTTTGGATATTAAGAGAATCAAGGGATATGGGGATAGTGCAGATGAGGTAGAAGATCAGCCATGATCTTATTGAATGGCGGAGCAGGCTCGAGGGGCCAAATTGCCGACTCCTTCTCCTACAGGTTGAGCGTCCAAAATTCAGAGTTCCGGAATCTGGAATGTTCCAGAATCCGGGACGATTGGTGGCAGGGTCGCCCGGAATCCGTAAAATGTTCCAGAATCCGGAACTCCGGATTTTGGATGCTCAACCTGTACTTCAAAAAGCCATTAACTTTTGTTGTCTTTTTTTGAAAAATCCTATGAAAAATGCGAGTGATGCAATAAAACTTTAGTGTTGTGTTTTATCCTCCTTAATCTGCACAGCTCCACTAAGTGTTTCCGCCAGGCTGCAGCCACGGCACCACGCCGCCCTGGCGGCCTAGTGTGGGCCATCGGATGCTCTGCAGAGCTCGCAGCATCCCTCCCCTTTAACAGAAGGGGAGGGGCGGAGAAACGCGTCAGCGGGACTGCGGAGCGGCTCAGGCATTTCCTGACTCGGAACGTGTTTCTGATGTCCGAAGTCCGGAAACGCCCGAGCCCAGGTTGCGATATTGCCGGACTTCGGACATCAGAAACACGTTCTGAAATCTGGAAAAACACGAAAACTGGCTCGGCCTCGGTCCTGAGGTTGCTGGATTCAGGATGCTCAAACTGTATTTCTTCATCAGAATTATCTACTTCACAAGAACTCAAGAATTGTTAGGAACAGGAAAAGGCTATGACATTCAACAAGTCCTGTCCCACTTTTTTGACTGATCTCAACCGTATCTTGCCACGTTCTTACTGTATCCTTCAATCCTTCTTTTTCCAGAAATGTATCTAATTGTCTCATGAAGCATTTTCAACTGCCAGCTTTAATGGTATTCTCTGGTAACTTATTTCCCAAATCATATTACTCTTTGCTTAAAAGGGTTCTCCTGAGTTCTCGTTTGCTCCTAGCTTCCTAATTTTAACTTCTTAGCGATTTTATGAACCCTCTATTCTACAGAGCACACTTATGGGGGAACTAGTACTTTGCTATTTTAGCATACAAAGATGCTAACATGTTCATTATGAAATGTTATTTTAATGAAGGCACTGAAGTATGTAAAACCCATGCAATTTCAAGATTAAATCTGCTCTGTAAACCTTTGAGTAAAGCTGGATTTAGACAGGTTAAAACCTGTTTTCTTCAGCAATTATGAAGTTCTCATTTGTACGCGCTCAGTTCCACTTGAGATCAACTCTGAAGCAGCTAATTAGCCACTTGAGCAGTGCAAGTCAAATGTTTACTCATCTAACTCTAGTGAGCGCAACTGTTGTCAAACTGGTCAACAGCAAACTCGTCAAGCCCATTTGTCAGACCAGGTCCTGAACACACTGGTTACCACCATAATGGACAGATGTGACTAGACTTCCGAAGGAAAGGGCGGCCTCCAACAATGCAAAGGAGGCAGTAAGTGTGACATACGGCTACGGCTAATGTAGTGTCAACCAATCTCAAGATCTGGTAGAAGATCCAAAAGAAGTTACACAATTTAAAAATGCCACAAAGTTAGGGCATGAGCATTACTTTAAAGTAGCTTCATGGGTCATTTAATGGACGTGAAGGGAAGTTAGAGGTTTATGCCAACAAATGCCCTATATACTGCAAAATGTTAGCAAGGATGCAGCAAGAAAGATACAAGGAACAATAGCAGTTTTATGCCATGATGGAAAAGAATGCAATGCAGGAAGGAATTTCCATGGACCAAGTCATCCTTGCAAGCCTGTGGAAAAGAATCAAAAAGAGAACCAACACAAAAATTTAGATAGCACCTCATTGTGTCCTCATACATCCCAAAACTCATCAGATCCGATGAGTTGCTTTTTAAGTTTCGTTAGTGTTGGAATGTAGGTAAATGTGGCAAGCAATCTGCACACAGCAAGATCCCACAGGCAGCAAATGAGGTGACTGACCAGTCGGTCTGCTTTTTCGATGGTGGCACGAGAGAAATGTTGGCAATGATGCTGGGAGAACTCTAATCTGAATATTGCATTGGATCTTTCATGCCCACCTGACTAAGCAGGTGAGACCTTGGTTTAACATCCGACCTGAATGTCAGCATCTTTGACAATAGAATACACACTCATTACTGCACTAATCTTTAGTTACAGACTAAACTTTACTTTGGGATCCAAGGGTAACAACAGTTAATGCAAAAATAAACTTACCTGGGCCTCCTGTGGTCACGATTCTGGCTGTCCGAGACTGTGCGGCCCAGTCGGCTCGCAGTTATGTCATGAGCGTCCCGAAGACATCATTGGAACGCAACTTGGCTATTTAAATTAGGTCCCCGCTCCTCTGGGGCGAGCAGCCTTCCCACGCATGGTTTCAGGTAAGTTAAAGAGGGGGTAGATGGTGTTAGGGAAATTGATGGGATTGAAGGCCGATAAATCCCCAGGGCCTGATAATCTACATCCTCGGGTACTTAAGGAAGTGGCCCTAGAAATAGTAGATGCATTGCTGGTCATCTTCCAAAATTCTATAGACTCTGGAACAGTACCCATGGATTGGAGGGTAGCTAATGTTACCCCACTATTCAAAAAAGGTGGTAGAGAGAAAACGGGGAATTATAGACCGGTAAGCCTGACATCGGTAGTGGGGAAAATGCTAGAGTCCATTATAAAAGATGTAATAGCAGAGCACTTGGAAAACAGTGACAGGATCGGACAAAGTCAACATGGATTTACAAAAAGTAAATCGTGCTTGACTAATCTACTGGAATTTTTTGAGGATGTAACTGGTAAAATAGATAAGGGAGAACCAGTGGATGTGGTGTATTTGGACTTTCAAAAGACTTTCGATAAGGTCCCACATAAGAGATTAGCATGTAAAGTTAAGGCACATGGGATTGGGGGCAAGGTATTGACTTGGATAGAGAACTGGTTGGCAGACAGAAAGCAAAGAGTTGGAATAAATGGGTCTGTTTCCAAGTGGCAGGTAGTGACTAGTGGGGTACCGCAGGGATCGGTCCTTGGACCCCAGCTATTCACAATATATAATGATCTAGACGAGGGAACTAGATGTAATATCTCCAAGTTTGCAGACGACACAAAGCTGGGTGGGCGTGTGTGCTGTGAGGAGGATGCCGAGAAACTCCAGTATGATTTGGACAGGTTGGGTGATTGGGCAGAAGCATGGCAGATGCAATATAACGTGGATAAATGCGAGGTTATCCACTTTGGTGTCAAAAACAGGAAGGCAGATTATTATCTGAATGGCAATAGATTGGGAGAAGGGGAAGTGCAACGAGACCTGGGTGTCCTTGTGCACCAGTCGCTGAAGGTAAGCATGCAGGTGCAGCAGTCGGTTAACAAGGCAAATGGTATGTTGGCCTTCGTAGCGAGAGGGTTTGAGTACAGGAACAAGGATGTCTTGCTGCAGTTGTACAGGGCCTTGGTGAGACCACATCTTGAGTATTGTGTGCAGTTTTGGTCACCTTATCTGAGGAAGGATGTTCTTGCCATGGAGGGAGTGCAGCGAAGATTCACCAGGCTGATACCTGGGATGGCAGGAATGACGTACGAGGAGAGATTGGGTCAATTGGGCTTATACTCGCTGGAGTTTAGAAGAATGAGAGGGGATCTCATTGAAACTTATAAAATTCTGACAGGACTGAACAGACTAGATGCAGGAAGGATGTTCCCAATGGCAGGAGAGTCCAGAACCAGGGGTCACAGTCTAAGGATAAGGGGTAAGCCATTTAGGACAGAGATGAGGAGGAATTTCTTCACCCAGAGAGTGGTGAACCTGTGGAATTCTCTACCACAGAAGGCAGTAGAGGCCAATTCATTAAATATATTCAAGAAGGAGTTGGATATATTTCTTAAGGCTAAAGGGATCAAGGGATATGGGGAGAAAGCAGGGACAGGGTACTGAATTTGGATGATCAGCCATGATCTCATTGAATAGCAGAGCAGGCTCGAGGGGCCGAATGGCCTACTGCTGCTCCTATCTTCTATGTTTCTATGTTTTCTAAATGCAGTGCAAACCCCCCACCCGTACTGTACATTTATATCAAGGATGCATTAAGATAAATGTCCTTTAGTTAATGTTCATGATGCAATTTTAACAACATTTAAAGAGTTGAATATAAGTGCATAGGAATAGGAGACCATTCAGCCCCTTGAGCCTGTTCTGCCATTCAATTAGAGTCATAGGGGGAAGATATTCGGTAACGCCCCGTTTGGGGCGCAATTATCGGCTGGGCGCAAAATTTAGCGCCTGGTGCTAATTATCGCCTCCGAGTGCAAACTTGGCTTCTATCGCCTCGGAGGTGATTGGAGCGCTAAATCAGGTGCTACACACCTCTCAAGGCGCTAACACCGAGGAGCGAGGCGCTAACTCAGAGCGCTGGCGAAGCTCATGTGATGTCAGTCAGCAATGGAACACAGACACACTGGCGCCGGCCAGTTCTAAAGGGGAGGATCGATCTTGCTCTCCATCCACACCCTGCGCATTGCAGCCTTGAATCTCGACCTGGAGAGACCTGTACATCAAATCTGCTGTAAAGAACAATGGAGAGGCCCAGGGAAAGAGCTCAGAGTGCAGCCCCTATAGTCTCTTCTAAATCGATGCAAGGAAGGTCAAATCAAAATGAACCTGCAAAGTGCTGCTCAGTACCCAAAACTCCTCCACACAGCATTGAATCTCTCCAGAAGTCTCTCTCGCTCTCTCTCTCTCTGAATGCGTGGTGCAAAAATGTCGCCGACAAAAAGTCAGGAAGCGGCCGCCTTTAAATAGCGCTCCCCCAGTCCCTTCCCGACTGCAAAACATTTCCCTCAACCTGTTGTTGCTAGCGGCAGGCGGTAAGGCAGGGGGTGCCACTCAATATCTGGTCTGGGGTGCAACCGGGGCGTTGCACGCTCGACTGACGTCATGATCTGCGGGCGCAGGAGATTGTGGCGGTAGTGTTTAGCGCCGCCGCAAAATGTCTGGTCAATTTCGCGAGCGGCGCAAACATCGCCATGCCCGGGCGCTAGTGGCTTTGTGCCCCAACGGGTGGCACAAAGTAACCGAATTTCCCCCCCCATAGAGTCATAATGGCACAGGAGGCCGCCATTCGGCCCATCGAGTCCGTGCCGGCTCTCTGCAGAGCAATCGAGTCAGTCCCATTCCCCCACTCTATCCCCGTAGCCCTGCAAGTTTATTTCGCTCAAGTGCCTTGAAAATTAGATCATAGTTGATCTGTGCCTCAATTTCAATTACCCACCTTTGTTCCGTATCCCTTGATACCCTTACCTAACAAAAATCTATCCATCTCAGTCTTGAAAATTTCAATTGATCCAGAATCAACAGCCTTTTGTGAGAGCGCGTTCCACATTTCCCCTACCTTTTGTATAGGAAAAGTGCTTCCTGATTTCACTTCTAAATAGCCTAGCTTTAATTTTAAAATTGTGCCCCCTTGCTCTGAAATCCACCAGAGGAAATAGTTTCTCTGTCTCTGTCTAATATCTTTATCAATTTACCTCAATTATATCACCCCTCACCTTCTAAACTCAAGGGAATACAAGCCAAGTTGTCTTAATAATTTAATTCTTTAAGCTCTGGTATCATTCTGGTGAATCTGCGCTGTACCCCTTCCAAGGCCAATATATCTTTGCTGAGGCTCGGTACCCAAAACTGAATACAGTACACTCCAGATGAGATCTGACCTTTACAGAAATGTAACCCTCGAGTTACAGCTCACCTCTGGAATAGTCCAGAATGTGATCCATCCCACCTCTTACTATCCGGTTGCAAAGAAGCTCAGGTGAAACCACCAACATTTACAGAAAAATGGTTAAAACAGCTCTCGTCTCAAGAAATACCTTTAACTAATAATTTTGCCGAAGAAATAAGCGTTCCAGCCTTAAATGTCACTGTTCCCGAGTCATCAGTTGCCAGGCTCTGTAACGTCAATGTGTGGATATTTCCATCTCGAACGGATATTTCGTTCAGATCATTGTTCCGAAGGGGTGAACCATCCAACCACCACTGCACAGTCTCCACGTCCTTGTGTGAGAGCTCACAATCAAATGTGGCTGACTCACCAGCAAAGACATCAGTGTTCTTCAAACCAGAAACTATTTTTATTTCACATTCTGGAAAATGAAACATCATTTATCAGTAATTTTATTTTCAACTGCATGTAATAAGAGTTAAAATATGTACAGGAAACTCTTTTTTATCCGGCACCGACGGGACCGGCGTGGTGCCGGTTTATCAAAAAGTCCGGATTACAGAGAGTTATAGTTAAAAGGTACGAGAGCTCCGTACACAGTAACAAATCCAGGCTTCCCTGTTGCTTAGCAAGAGCTGCAAGAAGCCCGGCCACAGACCAAGCGTCCCTGTTGCTTAGCAACAAGTGCAGGAACCCCCGATTACACAGCCAAGAATCAAGAAACGGCCACTAATATGAAGAAAAACTTAACTGAACCTACTCCTGAATTTTGTCGGTTAACCGAGATTTCCGGTTGTTTGGGTGCCGGTAAATCGAGAGTTTCCTGTATATACAGTTACTTAAGGCTCTTTTTAATCAATAAATACAAAACTTATTTAACTATCCAGTTTGTGAAGCAATCAGATGTTTGGTAAGCAACATCCCATACAAAAGTATATTACAGGATAAAACAGTCAAAATCGTGAAAAGTAGATTCACAAGATCATAAAGGGGAGAAATTTTACATTTTACTTATAGGATTACATATAGGATTCAATAAGATCTATGGAACAATATAAATTCCTATAAGGTCCTGGTAAGATTTCCAGAAGGCGAAGAACTTCAAAAATTAGATTTGATAAAGCCATTGAAAGTTATGGCTGTGAAATCTTCTGAATACGCTGGGTGTTTAATCCTCCTATGTGTCTAGTGTACAAAATCAACTGTTCCTTCATTAATTATCAAAGCTGTTTTGTTAAATATATATACAGTGGAATTTGCTTTTAACAATCACCGTTAATACATTATTATATAATATAATCAGTTGAATATATGGATCAAATCCCATTAGTCATTCCATTTAGCACATCTTTCTTCCGAGATTCGGTATACGAATCAATAAAGAATACTTGTACTACAGTACTCAGTTTGTGCTGGGAATAAAGAAGAATGCCTACAAGTTAAATGCGAATGTATTGGTATTGCTTACACACTGGCACCTTTAAACAGCTGAGCAGCACTGAGACAGACAATCCTGCTACATTTGAAACAAACTTTTAGGCATTCTTTTAATATTCCTTCAGTGGCCTTTAACTAAATAAAGATGATCTTTTCCATGGGAAAGTTTTTTGGCTGTTGTAGCATTAAGGATTTAAGCAGCTGATCAGTAAACAGGTGTTGCGCTGCTCAAATTCATCATCTAAAAAGTTTTCCTATGGAAAAGACATTTGCAGTAAAAATTTTAAAGTAGTTGAATTATCACCTCTAACAGTTAAGGAAGCTGTTGTCTGTAGGTTCCCAGAATAACAAGTATATTTTCCGGCATCTCCTGGCTTCACATTGTGGATTAACAACTCAACAATGGCACCATTTTGTTTCATTTCATACTTGTCGCTTGGTTGAAGCACTGCAAGTCTCTTTCTCCATTCCACAGGAGCATCGGGCTTAGAAAGTTCACAGCGCAGTGTGACTGTGTGACCTTCTTCAGCTTCCTCGTTCTGAAGCTCTTGTTTGAAATAGGCAGGTAAAGCTGGGGTTTACATAAATATAAAAAATATAAGTTTTTTTTTAATGAATTTAATAACCATTATGACTTATAAGTACACTTGTTATTGTTAAATCAGACCTGGACAGCTTCAACCATTCAATTATTATTTTCATTTCTTTTTGCACTCATCCACAGCACTAGATCAGTTTCCACATGCACAACAATAACACCAAACCCAACCCTACCTTTCCACTTCTCCCAAAGCTGTTGCTATATTTTCTGAATGCCTGTCTTACAGAAGTCAAAATTCCTTCAGGTCAACATTGGATAAAAGCTATGCAGGAAACTTTCGATTAACCGGCCCCTAAATAATCAGAAATGTCGGTTAACCGGCAAAATTCAGGAGTAGGTTCAGGTAACTTTTATTACTTGCCTTGCTCCATGTGTTGCTGTGCAAGGGTGTGGCTGCAGCTGTTGCTAAGCTACAGAGATGCTTGCAACTTGTGGCCATTGTTTTGAACCTGTAAGCAACAGGGTTTGTTGCTTTATATGGAGCTCTCAGCTCCGAATCTTTTACTATAGCGTTTGGTTATCCGGAATTTTTGATGAACCGGCACCACGTTGGTCCCGTCCGTGCCGGATAAAAGAAAGTTTCCTGTACTTCTTGGCTCCTGCCAGGACATAGGTGCCTCTTCCCACATTCTAAATACTCTGACAAACTTTTTTATGCCAAATCAAGTGGTGTGCAACTTCGGGACTATTCAATTCTAAGCTAAGCCTTTTGTTCCACATGTGGTCTGTTGCCAAGATCACACCTTCTACCTCTGAAACTGCACATTTGCGTTCTTATCTCTTCCCCACAGCTGCTGAAACTCTGGAGTCCATTTTAACTCACCCCGCCCAGCAGGAAGGGGGCAAGGAGGCCCTTAAAATGGAGTGTTATGTCTTATTGTCCCGATCATGCTGGAATCTCACTGGTCACCATTTTAACTGCTCACTGCAGTTAGGTGACTGAGGCATCCACTGGAAGCAGGTGGGAGCCTCATGAATTAATGCAAAATCAGAGGCCTATTATCTCAATGGGACCCTGCTATCTTTTGAGAGGCCAGGAGGAGCAGGAGAACACCTCCAGGCCCCAAAAGGAAAGTCGTGGCCTCTCCTGCCCCGGTGTGGAGATGCCGGTGTTGGACTGGGGTGGACAAATGTAAGAAGTCGCACAACACCAGGTTATAGTCCAACAGTTTTATTTGAAATCACGATTTCAGATAAAACTGTTGGACTATAACCTGGTGTTGTGTGACTTCTTACATTTCTCCTGCCCCGGACTACGTCCCTCCTACAAGACTCTCCCGAAACCATCTCCTTATGACTTACCCGCTTGCTAGTGAGCCAAGTTCCATTGGTTCTCTGTACCCCAGCAAATTGACTTCAAGATCCTTGACCTCATCTTCAAATCTCTTCAACCTATTTGAAATACCTTTCTACCATAGGTCCCTGCCTGCACCCTCTGAAACCTAATTACTGCTCGTTGCCCAAATCCCTTGTTTCACCATTGGGAAGATGATATTTCAGTCACGATGTTCCTGCCCTCTGTAAATCGCCAAACCACTTTACTTTGTTATCTCCCTCTGCCTTCACCAACTGC
Organism: Somniosus microcephalus; assembly: GCF_052327205.1. NCBI lineage: Eukaryota > Metazoa > Chordata > Chondrichthyes > Squaliformes > Somniosidae > Somniosus > Somniosus microcephalus. The sequence continues at coordinate 24,938,534 of NC_140991.1, read as the reverse complement.
CTAAAAACCTTCTCTGATCATGCTCTGATCTCTCCCCTCCCTAAATTTTCCTACTTTTCCTGCTCAGTTTCCAGCTTTCTGCCTTTTAAGCACTTGGCAACATTTTTCTTTATGTGAGAAGTACTATCTAAAAACACGTCGTTGTTCTCTTGACTAGAGGTATAGGGCTGGATTTTCCTCTTTGAGGCGTTAGTAATAATTTCTTCAAAGTTTTATATAAATCTCAGTCATGCTATCTTAAAGTGTGACACCAGGCACCGACAAACTACAACTGGTATCAGCTACCGGGTATATGAAAGAGGTCTACCTCTACAAATAATTAAAAAACAGCGGATCAAACCCCAAAAAAGGGAACTGACAACTGCATGAAGATAGGAACAAACAAAGGAAGATAAAGACGTTAATCAACAGAAGGTAGATAAGAAAGATGGAAGGATTTTGTTATTCTTGGATGACCATGAAGATTTTCAATTAAATAAACGTGTCCCCTTCCTACCTTCCACTTTTAGGGAAGCACTGGTCCGCTGATCTCCAGAATCACAGGTATATTCTCCAGCATCTTCTAGTGTTAAGTCAGAAATGACCAACTCAGCCACTGGACCCTTTTGCCTCACTTCATATTTGCCGCTAGGTTTGATTGTTTCTGAGCCTTTCTTCCATGTTACAGGCACTTCATATTCAGAAAGTTCACAATAAAGAATAGCTGTACCTTCTTCCTGTGCTTGTATGTCCTGGAGATTTTGTTTGAAAAGAACTAGAAATGCAAATAATAAGGGCTACAATGAGTTACACATATACGAACATGTGAAAACAACAAGACAGGAAAAGACCTACTGGTCCATCCAGCCTGTCCCATACAGTTGTGATCCCTTATGCATCACAATACATACACTCCACCTGAAGCCATGTCATTTCTTGGGAGAGGTGAAAAACCAGATAAAAACCCAGGTCAATGAGAGGAAATAAAATCTGGAAAATTCCTCTCTGACCCCCCCATTAGGCAATCAAAACTAGTCCAGACCACCCTAGTCCTGATACAAGGTACCTAGCTCTATATGGCAAATTAGACATATTCAAATATCCAACAGAGCTGGATGACAGTCAGTTATGTGCAATTGCAACTGTGTTTCAAGAGTACCCTTGGTGAATACAGTCTCCGTGCCTTTTAATGGGCAATTATTTTCTTTTTCAAATCTTCCAAGACATAGTTCCTTCATGATTCCCATAATTTCAGTTAACAGCTACCACCTCTTGCTTTTGATGGCTCCATCTTTAGCATTGCTTTATCTATTGATATGAACATCACTATCTCTCATCTCAAATGGAACTCCCATATTTTTCCATTGTTTAAGTTGCCTCATGAAATTTGGTTTCTTCTTTTGTGCCAAACTTCCCTTCCACACCTTAGTTCTCTGTAAAGCACAATACTGTCATAGACTTAAAGCAGAAACTATGTCAGCATTCAGAATTAGGTTGGATAGGTGGATGAAAAAAATGGGGTTGAAGGGGCATGAGAACAGGATAGGTAGATGTGACTAGAACTAATATCTCATGTGGAGGTCAAACACGGACATGGACTGATTGGGCCAAAGGGTCTGTTTCTGTGTTGTACCTTCTGTGCATTTCTATGGATAGTTTTTTTTAATGAACTCCTGCTTTTTTTTATTCGTTTATTGGATGTGGGCTTCGCTGGTAAGGCCAGCATTTATTGCCCATCTCTAATTGCCCTCGAGAAGGTGGTGGTGAGCCACCTTCTTGAACCACTGCAGTCCATGTGGTGAAGGTACTCCCACAGTGTTGTTAGGGAGGGAGTTCCAGGATTTTGACCCAGCGACGATGAAGGATCGGCGATATACTTCTAAGTCAGGATGGTGTGTGACTTGGAGGGGAACTTGGAGGTGGTAGTGTTCCCATGTGCCTGCTGCCCTTGTCCTTCTAGGTGGAAGAGGTCGCAGGTTTGGGAGGTGCTGCCGAAGAAGCCTTGGCAAGTTGTTGCAGTGCATCTTGTAGATGGTACACACTGCAGCCACGGTGCGCCGGTGGTGGCCCCACAAAAGAAAGTTCTAGGCTTACTGGGCTTCTTCTGTCTTCAGACGAGCTGCAGATGGGCTGCTTCCTAACGGAAAACCTGCATCAGGGTTGATCTGCTCATTTTTTACTCCTCAACCACCTGGTTTCTGGCGAGCGGGTAGGGTTAAAAATCAACCCCTAGGTTCTTTCACACGACCACATACCAGTGACCTTTGCTGGAAAGAGCCTGTGCGTGGATGTCGAGGAAGAGCCTTCTCCCTGATGGTCAAACAGCATGCCCACTCTAGACTCATACGCAAATAACTGGCACTTTGGCCATTTAACTAAGGGTTGCTGTTGCTATTTGAACAATATCGCAGTCGGATTTAACACTTTTATAGGAGATGTAAATGCAGGGGTAGGTTATTGATTTCTTTGATCACTAATATTTCACACAAAGGTTGCCCGTTTAAAAAGAACTGTCTTTGTGAAAAACTGTTGGAAAACCAGATTAAACCACTTTAATGATGTTATACATGTACTGAAATATTTATTAGGAACACTCCAGGGAATTACAACTCTTCTGGAGGTACAAAAATGCCAGGAAGATACCTTTAGGTTTTTCTTGTACCACCAACTTAGCTGTTGAACTTTCAGAGCCGATTTTGAAGACAACTGTTCCTGAATCTTCTGGCGTGAGGTTTTTAAGTGTCAAGGTGTGCATCTTATCAGTAGCTTTAACTTCATTAAGTTCATTACTTTGAAGTAGTGTTCCATCCAACCACCACTGAGCATTTTTAGCATCCTCATGAGAAACCTCACATACAAATCTCGCACTATTTTCTGCAAGTATACTAGTATCTTCAAGCCCACGAATAATTTTTGTGTGTTCTGTAAAACAATGTTGAGATGAGAGTACCTTTGAGTTAAGACAAACATATATATTATAGAACACAGAAGTCTCCTTCTGCAGTTCCTCCAAGTACTAGTGAAGAAACAGGACAACTGTTGGTATATTCGAAAATCTCCTGCATTTTTTGAAAAACTTTTAGTTATTGATATTAATTAGTAATTAGGAAGGCAAATGGAATGTTGGTCTTTATTTCAAGGGGGAAGAGAGTATAAAAGTAGGGAGGTCTTCTACAACTGTATAGGCGCTGGTGAGCCCTCACCTAGAGTACTACGTACAGTTTTGGTCCCCTTATTTAAGGAGAGATATTTTTGCATTGGAGGCAGTTCAGAGAAGGTTCACTAGGTTGATTCCTGGGATGGAAGGGTTGACTTATGAGGAACGGTTGAGCCTATACTCATTGGAGTTTAGAAGAATCAGAGGTGATCTTATTGAAACATATAAGATTATGCTCCTACTCCTATTCCTTATGTTCTATGTTCTTAATTTTTGGATGGGACTGCACTATTCAAAGAAGATCAGGGGAAGTTCTCTCATGTCCTGGCTAGCATTTATCCCTCAACCAACATCACTAAAATCGATTATCTGGACATTTATCTCATTGTTTGTGGAACTTTGCTGTTCACAAATTGGCTGGCATGTTTCCCTATATTACAAATATCTAAAACAACAACTTGCATTTATATAGCACCTTTAATGCAGAAAAACATCCCAAGGTGCTTCAGAAAGGTGTGATCAAACAAAAAATGGTCACCAAGCCAAAGAAGGAGATAGTAGTAGGGGTGGACAAAAGCTCATCTAAGTGATGGGTTTAAGGAGGGTCATAAAGGAGGAGAGTGAGGTTGGTAGTGTAGTGTATGTACCTTTAAGGGGAGAACTACTTTTTACAGCTCCTGTATACTGTAGTACCGGCAGTGACCACACCTGTATATAACCCTGAGTAGGGATCTGTACAGTTAGTTTTAGAGTAACCCTCACCCAGTAAACGCCTTGTTGATTGTTCTCTGCAGTCTCTTGTCTAGTTATTGAAGGACACACAACATCAAGATACACAGATTTAACATTGGCGACGAGCAGATTCGAACCTACCTGCAACTCTGCAGAAGAAGGCCGATTCCAGAAGTACGGGCGTCGACCATCCAACGGAGACTCTAGCGAAACAGGCTGGCAACAGGTACGGTGCAGACCCTTCCCGCACAGCGGCGGCTAGAGCCGACCAACAGCACAGGAAAAGGCCGAGCAGCGTCGACGGGAGCAGAGAGAGGGTAGAGCGCACAGGGCACAGCCGGTGTTCAGGACCGAGCAGCGTCGACGGGAAAAGAAAGAGGGTAGAGCGCACAGGGCGCAGCCGCTGTTCAGGACCGAGCGGCGTCGACGCGAGAAGAGAGAGGGTAGAGTGCACAGGGCGCAGCCGTTGTTCAGGACCGAGCGGCGTCAACGAGAGAGAGAGGTGGTGTTCAGGGGGCAAGCAGCGTCAGCGGGGAAGAAAGGAAAGCGTGGGAGACGCCATTTTGAGCCGCAGCGGAGAAGAAGGGAGAGCGTGGGAGACGCCATTTTGAGCCAGTCTAACCACACCCAGGGATGCCGAAGAGTGGCAGTGTCACAGCGTTCGACAATGAAGTCGAAGATTGGACGATATATGTCGAACGCATAGAAGTGTACTGCAAGGCGAATGAAGTGCCAGATGACAGGAAAGCGCTGGTATTGTTGAATTCAATGGGTGCAAAAACGTATGGCTTACTGCGAAACCTAGTAACCCCAGAGAAGCCAGTGGAAAAGGATTTTGAAAACAGTGTCAATCCTACAGGACCACTTAGGCCCCACACCGCTGCTGATAGCGGAAAGATTTAAGTTTCACAAAAGGAACCAGCATAAAGATGAAAGTAATGCTGAGTTTTTAATGGAACTGCGCAAGCTATCGAAACACTGCCAGTTTGGAACGGGACTAGCAGATACTTTAAGGGACAAGTTTGTGTGTGGGCTTCAAAGTGAAGAAACCCAGAAACGGCTTCTATCAGAAAAGGATCTTACGCTGGACAAGGCTTTCAGCATGGCAGTATCACACGAAGCAGCAGCACGGGGCGCGGCAGAGATACAACGGAGACCGCAAGAATATGGCACAAATGAAATGTCATACGAACAGTGAAGTGCTATCGCTGCAGCAGAACATCACACGACCATAAGGATTGCTGGTTCAAGGACCAAGTGTGCAGACAGTGTGGAAAAGTAGGACACATAGCAAGAGTCTGCAGGTCGGAAAAGAAAACCAGCAGCAAGAAATCCCCACAGGAGAAGTACAAGAAGGTACATAAGGTGACGGAGAGTAGTGCAGACGAACAGAAAAGTGATACAGACTCTGGAAGCAAGGAGCTGTGTTGTCTGAAACTACATAATGTGATCAAAACGGAGGATCACCAAACTATCTGGGTCACGCTCAAGATAGCCGGAGTCCAAGTGAAAATGGAATTGGTCACAGGATCAGCCCTAACAGTCATAAACCGAAGGGACTACAAGCGGCTATTCTCACATATACCCTTGAGAGATACAGAGATTGTCTTGAAGACGTACACGGGGCAAAAAAGTCTACCCCAAAGGAAAAATAAGGGTGAACGTTATATATAACGGCAAAGAAACACCAAAAATGGACCTATATGTATTGCCAGATGGAGGACCACCACTACTAGGACGTGAATGGATCCGGAAGATACAGCTAGATTGGCATTCCATACAAGCACTGACTGTAGATGCCAAAAAGGATGATGACGTCACACCTGGACGACTGTCAAAAATGCTAACTGACGCACAAGAAGTGTTCCAGGAGGGACTCGGAACACTAAAGGCATAACAGCGATGATCAAAATAGAGGAAAATGCAAGCCCAAAGTTTTTTAAGGCCAGACCGGTACCTTATGCGATCCGCCCAGCCGTCGAAGCAGAGCTGGAAGGTTTGGAACGTTCAGGAGTACTGTCCAAAGTGGACTGGAGCGAGTGGGCTACACCCATCGTTCCTGTAATGAAGAGCTCGTTGAGTAATACGCCTGGGGAACCAAAGAAGGTTCGCATCTGTGGGGACTTTAAGGTGACAGTGAACCCAGTCCTTCACACTGTACAATATCCGCTTCCGCGGATTGAAGATATTTTCACCTCACTATCTGGAGGGAAACGCTTCACTAAGATTGATCTGGCCCAGGCGTACTTGCAAATGGAGGTAGAAGAAGCCTTGAAACAGTACCTCACGATCAACACTCATAAAGGTCTCTACCAATATAACCGGCTGGTGTTTGGGGTAGCATCAGCTCCGGCTATTTGGCAAAGGGCAATGGATCAAGTCCTGCAAGGGATTCCAGGGACCCAGTGTTATTTGGACGACATCCTGGTCACGGGCGAAAATGACAGTGATCACCTTGCCAACCTGGAGCAGGTGCTCACTAGATTGAAGGAATATGGGCTCCGAGCTAATCGCCACAAATGCGAGTTTTTCCAGAAGCAGATCTCGTATTGTGGCCACGTTATTGATGAAGAGGGGTTACATAAGTCCCCTGAAAAGATTGAGGCAGTAGTCAAGGCTCCAGCACCGGAAAATGTGTCACAACTGAGGTCGTTCCTCGGGCTGGTGAACTACTACCATAAGTTCTTGCCAAATTTGTCTACAGTACTACACCCACTGAACACCCTACTGCAAACGGGGGTACCATGGAAGTGGAATGACGAATGTAAACGAGCTTTCCAGAAGTGCAAAAGAGGTGTTGGCTCATTTCAACCCAGCACTACCAATTCGGTTGGCGTGTGATGCATCACCCTATGGCATTGGAGTGGTGCTGTCGCACAAATTCCCGGACGGCTCGGAGAGGCCAGTAGCCTTTGCGTCTCGGTCACTAACCTCAGCCGAGCGTAACTACGCCCAGATTGACAGGGAGGCCCTCAGCCTACTGTGGGGAGTGAAAAAGTTCAACCACTATCTGCACGGGCAGAAGTTCACCTTGCTGACTGACCACCAACCACTTGTCTCCATCGTTAATCCAAAGAAGGGCGTTCCGGTGATGACTGCGCAATGGCTACAAAGATGGTCCCTTTTTCTAGGGGCGAACCAATATGAAATCGAGTATAAGGGCACGAAACAGCATGGAAACGCTGATGGGCTGTCACGCCTGCCACTGCCTACTGCGGAGGAAGCACCAGCAGTGGACCCTGTCGAAATATTTTATTCGACTATAATTGAACGCTTGCCAGTAACTAACGCTGATATAGAGGAGGAGACCCGAAATGACCCGACACTGTCTCGGGTATATGACTTGACGGTGAAGGGATGGCCAACACATGGCGACTCACTGTTGCCAGCATTCTCATCCAGAAGAGAACAGCTGTCAGTATGCCAGGGGACCTTGATGTGTGGATCCCGAGTGGTAATTCCACCCAAGTTAAGGGAGAGAGTGCTCAATGAGCCTCACGAAGGCCATCTGGGAGGGGTGAAAATGAAAAGCCTTGCTAGGGCTTATGTGTGGTGGCCGGGGATCGATCAGCAAATCGAGGACCTGACAAAGAGCTGCTCAGGATGCCAGAAGGTCCAGAATGCACCACCACATGCCCCTCTACACCCATGGGAGTGGCCCTCATCTCCATGGCAACGGGTGCATATTGATTTTGCTGGTCCATTCATGGATTCAATGTTTTTAATAGCCGTGGATGCGCACTCGAAATGGCCTGAGGTGATCAAAATGTCCTCCACCACCACGGAGAAAACTATTGCAGTCCTACGGACCATATTTGCCAGGAACGGCTTGCCAGAGCAGATTTGCTCTGATAACGGACCACAGTTCGTGTCCGAAGAGTTTCGAAGATTTATGAAAAGGAATGGGGTAAGGCATTACACATCCGCCCCGTATCATCCAGCCACAAATGGATTGGCTGAGAGGTTCGTACAAACCTTTAAAAAAGCAGTAAGGGCCATGTGCGATGACGACATTCCACTGCAGCATAAGGTGGACAATTTCCTGTTAGCCTACAGAAATGCGTCACATGCAGTCACCAACCAGACCCCGGCCGTGATGTTCTTTAACCGAAGGTTGAGATCTCGTCTGGATTTGCTCAGACCAAATGTACAAAGAGATGTTGAGAATAAGCAATTCCAGCACATGAATGAGAAGCCGACAAGGAGCTTCAATGTAGGGCAACCAGTCTTGGCCCGCGACTACCAAACAGAGAAATGGCAACCAGGAGCGATATGCACACGGCAGGGGCCACTAATGTACACAGTGGATGTTGGGGAGAACATTGTGAGACGCCATGTTGACCAGATCCTAGAGTCACAGGAACGAGTCAACCCCATGTCTCGCATACCTGGTGATGAACCCGACATACAGGTAGCATCTACCCCAGAAACAGTAGCATCGGAAGCTGATGAACCAACCGACGACAGGGGGCCAGAATCGCCTCCGCACCAAGAGCAAGACACTCAGGTAAGGCGCTATCCAGAAAGGATCAGGAAACCTCCCCAAAGACTGAATTTATAAATAGACTATTTTCAGTTAATGTTGCATGTTAAATTGTTAATTGTATTTAGTTGATATTTAATTGTTAAATGAATGTTATGGTACTGTTAATCTAAAAGGGGAGGAATTGTAGTGTATGTACCTTTAAGGGGAGAACTACTTTTTACAGCTCCTGTATACTGTAGTATCGGCAGTGACCACACTATATAACCCTGAGTAGGGATCTGTACAGTTAGTTTTAGAGTAACCCTCACCCAGTAAACACCTTGTTGATTGTTCTCTGCAGTCTCTTGTCTAGTTATTGAAGGACACACAACATCAAGCTACACGGATTTAACAGGTAGGTCAAAGGCTTAGGGTTGGAACTCCTGAGCGTGGGGCATAGACAGCTGAAGGAATGGGCCGTGAGGCAAGCGGCGGGATGCACAAGAGGCTAGCTAAAAACAGAAGCTCAAAGTGGGGATTTAACTCCACACACTCCGGTCAAAAGTTATCAAGTGAACCAATCAATATTTTCCTATAAATAGTGTAGAAACCTGTACCTACCTGCTAAAGGGAGAACTAAAATGGAAGAACTGAAAGAATAACATTTAAAAAAATCTAAATATATGTGGAATTATGCCAGCCAAATCCGTTAATGACATAGGTAGCGTAACTGTTAAATAACGTATACCTTTGACAGTCAGGTTAGCTGTCGTCTGGTCATCACCAGAATCACAAGTGTATTCTCCAGCATCCTCTGGCTTCAGATTGTGGACCAACAATTCAACAACAGAGCCTTTTTGTATCAGTTCACACTTGTCACTATGACTAAGTATTTGGGATCCTCTTCTCCACGTGACTGGTGCGCCAGCCTTAGTGAGTTCACAGTGCAGCGTTAGTATGCTACCTTCACCACCCTCCTGGCTTTGCAGTTTCTTTATAAAATACACGGGTGCGGCTACAGTTGAAAAAGAGTAACAGAATTTTAGAAAAAAATAAAACTAATCAAACAAAAAAATACACTAATTCAAACGATGGTCCAACTGCAAACAATGGGAGATATTTATTAAAAGTAGCATGCAAACCATCAATATTTTTATAAATTTAAATCAGAGACACAATCCACAACATTAGATTTTACAATATAATCTACATATAGCAGGGATCTTTATCTCTTTTACAAGGGTTAGGCTTAAACCTGAATTCCCGAAGTAATTTCTTACTCATGCTACTCTACATCAACTTGCATCGACCAATGATGCCAGTTTAAAATAGTTGAAAGGAGACACTGCACTTAATCTACAATATCCTTTAAGATAGCAAACCAATTATTCTTCCAAAGATAATTGGTTACCTTTCACCTGCAGTATGGCAGTGCTCTGTCTGATTCCTGCATCACATATGTATTCTTCAGAGTCTTCTAGCTTCAGGTTATGAATCAGTAACATGTGCACATAATCTTCTTGTTTGATTTCGTATTTCCCACTTGGAGAAATTGCCAGTGAGCCCATCTTCCATGTGACTGGAACATTGGGCTGTGACAGTTCACAAAGTAGGGTTGCTGTGCTATTTTCCACTGCTTCTATGTTTTGAAGCTCTTGTGTGAAAGTAGGTGGGGCACCTAAAGTGATTGAATAAAATAGTCATGATGGGACAATTCTTCCGTCTTTTGTATATAGTGCAGTCGTGGGCAGCTTCAACTCACTTGGAAAATGGTTATAGGCAACCATGTCAGAGAGATTCCAACAGATCCTAAATACACACTAATCTGTGCTCTAGAGCCAAGGAGGTAGCCTGATGCCCAGTACTACTGCTATGCATGGGTTAGCATGTGCAGTCAGTAGGTACACATCAGTAGCATTTCTGTGCCGTTACCTAACCCTGCACACATCAAGCAAGCACTGGCTCAAACACCGATCTCACAACCATCCACTACTGCTCCTTCAACTCAGACAGTACTCAGCACTAGATCACACGCTCAACAAAAAATGCCAAAAACACACAAAAAACTTGGAACAGTACACAATATAATAAAATCAATTCACTGTTACTATTCTTTCTAGTTCGTTATTCTTTCATTATACAGAAAATAAAGCAATCAAAAGCCAAACAAAACAAATGTAGTAAACACAAAAAATAAACTGGGTTAGCAAACGGCACATCGACACTTACAAAAATGTCAAAAACAAAGGCCCTGAATTTCCTCAAACTTTCTGCTGCTGTGTCGCCGTAACTTTGCTGGAAGTGCAGCAGAAACATCGTTTATATACCTATTTCTTCATACAGAGGTTGATCAAGAGTTGGAACAGGTTGGCAAAAGGATGGTCAAAGCCAGGACACTGGTTTCATTCAAGAAACAGCTAAAAGCAATAATGGGAAGTTGGTATGATTTATATTCCAGAGGATGAAGGCATGAAAAGCTTTCTTTGTCCAAACCTATCTTGTGGTTGCTTCATTCTGCCTAATTGAAATAATAATTATCTGTTGGGTATTTGAGTATAATACTACTCCAACACTGTTCCAGTGCAGAAGAAGCAAAACACAAGACTTCCATCGCAACAAGCTCTGGCAGATGTTGCCCATCATTCTTTAATCTATTTACCTTTCACTAGAAGTTTTGCAGAGGAAGTATGTTTTCCAACTTTAATGGTTACAGTGCCACAGTCTTCCTGAGTGACATTCTTTAATTTCAGAGTGTGAATCTTTCCACGTTCAACAGATATTTCATTCATTTCATTGTGCTGCAAAGGAATGTCTCCCAACCACCACTGCACATCGGCAACATTTTCAGGATGAACTTCACACTCAAACACGGCGTTTTCATTGGCAAAAACTGTTACATTCTTTAGGCATGCAACAATTTTTACTTCCGATACTATATAAAAAACACAAAATTATAGGTTCTCATTAGTTATCAACTATCTGTGACACCACCTTAGAAATGATTATGAATCTACTTATGCAGGCTCAGTTACAGTCATTTATTGGTAAATGTGAGATTAGGTATTCATTGTAGACAGTCAGGCCAGACTTTTTACCGTGCAGTCGGGTCAGGTGCGTGCGGGCTGCATAGCAGATCGGGAATGCGATGTTCTGCTCAGCACGTTCTTCAGGGTGACTTTAACTTAATGGCCCCACTTAAAATAGTCACACGCATTTCCCAGCCCAATTAAATGGAGCGGGTCTGATGACGTCATCGATGACTCGTTTCCAGTGCCAATATTTAAAGCAGCCTTGCACTCAACTCATTTGAAGCTTGCAAGGAGTGTGAAAGCTGAAATACAAAAGGGCTGAGCACTGTTCTAAACCTGCAATGGTGGATAGTCAAAGGCAGAGGGCTGCACCACGATTTTCTGACTCATCCCTGCACACACTGGTGGAGACAGTAAGAGCACGCAGGGAGGTCCTGTTCAATGCTGATAGGCACAGGAGACCTCCAAAAGACACCAAAAGAACCTGGCTGGATAGATCAGATGTCAGCAGCAGGGATGCGGTCAGGGGGACCTGGAAATAGTGCAGGAAATGATTCAATGATCTCATGAGGTCAGGAAAGGGGAGTGCAAGGGTCTCTTCTCAAAGCGCTCACACTTCTCCCCCCGTTGCCCCTCCCTTAGTCCGAGCCCCACATACTTCCTCAGACCCCAATGGCCAAGTCTGCCCCTGCACAGTTGCAAGAGGAGCAGACTTCGGCGGGGCCATCACAGGCTCCAAAACCCAGAGGACGTGTGCCAAAAGTGACTAATGAGTCGCAGCAGGTAACTGAGCAGCCTGCCTCTGCCTCTGCTGAAGCCACAGGGGTTGCACCTCGTAAAAGCACTCGGAAAAGAAAAATCACAGGTATGCACATGGGTGTATGAAAAAATGTTAGTGTTAAGTTTGTTATTTTGATGACACACATAAAATGTATTTCTTTGCACCACTTTCTGCTCATGTCCACTTTTACCTGCTACCTTGGAGTGGCTTTGTCACTTGGAGTGAATGGTGAGATATTACTTAACCTCGCGCACTGGGGGTTTGGGTGAGAGGAATGGCTTGGTCATTGTAGGGATGCTTTATGGTGTTGTTGGGTGGGAGAGGCGGGCGGGGGGGGGGGGGGTGGTGGGGGGGCGGAAAGAGAGAGACTTAGTGCAGAATGTGGCAGCCACGGGGCTGGACTGGAGCAAGTTAAGTAAATCTGGCCATGATGAGGCCATCCCGGGCCTCATGTGCGCCGCTGCTGGTGCCATCTCCACCTCAGGTTCCTCCTCCTGCTCTTCTTCCTCCTCTGAAGAGGCTGCGTGCTCTGCGCCTTGCTCCTCCTGCAGCGCTATATTGTGCAGCAAACAACGATGATTCTGGTGACCCTGGCTGGTGTGTAATGAAGGGCTCCTCCTGATCTGTCAAAGCATCTGAAGCGCATCTTCAGCATGCCTATTGCTTGCTCTATGACACATCTGATGGACATGTGGCTGTCAATATAACACTCCTCGGCCTCAGTACTTGGCGTCCTCAAAGGTGTCATGAGCCACTTCTTCAATGGATAGCCCTGGTCTCCAAGCAACCAGCCGGTAAGTCTGTTTGGAGGTGCGAAGAGCTGAGGGAGGGTGGACTGGTGTAGGACGTGAGGGTCATGACAGCTGCCAGGGAATCTGGAGCGCACATGCATAATTATCTTTTTTTGGTTGCAGACGAGCTGCACATTGAGGGAGCGGAAGCCATTGCAGTTCACAAACACTCCTGGGTGATGATGGGGTGCCTTCATGGCCACATGTGTGCAGTCGATGATGCCCTGCACCTGTGGGAGGTCAGCCAGAGGCACAAAGCCATGCATCCGCTCAATAATACTGGCCTCATCAGTGGCAAAGTTGATATAATTGGCTGACTTGTGAAACATGGCATCGGTCACCTGGGTTATGCATCTGTGGGCGGCTGACTGCGAAATCCCGTAAATGTCTACTGCGGATCCCTGGAAGGAGTCTGAGGTGAAGAAGTTCAGGGCGGTGGTGACTTTGACAGCCACTGGTAAGGAGTGTCCACCAGGACTTGTTCCAGAAAGTTACAAATGTCTGCGACGAGCTGGCACGATAGCCTGAGCCTCCTGAAGCACTGCTGCTCAGTCATGTTGAGGAAGCTCATCCTGTGCCTGTATACCCTGTATTTGGGGTATCGTCTCCAGCGTGCTGCAGCCCCTGTGGTGCCCCCTCTCTCCTGTGGAACATCAGGTCATTGAGGAGAAGACTGCTGTTGTGATTGCTGCAGCTGCTGGTGTGGCCAGTGTTATTGGTGGTGGGGCTCATCTTGGTCCGATTCTGAGGACCAAGGTGAGACAGTATAAGCGGCACCCATGCTGATGTAGCAGATGGCAGGTAAAGTGGAGATCAGAGGGCCAATCCCTCAATGTTGTGATACTGAGTATCAATAGAGTGGTTTCCCAGGTTTCAGAAATGACCCGCAAACTGCTGACACCTAAATCTGTGGACAAAATGGAGTGAGCAAGAGCCTTACAAGTAATGAGGTGTAATGCTGCAGTATTTATGTGCTATTCCCAGCTCTCAATGAATGGACTCGCCAACGGCCACTGAGCTTCCACCTCCCCTTCACAGGCGAGGTAACCGACCTGCGTGAATCCCGTGCTCCTGTCAAAAGTCAAAAGCTGGCATTAAAAACCCACTTAAGGGTCTCTCAACAAGCAGTTAATGACTTGAATGAGGTTGCCCACCTCTGCCGATCAAGTCAGTGTTGCACCTTCAAAGCATTTAGAAAAAAACTTACATATAATGGTTATGACCATGTTGTGGACAAAATGATGTTTAGCAGCTGACAGTGATATCAACAAAGCACACAAGCATTACCATGCGAGTGAGATAGGTTATTTTTCGAGGCTTTTGTTGAAGTGGGTGTTTACGGAGTAATTACATCATTGGTGTAATGATCTTGAGATACTGGATTACTTTTCTAAATGGAAACTGCAATACGACCCACTATCTCACCATTTAAAAAATATATAATAACACACAAATTCAAGGTTCCTAACTTAAAAAAAAATCAACTTACAAGCTTAGTATCATTTTTAAAGTGACATGTATTTCCTACTCAACTTTGCTGTGCCGTACGTCATCAAGTTGAGTGGAACTAAAATTTTCTCCAGAGTATTAGCAAGACAGAACCAATTCCTTTCAGCCTTCACCATAAACTTTGCACCTTAGCCCTAATTCCTTCTCCCCCTCCCGCCGCCCCCGCCCGCCCCCCGCCATGGACTACCCCCCCAAACCAGCTGCTTGCTTAGGCTGAACCTGACTGATCATTAACTGAGCTTCAAACGTCACATCTGGTTCAGCACCAAAAGTACTTACTGTAGGAGTCTACGTACTCCTAGCAAAAAATACTGAACTCGGAGAGGTTCAACAGAAAAGGTTTAATTGTTGAGGCTGCATGCTGAACACAAAATGGAGTCAGAGACTACACAAAGTATGACTGCCTTTCATCAGTGCACAGCTTCGACTGCTCCTCCCCCGCTCTGGGCTTAACTATGTTGCAGATCGAGTTTCTTAAAGGTGTGATCCTTCTTAAAGGCATGACGCCTGATTTATAGTCTACGGACCGGAAAGCGGATTGTGTCCTTTCTGTGATCGGTACGCCACATTAATTCTCCTCTGCAACATTGAGGGGAATTTTCATATGAAAAAATGGGTGGGTTGGAGGCAGTGGGGAAGTTAAAGTTTAAAAAATCTAAATCCCAACCTAACTTTTCCCACTACTTTCAACTTTTACTCAGGTGGGATGGGGGGGGGGGTGGTGGGGCAGCATTTTAAATATGATAATGAGGCCTGAAGCCTCTGCTTTAACCTGCTCTGCAGGTTTAACTGCAGCCTGCCGGGAATCCTGGGGCTCAGGATTCCTGGTAGCTGCAGCGAGGCGGGCACAGCCTCGGGGAGCAAGCCTTGTGGGCCGTGAGGAGCAGGAGTGCTTCCTCCCGGCCCACCCGCCCCAAGTTCACCCACCAGCAGCCTGCCCCTCCCTGGGGTCGGGGATCGGACCCTCACCCCTCCAGGATCGGAACTCAGCCCAGTGTTCAGACCCCCTCCCCGGGACCGAAACTCTTCCCCCCCCCCCCCCCCCCCCCCCACCCACCTCCACCCGGGTCGGGGATCGGACTCACCCCCCGGGGTCGGGCACCGCAACTCCCTTCTAAAACTCCTCAGTCTTGCCGTAGTTCTCTGGACATTTTAAAGCCTCTCCAAAATTTAGCTCATCACCTCCCAAATACTCCTCCAACCTCCTGCTTGATATGCAGGCCCTCTTTGTAACGCACCTTGGGATGTTTCACTACATCAATGGTGCTAGATCAGAGCAAGTTGCTGTTGCATTGTTCCAGACCGGTCAGTGACTCAAAATTGCACAAGAGCATTTACACATCATCAGTGCTATCTATAGGCCCTCCTGCAAGAATGCCCTTTTGGCCCTATCTGAAGTGTATCTATAGTCATTATTCACATGATGCACCTTTGCACAAACTGTGGCATTTTAATTTCTGCTGTCAATAAGCCCCAAAAGCAGGTTTACAAAATGTCTATTAATTTTGCTGTTAAATTTTATTCATGGTATAATACTTAATGACCAATAACAATACTGGAGTGGTATAGAATGTCTGCAGCAACAACTAGCTCTTGTAAAAGGATAACCACAATTAAATTTATTAATTTAAAAAAAATTGTGAATGCTCAAACTTGGAAATATGAACAGAATATGCCATAACAAAATACAACAGATCAATCAGCATCTGAAAGGTTATCATATTACATGGAACCTTCACAGGAATTAAGATAAAAAATATTACTAATCTTAACTTACCTTTAACAGTTAAGGAAGCGGTGGTTTGCTGATCCCCAGAAACACAGGTATATTCACCCGAGTCCTCTGGCTTTAGATCATGTATGCATAGCATATGTACGCAACCTTCCTGTTTGATTTCATGTTTTTCACTTTGGGAGATTGTTATTAATCCTTTCTTCCATACAACTGGAACATTGGATTGAGAGAGTTCACAGAGGAAAGTTGCTGTTTCAACCTCATCCACTTCCATATTTTGAAGCAGTTTAGTGAAAGTTGCTGGAGTAGCTGAAAAATAAAATAACGACAATAAATCAGCAGGACCATTTCTAAAATTTCTGTTGTAATTGACTATGCATGAATCAAACTTTCGCCTGCATTAAAAGTGCACAATAAAATCTGGCATTTTTACTTTGTCCAAAAGTGCGATTTATTATAGTCAGCAAAAATAATGGTGGCCAAAAAATATAAACAATCTACACTAATAGAGTGCTAGGAGTGAAAGAACCCTAAAATGAACTAGGTTGATTTAAAGTATAAAATGGCACTTGTGGGGTTTGAGAATTTTTTTTAAAAGTTTTTCAAAATTAAAATCTGGAAAATACATCATTCAATTTCTTTGAAACCTAATAATTTTCCATTAAAAATTAACTATTACCTTTGACGTTAAGCTGTGCTGAAGACGTACACTTTCCAACCTTCAAGATCACAGTGCCAGTGTCATCCTGTGTGACTTTCCTCAACGTCAAGGTGTGAATATTACCATTCTTCACTGAAATTTCATTCATTTCATTACTCTGCAGTTCAATTCCTCCCAGAACCCACTGAACACCTCGCACGTTCTCATGGGATACTTTGCATTCAAACAAAACATCCCCACCTTCAACTACTTCCACGTTTTTCAAACCATCAACAATTGTTACATCTGGCTCTGAAAAAAATATTGAGAGAAAAAAAGAATACCAAATGACAGAAAATGAATAGTATCTGGTGGCGAGAGACTGGAAGTTGGGATGGAACCCAGCCCAGATAATACCAGGCCCCAAATGACATATGTGGGCTCCGTGTGGATTCCCAGACTGAGATAGTGGTCTATACCCCAAAGAAAAATCACATATTCTTTTTATTTTTTAAATGCAGCCCCCTTACAAAGAGGGCCACTTTAAAGTTATATCTGTGGAGCAGCACTCCTCTTAGAACTAGCAAGCTGCTCCACAATTTGCAACATATGGGGGGGGGGGGGCGCAGGTGGGTGCCCCAGTTGTGTCACTAGTGGTGTGGGCACGCGTTAATGGCATTTCAATTAAGGGTAGGGAGGTTCCGGGCAGGCGCCTCATAGCACTTATGTCAGGATTCCAGCCCCCCTCCCACCGCCCCACCAAGTTTCAGACCTATCATATGTTTGCAACCTCCAAAATCACCAACAAACATTGGCCAAAACATCATCGCCGGGAATTTCTTCGAGGATTCCTCCAATTGGCCACCGTAACTTCAGTGGAAGCTAGTTTGCGCGCCTATCCAAGATTTCCGCCGATCTTCCTCCGAAGTTACGGCGACTGATTGGGAGAACTGCTGAGGAAATTCCCGGCGCATGTGTCCTTTTGGTTCCTCCAAGGACAAAGCACAAGTCAGCTTCTGTTAAAGTAAGGTTATTTTAGCTGAGAAAATGTAATCATATTTTACTTAATATTTCTGACCTGGAATAACTAAAGAAACAATTATCTATCCTTTCTGCGTGACAGTTAAGGAAACAGTGATCTGTTTCTGACCTGTGGCAATTAAGAATGCAGTCGTTTTTTGTTTACCTGTGACAGTTAAGGAGGCAGTGGTCTGTTGATCGCCAGAATCACAGGTATATTCTCCAGCATCTTCCGGCTTCAGATTGTGAATTAACAACTCAGCAATGGGGCCTTTCTGCTTCATTTCGTACTTGTCACTTGGTTGAAGTACCACAGATCCCTTTCTCCATTCCACGGAGGCATCAGATTTAGTAAGCTCACAATGCAGTGTGGCAGTGTGGCCTTCTTCTGCTTCCTCATTCTGAAGCCATCGTTTGAAAAGTGCAGGAAAGACTGAAAAAAAAGATCAATATTATGACAACACTAAGGCAGAAAGAAATATTTATTGGTCAAAGCACAGAAAGTAGAGTACTTTAAAACACTAAACACACAGGAGTGCCTACTAGGCAGCATTAAATGGAATTATACATATCTGGATGGCTACATAATTTTAAATATTGTACAGACAGCTCTGTGCACATTAACTAGTCTTCCTATGTTCCTATCTTATTTTGTTTTATGCAGAGCAACCCGAGAGAGGATACTAGTGCTGAATTCCCCTTCAATGGGGGTCACACGTTCTTGCTTCGGTGATGCCACAAATCTGGATAGCAGGTTGGTGTACAGCAGTCGCAACTAATAACCTCACCACAGGATCAACAAAATATAATTTAAAAAAATTAAACACTTGACTTCTCATCTGTCTCTTCATTTCTCACAATATTCTTTCCCATTCTCTTTTTCTTTTATTTATTGTTATTTTAACATAGTTTCTAACAGTACCACAGCTCCATCCTTTCACATCAAATCTAAACAATTTTGGAAGACACTGACACAAAAGCAGCAGTGCTGTGACTCCTGAGGATAACAATGGCAGAAGGTGTAAGACGCTTGGCGGTCTCACACTGCTTGGGTTTCATACTTGGTGTGAAACAACATTGTAACGACATTTGGATCTCCTGCCCACTTTATAAAATTACTTTTTGAATCATTTCAATATTAGGGCATTGAACATTGATTGTCCAGTGATCAAAACTCTGTACCTGCATATAAACATCTATAACCAAAGCCCTCTCTGGTGACAGAATGCAAGCTACTGCTGGCAATGTAACTTAGGTCTGCAGTCGGAGACTGGGACCATTGATATAATAGCACTCTAATTAATATACCCTGTTATTAACTATTCTATTTGCTTACTTTATTGCTTCCGCCCAGATCTCACTATCCATTTATGAGGTGGGATCCACACTGGAAAATCTAGCATCTTAAAGCTTGAAAACCAGCTCCAAGGGCTGTTATTCTATCTAATCAAGTATCAGACATCAAAATATTGACATGTTCACCGTAACCAGGTCAACCTTGATGGATTTTTATGCAACAACCCAATAAAGATTTCTGAATGACGGTTAATTAACCCATCTGCAGCAATAGGAGCCTGACTGCAATCTAATTGATACAAGATTATACAATCAGCCATCCACACTCTGTCTTGCTCATGGTGCCCTCACTGAAACACTGAAGATGGTGAAATGTAGTAAGTGATATTCAACAGAGAAATAATACCATATGAGTAAAATTCTGACATGGCAGGTGAGGTTTTCCTTCCCCTGAACTCCACAGTCCAATTTGGGGTGCCCTTCCCCAAGACTTTAGTTCCCGAACTTCTTCTCAGGCTTCATTTCAAAAAAGAGTGGGCATGCAGCAGATGCACAGGGAAGCACATTATTGGGTGAAGACACACAGGGAAGAGAAACTCTGGGGCCTAGAAGTTCGGCCGCGCAGTGCCCATTTTTCTCAGCTCCAGAATTTCGAAGCCTGGGTGTTTCTGGGGCTGCAACATTAAAGGAGAAGGAAGTGGCCTATAATAGGAGCTGTAGATACAATTGGATGTTCTGTATACTTTGGGATCCAGGAGAGATATCATTGCAGCTGTTCCTGCATTTTTGAGATAGCTGAAACTTTGATAAGCTTGTATTGTAGCTTGTAACATGTCTTTTCATTAGAAGGTGTTCTTGCTAGTTCACAAGGCTGTGCTGGCTGCAGCAACCCAAGCAAGAGTCAGAGCTTCTCTGCAGTGAACCTTAGAACGCGTGAGTGAAATGGAAGCACCTTGGTGACAAGTGGTAGACACACAGACACAGTTGCTTCAATGAAGCCCTGTTGCTGTTCTGTCACTATATCTGAGCATTTTGAATGTGGAGGAACAGGGAAAACAAGTATGGGTCTGGAGAATAATGGCATGAGACTAGCAAGAGGGTATCAGTTTGACTGTGAGGCTTCTCTTTTTATTCAAGATGCGATTAAGTAGTTGCATGGTCAGGGGAGCGAGAATTCTTGCTCTGTGGTAGGGAAACAGTTGTTAGTGGTTTAGGACAG
This sequence comes from Somniosus microcephalus, assembly GCF_052327205.1. Taxonomy (NCBI): domain Eukaryota; kingdom Metazoa; phylum Chordata; class Chondrichthyes; order Squaliformes; family Somniosidae; genus Somniosus; species Somniosus microcephalus. Next base: position 24,918,181 of record NC_140991.1, on the reverse strand, counting down.
GGACAGGAAAATTCCTTCAGCAGCTGTCAAGCGGGCTTATGATTATTGTTCCTCATCTGCCTCCACATAAACCATACTGGAAAAGTCGGGGCGGCACAATACTAAAAATGGCCTCTGTCATTTAATCAATTTTAATACCAAAAACTTTTTTGACAATACCAGCCTGTCTCTGGAGACAGGTGGGTTAAATTTTCATCTTCATCGCATGGATGGCAATCTCGGTGGCTGGCCAGAATGCTCTGCCCGAGTTAAAATCGACCCCTACATTTCTTATAAAACCTTCAACTCAACTGTGAGCAAAACCACGGAATATCTGCTAGTATTAATAAAGAATTCAGGAAAGAAGTAAATTATAACAGACAAATTTTAACCCTATAGATACCAGGATTAGAACCAAACACTCATAATGAAGCTTTAACTCATGAAACTTTCTGAATTTTCATTATCCTCAGATGAAACCATGTTCAGAATTTGCTTTAGCAACAACTGGAGTGTGTAAGTGGTCTGCTTTAGTGCCTGTTTGCGTACTGCAATTTACTTCACTAACAATTACCTCTTTTGTTTACTACTTACTAATTTATAATAATATAGGTAAACCTATAAACAATTCATTTTAAGAGACTTTTGTTGAATAAGGTATGCATACATGTGCCCAATTGTTTACTTTATTAATCTATTAACCTACCTTTCACAGTTACGGAAGCTGTAGTTTGATGATCCCCAAAAGTACAGGTATACTCTCCTGCGTCGTCTGATTTCAAGTCATGAATCTGCAATATTTGTACAGGACCTTCCTGTTTAATTTCGTACTTCTCATTCGGAGAGATCAACAGTGATCCTTTCCTCCACGTAACTGGCACATTAGATTTTGAGAGTTCACAATGCAGGGTTGCTGTGCCGTACTCCTCCACTTCTATGCTCTGCAGTTCTTTTTTCAAGATTACCGGTGCAGCTGAAATATAGCCAAATAAATCCATTTTATAAGATTTTTGGAAATTTCAACCCATCATTTGCAAGGAATGTCAACAGGAAAGAAAAACAGTCATTCTCACTTTCAAATAATCATGATGCAACTGCAGACAAATGTGTGCATTACTTAAGCTAGTCACAAAGAATGCAAATTTAGCAGTGGGACGGCCTGCACTCAATCTGCAAGCGCGTTCGGGCCACTGCTATACTTGTCAGGCCCATTTTTAGGTGCCATGGGTGGCCACCTAAGGTATTAAGCACCTTGCATACGTTATTGTGAGGCCTAATGCCTGTTTAAGGATCCCTCTGGTAAATTTGTTTCCGATGAGTGGGGCAGGCGCTGGGCCTGCTCCCCACAGGATTCTTCAGTCGCCACTGTGGCCTAAGCTGTCCTCTTGAAATGCACAAGCTGCCTGTGGAGGCACGTCAGGCGCCGGCAGTACACACAATAAATTGCCAACGGGGGGGGGGGGGGGGGGGGGGAAAGAGGACAAATTTTGGGCCAGCCTCAGGCCAGCTGGGTGGCGCGCCGCTAGTTATGGACCCATAAACGGACCATAATCAATTTCCATCCCTCTAGGTCTTCAAATGGTTCAGTAGGTATGTTACCCTTTACAGTCAGCTCTTCTGATGAAACATGCAGTCCAAATCTGAAGGCCACGGTACCAGAGTCTTCCTGTACAACTTTCCTGAATAGCAAATTAATCTTTCCATTTTAACTGTAATTTGATTAAGTGAGCTGTTCTAAAGAGTAGCTTATTCTAGTTTCCACTGCATGTGTAACTTTACACTTAAAAGAGCACCTTCATCTTCAAATACAGTCACATTTTTCAGTCCGACAATAGTGATATCTGGTTCTCATAATTCAAGAAAGATGCCTGGAGATTTTATATTTCATTTCTAAGATCCATCTTAGCGAACTAACATCTTAGCAATGCCAGATTGATGTAGGCACCAATGTTCATATTAAATTCCTCTCTGTGCTATTTTAATGCATTCCTCAATCAATTTACTTTAACGATGGGTTAAAATGCATTAAAATAGTACAGAGCAATTTGATACAAATGTGCTAATATATTCACTGCTGATAGCAAATTTCATGAAAGTACAACAGCGCAAAGATGAAATCTAACTGCAAATAGAATGAAGGATTTGTTTGTTAATGGTTTATAATGAAAACATAAACTATAATGACAGTCTAGTGTAGCATGATATAAAATGTTATAAAGTAAAATAAAATTTTAAAATATGGATAAGACTGAAGAACACAACTAATTTATTTACAGCAGTACAGGATCACACTCAAATGGCTGCTTTATTTTCTATTTCTAATGACTATTCCTCAATACAATCACATGAAATTAGCAGAAACAGGTTAAATAAAAATCGTTTCAGCACGAAAAACCTGTGATGAAAAGAATGCAGTTGTTGAAGAGTGAAGAAGAGCAACAGTCGACAAATGTTGAGGCATATTAGTTTTCAATTAGCAAGGATCACAATTTATAGCAATTCTCTACTGAATAGTAACTTTTCTCCTACCATTAACTTTCACGGAAGCATCAGTTTGTTGGTCCCCAGAATCACAGGTGTATTCCCCGGTATCTTCCGTATTCACGTTGTGGATTAATAACTCAACAATGGCACCAGCTTGTTTAATTTCATACTTGTCACTGGGACGAAGTATTACAGATCCCTTTCTCCATTCTACCGGGGCACCAGGCTTAGTTAGTTCACAATGCAGTGTGGCCACGTTACCCTCTTCAGCTTCCTCATTTTGCAGCTCTTGTTTGAACAGCACAGGTAAGGCTACATAATTTAGAAAGACATTTATAGGAAGTATCAGAATATCAAATTCTAAAGAAATTGATTGCAACACATCCATTTTGTGTACAACGACAAATAATAATATGGGCAATACCTTCCAAGAGATTCTTCAGGTTATTCACAGCTGAATGGTTTTGTTTAAATGAAGAACTGCTAAAATATTAAAAATAAGCTTTGTGCCACTGGTTGTACATATATCATAAAGAAAAGTTGTTGTTTAAATGTTGTCATATTCTTGTGACTGTCCTGGGGCTGTAATGTAATCCTATCCTCTACTTGCTTGTTAGCTTCAGACAGACTCTTTCGTGATTTGCCTTCTTGCGGTATCACTTCAGCTTTGTTAACTTTCAAGTAATCTTGAACATATAAACCTCTATCACCTCCCTTTCAGCTCGATCAGCAAACTTTATCTCTGCATATTGAAATGACTCCCATCTTGTGGGGTGTGTCAGGTTTCCATTATGGCAATCATATCTTCCAGTAATCATATCTCCATTGCTCCATCTCTGCTCCTAGTTCAATGTATTTATCTTGGTCAAGCCAAGTCAACTCACCAACCCAAACTCCTGATGGCACAGATGGCTATATTCCAATACCCACTCTCACTCTCACTTTCCCACACCCAATAAAAAGTCAATTCCAACCAATGTAACAGTAAACAAAAATATCATTCATCAAAAAGGAGATAAAGTCCATTGATGTAGAAAAAGAAGAAAATGGAAGATGTGAGGTACAAAAATGATTGATGCAATTAACTACGAAGCCTGGATGATGATGATAACTTCCAAAAGCAGAATCAAAACATGGAAGCAGTTGAATTCCAATATGAAACTTTACCTTTCACTTTTAGATAAGCAGTGGTTTGTTTATCCCCAGAATCACACGTGTATTCACCAGCATCTTCTGGTTCCACATCACGGAGGAACAATTCCACGATGGAACCTTGTTGCTTCATTTCATATTTTCCACATGGCAGAAGTACCACTGATCCCTTTCGCCACTCCACTGTAGCATCGGGTTTCGTAAGCTCGCAGCGCAGTTTGGCTGTGCCACCCTCTTCTGCTTCCGCATTCTGAAGCTCTTGTTTGAAAAGCACGGGTAAAGCTGAGAAATATTAATTTACAAACTTATCAGACTACTAATTAATCGCCTCTTCACAGTACCCTTATTTACAAGTTTTTTCATTGGAAACAAAATACATTCTGGTTACATTATTATCACTCCTTTGGAATATACCCTCCTGTTCCACTAGAAGGGTGAACCCCACACTCCCAATGGGGAGTTGCACTCACATGGCGTACAGCCTGGAGAATCAGGGCTACAATGTTGCTCCCTGGAGTGCAGGATCACAGAGTTACTCCAAAAATGTAATAATAGGATTCCTCTCATTATAGGCTGTCCAAAATAAACTAAAAGAAAAAATTACTAGGATTTGAGTACACGTAAAAGGTAGCAATATGAAGTATTTAAAATGAATTATTAAAAAAAAAATCAGGGTTTAAAAATATTAATGAAAAATCCTTCATATACCTTTCATGAGCCGGTTATGATTATGTAAGAACTCTTAATACAGCACCAAGTTTTGTTTGTGTTAAATTATTTTAAGTGTTGATTTTTCTATAGCTGCCTTGTTATACCACAGATCAGATACCATTTCAGAATGATATCCGCCGAGTGCATTCCTCGGGAAGGCAGACCAGAGTCATAAAATGTTCTTGGACATGTGGGTAGAGCTCCACTCTAATTTTAGTGATAGGATAGAAGGGACTTGGCTGCCTGTTTTCTCCTAAGGTATATTATTAAAATTCCCCGGAGTTCCAGTGGCCTGCTGGGGCACTTGCAAAATGCTAGGCAGAAGTTACTTTACACCTAATGTAAAAATCAAACCAATATGAAACTACCCTTTGGAGATTGTCTTCTAGAACCCAGTATCGGTGTACTCTGAGTCAGATCGCTAACCTCGCTCCCGAGTTATACTGTCACTTTTGCATCGATGTGCACTTATAATTACTTTAGAAAACAAAAATAAGTTAATCATAAATGTTTCTATTTGTTTTAATTTAAAACAGGTCCCAATGGTGAAACACTCTCTTTAAGGCACACGTTTTCAATCTCTATAGTGTTTCACACTAAATAATTAAACATTAATTTCTAATTACACTGTGTGGAAGTTATACCCAGTATCTGTGTCTGTTTCATTCTATTGCAGCCATACAAGAAAATCCACAAATCAAGGCACAGGAACACTAAAATACACACGCCTCAAGAATGAATATGTGTAGTTTGCAACTATTTGAAGCAGGAGAGAGAGAGAATGGAAAGCAAAACAAGCACGAATGAATTCCATGTCTTCACTTAAGCTGTTATCTTTCTGGTGAAAAGATACATGAAAAGACTCAAATATGAAAATTCAAACAAATTAAGATTTAAAATATATATTAAGAAGCTGGGGGGGCCCCGGCGTTGCCAGGGCTGTTTTGGGCCGGGCGGTTTAAATCGAGTCCCAGGCTTTGGGGCCTGTCTGTCTGTCCCTGTGTGAATCTGCTGCCGGGCAACGTTTTAAATCGAGTCCCAGGCTTTGGGGCCTGTCTCTGTGTCCCTTTGTGAATCTGCTGCCGGGCAACATTTCTACCTTTTAATAGCTTCAAAGATGAAAGTGAAAGTACTTATAAAACATTTTTGGTAAATGTGATGTTATTTTTAAAAGAGATACTAACTTTTTAGAAGCTGGATTAGCAGATTTTGAGCTGGAAGTAGTGAAGCAATGGCTGCCCGATGCCTGAGTTGAAAAGCATTAGTCCCACCCACAGACGCAGTGATTGGCCAAACATCAGGTGACTGAACTGTAGGATTGGTCAATCGTGACGGCACAGGATTGGTCGACGTTGACGTCAGTCAATCAATGCTATTAGCAGATAATGAGTTTAATTTTGAAGGTTTTTTGCATAACGCACGAACAATTTTAGTCCGACCGAAAAGTAAATACGCTTATGACGGTTCTGGAATCGTCAGCTTTCTTTCGATGTAACGCACGTGTAGGTACGCTCTATAACTTTCGAGTTTATTCAAGACAGACAGACAGACGGAATGACAGACAGAAGTATCCTTTTATATATATATATATAGAGATATTTGTGGCTTTAGATAGAAGATATATGAAGCAAACAGAATTAATTCCAAAACAGCTGAAGAACTCGCTCAATTTTCACCAATATAGAAGCAGGAAACAAAGTATTTTTTATTTTTAAAAAGTCATGTAGCCAAGAAGGAAGATATTTAATGAATGATGAGTCACAGATTAAAAGATGAGGCAATGATAATATGATGATGGTTGAAGCTAAACCTGTGAAGTACATCCTGCCTACCATTAACTCTCAGAAAGGCAGAGGTCTGCTGATCACCACAAAAACAAGTGTAATCTCCGGTGTCTTCAACCTTCAGGCTGTGGATTAATAACTCAACAGTAGAACCTTTCTGCACCATTTCATACTTGTCTCCAGGAACAAGGACTGCAAATCCCTGTCTCCATTCAACTGGAACATCAGGCTTAGTAAGCTCGCAGCCAAGTGCAACAGTACCATTCGCTTCAGCTTCTTTACTCTGAAGCTCTTGTTTGAAGAACACAGGTAAAACTGGATGATTTAAGATGACAAATGCACAGCCACATTAGGACATAAAAATCAGGAATCAGAAATATATATCGGAGAATGAGGTGTCATAAAAAAATCACAAAGATAATTAGAGACACGGGAAGCCATTTGACCCAGCTAGTTCATCCTTTCATAGAAACCTATGGTCCCACCGTTGCAGAATCCAACTACCTCTTGAATGATTTCAGGGTTGTTGTCTCCACTACTACCTCAAGTATCATTCTTGACCAACAAAATAGTTGGAGAAAAATACAGTATACTACTAACTTGCATGATAATAACCTTATTAATGGCTATTTCTAGTTAGAAGCACATGTGGTACTTTCTGGACAGAATATGGAGCAGCCCAAAACAAAAGTAATCAGGCAAAAAAGAATGCTCATGTGCTTGCCTCAGAACTTTATAACTGAAGACTACAATTCTTGCAGTAACCAGCATTTCAATACACTTGAAACAGAAGGTTTGTTGGGAGTTTACTTTAAAATGTAAATGTAGCCCAAGTTCCACATAACATTTTTAACTTTGCACAAAATAGAGTTGTAAGCAGATTGACCCACTGTGGTGAAAAGTAGACAGAGGATACGGAGAAACCTTTCCTTTAGCAAGGAATAATCTAGGGCAGTAGAAAAATACAGTAACAAAATATGAATTTAAACTAAATAGAATGTGTTTACAGTTAACGGGTGCAGAACTAAGAACTGATGCTCCGAATTCCAGTAAATTCAGCTACCTGGTTTTGTTTGCTTGCAGCTCGTACACTGTGACACTGACACAATGACCACCACTAACATTACAGTAATAAGCTACTCAATGATCAAAAATATTTTTATTGGAATACTAACCCTAAACAAATAAATTAAATACTTAAAACAAAATTTTACGTAGCATAAATAAAATGAAACTTTACCTTGACTCAGCTTATTGCCTTTTTTTTTAAACTTGTACTCTCTCCTCTTCTGTCTTTTTAAAATTTAAGTTTTGTTTTTCTTTTTCTGATTGGTATGCAGTATTAATACTTTATTTTTTTATTGTATTCATTTTTACTATTTTACAAATATAAAGAAAATTCACTTACCTTTATTCTGCTTCCTCCCAGCACTTGTTTTAAATGAACTTCATGGTTTTACTTTAACCAAAGCCTGTTTTAAAATAAATTCTGAGCTCCTGACCCAAAATTCTGAATTTATAGAAATTCTAGAAACTCTTGAATGATATAAATATTCTGTTTTAGAGACACTGACCCAGAGAGTGGCTTGCACCAGACTTCGAGCATGAACCTAGTGACAAACGCAAACTGTAGCCCCAAAATTGATGAGCGAGAGGATCACGTGAAACTATTGTCTTGCATCATCAGGACGCAACCGGCATGTTGGTGTCGCCAGTCATGCCCCAAGAGGCAGTGTGCGTGTGCGTTTGGGCCATGTATGTAGATGCTGGGTAAAATACGCCTGATACTAAAGCCTCAAAATTCTGGGGCCAGAGAAGGCGGAAAACCTGATTTCAGCCTGGGGACTGGAATTTGGGGCAGAACCCGGTTCTGCCAGGAATCCGTCCCATTTACTGTAACTCGTTAAATCTGGTTGGGGGAGCTATGGGCGGATCTTCTTGCCTTGGGCAACTCCAACTCTTGGCAAGCTCCACTCAAGCATCCATGCTAGTACGCCATTGAACCCATTCCTGTTATGTAGTGTGTGTTCTCCTCCCACCTGCGGTGGCGCTGTCACAGCAGATAAATGGTTGGGGTTGTTCTCTTGGTTAAGTTTTAGTTCTCTTTGTTCGGACTCTCCAGAACCTTCCTTCCTTTTTTGAATAAAGCACTTCATGTTTGAATCTCTGAGTTCTGAGTTCTAATTGTGTCTAGGTAGAAAGGTACAGACACAACAATTCCCATCTCCAGCTTGTGGCTAGGATGAATGGGGCTCCACCTAGCCACACTTGCCCCAACTAAGTGGACCCCAGGAATTTCAGGGCCTAACTGCCGCTATCACAAATGACCTCTTGGGTAAGGCACCATAACATAGCTCCAAAGAGTCAATGCATTCAGAATGCAACAGAGAAAGGAAGAAAAATTGGTGGAAAAAGGAGAAGAAAAAACAAATCCTTGAGCATCGTACTATGCACCGATAATTTAGTATACTTTTGTACCAACAGTTACATTATCTCAAATATTTTGTGGTGTAAAATAGCTAGCCCGATTATCTGATCTAACTTTGGCAGAAGTTCCACGGAAACCCCAGAGTAATTTCTCTGGGGTTTCCACAAATCTTCCACTCAAATTACAGTGGACAACTGAAAGAACTTCAACTCACAAGTTTAAACTTGATAGTTGAATGTTAAGGTACCATTGATATTTAAAAGTTGCTTGCATCATATAATCTGAATATTTAACAAAAAAGTTACAATTATACTGGACTAATATGGATAGCATCACACCATACTGCTCTCATGATGACTTCATCAGTTACAGTATAACATTAATAGACATTTTGTCTTCTGATATGGAGCGCACATTCTCTCTACATCGAAGCACACACTGCTTTGCTTAAGGCTGTAGAATCTGGCCTCAGATTAGCAAAAGCTAAGGTTTAGTGACCGCCAAGAGTGTACAGGACGGCTGGAGTTTAACCATTTAAAACTGTGGGGCTTACCAGCTCAGAGAAATGGCAAGATTCCTGTTGCTATAGAAACATAGAAGATAGGAGCAGGAGTAGGCCATTCGGCCGCTCGAGCCTGCTCCGCCATTCAATGCGATCATGGCTGATCATCCAAATTCAGTACCCTGTCCCTGCCTTCTCCCCATATCCCTTGATCCCTTTAGCCTTAAGAAATATATCCAACTCCTTCTTGAATATATTTAATGAATTGGCCTCGACTGCCTTCTGTGGTAGAGAATTCCACAGGTTCACCACTCTCTGGGTGAAGAAATTCTTCCTCATTTCTGTCCTAAATGGCCTACCCCTTATCCTTAGACTGTGACCCCTGGTTCTGGACTCCCCGACCATCAGGAACATCCTTCCTGCATCTAGTCTGTCCAGTCCTGTCAGAATTTTATAAGTTTCAATGAGATCCCCTCTCATTCTTCTAAACTCCAGCGAGTATAAGCCCAATCGACCCAATCTCTCCTCATACGTCATTCCTGCCATCCCAGGTATCAGCCTGGTGAATCTTCGCTGAACTCCTTCCATGGCAAGAACATCCTTCCTCAGATAAGGCGACCAAAACTGCACACAATACTCAAGATGTGGTCTCACCAAGGCCCTGTACTCGCTATGATCCTCTTGCCTTTTACAGCATTAATTTGCAGGGTTATCTCGAGCTGAGTGAAAACAATCCTAACCTTCAGTGACAGGTCTACCACTTCAGGTTCCATCAATGAGCCAAGCTGCTGGTCAATTAGCAACAGCATTCTGGAGCATTGCTGATCTGCATGGTTCAGATGTTGGATTATCAAGTCTGTCGAAGAGGATCAAATTCGTTCCAATTTCCCATCACCAGGTCTGTCACCTTGGAGCCAACTTAGCCAATGGAAATCTATTTACCTCCCACTCAATGAACATAGAAATACAAAGAAGTTTCAACATAATATAGGCCTACTCAATGACAGAGAAACTTGTAGCTGAATATCAGAGTGAAATGCTACAGCCAATTGACTGGGTGAGGACAAAAACATCATGTTGATTCCAGGAACATATAAATTCCTCCTTTGTGTATCACAGACCACCTGGACACTGACGAATGGAAGTCTTCTTTCTGGTTGATGCAGGCCATTGGATTGACTGTGATCTCCTTATCTTCAAGTGAGTACATCCAACAAACAAATTTAATGTAAAAGCTATCAAGGGTATTAAACTGTTGCTGCCATTTTAATTGTTGACTCATAACTCTAAGGAAATGGATGAGCCTCCAAACCATTTGGAACAGTGTACCTCTCCTGTTTCGAATTCAGCTAGACAATATTCACTAGCGAATACTGTAGATATCTCCCCAATGCGATTGGAAGGAATCTGTTGCAAAAATAATCCAAGGCAGGTGTGGCCTTTACAGCCACCGACAGGACATTTCTAGACATGGAGGAGATTCTTAATTCTTCTGCTGGCATTTGGTAAAGTGCAATAATTGTTTTTTTTTATTTGTTCATGAGATGTGGGCATCGCTGGCAATGCCAGCATTTATTGCCCATCCCTAATTGCCCTTGAGAAGGTGGTGGTGAGCCACCTTCTTGAACCGCTGCAGTCCGTGTGGTGAAGGTATTCCCACAGTGCTGTTAGGGAGGGAGTTCCAGGATTTTGACCCAGTGACAATGAAGGAACGGTGATATACATCCAAGTCAGGATGGTGTGTGACTTGGAGGGGAACTTGGAGGTGGTGGTGTTCCCATGCGCCTGCTGCCCTTGTCCTTCTAGGTGGAAGAGGTCGCGGGTTTGGGAGGTGCTGCCGAAGAAGCCTTGGTGAGTTTCTGCAGTGCATCTTGTAGATGGTACACACTGTAGCCACGGTGCGCCGGTGGTGGAGGGAGTGAATGTTTAAGGTGGTGGATGGGGTGCCAATCAAGTGGGCTGCTTTGTCCTGGATGGTGTCGAGCTTCAATAGATCCTCTAACACTGATGCTATGTTAATCCAAGGTAAGGCACTGTACCAGTAAACCTTCTATCTGGGATACTGTTTTTGCATGAGAATCACTTCCCATTTGTATCATTCCTTGTCCGAAAGGATGATGGCAATCAGTAACCGCGCAAAATGCTTGGTTGGTGTGCAATTGCTGCATTTGGCAAATAATAAAAATGACAACAGAGAAGGTCATAGACTTAGGTAGCAGTGGGGAAATTAAAAACCAGAGCGTGTCAGGAAGGGACAGAAGGTATGGAGTAAAAGGTAAAGTTATAAAAAGGGCAAAAGCAGGAACTAAGTGTCACAAAACATATTTGAAAGTTCTCTATCTGAATGCACGTAGCATTCGTAACAAAATAGACGAGTTAATGGCACAAATAACTACATATGGGTATGATCTTGTGGCCATTACAGAAACATGGCTGCAGGGTGACAATGCCTGGGAATTAAACATACCAGGTTATTTAACGATCAGGAAGGACAGGCAGGAAGGAAGGGGAGGTGGGGTGGCTATGTTAATAAAGGAAGGAATCACTGTAATACAGAGAAATGATATTGGGTCAAAAGATCAGGATAATGAAACAGTTTGGGTGGAGGTAAGGAATAATAAGGGGAAAAAAACACTAGTGGGCGTAGTCTATAGGCCTCCGAACAGTTGCAACTCTGTTGGACGGAGTATCAATCAGGAAATAGTTGAGGCTTGTAGTAAGGGAACATCTATAATTATGGGGGATTTTAACTATCATATTAATTGGACAAATCAAATTGGGCAGGGCTGCCTTGAGGATGAGTTCATTGAGTGTATTAGGGATGGGTTTCTTGAGGGTGTAAAAGAAAAGACAGCCATCTGTGGCTAAGTAAATAAATTAAGGATAGTATTCGACTAAAAACAAGGGCATATAAGGTAGCCAAATCTAGTGGGAGGATAGAGGATTGGGAAAACTTTAAAAGACAGCAAAAAATAACAAAAAGATTGATTAAGAAAGGGAAGATAGATTATGAAAGTAAATTAGCAAAAAATATAAAAACAGATAATAAGAGTTTTTATAGTTATATAAAAAGAAAAAGGGTGGCTAAAGTAAATGTTGGTCCCTTAGAGGATGAGACCGGGAAATTAATGGTGGGAAATATGGAGATGGCCAAAACACTGAATGAATATTTTGTATCAGTCTTTACAGTAGAGGACACTAAGAATATCCCAACACTGGACAAACAGGGGGCTATAGGGGGGGAGGAGCTAAACACGATCAAAATCACTAAGGAAGTGGTACTCGGTAAAATAATGGGACTCAAGGCGGATAAATCACCTGGACCTGATGGCTTACATCCTAGGGTCTTGAAGGAAGTGGCGGTAGGGATTGTGGATGCATTGGTAATAATTTTCCAAAACTCCCTGGACTCAGCAAGGGTCCCGGCAGACTGGAAAACTGCTAATGTAACACCCTTATTTAAAAAGGGCAGTAGACAGAAGGCTGGAAACTATAGACCGGTTAGCCTAACATCTGTGGTAGGTAAAATTTTGGAGTCCATTATTAAGGAGACAGTAACAGGACATTTGGATAATCATAATTTAATAGGACAAAGTCAGCATGGTTTTGTGAAGGGGAAGTCATGTTTGACAAATTTGCTGGAGTTCTTTGAGGAAGTAACATATAGGGTGGATAAAGGGGAGCCAGTGGACGTAGTGTATTTAGACTTCCAAAAGGCATTTGACAAGGTGCCACACAAAAGATTATTGCTTAAGATAAAAAATCACGGGATTGGGGGTAATATTCTGGCATGGATAGAGGATTGGCTATCTAACAGAAGGCAGAGAGTTGGGATAAATGGTTCATTCTCAGACTGGCAGTCAGTAACTAGTGGTGTTCCGCAGGGGTCAGTGCTGGGTCCCCAACTCTTTACAATCTATATTAACGATTTGGAGGAGGGGACCGAGTGTAACATATCAAAGTTTGCAGATGATACTAAGATGGGAGGGAAAGTAGTGAGTGAGGAGGACATAAAAAACCTGCAAGGGGACATAGACAGGCTAATAAGTGGGCAGAGATTTGGCAGATGGAATACAATACTGGAAAGTGTGAGGTTATGCACTTTGGCAGGAAAAATCGTAGAGCAAGTTATTATCTTAATGGCAAGAAACTGGAAAGTACTGAAGTACAAAGGGATCTGGGGGTCCTGGTGCACGAAACTCAAAAGGTTAGTATGCAGGTGCAGCAAGTGATTAAGAAGGCCAATGGAATGTTGGCTTTCATTGCTAGGGGGATAGAATATAAAAATAGGGAGGTATTGCTTCAGTTGTACAAGGTATTGGTGAGACCGCACCTGGAATACTGCATACAGTTTTGGTGTCCATACTTAAGAAAAGACATACTTGCTCTCGAGTCAGTACAAAGAAGGTTCACTCGGTTAATCCCGGGGATGAGGGGATGGACATATGAGGAGAGGTTGAGTAGATTGGGACTCTACTCACTGGAGTTCAGAAGAATGAGAGGCGATCTTATTGAAACATATAAGATTGTGAAGGGGTTGGATTGGGTGGATGCGGGGAGGATGTTCCCGATGATGGGTGAAACTAGAACTAGGGGGCATAGTCTTAGAATAAGGGGCTGCTCTTTTAGAACTGAGATGAGGAGGAACTACTTCACTCAGAGGGTGGTAGGTCCATGGAATATGCTGCCCCAAAAAGCTGTAGAAGCTACATCATTGCATACATTTAAAACAGAAATAGACAGTTTTCTAGAAGTAAAGGGAATTAAGGGTTACGGGGAGCGGGCAGGAATTTGGACATGAGTCTAGGTTCGGATCAGACATGGCCCTGTGGGTAGCGGGGCGGGCCCAGGGGCCGTGTAGCCTGATCCTGCTCCTATTTCGTGTGTCTAATTCTGTTAGATTCAGGAGATGGTTCTGTGATAGTAGATTGGCAGTTAGGATCAGATCAGCCATGATCTTATTGAATGGCGGAGCAGGCTCGAGGGGCCGATTGGCCTACTCCTGCTCCTATTTCTTATGTTCTTATGTACTTCATCCCATCAGGACCACTTCTGAGCTGTAGTTATTGCCAACAGATTTTCAGGCCTTTTAGGTACTTTGAAATTCCAGTGTAATCTGCTTTAATTGGATTATTTTCCCAGTTAATGAGCTTAAATTGGTATTTACCAACAGGTTCACTAACCTGTCAAAAGCTGATTACCATTGTCTGTTGTGGATGAAGGTTATGAAAAATGTACCAGTTATTTCCAGGCATCCGATTATTACCAATCTTGTAAACAATAGGGAACTCACCTGCAATATGCTTTGGTTTGCTGAATCACCATAATTAACATAATACATAAAGACAACAGATGAAAAGTTGTACGGAGGGTGTGACATGACTGACTAAGACAAATAAGACTCACAAGTAACATATCTCAAACTAGTTCGCACAAAATTAAATTATTCAAGACACAGAACTGTGACATACATTTTCTCCTCGATTTAAATAATATATGAAAGTGGTTCCTACCATTCACTTTTAGAAATGCAATAGTCTGCTGGTCCCCAGAATCACAGGTATATTCTCCTTGATCTTCTGATTTTAGGTTGTGAATAAGCAACTGAATGCAGGAACCTTCATGCTTCATTTCATACTTATCACTTGACTGAAGTACCACAGTGCCCTTCCTCCATTCCACTGGGGCATCAGGTTTGGTAACCTCACAGCACAGAGTGGCCATACCATCCTCTTCAGCTTCTGTGTTCTCAAGTTCTTGTTTGAAAAGCACAGGCAGGGCTAAGGGAGATAGGAATTAAATCAGCTGATGATGTTGTTCAGTCAAGATCCAAGCTTGACAGAGAGTTCAGGAACCACTGAATAACAAAATGCAATTCCATTCATTTCCAAATAACATAAAATTGGTATTCTACAAAATATTATATCAACCTGGATTGAAGATTAATATTTATACACAATAATTGAAATATAAAGGACTGTCTTGCAAAGGTAATTAGTTTCTTATCCAACTATAAATATGCCAACAAATAACTGAGTGTAACCAACGTAACAATTCAATCATGTGGTACTGCCTATATTCATAAATCAACTAGATGTTTTTCTTGTAGCTTCTGACATCCTCAAAACAGATCAACTGAATTAGACTACCCAAATATTCTTGCATATAAATCAACATGCCTAGTCCAGCCAGTACTCGAGTATATATAACAACTTGCATACAACAGTCCAAACCAAATATGACAAATGTTATTAATCATAATTTTATATTACAAAAATAACTGGTCCAAACTCTTGTTACTTCAGGCTAGAAATTACAGCTGGCAATAGAAGTGGATGAATGGATAATACACTTGTATGGCATTCCCTCTGTTATTACCCATTGTCAAAACAGCAGACAGAGGAGGTGTACTTGTTCACTACTATTAGCAACAGTAACTTACAGACTTTGGTGTGTCTATATCGTGCACAGCAATCACAGACTAAATACATTACTCCTCACATGTTCAGTACAGTTCAAAATAAAGATCAAAAGCCTACTGTATAGTGTTAACAACTAATACCTCATACTACACACTTTAGGAAGGACGTGAAGAGACTTTTGGAGAGGGTACAGAGCAGATTTACTAGAATGGTTCCAGGGATGAGGGACTACAGTTACATGGATAGACTAGAGAAGCTGGGGTTGTTCTCAGAGCAGAGAAGGCTAAGAGGAGATTTGATAGAAGTGTTTAAAATCATGAAGGGTTTAGATAGAGTAAATAAAGAGAAACTGTTTCCAATGGCTGAAGGGTCGATAACCAAGGGCACAGATTCAAGGTGATTGGCAAAAGAACCAGAGGCGACATGAGGAAAAACTTTTTTACACAGCGAGTGGTTAGGATTTGGAATGCACTGCCCGTTAGGGTGGTGGATACAAATTCAATAGTAACCTTCAAAAAGGAATTGGATAAATACTTGAAGGAGAAAAAATTGCAGGGATATGGGGAAAGAGAGGGGGAGTGGGGACTGACTGGATTTCTCTTCGAAAGAGCTGGCACAGACTCGATGGGCCGAATGGCCTCCTTCTGTGCTGTACTGATTCTATGGGGATGATTTTGCCAATGGGGGCGCATTGGAGGCGGGACTGCTGCTTGTCGGGTTTTAGTTCCGCCTCCATCGACTTGTGGCCAACCCACGCTATTTTCCCTTGATTGCCCAGCGGGCTTAGCAGGCCAATTAAGGGAAAGCCGGTGCCGGTGACAGAGAACGTCAGCGTATGACGTTTCATCTGTCAAACACTGACATTCTCTGTTGTTTGGTGAGTTCTTGTAAGACTCAACAAACCTATTTTCTGAGCAGAAAGCAGATGGCTGTTGCATCGGAGAATGCAGCAGCCATTCTGTCATCTCTGCTGTGGAGATGCCGGAGCCTTGGGATCCCCAACGATTGAAGCCTGCAGCAAGAAACAAAGGTAAGGTAACTTTTTCTAACACTTTTCACTCACCTCACATACTTACCTCTCCACACTTGCACCCATCACTCACCTCCACAGCTCACTTTTGGACCCCTCTCACCCCCGCAGACCCACTGCTCGCCTTGCTGACCCTGGCGGGGTTTCCCCGACATCGGGAAGCCTGCGCCTCTGTTGGAAAAATGGGGATAATCCTCTTAACTGCCTGTTAACTACCTGTTAACAGGCAGTTAAGTGGCTGTAATCCCCTTCCCACCTCGAGGAGATGGGTCCCAGCCTCCCGGGAAGATGGCACGGAGGCGGGTTGGGGCAGGTTCGATACCCGCTCCCAGTTTCTGCCATTTTCCCAGCAATCCCGCCTCTAAACCCGCCTCCCCAGGGCTGGCAAAATCGCCCCCATTGGTTCACAGATCAGCTTTGGAGCACAGATAATCTTGCGGCTATTAAAAGCTAAACCCTTCTTGTACAATAGCCCTCACCTGTCATGTTGATGAGCAGGAACTGCAAGTGGAAGTAAGATGAATAACTTAATTGCTTATCAGCTCCTAATGACATGCAAAGTAAGAAATATTTCTGGTGCTGAGGTGAGGTGGAAGGGGAAATTGGTACACAGGATTGCAGAGTAATAATGGGGTGTTTAAAAAAAGATTGTAAAGCTACAGAATAAGTATATTCCATTAAAAATGGAAACTACTAGTAGTCATAGGATACCAGGAATAAATAAAGAGGTTAGACACCAATTAAAATGAAGAAGAGGCTTATAAGGTCTTTAAGGATAATAATTTAAAAAAAACAAAGGAGAATATGGGAAAATAAGAAAAGAGCTTGAGCGGAATAAGGAAAGATAAGAGAGTATGAGAAAAAAATTCAAATCACTAAAGTATTTTACAAGTATGGCAGTAAAAGAAGGATTGTCAAATTTGTAGACGATGATCAAAACATGGCAGGGGTATTCAGTAAGTACCTTGCATCGGTCTTAAGAGAAAGAGAAAGTTAATGCTTATCCTGGAATGAATTGATGATTCATATAAAAGTTACAATTCATAATGATCAAAAAGTGCTGGATTTTGCAGTGAGGTGGAAGTGATGATCTAACATTCAACACTGGAGAAACAATCCTTCTATCTGTCTATAAGGCTAATACAATAGTGAATGTCAGGATGACAAATTGAGATTCACAAGACACCTTATATGATGAAAATTCACAAGGATTCAATTATGATCAGTAATGATGGCTGCCCTACCCTTCACTTTCAAGGAGGCAGTGGTCTGCTGATCTCCAGAATCACAGGTATACTCCCCTCCATCTTCAGGTTTTATTTTGCGAATAAGCAATTCGATGCAGGAACCTTTTTGCATCATGCCATACTTGTCACTTGGGTAAAGTACCACAGGTCCCTTCCTCCATTCCACTGGAACATCAGGTTTAGTAACCTCACAGCGCAGAATGGCAGAACCATTCTCTTCAGCTTCTGTGTTCTGAAGCTCTTGCTTGAAAAGCACAGGCAGAGCTAAGGGAAACAGTAATTCAATTTATGAACACATAGTTTACTCAAGGAGAATTGTAATGCCTGAATAACCACACACAAGTCCGATCAAGCTAACTTGTAATCTAATGCACCAATCATGCGAGGTTGAAGTTCTGCAGTACTATCATCCTTATTACTCTTTTACTAGTGTCACACTCACACGCCCACAACACAGAGATAAGGCAAGTGGGAAAAAAAAACGTCAATTAGATAGCACTCTTGCCTCCGAGTCTGAAAGTTGTATGTTTAAGACTAATTCCAGGAGTTAGGCATATAATCTAGGTTGACACTTTACTGCAATCCTGAGGGGCATTTCAGATGAGAGTTTAAACTCATGCTGAATTGCTGTATGTTTTGCTTTGAAATGGAGGTGAACGATATAAAAATGGAAAGCCACAGTGGCTGTTATCCTTCTACGCTGGAAAACCTGCTGGCAGAAACAGCTGATCTGCTGCCGTGTTGTGTCCAGCAGGTCACAATCAAGTGATTGATTGAAGTGACAGTGGTCTCTGGTTCAACAAACTGATTAGTTGAAGGGACTCTGCAACAATATCACAGACACACATCCTCACAAACATAATGGCGCTGAAACTGCGGTGTCTGCGATGGCGTACTCTCAGTGTACACAGCGCAGGGCCTGCTTGCATCAGCGTAAGGGGATATCTAAGGCTTAAATTAAACATTTTCATATCCTAAATTCTGCACATACACTGTAGTAAATTAGTTTATGCAAATATTGGTCCAGATTACAGTTTTAATGATGTATAAAATTATCAAAAAATTAAAAAAATTGAGGTTGGTGCAATGAAGGTAATTATGAATAAAATTCCAATTCTGTACATTGTATAATTATTGGATTTGGGGATTCCATTGCATATCATTAGAGGATTCCCTTCGTAAATGATTGAAGTGGAATTCTGCTTATTGATTGCAGATCATGTAGTCCCAGGTATGTTTCCGAACCGCCTGCGTTCCCTGTGAACGTGGGTCATTACCCTACCCTCCACCTCGAGGCCAGAGACCGCAACTTTTCGCAGCCTGGGCACCAGGAGGCACTTTCGTAATTGTTTCGTGGGTCAGAGGTGTACTTTGGAGGTACGCCTCCGACTGCAATTTCTAGTCCAATATTTTTAACAATAGATACATTTTTCATATTAATGTCACTACATATATACGTAGAATAAAGGAAATTGTGGATGTGATATTTTGAAGAGAAGATGGTAATAATGATCAGCTCCATGAGAAACACACTTGATGAAAATCAATAATGATTTAATTTTTCTTTCCCTACCCTTCACTTTTAACGAAGCAGTGGTCTGCTGATCTCCAGAATCACAGGTATATTCACCAGCATCTTCTAGCTTCAGGTTGTGAATAAGCAACTTAGTACTTGAACCTTCTTGCTTCAGTTTGTACTTGCCACTTGAGTGAAGTACTACTGATCCCTTCCTCCATTCCACTGAGGCATCAAGTTTAGTAACTTCACAGTGTAGAGTAGCAGTACTATCCTCTTCAGCTTCCTCATTCTGAAGTTCTCGTTTGAAAAGCACAGGCATCGCTAAAGGAAGATAGTAAATTAATTCTGTCAAATTATGAGCGCTGCAATTCCGAATAATCAAATAGAATTTAATTTATTTCCCCTGAAAAAAATATTCTGGCAGTTGATGACACATTCCGTGATCCATATTAGTTACCCAAATAGTTGCTAATACTATACCAGTAATGCGAAGTTTCAATTACGCTCACCCTGCTCACTACATAGTAGTACGGTGTCTTCATATTTGATAAGATTAATTACCTTCTGACTCATCAATAGAAGTGTACGTCCTTATATTCAGACAACTAATATTTACTCAATCAAGATAATACACCAAATTGGGGGGTGTAGTTAATACACAGGAGGACTGCGACAAAATGCAGGAAGACATTAAAAACTTGCTGAATGGGCGTGTACATTTTGGTAGGAAGAATGAGGCGGCCACATACTCCTTAGAAAGGGGGAAAAATTGGGTGAGTAGCGCCACCTGTTAGCGCCTAAAGAGGCAGTCAGTGGCTGTAGCACCACTGGCTGCGCCTCCCGCGATATTCAGCAGGGGTGCTAATGGTGGCGTTAGCCATTTGCGCTGCGCCGCCACCGATGACGTCATCAGTGTGCGCAGCGCCCCATTCGCGATATTTGGTAGCGAACGCCGCAGTTGCGCCGTTCGCTACCCGCGCCCGGTTCACGGGGCCTTGCTGTGCCGGCAGCGGCGCATGTTAAGGTGGAGGTGCAGGATGGCCGCCTTTTTCGGCGGCCGCCTGCCAGCACCTCCGTCCCTGGCCTCCTGACCCCCCCCCCCACCACCCCACCCCGCGGCATTGCCGGCTGTTTCCCGAGAGCCCGGCACTTCTCCTTGGTGCCGGGCTCGTTTGCCAGCACTCGCGAGCGGGGATCGCGCTGTTGCAGGCCCCTCCCCCTTAACAATAGGAGGAAGGCCTGCAGTACCGCAGCATGCCGTGCCGCAGTGTGTGGCGCTGCGGCACGTTGCGCTGCGATATTCAGTTTCAGCGCCCTAAGAGGGACGCGGAGCGGCTCGAGCCTCGCCCCGTCTCCCTCTAGGGGCAATGAAACTGAATATCTGACGATCGCTAAAGCCTCGAACGCTGCGCTAAATCCTGCACTCAGGCGACTTTGGCGCCCCAACCCAATTTCTAGGCCTAAGTGTTTAAATGGGGAAGAGGAACAGAGGGATATGTGGGTACAGATACACAAATCACTAAATGTAGTGGCGCAGGTTAATAAGGCCATTAAAAAAAAGCAAACAAAGCACTGGGGTTCCTTTCTAGAGCAATATAATTGAAAAGCAGAGAAGTTATGTTAAACTTGTATCGAACCTTGGTTAGTCCACACTTGGGAGCAGTGAACAGTTCTGGTCTCCATATTATAAAAAAGGATATCGAGGCACTGGAGATGGTGCAAAAAAAGATTTACTAGAATGATACCAGAACTGAGAGGTTATGCCCATCAGGAAAGATTGAACAGGCTGGGGCTCTTTTCTCTGGAAAAGAGAAGACTGAGGGGTGACCTGATGGAAGTCTAAGATTATGAAAGGGTTTGATAGGGTAGACGTAGAGATGATGTTTTCACTTGTGGCGAGACCAGACCTAGGGGCCATAAATATAAGATAGTCACTAATAAATCCAATAGGGAATTCAGGAGAAACTTCTTTACCCCAGAGAGTGGTGAGAATGTGGAACTTGCTACCACAGGGAGTGGTTGAGGCGAATAGCATAGATGCATTTAAGGGGAAGCAATATAAGCACGAGAAAGGAATAGGATATATTGATGGGGTTAGATGAGGAAGGGTGGGAGGAGGCTCGTGTGGAGCATAAACACCGGCATGGACCTCTTGAGCCGAATGGCCTGTTTTTGTGATGTAAATGCTTTGTAATAGAATCTCAAAGAATACCAAACATGACACCAAGATCATGTCGACACCAAGATCATGTCCCACAATATTTAATAGGATGCGAGTGTCCTAGTACTTTTAATATTACCCTAAGTCAGTTGAGGAATGCAAGTTTTTTTTAATATACTAGATAGCCATGTGGTTGGAAAAAAATCTCAGAAACTTGCTCCACAGTGCCACCTAATGGGAAAAGCTTGTAACTCCCATGCTTGCTGACCTAGCAAAATTGACTTGGAAATGCTGTCACAAGGAATGAAAGCAGGAAATATGGGTTGTGGACAGGAATTGAACACAAGACTTTTAATAATATATAGATAGTGGATAGAACAGGACGATGTTTATATAAATGCAAGTTGTTGTTCTAAGTCAGAGGATATCTCTCTTAACTGGCTTTATCACCTTAGTGCTGCTGCTCCTCTCTCTCCTCTTCCGCTTGTCTCTCTTCTTGTTCTCGCTCCATTTTTCATTCTCTTTTCTGCCATATAAATGGATGCAGCATATGCTGTTTACGCTCTGCCCATTTGTACCAGGCGCTGAGCTGCCTAACTAGTGGCCCACTGTTGGCTGCTCAAAAAACACCCCGGGAAGCTTTTCATTTTTTTTTTGTGTGGGCCCAGAAGGATCAGGATTACTTCTCCTGGGCCCTCCAAAAAATTCTGGCCCGCTTCAATTTCAATTTTCAATGGTCACATAACTAAATACAAGAAGTGTAATCTAGTCAGTGAAATGCTTTTTTCTTGACGAGCCGAGAGCACCAAGCAGCAAGAACACTGAGCTGCCTGGTACGCACGGAGCTCGCAAGGACGGCAGCCATCTTCATCGGCGCCATCACAATAAAACACATACCGACATATACACGCATACACACTTTAAATATAAATAAAGCAGACGTAAAATAAATAAAAGACATAAAAAGACAGCACATAAAATGAACAAGCAATAATGTAAAAAAAGTAATTTCTACAGTAATTACATTGATATTTCTACCCAGGCTTCTAGAATAATCTCTGGTTACAGGGTGGCCGCACTGGGAGAGCATCGTGAGGAACTCACAACTTATAATTAAATAAATTTAATTAATTAATTAAATTAATAAAATTAAATAAATAAAGTGCCCCCTCAGTCTTTCTCGATGTTTCCATCTTGGTCTCTCTCAATGTTTCCCCTCTCTCTCTCTCGATGTTTCCTCTGTCTTTCTCGATGTTTCCTCTCAGTTTTTCTCGATGTTTCCCCTCGGTTTCTTCCACACACCTGGCCTGCACATTACCCCTGGCTGTCCAATTTGGCGTCCTGGTAACCGGGTTCCGCTCCAGCTCTCATCCTTCAAACTGTCTCTCCAGCTCTCGACCTTCAAACTGTCTCTCCAGCTCTCGACCTTCAAACTGTCACTCCAGCTCTCGACCTTCAAACGGTCTCTCCAGCTCTCGACCTTCAAACTGTCACTCCAGCTCTCGACCTTCAAACTGTCACTCCAGCTCTCGACCTTCAAACTGTCTCTCCAGCTCTCGACCTTCAAACTGTCTCTCCAGCTCTCGACCTTCAAACTGTCTCTCCAGCTCTCGACCTTCAAACTGTCTCTCCAGCTCTCGACCTTCAAACTGTCTCTCCAGCTCTCGACCTTCAAACTGTCTCTCCAGCTCTCGACCTTCAAACTGTCTCTCCAGCTCTCGACCTTCAAACTGTCTCTCCAGCTCTCGACCTTCTGGCCCACACTAGGCTCTGCCCAGGGTCGGCGGTGCGCCTGCAACTCGCCGGTGGCATGTTAATGAAGCTCGGGCTACAAATTGGCTCAGGCCTCAGGACAGAGCAAATGGCAGAGTGGAAAGGCCATTCTACTGACTTCATGCCAGTTTAGGGCACTACTTAAACGTTGCCCCCCCCCCAAAGTCTTACCAATCAAGGTAGCAGAATCTTAATATGACACAAAGATTTTAAATAGTACAGGAAACTCTCGATTTATCGGCACCTAAATAACCGGAAATCTCTGTTAACCGGCAAAATTCAGGAGTAGGTTCAGTAAGTTTTACTTCATATTAGTGGCCGTTCCTGAATCTGTGGCTGTGTAATCGGGGTTCCTGCACTTGTTGCTAAGCAACAGGGACGCTTGGTCTGTGGCCGGGGTTCCTGCAGCTGTTGCTAAGCAACAGGGAAGCCTGGATTTGTTGCTGTGTACGGAGCTCTCGTACCTTTTAACTATACCTCTCTGTAATCCGGACTTTTTGATAAACCAGCACCACACCGGTCCCGTCGGTGCCGGATAAAAAAGAGTTTTCTGTATATTCAATTTATAAATACCAGTGTTCAAACACTAATTTAGTGCCTGAAATTGCAACGTGAAATACTAGCGTCAATCCTAGATTGACGAAATTAATATAATTTAATTGTAAAATTTATGAGTGCCTGATGGAAAAGTGCTTTATTTTCACAGCAAGCTACGTGTAAACTGTGTTGAAGATGAACATTTAATTCAGCATCAATTTATACAATACTAAGTGAGTGGCATGCTGTTATTAAGGAGGCCAGCAAACATGAACATGTTTAAGGATGGAAACGCTAGAGGATTTAATGACAATGAAAAATGAGTAACGCGCTGTTGTCCTACCCTTCACTCTTAAAGAGGCAGTAGTCTGTTGATCCCCAGAATAACAAGTATAGTCTCCACCATCTTCAGGTTTGACGCTGTGGATGAGCAAATCAACACTGGGACCTTCTTGTTTCATTTCATACTTGTCACTAGGATGAAGTACCAGAGATCCCTTCCTCCATTTTACTGGGGCATCAGGTTTAGTAACCTCACAGTGTAGAGTGGCGGTGCCATCCTCTTCAGCTTCCTCGTTCTGAAGTTCTTGTTTGAAAAGCACAGGCAGCGCTATGGAACACATTAAATTTGGTTTTTAATGATAGTAATTAGTCAACATCCAAATCTTATTTCTCAATTTCCATACACAATTTGGATCTAACCTGCTGAAAATAATTCTCACAGTAAAAGCCCCAACAATCCATTACTAAATTATTTTTCTCACTCACCAACGACATCCACCCCCACCCCCCCCCAAAAAAAATCCAATAACTTACAAGTGAGGAGCACTGGCAGCCAGAAAGAGCTAAGTATTTATTTAAGTAATTATTCATCTGACTCTTATAATTTTTACTATACAATAGCTTCAGGGGGTAGGACAGAAAGATGTTCAAGACATATTAAGCAAAAATAATAAATTCGAGTAAATAGAAATAATTCAATAAACAATAACTTAAAAGGAACACCAGTTGGGTTAAATATATAAATAGGTACGGCAGGATCAGAGTCTGAAGTGATGTGTGTGGCATGCATGACGTGGACCTGCCTGGACTCGCATACAATGCAGGGTAAACACATATGTACGAAGTGTACAAAGATTGCACTCCTCGAGCAAAAGGTTTCACAGCTTGAAAGTTAACTGAACACACTCCGCAACGTTTGGGAGAAAGAAAATTATTTGGATAGATGTTCCAGAGGGTGGCCACCCCACAGGTTGCTAGGAGTAGAGAAGCTGGTAAAGGAGGCTGGGTGACCATCTGCAGACAGAATAATCTCTGGAGCTGGATTTGTCTAATAAGTATACATGTTTAAGTACCAGTGATGTAGACAAAAAGAATGACACACAGAGCAGAACTATGAGCAACAACAGGCATTGAGGGGCAATTGGTTCCTCATGGGGCACAGTACAGGTAGTAAGAAAAGACGAGCAGTGATTGTGGGAGATTTGAGAGTCAGAGGGGCAGATCGTTTGTTTTGTAGATGTGATTCAGAGTCCCAAATGGTATGTTGCTTCCCAGGTCCAGAGTTTGAGATATTACAGAGTGAATACAAAAGGTTCTGCAATGGAAGGACAAGCAGCCAGAGGTCGTGATTCATGTGGGAATCAATGGCACAGATAGGAGTAGGTTTAAGATTCTACAAAAGGATTTAAAGCAGTTAATTTCTAGACTAAGAAGCAGAACTTCCAGGCTAGTAACCTCTGGACTACTCCCAGTGTCACATGCTGAACAAGACAGGGAGAGAAAGATTAGGATTATCAAAGCTGGGCTGGAAAGATGATATAGAATTGAGGGTTTCAGATTCCTGGGATACTGTGGCTAATTTTGGGACCAGGAAAAGCTGTAAAGGCCTTCATTTAAACTGGAGAAGCACCCATGTCCTTGCGGAAAGGGTAAAATGGGGAAAAATTTAATCTCGTCAGGGGCTGGGAAGAGAAAATCCACACAGTAAGTTAAAAAGTGTGAGAAAAAGACCAACAGGACATATGGGCAGTATGGGGACACTTACCTAGATAAGAATTCTGTACACAAATATACATAGCATAAGAAATAAAACAGTGAGTTAGGAGCACAAATTCAGCTTGAAGGGTATGCTGCAGTAGCTATTACGGAGACCTGGCTACAAGGTAGGCATGATTGGCGACTAAATATTCCAGGCTATAGGGTCAGACATTAACTCCTCCAATCAATCCACATCTACCACTTCAGTAGTTATGAACCAACCCAAATGAGTAAAGAGGGTCAAAGTTGCAACAGTCTCCACCTCTACTTCCTCAACCCTGAGGGCCACAAACAGGGACATTTATGGTGCCTAATTATAAATCGCCAGATCAGGCTTGATTACGACAACCATTCCAATGCTGCGTTCTACACAATCAAAACCACCTACTTCCCAGGATTACCCTGCAATGTAAAGGCAAAGTTCCACCATCACCTTTTCAGGGCAACTAGGAAGGAGCAATAAATGTCAGCTCTGCTAGTAATGGCCACACCCTGAGAATTAATTTCCTTCATAAATCCCTTTTCCCCAACCCTTACTCGCACTTCAAAAGCCAATCAAGAGGAGCTCATGGATTTCTTTAAATCAAAGGTGGAGACCATCCATACAGATGTATCCACCACCTCCTCGCCTCCTGTCTCTAACCACTCCTATGTTAAGGAGTCTGAAAGGAATTTCCTAAAGTTCTTCTTCAATTGGCCACCCTTTCTTTGGCTCTCCTGTAGATGGGTGGGTTGATGGATGGAGAAGGCTTGATTGTCTTTTTCCGCCCTTTTTTATATGTTCTCTGATGTCCTCAAACCACTAAACTGGATTACTGCTTCATATTATGATAGATTCTTTGATAGACAAATTGTCTACCACTCAACACTCCATAAAGCCTAAGAACTTCCAAGACTTGAATACAGTTTCCGTATCTTGTGAGATTCTAGCAGCACCTCTATTGCACACTTGGACAGGATACACAGAAAAACTTGTCTTTCTCATCTCTTGTTTGCAACCTCTGTCTCTCCTCATCTCAATCCTTCATTTCTCTCTCCCTATTTTATGAATGCTATGATCAGTGCTTTTCTGAATTTTCCTTTGTTTTTCTTTGAACCTCCCAAATGCTCTACAACAGACCTTTTTCCTCCCTAATCCTCACTGTTGCAATCAAGACTTATTCAGGCTTAAACCGCTTGCTTTTAAAATCCAAGTTTGGCATCATCTAATCAATGTTTTCTGTTTTACTTAATCTCCCCTTTTACTCTTTTAAACTTAAGTGCTGTTGTACATTATGGGCCTTGGCCTTTAATGTTGGTTTCTCAATAAGGCGGCCAAAAAACTACTGTTGGTAATATTAGTGGCCAAACGTACATGTTCTTAGAATATTTTCCATCTGCTATTTTAACTGCAGCGTTAACCATCTTATTTTACATGAGTTAACGCCTCCATTGAAGTGGCAGATGGAAGAATGTCATGCCAACATAATGGTCCAGAATTTGCTGGAGTGGGGCATCTCATGACGTGCCTGTTAGTTAGAATTTTTCTTGCACCTTCAGTTCAAATTTTTTTTGCCCTTTAAGTTGCTGGAAGAGAGAGCTGATAACAGTGCAGCGAGGGCAGCAGAGCACCTTGGTGAAAGTAAGTGCCACGGGTGTATCTCCTTAACCAATGAGATTAAAGGATTGAGAAATAAACAGAGGAAGGACAGAGAAGGAGGATGAATTAGAGTGGGTGAATTCAATATCAAATCAGGCACAGAAGTAGAAATAAAGAGAGGGAAAGAAAGATTGGATTAAGAGAGAGATTATGCGTCCAGTAGCGTAACCACAAGCTCGTACCCTAACCTCCTATTTCTCATCTACATGCTGCCTCTCGGCAACGTCATCCAGAAATGCCGCATCAGTTTCTACATGTAAGCTGACGAGACCCAGCTCTACCTCACCACCACCTCTCTCAACCCGACCACTGACTCTAAATTACCAGACTGTTTGGCCTAGAAATTCGGTATAGCCGCGTTTGGGGCGCTAGTCCTGGCGATGCGCAAAGTTTAGCGCCAGGCGCAATTTAGCGCCACCTAGCGCGATATTGGGTTGCAGCGCCCCTAAAGGTGATTGCGGCGCTAAATCAGGCGCTGCACGCTACTCTTAAGGCGCTAACCCGGTGGCGCAACCCAATTCCGCGGCGGCGGGGCGCAGCGAAGGTGCTGTCAATAATCACTTTCCCTGAGACACACTGGCACCGGCCAGCTCTTAAAGGGGCAGGTCAATTGGCATCACCAGACACACTCACTGCCTTGTAGGCCTTCAAAGCGGTGGGAGCCTACCTGTGGCGCACCAGCCTAGCAAGACATGGAAAGGGTGAGGCAGAAGGCGGAACGTCTCACTGATGGGGCATTGGATGCTTTGGTTGGCGCAGTGGAATCAAGGCCAAGGAAGATGGTCGGAATGTGATTTATGTTCTGAACAGTCTCCCGGGTGTGAGAGGCAGTTATGTGTCAGTGTATTAGTTTTGCTTTCTGTTGCCATAGCTTTCTCATGTTTGAAGGAACCACATTTTGTGTAATGAAACACTTTCTTCATTTACAATGGCCATGCCTGCTATTTACATGCATCTTGCCCTTCACAGGCTTGGGGGTATCAGACCGGTTCCATTCCTCTTCTTGGAATGGCAGCAAGCATTCCGTGAGAGGGGCCTAGAAGCTACTTCTGATCAGCCTCTGACGCGCAGCCTGAGAAGAGCCGCTCACGTAGAAGTTCAGGCCAACAGGCATCTTCTCAGCCACCGACAGATGTCCTGCACCTTATCTGAGGCTGCAGATCTGGCTGAAGCAGCTGGCACAGCTCAGTCACCACCTCCTTTCTAAATCGCAGCCTTCTGACACACTGCTCCTCCGGCATGTTCATGCAGGAAAACTGCTGTCAGAAAACCCTGCCAGCGTAAGGTCTGCTGTGGCGACGTCTGTTGGCCCTCCTCCGTCTGGCCATGCCCACCCCCCTCTCCCAGCGTCTCAGTGCCCTTTCCAGATGATTCAGCAGCAGGACGTTCCCCTCCAATGCAGCCCCCATAATAAGTTCCCACAGGAAGGTTCCCCATTGTCAAGGCTCACCAACAGCAAGGTGATGGTCAGAAGGCTGAAGATCGTCTGCATGCGCTGGCTCAGTGGTCAAATGGCTCTCAGTGAGCAGCTCAGCAACTCTTTGTAGCACTCGAGGAAGTTGTGCTCCAAAAATGGCTGCCGCTTTTAAACCACACCAGTCCCCTTTAAATAACGCTCCTCCAGCCCGAGAGCGACTTGGTAAGGTCCAGGTAAGCTGTCACTATTAGCGCCAGGCACTACGGAGGGGGGCGCCATTGAATTTCCAGGCCGGGGCGCCCAAAAGGCGTTGTACACTCAAATGACGTCATAATCAGCCTGCGCCCATGAGCGGGCACTAAGATTTAGCGCCGGCGCTAAATGCATGCTCAATATGGGGTGAGGCGCTAGGCGCCTTGCGCCCGCCCGGAAATTGGCTAGTGCCCCACTTCTCGGCCTCTTTAGGCGTTAATCGGTGGCGCTAACAACCGAATTTCTCCCCCTTTGTCTGACATCCAGTACTGGACGAGCAGAAATTTCATCCCACTAAATATTGGGAAGACCAAAGCCACTGTCTTCGGTCCCCGCCACAAACTCCATTCCCTACCCACTCCATCCCTCTCCCTGGCAACTTTCTGAGGCTGAACCAGACTGTTCGCAACCTCGGTGTCATAACTGACCCCAAAATAACCTTCCGACCACATATCCGCGCCATCACTAAGACCGCCTATTTCCACCTCCGGAACATCGTCCAACTCTGCTCCTGGCTCAGCTCATCTGCTACTGAAACCCTCATCCAAGCCTTTGTTACCTCTAGGCTTGACTATTCCAACTTACTCCTGACATTCTACCCTCTGTAAACATGAGGTCATCCAAAACTCTGCTGCCCATGTCCTAACACTCACCAAGTCCCGTTTACCCATCAGCCCGGTGCTCGTTGACCTACATTGGCTCCTGGTTAAGAAACGCCTCGATTTTAAAATTCTCATCCTTGTTTTCAAATTCCTCCATGGCCTCGCCCCTTCCTATCTCTGTAATCTCCATCAGCCCCACAACCTTCAGATATCTGCGCTTCTCTAATTCTGGCCTCTTGAGCATCCCCGATTTTAATCGCTCCACAATTGGTGGCCTTGCCTTCAGCTGCTAAGAGCCTAAGCTCTGGAATTCCATCCCTAGTCGTCTGTTTCTCTACCTCTCTTTCCTCCTTTAAGACGCTTCTTAAAACCTACACCTTTGACCAAGCTTTTGATCATCTGCCCTAAAATCTCCTTATGTGGCTCGGAGTCAGATTTTGTTTCATAACACTCCCGTGAAGCGCATTGGGACGCTTTACTACGTTAAAGGCGCTATATAAATACAAGTTGTGGGTGTTGTTGCTGTTGTATATGAAGTCTATGTTATCATAGGTGATCCTGTAATAAAATTGCAGTGATTCATCCACTCCATTTGCCTTGTTTTCTGCTACAGATTCACATACTATGCTGCGCTGCAGGCTTGTGAAGCTCCCGTTTACTTCTTAGTGGGGATGACTGTGAGCAGCTGAGGCGAAGCAAAAAGTTGTACTTCAGAACCACACGAGCTGCATGTGACTTGAGAGATGAATGTTGGCCTCCCTAGCCTATACTGTGAAGTTAAAAAAATCTTTGTTCCCATGTTGCCATCATCTTTACTTCCCTTTCATTAATGTCATGCAGCTCTCGTAATGCTCATCCTACTTGTGTTAATAGCAGCAAAACTGTCTGTTCAATTATGCCTCCTAACAGGCGGCTCAGCACGAAAGTTAGCCGATTTTCCACCTTCCCACAACCCGGCAAGCTGCTGCAAGGGGCGTTCATTTGACACCCGCAGCTCATCAGTGGCATGCAAATGAGGCCAAAATCAAAAATGGTTCGGGCCTCCCGACGCAGGCTTTGGAAGGCAGAGCAGCCACTTTGCAGACTTCTTGTCCGTTTCAGGAGGAAATCGAATTGCACGGCGTCTCTAAATTGCTGCAAAAATGTGCAGTAAAATTTAGAACTCTGAACTCAACATTTATGGACAATAAAGATGACTGATGTGATGAGACATCTCAAGTGATGAAAAGTGAGGGTTTAGTTACGGTGAATAAAGGTTGTTGTCCTACCCTTCACTTCTAAAGATGCAGTTGTCTCTTGATCTCCTGAATCGCAGGTATATTCTCCAGCATCTTCGACTTTTAGGCTATGAATAAGCAACTCAACACAGGATCCCTTTTGCTTCATTTCATGCTTCTCGCTTGGATGAAGTACCACAGATCCCTTCCTCCATTCCACTGGGGCATCTGGTTTTGTGATCTCACAGCTCAGAATGGCAGTAACATCCTCTTCAGCTTCCTTGTTCTGAAGCTCTTGTTTGAAAAGCACAGGAAGGGCTAAGGGAGACAGTAATTTAGTTCATGATGATGTACTTCAGTTAGGATTCAAAACTGATTTCTGAACAACCACAAAATCTGAAACAAACTTGATGTGAGGAAGCTATTCACTATCAGGGTTCTGCTATCATTCCTCAACAGCCTGAGCTTGCTATCATGGTTGTTACTGGCATTAGAACAGCTGGATTGGATTACTCCATGCTGTTAAACTGACAAATTGCTACTTTCTTGCATGTTAATTTATGCCAGCTAGAACTGAAGAACGTGAACATGTTCAATTACGGTTGATGTATGTCATAAAATCATATACAATAACCATGTCTAACAAGACAACTTGCTATCGTACTAGTCTCCTACACATTTTCATTTTAGTCTCTATCGACTGCATCACAAGCAGCCATTTCTATGTAATTCCAGACTTTTCTGTAAAGCTTCACTAAATGTTCAATGCCATTCAGAATATTTTTAACCAATGTATATACTAATATATTTCAAACTAATGGGTAAAAAGAACACTAACTATAAAACTATGTTGCAGTTTCCACCTCCAAAGAGTGCTGACTTTCATAAAGTGTGGAGGTATTTTGATGTCAAACAACAAAATAAAATATATTTTAACAAGAAATTCATATCGCCAACAATTATGGATAAAGTGTTGGATAAAATCTTATGAGAAGACGGACAATAAATTAATCATCAAGAGTAACGACTGTTGTCCTACCCTTCACTTTTAGGAAGCCCATTGTCTGCTGATCCCCTGAATCGCAGGTATATTCTCCAGCATCTTCAACTGTTAGGCTATGAATAAGCAACTCAACACAGGAACCCTTTTGCTTCATTTCATGCTTCTCGCTTGGATGAAGTACCACAGATCCCTTCCTCCATTCCACTGGGGCATCTGGTTTTGTGATCTCACAGTTCAGAATGGCAGTACCATCCTCTTCAGCTTCCTTGTTCTGAAGCTCTTGTTTGAAAAGCACAGGAAGGGCTAAGGGAGACAGTAATTTAGTTCATGATGATGTACTTCAGTTAGGATTCAAAACCGATTTCTGAACACCCACAACATTTCAAACAAGCTCACTAAGAAAACAATGTTTGAGAAGGCTATTCAATACAAGGGTGCTGCCAGCTCATAACCCCGAACTTGCACTTATGGTTGTTGTCGTCCCTAGAACCGCTGAATTAGATTACTCCTGGATGCTAACTGACAAATTGCTGCTTTCTTGTGAGTTGATCATTTTTGTCAGCCTGAACTGAAGAACGTCACAATTTGCAATAACAGTTTACATACGTCACAAAATCATACACCATAACTGGTGTAAGGGAGTCAAGGGTTACGGGGAGGGGGCAAGGAAGTGGAGTTGAGGCCAAGATCAGATCAGCCATGATCTTATTGAATGGCGGAGCAGGCTCGAGGGGCCAAATGACCTACTCCTGCTCCTACGTCTTATGTTCTTATGTAACTACATCTAATAACACAACTGGTGTCCTATCCATTCTTAATTTAGTTCCTAATGAGTGCATCACAAGCATTTCTTTATAATTCCAAACTTCTCTGCATAACTTTGTAAAAAGTTCAACGCAGTGCAGAATATTTTTTCCAATTTATATACTAATATAT
Source organism: Somniosus microcephalus (assembly GCF_052327205.1). Classification (NCBI taxonomy): domain Eukaryota; kingdom Metazoa; phylum Chordata; class Chondrichthyes; order Squaliformes; family Somniosidae; genus Somniosus; species Somniosus microcephalus. The sequence goes on along the minus strand of NC_140991.1, from coordinate 24,885,346 downwards.
TTCAAATTAATGTCACACTAATGGGTAAAATAAATATAGAATACTGACTATATAACTATGTTGCAAGTTCCACCTACCAAAAAGTGCTGACTTTCATAATAATATGTGGAGCTATTTTGGAATGAAACAAAAATTAAAATATCATTTGAACACGGAAGCCATAGTCAACAATTATAGATAAAGTGGTGGATGAAATCTTAAGAGAAGATGGACAACAAACTATTCGATAAGAGTATTGGTCGTTATCCTACCCTTCACTTTTAGCAAGCCCATTGTCTGCTGATCCCCTGAATCGCAGGTATATTCTCCAGCATCTTCGACTTTTAGGCTATGAATAAGCAACTCAACACAGGATCCCTTTTGCTTCATTTCATGCTTCTCGCTTGGATGAAGTACCACAGATCCCTTCCTCCATTCCACTGGGGCATCTGGTTTTGTGATCTCACAGTTCAGAGTGGCAGTACCATCCTCTTCAGCTTCCTTGTTCTGAAGCTCTTGTTTGAAAAGCACAGGAAGGGCTAAGGGAGACAGTAATTTAGGTCACGATAATGTACTTCATTTAAGATTCAAAACTGATTTCTGAATATCCACAAAACCTCAAACAAGCTCAGTAAAGGAAAACAATGTTTGAGGAAGCTATTAAATTTTTTTGGTTCTGCTAGCATTCCTGAACATTGTTCTTACGGTTGTTGACCTTAGAATTGCAGGATTGGATTACACCTTGCTGGTAACTGACAAATTGCTACTTTCTTGTGAGCTGATAATTTCTGTCAGACTGAACTGAAGAATGTTATAATTTGCTATAACAGTTTAAGTATGTCACAAGACCATACACCTTAACTATGTCCGACGAGACAACTGGTCTCCTAGCCATTCTTAATTCAGTCCATATCGAGTGCATCACAAGTAGACACTCCATACATACGTAATTCCAGACTTTGCTGCAAGCTTCACAAAGTTCAATTTAGTTTAGAATATATTTTCCAATGCATATACTAATATTTCAAACTAATGTCACACTACTGGGTAAAAAAAATAGAACATTGACTATAAAATATATTGCAATTTCAATCTCCCAAAAAAGTCAGTCATAACTGCGCCGAAGGAGGCAATTTGGCCCATCAAGTCCGTGCCGGCTCTCTGTAGGGCAATCCAGTCAGTCCCATTCCCCCACTCTATCCCCGTGGCCCTGCAAATTTGGGCGCGATCTTGCCAGCCCTGGGGAGGTGGGTCTGCCGGGAAAATGGCAGAATGTGGGGGCGGGTGCCCATCCTGCCCACAACCCGCCTCCGTGCCATCTTCCCAGGGGGCGGGTAGCCGACCCACGCCGGGTACCATCTCCTGCAGGCGGGAAGGGGATTACAGCCACTTAACTACCTGTTAACAGGTAGTTAACAGGCAGATAAGAGGATTATCCCCATTTTACCCACACAAGTGCGGGCTTCCCGGAGGCTGCGAGCCCCGCCAGGGTCACCGAGGTGAGCAGTGGGTCTGCGGGGTGCAAAAGTGCGCTATGAAGGTAAGTGATGGGTGCAAGTGTGGAGAGGTGAGTATATGAGGTAAGTGGAAAGTGTTAGAAAAAGTTTACTTACCTTTGTTTCTTCCTGCAGGTTTCAATTGTTGGGGATGCGGAGAGTCTCGCACTTCCGCGGCAGAGATGACAGAGGGCTGCTGCATTCTCCAATGCAACAACCATCTAATTTCTGCTCCGGAAAGAGGTTTGATGAGTCTTGAATACAAGAACTCATCAAACTACAGAGAATGTCAGTGTTTGACAGCTTCACAGAGCTGTCAAATGATGACAATTCATCTGTCAAAAATTTCTGAGATGAAACGTCATACGCTGACGTTCTCTGTAACCAGCTTCGCCTTAATTGGCCTGCTAAGCCCGCTGCGCGGGCTTAATAAGGTCAATCAAGGGAAAATAGCGTGGGTTGGCCAGAAGTCAATGGAGGCGGGACTAAAACCCGACAAGTGGGAGTCCTGCCTCCTAAAGCTCCCCATTGGCAAAATCCAGCCCTTTATTTCTCTCAAGTGCCTATCCAGTCTCCCCTTGAAAACATTGAGTGTCTCTGCTTCTACCACTTCCGTCGGCAGCGAATTCCAGGTCATCACTACTCGCTGCGTTAAAAAGTTTTTCCTCACATCCTTCCTCTTGCCCAAAACCTTAAATCTGTGAACCCCTAGTCCTTGTACCATCAACTAGTGGGAACAGCCTTTCCACATCTAGCCTATCCAAACCCGTCATAATGTACACCTTTATCAAATCACCCCTCAACCTCCTTTGCTGTAATGAAAACAAATCCAGCTTCTCCAACCTGCCGTTGTAGCTGAGGTGCCCCATCCCCGGAACCATTCTGGTAAATCTCCTCTGCACCCTCTCAAGGACCATCACATCCTTCCTAAAGTGTGGTGACCAGAACGGGACACAATACTCCAGTTGTGGCCGCCCGGCACCTCGCCTTTAATTAACGTCGCCCCAGCCACAGGTAGGCCCCCCTGACCCCGTCGGATATCGCGTCCGGCGGAAAGTCAGGGGGCGCTACTGAAGATCGCGGCCAGGAAGCTGCGCACGGCGATGACGTCATTGTCGGTGGTGTAGCACCGCAGGGCGCTAACGGTTACTGCCGCCGCTAACCTCCTGCTGAATTTCCCGGGAAGCATTGGCAGCGCCGCGACAGGGCGCTAGTTGCTTTGCGCCCCTCTTAGGGTGCTAACGGGAGGCGCAAAGCAACTGAATTTTTCCCCCATAACCTCTATTTATGAAGCCATATATCCCATATGCTTTGTTAACCACTCTCCTTATGCCCTGCCACTTTCAGGGACCTATGCACATTAACTCCCAGGTCCCTCTGTCCCTGCACGCTCTTTAAAACTGTACCATTAAGTGTATATTGCCTCTCCCTGCTCCATCTGCCAAAATGCATCAGCTCACACTTCTCTATATTAAATTCCATCTGCCACTTGTCTGCCCATTCTGCTAGCCTTTCTATGTCCTGTTGCAGTCGATTGGTATCATCACAGTTTGCCACACCCCCAAGTATGAGAAGATGAACATACTAAACTATTCATTAACAGTAATGGTTGTTGTCCTACCCTTCACTTTAAGGAAGGCCATTGTCTGCTGATCCCCTGAATCGCAGGTATATTCTCCAGTGTCTTCAACTTTTAGGCTATGAATAAGCAACTCAACACAGGAACCCTTTTGCTTCATTTCATGCTTCTCGCTTGAATGAAGTACCACAGATCCCATCCTCCATTCCACTGGGGCATCTGGTTTTGTGATCTCACAGTTCAGAATGACAGTACCATCCTCTTCAGCTTCCTTGTTCTGAAGTTCTTGTTTGAAAAGCACAGGAAGGGCTAAGGGAGACAGTAATTTAGTTCATGATGATGTACTTCAGTTAAGATACAAAAATGATTTCTGAACACCCACAACATTTCAAAGAAGCTCACTAAAAAAAAATGTTTGGGAAGGCTATTCACCATCAGGGTTCTGCCACCATTCTTCAAAACTCTGAACTTGCACTTATGGTTGTTGTCCCTAGAACCACTGAATTAGATTACTCCTGGATGCTAACTGACAAATTGCTGCTTTGTGAGTTGATAATTTTTGTCAGCCTGAACTGAAGAACGTCACAATTGGTAAGAATAGTTTGCGTATGTCACAAAATCATACACCATAACTGGTGTAAGGGAGTCGAGGGTTACGGGGAGGGGGCAAGGAAGTGGAGTTGAGGCCAAGATCAGATCAGCCATGATCATATTGAATGGCGGAGCAGGCTCGAGGGGCCAAGTGACCTTCTCCTGCTCCTACATCTTATGTAACTACATCTAACACAACTAGTGTCCTACCCATTCTTAATTTAGTTCCTAATGAGTGCATCACAAGCATTTCTTTATAATTCCAAACTTCTCTGTATAACTTTATAAAAAGTTCAACGCAGAGCAGAATATTTTTTCCAAATTTATATACTAATACATTTCAAATTAATGTCACTCTAATGGGTAAAATAAATATAGAATACTGACTATATAACTATGTTGCAAGTTCCACCTACCAAAAAGTGCTGACTTTCATAATAATATGTGGAGCTATTTTCGAATGAAACAAAAATTAAAATATCATTTGAACACGGAAGCCATATCGACAACAATTAAAGATAAAGTGGTGGATGAAATCTTAAGAGAAGATGGACAACAAACTATTCGATAAGAGTATTGGTTGTTGTCCTACCCTTCACTTTTAGCAAGCCCATTGTCTGCTGATCCCCTGAATCGCAGGTATATTCTCCAGCATCTTCGACTTTTAGGCTATGAATAAGCAACTCAACACAGGAACCCTTTTGCTTCATTTCATGCTTCTCGCTTGGATGAAGTACCACAGATCCCTTCCTCCATTCCACTGGGGCATCTGGTTTTGTGATCTCACAGTTCAGAGTGGCAGTACCATCCTCTTCAGCTTCCTTGTTCTGAAGCTCTTGTTTGAAAAGCACAGGAAGGGCTAAGGGAGACAGTAATTTAGTTCATGATGATGTACTTCAGTTATGGTTCAAAACTGATTTCTGAACATCCACAAATTTGAAACAGTTTGATTTGAGGAAGCTATTCACTATCAGGGTTCTGTTATCATTGCTCAACAGCCTGAGCTTGCTATCATGGTTGTTACTGGCATTAGAACTGCTGGATTGGATTACTCCATGCTGTTGAACTGACAAATTGCTACTTTCGTGCGTGTTCATTTATGCCAGCCGAAACTGAAGAACGTGAACATGTTCAATAACAGTTGGTGTAAGTCATAAAATCATATACAATAACCATGTCTAACAAGACAACTTGCGATCGTACTAGTCTCCTACACATTTTCATTTTAGTCTCTATCGACTGGATCACAAGCAGCCATTTCTATGTAATTCCAGACTTTTCTGTAAAGCTTCACTAAATGTTCAATGCCATTCAGAATATTTTTAACCAATCTATATACTAATATACATATCAATATATATCAAAGGATCGTGGTGTCTGTCTGTCTGTCTGTCCGGGGCATCACGCAAAAGTTATAGAGCATACCTACACATATGTTATATCAAAAGAAAGCTTATGATTAGGGGAGTCTCATAGGCGTATTTACTTTTTGGTCAGACAAAAATTGTTCAGACAGAATACAAAAACCATTCAAAAATCTGCTCATTAGCGGTTGGCCAATCATACAGGGGAATCTGCTCATTAGCATTGAGTGACGTGAAGGTTGACCAATCCTCCGGGGGGAGTGTGCTGCGTCACGGGGGGCGTTTCATGGTGTGTGTGGGCGGGGCCTAATCTTTCAAACTGCCGTTAGTGCCGCACAAAATGGCGGCCGCCCCTCTTCACCCGCAAAATCTCCCTCCGGCTCTCACCTTTTAGCAGGGGGAGAGGCTGCTTTAAATTAGACTCTTCATCTCTTTTGTTTTTCTTTTCTCTGGACGGCTGCGCGGGAAAACAGACAACCACGCGGCCCGAGAGACAGCGAGCGGGGGAGCAGCGGCAGCTGAGCTCGGGTGAGCGGCGGCGGGCCGCAGCGAGAGCACGCCGCAGCGGGAGCTGAGCTCCGGTGAGTGGCGGCAGGCCGCAGCGGCAGCTGAGCTCGGGTAAGTCGGGCCGGGCCTAAGGCGCTACGCCGTGCGCGGGGGCTGCACTTCGCCGGAGCGGGAGCTCATCAGGGGGGTTTTGCGACGGGTGTTTTTGCTGTCTCTCTCTCCTTCCCTCTCTCTCTCCTTCCCTCCCTCTCTCTCCTTCCTTCTCTCTCTCTCCTTCCTTCTCTCCTTCCTTCTCTCTCTCTCTCCTTCCTTCTCTCTCTTTCTCTCGTTCCTTCCCTCTCTCCTTCCTTCCCTCTCTCTCTCTCTTTCCCTCTCTCTCTCTCTCCTTCCCTCTCTCTCTCTCCCTCTCCCTCCTTCCCTCTGTGTCTCTCTCTCTCCTTCCGTCTCTCCCTCCCTCTCTCTCTCTCCTTCCCTCTCTCTCTCTGTCTCTCTCTCCTTCCTTCTATCACTCTCTCTCCTTCCTTCTCTCTCTCTCCTTCCTTCTCTCTCCCTCTCTCTCTCTCTCTCTGCTTCCTTCTCTCTCTCCTTCCTTCTCTCTCCTTCCTTCTCTCTCTCCTTCCTTCTCTCTCTCTCCTTCCTTCTCTCTCTCCTTCCTTCTCTCTCTCCTTCCTTCTCTCTCTCTCTCCTTCCTTCTCTCTCTCTCCTTCCTTCTCTCTCTCCTTCCTTCTCTGTCCTTCCTTCTCTCTCTCCTTCCTTCCCTCTCTCTCTCCTTCCTTCTCTCTCTCCTTCCCTCTCTCTCCTTCCTTCCCTCTGTCTCTCTCTCCTTCCCTCTGTCTCTCTCCTTCCCTCTCTCTCCTTCCCTTTCCCTCTCTCTCTCCTTCCCTTTCTCTCTCGCTCTCCTTCCTTCTCTCTCTCCTTCCTTCTCTCTCTCTCTCCTTCCTTCTCTCCCTCTCCTTCCTTCTCTCTCTCTCTCCTTCCTTCTCTCTCTCTCCTTCCTTCTCTCTCTCTCCTTCCTTCTCTCTCTCTCTCTCCTTCCTTCTCTCTCCTTCCTTCTCTCTCTCCTTCCCTCTCTCTCTCCTTCCCTCTCTCTCTCTCTCTCTCCTTCCCTCTCTCTCTCTCTCCTTCCCTCTCTCTCCTTCCCTCTCTCTCCTTCCCCCTCTCTCCTTCCCCCTCTCTCCTTCCCCCTCTCTCCTTCCCCCTCTCTCCTTCCCCCAGACAGACAGACAGACGGAGAGACTCATTGATATATATGGATAAAAATTAATTCTACTTTTTTCATAACCACATGCCCTCAAAAAACCCTCGGCACCGCCGGGCACTCCAGCTAATGGGTAAAAAGAACACTAACTATAAAACTATGTTGCTATTTCCACCTCCCAAAAAGTGCTGACTTTCATAAAATGTGGAGGTATTTTGATGTCAAACAAAAAAAAAATTTGAACAAGAAATCCGTATCGCCAACAATTATGGATAAAGTGTTGTATAAAATCTTATGAGAAGACGGACAATAAATTAATCATCAAGAGTAACGACTGTTGGCCTACCCTTCACTTTTAGGAAGGCCATTGTCTGCTGATCCCCTGAATCACAGATATATTCTCCAGCATCTTCGACTTTTAGGCTATGAATAAGCAACTCAACACAGGAACCCTTTTGCTTCATTTCATGCTTCTCGCTTGGATGAAGTACCACAGATCCCTTCCTCCATTCCACTGGGGCATCTGGTTTTGTGATCTCACAGTTCAGAATGACAGTACCATCCTCTTCAGCTTCCTTGTTCTGAAGCTCTTGTTTGAAAAGCACAGGAAGGGCTAAGGGAGACAGTAATTTAGGTCACGATGATGTACTTCAGTTATGGTTCAAAACTGATTTCTGAACAGCCACAAAACCTCAAATATGCTCACTAAAGGAAAACAATGTTTGAGGAAGCTATTCAATTTTTTGGTTCTGCTAGCATTCCTGAACATTGTTCTTACGGTTGTTGACCTTAGAATTGCTGGATTGGATTACACCTTGCTGGTAACTGACAAATTGCTACTTTCTTGTGAGCTGATAATTTCTGTCAGACTGAACTGAAGAATGTTATAATTTGTTATAACAGTTTAAGTATGTCACAAGACCATACACCTTAACTATGTCTGACGAGACAACTGGTCTCCTAGCCATTCTTAATTCAGTCCATATCGAGTGCATCACAAGTAGACACTCCATATCTACATAATTCCAGACTTCGCTGCAAGCTTCACAGAAAGTTGAATGTTATTTAGAATATTTTTTCCAATGCATATACTAATATTTCAAACTAATGTCACACTAATGGGTAAAAAAAATAGAACATCTATATATATAAAGCGGCTCTTCTGTCTGTCTGTCTGTCCGTGTTCGATACGTTTGAAAGTTACAGAGCGTACCGACGCGCGCGTCGCCTCAAAAGAAAGCTTGCGATTCCGGACCGGTCATAGGCGTATTTACGTTTCGGCCGGACAAAAACCGCGCCCGCGGTATCCGAAAAACATTCAGCGTTCCGCTCATTAGCATCTCATTAGCGACCGTGTGACGTCGAGGTCGACCAATCGTACGGCGGGTTCCTGGCGCGTGCCGTCCTACAGTTGAGTGTCGAGTGACTCGACGATTGACGAATCCTACGCTTCGGTGACCTGACCGGTCAACCAATCAGTGCGTGTGTGGGCGGGCCTTATCCTTCTGAACCGAGGTGAGTGGCCGCCATCTTGATTTTTCACGATTTTTTCCCCCACACTTTCTGTGTGTTAGGGAGCTAAGGTAAATATTTTAATGATGTGTTAGGGAATTAAATAACAATTTATTTGTGTTTTAAATTGTGTTTAGCAAATGCGCACGTGGTGGGCGGGGCAGTTGGCTCCTCGTTCGAGACCAGGCCTGCGTCCGACCCGAGGGGCCACTTAGTTAACCGGCAGCCGAGCCCTGCCTCCTATTCACATCTACCGTCCTTCTTGCATGGGCCTACCGAGCGACTCCTACTCCCTCCTCCTCTTTTGCTGCTCTCTATTTATTTAATCTCCTCTTACTCGGCGAAAGATGAGTTTAAAAAAAAGAGGCCGCCAGTTGCGCGGCCGCCTTGACGACGGCACGCATTCGCACGGCCCCCGTTACCCCGGCAACGGGACACGCCGGCGGTCTTGAAACCACGCATGCGCACGGCCCGCCACCCCGTGACGCCAGCACACATGACTTTTAAAAAAATGAAGAGGCCGCCAGTTGCGCAGCCGCCTTGACGCCGGCACGCATGCGCACGGCCCCCGTGACGCCAGCACACAGCCTCGGGAGATCGCGGGGGGGGGGGCGAGCCTCGGGAAATCGCTGGCGGGGGGGGGGGGGGTGGGCGGGGGGGAGAGCCTCGGGAAATCGCGGGGGGGAGAGCCTCGGGAAATCGCGGGGGGGAGGGGGGGGGGGGGGGAGAGCCTCGGGAAATCGCGGGGGGGGGGGGGGAGCTTCGGGAAATCGCGGGGGGGGGGGGGTGGGGGGGAGAGCCTCGGAAAATCGCAGGGGGGAGAGCCTCGGGAAATCGCGGGGGGGGGGGGGGGGGGGAAGAGCTTCTCTGTCCCCCCCCCCCCGTCTCTCTCTGTTCCCCCCCCCCCCGTCTCTCTCTGTTCCCCCCCTCCCCCCAGTCTCTCTCTGTTCCCCCCCCAGTCTCTCTCTGCCGCCCCCCCACACCCCCAGTCGCTCTCTCTCTCTCTTCCAACAACATGCCCTCGAAAAAGCCTCGGCAACGCCGGGCTCACCCCAGCTAGTCTATATATATATAAAGCGGCTCTTCTGTCTGTCCCGATGTCTGTCTGTCTGTCCCGATGTCTGTCTGTCTGTCCGTTCTCTATACGTTTGACAGTTACAGAGCGTACCGATGCGCGCATCGCCTCAAAAGAAAGCTTGTGATTCCGGACCGGTCGTAGGCGTATTTACGTTTCGGCCGGACAAAAATCCCGCCCGCGGTAGCCGAAAAACGTTCAGCGTTCCGCTCATAAGCAACCGTGTGACGTCGAGGTCCACCAATCGGACGGCGGTTTCCTTCCTACAGTTGAGTGTCGAGTGACTCGACGATTGACCAATCCTACGCTTCGGTGACCTGACCGGTCCACCAATCGGTGCGTGTGTGGGCGGGCCTTATCCTTCTGAACCGAGGTGAGTGGCCGCCATCTTGATTTTTCACAATTTTTTCCCCCACACTTTCTGTGTGTTAGGGAACTAAGGTAAATATTTTAATGATGTGTTAGGGAATTAAATAACAATTTAATAGGGGGGCGGGGGGGAGAGCCTCGGGAAATCGCGGGGGGGGGGGGGGGGGGAGCCTCGGGAAATCGCGGGGGGGGGTGGGGGCGAGCCTCGGGAAATCGCGGGGGGGGGGAGCCTCGGGAAATCGCGGGGAGGGGGAGCCTCGGGAAATCGCGGGGGGGGGGGGGCGAGCCTCGGGAAATCGCGGAGGGCTCGCGCCGCCCGCACTGACCACGCATGCGCCACCCGCCCGCCCACAGCAGCCGTCCATCAGCCGCGCGATACGCGGGGGACCTCAGCTCCGGACCTCAGGCGCTAGGCAGGGGGAGGGGCCGGAGAGAGGGACAGAGGGGAGCGGGGGAGGGAGGGAGGGAGACAGGGAGCGGAGGGGAGGGAGACAGGGGAGGGGAGGGGAGGGAGACAGGGGAGGGGAGGGAGAGGAGGGGAGGGAGAGGAGGGGAGGGAGGGAGAGGAGGGGAGGGGAGGGAGGGAGAGGACATGACAGGGAGAGGGGGGACACACAGGGGCAGGGAGACCAAGCGCCCCAAAATTGCCCTCGCAACGCGGGGCTCCCCAGCTAGTTGACTATAAAAGATATTGCAATTTCAGTCTCCCAAAAAAGTCATGCTCATAACAGCACAGAAGGAGGCCATTCGGCCCATCGAGTCCGTGCCGGCTCTCTGTAGAGCAAGCCAGTCAGTCCCATTCCCCCGCTCTATCCCCGTGGCCCTGCAAATTTGGGCGCGATCTTGCCAGCCCTGGGGAGGTGGGTCTGCCGGGAAAATGGCAGAATGTGGGGCGGGTGCCCATCCCGCCCCTAACCAACATCTGTGCCATCTTCCCATGAGGCGGGCAGCCAACCCACGCCGGGTACCGTCTCCTGGAGGCGGGAAGGGGATTACAGCCACTTAACTGCCTGTTAACAGGTAGTTAACAGGCAGATAAGAGGATTATCCCCATTTTTCCCACACAAGTGCGGGCTTCCCGGATTCTGCGAACCTCGCCAGGGTCACCGAGATGAGCAGTGGGTCGGCGGGGTGCAAAAGTGCGCTATGAAGGTAAGTGATGGGTACAAGTGTGGAGAGGTGAGTGTATGAGGTAAGTGGAAAGTGTTAGAAAAAGTTTACTTACCTTTGTTTCTTCCTGCAGGCTTCAATTGTTGGGGATGCGGAGAGTCTTGCATCTCCGCGGCAGAGATGACAGATGGCTGCTGCATTCTCCAATGCAACAACCATCTAATTTCTGCTAAAGAAAGAGGTTTGATGAGTCTTGAATACAAGAACTCATCAAACTACAGAGAATGTCAGTGTTTGACAGCTTCACAGAGCAGTCAAACGATGACAATTCATCTGTCAAAAATTTTTTGAGAGATGAAACGTCATAAGCTGACGTTCTCTGTAACCGGCTTTGACTTAATTGGCCTGCTAAACCCGCTGGGCGGGCTTAACAAGGTCAATCAAGGGAAAATAGCAAGGGTTGGCCAGAAGGAGGCAGGACTAAAAGAGATTAACACAATAGTAAGGAAGGATATTAGCTCTGATGATGTGGAATCTGTATGGGTAGAGCTGAGAAATACCAAGGGGCAGAAAACGTTAGTGGGAGTTGTATACAGACCCCCAAACAGTAATGCTAAGGTTGGGGATGGCATTAAACAGGAAATTAGAGACTCGTGCAATAAGGGCACAGCAGTTATCATGGGTGACTTTAATCTACATATAGATTGGGCTAACCAAATTAGTAACAATACTGTGGAGGAGGAATTCCTGGGGTGTATACGGGATGGTTTCCTGGACCAGTATGTCGAGGAACCAACTAGAGATCAGGCCATCTTAGACTGGGTATTATGTAATGAGAAAGGATTAATTAGCAATCTTGTTGTGCGAGGCCCCTTGGGGCGGTGTGATCATAATATGATAGAATTCTTCATTAAGATGGAGAGTGAAGTAGTTGACTCAGAGACTAGGGTTCTGAATTTAAATAAAGGAAACTATGATGGTATGAGGCGCGAGTTGGCTAGGATGGATTGGGGAACGTTACTTAAAGGGTTGACGGTGGATAGGCAATGGCAAACATTTAAAGAGCGCATGGATGAACTACAGAATTTGTTCATCCCTGCTTGGGATAAAAATAAAACAAAAAAGGTGACTCAACCGTGGCTAACAAGGGAAATTAGGGATAGCATAAGAACCAAGGAGAGGACATATAAATTGACCAGAAAAAGCAGCAAACCTGTGGATTGGGAGCAGTTTAGGATTCAGCAAAGGAGGACAAAGGGATTAATTAAGGGGGAAAATAGAGTATGAGAGTAAGCTTGCCGGGAACATAAAAACTGACTGTAAAAGCTTCTATAGATATGTGAAGAGAAAAAGATTGGTGAAGTCAAGCGTAGGTCCCTTGCAGTCAGAATCAGGAGAATTTATAATGGGGAACAAAGAAATGGCAAACCAATTAAATACATACTTAGGTTCTATCTTCACAAAGGATGACACAAATAACCTCCCAGAGATGTCGGGGAACATAGGGTCTAATGAGAGGGAGGAACTGAATGAAATCAGTATTTGTAGGGAAATGGTGTTGGGGAAATTGACGGGATTGATGGCCGATAAATCCCCAGGGCCTGATAATCTACATCCTAGGGTACTTAAGGAAGTGGCCCTAGAAATAGTAGATGCATTGCTGGTCATCTTCCAAAATTCTATAGACTCTGGAACAGTTCCCATGGATTGGAGGGTAGCTAATGTTACCCCACTATTCAAAAACAGTGGTAGAGAGAAAACGGGGAATTATAGACCGGTAAGCCTGACATCGGTAGTGGAGGAAAATGCTAGAGTCCATTATAAAAGATGTAATAGCAGAGCACTTGGAAAACAGTGACAGGATCGGACAAAGTCAACATGGATTTAAAAAAGGTAAATCGTGCTTGATTAATGTACTGGAATTTTTCAGGATGTAACTGGTAGAATAGATAAGGGAGAACCAGTGGATGTGGTGTATTTGGACTTTCAGAAGGCTTTCAATCAGGTCCTGCATAAGAGATTAGCGTGTAAAGTTAAAGCACAAGGGATTGGGGGCAAGGGACTGACTTGGAGAGAGAACTGGTTGGCAGACAGGAAGCAAAGAGTTGGAATAAATGGGTCTTTTTCCGAGTGGCAGGCAGTGATTAGTGGGGTACCGCAGGGGTCGGTGCTAGGACCCCAGCTATTCACAATATATATTAATGATCTAGATGAGGGAACTAGATGTAATATCTCCAAGTTTGCAGACGACACAAAGCTGGGTGGGTGTGTGTGCTGTGAGGGGGATGCCGAGAAACTCCAATATGATTTGGACAGGTTGGGTGATTGGGCAGATGCAGTATAATGTGGATAAATGCGAGGTTATCCACTTTGGTGGCAAAAACAGGAAGGCAGATTATTATCTGAACAGCAATAGATTGGGAGAAGGGGAAGTGCAACGAGACCTGGGTGTCCTTGTGCACCAGTCGCTAAAGGAGAGCATGCAGGTGCAGCAGGCGGTTAAGAAGGCAAATGGTATGTTGGCCTTTGTAGCGAGAGGATTCGAGTACAGGAACAAGGATGTCTTGCTACAGTTGTACAGGGCCTTGGTGAGACCACACCTTGAGTAGTGTGTGCAGTTTTGGTCGCCTTATCTGAGGAAGGATGTTCTTGCCATGGAGGGAGTGCAGCGAAGATTCACCAGACTGATACCTGGGATGGCAGGAATGATGTATGAGGAGAGATTGGGTCGATTGGGCTTGTACTCACTTGGGTTTAGAAGAATGAGGGGATCTCATTGAAACTTATAAAATTCTAACAGGACTAGACAGACTAGATGCAGGAAGGATGTTCCTGATGGCGGGGGAGTCCAGAACCAGGGGTCACAGTCTAAAGATAAGGGGTAAGCCATTTAGGACAGAGATGAGGAGGAATTTCTTCACCCAGAGAGTGGTGAACCTGTGGAATTCTCCACCACAGAAGGCAGTTGAGGCCAATTCATTAAATATATTCAAGAAAGAGTTGGATATATTTCTTAAGGCTAAAGGGATCAAGGTATATGGGGAGAAGGCAGGGACAGGGTACTGAGTTTGGATGATCAGCCATGATCTCATTGAATGGCGGAGCAGGCTCGAGAGCCGAATGGCCTACTCCTGCTCCTATCTTCTATGTTTCTATGTTCTAAAACCCAACAAGTGGGAGTCCTGCCTCCAAAAGCTCCCCATTGGCAAAATCCAGCCCTTTAATTCCCTCAAGTGCCTATCCAGTCTCCCCTTGAAATCACTGAGTGTCTCCGCTTCTACCACTTCCGTCGGCAGTGAATTCCAGGTCATCACTACTCGCTGCATTAAAAAGTTTTTCCTTACATCCTTCCTCTTGCCAAAAACATTAAATCTGTGACCCCTAGTCCTTGTACCATCAACTAATGGGAACAGTCTTACCCCGTCTAGCCTATCCAAATCTGTCATAATGTACACCTCTATCAAATCACCCTTCAAAAAAACAAATCCAGCTTCTCCAACCTGTCCTTGTAGCTAAAATCCCCCATCCCCAGAACCATTCTGGTAAATCTCCTCTGCACCCTCTCAAGGACCTTCACATCCTTCCTAAAGTGTGGTAACCAGAACTGGACACAATATTCCAGTTGTGACCGAACCAGCGCTTTATAAAGGTTCAGCATAACTTCTCTACTTTTGTACTCAATGGGGGGAAAAAATTCAGTCGCACCCCCTTTGGGGCGCTATCTTCGCCGGGGCGTTAGTTTTAGTGCCCCGAAAAAATTAGCGTCCCCACAGCCGAAATTCATCTGTAGCGCCCCAAGAGGGAAGCGGGGCACTACTAGAAGCGCATGCGAGGAAATATCGCGGCACCATGTGCCGCAGCACATGCCACACCACAGTACTGCAGGCCATCCTCCCCTTCTTAAAGGGGAGGGGCCTTGCGCAGCGCGACCCGGGGCCCAGCTGGGCCACCAGGGATTGGAGTGCAGGCAAAAGAGCCCGGCACTCAAGAAAAGTGCCGGGCTCACGGAGCTCAGCCGGCACTCCGCTGTGGGTGGGGGGGGGGGGGCGGGTGGGCGGCTGCTCAGGAGGCCAGGTACAGCAGTGGAGGCAGGTGCTGGCAAGCGGCCAGCAACAAAAATGGCCGCCCGGCACCTCGCCTTTAATTAACGCCGCCCGGGCCACGGGTAGGTACCCCTGACCCCGTGGGATATCGCGTCCGGCGGAAAGTCACGGTGCGCTACCGAAGATCGCGGCCGGGGCACTGCGCACGGCGATGACGTCATTGCCGGAGGAACAGCGCCGCGGGGCGCTAACGGTTACTGCCGCTGCTAACCTCCCGCTGAATTTCGCAGGAGGCACTGGCAGCGCCGCGCCCGGGCGCTAGTTGCTTTGCGTCCCTCTTAGGGCGCTAACAGGAGGCGCAAAGCAACTGAATTTTTCCCCCATAACCTCTATTTATGAAGCCATATATCCCATATGCTTTGTTAACCACTCTCCTTATGCCCTGCCACTTTCAGGGACCTATGTACATTAACTCCCAGGTCCCTCTGTCCCTGCACGCTCTTTAAAACTGTACCATTAAGTGTATATTGCCTCTTCCTGCTCCTTCTGCCAAAATGCATCAGCTCACACTTCTCTATATTAAATTCCATCTGCCACTTGTCTGCCCATTCTGCTAGCCTTTCTATGTCCTGTTGCACAACTCCCAAGTATGAGAAGATGGACATACTAACTATTCATTAACAGTAATGGTTGTTGTCCTACCCTTCACTTTTAGCAAGCACATTGTCTGCTGATCCCCTGAATCGCAGGTATATTCTCCAGCATCTTCGACTTTTAGGCTATGAATAAGCAACTCAACACAGGAACCCTTTTGCTTCATTTCATGCTTCTCGTTTGGATGAAGTACCACAGATCCCTTCCTCCATTCCACTGGGGCATCTGGTTTTGTGATCTCACAGTTCAGAATGACAGTACCATCCTCTTCAGCTTCCTTGTTCTGAAGTTCTTGTTTGAAAAGCACAGGAAGGGCTAAGGGAGACAGTAATTTAGTTCATGATGATGTACTTCAGTTAAGATACAAAAATGATTTCTGAACACCCACAACATTTCAAAGAATCTCACTAAAAAAAAATGTTTGAGAAGGCTATTCACCATCAGGGTTCAGCCACCATTCTACAAAACTCTGAACTTGCGCTTATGGTTGTTGTCCCTAGAACCGCTGAATTAGATTACTCCTGGATGCTAACTGACAAATTGCTGCTTTCTTATGAGTTGATAATTTTTGTCAGCCTGAACTGAAGAATGTCACAATTTGCAATAACAGTTTACGTATGTCACAAAATCATACACCATATATGGTGTAAGGGAGTCAAGGGTTACGGGGAGAGGGCAAGGAAGTGGAGTTGAGGCCAAGATCAGATCAGTCATGATCTTATTGAATGGCGGAGCAGGCTCGAGGGGCCAAATGACCTACTCCTGCTCCTACATCTTATGTTCTTATGTAACTACATCTAACACAACTGGTGTCCTACCCATTCTTAATTTAGTTCCTAATGAGTGCATCACAAGCATTTCTTTATAATTCCAAATTTCTCTGCATAACTTTGTAAAAAGGTCAACGCAGTGCAGAATATTTCTTCCAATTTATATACTAATATATTTCAAATTAAAATAAATATAGAATACTGACTATATAACTATGTTGCAAGTTCCACCTACCAAAAAGTGCTGACTTTCATAATAATATGTGGAGCTATTTTGGAATGAAACAAAAATTAAACTATCATTTGAACACGGAAGCCATATAGACAGCAATTACAGATAAAGTGGTGGATGAAATCTTAAGAGAAGATGGACAACAAACTATTCGATAAGAGTATTGGTTGTTGTCCTACCCTTCACTTTTAGCAAGCCCATTGTCTGCTGATCCCCTGAATCGCAGGTATATTCTCCAGCATCTTCGACTTTTAGGCTATGAATAAGCAACTCAACACAGGAACCCTTTTGCTTCATTTCATGCTTCTCGCTTGAATGAAGTACCACAGATCCCTTCCTCCATTCCACTGGGGCATCTGATTTTGTGATCTCACAGTTCAGAATGGCAGTACCATCCTCTTCAGCTTCCTTGTTCTGAAGCTCTTGTTTGAAAAGCACAGGAAGGGCTAAGGGAGACAGTAATTTAGTTCATGATGATGTATTTCAGTTAGGATTCAAAATTTGAAACAAGTTTGATTTGAGGAAGCTATTCACCATCAGGGTTCTGCTATCATTCCTCAACAGCCTGAGCTTGCTATCATATAAACATAGTAGGAGCAGGAGTAGGCCATTCGGCCCCTTGAGCCTGCTCTGCCATTCAATGTGATCATGGCTGATCATCCAAATTCAGTACCCGGTCCCTGCTTTCTCCCCATACCCTTGATCCCTTTAGCCTTAAGAAATATATCCAACTCCTTCTTGAATATATTTAATGAGCTGGCCTCCACCGCCTTCTGTGGCAGAGAGTTCCACAGGTTCACCACTCTCTGGGTGAAGAAATTCCTCCTCATTTCTGTCCTAAATGGCCTACCCTTTATCCTTAGACTGTGTCCCCTGGTTCTGGACTCCCCGACCATCGGGAACATCCTTCCTGCATCTAGTCTGTCCAGTCCTGTCAGAATTTTATGTTTTAATGAGATCACCTCTCATTCTTCTAAACTCCAGCGAGTACAAGCCCAATCGACCCAATCTCTCCTCATACGTCATTCCTGCCATCCCAGGTGTCAGCCTGGTGAATCTTCGCTGAACTCCTTCCATGGCAAGAACATCCTTCCTCAGATAAGGCGACCAAAACTGCACACAATACTCAAGATGTGGTCTCACCAAGGCCCTGTACAACTGCAGCAAGACATCCTTGTTGCTGTACTCATGGTTGTTATTGGCATTAGAACAGCTGGATTGGATTACTCCATGCTGTTAAACTGACAAATTGCTACTTTCTTGCGTGTTCATTTATGCCAGCCGGAACTGAAGAACGTGAACATGTTCAATAACAGTTGATGTATGTCATAAAATCATATGCAATAACCATGTCTAACAAGACAACTAGGCCTAGAAATTCACTTGGGCGCGGGCAGCTCGCTCGCGCCCAAAAGTTAGCGCTGGGCGGGGAGGCATTAGCGCACGCCGTATATTCGTCTTCTGCGCCCCAATTCGGAAGCGGGCGCTATACCAGGGTGTGCCCGCCTCCGTTTGGGGCGCTGCAACTGAATATCGGCGCGCTAGTTGCCGCAGCGCCACCCGATGCGGTGCGGCAGGCTGCGGTACTGCAGGCCTCCCCCTTCTCTTAAGGGGGAGGTGCCTGCAACGGCCTGAGTCCCGATCGCGAGTGCCGGCAAAAGAGCCCGGCACAACGGAGAAGTGCCGGGCTCCACGGAAACCAGCCGGCAATGCCGCGGGGGGGGTGGTGGAGGAGGCTGGGGAAGGAGGTGCGGGCAGGCGGCCGCCGAAAAAGCGGCCGGCCGCACCTTCAGCTTTAAAGCGCCCCACTATGGCAGCAGGACGGCCCCGTTGGGGATCGGCGTGGTTTCGGGGCGTTACGGGCCACCGCGCACACCAATGACGTCATCGGTCCCGGCGCAGCGCTAACGGCTACCGCCGCCAATACCGCTGCACTCAATTTCAGCGCTACCACCCCGCCGGCGCAAAAGACCTCTTTAGACGCTAAGTGGGCGCAAGGCCCACTGAGTTTCTAGGCCCTAGTCTCCTACACATTCTCATTTTAGTCTCTATTGACTGCATCACAAGCAGAACTTGCCATTTCTATGTAATTCCAGACTTTCCTGTAAAGCTTCACTAAATGTTCAATGCAGTTCAGAATATTTTTAACCAATGTATATACTAATATACATATACTAATATATTTCAAACTAATGGGTGAAAAGAACACTAACTAGAAAACTACGTTGCTATTTCCACCTCCCAAAAAGTGCTGACTTTCATAAAATGTGGAGGTATTGTGATGTCAAACAAAAAAAATATAATTTGAACAAGAAATCTATATCGCCAAAAATTATGGATAAAGTGTTGAATAAAATCTTATGAGAAGATGAATAAATTAATCATCAAGAGTAACGAATGTTGTCCTACCCTTCACTTTTAGCAAGCCCATTGTCTGCTGATCCCCTGAATCGCAGGTATATTCTCCAGCATCTTCAACTGTTAGGCTATGAATAAGCAACTCAATACAGGAACCCTTTTGCTTCATTTCATGCTTCTCGCTTGGATGAAGTACCACAGATCCCTTCCTCCATTCCACTGGGGCATCTGGTTTTGTGATCTCACAGTTCAGAATGGCAGTACCATCCTCTTCAGCTTCTTTGTTCTGAAGCTCTTGTTTGAAAAGCACAGGAAGGGCTAAGGGAGACAGTAATTTAGGTCATGATGATGTACTTCAGTTATGGTTCAAAACTGATTTCTGAACACCCACAAAACCTCAAACAAGCTCACTAAAGGAAAACAATGTTTGAGGAAGCTATTCAATTTCATGGTTCTGCTAGCATTCCTGAACATTGTTCTTACGGTTGTTGGCCTTAGAATTGCTGGATTGGATTACACCTTGCTGGTAACTGACAAATTGCTACTTTCTTGTGAGCTGATAATTTCTGTCAGACTGAACTGAAGAATGTTATAATTTGTTATAACAGTTTAAGTATGTCACAAGACCATACACCTTAACTATGTCTGACGAGACAACTGGTCTCCTAGCCATTCTTAATTCAGTCCATATCGAGTGCATCACAAGTAGACACTCCATATCTACATAATTCCAGACTTTGCTGCAAGCTTCAGAGAAAGTTGAATGTTATTTAGAATATTTTTTCCAATGCATATACTAATATTTCAAACTAATATCACACTAATGGGTAAAAAAAATAGAACATTGACTATAAAAGATATTGCAATTTCAGTCTCCCAAAAAAGTCATAGTCATAACTGCGCCGAAGGAGGCAATTTGGCCCATCAAGTCCGTGCCGGCTCTCTGTAGAGCAAGCCAGTCAGTCCCATTCCCCCACTCTATCCCCGTGGCCCTGCAAATTTGGGCGCGATCTTGCCAGCCCTGGGGAGGTGGGTCTGCCGGGAAAATGGCAGAATGTGGGGGCAGGTGCTCATCCTGCCCCCAACCCGCCTCCATGCCATCTTCCCAGGAGGCGGGTAGCCGACCCACGCCGGGAACCGTCTCCTGGAGGCGGGAAGGGGGTTACAGGTAGTTAACAGGCAGATAAGAGGATTATCCCCATTTTACCCACACAAGTGCGGGCTTCCCGGAGGCTGCGAGCCCCGCCAGGGTCACCGAGGTGAGCAGTGGGTCTGCGGGGTGCAAAAGTGCGCTATGAAGGTAAGTGATGGGTGCAAGTGTGGAGAGGTGAGTATATAAGTTAAGTGGAAAGTATTAGAAAAAGTTTACTTACCTTTGTTTCTTCCTGCAGGCTTCAATTGTTGGGTATGTGGAGAGTCTCGCATCTCCGCAGCAGAGATGACAGATGGCTGCTGCATTCTCCGATGCAACAACCATCTAATTTCTACTAAAGAAAGAGGTTTGATGAGTCTTGAATACAAGAACTCATCAAACTACAGAGAATGTCAGTGTTTGACAGCTTCACAGAGCTGTCAAATGATGACAATTCATCTGTCAAAAATTTTTGAGATAAAACGCCATACGCTGACGTTCTCTGTAACCGGCTTCGCCTTAATTGGCCTGCTAAGCCCGCTGGGCGGGCTTAATAACGTCAATCAAGGGAAAATAGCGTGGGTTGGCCAGAAGCCAATGGAGGCGGGACTAAAACCCGACAAGTGGGAGTCCTGCCTCCTAAAGCTCCCCATTGGCAAAATCCAGCCCTTTATTTCCCTCAAGTGCCTATCCAGTCTCCCCTTGAAAACATTGAGGCCTAGAAATTCACTATGGCCCCACCAGCTGCCTAGCGCCCAAAAGTTAGCGCTGGGCGGGAAGCCTATAGCGATCGTCAGATATTCATTGTTAGCGCCCCAATTCGGAAGCGGGCGCTATACCAGGGTGTGCCCGCCTCCGCTTGGTGCGCTGACACTGAATATCAGCGCTCTTGGCGCCGCTGCGCAGCGGCAGGCTGCGGTACTGCAGGCCTCCTCCTTCTCTTAAAGGGGAGCTGCCTGCAACGGGGAGATCGCCGCTGGATAGTGCCCGGCAAATGAGCCCGGCACCGCGGAGAAGTGCCGGGCTCGCGGAAAGCAGCCGGCAATGCCGCGGGGGGGGGGGGGGGGGGGGGGTGGGGGAGGGGGGAGGGGAGAGCCGGGGAAGGAGGTGCGGGCAGGCGGCCGCCGCAAAAGCGGCCGGCCGCACCTTCCGCTTTAAAGCGCCCCACTAAGGCAGCAGGACGGCCCCGTTTTCTGGTCACTGTTTGCGGCCGCTTCGGAGGAGGCGGCCGCAACTAAATATGGGGGATCAGCGCGGTTTCGGGGCGGAACCGGGGCACTGCGCACTACCGATGACGTCATCGGTGCCGGCGCAGCGCTAACGGCTACCGCCGCCAATACCGCTGCGCTGAATATCTGCGCAAACTCATTTTTGGCGCAAAATCATCCTTTAGGCGTTAACTGGGCGGCAAAGCTGGCAGCCGCCTTAATCAATTTCTAGGCCTGAGTGTCTCCGCTTCCACCACTTCCGTCGGCAGCGATTTCCAGGTCATCACTACTCACTGCGTTAAAAAGTTTTTCCTCAAATCCTCCCTGTATCTCTTGCCCAAACCTTAAATCTGTGACCCCTAGTCCTTGTACCATCAACGAGTGGGAACAATCTTTCCCCATCTAGCCTATCCAAACCCGTCATAATGTACACCCCTCAACCTCCTTTGCTCTAATGAAAACAAATCCAGCTTCTCCAACCTGCCGTTGTAGCTAAGGTGCCCCATCCCCGGAACCATTCTGGTAAATCTCCTCTGCACTCTCTCAAGGGGCCTTCACATCCTTCCTAAAGTGTGGTGACCAGAACTGGACACAATACTCCAGTTGTGGCCTAACCAGCGCTTTATAAAGGTTCAGCATAACTTTGCTACTTTTGTACTCAAAGGGGGGAAAAATTGAGTTGCACCCCCTTTGGGGCGCTAACTTCGCCGGGGCGTTGTTTTTAGCGCCCCGATAAAATTAGCACCCCCCACAGCCGAAATTCATCGGTAGCGCCCCTAGAGGGAAGCGGGGCGCTGGAAGCGCCCTGCCTCCCTCTTGGGGCGCTACGAGACAATATCACGGCGCTACGTGCCGCAGCCCATGTCGCACCCGCAGTACTGCAGGCCATCCTCCCCTTCTTAAAGGGGAGGAGCCTTGCGCAGCGCGACCCCGGGTCCCAGCTGGGCCACCAGGGATCAGAGTGCAGGCAATAGAGCCCGGCCCTCGAGAGAAGTGCCGGGCTCACGGAGCTCAGCCGGCACTCCGCAGGGGGCGGGGGGGCTGCAGAGGAGGCCGGAGACGGCAACGGGGGCAGGTGCTGGCAGGCGGCCAGTAACAAAAATGGCCGTCCAGCACCTCGCCTTTAATTAACGCCGCCCCAGCCACAGGTAGACCCCCCTGACCCCCGTCGGATATCGCGTCCCGGCGGTAAGTCGGGGGCGCTACCGTAGATCGCGGCCGGGGCACTGCGTACGGCGATGACGTCATTGCCGGTGGTGTAACACCGCAGGGCGCTAACGGTTACTGCCGCCACTAACCTCCTGCTGAATTTCCCGGGAAAGCAATGACAGCGCCGCGACCGGGCGCTAGTTGCTTTGCGCCCCTTTTAGGGTGCTAACGGGAGGCGCAAAGCAACTGAATTTTTCCCCCATAACCTCTATTTATGAAGCCATATATCCCATATGCTTTGTTAACCACTCTCCTTATGCCCTGCCACTTTCAGGGACCTGTGCACATTAACTCCCAGGTCCCTCTGTCCCTGCACGCTCTTTAAAACTGTACCATTAAGTGTATATTGCCTCTCCTGCTCCATCTGCCAAAATGCATCAGCTCACACTTCTCTATATTAAATTCCATCTGCCACTTGTCTGCCCATTCTGCTAGCCTTTCTATGTCCTGTTGCACAACTCCAAGTATGAGAAGATGGACATACTAACTATTCATTAACAGTAATGGTTGTTGTCCTACCCTTCACTTTTACCAAGCCCATTGTCTGCTGATCTCCTGAATCGCAGGTATATTCTCCAGCATCTTCGACTTTTAGGCTATGAATAAGCAACTCAACACAGGAACCCTTTTGCTTCATTTCATGCTTCTCGCTTGAATGAAGTACCACAGATCCCTTCCTCCATTCCACTGGGGCATCTGGTTTTGTGATCTCACAGTTCAAAATGACAGTACCATCCTCTTCAGCTTCCTTGTTCTGAAGTTCTTGTTTGAAAAGCACAGGAAGGGCTAAGGGAGACAGTAATTTAGTTCATGATGATGTACTTCAGTTAAGATTCAAAAATGATTTCTGAACACCCACAACATTTCAAAGAAGCTCACTAAAAAAAACAATGTTAGGAGAAAGCTATTCACCATCAGTGTTCTGCCACCATTCCTCAAAACTCTGAACCTGCGCTTATGGTTGTTGTCCCTAGAACCGCTGAATTAGATTACTACTGGATGCTAACTGACAAATTGCTACTTTCTTGTGAGTTGATCATTTTTGTCAGCCTGAACTGAAGAACGTCACAATTTGCAATAACAGTTTACGTGTGTCACAAAATCATACACCATAACTGGTGTACGGGAGTCAAGGGTTACGAGCAGGGGGCAAGGAAGTGGAGTTGAGGCCAAGATCAGATCAGCCATGACAGGGAGAGGACATGACAGGGAGAGGGGGCACACACAGGGGCAGGGAGACCAAGCGCCCCAAAATTGCCCTCGCAACGCGAGGCTCCCCAGCTAGTGTTCTTATGTAACTACATCTAACACAACTGGTGTCCTACCCATTCTTAATTTAGTTCCTAATGAGTGCATCACAAGCATTTCTTTATAATTCCAAACTTCTCTGCATAACTTTGTAAAAAGTTCAACGCAGAGCAGAATATTTTTTCCAATTTATATACTAACTAGCTGGGGAGCCCCGCGTTGAGAGGGCAATTTTGGGGCGCTTGGTCTCCCTGCCCCTGTGTGTGCCCCCTCTCCCTATCATGTCCTCTCCCTGTCCTATCCCTCCCTCCCCTCCCCTCTCTCCCTCCCCTCCTCTCCCTCCCCTCCTCTCCCCTGTCTCCCTCCCC
The DNA here is from genome assembly GCF_052327205.1 of Somniosus microcephalus. Classification (NCBI taxonomy): domain Eukaryota; kingdom Metazoa; phylum Chordata; class Chondrichthyes; order Squaliformes; family Somniosidae; genus Somniosus; species Somniosus microcephalus. The sequence goes on along the minus strand of NC_140991.1, from coordinate 24,861,344 downwards.
CACCCACACCTACCCCCTCCCCTCCCCTCGCCCACCCCCTCCCCTCCCCTCGCCCACCCCCTCCCCTCCTCCCCCGCTCCCCTCTGTCCCTCTCTCCGGCCCCTCCCCCTGCCTAGCGCCTGAGGTCCGGTGCCGTTGCGATAGCGGCCGTGCGGGGCCTAGCGCTTAAGGCGCGGTTGGGTTCTGAAGCCGGGACGGACCGGAGCGGAGGTCCCCCGCGTATCGCGCGGCTGATGGACGGCCGCTGCGGGCGGGCGGCGCATGCGCGGTCAGTGCGGGCGGCGCATGCGCGGTCAGTGCGGGCGGCGCGAGGCGGCCCGCGGGGAGCAGGCAAGGGCGGCTTGGCGGCCGTTAGCGAGTGGGAAACTTCGGGCGGCCCGCCCGCGCTCTGTCCGCGACACCGTGATACCTGAGAGGGGGAAGTAGAGAGAGACAGAGAGGGAAGAGGAGGAGAGAGAGGGAAGAGGAGAGAGGGAAGAGGAGAAGGAGAGAGAGGGAAGAGGAGAAGGAGAGAGAGAGAGGGAAGAAAGAGAGAGGGAGAGAAATTTTTTGAGCTTCAGGCCCCGAGTCCCCCCTGCGCGAGGGTAAGGAGGAGGCGGGGGGGGGGTTGCTAAACACAATATAAAACTCAAATAAATTGTTAATTAATTCCCTAACACATAATTCAAATATTTACCTTACTTCCCTAACACACTGAAAGTGTGGGGGAAAAAATCGTGAAAAATCAAGATGGCGGCCACTCACCTCGGTTCAGAAGGATAAGGCCCGCCCACACACGCACCGATTGGTCGACCGGTCAGGTCACCGAAGCGTAGGATTGGTCAATCGTCGAGTCACTCGACACTCAACTGTAGGAAGGAACCCGCCGTCCGATTGGTCGACCTCGACGTCACACGGTCGCTAATGAGATGCTAATGAGCGGAACGCTGAACGTTTTTGGGATACCGCGGGCGGGATTTTTGTCCGGCCGAAACGTAAATATGCCTATGACCGGTCCGGAATCGCAAGCTTTCTTTTGAGGCGACGCGCGCGTCGGTACGCTCTGTAACTTTCAAACGTATAGAGAACAGACAGACAGACATCGGGACAGACAGAAGAGCCGCTTTATATATATAAACTAGCTGGGGAGCCCCGCGTTGCGAGGGCAATTTTGGGGCGCTTGGTCTCCCTGCCCCTGTGTGTCCCCCCCTCTCCCTGTCATGTCCTCTCCCTGTCCTATCCCTCCCTCCCCTCCCCTCCTCTCCCTCCCCTCCTCTCCCTCCCGTCTCCCTCCCTCCCTCCCCTCGCCCACCCCTCCCCTCCCCCACTCCCCTCTGTCCCTCTCTCCGGCCCCTCCCCCTACCTAGCGCCTGAGGTCCGGAGCTGAGGTCCCCCGCGTATCGCGCAGCTGATGGACGGCCGCTGTGGGCGGGCGGGCGGCGCATGCGCGGTCGGCGCGAGCCCCCCGCGATTTCCCGAGGCTCGCCCCCCCCCCCGCGATTTCCCGAGGCTCTCCACCCCCCCCCCGCGATTTCCCGAGGCTCTCCCCCCCCCCGCGATTTCCCGAGGCTCTCCCACCCCCCCCGCGATTTCCCGAGGCTCTCCCCCCCCCCCCCCACGATTTCCTGAGGCTCTCCCCCCCCACCCGTGATTTCCCGAGGCTCTCCCCCCCCCTATTAAATTGTTATTTAATTCCCTAACACATCATTAAAATATTTACCTTAGTTCCCTAACACACAAAGTGTGGGGGAAAAAATTGTGAAAAATCAAGATGGCGGCCACTCACCTCGGTTCAGAAGGATAAGGCCCGCTCACACACGCACCGATTGATCGACCGGTCAGGTCACCGAAGCGTAGGATTGGTCAATCGTCGAGTCACTCGACACTCAACTGTAGGAAGGAACCCGCCGTCCGATTGGTGGACCTCGACGTCACACGGTCGCTAATGAGATGCTAATAAGCGGAACGCTGAACGTTTTTGGGATACCGCGGGCGGGATTTTTATCCGGCCGAAACGTAAATACGCCTATGACCGGTCCGGAATCGCAAGCTTTCTTTTGAGGCGACGCGCGCATCGGTACGCTCTGTAACTTTCAAACGTATAGAGAACAGACAGACAGACAGACATCGGGACAGACAGAAGAGCCGCTTTATATATATAGATATACATTTCAAATTAATGTCACACTAATGGGTAAAATAAATATAGAATACTGACTATATAACTATGTTACAAGTTCCACCTACCAAAAAGTGCTGACTTTCATAATAATATGTGGAGCTATTTTGGAATGAAACAAAAATTAAAATATCATTTGAACACGGAAGCCATATCGAAAACAATTAAAGATAAAGCGGTGGATGAAATCTTAAGAGAAGATGGACAACAAACTATTTGATAAGAGTATTGGTTGTTGTCCTACCCTTCACTTTTAGCAAGCCCATTGTCTGCTGATCCCCTGAATCGCAGGTATATTCTCCAGCATCTTCGACTTTTAGGCTATGAATAAGCAACTCAACACAGGAACCCTTTTGCTTCATTTCATGCTTCTCGCTTGGATGAAGTACCACAGATCCCTTCCTCCATTCCACTGGGGCATCTGGTTTTGTGATCTCACAGTTCAGAATGGCAGTACCATCCTCTTCAGCTTCCTTGTTCTGAAGCTCTTGTTTGAAAAGCACAGGAAGGGCTAAGGGAGACAGTAATTTAGTTCATGATGATGTACTTCAGTTAGGATTCAAAGCTGATTTCTGAACATCCACAAAATTTGAAACAAGTTTGATGTGAGGAAGCTATTCACTATCAGGGTTCTGCTATCATTCCTCAACAGCCTGAGCTTGCTATCATGGTTGTTATTGGCATTAGAACAGATGGATTGCATTACTCCATGCTGTTAAACTTCTTGCATGTTAATTTATGCCAGCCGAAACTGAAGAACGTGAACATATTCAATAACAGTTGATGTATGTCATAAAATCATATACAATAACCATGTCTAACAAGACAAGTAGTCTCCTACACATTCTCACTTTAGTCTCTATCGACTGCACCACAAGTAGACACTTGCCATTTCTATGTAATCCCAGACTTTCCTGTAAAGCTTCACTAAATGTTCAATGCAGTTCAGAATATTTTTAACCAATGTATATACTAATAATACATATACTAATATATATTTCAAACTAATGGGTAAAAAGAACACTAACTATAAAACTATGTTGTAATTTCCACCTCCCAAAAAGTGCTGACTTTCATAAAATGTGGAGGTATTTTGATGTCAAACAAAAAATATATAATTTGAAGAAGAAATCCATATCGACAACAATTATGGATAAAGTGTTGAATAAAATCTTATGAGAAGATGGACAATAAATTAATCATCAAGAGTAACGATTGTTGTCCTACCCTTCACTTTTAGGAAGGCCATTGTCTGCTGATCCCCTGAATCGCAGGTATATTCTCCAGCATCTTCAACTGTTAGGCTATGAATAAGCAACTCAACACAGGAACCCTTTTGCTTCATTTCATGCTTCTCGCTTGGATGAAGTACCACAGATCCCTTCCTCCATTCCACTGGGGCATCTGGTTTTGTGATCTCACAGTTCAGAATGGCAGTACCATCCTCTTCAGCTTCCTTGTTCTGAAGCTCTTGTTTGAAAAGCACAGGAAGGGCTAAGGGAGACAGTAATTTAGTTCATGATGATGTACTTCAGTTAAGATTCAAAAATGATTTCTGAACACCCACAACATTTCAAAGAAGCTCACTAAAAAAAACAATGTTAGGAGAAAGCTATTCACCATCAGTGTTCTGCCACCATTCCTCAAAACTCTGAACTTGCACTTATGGTTGTTGTTGTCGTCCCTAGAACCGCTGAATTAGATTACTCCTGGATGCTAACTGACAAATTGCTACTTTCTTGTGAGTTGATCATTTTTGTCAGCCTGAACTGAAGAACGTCACAATTTGCAATAACAGTTTGCATACGTCACAAAATCATAACTGGTGTAAGGGAGTCAAGGGCTATGAGGAGGGGGCAAGGAAGTGGAGTTGAGGCCAAGATCAGATCAACCATGATCTTATTGAATGGCGGAGCAGGCTCGAGGGGCCAAATGACCTACTCCTGCTCCTACATCTTATGTTCTTATGTACGGTAACTACATCTAACAACACAACTGGTGTCCTATCCATTCTTAATTTAGTTCCTAATGAGTGCATCACAAGGATTTCTTTATAATTCCAAATTTCTCTGCATAACTTTGTAAAAACTTCAATGCAGTGCAGAATATTTTTTCCAATTTATATACTAATATATTTCAAATTAATGTCACACTAATGCGTAAAGTAAATATAGAACACTGACTATATAACTGTGTTGCAAGTTCCACCTACCAAAAAGTGCTGACTTTCATAATATGTGGAGCTATTTTCGAATGAAACAAAAATTAAACTATCATTTGAACACGGAAGCCATATCGACAACAATTAAAGATAAAGTGGTGGATGAAATCTTAAGAGAAGATGGACAACAAACTATTCGATAAGAGTAACGATTGTTGTCCTACCTTTCACTTTTAGCAAGCCCATTGTCTGCTGATCCCCTGAATCGCAGGTATATTCTCCAGCATCTTCGACTTTTAGGCTATGAATAAGCAACTCAACACAGGATCCCTTTTGCTTCATTTCATGCTTCTCGCTTGGATGAAGTACCACAGATCCCTTCCTCCATTCCACTGGGGCATCTGGTTTTGTGATCTCACAGTTCAGAATGGCAGTACCATCCTCTTCAGCTTCCTTGTTCTGAAGCTCTTGTTTGAAAAGCACAGGAAGGGCTAAGGGAGACAGTAATTTAGTTCATGATGATGTACTTCAGTTAGGATTCAAAGCTGATTGCTGAACATCCACAAAACTTGAAACAAGTTTGATGTGAGGAAGCTATTCACTATCAGGGTTCTGCTATCATTCCTCAACAGCCTGAGCTTGCTATCATGGTTGTTATTGGCATTAGAACAGATGGATTGCATTACTCCATGCTGTTAAACTTCTTGCATGTTAATTTATGCCAGCCGAAACTGAAGAACGTGAACATGTTCAATAACAGTTGATGTATGTCATAAAATCATATACAATAACCATGTCTAACAAGACAAGTAGTCTCCTACACATTCTCATTTTAGTCTCTATCGACTGCACCACAAGCAGACACTTGCCATTTCTATGTAATCCCAGACTTTCCTGTAAAGCTTCACTAAATGTTCAATGCAGTTCAGAATATTTTTAACCAATGTATATACTAATAATACATATACTAATATATATTTCAAACTAATGGGTAAAAAGAACACTAACTATAAAACTATGTTGTAATTTCCACCTCCCAAAAAGTGCTGACTTTCATAAAATGTGGAGGTATTTTGATGTCAAACAAAAAATATATAATTTGAAGAAGAAATCCATATCGACAACAATTATGGATAAAGTGTTGAATAAAATCTTATGAGAAGATGGACAATAAATTAATCATCAAGAGTAATGATTGTTTTCCTACCCTTCACTTTTAGGAAGGCCATTGTCTGCTGATCCCCTGAATCACAGGTATATTCTCCAGCATCTTCAACTGTTAGGCTATGAATAAGCAACTCAACACAGGAACCCTTTTGCTTCATTTCATGCTTCTCGCTTGGATGAAGTACCACAGATCCCTTCCTCCATTCCACTGGGGCATCTGGTTTTGTGATCTCACAGTTCAGAATGACAGTAACATCCTCTTCAGCTTCCTTGTTCTGAAGCACTTGTTTGAAAAGCACAGGAAGGGCTAAGGGAGACAGTAATTTAGTTCATGATGATGTACTTCAGTTATGGTTCAAAACTGATTTCTGACCACCCACAAAACCTCAAACAAGCTCACTAACAGAAAACAATATTTAATTTCAGGGTTCTGCTAATATTCCTGAACAGCCTGAACGTTGCTCTCATGGTTGCTGTAGTCCTTAGAACTGCTGGATTGGATTACTACTTGCTGTTAACTTACAAACTGCATTACGTTTTGTAACCTCACAGAGCAGAGTAATGGTACTAGTTTCTTTAGCTTCTCTAATTTGAAGCTCTTGTTTGAAAAGCAGAGCCAGGGCTGAGGGAAACAGTATTTTAATTCATGATGTGTCGTAATCAGCATGGATACCCTACTGTGACCTCTGAGAATTTAACTCCATTCAGCTTCACTGAAACAATAATGCATTCTAATAGTTAAGAGTATCATTCAGTTCTGCTTAAACAGCAGCCTAAAGTACTTAACCATACTACACTGGCAATGATGTGATGCTACTATCATCTTTATTCTCTTTCATCAGTGATATGCAGCTTCTGTTACACTCTCTGCTCACTGTGTAGCAGCAAGATGTCTTAATATTTCTTCGGTTCAATTATTGCCTTGCAATTTGCAATACACATCTGTTTCCTTATATTTAGACGCATTGCAGAATCTCAAAATTTAAATAGGGCAATCCAAATGTGATATTACAATTATGTGCGACATAATCTTATTTTATAAAGACAATCAGAGTCGATAATAACATTATAGGGTTGATTCTAACTTGGGGGGGGGGGGGGTGTGTTCGGGACAGGCATAGCAGGGCTGGCAGGAGTCCTCCACGGACTCAAAACGTATGAGGCCCGAGTTCTTTCATTTTTTTTTAATTGTCTGCACTGTCTCCCTTTCAAAGCCATAAGAGCCGGCAGGCTTGAGCGAGAAAGCAGGTGGAAGGCCGAGGCCACCAGGACCCAAGGAAACAGACCCCTGCATAAGATTAGTGCTGGGGGGGCAGTGGGGGGTGTCCTCCAAAGAACTGCTGGTAGTGAGAGAGGGAGGGAAGGCCGGGGCTAGAGAGGCCCATGGATTCCTGTTCCTCCTGGCCCACAAGGAATCCTCAGAATTAAAAAAAAACTTACCTTGGTCTGTGCAGGATAGTCTGCTGTATCCCACCAAGTTTCTCTGGCGGGTTTGGTGCCGTGCGGGCCTCCTGTTAGTTCAAGTTAAAATGGAGTCATGGATTTTCCATGTAATGGAAGTTCCATGCCCGATCTGAGGAAACACCCGCACCCTCTTAACCCCTGCCACATCTCTCCCGCGAGCAGGATAAAAATCGACCCATAAGTTTTGCATAGTTTATCACAATCACTATGATTTTTTATCAAAGTATGACGTTAAGATTTGTAGAGATATTGGTGCTAATTTTTACCTAGCTCCCCAGGCAGTCAGATCGGCCACCCGTTTTACACCTCACCCAATTTTATTTTCCATTGAATTCCATTTCATTTCCAGTCATTGGAAAGGAAAATTGGGTGGGGTGTATAACGGGCGCCATGCCAAAGTTGAACTTCGCCATCATGAACTCTCAAAATCCATAGTTTATGGATAATAAAAGTAATGCTGTGGTCTTGCTAACAAAAGGTTAGCAAAAGTGGTCAGCGACATTAAAAACCTCAAATGATGAAAATTCTCTAATTGAATTACAAATGTCTAATGAGTGTTGTCCTACCCTTCACTTTTAAGGAGGCAGTGGTTTGTTGATCTCCAGAATCACAGGTATATTCTCCAGAATCTTCTAATTTTAGGCTGTGAATAAGCAACTCAACACAGGGACCTTTTTGCTTCATTTCATGCTTGTCACTTGGGTGAAGCAGCACAGACCCCTTTCTCCATTTGACTGGGGCATCCGGCTTGGTGACCTCACAGTTCAGAGTGACAGTTCCGTCCTCTTCAACTTCCTGATTGTGAAGTTCTTTTTTGAAAAGTGCAGGCAAGGCTGAGGGAGACAGTAGCGTGCGATGGTTTAGTTTAATTAACATCAAAAATAACAGTAATTATGAGTCTCTTAATACCCTGCCAAAATTCAAAACCATTCTGCTGAATATAATACAATATTCATCATTAATATAAATACATGCATATAAGCTCAAACAGGATGCAAAGAGAATACATTTGAATTTTACTTTTAAAAATAATTTCCTTACTACAGGAAACTTTCGATTTACCGGCACCTAAATAACCGGAAATCTCGGTTAACCGGCAAAATTCAGGAGTAGGTTCAGGTAACTTTTATTACTTGCCTTCCTCCATGTGTTGCTGTGCAAGGGTGTGGCTGCAGCTGTTGCTAAGCTACAGAGACGATTGCAACTTGTGGCCATTGTTCTGAACCTAGCAACAGGTTTGTTGTTTTATACGGAGCTCTCAGCTCCGTATCTTTTACTATAGCTTTCGGTTATCCGGAATTTTTGATGAACCGGCACCACATCGGTCCCATCCGTGCCGGATAAAAAAAAGTTTCCTGTATTTGTAATTTAAGCCTTTTACATGATCACAAACAGCTCCTATCTAAATTATTTGTAATCAGCAAACTCTCCCAGCTTGTTGATATAAATGTATTTTCATCGAAAGATATGCAGGTCAGGCTACTTGACAGGTGCTCTATGCTCATCCACTTGCACACCATAACGGCAGGCCGAGGTGAACTCACCTCGCTTTTGCAAATTTTAAATCCACAGAGGCTAATTTCCCAAAGGAAGCTGGGCCGCAGATCCAATGAGACCATCAAGATACGTCTAACTAACTAGACTGTTGGATGCTTCCTTGGACGCACCCTAAATCACAATATGTCATGCTTTTGGTAGCAGTGCATGAAAGAAGGCATGTTATAGTGATCAACAACCAGCATTCCCTGATGGGCCACTGTAGGAGAAATTCCCTAAGAAATGCCTTAAATGTGTTCTCAAAATGTAGTCAGTAGTCAAACTGAACGTTAGGAAAGAAAGGATGAATGATCATTTAACCTTGAAGGCTTATGTAAACAAAACATTCCTTGCCAGGGACAGAAGAATTTCTTGCCAGGGACAGAAGAAGACTTCAAGACCATAGGCTAGGAGATGGTTTGGTAAAGAGGCCATAAATATGACCTGTCCTTTGTTCGCAAACACCTGAAACTAGGGAGTGAATGAATCACCTAGCATGTTGAGGTACTGATGATTCACTGATTTGTAGGTCATCAAGGAAACCAACATGGTTCTGAGGTGATTGACACCAGAACAGTTGAACTCTTCTAACGCATGTGTCACTCAGATTGTTCAATAAAATTGAGGAGGTTTCTTTGGACATTAAGGATATAGGATAATATTTTTGATACTAAAGTCAGTCTCAATTCTTAGTCTTCAGCTCTGGTTCTTTTATTGGTACGTTCGCTAGTATATGTAGAAGGGAGTTTCTGAATAGTCAAATAGTGCATCTCGGACAGAGAGAGAAAAGGTTGCGAACGGTTTTCGCAGAAGTTACTGAACATGGAAACGAACGCCGTTGCTTTGAAGCTACCACAGTTCTGGGAGTAACAGCCAGCCGCGTGGTTCATCCAGGCTGAAGCCCAGTTCGCAATCAGGAACATCGTTGCGGATCAGACCCGTTACTATTACGTGGTCTCCGCCCTCAGTAGCGCCACAGCCTCGCGGATCGTCAGCCTGCTTGGTAATCCACCAGAAGATTGCAAGTATGAAACGATAAAGGCGCGGTTGTTACAGGTCTTCGGGCTCACGAAGTCGGAGCGCGCCCGCCGGCTGCTCGCTATGCCCGGCCTCGGGGACTCCAAGCCGTCCGAGCTCATGAGCCAAATGCTCACGCTCCTGGGCTCTGAACCGGAATGCTTCCTCTTCAGGGAGCTATTCCTCAGCCAGCTACCGGAGCAAGTCCAGGCTGCCCTAGCCAGGTCGGAAGTCACAGACTGCGCAGAGCTGGCTGCCGAAGCGGACAAGATCTTCGCGGTGACACAGCAGTACTGCGCTGCCACGAAGCGCCCATCCCCCACAGACGCTGCGGGGTTGTGCTTCTACCATGCCCGTTTTGGCGCTAAAGCACGATGCTGCCGCCCTCCCTGCAGCTTTTTGCTAAAAAAAAAAACAGCAGCAACCCTGTCGAAAGAGGACCGGTTATAACGAGCGATGGCAATCGGTAATTCGGGTAAACTCCTCTTCATCACGGACTCCTTATCTGGTCGGCGTTTCCTCTGCGACACCAGGGCGCAGTGTAGCATCCTACCCGCGTCAAATCTTGATCTACAAGCCGGGGGCGCGGCCCCTCCCTCGAGGCGGCTAATGGCGGGGCCATTCGGACCTTCGGAAGACGGCGGGTCCAGGTGTGCTTCGGCGGCCAGCGGTTTTACTGGGATTTCATCACGGCCAAAGTCTCTCAAGCCATCCTCAGGGCGGATTTTTTGTGTGCCAACAGCCTCCTGGTGGATGTACGGCACCGCCAGTTGATCAATGCGGCCACTTTTCACTCCAACCCGTGCCACCGCGGTAACGCCGTGTCGCACACTGTCTCCTGTGCGCTCCCACCTCCGGATGACTTCACTCGCCTCCTCAGAGATTTCCCAGACCTGACCAGGCCCACTTTCTCTTCCACGGCCACGAAACATGGTGTCGAACATCACATCACCACTACTGGCTCCCCAGTCTACGCATGGGCCCGGCGCCTCGAACCTGGCAAGCTCGCGGCTGTGAAAGCGGAGTTCGACATGATGGAGCGGCTAGGGATTATTCGCCGGTCGAATAGTCCCTGGTCTTCGTCTCTCCACATTGTTCCGAAACCTGGCGGCGGATGGCGGCCTTGCGGCGACTACCGACGCCTGAACGACGGCACTACTCCTGATCGGTACCCGATCCCTCATATTCAGGATTTCTCTGCCCATTTGGTGGGAAATACAATTTTTTCAAAAGTCGACCTTGTCCGTGGTTACCACCAGGTCCCCGTACACCAGCAAGACCTCCCGAAAACTGCAGTCATCACCCCATTCGGCCTGTTTGAATTTCTGCGGATGCCGTTTGGATTGAAGAACGCTGCACAGGCTTTCCAGCGCTTGATGGACTCCGTGCTTCGGGACCTCAAGTTTCTGTTCGTCTACCTCGACGACATCCTCATCGCCAGCCCTAATAAAGAGGAGCACATCTGCCATTTGCGCACCCTCTTTAGACACCTCAGTCAACACGGCTTGATCATCAACCCGGCCAAGTGCCAGTTCGGCCTGCAGCAGATTGATTTCTTAGGCCATCGCATCACATCGGACGGCGCAATTCCCCTGCAAACGAAGGTGGAGGCAGTTACTTCGTTCCCGCGCCCGCAGACCGTCAGGGCCCTGCAGGAGTTCCTCAGGGTGGTAAATTTTTTATCACCGGTTTGTCCCTAATGCAGCTCTGCTCATGCAGCCCCTGTACGAGGCCCTCAAGTGCAAGTCCGGCAAGGATCCGATTAGCTGGACGGTCGACATGGACTGGGTGTTCGTCGACACAAAAGGCGCCTTAGCCAACGCAACCATGCTGGCGCTCCCGCTGCCAGGTGCCACCATCACCCTTACCACAGACGCGTCGGACTACGCCATCGGCGCAGTGCAGGAACAGTGGGTGCATGGGACGTGGCAACCGCTGGCATTTTTCAGCCGTCAACTACGGTGAAACGAACGGAAGTACAGCACGTTCGACCGGGAGTTGCTGGCCCTCCGCCATTTCCGGTTCTTGCTAGAGGGACGTCCGTTCACGGCCTTTGTGGACCATAAGCCACTAACGTTCGCTATGGCCAAGACCGCCGAACCGTGGTCAGCTCGGCAGCAACGTCAGTTGACGTTTATCTCAGAATTCACCACTGACATTCAGCATGTGTCCGGCAAAGACAACCTGGTGGCGGATTGCCTCTCCCGCGCGACCATTCATGCAGTCCAGCTCGGCATCGACTATGCCCTCATGGCTGCGGATCAAGCCTCGGATCCGGAAGTCCAATCTTACAGAACCAACCCCTCTAGCCTCCAAGCGGCCGACGTCAAATTCCACACCGCGGGCACTACGCTACTCTGCGACGTCTCTGTAGGAGATCCTCGCCTATCGTGCCAGTCGCCTGGCGCCGAAAAGTTTTTGACGCCATACACGGGTTGTCGCACCCTGGCATGAAGGCCTTGCAACGGCTGATGTCGTCCAAATTCGTGTGGCGGGGCATGCACATGGATGTTCGCGACTGGGCCAACACCTGCGTGGTCTGCCAAAAGGCCAAGGTGCAGCGTCACGTCAAGGCTCCATTGGCCACTTTCGCTGTTCCAGAACGTAGGTTTGATCATGTGCATGTGGACCTGGTGGGGCCACTTCCGCCTTTGCACGGGTTTACTCATCTTCTTACAATGGTGGACCGCACCACTCGATGGCCGGAGGTGGTTCCTTTGTCATCCACCACTTCCGCAGACGTCGCCAGGGCATTCATCTCCTCTTGGGTCGCCCGTTTCGGGGTACCGGCGGACATCTCGTCTGATCGTGGGCCACAGTTTTCTTCTGAACTCTGGAACGCTGTGGCTCAGGGGCTCGGCGTCAAGCTACATCGCACCACTGCCTACCATCCACAGGCGAATGACCTGTGCGAACGATTCCACAGGTCGCTCAAAGCCGTACTGCGAGCCAGCCTTCAAGGCGCGGGCTGGGTGGACAGGCTTCCATGGGTCCTTTTGGGTCTTCGTACGGCGCCTAAAGAAGATCTTCAATCATTCTTGGCGGAGCTCGTATATGGCCAGCCGCTACGTGTACCAGGAGATTTCCTTCTGACTCCAACAGAGCCATGGTCCGCATCCCATCAGCTCATCAGCCATCAGGAGGCGGCCAGAAGTTTCGCTCCAGTGCCTACGTCACATCACGGCTTGCAGAGCTCCCACGTCCCAGCTGAGCTGAAGACGCGCATCGGGATCTGCTCAAACCCCCTTACACTGGTCCTTTCTGCGTGATAGAGCCGGGAGACAAAACATTTTCGGTCGATATCGGCGGTAAACCGGACCACATTTCGGTTGACCGGTTGAAGCCGGCTCACTTGGACCTTGACCGCCCAGTCGAGATCGCACAACCGCCGAAACGTGGCCGACCGCCCACAGTCGCCGTGCCAGATCAAACGCAACCACCCGCCAGCTCGCCCGCCGTCCTTCAGCTTCCACTTCAAGGCTACAGAAGTCGATCTGACAGGCTTGTCAGGCCTCCTCGCCATTTTACTTTTACTATTAAAGACAATTCTGGGGGGGGCACATGTGGCGGAGCCACTAAGGGACTCTGATCAGTTGTATATAATTCCCTTTAATAATATGTTAGCTACAGCCTGAGTCTGTATCTTTGTTTTCACTGTTTACATGTACAGAGCGCAATCACTTTAATAGCATGGGTAAACGCGATGACGTCACGCCGTTCATCACGTGATCCCCCACCGGTGGGAAAAACGTGATGACGTTAGGATGTCAGCCACGGGACCGCCCAAGCAGTCCTCGTGAAGCCTCCGAACTGACTAGACCTATATTCGATGTTCTCCTGTAGTTATCCGCTAAACTCTGTTAGTTTTCATTAAACCTCGTTTATTTGATCGTCTGAGTGGACCTCAGTCTTTTGGATAGGAACTAGACATTCCTACCACAGAACTTAATTGTATGACTGCACCAGCCAGATATAAGTATGTCACTTAGATATTCAAGTTTCAAGGGAGATGAGATTTAGGACAGCTAGTCCAGTTACAGCTACGAGCACAGAAGGTGAATTTACCCAAGAGGAACAGTCACACTTCTACAGATGGAGGTTCATCACTTTGACGTCTCAGAAGGCTAACACATCATCCCAGAAGAAGGCGAGGCAATCAGTTCATCCAGGCCATCTCATAGGATGAAGTTGTATATATTCTATAAACATTGCTAACTCCAAGCATATAGGCCTAGAAATTCAGTGTAGCCACGTTTGGGGCGCTACAGCATGGCGTTCGCTAACTTTTGTGCCCGGCGCAACTTCGCGCCACCTTCGCCGATATTCAGTTGCATCACCCCAAGAGGTTGCTGCTGCGCTAAAGCAGGCGATGCACGACTATCATTAGGCGCTAAGCCGGCGATCCGGGGCGCAAACACCGAAGGCAGGCGCAGCGCAGGTGCGGCGAGTTGCTCATTGAGGGCAGACAGTCAGGCGCTGGTCAGCACTTAAAGGGGGAGGGTGGAATTGTTTGGCTGCCACGCCCTGCACACTGCAGCCCTAAGGCAAGGCCTGAACACTGCTTCTGGAACTGCTCCACGCCCAGGAGAATGGAGAAGGCCAGGGAGAGAGCGCAGCGCTTCGGCAAGGGTGACCTGAGGCTGCTGGTTGGCGCAGTGGACCGCAGGTGCCATATCCTCTTCCCTGAGGGTGGCAGGAGGCCGCTGCCCTCGAATATCGGAAAGCATGGAGGGATGTGGCAAACAGGGTCACGTCCAACAGCGTGGTTGGCAGGACACCAACCCAATGCCGGAAAAAATTCAACGACCTCACTCGGGTTGTCAGGGTGAGTACCCTTTCCAGTATCCTCCTCATCCCTGCATGTGCACCTCACTTTATGGCCAAAGGGGCCTGAAAGCCCTATTGGCCAGCCCTCATCCAGCAGCTATGGGACTGTCATGAAAAGCACTTGCACATTCAGGACTTTACACACTGTCAGGGCTAATCGACCATGGGAGGCAGTGCGGGCAAGATCAGGGCTTGACACTGTCAGGGCTAATCGACGATGGGAGGCAGTGCGGGCAAGATCAGGGCTTGACACTGTCAGGGCTAATCGACCATGGGAGGCAGTGCGGGCAAGATCAGGGCTTGACACTGTACTTAGAGGCTGTCCTTTCTCTTGCAGGCCAAGCAGGCGCATAACAGAAGACAGCAGCGACAGACCGGGGGAGGCCATCCTGACCTGAAACAGCTGAGCGACCTCGAGCAGCAAGTGGAGCGGATCATGGCAGGCCGGCTGAGTGGCCCCGTCGCCACTGGAGATGCTGACCCTGTTCTGGGCACCAATGGTAAGGTCATCACCTTTTTGACCTCTCTCCACTTGCGCCTCACACCAGCATCCTTTGCCACTATCGAACCAATGCAGTGCACAGCAGCACTCATGCCTCCCTCGCTGCTGCCCTGTCCTCACTCTAAAGCAACTCTTGTGCCTCCCTGCTTTCAGATGGTGACTCACCAGGTGAGGAGGCGGCCCCTCAAGCTGGCACTATGTCCGAGTCAGACATAGAGGAGGAGGAAGAGGAAGCCAGCCCATCAGGGACACCCTCAGCCAAGGCAGCCCATGGCCATGATGGTGACACGTCTTCCCTGGAGGGGAGCAGGGGGGAAAGGTCGGAGGATAGTGAAGCTCCGGGGACCAGCGGGCTGCAGCAACGCGGGAGGGGTGGGGAAGCTCGGCGGCCTTCTCCCCGGAGGGTGAGTGCGGCCTCCAGTCCTGCTACAGTGAGCGCAGAGGAGGTGCGGCTCCTAGCGGAAATGGGCGCCCAGGCTGAGCGCAGGCACACTGAGCTCATTGCTGCAGTGGCAAGGATGCCTGACTCCATAGAGTCACTGGCAAGGAGTGTGCAGGAATTCGGGGCAGCACAGGCCAGGAGTCTGCAGGACGTCGCGGCAGCACAGGCCAGGAGTCTGCAACAATTCAGTGCAGCACAGGCCAGGAGTCTGCAGGACGTCGCGGCAGCACAGGCTAGGAGTCAGCAGGACTTCGCTGCATCACAGGCGGCTTCTAGCCAAGTGCTCAGTCGTGCCGTGCATTCACTGGCTGCTGTCATGCAGACACAGACCAGGGCCACACGGGCACTAACTGCTGCCACACTCGCTGGATCGACCAGGCATCGCCGGGGCACTCGCCGTGCCGCAGCAGCCCTGCAGTCTGTGCCTCAGCAGATTGCTGCGCATGCTGCAGTGCTGGCCCGTGCGCGTGCCAATGTATCAGCCGACCAGGGAGTGCCTGTGATCTGTCAAGTTGACAGCATTCCTGCAGCCAACACGGTCACTCCTCCATTGCAGCGGCCACCAGCCGTTGGACAGACTGCTGCCGCCCAAGCAGAGTTGGAGCAGTCAGCAGCCGGCCCCCCTCCAGGCCCAGAGCTGGTCCAGGCCGACCCCCAAGGGCATCTGCCATCTCACCATCTGACCCTCAGCAGCCTTCCCCCAGCCTTGCTGCAGCCACTGGGGTCCCATTGAGGAGGAGCTGCAGGGCGGGTAGGGGTCAGTCACGGCAGCAAAACGGATCACCCTCGCAGGGGAAAAAGTACAAGGTGTGGCCAAATGTTTTGTTTTATTTATAAAGGCCGAGAATGCTGTATTTGTTTCACATTTAAAGGCCGAGACTGGTATATTTGTTTCATATATAAAGACCGAGACTGGTATATTTGTTTTATATTTAAATGCCGAGATTGGTATATTTGTTTTACTTATAAAGGCCGAGACTGGTGTATTTGTGTTTTTGGGGGGGGTTTCTCTCCATTAGTTTGTCATGTGGGAAGGGCACAGAGGTATCACAGTAAAAAAAATTCTTAAATCGCACTGTCCATGTTTTCTTTTGGAAGTCCTGGTTGCCCTGCTCGGCTGAGGGCTTGTGGAGTGGCTACATTCATCTTCTGCCATTGGCACAAGCCATTCCCTGAGGGGGCCTAGAACCGAGTTGCAATAAGCCGCCGACGGGCAGCCCTTGCACTTTCTGCCTCCCTCCCGTGCTGGTCCTCCTCCTCCTCCTCCTCTGGTGGTCCTCCAATGTCTGCCGGCAGTGGCTGAGTCCTGCGGATAGCCAGGTTGTGCAGCATGCAGCACACGACAACGAAATGGGAGACTCGCTCAGGCGAGTACTGTAGGGCTCCCCCGGAACGATCCAGACAGCGGAACCGTTGCTTCAGCACGCCGATTGTTTGCTCAATGATGTTCCTGGCTGCTCGATGGCTGTCATTGTATCCCTCTTCAGCAGGGGTGCTGGGCACACGGAGCGGGGTCATCAGCCAGGTGCACAAAGGATAGCCTTTGTCCCCGAGAAGCCATCCTCATGGGTGAGGCTGGGCCGCGAACATGTCTGCCACAGAAGTCTGGCGCAGGATGAAGGCATTGTGGCTGCTGCCTGGAAAGCGGGCATTGACAGCTAGGATGAGCTGCCTGTGGTCACACACCAACTGCACGTTGAGCGAATGGTAGCCCTTCCGGTTGCGATAATCCTCGGCATTCTGTAGAGGTGCCCGCAAAGCCACATGCGTGCAGTCAATGGCGCCCTGGACCATGGGGAAGCCCGCTAATGCTGCAAAGCCCATTGCACGCTCTTGCTGCTTGTCCACGGTCATGGGGAAGGAGATGAACTGACGTCTCCTTCTGAAAAGGGCATTGGTCACCTGGCGGATGCAGCAATGTACCGTGAACTGGGAGATGTTGGAAATGTCCCCAGTAGCGGATTGGAAGGAGCCGGTGGCATAGAAGTTGAGAGCCACCGTCACCTTCACTGCCACTGACAGAGACATCCTGCTCCTCAGCTGTGGCTGCAGATCTCCGCGAAGCAGGTGGCAGATCTCAGTGACCACCGCCCTTCTGAATCGCAGCCTCCGAACACACTGCTCCTCAGACATGTTCAGATATGAGAACTGCTGGCGGTATACCCTGGGTGGGTAAGGCCTCCTTTGCCGACGCCTGTTGGCCCTTCTCCGTCTGGCCATGACTGGCACTCTCTCACGGCGTCTCCGAGCCCTTTGAATGCAATGGAGAAGCCCAACGTTTCCACCCATTGCAGCCCCCATTATATGTTTCCAATCAATGCTATGACACTGAAGTTAAAGACAAGTGCAAAGCTCTGGCCTGAAGCCACAAGTACCTGTGCGAGTGTTGAGCCAAACCAGAAAGCTCTCTACCTTTGTCTCTCTCCAAAGATCTGTCTCTCACAAAGAAGGAGTGGTGCAAAATGGCTGCCATTTATACTGCAGGAGGAGTCCCCTTTAATTAGCGCCCCCGCGCCCCGCAGCGACTGGGAACCGTTCCCCTCTACCAGTCGCTAGGGGCGCCAGGCGCACAATAGGCCGGCGCCACTGAATTTCCGGTTCGGGGCACACAAAGGGCGTTGCACCATGAAATGACATCAGGATCTGCGCGCGCAGTTGAGTGCGCGCAAAGGTTTTGCGCCGCCGCTAAATCTTAACTGAAGTTCGCGAGAGGCGCAGATCGCGCCGCACCCGGGCGCAAGCCGCTTAGCGCCCCACTTCTCCTCCTCCTGAGGCGCTAGCGGCTGGCGCAAACAACTGAATTTCTAGGCCATAGACTTTAATTTATTCAAAAGTTGGGTATCTAATGCACCTAAGCGAAATGCACTCGAAACTATGCATAGCTAAGTTCAAAGTTGTTCGGCATAGAATCATAGAATGGTTACAGCCCGGAAGGCGGCCATTCGAGCCTGTGCCAGCTCTCTGCAAGAGCACTTCAGCCAGTCCCACTCCCCCGCCCTTTCCCGTAGCCCTGCAAATTTTTTTCTTTCAGGTACTTATCCAACTCCCTTTTGAAAGCCGTGGTTGAGTCTGCCTACACCACCCTTTCAGGCAGTGCATTCCAGATCCTAACCACTCACTGAGTAAAATAGTTTTTTCTTATGTCACCTTTGGTTCTTTTGCCAATCACCTTAAATCTGTGTCCTCTGGTTCTCGGCCCCTCTGCCAATGGGAACAGTTTCTCTCTATCTACTCTGTCCAGACCCCTCATGATTTTAGGAATGCTCCTCTGGGGTTCACACTTATGTAGGATTACACTGTCTACAGCACAGAAACATCTGTTGAAATCTATCCTCTCTTGGCTCCCTTATGACTAATAGATTTTTAATCTACATTTACTAATCACTTAAGAGTGGATTTTGACTCCTGGACAGGAAGCCAGGGGAGCCAACGGCCTTCCCACACAAAAATCTCTGTGGGAGGCCTTGGCCAATTTTAACGGCCGGGGTTCATTTACATCCTACAGCTACCTGCCCAAAATGCACGTAAAGAGGTATCTGACAGGCTCTGAGCAAATCAAAATTGCAAGACCCATCGGCCACCTGCCAGCACTATGGTTAAGTCACGGTGCGGGGGTGGGGGTGGGGTGGAGGTGGGGAATCAAGGCCCTCCTGTCCCCAGTAAGGAAAGATTTCCTCCCCACCAGGTTTTACTGAACGGGGCTCCCTTAGTTGACCCCCTATGTTGTTAAAAAGCCATCAGATGTCATAGGACCCCTAATAGCATATATTAATGAGACTCCCACCTGAGCAAGGCAGGCACCTCTGCCATCTAAAAACAAAAGGGCACAATTAAGATGGCGGCTGGCGGGAATCGAGTGGTAACAGGGCATTAAGTCTTTGCAAAGCTATTGTTACTGTGCACCTGACCTGTTCCCACCCAGCGGGTGGGTTTTAAAATTCCCCTTTTGGTCTCTCTGCCTGTCAACTCTAGTTTAAATGAATCCCAACTGTTTTCATGTACTTACCCCAGTTTGATTACATTGTTTTAGACTTACAGGTAGGCTGCTGTGTTAGGAGGAATTAGGAGCAGAAATTGCCAGTTTTTTGGGAGCAAGGTAGGCAGCACATTCACAGTGTGTGACAGATGCCAAAGACCCAAGGCTTGTCCCAATCTGAGCCTTTGGTCCCTCAGCTGAATAATTCCTGCGAGCTGCAGACACCAATCACGCGGACGGTTTAGGCTTGGCACATGCTCCGTTCAGTTTCTAACCAATTTCGAAGAGCGGTCCTTAAACGGGCGCAAGGCTCCTCATTAGCATGCGCAAGGGGCCTAACACCAGTTTAAGACGACCGTCGGGGACGCCTGAATATCGCCAAGCCAACCTGGCCTGACAAAATTGGACATTTTTGCTGCCATTTCGTAACCAAAGAAAAAACAGGTGAAACAAGGTCCAATTTCACCCCTACACAAAAGCAAAATACTGCGGATGCTGGAAATGTGAAATAGGGTCATCGGCCTGAAACGTTAACTCAGTTTCTCTCTCCACAGATGCTGCCTAACCTGCTGAGTGTTTCCAGCATTTTCTGTTTTTATTTCCAATTTCACCCCGTTTCTTATAAAAGCATAATTGTAATAATTAATTAGCAATCAGCACTAAAAAAAACAATTTGTACAACTGCATTTATCAAGAAACTGGGAATCTTGATGGGATAAATGGGAAAATACAGAAAGCAGCACAAAAACCCTAGATAATGAAAATTCATAAAAGATTTCATTGCAATGAATAGTCCTACCCTTCACTTTTAAGGAGGCAGTCATTTTCTGGTCCCCAGAATCACAGGTATAGACTCCAGCATCTTCCGGTTTTAGGTTGTGAATAAGCAACTGAATGCTGGAACCTTTTTGCTTCATTTCATGCTTCTCACTTTGGTAGAGCACCAAAGATCCCTTGCTCCATTCCACTGGGGCATCAGCTTTAGTAATCTCACAGTGCAAAGTGGCAGTACTAGCCTCTTCAGCTTCCACGTCCTTAAGCTCTTGTTTGAAATGTACAGGTAGAGCTAAAGGAAGACAGTGATTCAATTCATGGATTAGTCTAGAAACTGAAATTCTGTGGTTCTAAATATCCAGAACATAATTCTATCTAGATTCAAGAGAAAATAATTAATTCTAATCCATGGCATTTTTGTTTATTTCTTGATAATCTTTTCCTAAAAAAACCCCTCATAGTACTACAGATTGTACATGTCGTTCTTCAGGTTTTAAGGGGTACGATTTTACATAGGGGCGGGAATTGAGGGTCGAAGTGGGCGGAGATCCATCCAAGCCCCTGGAGTGTAAGGTCCGTAAGATTTTACTGACGTGGAGGCCAGCGAATGGGAGTGGGATATCGCAGGGGGTGGGGTAGGGCGGTGGTTTAAAGAGAACAGGTCACTGCCAGAGAAACAGTCACTGGCAAGTCGGGAAGGGGAGTGGTTCGAATGATCGTGCTTGGCGGAGGGAGTGGGAAGCCTGCGGAAGAGGAGGCCCAAGATATCCATGTGGGGCCAAGTGGTGCCGGGCCTTTTACAGATGTCGGTGTTTGGGTCGATTACCTGCCTCATTCCACCCCTACAAATATCCTTCCCACCCACCCCACACCAACTGAGTTAAAATCAATTCCAGAGATTTTAAAGCCAGAAAACAGGATTCAAACTTTAGATCCAGGAACAGAAAGTATTCTACCCACACCAAATCCACTCCTTATATGTGTGAAATATTAAATATGGCAAAACTCTGTTAACCCTAAATTAATCACACAAATAATCTTTATCAAATATCCACTGGAAAGCTAAATTTGTTCTAATGGTAAAATGGTAGATTTTCAAGTATGTTTCATATTTTAATAGTTTATAGAATCATAGAATGACACAAGGTATTTCATCATAATTTGGAATATAAATGTATGTACTTTATAAATAACCCTATTAAACTGCCCTAAAATATTAGTTTTTTTTGTTTTATTCCTATTACAGTTGTATAAAAGCCAGAAACTAGTGGCCAGACAAATGAGATCTTTTCTATGCTTTGCACTTGAGCAACAGGGTATAATGCACATTGGAGATGTTATTTTCTCCCACACTTAGTTTTAATTTCAACAACAGGATCTCCCACGGCGTTACATCATCTTTGTGATGTTTCTTTTTCTTTCTCTCCTCTTCTGCTTCTATCTCTCCCTTTCTTGTCTTTGATGCCCTTGCTCCCAGCAAAGACCTTTACTCTCCCCTCATCTCAGTCATTCAGCCAGGTATGTTGTTTCCCCTAATATCTGTGTTGTGGCCCCCCCATATTTGCTCCTTCAAGTCCAAGGGGTGCAGACTTGAGCATATCTGGTACACAGGTGTTTTAGCCATCTATCACTAGAGCAGGCTAGACCACATCAAGCACTACCAAGCCTCAATTTCCTCTATTGGTAATGAAACAGATTCCAACATTGAAAATAGATGTATCATATAGTAAGACAATTTCTTAATACCAGACATCTTACATATAAAGTTGCACAATTAGATTTTTTTCATGCCTACATAAAAACACTCATTGTAAGTGATTTGGTAAGATGCAATACAAATACAGATCTTTCTTTCTGTTTAGCAGCATATATCCTTTAGAAATTCCTATACAGGTAGACTATCCTTTATCCGAAAACCTCGGGACCAGCTGAGTTTCGGATAAAGGAGAATTTCGGATTTCGGAAGGTGGGTCGGCGGGGGTCCGCGGGGGGGTCGTGCGCACGACTTACGCTGATGCTCAGCGTAAGTCGGTCGGGGCCGGCGGGGTACGCGGGGGGGGGGGGGGTCGGCGGTTGTCGGGGCTGGCGGGGTCCGCGGGGGGGTCGGCGGTTGTCGGGGCTGGCGGGGTCGGCGGTTGTCGGGGCCGGCGGGGTCCGCGGGGGGGTCGGCGGCTGGCGGGGTCCGCGGGGGGGTCGGCGGTTATCGGGGCTGGCGGGGTCCGCGGGGGGGTCGGCGGTTGTCGGGGCTGGCGGGGTCGGCGGTTGTCGGGGCCGGCGGGTCCGCGGGGGGGTCGGCGGCTGGCGGGGTCGGCGGTTGTCGGGGCCGGCGGGGTCCGCGGGGGGGTCGGCGGTTGTCGGGGCTGGCGGCGGGGGGTCGTGCGCACGACTTACCCTTTATCCTAACTTCCGCAACCGGAACCCTCTAAAAACCGAAGGTTTTTTCGTTCAGCGTAAGTCGTACGCACGACTTACGCTGAACGAAAAAACCGAAGGTTTTTAGAGGGTTTCGGTTTTCGGAAGTCCGGATAAAGGGTAGTCTACCTGTACTAACTCATTTTTTCCCCAATCTGTGAAACACCTTACCTCCATCAGGCTTTACTCTCTTCCAATTTACAAACTTGCAGTCACCAAACCACTACATCTTGATTGGAAGAGAAAAATCAGGTCACTCTTTAGCACACCCCTCCACAATGGACCGCGGAGGATGAATTCAACATTTCCACGGAGATGCCATGGATTAGAATTAATAATTTTCGGGCCACTGTTTTTTTAAAGTAGGATCTGGCAATAGCATGCTTCGTCGGGCAAGCTGCCTCATACGCTCCGCAGCTCGCCAGCTTCATGGAAATGAAGCCCGAGGCTCAATATCGGGGGCACCTCAGGCCTCACTATTCTGGTGCAGAGGTTGTACCCTGCGTGCCCTGCCCCGCAGGCCGAAAATTGGGCACACCCGAATTTCTATACCGTGATCTTCCTTCAATGAGCTGGAGAAGATGGTGAGCACGGAAGAAACCATACAGCATTAAAATCCGTTAAGATTTAATTTTGTCATGTAATGATTGTAGTCCTACCCTTTACTTATAAGAAGGCCATGGTCTGCTGATCCCCTGAATCACAGGTATGTTCGCCAGCATCTTCTGGTTTTAGGTTGTGAATACGCAACTTAATACTACAACATTTTTGCTTCATTTCATCTCTGTTACTTGAGTGAAGTATCGAAGATCCTTTTTTCCACTGAACTGGAGCATCATTTTTAGCCTCCACGATCCATTGTGGAGGGGTGTGCTAAGGTTATAAAGAGTGACCTTCCAATCAAGACGTAGTGGTTAGGTGACAGCAAGTTTGTAAATTGGGAGAGAGTAAAGCCTGATGCAGGTAAGGTGTTTCACAGCACAGTGAGATTGTGCTGCCTTCTTCAGCTTCCTTACTCTGAAGCTCTTGTTTGAAAAGTACAGGCAGGGCTAAGGATCACAGTGATTTTATTTAATATAAGATGAAAGGTCAGGCCGATACCAAACCTTGCATTTCTGTAATGGTCTCAATAGCCAAAAATAATTCAACTAAGAAGAATACATACATTTTTGTATTTTGGTGCTAATTCATGGAATTATTGTACTAAGTATCACAAATTTACAAACTGTCTTTATGTGGGAGAAATTAATTTCTTTGATGGCCTCTATTCATGATTTGATTTAATTGTATTTTGGCTTCCAAACACAACTGCAAGATAAAAGTCAGTTCTCGATATTTTCTAAATTTAAGTGTCATTTTTAATAGGTTTAACAGTGGTAACTGCCCATTCAGATGTTTAGTGCCCTCCATCCCAAAACAATTTTGGTCAATGTTTGCAATTGTTATCACTAATTAATATAGCACCTACAGGTGGTTTCTAAGACAACGTGATTACATCTTTCCATTTTTTAATATTCATTCCTGGGGTATGGGCGTCGCTGGCAAGGCCAGCATTTATTGCCCATCCTTAGTTGCCCTCGAGAAGGTGGTAGTGAGCCGCCTTCTTGAGCCGCTGCAGTCCGTGTGGTGAAGGTGCTCCCACAGTGCTGTTAGGGAGGGAGTTCCAGGATTTTGACCCAGTGACGATGAAGGATCGGCACTATATTTCCACGTCTTACAGTTATTGCACAGCACCTTTCATGTATTCTCGGGACTTTTTATACCATGAAAGAGTCAAAATAAAGTTTAAAATAGAATTACTCCTTAATTTCAGAAAATGAATTGTCTTTATTATACAAGTGATAATTGTTTCAAAGCCTTCAAATCAGATTATCAAAATGGTCACAAATATATGACCTAAATTGATTTTTGTATGAAATTCACCCCTGCCTAACTGTTTCTTGATCAAGAGAAGACTGACTTCCAATATTATACTATTGTATATGTTAAACTTTATGTTAGAGTAAAGTAAAGGCAATGGAATTCTATTTAGCATTTTCAATCATTCATTTTGCCAGGGTGAGAGCCATAAAGCAGGCAGAAACAAAGAGAGGAAGATATCAAAATTGCAAGAGGTGCAATGACATAAGAAATAAGAAAAATGAAAGAGCCCTATATAAAATGAGTGGGAGGAATGAGTAACACAAGTAAAATGACAAAAGGATGAGAGAAAAAGGAAAGGTAAGAAAATAAGATACTGTAATAAGAGAAACTAAAAAGGACAAGAAGAATAAAAGGCAAGAGAAATATTACATTTTCTCCTAATTCCATATACCCCTGCAATTTTATATAAAAAATCAACAGAACGTGTTCTGATTATAATTGTCCTGAAAAACACATGTGAACTACTCTCTTCAGGTAGGCAATTGAATTATATAGTTGGTCTTGATGCTCCAGGAGAACGTTTATAAGTGCTTACAAAAAAAATCATAAGATTTAACTGCTATGAGTAAAGTTGATTGTCCTACCCTTCACTTTTAAGCAGCTCTTTGTCTTTTTGTCGCCAGAATCACAGGTATATTCTCCAGAGTCTTCTAGCTTTAGATGGTGAATAAGCAATTCAACACTGGAACCTTTTTGCTTCATTTCATGTTTGTCACTCGGATGAAGTAGAATAGATCCCTTTCTCCACTCCACTGGGGCATCTGACTTAGTAAGCTCACAGCAAAATGTGGCAGTATCTTCCTCCTGAGCTTCCATATTCTGAAGCTCTTTTTTGAAGTGCACAGGCAGGGCTAAGAGAGACAATAATTTCACTACTTAATTCAAGCAGAAGATGACGACGACGCAGGATCATAAATGACACAGGCACTATTCTCACAGTTCTCCAATACCAAAACCTCTGAACTCAGAAAAGCCTGACACCCTATGTGTCGGTGCAGGCTCGATGGGCCGAAATGGCCTCTATCTGCACTGTGGGGTTCCTGTGATTATTGTATTGATAAAGGAAATGCAGTGGACGTTATATATATTTGCAAGAGACATTTCATAAGGTGCTGCATAGGAAGCAGAGTGTATTAAATGGAGTGTGATCGCATGGATGGGAAGTTAGCTAGTTAAAGAACAAAAAAAAATGGCAATGGTTAATGGATATTTTTTGCACTGATGGAATATAAACAGTGGTGTCCCCCAGGGTCAGAGTTCAGATTGTTGCTCTTTTCAATATACACAGATGATCAAGATTTGGGAATAGGGTACAAAGTTAAAATTTGTAGATACAAATAGCGGGAGTGTTGTTAACTGTCAAGATGACTGTAAGTGACTACAGGAGGACATACAGTACATAGTTTAGTGAATTGAGCACAGATGTCAGATGAAAACCCTATTTCCATTGGTCAGTAAATTAGTAAGTTGAGGACGTGAATTTAAGATCATCGCCAAAAGAATAAATTGAGATTTTTTTTTTTTATTTAATGGGATGGAAGGGCATGGGTTTGCTGTGATGTTATGGCAGCAGTGTGGGAGGAGCTCCGAGGAAGTTCTTGGTCAAAGACTCTGTTACAAACAGCACCATAGAAAAAAGCAATTTACAATTACTGGCCAAGACTCCCAATTGGCTAATTTGTTGGTTCTACAGAAATCTGCATTATTCCCAACTGCAATTCCACCCTTTCAATGCACTGCAGGTTACAAGGAGCTATCTCTAACCTTTGCTGATAGATCCCACCCTACTGGGGATGATATAACGTCATTATACGACCCTCTGTTTAGAAAAGGTTTTGTTTGCCTTACCTTTTACTTTTAAGGAGGCAGTTGTCTGTTCATCCCCAGAGTCACAGGTGTATTCTCCAGCATCTTCAAGTTTTAAGTCATGAATAATCAGCTCAACGCTAGAACCTTTTTGCTTCATTTCATATTTGTTATTGGGCTCAAGTAGCACAGATCCTTTTTCCCATTTTACAGGAGCATCAGGTTTGGTCAGCTCGCACTGCAATGTGGCAACACTCCCTTCTTTATGCTCTTTATTCTGAAGCTTCTTCTTGAAAAGCACTGGAAGTGCTAGAACGGTAAATTCAAGCAACTTCTTGATTAAGAGCCTCAAAAGAACTTCTTCACAGCTACATTTTACAAATTAGCAAATGTGTACGCTCACAAGACAACATGAAATAATTGTTCACATGAATAACAACTTATATATTTTCATACACAATTAAACTTATAGATAGATGCACATGATTACGACAAGATTTCCTTGCACATATTTGGTCATAGATAAAATAAAGTTATGAAACATGTTGCCTTCCATATTTGAGTAACAAATGGTGAAACAAGAGAATTCTTACTCTCTCTTCTAATAAAGCAATCCTCTACCTTGAATTAGCCCTGTCATCCAACTGGAGAAAACAGATGGTCTTTATTGCCATAAGAGCTTATGGTATCATTGTCAACATGATGGTTTCCCTCCTCATACAGCCAACCATCTTAGCACCTGAGGTCACTTCTCAATTCTCTTCAGCTAAAGAGTCTGGCAATAGCAGCACAGCCAATGGAAGTGTTGTAAAAATAACAAATGCTAAATGAGGGTTTTTTATGGCAGTAATTAATCCCAAGGTAATTATAGATAAAAAATATAATTCAGCCTATCTTAACTCTCCCTTCCAGAAAAACCTGAATGCTTCACAGCAATATAGAACTACTCTTGCCATAGAATCATGGAATGTTACAGCACAGAAAGAGGCCACAGGGACGTTATCAGACAAAATTTGATACCGAGCCCCATAGAGATATTAGGACAGGTGAATAAAAGCTGCTTGGTCAAAGAGGTAGATTTTAAGGAGCCTCTTAAGCGACGAGAGAGTGGTAGAGGCAGACAGGTTTAGGGAGGGAATTTCAAAGCTTAGGACCTAGGCAGCTGAAGGCACGGCCACCAATGGGGAGATGAAGGAAATCGGGGGTTGCACAAGAGGCCAGAATTGGAGGAGCGCTGAGATCTTGGAGGGTTGTAGGAGGTTACAGAGATAGGGACAGGTGAGGCCATGGAGGGATTTGAATACAAGAATGAGAATTTTAAAATCGAGGCGTTGCTGGGCACGGAGGCACGAGCACAGGGTTGATGAGTGAACAGGACTTGGTGCAAATTGGGAGGTCCTCAGGTGAGTCCGGGAGGGTGGAAGGAGGCAATTCGGGAGGCGAGCGAGTGGTGTCCGGCAGGAATCTGCGGTTTTAATGTGGATCTGGGAAGAGTGCTCCTACTCCTCCTGGCTCCACATTAAGGTAAGTAAAAAACATTAAACTTACCTTTAAGGATCGCTGGTTTGGCAGCTGTGCGTCTGAGAAAACTGACCATAGCATGTACGGCGCATGCTGTGGTCAGTCGTAAACAGATTTTACAAAGGAGCCTGAAGCAGGCACTAGACCCCGATTTGCATAAGTTTCAGGCATGCGGCACACTTCCGGTATGGAATGTGCACGTTGCATGCCACACACAATATAGGGTCTATAACAATGTCCCCTGTAAGTTTTTTTTGGGCTGCATGGACCCTTTAACGGGCAGCGCAGCCCATTCATTATTCCACTCATACGCGTTTTTTTCCAATTTAAAAGCCGGCTTACCGGCTGCGTGGGAGCTCAAGAGCGCTGCACAGCCGCACAGGTTAAAGGGAACATTGGTCCACAGCACCTGTTTTTCACCAAAAAACACAGCCATTACGCAATCAAATTTCTAGGCCATTATGTTGCGCAGCCTTTAAAAACTTTTCCATACCGCGCAAATCTAAACTTATATGTAAAAAGAAAAGCATGAGGAAAATGAATTCAGTACTAACAGAGGCAACACATAACAATAAAAAAATTAACAGAATTCAAATAGCATAAGAAATACTAAAGGTTGATTTTACAAATGTGCTTCTGGTACAGACTTTCGCCCACTTAAGCTCATTTTGGGAATTCAAGTGTTGAATTAAGCAAGTCCTGCATGATTTTATCATAAAATAGTGCAGCACAGAAGGAGGCCATTCGACCCACTGAGTCTGCGCCGGCTCTATGTTTGCAATTGTTATCACTAATCAATATAGCACCTACAGGCGGTTTCTAAGACAACTTAATTATGTCTTTCCATTATTTTTATATTCATTCCTGGGATGTGGGCGTCGCTGGCAAAGCCAGCATATATTGCCCATCCCTAATTGCCCTTGAGAAGGTGGTGGTGAGCCGCCTTCTTGAAACGCTGCAGTCCGTGTGGTGTAGGTACTCCCAACAGTGCTGTTGGGGGGGGGGGGGGGGGGGGGGGGAGTTCCAGGATTTTGACCCAGTGACGATGAGGGAATGGCGATATATTTCCAAGTCTTACAGTTGTTGCACAGTACCTTTCATGTATTCTCGGGACTTTTTATAACATGAAATAATCAAAATAAAGTTTAAAATATAATTACTCCTTAATTTCAGAAAATAAATTGTCTTTATTATACAAGTGATAATTGTTTCAAAGCCAGTCTTCAAATCAGATTATTAAAATGGTCACAAATATATGACCTAAATTGATTTTTGTATGAAATTCACCTCTGCGTAACTGTTCCTTGTTCAAGAGAAGACTGACTTCCAATATTATACTACATGATATGTTAAACTTTATGTAACAGTAAAGTAAAGGCAATGGAATTCTATTTAGCATTTTAAATCATTCATTTTGCCAGGGAGAGAGCCATAAAGCAGGCAGAAACAAAGAGAAGAAGATATCAAAATTGCAAGGGGTGCAATGACATGAGAAATAAGAAAAATGAAAGAGCCCTATATAAAATGAGTGGGAGGAATGAGTAACACAAGTAAAAGTAAATGACAAAAGGTAAAAAAATAAGATACTGTAGAAAGAGAAACTAAAAAGGACAAGAATAATAAGAGAAATATTACACCTTCAGTTCTCCTAATTCCATATACCCCTGCAATTTTATATAAAATCAACAGAACCAGTAAACTAAGACAAGAGTATATATAAACAAGGCGAATGTATATTTATAAACTCAGGGATATACCTGTTTATACACTGTATGAATGGAACCGCGTTTATGTGTTCAACCATAAATGTATTTTGATGCTTTGGCAACATAAGATGTACCTTATCATGCCAATAAAGCGATTTGTATTGTATTGTATTGTATTGATTATAACTGTCCTGAAAAAAACATGTGAACTACCCTCTTCAGGCAGTCAATTGAATTATACAGTATTAGTCTTGATGCTCCAGGAGAACGTTTATAAGTGCTTACAAAAAAATCATAAGATTTAACTGCTATGAGTAAAGTTGATTGTCCTACCCTTCACTTTTAAGCAGCTCTTTGTCTTTTTGTCACCAGAATCACAGGTATATTCTCCAGAGTCTTCTAGCTTTAGATGGTGAATAAGCAATTCAACACTGGAACCTTTTTGCTTCATTTCATGTTTGTCACTCGGATGAAGTAGAATAGATCCCTTTCTCCACTCCACTGGGGCATCTGACTTAGTAAGCTCACAGCAAAGTGTGGCAGTATCTTCCTCCTGAGCTTCCATATTCTGAAGCTCTTTTTTGAAGTGCACAGGCAGGGCTGAGACAACAATTTCACAACTTAATTCAAGAGGAAGACGACGACGCAGGATCATAAATGACACAGGCACTATTCTCACAGTTCTCCAATACCAAAACCTCTGAACGCAGAAAAGCCTGACATTATTGTATTGATAAAGCAAATGCAGTGGATGTTATATATATTTGCAAGAGACATTTCATAAGGTGCTGCATAGGAAGCAGAGTGTATTAAATGGAGTGTGATTGCATGGATGGGAAGTTAGTTAAAGAACAGGAAAAAAAATGGCAATGGTTAATGGATATTTTTTGCACTGGAGGAATATAAACAGCGGTGTCCCCAGGGTCAGAGTTCAGATTGTTGCTCTTTTCAATATACGCAGATGATCAGGATTTGGGAATAGGGTACAAAGTTAAAATTTGAAGATGATACAAATAGCGGGAGTGTTGTTAACTGTCAAGATGACTGTAAGTAACTACAGAAGGACATACATAGGTTAGTGAATTGAGCACAGATGTCAGATGAAAACACTGTTTCCATTGGTCAGTAAATTAGTAAGTTGAGGACGTGAATTTAAGATCATCACCAAAAGAATAAAGTGAGATTTTGGCTGATTTTAAATTTTATTTAATGGGATGGTAGGACATGGAATGCCCAACCAGAAACAGCAGTATAAAATGGGAAGCGTGTAAATATTTTAAAAAGAAAAAGCATTCAAGGAGATCATTCTTTCAGAGAGCCAGCAGGACGCAGTGTGAATAGCCTCAATGCATGCTGTAAAATTCCTTGGCCAGGAATTTTCTCGGAGCTGCTCGCACTGTACTGTCTTAACTTCACTGGGTTTGCTGTGAAGTTACGGCAGCAGTGTGGGAGGAGCTCCGAGGAAATTCCTGGTCAAAGACTCTTAAACAGCACCATAGAAAAAAGCAATTTACAATTACTGGCCAAGACTCCCAATTGGCTACAGGAAACTTTGTGCTATCCGGCACCGACGGGACCGAGCTGTTGCCGTCCCATCAAAACTGCCGGACAAACCAGCGCTAATGTTGAAACATACGGAGATTTTGAGCTCCGTATCTGGCAACAAACCCTGTACAGCTTCAAAACAGTCGGCCGTACCTTGCAAGCGTCTCTGTAGCTTAGCAACAGCTTGAGCGAGACCTTGCAGAGCTTGACTGTTGAGAAAAAAGCAACGAAAAGAAAAAAAATCTAACGAAACGGCTCCTGATTTTTGCCGGTGGCTCGAGCTTGCCGGACATTTAGCCTCCGGATAACACAAAGTTTCCTGTAATTTGTTGGTTCTACAGAAATCTGCATTATTCCCAACTGCAATTCCACCCTTTCAATGCACTGCAGGTTACAAGGAGCTATCTCTAACCTTTGCTGATCCCACCCTACTGGGGATGATATAAAAATCACTACACGACCCGCTGTTTAGAAAAGGTTTTGTTTGCTTACCTTTTACTTTTAAGGAGGCAGTTGTCTGTTCATCCCCAGAGTCACAGGTGTATTCTCCAGCATCTTCAAGTTTTAAGTCATGAATAATCAGCTCAACGCTAGAACCTTTTTGCTTCATTTCATATTTGTTATTGGGCTCAAGTAGCACAGATCCTTTTTTCCACATTACAGGAGCATCAGGTTTGGTCAGCTCGCACTGCAATGTGGCAACACTCCCTTCTTTATGCTCTTTATTCTGAAGCTTCTTCTTGAAAAGCACTGGAAGCGCTAGAACGGTAAATTCAAGCAACTTCTTGATTAAGAGCCTCAAAAGAACTTCATCACAGCTACATTTTACAAATTAGCAAATGTGTATGCTCACAAGACAACATGAAATAACTGTTCACATGAATAACAACTTATATATTTTCATCATACATATAAATGCACATGATTACTACAAGATTTCCTTGCACATATTTGGTCATAGATAAAATAAAGTCATTATGAAACATGAGTGCGGCATCAGCAGCGGGTGGAGGCGGAGCAACACGGCAGAGCAACTACAAGAGGCCCCAGAGGCTCAGGTAGGCCTCAGTGCGGCATCGGCAGCGGGTGGAGGCGGAGCAGCGTGGCAGAGCGACTACAAGAGGCCCCAGAGGCTCAGGTAGGCCTCAGTGCGGCATCGGCAGCGGGTGGAGGCGGAGCAGTGTGGCAGAGCGACTACAAGAGGCCCCAGAGGCTCAGGTAGGCCTCAGTGCGGCATCGGCAGCGGGCGGAGGCGGAGTAGCACGGCAGAGCGACTACAAGAGGCCCCAGAAGCTCAGGTAGGCCTCAGTGCGGCATCGGCAGCGGGTGGAGGTGGAGCAGCGCGGCACAGCGACTACAAGAGGCCCCAGAGGCTCAGGTAGGCCTCAGTGCGGCATCGGCAGCGGGTGGAGGCGGAGCAGTGTGGCAGAGCGACTACAAGAGGCCCCAGAGGCTCAGGTAGGCCTCAGTGCGGCATCGGCAGCGGGCGGAGGCGGAGTAGCACGGCAGAGCGATTACAAGAGGCCCCAGAAGCTCAGGTAGGCCTCAGTGCGGCATCGGCAGCGGGTGGAGGCGGAGCAGCGCGGCACAGCGACTACAAGAGGCCCCAGAGGCTCAGGTAGGCCTCAGTGCGGCATCGGCAGCGGGTGGAGGCGGAGCAGCGCGACTACAAGAGGCCCCAGAGGCTCAGGTAGGCGTACCAACCTCCAATCTCAGGCAAGGAGAGAGGTTAAAAAGTATTCAAGGTGTGACATCACCACAAAACAGGTAGGTGATTGGTTGGAGTATTTCTCTCGTTTTAAAACTTTAAGTCTGTGGTTTATAGTTTTTAAGGTTGCTGTGGTGTACCAAGGCCTTTCTGGTGCAGAGTGACTGTTGGTAAACCATTTAACTGGGGTAACTAGAGGGATTGATTTAATTTAAATCCAATTAATTAAAGGGGATACTAGCATCTAAAATCGGGCAGAGGGTGTCCATAACTAACAATAAAAAATTTAATTAATTACATAGAATGGAGCAGCTGATGTGTTACTGTTGCGAGATGTGGGAGCCGGTGAACCCCATTGAGGCTCACGGTGATTACGTCTGTGACAAGTGTCTGCTGCTACAGGAACTCCAGCTCCATGTTGATAAGCTGGAGTCTGAGCTTCAGACACTGCGACACATCAGGGAGGGGGAGAAGTACCTGGACTCTGTGTATCAGGAGGTGGTCACACCTATGAAGTTAAGTAATTCAGATGTAGCCCATGGTCAGGGACAGGACGGTGTGACTACGAGGCAGGTACGGGGATCCAGGAGGTAGAGCTGGAGGAGCCGCAGCCCTTGCTCTTGACCAACAGGTTCGAGGTTCTTACTCCCTGTGGGGAGAGGAGCAGGGACTGCAGGGAGGATGAGCAACCTGGCCACAGCACCGTGGAACAGGGGGCCATTCAAGAGGGGGGAGTAAATAGAAATGTTGTAGTGGTAGGGGATAGTATTATTAGGGGGATAGATAGAGTTCTCTGCAGCCGAGAGCGAGAGTCCCGAAGGCTGTGTTGCCTACCCGGTGCCAGGGTTAAGGACATCTCCTCTGGGCTGGAAAGCAACTTGCAGTGGGAGGGGGTGGATCCAGTTGCCGTGGTCCATGTTGGTGCAAACGACGTAGATAGGACTAAGAAGCCGGTTCTGTTAAAGGAGTATGAGCAGCTAGGGGTCAAATTAAAAAACAGAACCTCAAGGGTAATAATCTCTGGATTATTACCTGAGCCACGAGCGAATTTGGCTAGGACAAATAAAATTAGAGAGTTAAATGTGTGGCACAAAGACTGGTGTGGGAGAAATGGGTTTTGCTTCCTGGGACACTGGCACCAGTACTGGGGCAGGAGGGAACTGTTCCGTTGGGACGGGCTTCACTTGGCCAGTGCTGGGACTAGAGTCCTGGCGGATCATATAACTAGGGCTGTAGAGAGGGCTTTAAACTAACTAGTGGGGGGGAGGTTCCTAGAGAGCAAATAATAAAAATGACAACAGAGAAGGTCATAGACTTAGGTAGCAGTGGGGAAATTAAAAACCAGAGCGTGTCAGGAAGGGGCAGAAGGTATGGAGTAAAAGGTAAAGTAATAAAAAGGGCAAAAGCAGGAACTAAGTGTCACAAAACATATTTGAAAGTTCTCTATCTGAATGCACGTAGCATTCGTAACAAAATAGACGAGTTAATGGCACAAATAACTACATATGGGTATGATCTTGTGGCCATTACAGAAACATGGCTGCAGGGTGACAATGCCTGGGAATTAAACATACCAGGTTATTTAACGATCAGGAAGGACAGGCAGGAAGGAAGGGGAGGTGGGGTGGCTATATTAATAAAGGAAGGAATCACTGTAATACAGAGAAATGATATTGGGTCAAAAGATCAGGATAATGAAACAGTTTGGGTGGAGGTAAGGAATAATAAGGGGAAAAAAACACTATTGGGCGTAGTCTATAGGCCTCCGAACAGTTGCAACTCTGTTGGACGGAGTATCAATCAGGAAATAGTTGAGGCTTGTAATAAGGGAGCATCTATAATTATGGGGGATTTCAACTATCATATTAATTGGACAAATCAAATTGGGCAGGGCTGCCTTGAGGATGAGTTCATTGAGTGTATTAGGGATGGGTTTCTTGAGCAGTATGTAACTGAACCGACCAGGGGGCAAGCAACCTTAGATCTGGTCCTGTGTAACGAGACAGGATGAATTAAAAATGTCCTAGTAAAGGATCCCCTTGGAATGAGTGACCATAACATAGTTGAATTCCATATTCAATTAGAGGGTGAGAAGGTTGGATCTCAAACAAGCGTGCTAAGCTTGAATAAAGGAGACTATGAAGGTATGAGAGCGGAATTGAGTAGAGTGGATTGGGAAAATAGATTAAAGGGTAAGACGATACATGATCAGTGGTGTACATTTAAGGAGTTATTTTACAACTTCCAAAAAAAATATATTCCACTGAGAAGAAAAGGGTGTAAAAGAAAAGACAGCCATCGTGGCTAAGTAAAGAAATTAAGGATAGTATTCGACTAAAAACAAGGGCATATAAGGTAGCCAAATCTAGTGGGAGGATAGAGGATTGGGAAAACTTTAAAAGACAGCAAAAAATAACAAAAAGATTGATTAAGAAAGGGAAGATAGATTATGAAAGTAAATTAGCAAAAAATATAAAAACAGATAGTAAGAGTTTTTATAGTTATATAAAAAGAAAAAGGGTGGCTAAAGTAAATGTTGGTCCCTTAGAGGATGAGACCGGGAAATTAATGGTGGGAAATATGGAGATGGCAAAAACACTGAATGAATATTTTGTATCAGTCTTTACAGTAGAAGACACTAAGAATATCCCAACACTGGACAAACAGGGGGCTATGGGGGGGGGGGGGGGGGAGGAGCTAAACACGATCAAATCACTAAGGAAGTGGTACTCGGTAAAATAATGGGACTCAAGGCGGATAAATCACCTGGACCTGATGGCTTACATCCTAGGGTCTTGAGGGAAGTGGCGGTAGGGATTGTGGATGCATTGGTAATAATTTTCCAAAACTCCCTGGGCTCAGCAAAGGTCCCGGCAGACTGGAAAACTGCTAATGTAACACCCTTATTTAAAAAGGGCAGTAGACAGAAGGCTGGAAACTATAGACCGGTTAGCCTAACATCTGTGGTAGGCAAAATATTGGAGTCCATTATTAAGGAGACAGTAACAGGACATTTGGATAATCATAATTTAATAGGACAAAGTCAGCATGGTTTTATGAAGGGGAAGTCATGTTTGACAAATTTGCTGGAGTTCTTTGAGGAAGTAACTGATACGCTTGTCAATTAATCCATAAAAAGCGATGAATTAGGATAGTAATGAAAAGGTTTTTTATTAACTAAAGAACAGAGCATGCCTCTCGTGGACGACTGGTTCCAAGAAGGAAGTGGGTTGCCGAGCAGCCACCTTTATACCAGGTCATGTCGGCGGAGCCATGGGTGGAGCCAGCTGAGGCATGCATTGGTACACAGTGAATAGCAAGAGGTAACAATGTGTAATAACGATAACAGTAGTGAACAACAGTGAACAACAATGAAAACGATAACAGTGGTTTACCACAGTAACATATAGGGTGGATAAAGGGGAACCAGTGGACGTAGTGTATTTAGACTTCCAAAAGGCATTTGACAAGGTGCCACACAAAAGATTATTGCTTAAGATAAAAAATCACGGGATTGGGGGTAATATTCTGGCATGGATAGAGGATTGGCTATCTAACAGAAGGCAGAGAGTTGGGATAAATGGTTCATTCTCAGACTGGCAATCAGTAACTAGTGGTGTTCCGCAGGGGTCAGTGCTGGGTCCCCAACTCTTTACAATCTATATTAACGATTTGGAGGAGGGGACCGAGTGTAACATATCAAAGTTTGCAGATGATACTAAGATGGGAGGGAAAGTAGTGAGTGAGGAGGACATAAAAAACCTGCAAGGGGACATAGACAGGCTAAGTAAGTGGGCAGAGATTTGGCAGATGGAATACAATACTGGAAAGTGTGAGGTTATGCAATTTGGCAGGAAAAATCGTAGAGCAAGTTATTATCTTAATGGCAAGAAACTGGAAAGTACTGAAGTACAAAGGGATCTGGGGGTCCTGGTGCACGAAACTCAAAAGGTTAGTATGCAGGTGCAGCAAGTGATTAAGAAGGCCAATGGAATGTTGGCTTTCATTGCTAGGGGGATAGAATATAAAAATAGGGAGGTATTGCTTCAGTTGTGCAAGGTATTGGTGAGACCGCACCTGGAATACTGCATACAGTTTTGGTGTCCATACTTAAGAAAAGACATACTTGCTCTCGAGTCAGTACAAAGAAGGTTCACTCGGTTAATCCCGGGGATGAGGGGATGGACATATGAGGAGAGGTTGAGTAGATTGGGACTCTACTCATTGGAGTTCAGAAGAATGAGAGGCGATCTTATTGAAACATATAAGATTGTGAAGGGGTTGGATTGGGTGGATGCGGGGAGGATGTTCCCGATGATGGGTGAAACTAGAACTAGGGGGCATAGTCTTAGAATAAGGGGCTGCTCTTTCAAAACTGAGATGAGGAGGAACTACTTCACTCAGAGGGTGGTAGGTCCATGGAATATGCTGCCCCAAAAAGCTGTAGAAGCTACATCATTACATAAATTTAAAACAGAAATAGACAGTTTCCTAGAAGTAAAACGAATAAAGGGTTATGGGGAGCGGGCAGGATTTTGGACATGAGTCTAGGTTCGGATCGGTCATGGCCCTGTGGGTAGTGGAGCGGGCCCAGGGGCCGTGTAGCCTGATCCTGCTCCTATTTCGTGTGTCTAATTCTGTTAGATTCAGGAGATGGTTCTGTGATAGTAGATTGGCGGTTAGGATCAGATCAGCCATGATCTTATTGAATGGCGGAGCAGGCTCGAGGGGCCGATTGGCCTACTCCTGCTCCTATTTCTTATGTTCTTATGTTGCCTTCCATATTTGAGCAAGAAATGGTGAAACAAGAGAATTCTTACTCTCTCTTCTAATAAAGCAATCCTCTACATTGGATTAGCCTCGTCATTCAACTGGAGAAAACAGATGGTCTTTATTGCCATAATAGCTTATGGTATCATTGTCAACATGATGGTTTCCCTCCTCATACAGCCAACCGTCTTAGCACCTGAGGTCACTTCTCAATTCTCTTCAGCTAAAGAGTCTGGCAATAGCAGCACAGCCAATGGAAGTGTTGTAAAAATAACAAATGCTACATGAGGGTTTTTTTATGGCAGTAATCGATCCCAAGATAATTATAAAGAATATAATTCAGCCTATCTTAACTCACCCTTCCAGAAAAACCTGAATGCTTCACAGCAATATAGAACTACTCTTTCCATAGAATCATGGAATGTTACAGCACAGAAAGAGGCCACAGGGACGTTATCAGGCAAAATTTGATACCGAGCCCCATAGAGATATTAGGACAGGTGAATAAAGCTGCTTGGTCAAAGAGGTAGATTTTAAGGGCCAACTTAAACAACGAGAGAGTGGTAGAGGCAGACAGGTTTAGGGAGGGAATTCCAAAGCTTAGGACCTAGGCAGCTGAAGGCACGGCCACCAATGGGGAGATGAAGGAAATCGGGGGTTAAACAAGAGGCCAGAATTGGAGGAGCGCAGAGATCTTGGAGGGTTGTCGGAGGTTACAGAGATAGGGACGGGCGAGGCCATGGAGGAATTTGAAAACAAGAATGAGAATTTTAAAATCGAGGCGTTGCTGGGCCGGGAGGCAATGTAGGTCAGCGAGCACAGGGGTGATGAGTGAACAGGACTTGGTGCAAGTTGGGATGTCCTCAGGTGAGTCCAGAAGGGTGGAAGGAGGGGACTCAGGAGGCGAGTGCATGGTGTCCGGTAGGAATCCGCGGTTTTAATGTGGATCGGGAAGAGCGCTCCTACTCCTCCTGGCTCCACATTAAGGTAAGTAAAAAACATTAAACTTACCTTGTGGGTGGCAGCTGCCAGCGGTCCTTTTAAGGATCGCTAGTTTGGCTGCTGTGCGTCTGAGAAAACTGACCATAGCATGTACGGCGCATGCTGTGGTCAGTCGTAAACAGATTTTACAAAGGAGCCTGAAGCAGGCACTAGACCCCGATTTGCATAAGTTTCAGGCATGCGGCACACTTCCGGTATGGAATGTGCACGTTGCATGCCACACACAATATAGGGTCTATAACAATGTCCCCTGTAAGTTTTTTTTGGGCTGCGTGGACCCTTTAACGGGCAGCGCAGCCCATTCAAAATTCCACTCGTATGGTTTTCCAATTTAAAAGCCGGCTTACTGGCCGCGCGGGAGCTCAAGAGCGCTGCACAGCCGCACAGTTTAAAGGGAACATTGGTCCACAGCACCTGTTTTTCACCAAAAAACACAGCCATTACACAATCAAATTTCTAGGCCATTATGTTGTGCAACCTTTAAAAACTTTTCAATACCGCGCAAATCTAAACCTATATGTAAAGAAATGAAAAGCATGAGGAAAATGAATTCAGTACCAACAGAGGCAACACAATAAAAAAAATTAACAGAATTCAAGTAACATAAGAAATACTAAAGGTTGATTTTACAAATATGCTTCTGGTACAGACTTTTGCCCACTTACGCTCATTTTGGGAATTTGAGTACAAAAAGAAAATACTGCAGATGCTGGAAATCTGAAATAAAAACAGAAAATGCTGGAGAAACTCAGCAGGTTAGGCAGCATCTGTGAAGAGAGAAACAGAGTTAACGTTTGAGGTTCTGACGAAAGGTCATCGACCTGAAACGTTAACTCGGTTTCTCTCTTCACAGCTGCTGCCTGACCTGCTGAGTTTCTCCAGCATTTTCTGTTTTTATTTGGGAATTCGAGTGTTGTATTAAGCAAGCCCTGCAGGATTTTATCATAGAATAATGCAGCACAGAAGGAGGCCATTCGGCCCATTGAGTCTGCGCCGGCTCTATGTTTGCAATTGTTATCACTAATCAATATAGCACCTACAGGCGGATTCTACTTAATTACGTCTTTCCAGTTAAAAAAAATTAATTCCTGGGATGTGGGCATTGCTGGCAAGGCCAGCATTTATTGCCCATCCCTAGCTGCCCTTGAGAAGGTGGTGGTGAGCCACCTTCTTAAACCACTGCAGTCCTTGTGGTGCAGGTACTCCCATAGTGCTGTTAGGGAGGGAGTTCCAGGATTTTGACCCAGCGACAATGAAGGAACGGCGATATATTTCCAAGTCTTATAGTTGTTACACAGTACCTTTCATGTATTTTCAGGACTTTTTATAACGAGTCAAAATAAAGTTTAAAATATAATTACTCCTTAATTTCTGAAAATGAATTGTCTTTATTATACAAGTGATAATTGTTTCAAAGCCAGTCTTCAAATCAGATTATTAAAATGGTCACAAATATGATCTACAGTAAATTGATTTTTGTATGAAATTCACTCTACCTGTTTCTTGTTCAAGAGAAAACTGACTTCCAATATTATACTACATTATATGTTAAACTTTATGTAAGAGTAAAGTAAAGGCAATGAAATTCTATTTAGCATTTTAAATCATTCATTTTGCCAGGGAGAGAGCCATAAAGCAGGCAGAAACAAAGAGAAGAAGATATCAGAATTGCAAGAGGTGCAATGACACAAGAAATAAGAAAAATGAAAGAGCCCTATATAAAATGAGTGGGAGGAATGAGTAGCACAAGTAAAAGTAAATGACAAAAGGTAAAAAAATAAGATACTGTAAAAAGAGAAGCTAAAAAGGACAAGAAGAATAAAAGATAAGAGAAATATTACACCTTCAGTTCTCCTAATTCCATATACCCCTGCAATTTTATATAAAATCAACAGAACGTGTTCTGATTATAATTGTCCTGAAAAAAACATGTGAACTACCCTCTTCAAGCAGTCAATTGAATTATACCAACAGAAAATGCTGGAAATACTCAGCAGGCCAGGCAGCATCCGTGGAGAGAGAAACAGAGTTAACGTTTCAGGTCTGGGACCCTTCATCAGAACTGGAAAAAGCGAGAGATGTAACAGATATTAAGCAGGTGCAGAGACGGGGGGGGGGGGGGGTGGTTTAGGAGGGGAGGAAGGAATGGAAAGAATATCCTGTACTTTTGTAAGAGGCAGGAAAGATAAAATGTTGCAAATGGGAATGGCAAAAATCATACTGCATGAAAAATGGGGGCAGGGATAATTATCTGATATTGTTGAACTCAATGTTGAGTCCGGCAGGCTGCAAAGTGCCCAATTGAAAGATGAGGGCCTAGAAATTGAGTAGCCTTAGCGCCGCATTTGAGGCGCTAGAGGGCCTAGCGCTGGAGTTATGGCCAGTTTAGAAATTCCCTGGGGCCCTAGAATCGGCGGTAGACCGGTTGCGCTGCGCCGGCACCGATGACGTCATCGGTGTGCGCAGCGTCCCGGTTGCCGTGGTGACGGGCCCCAGCGCCGAAATTGAGTTGCGGCCGCCTCGCCCGTGGCAGCCGCAACTAAGATTTTTTCAACCGAGTCTTCCCCGAGTTAGCGCCGGCGCATTAAGGTCGCGCGGCGGCCGGCCGCTTTCCCGCCGGCCGCCTGCCCGCACCTCCCTCCCTGGACTCCTCCACCGCCCCCCCGCGGAACAGATGCGTCTGGCCTGCAAGCCCGGCACTTGTCCGAGGTGCCGGGCTCATTTTTTTCAATATTTGAACGGACAGCGGGCGGGTGCAGGCAGCTCCTCCTTAACTGAAGGAGGAGGCCTGCACTTCCCCAGCCTGCCGCACCGCATCGGGTCCCGCAGCGCCGGATTAGCGCCGCAATGTGGCAGTCAGCGCCCATTGGGAGGCGCTCACGCCCGCCAGTAGCGCCGGCAGCCGTCTGGGCGCGGCGCTACTGAATTTTTGGCGCGCGCAGGGGGGCTTAGCGCCGGCGCTAAATTTCCGGCGCTAAAGCTCTGGCGCGGCGCCAACTCAATTTCTAGGCCGAGGTGCTGTTCCTCTAGCTTACGTTGAGCTTCATTGGAACAATGCAATAGCCCGAGGACAGAGAGATCAGAGTGGGAGTGAAGCGGTGAATTAAAGTGACAGGCGACCGGAAGCTAAGGGTCACCCGTACGGACTGAACGGAGGTGTTCCGCAAAGCGGTCGCCCAATCTGCGTTTGGTCTCCCCAATGTAGAGGAGACCGCATCGTGAGCAGCGAATACAGTATATTAAATTGCAAGAAGTACAAGTAAATCGCTGTTTCACCTGGAAGGGGTGTTTGGGGCCCTGGACAGTGGGAAGGGAGGAGGTAAAAGGGCATGTGTTGCATCTCCTGCGCTTGCACGGGAAGGTGCCAGGTGAAGGAGCAGGGCTGTTGGGGGTGATTGAGGAGTGGATCAGGGTGTCGCGGAGGGAGCGGTCCCTTCGGAATGCTGAAAGGGGAGGTGAGGGGAAGATGTCTTTGGTGGTGGGATCACGTTGGAGGTGGCGGAAATGGCGGAGGATGATCCGTTGAATGTGGAGGCTGGTGGGGTGAAAGGTGAGGACAAGGGGAACCCTATCGTGGTTCTGGGAGGGAGGGGCAGGGGTGAGAGCAGAAGTGCGGGAAATAGAATGGACACGGTCAAGGGCCGTGTCAACCACGGTAGAGGGGAATCCTCGGTTGAGGAAAAAGGAAGACATGTCAGAAGCACTAGTATGGAAGGTGGCATCGTCAGAACAGACGCGGCGGAGACAGAGAAACTGGGAGAATGGAATAGAGTCCTCACAGGAAGCGGGGTGGGAGGAAGTGTAGTCCAGGTAGCTGTGGGAGTCGGTGGGCTTGTAGTGGATGTTTGTTGAAAGCCGATCGCCAGAAATGGAGACGGAGAAGTCAAGGAAGGGAAGGGAAGAGCCGGAGATGGACCATGTGAAGGTGAGGGAAGGGTGGAAATTGGAAGTAAAGTGAATGAACTTATCTAGTTCAGGGTGAGAGCAGGAAACGGCACCAATACAGTCATCGATGTACCGGAACTAGATAAGTTCATTCACTTTACTTCCAATTTACACCCTTCCCTCACCTTCACATGGTCCATCTCCGACTCTTCCCTTCCCTTCCTTAACTTCTCCGTCTCCATTTCTGGCGATCGGCTTTCAACAAACATCCACTACAAGCCCACCGACTCCCACAGCTACCTGGACTACACTTCCTCCCACCCCACTTCCTGTAAGGACTCTATTCCATTCTCCCACTTTCTCC
Source organism: Somniosus microcephalus (assembly GCF_052327205.1). Classification (NCBI taxonomy): domain Eukaryota; kingdom Metazoa; phylum Chordata; class Chondrichthyes; order Squaliformes; family Somniosidae; genus Somniosus; species Somniosus microcephalus. The sequence goes on along the minus strand of NC_140991.1, from coordinate 24,818,678 downwards.
GTCTCCGCCGCGTCTGTTCTGACGATGCCACCTTCCATGCTAGTGCTTCTGACATGTCTTCCTTTTTCCTCAACCGAGGATTCCCCTCTACCGTGGTTGACACGGCCCTTGACCGTGTCCGTTCTATTTCCCGCACTTCTGCTCTCACCCCGACCCTCCCTCCCAGAACCACGATAGGGTTCCCCTTGTCCTCACCTTTCACCCCACCAGCCTCCACATTCAACGGATCATCCTCCGCCATTTCCGCCACCTCCAACGTGATCCCACCACCAAAGACATCTTCCCCTCACCTCCCCTTTCAGCATTCCGAAGGGACCGCTCCCTCCGCGACACCCTGATCCACTCCTCAATCACCCCCAACAGCCCTGCTCCTTCACCTGGCACCTTCCCGTGCAAGCGCAGGAGATGCAACACATGCCCTTTTACCTCCTCCCTTCCCACTGTCCAGGGCCCCAAACACCCCTTCCAGGTGAAACAGCGATTTACTTGTACTTCTTGCAATTTAATATACTGTATTCGCTGCTCACGATGCGGTCTCCTCTACATTGGGGAGACCAAACGCAGATTGGGCGACCGCTTTGCGGAACACCTCCGTTCAGTCCGTACGGGTGACCCTTAGCTTCCGGTCGCCTGTCACTTTAATTCACCGCTTCACTCCCACTCTGATCTCTCTGTCCTCGGGCTATTGCATTGTTCCAATGAAGCTCAACGTAAGCTGGAGGAACAGCACCTCATCTTTCGATTGGGCACTTTGCAGCCTGCCGGACTCAACATTGAGTTCAACAATTTCAGATAATTATCCCTGCCCCCATTTTTCATGCAGTATGATTTTTGCCATTCCCATTTGCAACATTTTATCTTTCCTGCCTCTTACAAAAGTACAGGATATTCTTTCTATTCCTTCCTCCCCTCCTAAACCGCCCCCACCCACCCCCGTCTCTGCACCTGCTTAATATGTTACATCTCTCGCTTTTTCCAGTTCTGATGAAGTGTCCCAGACCTGAAACGTTAACTCTGTTTCTCTCTCCACGGATGCTGCCTGGCCTGCTGAGAATTTCCAGCATTTTCTGTTGTTATTTCAGATTTCCAGCATCCGCAGTATTTTGCTATTATAATTGAATTATACAGTTAGTCTTGATGCTCCAGGAGAATGTTTATAAGTGCTTACAAAAAAATCATAAGATTTAACTGCTATGAGTAAAGTTGATTGTCCTACCCTTCACTTTTAAGCAACTCTTCGTCTTTTTGTCGCCAGAATCACAGGTATATTCTCCAGAGTCTTCGAGCTTTAGATGGTGAATAAGCAATTCAACACTGGAACCATTTTGCTTCATTTCATGTTTGTCACTTGGATGAAGTAGAATAGATCCCTTTCTCCACTCCACTGGGGCATCTGACTTAGTAAGCTCACAGCAAAGTGTGGCAGTATCTTCCTCCTGAGCTTCCATATTCTGAAGCTCTTTTTTGAAGTGCACAGGCAGGGCTAATAGAAACAATAATTTCACTACTTAATTCAAGCAGATGACGACGACGCAGGATCATAAATGACGCAGGCACTATTCTCACAGTTCTCCAATACCAAAACCTCTGAACTCAGAAAAGCCTGACATTATTGTATTGATAAAGGAAATGCAGTGGATGTTATATATATTTGCAAGAGACATTTCATAAGGTTTTGCATAGGCTAATTTGTTGGTTCTACAGAAAACTGCATTATTCCCAACTGCAATTCCGCCCTTTCAATGCACTGCAGGTTACAAGGAACTATCTCTAACCTTTGCTGATACATCATCCCTAGTAGGGTGGAATCTAACGTCACAACACGACCCTCTGTTTAGGAAAGGTTTTGTTTGCCTTACCTTTTACTTTTAAGGAGGCAGTTGTCTGTTCATCCCCAGAGTCACAGGTGTATTCTCCAGCATCTTCAAGTTTTAAGTCATGAATAATCAGCTCAACGCTAGAACCTTTTTGCTTCATTTCATATTTGTTACTGGGCTCAAGTAGCACAGATCCTTTTTCCCATTTTACAGGAGCATCAGCTTTGGTCAGCTCGCACTGCAATGTGGCAACACTCCCTTCTTTATGCTCTTTATTCTGAAGCTTCTTCTTGAAAAGCACTGGAAGCGCTAGAACGGTAAATTCAAGCAACTTCTTGATTAATAGCCTCAAAAGAACTTCTTCACAGCTACATTTGACGAATTAGCAAATGTGTACGCTCACAAGACAACATGAAATAACTTCACATGAATAACAACTTAGATATTTTCATACAGAATTAAAATTATAGATAATAACAACAGAAAATGCTGGAAATACTCAGCAGGCCCGGCAGCATCCGTGGAGACAGAAACAGAGTTAACGTTTCAGGTCTGGGACCCTTTCCTCATGTCACCTCTGGTTCTTTTGCCAATCACCCTAAATCTGTGCCCTCTCGTTATCGACCCTTCAGCCTTTGGAAACAGTTTCTCTTGATTTACTCTATCTAAATCCTTCAAGATTTTAAACATCTTTATCAAATCTCCTCTTCGCCTTCTCTGCTCCAAGGAGAACAACCCCATCTTCTCCAGTCTATCAATGTAACTGTATTCCCTCATCGCTAGAACCATTCTAGTAAATCTCTTCTGTACCCTCTCCAAAGCCTTCACGTCCTTCCTTAAGTGTGGTGCCCAGAATTAGACACAATACTCCAGCTGGGGCTGAACTAGTGTTTTATATAGGTTTAGCATAACTTCCTGGCTTTTGTACTCTATGGCTCTATTTATAAAGCCCAGGATCCCATCTGCTTTATTAACTGCTTTTTTAACCTGTCCTGCCACCTTCAAAGATTTGTGCAGAAGCACCCCAGGTCTCTCTGTTCTTGCACCCCCTTTAAAACTGCACCATTTAGAATGTATGGTCTCTCCTCAGTTTTCCTACCAAAATGTATCAGCTCACACTTCTCTGCATTGAATTTCATCTGCCTTGTGTCTGCCCACTCCACCAGCCTGTCTATGTCTTCTTGAAGTCTATTACTATCTTCCTCACTGTTTTCTATATTTCCAAGTTTAGTGTCATCTGCAAATTTTGAAATTGTGCTCTGTACCCCCAAGCCTAAGTCATTAATGAATATCAAAAACAGCAGTGGTCCTAGTACTGAACCTTGGGGAACGCCACTGTATATCTCCCTCCAGTCCGAAAAACAGCCATTCACTACAACTCTGTTTTCTATCCCTTAGCCAATTTTGTATCCATGCTGCTACTGCCCTTTTTTACCCCTTGGGCTTCAATTTTGCTAACAAGCCTAATATGTGGTACTTTATCAAACACACTGGGGGTGATTTTCTGAAGTCGGAGGAGGCGGGTTTGTAGTTGGGAAAGGTGGGAAAATTAGATTCAAAGAGGTCGAGTTCGGAACCCACCTCCGTGGGATTTTGCCGGTGCACGTTTTGGAGGTCGGGAAACGCTCCCGCCTCCTACTGGCCATTGCGCTAATTAACTTCGTTAAATGCTTGTTAAGGGCCTCTCTAAGCCTATTTTGAGAGGCCCTCGTGAATTTCCCAACATTTCGGCACGCTCCATGCAACTCCTGAACCATGCCAGGTAAACCTGGCGGGTTGACTCGTGGGTGGCCTCCTCACTGCTGCAGGTCTAACAAGACATCATTTACTGCAGCAAGGATTACTTGCAGGTGCCAGACCTTGGCTTTAAAAGGAAACTGAGCACTTTTAGAAGGCCTTCCGAAGTCGGAGGTGCTGCAGCTTGACTCCATCAACTGTGGGACCTCCTTGGAAGACGCTCTCCCCACTTGCAATGAGCGCTTCCCCAAAGGAGGCATCTACAAGCAGCATGGGAACCATTCATTTTCTTTCACCATGGACCTCAGATGAGGATGAGGACCATCCAGGGCAGCAGCAGAACCAGGCAGCTCAGCAGCAACATCAGCAGGAGCCCCAACCTCCTGCTCAGCCACCTGATGCTGCACAGGGCAGAAGGCACCAGCGCATCGAGGCACCTCGCCGCAGGAGATACCCCCCACAGAGGGTTTACAGACAAAGGATGAGCTACCTCAACATGAGTGAGCAGCAGTGCCAAAGGAGGTTGAGACTTTCGCAAGAGGTTGGCTGAGAGATCTGCGGCCTGCTGCAGCAAGACCTGGTGCTCAGAGGAACGGGTGGACACCCCATACCAGTGGCTGTCAAAGTCACCACCGCACTCAACTTCTTTGCCTCAGGCTCCTTCCAGGGATCATCAGCAGCATCTCCCAATCAGCCGCCCACAGTTGCATCACCCAGGTTACCGATGCCCTTTTTGCTAAGGCCCACAATTACATCCAGTTCACAAGGGATCAAGCAAATATAACCGTCCGTTCGGTTGGATTCGCAAATATGGCAAAAATTAAAAAGCAGAACCACATGGGTAATAATCTCTGGATTACTACCTGAGCCATGAGCAAATTTGGCTAGGGTAAATAAAATCAGAGAGTTAAATGCGTGGCTCAAAGACTGGTGTGGGAGAAATGGGTTTTGCTTCTTGGGACACTGGCACCAGTACTGGGACGGGGGCGAGCTGTTCCGTTGGGATGGACTTCACTTGGCCAGTGCTGGGACTAGAATCCTGGTGAATCGAATAACTAGGGCTGTAGAGAGGGCTTTAAACTAATTAATGGGGGGGAGGTTTCAAGAGAGCGAAAAATAAAAATGTCAGCGGAGAAGGCAATAGAGCAAGGTAGCAGTGGGGGAATTAAAAACCAGAGCGTGTCAGGAAGGGACAGAATGTATAAAGATAAAGGTAGAGTAGTAAAGGGGGTAAAAGCAGGAATAAATTGTCACAAAACATATTTAAAAGTTCTTTATCTGAATGCACGCAGCATTCGTAACAAAATAGGCGAGTTGACGGTACAAATAACTACACAAGCATATGATCTGGTGGCCATTACAGAAACATGGCTGCAAGGTGACCATGACTGGGAACTAAACATCCAGGGGTATTTGACAATTAGGAAGGACAGACAGGAAGGAAAGGGAGGTGGGGTGGCTATGTTAATAAAGGATGGAATCACTGCAATAGTCAGAAATGATATTGGGTCAAAGGATCAGGATAGTGAAACAGTTGGGGTGGAGATAAGGAATAATAAGGGGAAAAAGTCAGTAGTGGGCGTAGTCTATAGGCCTCCTAACAGTTGCAACTCTGTTGGTCGGAGTATAAATCAGGAAATAGTTGGGGCTTGTAATAAGGGAACAACTATAATCATGGGTGATTTTAACTTTCATATTGACTGGACAAATCAAATTGGGCAGGGCAGCCCTGAGGAAGAGTTTATAGAGTGCATTAGGGACGGGTTCCTTGAGCAGTATGTAACTGAACCAACCAGGGAACAGGCAATCTTAGATCTGGTCCTGTGTAATGAGACAGGATTAATAAAAAATGTCCTAGTAAAGGATCCCCTTGGAATGAGTGACCATAACATGGTTGAATTCCGAATTCAGTTGGAGGGTGAGAGAGTTGGATCTCAAACCCGTACTAAGCTTAAATAAAGGAGACTATGAAGGTATGAGAGCAGAGTTGGCTAAAGTGGACTGGGAAAATAGACTAAAGTGTAAGACGGTACATGAGCAGTGGTGTACATTCAAGGAGATATTTCAGCACTTTCAAGAAAAATATATTCCAGTGAGGAAAAAGGAGCGTAAAACAAACAACAGCCATCCGTGGCTAAGTAAAGTAATAAAGGATAGTATCCGACTGAAAACAAGGGCATATAACGTAGCCAAATCTAGTGGGAGGATAGAAGATTGGGAAGCATTTAAAAGCCAACAAAGAATAACTAAAAGATTAATTAAGAAAGGGAAGATAGATTATGAAAGTAAACTAGCAAAAAATATAAAAACAGATAGCAAGAGTTTCTACAGTTATATAAAAAGAAAAAGGGTGGCTAAAGTGAATGTTGGTCCCTTAGAGGACGAGACCGGGAAATTAGTGGTGGGGAACATGGAGATGGCAAAAATGCTGAACAAATATATTGTATCAGTCTTTACAGTAGAGGACACTAAAAATATCCCAACACTGGACATACAGGGTGTGATAAAAATGCTAACTTCCGGGAAGTTATGTCATCACTTCCTGTGAACTATGAACTATGAACTGTGTAATTACCTCACTTCCTGTAAATGTCACTTCCTGTTGGACTGGTATAAATACTGGTCTGTTCAGTATTGTAAGAGGCTTCTACCAGAGGCATGGTAAAGACCTCTCTTGTATATAGTGTGTTTATAAGTTACTTAAAGCTTACTTTAAAGTTACTTGATGGTAAGTCTCCTTTTTCTTACATCACAGGGGGTTTTAGGGGGGAGCTAAACACGATTAAAATCATCAAGGAGGTGGTACTCGGTAAGATAATGGGACTAAAGGCGGATAAATCCCCTGGACCTGATGGCTTACATCCTAGGGTCTTGAGAGAAGTAGCGGTAGGGATTGTGGATGCATTGGTGGTAATTTTCCAAAACTCCCTGGATTCAGGAAAGGTCCCAGCAGATTGGAAAACTGCTAATGTAACACCCTTATTTAAAAAGGGAGGCAGACAAAAGGCTGGAAACTATAGACCAGTTAGCCTAACATCTGTGGTTGGTAAAATATTGGAGTCCATTATTAAGGAAGTAGTAACAGGACATTTGGATAAGCATAATTTAATCGGACAGAGTCAGCATGGTTTTACGAAGGGGAAGTCATGTTTGACAAATTTGCTCGAATTCTTTGAGGACGTAACAAACAGGGTAGATAAAGGGGAACCAGTGGATGTGGTGTATTTGGACTTCCAAAAGGCATTTGACAAGGTGCCACACAAAAGATTACTGCACAAGATAAAAAATCACGGGATTGGGGGCAATATACTGGCATGGGTGGAAGATTGGCTATCTAACAGAAAACAGAGAGTTGGGATAAATGGTTCATTCTCGGGTTGGCAATCAGTAACTAGTGGTGTTCCGCAGGGGTCAGTGCTGGGACCCCAACTCTTTACAATCTATATTAACGATTTGGAGGAAGGGACCGAGTGCAACGTATCCAAGTTTGCTGATGATACGAAGATGGGAGGGAAAGCAGTGAGTGAGGAGGACATAAAAAACCTGCAAAAGGACATAGACAGGCTAAGTGAGTGGGCAAAAATTTGGCAGATGGAATATAATGTTGGAAAGTGTGAGGTTATGCACTTTGGCAGAAAAAAATCAAAGAGCAAGTTATTATCTAAATGGAGAGAAACTGCAAAGTGCTACAGTACAAAGGGATCTGGGGGTCCTGGTGCATGAAACACAGAAGGTTAGTATGCAGGTACAGCAGATGATCAGGAAGGCCAATGGAATCTTGGCTTTTATTGCAAGGAGGATGGAGTATAAAAGCAGGGAAGTCTTGCTGCAGTTATACAGGGTACTGGTGAGACCACACCTGGAATACTGCGTACAGTTTTGGTTTCCATATTTAAGAAAAGATATACTTGCTCTCGAGGCAGTTCAGAGAAGGTTCACTCGGCTGATTCCGGAGATGAAGGGGTTGACTTATGAGTAAAGGTTGAGTAGGTTGGGCCTCTACTCATTGGAGTTCAGAAGAATGAGAGGCGATCTTATCGAAACATATAAGATTGTGAGGGGGCTTGATCAGGTGGATGCGGTGAGGATGTTTCCACTGATGGGTGAGACTAGAACTAGGGGGCATAATCTTAGAATAAAGGGCTGCCGTTTCAAAACTGAGATGAGGAGCAACTTCTTCACTCAGAGGGTAGTAAATCTATGGAATTTGCTACCTCAGAGAGCTGTGGAAGCTGCGACATTGAATAAATTTAAAACGGAGATCGACAGTTTCCTAGCTGATAAGGGAATAAGGGGTTACGGGGAGAGGGCAGGGAAGTGGACGTGAGTCTAAGTTCGGATCAGCCATGATCCTACTGAATGGCGGAGCAGGCCCGAGGGGCCGTATGGCCTACTCCTGCTCCTACTTCTTATGTTCTTATGCCAATGGTGCAGGGCATCATAGACTGCACACATATGGCCCTTAGGGCACGCCATCACAACCCAGCTATCTTTGTCAACCGAAAGGGCTTCCACTCCCTCAACGTACAGCTGGTGTGTAGCCACAAGAAGGAGTTCTTGCATGTTTGCGCCAAGTTCTGTGGAAGTTGCCATGACTCTTTCATCCTGCAGCACTCTAATGTTCCTCCGCTTTTCAAGCCACCAAACCAACTTACTGGATGGCTCCTTGGTGACAAAGGCTACCCTTGAAGAAGTGACTAATGACGCCGATCAGGAGGCCAGCTAATGAGGCTCAAGAGCGCTACAACGCCAGCCATACTTCGACCAGGTCCATCATCGAGCAAACCATTGGGTTGTTGAAGATGCGCTTCCGTTGCCTTGACTGATCAGGTGGAGCCCTGCAGTATACACCATACAGAGTTTCCAGAATGGTCGTGGTCTGCTGTACACTGCACAACATCGCACAGCGTCGTGGCTTGCAGCTTCCTGATGAGCAAGTGGCTCAGTTCCAGCCCTCCTCAAATGAGGAGGAGGAGCAGGAGGAGGTCAGAGCGCCGGTGTATCGACCAGCGGCAGCGGGCGAGCACATGGCTGCCAGGGATGAACTTATCATGGCCAGATTTGCATAGGTTGCCCAAGTTGGCATATGTCCTTGGCTCCATCCTAGGACTTCATTGACAATGGACATGACTCTCTGGCCTCCTTTCACTCAGGCCACCAACCAGACAATGCAAGTGTGGCGGTGCCCACAATGTGGAGCTTCCTAAGGCGAAAGAACAGATGGCATCACGCCAACATTTTGGCTTCAAATCATTTTAATGCTTTCCAACAGGGATGGCATTTCATCAATACACAGAAACAGTCTCCCAATCTGCACACAGATCTGGAGGTTATATCCCTTGCCAGCTGTACCCTCACAGCCTTGGTTTCTTTGGCAGGCCTCTTCCTCCAAGATGAGTGGAAGAGCACCTCCATGCTAGCTCTCACCCCCTCAAACAACATTTGCAGCGCCTCATCTGAGAGCCTCGGGTAGGCCCTTGCCTTGGAATTGGACATAGGTATCTCAAAAGATTTTGGAGGTGTGCAGAAGAAGCAGAAATGCTGTGGAGTGAGCCAAGGGAGCAAGAAGCCATAAAATCAGACTGGAAAAGTGCTGTCAACAGAGGCGCGTTTCAGTCCCAAAGCACTAATTGAGCAAAGGCATCCCACACCTCTGAAATCAAGTGGACAATCATGGGAAAATCACAACATTTTGAAACCTATCAGTGGAGGCGAGTTTAAAACCCACCCAAACTGAAACCCGCCTCCATCTCGCCTCCAGTGGGAAAATCGCCCCCCTTGTGAAAGTCCATATACACATCAACTACACTGCACTCATCCACCCTCTCTATAACCTCATCAAAAAACTCAAGTCAGTTAAACACGATTTGCTCTTAACAAATCCGTGCTGGCTCTCCTTTATTAGTCCATGCTTGTCCAAGTGGCTGTTAATTTTCTCCTGGATTACTGTTTCTAAAAGCTTTCCCACCACCGACGTTAAACTGACTGGCCTGTAATTGCCAGGTTTATCCTTCTCCCCTTTTTTGAACAAGGGTGTAACATTTGCAATCCTCCAATCCTTTGGCACCACCCCTGCATCTAAGGAGGTTTGGAAGATGGTGGTCAGCACCTCTGCAATTTCTACCCTTACTTCCGTCAGCAACCTAGGATGCAGCCCATCCGGACCGGGTGACTTATCCACTTTAATTACCACCAGCCTTTCTAGTACCTCCTCGTTGTCTATTTTTATCCTATCCAGTAGTCCAGCAACTTCTTCATTTACCATAGCTATGGCAAAGTCCTCTTCCTTGGTAAACACCGATGTAAAGTACTCATTTAGTACCTCAGCCATGCCTTCTGCCTCCACCAATAGTTCTCCATTTTGGTCCCGAATCGGCCCCCACCACTCCTCTGACGACCCTTTTACTGTTAATATGCCTGAAGACCTTTGGATTCCCTTTTATGTTATGCTATTTTAAACCAATTATAATTAAATGGAACACAAGTTCATAAACCTGCTGCTTAAAGGTAAAGGTAGGTAGACAAAAAGTGAAGAGCTGTATTCGTATAGTCTGAATAAATTAATGTTATCATTACAAAAAATATTTTTCCATACCTTTCACTTTAAGGCAAGCTGTGGTCTGTTGATCGCCTGAATCACAGGTATATTCTCCCGTATCTTCGGGTTTCAGATTGCAGATCAACAGTTCAGCAATAGGTCCCTTTTGCTTTACTTTATACTTGTCACTGGGATGAAGCACCACAGTTCCTTTTCTCCACTCTACGGGAGCATCAGGCTTAGTAAGCTCACAGTGCAGAGTGGTGGTGCTGCCTTCTTCAGCTTCCTTGCTCTGAAGCTCTTGTTTGAAAAGTACCGGAAGGGCTGGTAGGACAAGATTATAGTGCATTTACAATAAAAACAAAACAAGGTATTAAGCCGTTACACAATTATTGTACTTCTTCCTTATATATTTGGTTGAAACTCTTTTGCAAGTTTAAAAAAAAATGACTTGAAGTATTCATAATGAAAAGTAAAACTTATTTTGATTTAATTTATCTAATATCTATACACTCTTTTCAGGAGTATGTGCATGTGAGTTTAGAGTTTATACTTGTTAATGTATAAATATCTTGATAAGAATACAAAAGGAAAACAACTTTAAAGCTGTTTACTGGCTGTTTGTGCAAACACAGAACCAAAACCGTCACTGAAAAAAACGTTTTATTTTCTTTCCTTTTTTCCTTGCTATGTTTATATTTTTTTGACATTAGTTACCTGTGGGATTAAGAAAATATATCTCTGCAATACAAAACAAAGCAGTAAGTTCAGTTGTTTTATATGGCTGTAAATCAAAAACAGATCATTTAAAAGTGCTTATTTAAAGTTTTTTGGAAACTGTATGAGAACCATTCCACGCCCAACTGAAAAAGGCATCTCATTGCTTACTTATACAACGTCACTTATGAAATTACTGCATTTGCAAATTAGTAAAGGGTTAGAGTTGATAGTTATGGACACAATAAGGCAGGATCTGGCCAAAGTGGACTGGGAGCAGCTACTTATAGGAAAATCCACATCAAAACAGTGGGAGACTTTCAGAAGGGAAATAGAGAGAGTACAACGCCAACATGTTCCTGTAAAGGTCAAGGGTGGGACCAACAAGCAAAGGGAACCTTGGATGACAAGGGATATACAAAAATGCATTAGAAATAAAAAGGGGGGCTTTTGGCAGTTACAAAAGACTAAAGACGGAAGAAGCCCCAGAGGAGTATAAAAAGTGCAGGGGCATACTTAAAAAAGAAATTAGGAGGGCGAGGAGGGGCCATGAAATAACACTGGCGAGCAAAATAAAGGAAAATCCTAAGATGTTTTATAAGTATATTAAGGGCAAGAGGATAACCAGGGAAAGGGTAGGGCCCATTAGGGACCAAAGTGGCAATCTGTGTGTAGAGCCAGATGATGTAGGCGGGGTTTTAAATGAATTTTTTGCATCTGTGTTCACTATGGAGAAAGACGATGCGGACATAGAAATCAGGCAAGGGGACTGTGACATACTTGAACATATTAGCATCGAGAGGGAGGAGGTGCTCGCGGTTTTAGCAGGCCAAAAAGTGGATAAATCCCCAGGCCCGGACGAGATGTATCCCAGGCTGCTGTGGGAGGCAAAGGAGGAGATTGCAGGGGCTCTGACACAAATTTTCAGAACCTCTCTGGCCACAGGGGATGTACCAGAGGACTGGAGAACAGCTAATGTAGTACCATTATACAAGAAGGGTAGCAGGGATAAACCAGGGAATTACAGGCCAGTGAGCCTAACATCTGTGGTAGGGAAATTATTGGAAAAAATTCTGAGGGACAAAATTAGTCTACACTTGGAGAGGCAAGAATTAATCGGGGATAGTCAGCATGGCTTTGTCAAGGGTAAATCATGTCTGACAAATCTGATTGAATTTTTCGAGGGGGTGACTAGGGGGGTGGATGAGGGAAATGCTGTGGATGTGGTTTACATGGACTTCAGTAAAGCTTTTGACAAAGTCCCGCATAGGAGACTGGTCAAGAAGGTAAGAGCCCATGGGATCCAGGGTGCCTTGGCGCGTTGGATCCTAAACTGGCTGAGTGGCAGGAGGCAGAGGGTGATGGTCGAAGGTTGCTTTTGTGACTGGAAGCCTGTGTCCAGTGGGGTACCTCAGGGATCGGTGCTGGGTCCCTTGTTGTTTGTGATCTACATAAATGATTTGGATGAGAATGTAAAAGGTATGATCAGTAAGTTCGCAGATGACACGAAAATTGGTGGGGTGGTAAATTGCGAGGAGGAAAGCCTCAGGCTACAGGACGATATAAACGGGTTGGTCAGATGGGCGGAAAAGTGGCAAATGGAATTTAACCCTGAAAAGTGCGAGGTGATGCATTTTGGACGGACAAATAAGGCAAGGGAATACACAATGAGTGGTAGGACCCTAGGAAGTACAGAGGGTCAGAGGGACCTTGGTGTACATGTACATAGATCCCTGAAGGCAGCGGAACAGGTAGATAAGATGGTTAAAAAGGCATATGGGATACTTATATTCTATGCCTCGGCTAATGAAGGCAAGAGCAGGGAGGTTATGATGGAGCTGTACAAAACGCTGGTGAGGCCACAGCTGGAGTACTGTGTGCAGTTCTGGTCACCTCACTATAGGAAGGATGTGATTGCTTTGGAGAGGGTGCAGAGAAGATTCACCAGGATGTTACCTGGGATGGAGCGCCTCAGCTATGAAGAAAGACTAAACAGGCTGGGGTTGTTTTCCTTGGAGCAAAGAAGGCTGAGGGGGGACCTGATTGAGGTGTACAAAATGATGAGGGGCATAGATAGGGTAGACAAAGAGGAACTTTTCCCCTTAGTAGGGGGGTCAATAACAAGGGGGCATAGATTCAGGGTAAGGGGCAGGAGATTTAGAGGGGAATTGAGGAGGAACTTTTTCACCCAGAGGGTGGTTGGAATGTGGAACTCAATGCCTAAAAGGGTAGTAGAGGCAGGAACCCTCACAACATTCAAGAAGCATTTGGATGAGCACTTGAAATGGCATTGCATACAAGGCTATGGACCAAATGCTGGAAAATGGGATTAGACTGGACAGGGATGGATGGGCGGCGCAGACACGATGGGCCGAAGGGCCTCTTTCTGTGCTGTAAAACTCTGACTCTATGACAATTAAGCACAAAATGCAATTTCAACCATGCCCGTTTCTGAAAGGATCGGTGTCTCACATGAAGTGACTTTGGCTAAAATGTAGGCCACTTGTAGTGTAGTTAAGAGTCAACCATGTTGGCGTGGGTCTGGAGTCACATATAAGCCATACTGGGATGCCAGCTTTCTTTCTCTTATGGGACAGTGGTGAACCAGTTGGGCTTTAATGACAATCCAACAACTTCATGGTCACTTTTACTACTGTACTACCAGTTTTTTAACTCCAGATTTTTTTTTAAACCGAGTTCAAATCTTCACGAAGCCACGGTGGAATTTGAACTTGCGTTCTCTGGATTACTAGTCCAGTAACATAACCACTACGCTACAGTACCTGACCAGGCAAGTGGATCCACACTCCTGAATTGAGCCTGATAGATGGTAAAGCGTCTTTGAGGGGGTCACAAAATATCCAGCTTCTGCCCTGCTTGTGTAGCTACAATGTTCATATGGCTAGTCCAGTTAAGCTTCTGGTCAATGTTCACCCCCCAGGATAGATGGTGGGGCCTCATTTAATGCTCGTACTACTGAAGGTCAGGAGTAGATGGCTGGGCCTTTTTTTGTTGTAGATTGTCATTACCTGGCATTCATGTGGTGTGATGTTACCCACCACTTGTTAGCCAAAGCCTGGATGCTGTCCAAGTCTTGGTTAAGGATGGCATGGTTTATTTTATTATTGGAGGAGTTGTGAATGGAGCTGCACACTGTAGAATCACCAGTGAACAGCTCTGCTCCTGATCTGATAATGGAAGGATGAAGCAGCTGACGATTGTTGGGTCAAGTACACTTCCCTGAAGAACTCAAGCAGCAATGTCCTGAGGTTCTGATGACTGGCCTCCAACAGCCACAACCATCTTCCTTTGTGTGACTCCTGTTATTGCAGTGTTTTACCCTTGGCTCCTATTGACCACAGTTTTGCTGGAGGTCCTTGGTGCCATAATTAGTCAAATGTAGCTTTCATGTCGAGGCAGCTACTCTCTGTGGTAAACCACTGTTGTTAGTATTGTTGTTCACTGTTAGTACTGTTGTTCACTCTTGCATATTGTTGTACTTGTCTGTGCATGCCTCAGCTGACTCCGCCCCTGGCTCCACCCTCATGGCTGGGTATAAAGGTCGCTGCTCAGAAGCCTCCAGCCCTTTTGGATACCAGGCAACCACAAGAGGCATGCTCTGTTCTTTGGTAATAAAAGCCTGTTTATTACTTTCTCAATCTCCAGTCTTTTGTAGCAATTGATAGTGCATCACTCTCACTTCTCCATCCTTGCCTCTGCCATTCAGCTCTTGCTTCCATATCTGGATCAAGGCTCTGACAGGATCTGGAACTGAGTGTCTCTGGTGGAACTTGAAATGAGCATCAGAGAACAGGTTTTGGTGAGTTGGTGTTACTTGGAATGGATAAGTAGGATACTGGTGTGAGGAGGATAATAAAAAAATAAAAGGCTTCACCAGGCATCCCCACATGCAATAGGAGCATATCAAAGTTGTATAATTTTAGAGATGGAGGCCCCTGAAAACATTAGCTGTCAGGATCATTCTGTCAAAGCTATTGTTGTGTGCTGCAATGTACCCCTGATAGTAGCAATAGTAAATGTGTGCAATTACTATATATAGCAGCCTTGTAAATATCATTCGCGTCTGAGAGGTGTCCAGGAAACAGTCCTGGAACGATTGGCACAACCTTTAACCTTCCCCAGGCTTCATCCCTGTAATACTGTTGATATACAGAAGTTTACTTGGTTATGCACTACTTAGTGAATTATTGCTTTCGGTCCTTGCAACATGGAAAACAAATAACTGTCAAGATTGCCTAAATCAGTCTGCAGGAGAGGGCCAGAAAATCCATGAGTTGCAATTACGGCGGTTACGTCGGGATCACGCCCAAAGGTGCCCTCCAGATACCCCACCAGAGTGCATAGGGTCAGTGGGAGGCTACCTAATGGGCATGCAGCAAGTGAGAAACCATGCCACTACTGGCACATCTTTGGCACCTGCCTCTGCATGAAACCAGAAACCGAACCCCCCCCCCCCCCCCCCCCCAACCTTGCCTGCCCACTTTCGGGGGTATGTGGTGATCAGGCCCCTTCTCCCACAAGACCGAAGCTATGCCCTGTTTAGCTCCGTTAAACAGATTTTTGGTATATTCAAAAAAACTGGCCTTTTTGCAGGGGTTCAGTTCACTCCCCTTATTTGGACCCAGAGGTGGGACCTAGTGGCCCTCATTTATAAGTAAATATTCCTCATTTCACTCAGCATATCAGCCTCCAGCAATACGCTGGGTCCAGACTGAGCTAAGGAAGTGGGAATACCCAGCTCAGGCCCAGGGCTGCCCCTGACATCAACGGTCCGCCAACCGGAAAAATCGCAGAATTGGCGGGTACCTGACAGAATCAGATCCCTGGGACACTCTGCTGTTTCCCTAATGATCCAAACTCAAATGGGACATGATAGAATAAAACTGCTGCAACATGAATCCCATAGAACTAAATTTTAAACCAGTGTCAAACAGATGCTGGAGATACTCAAAGTTTATGAAGAATATCTCATAAAATGGGACTAACTAACTTAATTTAAAAAATAATGCACAAACCTTTACCGTTTTGTTTTAATGTCATTATCACATTGTTGTTTGTGGGAGCTTGCTGTGTGCAAACTGGCTGCCACATTTCCCACATTACAACAGTGGCTACACTCAAAAAAAAAAAAGTACTTCATTGGCTGTAAAGCGCTTTGAGACGTCCGGTGGTCGTGAAAGGCGCTATGTAAATGTAAGTCTTTCTTTTTTTTCCCCCAATGGAAACGAATTCATTTATCTATCACCAACAGACACTGATCCAACAGAAAGCCGCCAAGTAAAAAGTCTTTACATTTGGATACAATATTTACCTAGCCTAACTGAGAGAGTAGATCACTACCATAAGGCAATAAGATGCCTCTGGAATAACAGAAAATGCTGGAAAAACTCAGCAGGCCAGGCAACATCCGTGGAGAGAAAATAGAGTCAACGTTTCGGGTGAAAACCCTTTGTCAAGACTGAAGAAGCACAGGAAATGAAACAGATTAAGAGGCCAGGCTGGGAGAGAAGAAAAGAGAAGTGAAGAGACATTAAGAGGTATTCAAAATGAGACGAGATGGTGATAGGACTAGTGGAATGTGCTGGCAGAATGGGAGACAGCTGCCATGTGGGAGAGAAAAAAAGGGGGGGGGGGGAGGGCCAAAACAAAGGTGTGGGTAAAAAATAAGTAAAAATGTAATGGGGGCCGAGGTTATGATCTGAATCGGAAGATTTTCTGTTGTTATTTCGGATTTCCAGCATCGGCAGTATTTTGCCAAGATGCCTCTGGACATTGCCATGATGTTTGAGAACCATGCTTTGCAGAGGTAAAAAGGAGTTACCAGTAATGATAATGCATTTCCAACTACACCGCACACAATACCCAGAGGAAATTTCCTTTAAGAGCCATTTGTTTTTTTCTGTCAATTTCTGTTAATTTGTATATTTAAATAATAAGTGCTGATGATAATTGAATGTTACCTTGACTCAGTGGTAATAGTCTTGCCTTTGAGTCAGAAGGTTGTGGGTTCAAGCTCCACTCTGAGACTTCAGCACAAAATCTGGGCTGACACTTCAGTGCAACGCTGATGGAGTGCTGTATTATTTCTGATAAAATGTTAAACATTTGCCTATTCACATAATTGTATGGGATCCCATAGCACCATTTGAAGAAAAAACGGGGAAGTTTCTCTCAACCAACACCACCAAAGTAAATTAACTGTTCGTTTATCTCATTGCTGTTTGTGGGAACCAGCTGCCATCTTTACCTGCATAGTAACAGTGACTACAACTCAAATGTAATTCATTAGCTGTGCAGCACTTAGAGACATCTTAAGGGCATGAAAGGTGATATATAAATGCAACTGCAACTTCATTCATTGACGGGGAAACAGGCTCAGTAGTGTTACTGCGGTCAAAAGTAGGAGATGCGCAAATTAGCACATACAATTAAAATAACTGAAGTACAAACTATGCTTACCCACTATTTTAAAAGAGATTTTGACCCATTCATTTTAGATAGGTTAATACCTCCGTTAAAGAGAGGAATGTCATATGAAAGCAGTAAGTATTTGCACGCTGTCGCAAACATTAAATTTTAGTTTTGTATCTTTACGCTACTGTTTCATCCTGTTGAGCTCAGTATTGCCTCACTGCCAATTATGTCAACAGCGTGCATTGTTTAAACAAAAATATTATAAAAGTGGAAAATGGAATATTAAATGCAGTTATAGTTGTTTTCTATTCAAATTAGCACCGATGGAAAGAATCATTTTGTAGAGAAAGCTCACTATGGTGATCCCTTTTACATATCAGATAATTGCAAAGAACAATAACTAACGTTAACATCTATCTATTTTGTTCCATCCGCCTTTGTTGATTTCTGTTGGGTCTTGAAAGAAATTCTCTCTCATCATTTTTGAAAGGGATACTGATCGTGAACCTCATTCTTGAAGAAAGGCTTTAAATTAATTGATTGGTATGTTTTCACATACACATCTGAATGGTAGATATTTTATTTCACAAAAGGCATGAAAATAGGTAAGTTGTTAGATGACAGCACTGGTAAAAATATTATCAAATACAAGAAAAAAGGCAAGACAAGCAGACCAAAGTCAGTAATTAAGGGAAAGAAACATTACGATTTATTTTATAGCCAAATAAAGACATAGAACTGTTAATTGGGTACGGTACATTAATAATGTAATTTTTTTTTTAAATGATGAGTTTAACAGGGATAAGATGAGCAGAAAATATACAGTAGCCCCTCATTATAACACTCTCCAATATACTGTAATCTCTTCATAACAAACTGTTTCGACAACAAAAATCCCAGTAAATACCTTGGCTTTCATTTTCCCTCAGTGATAAATTCTAATATTTCATTTTTCGCCTGCCTATATTTTTGAGAGATTTTCTTTTGACCAAGTTTTAAAATGCTAGCGGAGAAGACCAAATCTGCACAGATAATTATAACATCTAGAAGTACTGCCCTCAGTGAGATATGGCTCTAACCACATGTTCAAAGAAAATTTGGAAAGGAGTACACAAAAAAAATTTTTCTCTTGTTCCAACATGATGCTTACTTAGCTGCTCAGCAGGCAACCCTAACAACCATAAACAGCAGCAGAACTCCATCCAGGGCTCATTTACACATCTTACTGACGAGTGGGAAAAAAATAATAGCTGCAGTACCCAGGCAAATGTCTTGCTGGCAATAACTTGGATTGCCCACTCAAGAGGAAAATGCAGGTACAGGTAGACTATCCTTTATCCGAAAACCTCGGGACCAGCCGAGTTTCGGATAAAGGAGAATTTCGGATTTCGGAAGGTGGGTCGGCGGGGGGTCCTGCGCACGACTTACGCTGACGCTCAGCGTAAGTCAGTCGGGGTCGGCGGGGGTCGGGGCCGGCGGGGTACGCGGCGGGGGGGGGGGGGGGTCGGCGGTGGTCGGGGTCGGCGGGGCTGGCGGGGTCCGCGGGGGGGGGTCGGCGGTTGTCGGGGCTAGCGGGGTCGGCGGTTGTCGGGGTCGGCGGTTGTCGGGGCCGGCGGGGTCCGCGGGGGGGTCGGCGGTTGTCGGGGCCGGCGGGGGGGTCGGCGGCTGGCGGGGTCCGCGGGGAGGTCGGCGGTTGTCGGGGCTGGCGGTTGTCGGGGCTGGCGGGGTCCGCGGGGGGGTCGGCGGTTGTCGGGGCTGGCGGGGTCTGCGGGGGGGGGTCGGCGGTTGTCGGGGCTGGCGGTTGTCGGGGCTGGCGGGGTCCGCGGGGGGGTCGGCGGTTGTTGGGGCTGGCGGGGTCCGCGGGGGGGTCGGCGGTTGTCGGGGCCGGCGGGTCCGCGGGGGGGTCGGCGGTTGTCGGGGCTGGCGGGGTCCGCGGGGGCGTCGGCGGTTGTCGGGGCTGGCGGGGTCGGCGGGGGGGTCGGCGGTTGTCGGGGCCGGCGGGTCCGCGGGGGGGTCGGCGGTTGTCGGGGCCGGCGGGTCCGCGGGGGGGTCGGCGGTTGTCGGGGCTGGCGGCGGTTGTTGGGGCTGGCGGTTGTCGGGGCTGGCGGGGTCCGCGGGGGGGTCGGCGGTTGTCGGGGCCGGCGGGTCCGCGGGGGGGTCGGCGGTTGTCGGGGCTGGCGGGGGCGTCGGCGGTTGTCGGGGCTGGCGGGGTCGGGGTCGGCGGTTGTCGGGGCTGGCGGGGTCCGCGGGGGCGTCGGCGGTTGTCGGGGCTGGCGGGGTCGGCGGTTGTCGGGGGGTCGTGCGCACGACTTACCCTTTATCCGAACTTCCACAACCGGAGCCCTCTAAAAACCGAAGGTTTTTTCGTTCAGCGTAAGTCGTACGCGGTGCTCATTATTGCACTCCCTGGCTTACTACAACATTTGATGCAACCCCATATCGTTTACAACAGCCTCTTCAATGGGCAATCCATGTGTAATAGACTCTTTGTTACATTCTTCTCACTCTCAAATATACCACAACGTCTGATGCAACACATTATTCAGAACTTCCTCATCACAGAAATCACACAGAATATCTTATCTGTTGCATACAGCTCACTACTACACTGACACATTTAGCTCACATATCTCTATTAACTCAGGATTCATATAAAATACTCTCATTATCTTATGTTTCATCACTTCCTTCTAACTGATAGGACCAGTCACTGAAAGTATCTGGTCCACGTGAAGCTGTTATAAGCAAAGATAATTAAGTGAAAACAAGTTGAGTACTTTGCCAGGTTTTTGCAGCAACTCTACCTTAAAAATCACACTGCTGCATAAGAAAAAGCCTTTAAAATTTTTTGTTGTTGCATTTCACAGGAAATTACATGGCCGCTGAACGGTGGGGATTAAGAAAACAAAAAACAAAAAATGCTCAACAGTAATTCGGCCTTGAATTGGAGGTTGTGTTGCTTAGTTGCAACACAGCTGAACGAAGCAGACTCAGACCAGCTGTTCTTTTTCTACCTTCTTTTCCTATGTTCATATGAATCTAGGCTTAGTGTCTGAAGTTGTCTTTAAAATGATCTTAAAAATATTAATGCATCGTGATGTAATGTGATCAGGTTATTATAGCTGGTCGGGGTGGGGGTGCAATACACAATTTCAAAATTAAAAACATCAAATGAAACTAGAAACATAGAAGATAGGAGCAGGAGTAGGCCATTCGGCCCCTCGAGCCTTCTCCGCCATTCAATGAGATCATGGCTGATCATCCAAGTTCAGTACCCTGTCCCTGCCTTCTCCCCATATCCCTTGATCCCTTTAGCCTTAAGAAATATATCCAACTCTTTCTTGAATATATTTAATGAACTGGCCTCCACCGCCCTCTGTGGCAGAGAATTCCACAGGTTCACCACTCTCTGGGTGAAGAAATTCCTCCTCATTTCAGTCCTAAATGGCTTACCCCTTATCCTTAGACTATGACCCCTGGTTCTGGACTCCCCGGCCATCAGAAACATCCTTCCTGCATCTAGTCTGTCCAAGCCTGACAGAATTTTATAGGTTTCGATGAGATCCCTTCTCAATCTTCTAAACTCCAGCGAGTATAAGCCCAATCGACACAATCTCTCCTCATATGTCATTCCTGCCATCCCAGGTATCAGCCTGGTGAATCTTCGCTGCACTCCTTCCATGGCAAGAACATCCTTCCTCAGATAAGGCGACCAAAACTGCACACAATACTCAAGGTGTGGTCTCACCAAGGCCCTGTACAACTGTAGCAAGACATCCTTGTTCCTGTACTCAAACTCTCTCGCTACGAAGGCCAACATACCATTTGCCTTCTTAACCGCCTGCTGCACCTGCATGCTTACCTTCAGCGACTGGTGCACAAGAACACCCAGGTCTCTTTGCACTTCCCCTTCTCCCAATCTATTGCCATTCAAATAATAATCTGCCTTCCTGTTTTTGCCACCAAAGTGGATAACCTCACAGTTATCCACATTATAGTGCATTTGCCATTTTTCTGCCCAATCACCCAACCTGTCCAAATCGTAGTGGAGTTTCATGACATCCTCCTCACAGCACACACGCCCACCAAGCTTTGTGTCGTCTGCAAATTTGGAGATATTACATCATTTAATATATATTGTGAACAGCTGGGGTCCTAGGACCGATCCTTGCGGTACCCCACTAGTCACTGCCTGCCACTCGGAAAACAACCCGTTTATTCCAACATTTCCCCACATTTTTGTAGATATGTGACACAGACTCCCAGCAGTTAAAATTATGTTGACTAAGTATTTTAAAAGGAACTGGTTAATTATTTGCTTAGAAAAGGGATTGAAGGTTTTAAGGATGTAGGAACAAAGATAATCAAATCCTCCATGAAACATCATGGTTTCTGTGCTGTGGGGAAGCTGGAAATGTACCATGACTAGCTAATAAGCTGTACGGTTAAGTAGATATTCTGGACTTTTACCTGATTACCAATGGGCTGTAGGGATAAACTTTAAAAGAACCTTCTCATAGAAACATAGAAGATAGGAGCAGGAGTAGGCCATTCGGCCCTTCGAGCCTGCTCCGCCATTCAACGAGATCATGGCTGATCATCCAAACCCTAGCACCCGGTCCCTATACCGACAGCCATCCCACCCAAGCCCTATCCCCGTAACCCCGCGTATTTAATCCACCCTAACACTAAGGGCCAATTTTTTTTTTATCATGGCCAATCAACCTAACCCGCACATCTTTGGGCTGTGGGAGGAAACCGGAGCACCCGGAGGAAACCCACGCAAACACGGGGAGAATGTCTGTGTGGAGTTTGCACAGTCACCCGAGGCCGGATTCGAAGCCGGGTCCCTGGCGCTGTGAGGCAACAGTGCTAACCACTATGCCACCGTGCTGTTGTTTGGAGTCAAAGGCCTAGAAATTCGGTTGGCTTTGCGCCCAGTTTTCGCCCAAAGAGGGCTTTTGTGCCACTTGCTAAACTTCCCCCGATATTCAGCGGTGCAGTAATGGCGGCGTTAGCCAGTAGCGCTGCGCCGCCACTGATGACGTCATCGGTGTGCGCAGTGCCCCGCTACCGGCCCGACTGCCATATTGAGTTGCGGCCGCCTCTTCCGCGGCGGCCACAAACAGCGACCAGAAAACGGGGTCTACCTGATGCGGTAGTGGGGCGAGTTAAGGCGGATGTGTGGCTGGCCGCTTTTTCGGCGGCCGCCTGCCCGCACCTCCTTCCCCGGCCTCCTCCACCCCCCCCCCCCCGCCCCGCGGCATTGCCGGCTGTTTTCCGGGAGCCCGGCACTTCTCCGTGGTGCCGGGCTCATTTGCCGGGACTAGCGAGCGGCGATCGCGCTGTTGCAGGCACCTCCCCCTTAAGAGAGGGAGGCAGGCCCGCAGTACCGCAGCCTGCCGCTCCGCAGCGGGTGGCGCTGCGGCACTTAGCGCGCCGATATTCAGTTTCAGCGCCCCAAGCGGGGGCGCCGAAACCCTTGATTTGCGGCCGGCTTCGACTTGGGGCGCTGAAACTGAATATCCGGCGGGCGCAAGTGGCTCCGCGCGCAGCGGTAATTTCTGGGCGCAAGCGAGCTGGCCGCCCCAAAGTCAATTTCTAGCCCATAGAGTTATACAGCACAGAAAGAGGCCCTTCGGCCCATCGCGTCCGCGCCGGCCATCAAGCCCTGTCTAATCTAATTCCATCCCATTATCCAGCATTTGGTCCGTAGCCTTGTATGCTATGGCATTTCAAGTGCTCATCCAAATGCTTCTTGAATGTTGTGAGGGTTCCTGCCACTACCACCCTTTCAGGCAGTGAGTTCCAGATTCCAACCACCCTCTGGGTGAAAAAGTTTTTCCTCAAATCCCCTCTAAACCTCCTGCCCCTTACCTTGAATCTATGCCCCCTTGTTATTGACCCCTCTACTAAGGGGAAAAGTTCCTTTCCATCCACCCTATCTATGCCCCTCATAATTATGTATACCTCAATCAGGTCCCCCCTCAGCCTTCTCTGCTCCAAGGAAAACAACCCCAGCCTGTCCAGTTTTTCTTCATAGCTGAAGCGCTCCAGCCCAGGTAACATCCTGGTAAATCTCCTCTGCACCCTCTCCAAAGCAATCACATCCTTCCTATAGTGTGGCGACCAGAACTGCACACAGTACTCCAGCTGTGGCCTTACCAGCGTTTTGTACAGCTCCATCATAACCTCCCTGCTCTTATATTCTATGCTTCGGCTAATGAAGGCAAGTATCCCAAATGCCTTTTTAACCACCTTACCCACCTGTTCTGCTGCCTTCAGGGATCTATGTACATGCACACCAAGGTCCCTCTGATCCTCTGTCTTTCCTAGGGTCTTACCATTCATTGTGTATTCCCTTGCCTTGTTAGTCCGTCCAAAATGCATCACCTCACACTTTTCAGGGTTAAATTCCATTTGCCACTGTTCCGCCCATCTGACCAACCCATCTATATCGTCCTGTAGCCTGAGGCTTCCCGCCTCGCTATTTACCACCCCACCAATTTTCGTGTCATCTGCGAACTTACTGATCATACCTTTTACATTCACATCCAAATCATTAATGTAGACCAGAAACAGCAAGGGACCCAGCACCGATCCCTGCGGTACCCCACTGGACACAGGCTTCCAGTCACAAAAACAACCTTCCACCAGCACCCTCTGCCTTCTGCCACTAAGCCAGTTTTGGATCTAATGTGCCAAGGCACCCTGCATCCCACGGGCTCTTACCTTCCTGACCAGTCTCCTATGCGGGACTTTATCAAAAGCCTTACTGAAATCCATGTAAACCACATCCACTGCACTACCCTCATCCACACACCTAGTCACCCCCTCGAAAAATTCAATCAAATTGGTCAGACATGATCTTCCCTTGACAAAGCCATGCTGGCTATCCCTAATGAATCCCTGCCTCTCCAAGTGGAGATCAATTCTGTCCCTCAGAAATTTTTCCAATAATTTCCCTACCACTGATGTTAGGCTCACTGGCCTGTAATTCCCTGGTTTATCCCTACTACCCTTCTTGAATAATGGTACTATGTTAGCTGTTCTCCAGTCCTCTGGCACATCCCCTGTGGCCAGAGAGGTTCTGAAAATTTGTGTCAGAGCCCCTGCAATCTCCCCCTTTGCCTCACATAGTAGCCTGGGATACATCTCGTCCGGGCCTGGGGATTTATCCACTTTTAAGCCTGCTAAAACGGCTAGTACCTCCTCCCTCTCGATGCTAATATGTTCAAGTATATCACAGTCCCCCTGCCCGATTTCTATGTCCACATCGTCCTTCTCCATAGTGAACACAGATGCAAAAAATTCATTTAAAACCCCACCTACATCCTCTGGCTCTAGACACAGTTTGCCACTTTGGTCCCTAATGGGCCCTACTCTTTCCCTAGTTATCCTCTTGCCCTTAATATACTTATAAAACACCTTAGGATTTTCCTTTATTTTGCTCGCCAGTGTTATTTCATGGCCCCTCCTCGCTCTCCTAATTTCTTTTTTAAGTAGCCCCCTGCACTTTTTATACTTCTCTAGGGCTTCCTCTGTCTTTAGTCCTTTGTATCTGGCAAAAGCCCCCCTTTTGACATGGCAAGGTTTGTAAAACAAATGTATTTGATAGATGTGATAGTGTATTTGTTATGGTACAGGATTAGCAATCCAGAGGCTGTGATTTCAAATCTCACTGTGATAAATTGAAACACACTATAGAATTGAACTGAATAAATCTGGTAATTTATGGGCTGGCACTAGTAAAAACTCAACTGGTTTGCTAATGTCCTTCAGAGAAGGGTGACTTGCCACCCATGCTCAGTCTGACCTACATGTAACTCAATTCCCACACTAGCATTGTTATCACTTAATGCCCTCCAAAGTGACCTAGCAACCCACACAGTTATAATTGCAGCGATTCAAGAAGGTGCTCCACTACAACCATCTCAGAGCACCTTGTGATGGGCAATAAATACAGCCATGTCAACATCACTGGTTCAGCTGGATGGGCTGCTTGCCTATTTACAGACGCGTTTAAAAATAACATTGGGTGTTAACGGAGTAACTGAAGTGCCCATCCCATCATGTTTTTACATAGATTACATTGATGACAGGAGCAGGAGTAGGCCATTCGGCCTCTCAAGCCTGTTCCACCATTTAATGAGATCATGGCTGATCATCCAATTCAGTACCCTGTCCCTGCTTTCTCCCCATATCCCTTGATCCCTTTAGCCTTAAGAAATATATCTAACTCCTTCTTGAATACATTTAATAAGGTGGCCTCAACTGCCTTCTGTGGTAGAGAATTCCACAGGTTCACCACTCTCTGGGTGAAGAAATTCCTCCTCATCTCAGTCCTAAGTGGCTTACCCCTTATCCTTAGACTGTGACCCCTGGTTCTGGACTCCCCGACCATCGGGAACATCCTTCCTGCATCTAGTCTGTCTAGTCATGTTAGAATTTTAAAAGTTTCAATGAGATCCCCTCTCATTCTTCTAAACTCCAGCGAGTACAAGCCCAATCGACCCAATCACTCCTCATACGTCATTCCTGCCATCCCAGGTATCAGTCTGGTGAATCTTCGCTGCACTCCCTCCATGGCAAGGACATCCTTCCTCAGATAAGGCGACCAAAACTGCACACAATACACAAGGTGTGGTCTCACCAAGGCCCTGTACAACTGCAGCAAGACATCTTTGCTCCTGTACTCGAATCCTCTCGCTATGAAGGCCAACATACCATTTGCCTTCTTAAACGCCTGCTGCACCTGCATGCTTACCTTCAGCGACTGATGCACAAGGACACCCAGGTCTCATTGCACTTCCCCTTTTCCCAATCTATTGCTGTTCAGATAATAATCTGTCTTCCTATTTTTGCCACCAAAGTGGATAACCTCGCATTTATCCACATTATACTGCATCTGCCATGCATCTGCCCAATCACCCAACCTGTCCAAATCATACTGGAGTTTCTCTGCATCCTCCTCGCAGCACACATGCCCACCCAGCTTTGTGTCGTCTGCAAACTTGGAGATATTACATCTAGTTCCCTTGTCTAGATCATTAATATATATTGTGAATAGCTGGGGTCCGAGCACAGATCCCTGCGGTACCCCAGTAGTCACTGCCTGCCACTCGGAAAAAGATCCGTTTATTCCAACTCTTTGCTTCCTGTCTGCCAACCAGTTCTCTATCCAAGTCAGTACCTTATCCCCAATCCCATGTGCTTTAACTTTGCACGCCAATCTCTTATGCGAGACCTAATCGAAAGCCTTCTGAAAGTCCAAATACACCACATCCACTGGTTCTCCCTTATCTATTCTACCAGTTACATCCTCAAAAAATTCCAGTAGATTAGTCAAGCATGATTTACCTTTTGTAAATCCATGTCCGATTCTTTCACTGTTTTCCAAGTGCTCTGCTATTACATCTTTTATAATGAACTCTAGCATTTTCCCCACTACCGATGTCAGGCTTACCGGTCTATAATTCCCCATTTTCTCTCTACCACCTTTTTTAAATAGTGGGGTTACATTAGCTACCCTCCAATCCATGGGAACGATTCCAGAGTCTATAGAATTTTGGAAGATGACCAGCATTGCATCTACTATTTCTAAGGCCACTTCCTAAGTACCCTAGGATGTAGATTATCAGGCCCTGGGGATTTATCGGCCTTCAATCCCGTCAATTTCCCTAACACCATTTCCCCACAAATACTGATTTCATTCAATTCCTCCCTCTCATTAGGCCCTATGTTCCCCGACATTTCCGGAAGGTTATTTGTGTCCTCCTTTGTGAAGACAGAACCAAAGTATTTTGGCAAGCGACAGTTGAAAATCATCGAGTAATCTTCGCTGCTCTTCTTTAAATTATGCCTCAAATTCTTTTACGTCTACCTGAAAGGGCAGACGGGGTCTCAGAATAACATCTTCGCTCAAAGACAGCACCTCGGACAGTGCAGCATTCCCTCAGTGCTGCACTGAAGTGCAGTTTAGATTACGCGCTCAAGTCTTTGGACTGGTGCGGTGGGTTTCGATTTCAGCACAGGGAGGAAGAGTGTGTGTGTGGGATGGGGTTTTGTAGTTTTTGGGTTCAAATGTGTTATTTTAGTCATATTTATATATTTGCCATTTTCTGCCCACAATGCACTGACCAACACCATGGCCTAGAAATTCAGTCTGGCCACTTTTGGGGCGGTAAAGTCGGGCGGTCGCTAAAGTTAGCGCCCGCCGGAAAGTGTAGGCCACTTCGCCGAAATTCAGTAGATTTGGCCAAGAGTTTGGGCGAGCGCTGAAACTGGCGTTGCACTGCTATCTTCAGGCGCTAAGCCAGCGATGCGGACTGATAACGCCGAGGCCGGGCGCAAGGCAGGTGCGGTCATGTTTTGATTGGCAGCAGACACCCTGACGCCAGCCAGCTCTTAAAGGGGGAAGGGTCGACTTTGACTGCTGCCACGCCCTGCATAGTGGAGCCCTGCAGCTAGGCCTCAACACTGCTGGTGGACCCAAATAACGCCTGAAGCCATGGAGAAGGCCCGTGAACGAGCGCAGCGCTTCTCCCAGCATGCTTTGAGGGTGCTGGTTAATGGTGTGGAAAAGAAAAGAGAGATCTTGTGCCCGGACAGTGGCAAGAAGGCTCCCAGGAGGCAGTACAGGAGAGCCTGGAAGAAAATCGCCCACAGGGTGTCATCCACCAGCGATGTCCCCAGGAGTGCGGACCAATGCCGCAAGAAGTACAACGACCTCACTCGGATGGTGAAGGTGAGTACCCTTTCCAGTGTCCTCCTCATCCTTGCATGTGCACCTCACATTATGGGCAAAGGGACCTCAAAGGCCTAATGGGCAGCCCTCCTCCCGCAGCTATGGCACTGGCATGATCATCAATAGCACTTTCTGCACTTAACACACTGGCCAAGCTATTCGACCATGGGAGGCAGTGCACACAGCAACAGGGCACCACACTGTACTTAGAGGCCGTCCTTTCTCTTGCAGGCCAAGCTGGCGCGGAATTTGAGGAGCCAGTCTGTCACCGGGGGAGGCCGTCCCCAGTACCAGGTGCTCAGTGAGCTGGAGGAGAGCGTGGCTCGACTCATGCGTGGCCGGGTGACTGGCCCTGTTGCCATTGGAGATGCAGACCCTGTACTGGGACCCACTGGTAAGGACATGACCGGTTGGACCTCTCTCGTTGCCCTTGCGCTTCAGATCTACATCCTTTCCCACTGTCCGACCAATGCGCATAATGCCACCACTCATGCCTCCCTCGCTGACGCCCTGTCCTCACTCTAAAGCTACTCTTGTGCCTTCCTGCTTTCAGCTGGTGAGGAGGAGGTGGTCCCCGAAGCTCAGAGTGCCAGGCCCTTGGAGGAGGAGGACGATGAGGACCAGGAGGAAGGTGGCACATCGGGGGAACCCTCATCCGCGCCAGGGGATGGCAATGGAGGGGAGACGTCTGGCCTGGAGGAGAGGCAGGGGGAAGTGTTGCAGGGGGGTGTAGCTCCTGGGCCCAGTGGGGTCGAGGCACGCGGGAAGGGTCGGGCAGCACGGCGGCCTTCTCCCCAGAGGGGGGAAGTGTTGCAGGGGAGGGCAGTTCCTGGGCCCAGTGGGGTCGAGGCACGCGGGAAGGGTCGGGCAGCTCGGCGGCCTTCTCCCCAGAGGGAGAGTCCGCCCTCCAGTCCGGAGACGGTCCTCGCCCAGGAGGTGCGCCTCCTTGATGAGATGTCCGCGGCGTCGGAGCGGCGCCACAAGGAGTTCATGGGGGTTGTGGGACAGTTGCCTCAGGCCATTGAGTCCCTGGCTCATAGTGTGGTCGCTTTCGGGGAATCACAGGCCAGGGGGGTCGAGCAACTCGCGGCAGCACACGACAGGGGTGTCCAGCAACTCGCGGCAGCGCAGGACAGCGGTGTCCAGCAACTCGCGGCAGCGCAGGACAGGGGTGTCCAGCAACTCGCGGCAGCGCAGGACAGGGGTGTCCAGCAACTCGCGGCAGCGCAGGACGCGAGTCGCGAGTCCATGAGTGGTGCCGTCCAGACACTGGCAGATCTGATGCGGGCACATACCAGGGCAGTTCGGGCACTCACTTCTGCCACACTCGCTGTGGCGCGGAAGCATCGCCAGGGCACCCGCCGCCCTGCTGCAGCACAGCGGTCTGGCCTCCACCAGATTGCTGCGCTTGCTGCACTGCCAGCCCGGCCGAGTGCCAGTGTCTCTGGCGAACAGCGCACGCCTGGCATCAGCCAGCTTGCCCCCATTGGTGCAGCCGACACTGCCACTCCCCCAGCCAAGGTGCGGCGAGCTGCTGCTGAGACTGATGCTGGCCAGCCACAGCTGCAGCAGTCAGCAGCCGGCCCCTCCCGGGCCGGGCCTCGTCTAGGCCGACCCCCAAGGGCATCTGCCGTCACGCATTGTGGCCCTCATGAGCCTTCCCCCAGCCTTGCCACACCCACAGGGCCCAGGTTGAGGCGGAGCAGCAGGTCGGGCAGGGGCCGGAGAAGCCTGCATAAGGACTCGCCCTCTCGGCACACCCAGTAGAGTGTGGTGATAGCGGTTTTTTTTATATGGGGGTGTTTGTGTTCTGGGGGGGGGGGCTTATTTTCGTAAGGCCGAAGATGAAGGCATTTTTTGTTTTTATGGGGGTGTTTGTGTTGTGGAGAGGGGGGCTTATTTTTGTAAGGCCGATGATGAAGGCCAATTGGATGGGCAAGTTTTGTTATTCCTCCCCAGGTTGTGGGAGTGACAGATGTTTTTGACTGTTTTTTGGGGGTCTCGTCTGTTTTTCTGTTTCATGTGGGAAGGGCCCTGAGTTTGTAAAATAAAGCTTTTTATTTATTCAGCATGTCCAGGTGTCATGTTTCAAGTGGTTGTTGCGTTAACCGGCTGAGGGCTTGCGGAGCGGCTGCATTCAGGTGCATTCATTGCCACAGGCCATTCCCTGACAGGGGGCCTAGAAGTGTCGTTCAATAAGCCGCCGGCGGACGGCCCTTGGACCTTGTGGCTCCCTCCTGGGCTGGTACTCCTCCTCCTCCTCCTCATGGTCCTCCTGCTCGTCCTCCTGAGGTGGTGGTGCAACGTCAGGTGGCAGTGCCTGAGTCCTGCAGATAGCCAGGTTGTGCAGCATGCAGCACACGACGACGAACTGGGAGACTCTATCCGGCGAATGCTGTAGAGATCCGCCGGAACGATCCAGGCAGCGGAACCGTTGCTTGAGGACGCCAATCGTTTGCTCTATGATGTTCCTTGTGGCTTGATGGCTTTCGTTGTATGCCTCCTCCGCTGGGGTCCTGGGCGCGCGGAGCGGGGTCATGAGCCATGTACACAAAGGGTAGCCCTTGTCCCCAATAAGCCATCCCCTTGGTGGAGGCTGTGCCTCGAACATGTCAGCCACAGTAGTCTGGCGCAGGATAAATGCATCGTGGCTGCTTCCTGGAAAGCGGGCATTGACAGCTAGGATGCGCTGCCTGTGGTCACACACCAGCTGTACATTGAGGGAATGGTAGCCCTTCCGGTTGCGGTAATCCTCGGCATTGTCGATAGGTGCCCGCATAGCCACATGCGTGCAGTCAATGGCGCCCTGCACCATGGGGAAGTCCGCGATCCTGCCAAATCCGACTGCACGCTGCTCCTGCCTCTCTAGGGTCATGGGGAAGGAGATGAATTGGTGTCTCCTCGCGAAAAGTGCATCGGTGACCTGCCGGATGCAGCGATGCGCGGCGAACTGGGAGATGTTCGCTATGTCCCCAGCAGCGGCTTGGAAGGAGCCGCTTGCATAAAAGTTCAGAGCCACCGTGACCTTCACTTCCACCGAGAGAGACGTCCTGCACATCAGCTGTGGACGCAGATCTCTGTGAAGCAGCTGGCAGATCTCTGCAACCACCTCCCTTCTGAAGCGCAGCCTCTTAACACAATGCGCCGCAGTCATGGTGAGATAGGACACCTGCTGCCGGTATTGCCTGAGTGGGTAAGGCCTACGTTGCCGACGCCTGATGGCCCCTCTGCGTCTAGGCATGGCTGGCCCTCTCACACAGCGTCTGCGAGCCCTTCGCACATAATGCTGCAACTGAGGGTTGGAACCCCATACAGCCCCCATAATAAACTTGCAAACAGTGAAATCACAATGATTCAAATGTCAAAGCTCTGGCCAGAAGCCAAAAATACCTCTCCTATGTTGTCCCAAATCAGTAAGCTCTGTTCCTTGGTCTCTGTCCAGAAATCCAAAGCAGTAAAGTCATTGCAGCAAAATGGCTGGGCTTTATAGGTCAGTGTAAGTGCCCTTTAATTAGCGCTCCCCGAGGCCCACAGGGCCTCTGTTGCGTTCCACTTCACAGTTCTTAACAGCGCCACGCCCACATTGGGCGGGCGCCACTGAATTTCCGGTTTGGGGCGCACAAACAGCGTTGCACGACGAAATGACGTCATAAGCTGCGCGCGCAGCTGAGCGGGCGCAAACACTTTGCGCCGGCGCTAAATGTCTACTGAATTTGGGCGTAGGCGCAGATCGGCCTGCGCCCGGGCGCTAAGTGCCTAGCGCTGGAAATATACCCCTCTTATGGCGTTAACGGCTGGCGAACGCAACTGAATTTCTAGGCCCATAGCTTGCCAGAATAGGGCAGGTGGAGCCGAGCCAGAGGCAGCTCTGGGACTTCATGTTATAAGCACTGGGTTGGGAAACAAGAATTCAATTGTTTTTTGGGCTAGCACTGCCCTCCCTCCCACATTTTAACATTTTGATGCATCGGTCTATTTATATACTGGAAATGTCTTAGTTGTTTTCATAGCAAAAAGCATTTATTATTAAACCGCCACAGAAGGAAACAGTCTGTAACAATTGAATAAAACTCAAGCGTTGTCGGGATGTGAACGCTCTACCTGAAAAGGTGGTGGGAGCTGATTCCATCAATAATTTTAAAAGGAAGTTGGACAGGTACTGGAGAATGAGGATCTTACAAGGATTACGGACAAAAAGCGAGGATGTGGGACTAAGCACGACTGCTCATTCTAAGAGCCAGCACAGGCACGACGAGCCGAATGGCCTCTTTCCATGCTGTACGTTTACATTATATGAAAACTAACAGAACCAAACAAAAAAATTATCTTCTTTGGTTATTGATAATTTCACCAAATTTCAACAGAGTACTCTATATACCAACAACAACTTGCATTTATGTAGCTCCTTTAAAACATCACAGGAGCATAGTCAGACAATTACTGACACACATACTTTGTTGTGGTACATTGCACTTACACAAAGTTCCTTCACAACTGTAACAATTTTATTACAGTTGATATGAAGGCTGCACTCACTCTGCTCATACACCTGGTCTCCAAAGAATGCAAAACAGGAGTAATGCTGCCGAGCTCAGCTCTTTTTGATAAGAAAATATCAACTATTTAGCCTCACCAGGAAATGCACAAAAGAGGCAACAGTGCTCATTGGCTGCCCAGGAAAGTAATATTAACTTCTTCACCCAGAGAGTGGTGAAAATGTGGAACTTGCTACCACAGGGAGTAGTTGAAGCAAATAGCATGGATGCATTTAAGTGGAAGCTAGATAAACACATGGAAGAAAGGATATGTTGATAGGGTAAGATGAAGAGAGATGGGAGGAGGCTCACGTGGAGCATAAACACCGCATGGACCAGTTGGGCCGAATGGCATGTTTCTGTGATGTACAGTCTATGAAACAATTCTCTGTCAAGGTTCAAGACTCTTAGACATGCATGAGACCCATGTGTGAACTCCAGGAACAAGCTGAGGGATGTACTTATGGCAAAAAAAAGGAAACCGTTGCAGAGAGCTTACACCAACTTATCACATCATCCTGGAGGAGGAATCAGTCTAACAGACACATTGTTTTGCCAAAGCCCCTCACATAAAAACCTGGATTAAGCAGTTGGTAATGAGTAAGCCTGGTACATGGCATTAGACTTGGATGTCAAGAACATCAAGATGGTTGGTACATCACAAGCTGCATAGGTTGAATGCATGTGTCCATTGCATAGCTGAAGTGGAAACGTTAAGGCTTGAGGCATTACTGCTTGAAGGCATTACCTGGAGACCAGATACGAGAACATGCACCCAATTATCAGAGATTCGGTGCTATCAAAATTGGGTTGCAGAGAGTTATATCTTTGTTCAAGGTAAGTACCTCCACCTGGCCGAACTACCATTCAATAGCGTATGATGTGTGTCCATGCTGTGGTCAGAAGGATGCACTCACTCATTTTATGGGGAGCTGTGCTATTCACCAGTTTGCTTGTGAGGAAGTCCTGGGTATCTAGGCGGTGAATTTCCATGGGGTTTCTCCCACTCATCACACTTTGGTGGAAGAGCCGTGGAAATACCAGGAAAATATTCTGCCGGCGTTATGGCAGACAAGCGGGAGAACCCTCATGAAAATTCACCCCCCACCTCAATGTCTACCCAGTGAGGGTTCACATCCACACTTGTCAGTTGTTTATGTTCTTTGTGGTAAAGGAGGTAAGCTGGTCTCTATGGGGTCAAGTTGGCTCCAAGTTGACATGTCTGCCCCTCGAGCCTGTTCCACCATTCAATGGGATCATGGCTGATCTGTGAACTAACTCCGTATACCCGCCTTTGTCCCTTATCCCTTAGTACCTTCGGTTAACAAAAATCTATCAATCTCAGATTTAAAATTAACAAGTGACCTAGCATCCATTGCCGTTTGCAGAAGAGAGTTCCAAACTTCTCCCACTTTATGCATGTAGAAGTGTTTCCTAACTTCACTCCTGAAAGGTCTGGCTCTAATTTTTAGTCCTAGACTCCCCAACCAGCAGAAATACTTTCTCTCTATCTACCCTATCTGTTCCCCTTAATATCTTGAAAACTTCAATCAAATCACCCCTTAATCTTCTAAATTCCAGTTTGTGTAATCTCGCCTTGTAATTTAACCCTTGGAGTCCAGGTATCATTCTGGTAAAGTCCAGATATCAATCGCCTGAGCGTAACTGTGGAACCTTCCCTCAGCAAAGATTGATGGTTTCAAGAGAGAGACTATTTCTAGAAGGGGCAAAAATATCATTGCAATCGAATAGCCTTCACTGCAACACTATGGTGAAACATTTAATACACTCTGTTTAAAGTTGTGGCACCAACAGAGTAACTGTGTAAAACCACTTAACTGCAACTTGTTTCTTGCTCAGTCACATATTTTGCACAGCACCAGATGACAGCATTATAGAGAGGGACTACTGTATAAACTAGCCATGTTAGTCTGATTTGAGTAGGAATCAAAATGAAGAGTTAAAAAATGGTTATCATTCTATTATACATTTTGTTCCTACCATTAATTTTCAAGGAAGCACTGGTCTGTTGGTCTCCAGTGTCGCAAGTGTATCTTCCACTATCATCTGGTTTGAGTTTGTGAATAACCAGCTCAACAATGGATCCTTTTTGCTTCATGTCATATTTGGCACTGGGATGAAGTGGAGTGGATCCTTTTTTCCATTGCACCGCTGCATCTGGTCTGCTAATTTCACAATGCAGTATGACAGATTCATTCTCTTGAGCTTCTTCATCCTTAAGTTCTTGCTTGAAGATCGTAGGCAAGGCTATACGGGCAACATTAAAGACTGAATATTATAACAACAACTTGTAATGTCCCATCTTTTTACTTGTATATGGAACATGAGGCAGTGTTTCTCACTGCACTCTGCTCTCCCTCTTACAGCAAATAGCAGTGGATGAACAAAACCGAGGATGATGAAGCGCATTTTACTTCGAGGATATCACAGCTGTCACAAGGACGAAAGAAAATCTAAGGCAAGAAAATGCCATTCAATTCAGCAGACCCTGTTCCATCCAGAGTCCACTTGTGATTGTTTGATCACAGAATTCTCACAACTGCACATATTGATCCCATGTTTTAAGCAACATTAAATTCCCTTCCCTACTTTCCCTGAAAAAAAATCAAACAGCTGTTACATTAACCACAACTCTGAATCAACTGGAAATAATAGAAAATGTTGGAAATACAAATCAGCATCTGTAAAGAGAAAAGGCAGGTTATGTCAGGTGAGTAACTCTTCATCAGAACATGTGAATGACTGGAGTCTGCAACAATATCAGGATTTCCTCTATTAATGCGTGGCTAATCCTACAACAAATAATTATTATTAAAGGTCTCTTGAAAGAAGAATTAGTGCACTGTCATAATTAATTCCTCAAACATATGTGGTCAAGGATTAAGATATCATGGGCTAGATTTTCAGTATAGACAGTTTTGGGGCGCTAACCTTAGCGCCCGCCCGAAGTTAGCGCCCGCCCCAAAGTAGCGCCCCGTTGCCGGAAATTCAGTGGCTTCGCCCTAAGAGGTTGGTGGAGCGCTAAAAGAGGCGTTCCACTACTATCTTTAGGCGCTAAGCCGGCGGTGCAGAGCGCAACACCCGAGCTCGGGCGCGGCGCACACTCTGGTGCCAGTGAGCTCTTAAAGGGGAAGGGTGCATGTGTTTTTGTCAAAGGCAGAGTCTGGTGAGGGGGAGGGGGGGAGGAGGAGGTGGAGGTGGAGGTGGAGGTGGAGGAGGTGGTGGTGGTGGTGGCCGGAAACATAAATACACCGTTCACAACAACACACTGGATCCTTCCACACAACACATGCAGACTGCCTTTTATAGTGCAGGAGGAGTGCCCTTTAATTTGCGCTCCCCAGGGTGTGTTGCGTTCCATTGTACAAACGCTCTGGACGCCAGCCGCACAATGGGGCGGTCCGACTGAAGTTTGGATTCGGGGCGGCCAAAGGGCGTTGCACGAGGATGTGACGTCATTTTCTGCGCGCGCATCCGGGCGGCCGCTAAACTTTGCGCCGGCGCTAACGGGCAACTTAATTTGGGGCGGGGCGCAAACTGCGCTGCGCCCGGGCGCTACACGCATAGCGCCCGAAAATCACTTCTCTTAAGGCGCTAACTGCTGGCGCAAGCAACTGAAAATCTAGCCCCAAATGTTTGAAAGGAATTATTTATTTTTGTGTGTTTCCAACTTTCTTCAAACCTATGGGTCAATCCTTAAATGAGAATGTTTTGTCCAAACTTCTGATTATATTTCTCTTCATTTTCTCTACTCTTCTCCTGAATAATTTGTCGAGATTTTCCCTTACATCCTATTGGTTTGAAACAGGTGTTATTGCTGACCTGAAGTAAAGATTGCTGTTTGAGCCTAATTTTCCACGATAAGCTTATCATAATTGTGAATAGCTTCAGATATAGGGGTATATTTTCAACTTGCTGCCTGGGTGTAAAACTGGTGTTGCGAATCGGCCACCAGTTAAGAGACTGTTCAATTTTCATTTCTATTGATTTCAAATGGAAATTAAAATTAAGCTGTTTCTATTATGGACGACTCATGCGCAATGCCAGTTTTACAACCAGACAGCAAGTTGAACATCTACCCCATAGATTTGGATATTTTGAAGGAGTGCACTTGTGCTGGGTACACAAAATTGCATGCAAGTAAAAGTACAAATAACTAAAGGACATAGGGAGCAAAGAACCTCACAATCTTCGGAAAACTTTTTTCCAAGGCTGAACGGGGAAGAGGACAAAGAAGTGACAGGTAAAAGTGAAGTGAAAGAAAACCCAAAATGCAGTCATGAGTCTGCAGGCAAGTGACGGTGCAGCCCAACAGGTGACACCTTGTCTGAGGGCTGCTGAAGTGGAGGTGGTGCTGGATAAGGTGATTGTGAAAACAGAGGTCAGTATTGCAGCATGCCTCGTAACTTACCAGTAATACCATTATTTGTACCAGCCCTACGGTGCATGGCAGCTGCAGGTGTCCTAGCAGCAGATGGCACAATTCTGCATTTGGCTCTCCGATTACGCAGATCCTGTGAAGGTAGTTCCCCATGGTGGTTGCCAGGTGAGCAGCCAATACCTGCACATGTGGTTGGTGGCATCTTGGCGGGTACAGCTAATCATGCTATTCTAGTTGTTTATCACCCCCACGTGCCGTATTTCCAAGCTGGAGCACTGAAATACCACACGGACTGCAGCGGTTTAAGGCAGCAGCTCACCACCACCTTCTCAAGGGCAATTAGGGATGGACAATACATGCTGGCCTTGCCACATCGCGTGAATGAATTTTTAAAAAACTATGAAATACTGTGATTGGAGTGCTGGTGAGGAAGCATCCAGCATTATAGTTAGTTAGACATTAATGTATCTTATTTGTGTCATCTAGTCTGTTGTCCCAGCTTCCTTTGGGAATATGAGCCTCCACATGAATAAATCCTCTTCACAGGAAATAGCAAATGGTGCAGTCTGATCTACTTGGCATCCCTACCTTTTCACTCCTCTTCTTCTTCCTCAAAAAGCATCAGTGATTTAAAAACATAATTTTACCTGAATTTCACCTTGTACTCTCGATGAACTGCTGCATACTTACCATTACTCAGCAACCCTGGGCATCCATTTCACATGGATGCAGTTATGAATGGTTATAGTTAAGAATGGGTGTCCTGCATACACAATCTTTGCGATATAGCTGCAGGATGTACTTGCCCACATTATAATTTTAAAAAGAGGCTTCATCCTGTTTCAGAGGGGAACATCCGGCTCCCAATGCTTTATGCATCAAAAACAATACAACGGATCTCTGCCCACTTTTCTAACTGGGTTCACCTGATTAACATCTGAAAGCCGGCTGAACAAAAGAACATAAGAAATAGGAGCAGGAATAGGCCACTTGGCCCCTCGAGCCTGCTCCGCCATTCAATAAGGTCATGGCTGATCTTGGGCTCAAAGCCACTTCTCCGCTCGCTCCCCACAATCCTTCACTCCCTTATCTTGCAAAAATCTGTCTATCTCCACCTTAAATGTATTTAATGACCCAGCCTCCACGGCTCTCTGGGGCAGAGAATTCCATAGATTTACGATCCTCTGAGAGAAGAAATTCCTCCTCATCTCAGTTCTAAAAGGGTGAACCTTTATTCTAAATCTGTGTTCCCGCGTTCTAGATTTCCCCACGAGGGGAAACATCCTCTCTGCATCTACTTTGTCGTGCCCGCTCAGTATCTTAAATGTTTTAATAAGATCACCTCTCATTCTTCTAAATTCCAATGAGTATAGGCCCAGCCTGCTCAACCTTTCCTCATAAGTCAACCCCCTCATCTCTGGAATTAACCTAGTGAATCGTCTCTGAACTGCCTCCAATGCAAGTATATCCTTCCTGTAAGGAGACCAAAACTGTATGCAGTACTCAAGGTGTGGTCTCACCAACATCCTGTACAGTTGTAGCAGAACTTCCCTGCTTTTATACACCAACCCCTTTGCAATAAAGGCCAACATTCCATTTGCCTTTTTGATTACTTGCTGTACCTGCACGCTAACTTTTTGTGTTTCATGCACAAGGACCCCCAGGTCCCTCTGAACTAGATACATAGATACATAGAAGATAGGAGCAGGAGTAGGCCATTCGGCCCCTCGAGC
Organism: Somniosus microcephalus; assembly: GCF_052327205.1. NCBI lineage: Eukaryota > Metazoa > Chordata > Chondrichthyes > Squaliformes > Somniosidae > Somniosus > Somniosus microcephalus. The sequence goes on along the minus strand of NC_140991.1, from coordinate 24,780,017 downwards.
CTGCTCCGCCATTCAACAAGATCATGGCTGATCATCCAAATTCAATACCCTGCCCCTGCTTTCTCCCCATATCCCTTGATCCCTTCAGCCTTAAGAAATATATCCAACTCCTTCTTGAATATATTTAATGAATTGGCCTCCACTGCCTTCTGTGGTAGAGAATTCTACAGGTTCACCACTCTCTGGGTGAAGAAATTCCTCCTCATCTCAGTCCTAAATGGCTTACCCCTTATCCTTAGACTGTGACCCCTGGTTCTGGACTCCCCGACCATCGGGAACATCTTTCCTGCATCTAGTCTGTCTAGTCCTGTTAGAATTTTATAAGTTTCAATGAGATCCCCTCTCATTCTTCTAAACTCCAGTGAGTATAAGCCCAATCGACCCAATCTCTCCTCATACGTCATTCCTGCCATCCCAGGTATCAGCCTGGTGAATCTTCGCTGCACTCCCTCCATGGCGAGTACATCTTTCCTCAGATAAGGCGACCAAAACTGCACACAATACTCAAGGTGTGGTCTCACCAAGGCCCTGTACAACTGTAGCAAGACATCCTTGTTCCTGTACTCAAACCCTCTTGCTACGAAGGCCAACATACCATTTGCCTTCTTAGCCGCCTGTTGCACCTGCATGCTTACCTTCAGCGACTGGTGCACAAGGACACCCAGGTCTCGTTGCACTTCCCCCTTCTCCCAATCTATTGCTGTTCAGATAATAATCTGCCTTCCTGTTTTTGACACCAAAGTGGATAACCTCGCATTTATCCATGTTATATTGCATCTGCCATGCTTCTGCCCAATCACCCAACCTGTCCAAATCATACTGGAGTTTCTCTGCATCCTCCTCACAGCACACACGCCCACCTAGCTTTGTGTCGTCTGCAAACTTGGAGATATTACATCTAGTTCCCTCGTCAAGATCATCAATATATATTGTGAATAGCTGGGGTCCTAGGACCGATCCCTGCGGTAGCTCACTAGTCACTGCCTGCCACTCGGAAAAAGACCCGTTTATTCCAACTCTTTGCTTCCTGTCTGCCAACCAGTTCTCTATCCAAGTCAATACCTTGTCCCAATCCCATGTGCCTTAACTTTACACGCTAATCTCTTATGCGGGACCTTATCGAAAGCCTGCTGAAAGTCCAAATACACCACATCCACTGGTTCTCCCTTATCTATTTTACCAGTTACATCCTCAAAAAATTCCAGTAGATTAGTCAAGCACAATTTACCTTTTGTAAATCCATGTTGACTTTGTCCGATCCTGTCACTGTTTTCCAAGTGCTCTGCTATTACATCTTTTATGATGGACTCTAGCATTTTCCCCACTACCGATATCAGGCTTACCGGTCTATAATTACCCGTTTTCCCTCTACCACCTTTTTTGAATAGTGGGGTAACATTAGCTACCCTCCAATCCATGGGTACTGTTCCAGAGTCTATCGAATTTTGGAAGATGACCAGCAATGCATCTACTATTTCGAGGGCCGCTTCCTTAAGTACCCTAGGATGTAGATTATCAGGCCCTGGGGATTTATCGGCCTTCAATCCCGTTAATTTCCCCAACACCAATTCCCTACAAATACTGATTTCTTTCAGTTCCTCCCTGTCATTAGACCCTATGTTCCCCGACATCTCTGGGAGGTTATTTGTGTCCTCCTTTGTGAAGACAGAACCAAAGTATGTATTTAATTGGTCTGCCATTTCTTTGTTCCCCATTATAAATTCCCCTGATTCTGACTGCAAGGGACCTACGTTTGACTTCACCAATCTTTTTCTCTTCACATATCTATAAAAACTTTTAGTCAGTTTTTATGTTCCCTGCAAGCTTACTCTCACACTCTATTTTCCCATTCTTAATTAATCCCTTTGTCCTCCTTTGTTGAATCCTAAACAGCTCCCAATGCTCAGGTTTACTGCTTTATCTGGCCAATTTATATGTCCTCTCCTTGGACCTTGTGTTATCCCTAATTTCCCTTGTTAGCGACGGTTGAGTCACCTTTTTTGTTTTATTCTTATGCCAAACTGGGATGAACAAATTCTGTAGTTCATCCATGCAATCTTTGAATGTTTGCCATTGCCTATCCACCGTCAACCCTTTGAGTGACATTCCCCAATCAATCGTACCCAACTCGCGCCTCATACCATCGTAGTTTCCTTTATTTAAATTCAGGACCCTAGTCTGAGTCAACTACTTCACTCTCCATCTTAATGAAGAATTCTATCATATTATGATCGCTCCACCCCAAGGGGCCTCGCACAAGATTGCTAATTAATCCTTTCTCATTACATAATACCCAGTCTAAGATGGCCTGATCTCTAGTTGGTTCCTCGACATATTGGTCCAGGAAACCATCCCGTATACACTCCAGGAATTCCTCCTCCACAGTATTGATACTAATTTGGTTAGCCCAATCTATACTCCCTGTGAGGATGGGAACAGGGACTGCGGGGAGGATGAGCAACCTGGCCACAGCACCGTAGAGCGGGGGGCCATTCAAGTGGGGGGAGTTAAAAGAAATGTTGTAGTGGTAGGGGATAGTATCATTAGGGGGATAGATAGAGTTCTTTGCAGCCGAGAGCGAGAGTCCCGAAGGCTGTGTTGCCTGCCCGGTGCCAGGGTTAAGGGCATCTCCTCTGGACTGGAGAGAAACTTGGAGTGGGAGGGGGGGATCCAGTTGTCATGGTCCATGCTGGTACCAACGACATAGATAGGACAAGGAAGGAGGTTCTGCTGAGGGAGTTTGAGCAGCTAGGGGCCAAATTAAAAAGCAGAACCACAAGGGTAATAATCTCTGGATTATTACCTGAGCCACGAGCGAATTTGGCTAGGACAAATAAAATTAGAGAGTTAAATGTGTGGCTCAAAGACTGGTGTGGGAGAAATGGGTTTTGCTTCCTGGGACACTGGCACCAGTACTGGGGCAGGAGGGAGCTGTTCCGTTGGGACGGGCTTCACTTGGCCAGTGCTGGGACTAGAGTCCTGGCGGATCATATAACTAGGGCTGTAGAGAGGGCTTTAAACTAACTAGTTGGGGGGGCGGGGGAGGTTCCTAGAGAGCAAATAATAAAAATGACAACAGAGAAGGTCATAGACTTAGGTAGCAGTGGGGAAATTAAAAACCAGAGCGTGTCAGGAAGGGGCAGAAGGTATGGAGTAAAAGGTAAAGTAATAAAAAGGGCAAAAGCAGGAACTAAGTGTTAGCACTGTTGCCTCACAGCGCCAGGGGCCCGGGTTCGAATCCGGCCTCGGGCGACTGTCTGTGTGGAGTTTGCACATTCTCCCCGTGTTTGCGTGGGTTTCCTCCGGGTGCTCCGGTTTCCTCCCACAGTCCAAAGATGTGCGAGTTAGGTTGATTGGCTATGATAAATTGACCCTTACTGTTAGGGGGATTAAGTACGTGGGGTTACGGGGATAGGGTGGGATATGTGTTGGTGTAGGGGTTACGGGCATCGGGTGGGATATGTGTCGGTGCAGGCTCGATGGGCCGTAATGGCCTCTATCTGCACTGTGGGGTTTCTGTGATTCTGTGAAAACATCTTTGAAAGTTCTCTATCTGAATGCACGTAGCATTTGTTAACAAAATAGACGAGTTAATGGCACAAATAACTACATATGGGTATGATCTTGTGGCCATTACAGAAACATGGCTGCAGGGTGACAATGCCTGGGAATTAAACATACCAGGTTATTTAACGATCAGGAAGGACAGGCAGGAAGGAAGGGGAGGTGGGGTGGCTATGTTAATAAAGGAAGGAATCACTGTAATACAGAGAAATGATATTGGGTCAAAAGATCAGGATAATGAAACAGTTTGGGTGGAGGTAAGGAATAATAAGGGGAAAAAAACACTAGTGGGCGTAGTCTATAGGCCTCCGAACAGTGGCAACTCTGTTGGACGGAGTATCAATCAGGAAATAGTTGAGGCTTGTAATAAGGGAACATCTATAATTATGGGGGGTTTTAACTATCATATTAATTGGACAAATCAAATTGGGCAGGGCTGCCTTGAGGATGAGTTCATTGAGTGTATTAGGGACGGGTTTCTTGAACAGTATGTAACTGAACCGACCAGGGGGCAAGCAACCTTAGATCTGGTCCTGTGTAACGAGACAGGATTAATTTAAAATGTCCTAGTAAAGGATCCCCTTGGAATGAGTGACCATAACATGGTTGAATTCCATATTCAATTAGAGGGTGAGAAGGTTGGATCTCAAACAAGCGTGCGAAGCTTGAATAAAGGAGACTATGAAGGTATGAGAGCGGAATTGAGTAGAGTGGATTGGGAAAATATATTAAAGGGTAAGACGATACATGATCAGTGGTGTACATTTAAGGAGTTATTTTACAACTTCCCAAAAAAATATATTCCACTGAGAAGAAAAGGGTGTAAAAGAAAAGACAGCCATCCGTGGCTAAGTAAAGAAATTAAGGATAGTATTCGACTAAAAACAAGGGCATATAAGGTAGCCAAATCTAGTGGGAGGATAGAGGATTGGGAAAACTTTACAAGACAGCAAAAAATAACAAAAAGATTGATTAAGAAAGGGAAGATAGATTATGAAAGTAAATTAGCAAAAAATATAAAAACAGATAGTAAGAGTTTTTATAGTTACATAAAAAGAAAAAGGGTGGTTAAAGTAAATGTTGGTCCCTTAGAGGATGAGACCGGGAAATTAATGGTGGGAAATATGGAGATGGCAAAAACACTGAATGAATATTTTATATCAGTCTTTACAGTAGAAGACACTAAGAATATCCCAACACTGGACAAACAGGGGGCTAAAGGGGGGGAGGAGCTAAACACAATCAAAATCACTAAGGAAGTGGTACTCGGTAAAATAATGGGACTCAAGGCGGATAAATCACCTGGACCTGATGGCTTACATCCTAGGGTCTTGAGGGAAGTGGCGGTAGGGATTGTGGATGCATTGGTAATAATTTTCCAAAACTCCCTGGACTCGGCAAAGGTCCCAGCAGACTGGAAAACTGCTAATGTAACACCCTTATTTAAAAAGGGCAGTAGACAGAAGGCTGGAAACTGTAGACCGGTTAGCCTAACATCTGTGGTAGGTAAAATTTTGGAGTCCATTATTAAGGAGACAGTAACAGGACATTTGGATAATCATAATTTAATAGGACAAAGTCAGCATGGTTTTATGAAGGGGAAGTCATGTTTGACAAATTTGCTGGAGTTCTTTGAGGAAGTAACATATAGGGTGGATAAAGGGGAACCAGTGGACGTAGTGTATTTAGACTTCCAAAAGGCATTTGACAAGGTGCCACACAAAAGATTATTGCTTAAGATAAAAAATCACGGGATTGGGGGTAATATTCTGGCATGGATAGAGGATTGGCTATCTAACAGAAGGCAGAGAGTTGGGATAAATGGTTCATTCTCAGACTGGCAATCAGTAACTAGTGGTGTTCCGCAGGGGTCAGTGCTGGGTGCCCAACTCTTTACAATCTATATTAACGATTTGGAGGAGGGGACCGAGTGTAACATATCAAAGTTTGCAGATGATACTAAGATGGGAGGGAAAGTAGTGAGTGAGGAGGACATAAAAAACCTGCAAGGGGACATAGACAGGCTAAGTAAGTGGGCAGAGATTTGGCAGATGGAATACAATACTGGAAAGTGTGAGGTTATGCACTTTGGCAGGAAAAATCGTAGAGCAAGTTATTATCTTAATGGCAAGAAACTGGAAAGTACTGAAGTACAAAGGGATCTGGGGGTCCTGGTGCACGAAACTCAAAAGGTTAGTATGCAGGTGCAGCAAGTGATTAAGGTCAATGGAATGTTGGCTTTCATTGCTAGGGGGATAGAATATAAAAATAGGGAGGTATTGCTTCAGTTGTACAAGGTATTGGTGAGACCGCACCTGGAATACTGCGTACAGTTTTGGTGTCCATACTTAAGAAAGGACATACTTGCTCTCGAGTCAGTACAAAGAAGGTTCACTCGGTTAATCCCGGGGATGAGGGGATGGACATATGAGGAGAGGTTGAGTAGATTGGGACTCTACTCATTGGAGTTCAGAAGAATGAGAGGCGATCTTATTGAAACATATAGGGCTGAAAATTCAGTAGGGTTAGCGCCCATTTTGCGGCGCTAGAGGGCCTAGCGCCGCAATGATAGCCGTTTCTGAAATTCACTTCGGCGCTGCCATCGGCGTTAGCCGGTTGCGCTGCGCCAGCACCGATGACGTCATCGGTGTGCGCAGCGTCCCGGTTGCCATGGCAACGCGCCCGAATGCCGAAATTCAGTTGCGGCCGCCTCGCCCGTGGCAGCCGCAACTAAGACTCTGGCAACCGAGTCTTACACAAGTTAGCGCCGGCGCATTAAGGTCGCGCGGCAGCCGGCCGCTTTCCCACCGGCCGCCTGCCCGCACCTCCCTCCCCGGACTCCTCCACCGCCCCCCCCCCCCCACCCACCCACCCACCCGCGGAACAGATGCGTCTGGCCTGCAAGCCCGGCACTTGTCCGAGGTGCCGGGCTCATTTTTGAAAAAATCAAACGGCCAGCGATCGGGTGAAGGCAGCGCCTCCTTAACGGGAGGAGGCGGCCTGCACTTCCCCAGCCTGCCGCACCGCATCGGGTGCCGCAGCGCCGGATTAGCGCCGCAATGCGGCACTCAGCGCCCATTGGGAGGCACTCACGCCCGCCAGTAGCGCCGGCAGCCGTCTGGGCGCGGCGCTACTGAATTTTTGGCGCGCGCAAGGGAATTAGCGCCGGCGCTAAATTTCCGGCGCTAAAGCCCTGGCGCGACGTCAACTCAATTTCTAGGCCATAAGATTGTGAAGGGGTTGGATCGGGTGGATGCGGGGAAGATGTTCCCGATGATGGGTGAAACTAGAACTAGGGGGCATAGTCTTAGAATAAGGGGCTGCTCTTTCAAAACTGAGATGAGGAGGAACTACTTCACTCAGAGGGTGGTAGGTCCATGGAATATGCTGCCCCAAAAAGCTGTAGAAGCTACATCATTACATAAATTTAAAACAGAAATAGACAGTTTCCTAGAAGTAAAGGGAATTAAGGGTTACGGGGAACGGGCAGGAATTTGGACATGAGTCTAGGTTCGGATCGGTCATGGCCCTGTGGGTAGCGGAACGGGCCCAGGGGCCGTGTAGCCTGATCCTGCTCCTATTTCGTGTGTCTAATTCTGTTAGATTCAGGAGATGGTTCTGTGATAGTGGATTGGCGGTTAGGATCAGATCAGCCATGGTCTTATTGAATGGCGGAGCAGGCTCGAGGGGCCGATTGGCCTACTCCTGCTCCTATTTCTTATGTTCTTATTAAAGTCACCCATGATAACGGCTGTGCCCTTATTGCACGCTTCTCTAATTTCCCTTTTAATGCCAGCCCCAACCCCCGCATTACTGTTTGGAGGTCTATATACCACTCCCACTAACGTTTTCTGCCCCTTGGTATTTCTCAGTTCTACCCATACAGATTCCACATCATCAGAGCTAATATCCTTCCTTACAATTGTGTTAATCCCCTCTTTAACCAGCAATGCTACCCCACCTCCCTTTCCTTTTTGCCTATCTTTCCTGAATATTGAATACCCCTGGATGTTGAGTTCCCAGCCTTGGCCACCCTGGAGCCATGTTTCCGTAATCCCAATCATATCATTCGTTTACCTCTATTTGCGCAGCTAATTCATCCACCTTATTACGAATGCTCCTCGCATTAAGACACAAAGGCCTAGAAATTCAGTTGTTTGCGCCAGCCGCTAGCGCCTTAGGAGGAGGAGATGTGGGGCACTAGGCGGCTAGCGGCCGGGCGCTGCGCGATCTGCGCCTCTCCCCAACTTCAGTAAAGATTTAGCGGCGGCGCAAAGCCTTTGCGCACGCTCAGCTGCGCGGGCAGATCCTGACGTCATTTCATCGTGCAATGCCCTTTGTGTGCCCCAAACCGGAAATTCAGTGGCGCCGGCCTATTGCGCGCCTGGCGCCCCTAGCGACTGGTAGAGGGGAACGGTTCCCAGTCGCTGCGGGGCCCGCTAATTAAAGGGCACTCCTCCTGCAGTAGAAATGGCAGCCATTTTGCAACACTCCTTCTTTGTGAGAGACGGATCTTTGCAGAGAGACAAAGGTAGAGAGCTTTCTGGTTTGGCTCAACACTCGCACAGGTACTTGTGGCTTCAGGCCACAGCTTTGCACTTGTCTTTAACTTCAGAGCCATAGGATTGATTGGAAACATATAATGGGGGCTGCAATGGGTGCAAACGTTGGCCTTCTCCATTGCATTCAAAGGGCTCAGAGACGCCGTGAGAGAGTGGAAGTCATGGCCAGAGGGAGAAGGGGCAACAGGCGTCGGCTAAGGAGGCCTTACCCACCCAGGGTATACCGCCAGCAGTTCTCATATCTGAACATGTCTGAGGAGCAGTGTGTTCGGAGGCTGCGATTCCGAAGGGCGGTGGTCACGGAGATCTGCCACCTGCTTCGCGGACATGTGCAGCCACAGCTGAGGAGCAGGACGTCTCTGTAGGTGGCAGTGAAGGTGACGGTGTCTCTCAACTTCTATGCCACCGGCTCCTTCCAATCCGCTGCTGGGGACATTTCCAACATCTCCCAGTTTGCCGTACATTGCTGCATCCGCCAGGTGACCAATGCCCTTTTCAGAAGGAGACGTCAGTTCATCTCCTTCTCCATGGCCCTTGTCAAGCAGCAACAGCGTGCAATGGGCTTTGCAGCATTATCGGGCTTCCCCATGGTGCAGGGCGCCATTGACTGCACGCATGTGGTTTTGCGGGCACCTCTAGAGCATGCCGAGGATTACCGCAACCGGAAGGGCTACCATTCGCTCAACGTGCAGTTGGCGTGTGACCACAGGCAGATCATCCTAGCTGTCAATGCCCGCTTTCCAGGCAGCAGCCACGATGCCTTCATCCTGCGCCAGACATGTTCCAGGCCCAGCCTCACCCACGAGGATGGCTTCTCGGGGACAAAGGCTATCCTTTGTGCACCTGGCTGATGACCCCGCTCCGTGCGCCCAGCACCCCTGCTGAAGAGGGATACAATGACAGCCATCAAGCAACCAGGAACCTCATTGAGCAAACAATCGGAGTCCTGAAGCAACGGTTCCGCTGTCTGGATCGTTCCGGAGGAGCCCTACAGTACTCGCCTGAGCGAGTCTCCCATTTCGTGGTCGTGTGCTGCATGCTGCACAACCTGGCTAGCCGCAGGACTCAGCCACTGCCACCAGACATTGGAGGACCACCAGAGGAGGAGGAGGGGGAGGAGGAGGAGGAGGAGGAGAAGGAGGAGGACCAGCACAGGAGGGAGGCAGAAAGTGCAAGGGCCGCCCGTCGGCAGCTTATTGAACGTCGGTTCTAGGCCCTCTCAGGGAATGGCTTGCACAAGATGAATGTAGCCGCTCCACAAGCCCTCAGCCGAGCAGGGCAACCAGGACTTCCAAAAGAAAGCATGGACAGTGCGATTTAAGAACATTTATTACTTTGATACCTCTGTGCCCTTCCCACATAACAAACTAATGGAGAGAAGCCCCCCCCAAAAACACAAATCGAGCAGTCTCAGCCTTTCAAAAAACACAAATACACTAGTCTCGGCCTTTCAAAAAAAAAAATCCACCCTCCCCCTTTAAGAGCTCACCGGCGCCAGAGTGTCTGCCGTCAATCAGCAACTCGCCGCACCTGCGCTGCGCCCGCCCTCGGGGGTTTCGCCCCGGGCCGCCGGCTTAGCGCCTAATGATAGTCGTGCATCGCCTGTTTTAGCGCAGCAGCAACCTCTTGGGGCGATGCCACTGAATATCGGCGAAGGTGGCGCGAAGTTGCGCCGGGCGCAAACTTTAGCGGCCGCCCGGCTGTAGCGCCCCAAACGTGGCTATACTGAATTTCTAGGCCAAAGCCTTCAGGCTTGTTTTTTTAACGCTCTTAGACCTTTTAGAATTATTATTTACTGTGGCCATGTTTGATTTAAACCCTTGATTTCTCTGACTGCCACCTTTGTTTTTCTCCTTCTGTAGCATTTTGTAATCTCTCTCCATTTAAATAATAATTAGCTTTTTTATTTTTCCTGCCAAAGTGTATAACCTCACACTTTCCCGCATTATACTCCATCTGCCAAATGTTTGCCCACTCACTTAGCCTGTCTATATCCCTTTGCAGGTTCGAGTCCTCTGCACAACTTGCTTTTCCACCCATCTTTGTATCATCCGCAAACTTGGCTACATTACACTCGGTCCCTTCATCCAAGTCATTAATGTAGATTGTAAATAGTTGAGGCTCCAGCACCGATCCCTGTGGCACCCCACTAGTTACCGTTTGCCAACCGGAAAATTACCCATTTATCCCAACTCTCTGCTTTCTGTTAGTTAGCCAATTCTCTATCCATGCTAATATATTACCCCCAATTCCGTGAGCTCTTATCTTATGCAGTATCCTTTTATGTGGCAACTTATCGAATGCCTTCTGGAAATCCAAATACACCACATCCACTGGTTCACCTTTGTCCACCCTGCTCGTTACCTCCTCAAAGAACTCTAGCAAGTTTGTTAAACATGATTTCCCTTTCATAAAAACATGCTGACTCTGCTTGACTGCATTATGATTTTCCAAATGCCCTGCTACTGCTTCCTTAATGAAGGACTCCAGCATTTTCCCCAACGACAGATGTTAGGCTAACTGGTCTATAGTTCCCTGCTTTCTGTCTCCCTCCTTTCTTAAATAGGGGTGTTATTACGGTTTTCCAATCTGCTGGGACCTCTCCAGAGTCCAGGGAATTTTGGTATATTGCAACCAATGGATCCGCTATCTCTGCAGCCACTTCATTTAAGACCCTGGGATGCAGGCCATCTGGTCCAGGGGACTTGTCATCTTTTAGTCCCATTATTTTACCAAGTACTATTTCCTTAGTGATAGCGATTGTCTTTAGTTCCCCCCGTCTGTGGCCCCTTGATTATCCATTATTTGGATGTTGTTAGTGTCTTCTACCGTGAAGACAGATACAAAATATTTGTTCAGAGTCTCTGCCATTTCCCCGTTCCCCATTATTAATTCCCCAGTCTCATCCTCTAAGGGACCAACGTTTACTTTAGCTACCCTCTTCCTTTTTATATACATGTTGAAGCTCTTACTATCTGTTTTAATGTTTTTTGCCAGTTTTCTCTCATAATTCATCTCTATTATTTTTTTAGTCATCCTTTGCTGGTTTTTTAAAAATTCCCAATCCTCTGGTCTCCCACCAATCTTGGCAACATTGTATGCCTTCATTTTTAATTTGATACCATCCTTTACTTCCTTAGTTAGCCACGGATGGTGCTCCCTTCTCTTAAAATCTTTCTTTCTCACTGGAATATATTTTTGTTGAGAGTTAAGAAATATCTCAACAGATATTAGGCACTTTACAGCCTTCTGGACTTAACATCGAGTTCATCAATTTCAGACTATAAATTGGCCCCTGTATTTCTTTATATATTTTTTTCTCTTGTTTCCTCACATGGTAGCTGTTAATGTTGCTGCCATCATCATTCACGCATCATCTAGAGCCATCTTTTGTTTCTTAACTTGTCCCATTACCTCTCCTTTTGCCTTGCACTATCATCCCTTTTGTCAGTCAATCTCTCCTGCCCTCCATCCTATCACAGACCTTCCCTTTGTACTTTCCTCCCCTCCTCCCTGCCCCTGCTTAAACATCGTTCCTCCCTAACCTTTTCCAGTTCTGATGAAGGGTTTGACCCGAAACGTTAACTCTGTTTCTCTCTCCTCGATGCTGCCTGACCTGCTGAGTGTTTCCAGCACTTTCTGTTGTCATTTCTTGTTCCTTCTTAGTCTGATGGTGGAATTATTCATTGGATAAACAAGAAATTAGAGCTGTTTGGGATTGTTATATGCTTTGTATACTGGAAGAACTACACAGTTCATTTGAACACAGGTTTGGAGGTCCCTGATAGTCTATTGAGTGTCCTAGTTCAATTCCTGATCTCAGACTGGGCAGCAGATTGGGTGGTAAACCTGGCTATAGTGGAACGGTAAATCAGCTAAGATTCCCACTCCTGGAAGGTCTGTGATAGGATGGAAGGCAGGAGAGATTGACTTCATCCCTTTTGTCAGTCAATCTCTCCTGCCTTCCATCCTATCACAAGATAAGAAACAAAAGATGGCTCTAGATGATGCGTGAATGATGATGGCAGCAACATTAACAGCTACCATGTGAGGAAACAAGAGGAAAAAAATATATAAAGAAATACAGGGGCCAATTTATAGTCTGAAATTATTGAACTCAATGTTAAGTCCAGAAGGCTGTAACGTGCCTAATAGAAAGATGAGGTGCTGTTCCTCGAGCTTCATTGGGACAAGGCAAGTCCAGAAGGAGGAGTCTTGCCAGGGTCTCGTGACTGGGGGTTGGGGGAAAGCCCAGTACAGTAGAGGCCCAGACTTTCCTTGTGGGGCCTGAAGGAGCTCTCCAATAAGTGCATTTGCTAGAACAGCTCCATGTAATAAGACAACTCTGGAAGTCGATCAAAAAAAACAATTAACCTTTTTGGAAAAATAGCACCAGTGCAGCCTGTATGGTAGTGGCGGAAGGAATCAATGCTGTCTCACCAGTGCACCGAACCTGGTGAGGAAGACATTTGCTGGTCTGAGAAAGGTTGCCAAGGTACATCTGCAGACACATTGCTTAATTTTATAATGTGGTCTTACAAAGGATCTTAATAGCACTGCGGTTTAAGGTTAGGCAGCAGCACATATAGAAAATACACAGCACTTTGAAAACTGTTCATGTACTATTTCTTTGTTCCTTCTCATTCTCCAGAACCTGCAAATAGAGTGTGATGGCCAAAGCTCCTATATGGGCAACACACAATGACTGACAGTTTCTTGGGTTGAGAGTCACACGTAGCAGACAGATACAGCATCTCACACAGGATGTCTGCACACAAAAGGGAGGAATACTCCTGATTCTCCTGCCTCTATGAATTTTTACCCAAAAAATGGAAACTTACCTTCCTAGGCCACATCCACAACTGGAAAACCTGAGCAAAGCGGGCCCAATTTCTCGGAGGGGATATAAAACAGATGCGACTACACTTCCAATGTACTTCATTGGCTGTGAAGCGCTTTGGAACATCCAGAGATTGTGAAAGGTGCGGTATAAAATGCAAGTCTTTCTTTCTTCTGGATTTTCAGAAGGCCTTCGATAACGTCCCACACAAGAGGTTGGTGAACAAAATTAGGGCACATAGAATTGGGGGTAACATACTAGCATGGATTGAGAATTGGTTAACAGACAGAAAACAAAAGAGTAGGGATAAACGGGTCTTTTTCAGGACGGCAGGCTGTGACTAGTGGGGTACCGCAAGGATCGGTGCTTGGGCCCTAGCTATTCACAATCTATATCAATGATTTGGATGAGGGGACTAAATGTAACATTTCCAAATTTGCTGATGATACAAAGCTAGGTGGCAGTGTCAGTTGTGAAGAGGCTTCAAGGGGATCCCGACAGGCTCACTGAGTGGGCGAGAACATGGCAGATGGAATATAATGTGGATAAATGTGAAGTTATCCACTTTGGTAGAAAAAACAGAAAGGCAGAGTATTTCCTAAATGGTGAAAGATTGGGGAATGCAGATGCTCAAAGGGACCTGGGTGTCCTTGTACATGAGTCACTGAAAGTGAATGTGCAGCTGCAGCAAGCCATTAGGAAGGCAAATGGTATGCTGGCCTTCATTACAAGAGGATTTGAGTACAGGAGTAAAAGAAGTCTTACTCCAATTATATAGAGCCTTGGTGAGACCACACCTGGAGTACTGTGTACAATTTTGGTCTCCTTACCCAAGGAAGGATATACTTGCCATAGAGGAAGTGCAACGAAGGTTCACGCGATTGATTCCTGGGATGGCGGGACTGTCGTATGAGAAAACATTGAGTAAACTAGGCCTGTATTCTCTTGAATTCAGAAGAATGAGGGGGGATCTCATTGAAGCATACAAAATTATTACAGAGCTTGATGGGGTGGATGCTGGAGAATGTTTCCCTTGGCTGGGGAGTCTAGAACCAGGGGCCACAGCCTCAAGATAAAGAGTAGACCATTCAGGACTGAGATGAGAAGAAATTTCTTCACACAGAGGGTGGCGAATCTTTGGAATTCTCTACCCCAGAGGGCTGTGGAGGCTCAGTCATTGGGTATATTCAAAACAGAAGTCGATAGATTTCTAACTAGTAAAGGCATCAAGGGATAGGGCCGGTGAATGGAGTTGAGGCAGAAGATCAGCCATGATCTCGCCGAATGGCCAACTCCTGCTCCTATTTCTTATGTTCTTCTGTCTTCTTTCATTAGCGTGCCCAATATGATGTCAAACGTTTTTCAGGTATTCTTGGGGCACAGGACATAGCCCTGCAAAATCGGTCATTTTCCCCCCGGAAAACAGCCACAATTACCAATTTCTACCCCCGAATTTCAGATGCTACTAATGAGCAGAGCTCAGATCCAAGTATTTGTGGCCTGGTCCCTAACCTCCCAGCAAAACCGATGGCTGGGAATGGAGACAAATGCCAACCTTCCTGCAAGGCTGACCATTCATACCCTTTAGCCTTGAGGGAGGTCTGTGCCTCCCTGAAGTTCCCACTGCATCAATCGGCCCTCTACCTAGTTTGGCACAACAGGCAACACTCAGGAGAACTCACCTCAGTTAAATTTACAGCCTGGCATGATGGGATCACCAGACAAGCTATTCCACTAGTTGGCTAACAAATTTCACCTCTCCCAGCACGACCATTACCACTATCTCTAGATGCCACCCTGCAATACTCTGCAGACTTCAGCATGAGCCAGTTCTCCTGGAGTTTTTCCTTCACTCCCCAATCTCCACCCTGTGCACAATTCTCATGACAATGACCAAAGATAGGACAGAAAACCTGAGAAAAGCCCAAAATCTAACCACTTAAGGAAAGGTGACTAATGAATGGCGCAGAGACAGATCCTAAACCCGATCAGATGCAACAAAATGCATGAAGACCAACTCAAATTATATATGACACATAGTGCACCCATGTTCAAGCACCACAAATTGCATCCCTCCATATCAGACAATGCTGGATAGGTTGTGGCCAGAAGAGCACATCCCTCCACATATTGTTGCCATGCCTCTGCATTCAGCCATTCTGGATAGCAGTTTGGGAGACCACATGGACCATGGGTGGCCTTGCAATTCCAGAGGAATTCCATAGGCTTACCCACTCCCTCCCACAATCAACAGACTAACACAACTCTCACTACTAGCTGCAAGAAGAGGATACGCCACTCTAAAACTAAGAGCAGCCCTCCCACCAATAACATGTGGCTTAAGCATAGTTGGAACAGATCTCAATTAGAACGAGGGTTGTTCAGCTCCTGCTTGGAATGATAGAAATATAAAGCAGTCTGGGGTCCATTCTTGAAGGGTCATTCAGCATAAACTGCATTCTCCCAGCAGAGCAGCCCACCCACTAGCCACAAGGCCAAGGAATATAACCAACAGAATCACTAGTAGGCATAGGATCCACCCTTCCACCCACACCAGACCTAACTAATCCCCAATACCAAGATCAAACAAGTTGCCTCAACTAGTGATATACACTGCACCCGACACAAGCAATCTTGCCAAGACTCCTGCAAGCGCTTTGCAATTAACTTGTACAATGTTTTCATAAAATATATATTTGAATGTAGATTTTAGGGAATTAAATTAAGAGGGAATCTCTGAGCAAATTCAGTTTTGAAAGCACAGCAAAGACACACTGAAATTGGCACAAAGAAACACAACAGCAACAATAACACAAATATGAATCTGCTTTAAGATATAGGAGGGATGGGTGTGTATCTGGATGCATTTGAGAACCTTAGCGAGGAATGAGCAATTGGAAAGGTAAATGGGTGCAGGGTGGGCTTTCAAAGAAAGGATGATGACAGCAATTTTGACGGGTAGAGGGACAATGTCAGAGCTGTTAATGTCAGCAAGCATCGGGCCAAAAAGAGGCAGTTCAGTAATTGGCAGCTGAGTCATGAGTGAGTCATTAGAGCAGATGGTGGGCCTCATGGGGAACATGAGTCTGGTCAGAGCTGGAAAGGTGATAGGAAGCTACAAAATATTGTGGTGCAGAGGTAGGGCAGAAGGGGTTGGAAGCAGGGAAAGTAATGGCA
Organism: Somniosus microcephalus; assembly: GCF_052327205.1. NCBI lineage: Eukaryota > Metazoa > Chordata > Chondrichthyes > Squaliformes > Somniosidae > Somniosus > Somniosus microcephalus. The sequence continues at coordinate 24,763,874 of NC_140991.1, read as the reverse complement.
TAAAAGGAGGATGAAACAGCTGAACAGATAGTCTCAATTTTGGAGGCAAAGAAATACCTGAGCTTCACGCATCAGTGGTGAGGATGAAAATGGCAAAGTGGAAGACCAAAGCAGGAAGCCTGAAATAAAGAGGTTTGTCCTTGCCCTCCATAACGATTCTAGAGTAGCACGAGGATTTGATAGCAGTGAGGAAGAGGCCACTAAGCATTAAAAATATTAGTGGAGAGGGTGAAAAAGTCTATGTGATGAAAATCAAAAGAGATTGAATAATGGTGAATAATGATTGAGTCCTACCCTTCACTTTTAGGCAAGCAATGGTCTGCTGATCTCCAGAATCACATATATATGTTCCAGTATCTTCTATTTTCAGGTCGTGGATTAACAATTCAGTGATGGCACCTTTCTGCTTCATTTCATGCTTGTCACTTGGGTGAAGTACCACAGATCCCTTTTTCCATTCTACTGGAGCACCAGGTTTGGTAATCTCACAGCGCAGTGTGGCAGTACCATTCTCTTCAGCTTCTTCGTTCTGAAGCTCTTGTTTGAAAAGTACAGGCAATGCTGAGGGACGCATTAATGTGAATCACTTATTAGAGTGACGTTTACACAAGATCCATATCTTTGGGCAACACAATTTTGTTTTACAATACTACAGTACATAATAACATGGAAATGTAATAACTAGAATAGACCATTCAGCTCCCTGTTATTTGGACCCAATCTGACTAACTTTCGTCTTTTACTTCGCATGATTTACATATATTTTAATTCTTTGGTTTAGGTAAATCACTGCTTACTGTATAAATGTCAGTCTATTCATAAGTCAATGGACAGATTTTACTGTTGCTGTATGTCAACGTTTTGGATTGACTAGGCACAGCGAGTAGAAAAAGGGCGGGCAGGAAGGGCCACACACCCATAAGCGAACTGCCTAATTTTCGTCCACTTAAATTAATGGATCTAAAATGCCCAGGAACAAGAAAATCTGCCCCATTAGCTCTAAGCAGGAAGAAATAATTGAGGTTAACTATAAAACCAAAGTTGAAATCCCTGCCTCCACTAATGTTCATACTCAAGCCTAAATTAAGTTCAGCCAGTTGAAAAATCTGATGATTGGAGTTTTTAAAGACGTCACGCTGACAGAACTCATAGGGTCAATCACCTGTTCAACCATTACATCCTCCTTCCCATTAAGAATAGCAGGATAGCTGTTAGGCTGGTGATTTATTTCAAGCTACACAGCTTACAGTACATACACAATGGACTCTTGCAGTGAAAAGAACTGAGATTTTCCTTACACATGATCCAGCAACACTTACCTGATAAATGGTAAAATTAATATTTTTAATAAATTCTCTATTGTGCTTAGCTCATAAGATATGTTGCTTTTTAAATCAATATGTTTAGTAATATTATAGCCAAATTAATAAAATAAAATCAATTCAAGGTCTATTCAGATAACATTTTCTTTAATACTAACTTCTTAATTCACTAGCCGGTAATTTCTTATACTGTTTAGTAAAAAAGTGACTTACTACAAATGAGATGCAAGACATGTCTAAAATTGTCTACATCATTGATATAAAAATTGGTAGATGAAGGCTTGTCAAGTAAAATTTGAGTTATGCTAGTAACTGAAAGTCAATAAGCAGGGCTTGTTTAGTCAGTAGGCTGGACAACATTAAATCAGTGGCTTCCCAATGAAACAAAAGCAATATAATACAGAGCACTGTTGAGAACAAGTAGCATATTGGTTTGAGCAGTGACTTAAGGGAGACAATAATCCTAGCCTGTGTGTGCACACAAATGAGCTGACTTCAGCTTACAGCTGAAGAGGCCAACATTTCTTCAGGACCTGAGACCCAATTGGAGGGGGCGGGGTGGGTGGGTGGTGGGGGCAGAGGGTAAATGGGCACGAGACCTGTTGGAGCAGCAAAATTGGGTGGGCCCCAAACATTACTCCTGATGTGACAAGGAGGCAGGTTGGCTTCCCTCACAGAATTCCCACAACTCCTGCTCCCCTTTCTGCCCAGCAATAAGCGCCAGGTCATTTTATGGGCGAAACTGAGGCCCATCTGGATCTGGACACCCTTGAAAAATGCCCGGGTGTCAGGGAGCTTTTTAAAAATCTGTTAAGCTGATTGCGCTGACTGGTCACTCAAGTGCCTTGCCAGCACTGCACGTTCTACCCCCACCCCAGCAGACGCCAAAGATGCATTCATGCTAAAATGCTCAAATAACGTGTTTTCAGATACTCTGGCAGAGTCAGGAGCAAAGGTCAACAATGGATCAGGATTCCTGCTCCACTTCACATACTGGCGTAACAGTCCCAAGGATTTTAAGGGTCAAAATCTGTAATAACCAATGAAAATAACCAAAAGGCTAGAGTTTGATGCATTACCTATATTACAAATCAATGAGAAACATAATATTAATGTTGTCTAACCTTGGATAATTAGTAAATTGTACAGTTACTGTGATCATAATTATTGGCAGGGTAAACACAGCTTATGAGCAAACCTTTCTTCCTTACCATTCACTTTGACAATGACTTTAGTACATGACGCCACAGTGTGGCATTCATATGTTCCAGCGTCCTCCTCAACACTTTTACAAACAATCAGTCTGGCTTCATTCCCAGGACGACTGATTCTGTGCTTGGATGTATTTTTCAAAAGCTTTTCATCCTTAAACCATTTAACTGGACAGTCCGGTTTGGACGTTTCACAGAATAAGATGATATCCTCTCCTTCAATAACAGTAGCAGAAGCTGCCAACTCTTTTGTTATGACAGGTGGTTTTTCTAAAACAATATGAATATAGGTTAGCTTTATAATGTCTCCAACAGCTTCCCTTCAACCAGCTGGAATTAGGTACTATTTTTGGTTCACCCATGAAGCATGTGAGCCGTTCAAAAAGGTAACCAATATGTTGTCCTTCTGAAGAATGCATTTGATAAACAAGGAAAATAATCGTACTTGACTAAGTCAACTTTAATAGGCTAAATATTTCTACAATCAAGGGAGTGGAAATGGCCTTTGCGTTTTAAAGAATTGCTTTGTCCTAAGTTCATATATATGATGTACACAAGATCGTAGTGAAGACACCGCTTTACATTGCAAGTGCAGTTTCTGCAGGAAAGAATGGACAAATGACATCAATTATAAACAACCTAGAAATTATGGAAGTTTATTCATTGGCTCTAATAGCAGATCCTTGAGGTTATTCCCTCCAGTGACCATTCTGCAGCAAAAAGTAAACAGAACCGGAGATAAGTATGACACTGGATAAATAACTCACTTAAAAACAAGAAACAGAGTAGCCACAAACTAAAGTGGTTTAGGTTGGAAAAAGGGTACCCTAAGTCTCATTCTTGGGACCTTGCTATTTGTAATACTGTATCTATGAATGAATTAGATGAGGATATTATAAGTAAAATATACAAATTTGCAAATGGTAACAAAAATAGGAGACATAAGCAAATACTGAGAACCAATACTACTAGGTTCAGGATTTAGGGACTATATTTTCTACCCACTGACTATGAATGGGCAAAATCAAGGGTTGCATTTTAATTTGTGCCACCTTGTGGTGTATGTGCCTTTAAGAGCAATTATGGTGTATGTGCCTTTAAGAGCCACAGGTGTGCGTAATGCCGGTAATTGCCACTTGGGCTATATAAGCCTGTGTATTGTGTATATCCTTTAGAAACCCCCCCCCCAGACTTGCTTAGTAAATACCTATGAACCAACTCCTGTCTTCAGTGTCTTTATCTACACACGGACACTACAGTGGCGACGAAGTGGAAACGGACTTACCTGCAATTCGGCAGCACCTCAAGGACATCGATTCCTCCAGCGTCCAGAAGACTCAAGGAAGTAAGAGAAACTGTGGTTTCACCAGCTGGCCAAGCTGGTGACAGGTACTGCGCTAATCCTTCCTGGGCGTCAGGCTGGAGCTCCAGCGGCGGGCTCTACAGCTGAGACAGGCAGCGAAATCGGAGGCAAGCAATAACGGACTGGGAGGGTGCACTCGAGAGACGGCCGGCGCGGCAAGCAGGTCAGCGTTTAGACCTCTGTCGGAAACGAGTCTTCAACAGTGAATAAACGGAAACCACAGTAAAACAGCGTTGTTATCGGTAGCAGCGGCGGGAAAGCGCCATATCGTTGCTACAGAGAGAAAAATTTTTTTAAAAAGCGGGGGAAGCGCCATATCTTTTCTGAAATGCCTAAATCTGGTAATATTGAGGCTTTTGATGGCGAAATAGAAGATTGGACCACATACGTGGAAAGAGTAGAGGTTTATTGCACTGCAAATGGAATAACAGATGAAAAAAAAGCTTCAGTACTTCTGAACTTAATGGGCGCGAAGACATACGGGCTGTTACGAAATTTAATCACTCCAGCCAAACCAAAGGACAAGACTTTTAAAGAAATTGTTGATACCCTGCAGGAGCATTTAAACCCAACACCGCTGCTGATAGCGGAACGATTCAAGTTCTTCAAGAGAAATCAACACAAGAATGAAAGTAACGCTGATTACCTAACCGAATTAAGAAAGCTATCAAAGTACTGCCAATTCGGAGCAGGACTATCGGATTATCTTCGAGACAAATTTGTTTGCGGTCTCTTAAGTGAAGGAACACAAAAAAGACTGCTTTCTGAAAAAGATTTAACATTGGACAAAGCTTTCAGTATGGCTGTATCATACGAAGCAGCAGCAAAAGGAGCTGCAGAGATACAACAAGAGACACAGGACTTCGGCACCCATAAAATGACACAGGAGTTCGGAAGATGTTATCGCTGCGGCAGATCCACCCATAACCAGAGGGACTGCTGGTTCAAGGGCAAAGCATGCAGGCAATGTGGTAAGATTGGACACATTGCACGGGTATGCCAATCTGGACAAAATAAAACCACTGACAGAAAACAAAAAATCAATAAAGAAAAGTACAGGAAGGTACAAATGATGACGGACAATAGCTCCGAAGACCAGAATAGCGATAGCGACTCCGGAAACAAGAGACTAAGCTGTCTCAAATTACATAATGTACTTGCCAAAGAGGATAACCAAACCATTTGGGTTACCCTCACAATAGCAGGGTCCCCAGTTAAAATGGAGCTAGATACAGGATCAGCTCTAACCGTAATAAATCGACACGATTACGAGAGGCTATTTTCGCATGTACCTCTAAAAGACACATCCATTATCTTAAAAACATATACGGGGCAGAAAGTCTACCCCAAAGGAAAAATAAGGGTGCCTGTGGTATACAACGGCAAAGAAATACAAAAGTTGTATTTATACATTCTACAAGATGGTGGTCCACCGTTGTTGGGACGTGAATGGATAAGGAACATACGTTTAGACTGGCACTCCATTCAGGCACTGACGGTAACCAGTAAGGAAAAAAACAATGATGACATCATACCTGAACGATTAAAAGACATCTTGGCCAACGTCAAAGAAGTGTTTCAAGAGAAACTAGGAACCTTGAAAGGCATCGCCGCCTCAATAAAAGTGGAAGATACAGCAATTCCAAAAATTTTTAAGGCAAGACCGGTGCCATACGCAATACGTCCGGCAGTCGAGGCAAAGCTGAAGAATTTGGAAAAGGCAGGCGTATTATCCAAAATAGATTGGAGCGAATGGGCAACACCCATCGTTCCAGTCATGAAAAAAACATTGAAAAATAACTCTGAGGAACAGAAAAAAATTCGCATCTGTGGGGAATTTAAGGTGACTGTAAACCCGGTCCTTCACACGGTACAGTATCCTCTTCCGAGGATAGAAGATATTTTCGCCTCACTGTCCGGAGGGAAACGTTTCACAAAAATTGACTTGGCACAGGCATATCTACAGATGGAGGTTGAGGAGACCTCTAAAAAGTATCTCACAATAAACACACACAAAGGCCTGTACCAGTATAATCGACTGGTTTTTGGAATAGCGTCAGCTCCAGCTATCTGGCAAAGAGCTATGGAGCAAGTCCTGCAAGGGATTCCGGGGACTCAATGCTACCTAGACGACATCCTTATAACAGGAGAAAACGACAACGAGCACCTTGCCAATTTGGAGCAGGTGCTCACTAGGCTGAAAGAACGGGGCCTACGAGCACATCGCCCCAAGTGCGAATTTTTCCAAAATCAGATATCATATTGTGGCCACATAATTAATAAGGAAGGGTTGCATAAGTCACCTGAAAAAATTGAAGCAGTTATAAAAGCCCCAGCACCTGAAAATGTTTCACAATTGAGGTCATTCCTGGGATTAATAAATTACTATCATAAATTTTTACCGAACTTATCAACTATTCTACACCCTCTTAATGATCTTCTACAGACAGGAGTGATTTGGAAATGGAACGAAGACTGTAAACGTGCCTTCCATAAATGTAAAGACTTAATCACATCCGAGAAAATTTTGGCTCATTACAACCCATCACTACCAATCAGACTGGCGTGCGATGCATCCCCTTACGGCATAGGAGCGGTATTGTCCCATAGATTCCCTGATGGCTCGGAACGGCTGATAGCTTTTGCGTCACGCTCATTGAACTCAGCTGAGCGTAACTATGCCCAGATAGACAGGGAAGCACTCAGCCTGGTATGGGGAGTGAAGAAATTCAACCATTACCTACACGGACAAAAATTTACCTTGCTGACTGACCATCAACCCCTCATCTCCATATTCAGCCCTAAAAAAGGTGACCCCATTATGACGGCACAAAGACTACAGAGGTGGTCCCTTTTTCTAGGGGCACACCAATACAACTTTGAATACAAAGGGTCAAAACAGCATGGGAATGCTGACGGTTTATCACGCCTACCGTTGCCAACGATAGAAGAGGCACCTACAGTAGACCCAGTAGAGATATTCCACTCTACCATAGTGGAATGTCTACCGGTGACAAATTCTGCCATTGAAAGGGAGACAAGAAATGACCCTACTCTCTCACGGGTCTACGATTTAACAGTGAAGGGATGGCCAGCACATGGCGAACCACTGTTGCCAGCATTCTCGCAAAGAAGAGAACAGCTGTCAGTGTGCCGAGGAACCTTGATGTGTGGATCCAGAGTGGTGATTCCACCCAAACTCCAGGATAAAGTGCTAAAGGAGCTTCACGAGGGGCATCTGGGTGGAGTGAAAATGAAGAACCTAGTTAGGGCGTTTGTATGGTGGCCAGGTATCGATGGAGACATCGAAGACATGACCAAGAGCTGCCTAGGATGCCAGAAGGTCCAAAATGCTCTGCCACAGGCCCCTCTACATCCATGGGAGTGGCCCTCATCTCCCTGGCAAAGGGTGCACATTGACTTTGCTGGTCCATTTATGGACTCAATGTTCTTAATCGCAGTTGATGCACACTCCAAGTGGCCGGAGGTAATAAAGATGTCCTCCACCACCACGGAAAAAACCATCACAGTATTAAGGACTATATTTGCCAGGAATGGGCTGCCGGAGCAGATATGTTCTGATAATGGACCGCAATTTGTGTCCGAAGAATTCAGAAAGTTCTTAAAGAACAATGGGGTAAAGCACTACACGTCCGCCCCATACCATCCCGCCACCAATGGATTGGCTGAAAGGTTTGTCCAGACCTTCAAGAAGGCCATCAAGGCCATGGGTAATGAAGACATAAAACTTCAGCACAAGGTGGATAACTTCTTATTTGCATATAGGAATGCAACGCATATGGTTACTAACCAAACTCCCGCCATGATGTTCTACAATAGAAACCTAAGATGCCGGCTGGGTTTGGTCAAGCCCAACATCCGAAGAGACGTGGAGAACCGGCAGTTTCAGGGCATGAACGAAAGGCCAACTAGGGCCTTCCAGATAGGCCAACCGGTTTTGGCCCGGGACTACCGTACCGAGAAATGGCAGCCTGGAACTATCTGCACACGATTAGGACCACTGATGTATACCGTGGACATCGGAGACAGCATAATAAGGCGCCATGCTGACCAAATCATCAAGTCATCCGAAAAGGGACAACCTACACCACCACTCTATACATCTAACGATGAAGTAGAGATACCCATATCTACCTCCAATCCGGTGATACTGGAGCCCGATGAACCCGACACTGGCCTTCAAGCCGAATCAGCCTTGCCAGAAGAACCTACTACACCACCAGAAACTACTACACCCCCGAGGCGTTATCCGGACCGAGTCAGGAAGCCTCCTGAGAGACTAACTTATAATTAATTAATACAGCAATGTATATTATTTTGCATATAACATGTAATTAATAATTACTTAAAATATGATGTACTCGTTAGCTAGAATGGGAGCAATTATGGTGTATGTGCCTTTAAGAGCCACAGGTGTGCGTAATGCCGGTAATTGCCACTTGGGCTATATAAGCCTGTGTATTGTGTATATCCTTTAGAAACCCCCCCCCAGACTTGCTTAGTAAATACCTATGAACCAACTCCTGTCTTCAGTGTCTTTATCTACACACGGACACTACATACCTGGCATAAAAAGGGGCTGAAGCAGCTTGAAAATGGCCTACGCAAGCGCTCTGGCCGCCATCAACTTCAAGAGGGTATACCGTTAGGTGACGGAAGCCCACTTGTTTCGGACGATAAGCCCTTTTAAAAAAAATTCGTTCATGAGATGTGGGCATCGCTGGCAAGGCCGGCATTTATTGCCCATCCTTAGTTGCCCTTGAGAAGGTGGTGGTGAGCCGCCTTCTTGAACCGCTGCAGTCCATGTGGTGAAGGTACTCCCACAGTGCTGTTAGGGAGGGAGTTCCAGGGTTTTGACCCAGCGACGAAGAAGGAATGGCGATATACTTCCAAGTCAGGATGGTGTGTGACTTGGAGGGGAACTTGGAGGTGGTGGTGTTCCCATGCGCCTGCTGCCCTTGTCCTTCTAGGTTGCCGCAGTATTTATGTGGCTGGCCCAGTTAAGTTTCTGGTTAATGGTGACCCCCATGATATTGATGGTGGGGAATTCGGCGATAGTAATGCCATTGAATGTCAAGGGGCGGTGGTTAGACGCTCGCTTGTTGGAGATAGTTATTGCCTGGCACTTGTGTGGCGCGAATGTTACCAGCCACTTATCAGCCCAAGCCTGAATGTCGTCCAGGTCTTGAAGCAGTCCATGCCCGCATGCAGCATTATCTGAGGAGTAGCGAATGGCACTGAACACTGAGCAGCCATCAGCGAACATCCCCACTTTTGACCTTATGATGGAGGGAAGGTCATTGATGAAGCAGCTGAAGATGGTTGGGCCTATGACACTACCCCGAGGAACTCCTGCAGCGATGTCCTGGGGCTGTGATGATTGACCTCCAACCATCTTCCTGTGTGCTAGGTATGACTCCAACCAGGAGAGTTTTCCCCCCCAATTCCTCCCCCCAATTCCAATTGACTTCAGTTTTACTAGGGCTCCTTGATGCCACACTTGGTCAAATGCTGCCTTGATGTCAAGGGCAGTCACTCTCGCCTTACCTCTGGAATTCAGCTCTTTTGTTCATGTTTGGACTAAGGCTGTAATGAGGTCTGGAGCCGAGTGGTCCGAGCGTAACCCAAACTAGGCATCAGTGAGCAGGTTATTGGTGAGTAAGTGCTGTTTGATAGCACAGTCGATGACACCTTCCATCACTTTGCTGATGATTGAGAGTAGACTGATGGCGGTACCTGGGCAGTTTTCCACATGGTCGGATAGATGCCAGTGTTATAGCTGTACCAGAACAGCTTGGCTAGAGGCGTGGCTAGTTCTGGAGCACAAATCTTCAGCACGAGAGCCGGGATGTTGTCGGGGCCCACAGCCTTTGCTGTATCCATTGCGCTTAGCCGTTTCTTGATATCACGTGGAGTGAATCGAATTGGCTGAAGACTGGCTTCTGTGGTGGTGGGGACCTCAGGAGGAGGCCGATATGGATCATCCACTCAGCACTTCTGGCTGAAGATGGTTGCAAACGCTTCAGCTTTGTCTTTTGCACTCACGTGCTGGGTTCTACCATCATTGAGGAGGGGGATATTCATAGAGCCTCCTCCACCCGTTAGTTGTTTAATGGTCCACCACCATTCACGACTGGATGTAGCAGGACTGCGGAGCTTTGATCTGATCCGTTGATTGTGGGATCACTTAGCTCTGTCTATAGCATGCTGCTTCCGCTTTTTAGCATGCATGTAGTCCTGTGTTGCAGCTTCCCCAGGTTGGCACCTCATTTTTAGGTACACCTGGTCTGACTCCTGGCATGCTCTTCTACACTCCTTATTGAACCAGGGTTGGTCCCCTGGCTTGATGGTAATGGTAGAGTGAGGGATATGCCGGGCCACGAGGTTACAGATTGTGGTGGAATACAATTCTGCTGCCCACAGCGCCTCATGGATGTCCAGTTTTGAGCTGCTAGATCTGTTCTGAATCGATCCCATTTAGCACAGTGGTAGTGCCACACAACACGACAGAGGGTGTCCTCAGTGTGAAGAGGGGACTTCGTCTCCACAATGACTGTGCGGTGGTCACTGCTACTAATGCTGTCATGGGCAGATGCATCTGCAATGGGTAGATTGGGGAGGACGAAGTCAAGTAGGGTTTTTGCCTCGTATTGGTTCTCTCACCACCTGTCGCAGGCCCAGACTGGCAGCTATGTCCTTCAGAACTCGGCCAGCTCGGTCAGTAGTGGTGCTACCGAGCCACTCTTGGTGATGGACATTGAAGTCCTCCACCCAGAGTACATTCTGTGCCCTTACTACTCTAAGTGCTTCTTCCAAGTGGTGTTCAACATGAAGGAGTACTGATTCAGTTGAGGGAGGGCGGTAGGTGGTAATCAGTAGGAGGTTTCCTTGCCCATGCTTGATCTGAAACCATGAGATTTCATGCTAGGCCATTTTCAGAGGGCAGTTAAGAGTCAACCACATTGCTGTGGGTTTGGTGTCACATATAGGCCAGACCAGGTAAGGACAGCAGATTTCCTTCCCTAAAGGACGTTAGTGAACCAGATGGGTTTTTACGACAATCCAATAGTTTCATGGTCACCATTACCGATACTAGCTTTTTATTCCAGCTTTATTTAATTAATTGAATTTAAATTCCCCAGCTGCCATGGTGGGATTTGAACTCACGTCTCCAGATCATTAGTCCAGGATTACTCGTCCAGTAACATAACCACTATGCTACTGTTCCCTTATGCAATTAGGGTCTTATGACATACATAGGGCCTCGACTGCCATTTTAAAACAGAACTGGGTGAAGCATATGCTGCCCAGTTGCATTTGGCGATCCAGCTAAAGAGGAGCACAACGGCATGTTTTTATTTATTTTTATGGGGTTAGGAGGAGCAGTGGTGCACAAAAATAACTTTGGTTCCTGCCACACTGTGTCCCCCACCTCCAATCAAACATTATTTTGGTCAGGCCCACCTCCGTGGCACCCAATTTTGTGCTGGACCCAGTGGGCTGCCCCATGGATCTATTAAAAAGGAATGGGCTTGTTAAGCTCAATCGTTTCCCCTTTTCCTAAATTTTTTATGGTCTTAGAAACATAGGCAAGGACAGGGTGGGATAAGACCACTGCAGTTCATCTGACTAGTCCTCAAAACTAATACCTTAATTGCCCACTTCCTTAAATGTCTATCCAATTATCTATTAAAGTTTCCCCCACTAATCTGCCTCCCTGGGCAGCCCATTCCACATGTTCTGCGTACAGTAGTTAAATCTAAACTGTCTGTGCACCTTCCCTCTTCTAAGCCTGTTCCCACGTTCCTTGGTTCTAGAGTTAATGGCAATCTTGAACATATTATCAGGGTTCAATTTATCTATTCCCTTAAGAACCTTGAATACTTGAGTAATATGTCCTCTGTGCCTTCTCTTCTCCAAAGTAAACCATCCCTGGTTGTTTAACTTCTCAAGCTCAGATGCTTTGGGATGTTTTACTACGTTAAATGCGCTATATAAATATACGTTGTTGTTGTTGTTATCAGTTAAATTGCCCTTTTCTAGCTTCAATGCCTGGATATCCTTGTTGACCAGAACTGTACAGTTTGGCCACACCAGTGCCTTAATCTTATCGTAACCTTAATCTTACGTTCTATGGGAGAAGAAGCTACTTGCAAATTTCTCTGTAATTGCATATAATTGTAATCGCTTTCTCTGTCGCTGTAAGAATGATGGACCATCATTTACTGATTGCTGAATATGCTGTAAGACAGGATTTCTCACATCTACCGGTAACTTTCACTGTTTTAAAAAAAAGTTATATTTTTAAATAAAACTTTACCTTTCACTGTCAGGGCAGCAGAGGTTTTCTTATCTCCAGCTTCAAATGCTATATTACCAGAATCTTTCACTGAAAGTTTTTTAACTGTTAAAGTGTGATAGCCATCCTCTAGTGATTTAATTTCATTCACATCATTGGTGTGGAGAGGTGTTTTATCCAGGAACCACTGAACGTTGTTATAATCTGACGGTGATATCTTGCACTTAAATGTTGCTGATTCGCCTTCAAGGACTTCAACATCTTCAAGGTCTTCAACCATTCGAACTTTCTGACCTGTAATTAGTACATATAATTGCATACTTTGTTCCTTTGCAGGGGCACCAGGTGGAGGAGCAGGTTAGAATTCTTCTTTTCAAGATCTAGCCCAGATTGAGGAGATGGAAGATCTTCTCTCTTTGACGCTATTAGTAAAATGAGTCTCAATACAGTTTTCAATCAACGTGAGTACACAGCACAACACAATCCTCAAAAATGGAGTTAGCTGGAATTTTATGTGCTTGCATGCAGTTTGTTATTTGGAAGAGATAGCACCCCTTTACATAAACCTATGGGGTATTATTGGGGAAATTTCAACTCGCGGCCAAAACAGGCTCGAAGTGGGCGGGACGATCGCATCACTCGCCCAATGACATAGGTGCGATGCACAAACCCTTTTGATGAGCATACTGGAAGTTGGGCAGTTCGCCCCATGGAGGCGGGGGGGGGGGGGGGGCGGGGGGATTTTGCATCAGCCTACCATCAGTTCTGGGTAGCCTGCACCTCTTAAAGGTGAGGTGCAGTGCTCATTGTGGAGTTGAGCTGAAGTCAATTTCTGTGTACTGGAAGGCACAAAATGTCCACTGACCGAGCGCCCACCTTATCAGACAGTGCCCTGGCGGCTTTAGTGGAGGAGGTAAGGAGGAGGAGCAGGAATGTCTTCTATCCTGCAGCTGGGAGAAGGGTGCCCTGCCACAGTGCCAGGAAAGCATGATCCGAGGGGTCTGAGCATGTCAATGCCTGCAGTTTAGCTCCTCAGACCTGGACGCAGTGCAGAAAAAAGTTCAATGATCTGACCCGGGCTGCTATGGCAAGACTCCCTTTGATAGTACTGTTGTCATCGTCAGCACAGCCCTGCACCACTTCACCGTAACAGCATCAATGCAAATCGACTTCCCCGCTTCAGTTTCCTCTCATCCAATCATTGCAACACCCTCAGTGCCCTTCTCCTACTGCCACTTCCAAGCTCTGCCACTGTCATTAACAATTAATTCAAACTCTTGCACACACCTGATGCTTCTCCATAGTGCCAAACAAACTAGTTTACCCTCAGGCACAGATGCTCTGAACTCTTCAGCGTGCCACTCACTAACAGACTCCCTTTCATCATTCTAGGACACAATTCGAGGGAGAGGACCCTCACAGGAGGAGGGATACCATCCTTTCATGTGCTTTCAGTGGCTGAAAAGGCTGCCACGGCTATCCTGGGCAGGGGGAGTGCTAGAGCTGTTGCAAAAGGAAAGGTAGGGAGAAAAATACCACAGGGTGCATGACCCTATAACCTTCCATTTCTCGTAACACTTAATTATCCCCCCATTCAGTCTACATCACAGCCTGGTGCTTCATTGAGAAAACATTCCCTCTATATTTGCAATGATATACCATTGCCTCTAGCTACTAAACATTTTCTCTATTTCCTATTTCAAAGAACTATTTAAAGCGTGAATGCATCTCTTAAAGGGAGGTTGCATTCACAATGCTGACGCTGGTCTCTGCAATTGCTGAAAATCAAATTTAGGAAGCAAGCCCCCAGGTTTTCTGATACATCCATGGCGGTCCTATTGAAGAGATGCCATAGCATAACATTCAACAGGCCTGGATGAAGTGGTCAAGGTAGTCAACACGATGGGAATCACCCCTCAGGACCTGGATTCAATACAGGAAAGGTTCAATGACCTGACCAGCAAAGTCTTCATATCTTCATTTCCCTCCAATACATTCGGTAACACCAATTTCTCACCCACCCCCCTTCCCCAGCACCCTGAGTATTCCCTCACCTCAGTCATATCCTTCTTCACCAATCAGAAGGGATTACTGTACCACCTCTCCTTCTCATTCCAATCACACATTCACCTATTTCTTGCTAGTAACAGCATTCTGTTCTCGCACAGTAGCAACATCCTCAGGATGTGAGCTCATCTGCTCCCTAGCTAACCCCTCAACCAATGCCCATCATGTTGTCGGAAAGCCAGCTGGCCAGACTGCCCCAGCAGCAGCTGCAGTCTCAAGCCCGAGATCCCAAAGCATCTCAAGGGGCCTACCTTGAGCAACAGTGGCCTCCCGCTAGCTGTGCTGAAGCCACAGGGTGGGCACTTTGCAGGAGAAGTAGGATTTTTTTTTAATTAAAGAAAGGCAGTTGGGGTTGACACTAGGGAGGGCGGGGGGGGGGGGGGGGTTAATGATATAAAGACTATTATTATTGTAGACATTAAAGCTTTCACATTTGGAACTTTTGTCTGCAGTGTGGTTTCATAGCTGGTCAGGATGTCATATAGATGACAATTGATTCAATGGTTTCAATGTTCTTTATTGCAGGATTGAAGGAGTGGCAAATGAAGAAATAAGGAAGGGAATTGTGGGAGGTTTGTGGGGGATGAGCAGGTCAACCGAAGCGCTGCGTAATTAACTCATCTTTGGCTGCAAGCTGTTGTAGTGGCCCTTCCTCTTCTGCTCCTTCCTCGCCTTCACCCAAGTCTTCCTAATTAGATATGCGGAGTTCCTCCTGCTGTTCCTCTTCCATGTGCAACATGCAGCAAACTACCACAATGAGTTAGACTCTCTGTTGGTTGTACTGAAGCGAGCCTCCAGACCTATCCAGGCACCTAAACTATTGCTTCAAGAGTCCAATCATGTGCTCGATGATCAACCTGTTGGCACAATGGCTCTGGTTGTACCTCATCAATTCGGGCATGCTGGGGTTATGGAGGCTATCATAAGGCTTGTAAGGAGGGGTAGTCCTTGTCCACTAACAGCCATACTCCTGTTCCTAAATGGGTGGAATAGTTAGGGGGGGATAGTTGACTGGTGCAGGATGAAGAAATCTGTGGTAGTGATCACTAACCAGCAACACATTGATAGAGTGAAATTCTTTCCTGTTAACAAATGTTCCTGGCTGGTTTATGTGGTGTCTTGATGGCTGCATGTACGCAGTCTATGACTCCCTGCAAACAATGGAAGCCAACCACTAGAGCAAATCCCAGAGCCTTTTCATACTGACTGCTGGTGTCCATTGGGAAGGTTATGTAGCTGTTGGCCCTGGCAAAGAGGACATTATTTACTTGCTTGACGCATTTCTGAACAGCAGACTGAGAGATTCGGTAAGTATTCCCTGTAGTATCCAGGAAACAACCTGAGGCAAAGAAGCTAAGAGCTGTAGTGACTTTCACTGTCACAGGCAAAATGGCCAACCGGACTAGCAAGCAGTAAGTCTTGTTGCAGAAGGCTGCAGCAGTCTGGAGAAGAGGCGCCTCTTCAAGCACTGTTCCTCAGACAGATTGCAGGAAACTCCCTGGGCCTGTACACCCTATGGGCTAAATAAAGCCTTGTTCAAGCAGCCCTCCTCACCTCTTGTCTCCCAAGAGGCCCAGTTGCTGCTCCTTGGCACCGAGCAGCCTTTTGCTGTTGTTGCTCCTCTTCATGCAACCAAATCAAAGTAGCAAGAATGTCACCCATCATGAACCATGAGCTTATTGAGAGCATGAAAGCAGAATAAATGTAGAAAAAAAGCAATCTTCAAGGCAAATACTCCTGTGGAAATTCAAATAACGCAATAGCAAGCAGATACCTATGATTGAGTGCTTGCAGGTCAGTGCCCTTTTAAATACAATAACCGTTTGGAAACCAATGTTGCTAGGTTTCACTCAGTGGGCTCAGCGCTGGGCAAGACCTCCGTCTCTGCATGTTAAAATCGCATCGGGGTTCTATCATAGGACCCCGATTTGCATTTTTTCATGATGCTCCTGCTGGCTTCCGGCAGGCAACTTGGCCGCCTAATACAGCCCAGTTAAGCTAACTGCAGGCGGGAATTAAGAGGGATGGGACAGTAAGTGCCCCAATGTGATTTTTCTGTCCACTCCCAACCCGTTAAAGTTATCCTTTTCGACATTCTCACACTTACTGTAAGAATGAAAACAGCCAAAATTCTGAAAGACAGAAGGGGCAATCTGATGTGGCAAATGTGACACCACTGTTCAAGAAAGGGTGTAATCCTAGTAACCACAGGCCAGTCAGTTTAACATCAGTGGTGGGTAAAGTTTTAGAAACAATAATCAAGGAAAAAATTAATGGGCACTTGGAGAGGTTTAAGCTAATTAGGGAGAGCCAACACGGATTTGTAAAAGGCAGATCGTGGCATGCTCCTCCTGCACTATGTGGGAAATCAGGGACACTTCCTGTGTCCCTGACGACCATGTATGCAGGAAGTATATCCTGCTGCAACTACTGGCAGACCGCATTGCGGCGCTGGAGCTGCGAATGGATACATACTGGAGCATTCGCGATGCTGAGGACATCGTGGATATCACGTTTAATCAGTTGGTCACACCGCAGGTAAAGGCTGCACAGGCAGGAAGGGAATGGGTGACCGCCAGGCAGAGTAGTAGGCGCAGGCAGGTAGTGCAGGGGTCCCCTGTGGCCATCCCCCTCTCAAACAGATATACCGCTTTGGATATTGTTGGGGAGGATGGCTTATCGGGGGAAGGCAGCAGTAGCCAACTTCCTGGCTCCATGGGTGGCTCTGCTGCACGGGATGGGAGGAAAAAGAGCGGGAGAGCTATAGTGATAGGGGATTCTATTGTAAGGGGAATAGATAGGCGTTTCTGTGGCCGCAAACGAGACTTCACGATGGTATGTTGCCTCCCTGGTGCAAGGGTCAAGGATGTCTCGGAGCGGCTGCAGGGCATGCTGGAGGGGGAGGGTGAACAGCCAGTTGTCATGGTGCATATAGGTACCAACGATATAGGTAAAAACGCGATAAGGTCCTAAAAGCTGAATATAGGGAGTTAGGAGGTAAACTAAAAAATAGGACCTCAAAAGGTAGTAATCTCAGGATTGCTACCAGTGCCACATGCTAGTCAGAGTAGAAATAGAAGGATATTTGAGATGAATACGTGGCTAGAAGAATGGTGTAAGGGGGAGGGATTCATATTCCTGGGACATTGGAACTGGTTCCGGGGGGGGTGGGACCAGTAGAAACTGGACGGTTTGCACCTGGGCAGGACCGGCACCGATGTCCTAGGGGGAGTGTTTGTTAGTGCTGTTGGGGAGGGTTTCAACTAAAATGGCAGGGGGTTGGGAATCTGTGCAGGGAGACAGAGGAAAGAGAAGCAAGGATAGAAGCAAAAGACAGGAAGGAGAAAAGCAAAAGTGGAAGTCAAAGAAATCAAGGGTGTAAATCAAACATGGCCGCAGTAAACAATAATTCTAAAAGGTCTAAGAGTGTTAAAAAAACAAGCCTGAAGACTTTGTGTCTTAATGCGAGGAGCATTCATAATAAGGTGGATGAATTAGCTGCGCAAATAGATGTAAACGGATATAATTGGGATTACGGAGACATGGCTCCAGGGTGACCAAGGCTGGGAATTCAACATCCAGGGGTATTCAATATTCAGGGAGCACAGGCAAAAAAGAAAAGGTGGTGGGGTAGCATTGCTGGTTAAAGAGTAACACAATAGTAAGGAAGGATATTAGCTCTGATGATGTGGAATCTGTATGGGTAGAGCTGAGAAATACCAAGGGGCAAAAAACGTTAGTGGGAGTTGTATACAGACCCCCAAACAGTAATGCTGAGGTTGGGGATGGCATTCAACGGGAAATTAGAGATGGAGAGTGAAGTAGTTGATTCAGACTTGGGTACTGAATTTAAATAAAGGAAACTACGATGGTATGAGGCACGAGTTGGCTAGGATGGATTGGGGAATGTTACTTAAAGGGTTGACAGTGAATAGGCAATGGCAAACATTTAAAGATTGCATGGATGAACTACAGAATTTGTTCATCCCTGTTTGGCATAAAAATAAAACAAAAAAGGTGATTCAACATTGGCTAACAAGGGAAATTAGGGTTAGCATAAGATCCAAGGAGAGGACATATAAAAGGGATTAATTAAGAGGGGGGAAATAGAGTATGAGAGTAAGCTTTCAGGGAACATAAAAACTGACTGTAAAAGCTTTCATAGATATGTGAAGAGAAAAATATTGGTGAAGTCAAGCGTAGGTCCCTTGCAGTCAGGATCAGGGGAATTTATAATGGGGAACAAAGACATGGCAGTTTAATTAAATACATACTTTGGTTCTGTCTTCACAAAGGAGGACACAAATAAACTCCCAGAGATGTCAGGAACATAGGGTCTAATGACGGAGGAACTGAATGAAATCAGTATTTGTAAGGAAATGGTGTTAGGGAAATTGACGGCATTGAAGGCCGATAAATCCCCAGGGTCTGATAATCTACATCCTAGGGTACTTAAGGAAGTGGCCCTAGAAATAGTAGATGCATTGCTGGTCATCTTCCAAAATTCTATCGACTCTGGAACAGTTCCCATGGATTGGAGGGCAGCTAATGTAACCCCACTATTTAAAAAAGGTGGTAGAGAAAAAACAGGGAATTATAGACCGGTAAGCCTGACATGACTAATCTACTGGAATTTTTGAGGATGTAACTTGTAGAATAGATAAGGGAGAACCAGTGGATGTGGTGTGTTTGGACTTTCAGAAGGTTTTCGATAAGGTCCCGCATAAGAGACTAGCATGCAAAGTTAAAGCACATGGGATTGGGGGAAAGGTACTGACTTGGATAGAAAACTAGTTGGCAGACAGGAAGCAAAGAGTTGGAATAAACGGGTCTTTTTCCGAGTGGAAGGCAGTGACTAGTGGGGTACCGCAGGGATCGGTGCTAGGACCCCAGTTATTCTCAATATATATTAATGATCTAGACAAGGGAACTAGATGTAATATCTCCAAGTTTGCAGACGACACAAAGCTGGGTGGGCGCGTGTGCTGTGAGGAGGATGCAGAGAAATTCCAGTACGATTTGGACAGGTTGGGTGATTGGGCAGATGCTTATAATGTGGATAAATGCGAGGTTATCCACTTTGGTGGCAAAAACAGGAAGGCAGATTATTATCTGAACAGCAATAGATTGGGAAAAGGGGAGGTGCAACGAGACCTGGGTGTCCTTGTGCACCAGTCGCTGAAGGTAAGCTTGCAGGTGCAGCAGGCGGTTAAGAAGGCAAATGGTATGCTGGCCTTCACAGCGAGAGGATTCGAGTACAGGAGCAAGGATGTCTTGCTGCAGTTGTACAGGGCCTTGGTGAGACCACACCTTGAGTATTGTGTGCAGTTTTGGTCGCCTTATCTGAGGAAGGATGTTCTTGCCATGGAGGGAGTGCAGCGAAGATTCACCAGACTGATACCTGGGATGGCAGGAATGACGTATGAAGAGAGATTGGGTCGATTAGGCTTATATTCGCTAGAGTTCAGAAGAATGAGAGGGGATCTCATTGAAACTTATAAAATTCTAACAGGACTAGACAGACTAGATGCAGGAAGGCTGTTCCCGATGGCGGGGAAATCCAGAACCAGGGGTCAGAGTCTAAGGATAAGGGGTAAGCCATTTAGGACTAAGATGAGGAGGAATTTCTTCACCCAGAGAGTGGTGAACCTGTGGAATTCTCTACCACAGAAGACAGTTGAGGCCAATTCATTAAATATATTCAGGAAGGAGTTTGATATATTTCTTAAGGCTAAGGGGATCAAGGGATATGGGGAGAAAGTAGGGACAGGGTACTGAATTTGGATGATCAGCCATGATCCCATTGAATGGCGGAGCAGGCTCGAGGGGCCGAATGGCCTACTCCTGCTCCTATCTTCTATGTTTGTTTCTATGTATGACTAATCTAATTGCATTTTTTGAGGAATGTAACAGGGATGATTGATGAAGTGAATGCAATGGATGTTGTCTACATGGATTTTCGGAAGGCGTTTGACAAAGTACCACATAGAAGGCTGGTTAACAAAATTGAGGCTCATGGAATAGGTGGGTCAGTGGTAGCTTGGATAAGGAATTGGCTTAAGGACAGAAAACAGCAAGTTGTGGTAAATGGCTGCTTTTCAGACTAGAGGATGGTAGACAGTGGTGTTCCCCAAGGGTCAGTGCTGGGGCCACTGCTTTTTTTGAGAAATATAAATGGCCTGGATATTGGAATACAGAGTAGAATTTCTAAATTTGCTGATGACACCAAACTTGGGGGTGTGGCAAACAGTGAGGGGGATACCAATCGACTGCAACAGGACATAGAAAGGCTAGCAGAATGGGCAAACAAGTGGCAGATGGAATTTAATATAGAGAAGTGTGAGGTGATGCATTTTGGCAGAAGGAACAGGGAGAGGCAGTATACACTTAATGGCACAGTTTTAAAGAGTGTGCAGGGACAGAGGGACCTGGGAGTTAATGTGCATAGCTCCCTGAAGGTGGCGGGACATATTGAGTGGGTGGTTAGCAAAGCATATGGGATCTTGGGCTTCATAATTAGAGGTATTGAGTACAAAAGTAGAGAAGTTGTGTTGAACCTTTATAAAGCGCTGGTTAGGCCACAACTGGAGTATTGCATCCAGTTCTGGTCACCACACTTTAGGAAGGATGTGAAGGCACTTGAGAGGGTGCAGAGGAGATTTACCAGAATGGTTCCGGGGATGGGGGATCTTAGCTACAAGGACAGGTTGGAGAAGCTGGATTAGTTTTCATTAGAGCAAAGGAGGTTGAGGGGTGATTTGAACGAGGTGTGCAAGTTTATGACGGGTTTGGATAGGCTGGACGAGGAAAGGCTGTTCCCACTAGTTGATGGTACAAGGACTAGGGGACACAGATTTAAGGTTTTGGGCAAGAGATACGGGGGGGTGTGAGGAAAAACTTTTACGCAACGAGTGGTGAAGACTTGGAACTCACTGCCGATGGAAGTGGTGGAAGCGGAGACACTCAATGTTTTCAAGGGGAGACTGGATAGGCACTTGAGGGAAATAAACTTGCAGGGTTATGGGGTTAGAGCAGGGGAATGGGACTGACTGGATTGCTCTACAGAGAGCCGGCATGGACTCGATGGCCGAATGGCCTTCTTCTGTGCCGTTATGACTGAATGAGGGAAAAATTGAGTCGCGCCCCCTTTGGAGTGCTAACTTTGCTGGGGCGCTACTTTTAGCATCCCAAAAAAATTAACACCCCTGCGGCCGAAATTCATCGGTAGCGCCCCAAGAGGGAAGCACCCCGCCTCCCTCTTGTGGCGCTGCGAGGGAATATTGCAGCGCCATGCACTGCGGCACGTCGCGCCACAGTACTGCAGGCCTTCTTCCCCTTCTTAAAGAGGAGGGGCCTTGCGCTGCGCTAACAGGAGGTGCAAAGCAACCAAATTTTTCCCCCTATGTCCTTTGTTATCTTAAACCACACACATCCATTTCACAAAGACAAGGAAGGTTTGATTAGACCAAAAGGAGATGAGAATTAAAGTTAGATACAAGTAAACAAACTGACTCAGGAGGAGAGAGAAAGTAAAGAAGTAGATTATTCACCGAACGCAAATGTTTGCCCATGTACTCAGGAATGGTCAATAAATGTTAATATGATGTATTAAGAATTATGTATGTATTATTTAGTTTCAGGTAAATTCATAACCTAATGTCAAATCTTTAAAATTTTATAATCTGATATTTCCTTGTTAACCCTAGTGTTAAAGAGTTCACACTCCTCATTTTATACCGTACCACTTTACTGTTCTCTCATCTACATACAAAATGTTCCACTCAATATAACCAAGAGTTTAAGCACTACAGTGAAGACTAGTCTTGTGGCTATATGAGTGAATCAATTCATTCAGGGCAAGAGAGGCAATTTTAGACAATAAAACTAAAGACGTATAAAAAAAACTTTAGATGTCTGAAATTGCATAATAGGTCCATTAGCTTCAGAACTTATCAAGTATAATACTTTGTTCCCGTAAATCTTTTAGGAAAGAGCTTCCTTCTGCTTATAAACACACAATACAATGGCTTCATCTGCATTGGGAAATCTTTGCGTCACTCACGCAACAAAGCAAAAAAGATGTTCAGCTTTTCTAGAATCAGCTGAGCAGAATTCGATCCCAAAAACATGGATGATTAATTCCCCCAGCACTAAAGTTACTCTAGGCTGTAGATTTAACTATGCCAGTCGAACAAAATTATGATGATGCACATGGATTAATAGCAAATATCAACTATTAATTAGAAGGTGATCAATGCATATCTTTAAACACTGATTAATAGCAATACATCTTTTCCTCTCTTTGGCCTAGAAATTGGGTATAGCCCCGCTTGGGGCGTTAGAATTGGCGCAGCGCAAATTTTATAGCCAGACGCAACTTATCGCCACCTCGCGCGATATTGGGTTGCAGCGCCCCAAAGGTGATTGAGGCGCGAGTTCAGGCGTTACACGGGGCTCCTAAGGCGCCAACATGCCAGCGCAACCCAGTATCGGGGCGGGCGGGCGCAGCGCAGGTGCTCTCAATCACCGATGACCACGAGACTTCCAGGCGCCAGCCAGCTCTTAAAGGGGTGGGTCAGGCAGCTCCAGCATCCACACTCTGCGCCTTGTAGGCCTGCAAATCGGCGCAGGCCCTTCTCTGGCACAAAAAACTTGGAGCAGATGGAGAGGGTGAGGCAGAGAGCAGAGCGCTTCACCAATGAGTCTCTGGAGGAATTGGCGGCCGCAGTGGAGCGCCGGCGAGATGTCCTCTACCCCGACAATGGCAGGAGGCCTAATCATAAGGACTACCGACGAGCTTGGAGGGATGTTTCTCAGAGGGTCAACTCCAGCAGCATGGCGACCAGGAGCCCTGTGCAGTGCAGGAAGAAATTCAACGACCTCACTCGGGTCGTGAGGGTGAGTGTTGTTTATGTAAACTTATGCATCCCTCCATTCGCACCTGACTTTATGGCTACAGGATGCGCTATGCCCCAATGGCCATCTGTCAGCAAGCACCCATGGCCCTATCTGGTCACACACATGCACATTTAACTCAGGGCATCATGTGAGGGCTGTTCCACCATGGGGGGCATGAGATGATAACTCAGGGCATCATGTGAGGGCTGTTCCACCATGGGGGGCATGAGATGATAACTCAGGGCATCATGTGAGAGCTGTTCCACCATGGGGGGCATGAGATCATAACACAGGGCATCATGTGAGGGCTGTTCCACCATGGGGGGCATGAGATCATAACACAGGGCATCATGTGAGAGCTGTTCCACCATGGGGGGCATGAGATCATAACACAGGGCATCATGTGAGAGCTGTTCCACCATGGGGGGCATGAGATCATAACTCAGGGCATCATGTAACATCACTTCCCGTCCTTTGCCCTGCAGGCCAAGCTGGCGAGAAACCGCAAGGACCAGCTTCGCACCAGAGGAGGTCGTCCTCAACAGCAGCCTCTGACGGATCTCGAGGAGAGAGTCCACCAGATTGTGGGAGGACGTCTGAGTGGTCCTGTCACCACTGCAGCTGCCGACCCCATTGTCCACAGCGATGGTGAGGTTCTCAACTATTACAGCTGTCTCCTTCCACTTGTTTCCCCCGCCAGCATGATTTCTCACTGTGGACCCATGTCATAGCATTGCCGCACTCTTGCATCCCTTGCTGCCAAACTGTCCTTTTGCTAAAGCCACTCAACCTCCCTGCTTTCAGATGCTGCATCACCAGCTCGGGAGCCGGCCCCTCAAGCTGCCAGTGCCAGTGCCTCCGGAGGCGACGAGCAGGAAGAAGCCGGACCATCCGTGCCAGCCTCAGGGGAGCCACCGCATCTGGAGACTGGGGATAGTAGTTCCCTGGAGGGGAGGGGGGGGGTGCTCTGATGAGGAGCCAGTTGCAGGAACCAGCGGCCTGCAGCAACGCAAGGGGGGTAGGGACGCTCGGGGGCCGTCTCCACGGAGGGCGAGGCAGGCAACCATGACTGCTGCACAGAGTGCAGAGGAGGTGCGTAGCCTTGCCAAAATGAGCGCCCAGGTCCGGCTCAGGCACACTGAGCTTATGGCTGCAGTGGGGAGGATGCCGGAGTCGATCGACACACTGGCAAAGAGTGTGCTGGACTTTGGGGCAGCAATGGAAGGGACTGTCCAGGGCTTCGGGGCAGCAATGGAAAGGTCTGTCCAGGGCTTGTCTGAAGCAGTGGAAAGGACTGTTCCGGCCTTGTCCGAAGCAGTGGAAAGGACTGTTCCGGCCTTGTCCGAGGCAGTGGAAAGGACTGTTCTGGCCTTGTCCGAAGCAGTGGAAAGGACTGTCCATGGCTTCTCCGAAGCACTGGAACCTGCCACGCAGATCCTCACTGCTGCCATGCAGTCACTTGCTGGCCTCGTCCACACGCAAATTGAGGCCAAGCGAACACTCTCTGCTGCCACCCTAGCTGCATCAGGCAGGATCACCCCAGGCCCTTGCAGCACCACAGCAGGCCATGAATCTGTGGAGCAGTCGATTGTGGCGGATGATCCGGTGCGGCCCCGCCAGAGTGCCAGTGTGTCGGCCGACCACGGTGCAGGTGTCCTCTCTCTGCATGTGAGCATTCCTGATGCCATCGCTGGAACGTCAGCAGTGCAGCTGTCACCACCTGCACGGCAGACTGCTTCCAGACATGCCCAGTTGGAGCAGCCAGCTTGCGGGCCCTCCAAGCCCAGAGGTCGTCCAGGCCGTCTCTCAGGGGCTTCAGCGCTTCCAGACACTCAGCAGGCGTCCCCCAGCCTTGACGCAGCCACTGGGGTCCAATTACAGCGGAGCTGCAGGGAGGGAAGGGGCCGACCTCGTAAGAGGAGTCGGTCTCCATCAAGGGGTCAACAGTAGAGGGAGGTGCTAAGATGTGTCTTTTTTCGAAATGAAGGCCGTCCACACCTGCTGTGTTTGTTTGTTATGCTTTGGTTAGTCTCGCCGGGTTGTTAGACAGTTATCTGTTAGTTTGTTAGTTATGATTTCTGTTACCATTACGTTGTCATGCTGGAAGGAAGCACTTGTTTGAAAATAAAGAAAACTTTTTATTTACAATCGAGCTGTAGACTATTTACAATCATGGTGGCCTTCATAGGCTTACTGCGAACCGAAGGGCGCTGTTCCAATCACAGCCAGCATTCCGTCCGAGGGGCCTAGAACCGAGTCCTTATGAGCCTCTGACGAATGGCCCTTCCTGTTTCTGGAGCCCTCCCATCTTCCTCCTCCTCCTCCTGATCCTCCTCGTCCGCATGCTCCTCCTCCTCCTCCGCCTGCTCTGCTGGACCTTGAGGGTCGGCTGGCATTGGCTGGGTGCGTCGGATGGCCAGGTTGTGGAGCATGCAGCAGACAACGACGATGCGCGCCACATGCTCCGGCGAGTACTGTAGAGCGCCCCCCGAATGGTCCAGACAACGGAAACGCTGCTTCAGCACACCAATTGTGTGCTCCACAATGTTCCTGGTCGCCTGATGGCTGTTGTTGTAATGCTCTTCTGCCGGGGTGCTGGGGAAACGGAGCGGGGTCATGAGCCATGGGCAGAGAGGGTAGCCCTTGTCGCCAAGAAGTCAACCTCGTGGGTGAGCCGGGGCCTCAAAAAGGTCAGCCACTGAGGTCTGCCGCAGGATGAAGGCGTCATGGCTACTGCCAGGGAATTGTGCATTGACCGCCATGATCATCTGCCAGTGATCACAGACCAGCTGGACATTAAGGGAGTGGAACCCCTTGCGGTTGAGGAACTCCTCAGGATTCTGTAATGGCACCCGCAAAGCCACGTGTGTGCAATCAATGGCCCCCTGCACCATGGGGAAGTCCGCAATAGCCGCGAAGCCCTGCGCGCGCGCCCCCTGCTTCTCCAGGGTCACAGGGAAGGTGATTAATTCGCGCCTCCTTTTATAGAGGGCAGCTGTAACTTGCCGGATGCAACAATGCACCGCAAATTGAGAGATATTTGAGATGTCCCCAGTTGCTGCCTGAAACGAGCCGCTGGCGTAAAAGTTGAGGGCAACAGTGACTTTCACGGCCACCAACAGAGGTCCTGCACCATAGCCGCGACTGCAGATCCTCAGCAAGCAGGTGGCACAGCTCAGTCACAACATCCTTACCGAATCTGAGCCTTCGCAGACACTGCTCCTCCGACATGGTACGGTATGAGACCTGCTGCCTAAAAACCCTGGCAGCGTATGGTCGGATTTGGCGACGTCCATTGGCCCTCCTCCTTCTGGCCAATCCCGGCCCTCTCTCCCTCCGTCTCTGTGCCCTTGCCAGTTGTTCAGCCAGGATGACGTTCCCCTCCAAAGCAGCTCCCATTATTCTGTCAGACGAGTAAGACGCAGTAATCTCCTCAGGATCAAACTGTTCTGGACAGGGCTGAAGGTCCCAAGGCTCCTCTGGCTCAATGAGAAGAACTCTCTGCAACTGAAGGTCTGCAACTCTCTCCAGCAGCGAGCAGGATGGCCAGGCCAAATGGCTGCCGCTTTTATACTAGTGCTGTCCCCTTTAAAGAGCGCCCCCCGAGTACGAGAAGGACCTGGTAACGTTCCATCCAACTGTCACTAATAGCACCAGGCGGAACGGAGGGGGGGGGCGCCACTGAATTTCCGGTCCGGGGCGCCAAAAAGGCGTTGCACAATGAAATGACGTCATGATCTGGCTGCGCCCGCGAGCGAGCGCAAAGAGTTAGCACCGGTGCTAAAAGGCTACTCAATATGGCAGGAAGTGCTGGGATCACTGCGCCCGGCCGAAAATTGGGTAACGCCCCAAATCTCAGGCGCTAATCGCTGGCGCAACCAACCGAATTTCTAGGCCTTTATATGTTTATATTGTAGAGCGTTTTGAAATAATAGAGTTTAAACTGAATAATGTATAGGGGCCAATAAAGCAGTCCCTTGTGGTAGAAATTCTTTTATAAAGATTTGAGCTCCTGTACTCATTATATGATGCTACTGCTGGATCAAGAAAAACTGCGGTTATTACAACAACAACAAAAATCGTAAAATCAGAATTTACACCATAAATAGTAACGGTAAACACAATAAAACAATTTACGTGATAGAAATAATTCAGACCTGCGACTGTCAGACGAGCTCTTGATTGTGTATTACCAATGTCACACGTGTAATGGTCACTATCGCTCTTCTCTAGCTGATTAATTGTAAGGCTTAAGGAAGTGCCATCCTGGTTCATTTCATATTTCTTGTTTGGCTTGATGTCTGCCATCCCTTTTCTCCAGATAGGCTTGTCTGCTGGCTGTTCCGTTTCACATTCAAAAACTGCAGTTCCTTTCTCTTCAGTTTTTATGTCATTTAATTCCTTGGTAAATTGGTTTACTACTTCTGGAAAGAATGTAAAACATGCAAACAATATATTTACAAATAAATTAACTTTATGTTGCATACCCAAAAAACTATATGTTGTATACTTAACTGATGTATATACATTGTGATTCATTGGTCCAGCACTCCTAGCGGGGAGCGGTAATGACAGGGAGCGCATTTCAGGAAATTGCAGGAGTGCAGCAAGTGATTTTCTTCAGATGCACTTCCCACTTTCAGTAGAGGATCACAAAATCACCCTTACAGCGCAGCTTCCTGACTCCATTTATAAAGTATCCTAAACCAATCTTTAAGCTCCATGATTTGTTTTCTTTCTCCCTCCTTTAGCTTTTCCATGAACGATCGAAGTGGACAGGCAAGCAACCTACTCCCAAGTCCTCTACCAAATCTGCTCTATAACCAGTCGATAGAAAATAGGTGTGAGCAATGGGAGTTGTTTTTCTGTCCAATTTTCTCTCCGATAGTAGGGAAGTATCTCACCTGCTGTTTTAAACCTTACCTCAATGGTCCAGTTCAAATTTTGCATCCTCTATCTAGATATTCAGAGGTGCAAATGACCATCCCAGTACAGTTAATGCTGGGCTGCTATACCACCATTTATTATTAATGCATACCTTTCAGATATCAAAAACAGAAAAAGTTGTACCACAAAGTATAGTTCAAAAACACAATTATAATACTTAGGCAATTAAGCATTCTACTTAAATTAATGCACTATTAATTTGATAGTTATCGCCTAGCTACTTAACTCAAGATTTAAATACAGTGCTTAAGCTATTAAACAGTACATTAGCAGTGGATGGTGATTCATGATGTTGATTGATTACTTGCGATGTCCTATCCACACACAGGCAATAGCTAAATTAACAATAGGAGAGGAAAAAGAGAATACAAAATGTATGTTTTTACCATTCACAGTGACAGTAGCTTTGGTCTTGGAAGTCTCTGTTCCACATGCATACTCTCCAGAATCTTTCGTAGTTACTTGATGAATTATCAATTTGTTTACAGTTCCTTGCTGAGATATTTCATATTTCTGACTCTTTCTAATTCTTTTGTCATCCTTAAACCACTTCACTGAAGAATCAGGCTTGGAGGTTTCACAGCTCAAGTCAATCAGTTCACCTGCTATTGCCACCAAGTTCTCAAGTTGCTTCGTGATTTCTGCTGGTTTTTCTGAAACACAAAAATTATTAATATTCTTACACTTTCAATCCTTACAGTTGAGGGCTTTTATTAAATGTAATGATGGTTTGCATCAACAACACTGGCCCAGGAAGTCAGCTTATTCCTCTTAAAAGGTAGAAGAGGGAGTGGAAATAAAATGCAAAGTTGTCACTGGGTTCTTTTCCATGCCTCTTAGCAGCTTGCACTTGAGCAGTATGAATGGCTACTCATGAAAAAGTTACCCCCCCCCCCCCACTGGACTTGTACGGTTTGGGAAGACTAGAAAGGGAGCACATAATAATAACTGTAGAGAGATCAGGAACCTTTAAATAATAATCTTTGTTTAAGTGGTCTGTAGTAGACCACTGATCCTTCATTCTAAAAGGAGCTAACATGCTGAGATGACATGAGGTAAAGTAATCCTCTTGCAACACTTCTGCTCCATAAGAAAAGTATGAATGGAACTGGTCTGTTTACAGTTTGTTTAGAGATCAGCAATTAATTTCTATCTCCCACTAATCTCGCTAAATGAAAACTATTCCCAGTTGATATTATGCGACCAACTATGAAAACAGTTTTTCTCACGTGCAAAAGCTCTTCAGCTATATAGGACTATGGTACATTATGTTGTACTTTGGCGTCTGTTTGAGCAGTGATAAAGCTCTTGTATTGATACAGTTAGTATAGATAAGTGCTTCTGTGTGTTTTAGAAACTGTTTATTGAATTTATAATGGGGAGCTACTGACATCTGCCTAGGCAAGCAGTAAGGGCTGGATTTTCTCAATGGGAAGCTTTTGGAGGCGGGACTGCTGCTTGCCGGCTTTCAATCCCGCCTCCATCAACTTCTGGCCAACCAGCGGGATTTTCCTGATTGACCTTGTTAAGCCCGCCCAGCGGGCTCAGCAGGCCAATTAGGGGGAAGTCAGTGACAGAGCACATCAACGTATGATGTGCCATCTGTCAAGAGCTTTTGAAAGAAGAAATGTCATCATTTGACAGCTCTGTGAAGCTGTCAAACACTGACATTCTATGTAGTTTGATGAGTCCTTGTGTTCAGGTCTCATCAAAACTTTCAACTTTGCAGAAATCACCTGGCTGTTGGTTCGGAGGATCCAGCAGTCAGTCTGTGATATCTACAATGGAGATTTCAGGACTCTGGCTCCATAGCGGCTGAAGGCTGTAGGCAGAAACAAAGGTAAGTGAACATTTTCTAACACTTTACTCACCTTACATACTTACCACTCCACACTTGCACCCATCACTCAGCTCTACATCGCACTTTCAGACCCCTCCGACCCCCGCAGGCCTCCTACTCGTCTCCTACACCCTGGCGGGGTTCCCCGAGGTCGGGAAGCCTGCACTTCAGAAGGAAAAATATGGATAATCCTATTTTCTGCCTGTTAACAGGCAGTTAATAGGCTTTAATCCCTTTCCAGCCTCGAAGAGACAGGACCCGGGGCAGGACGGCTTCCCACCTCCTGGCAAGAGGGCACGGAGGCGAGTTTGCCTTCCGCCCCCAAATTCTGCAACTTTACCGGCAGTCCCGCCTCCATGGGGCTGACAAAATCCAGCCCTAAAATTCTGAACCCTTTCATATTGTTAAATGTGCAAAGAGTGTCACTGAGTACTCATACCTTTCACCATCAGTGAGGCCTTTGAGCTAAGATTTCGGACATGGAAAACAACTTCTCCTGCATCTGAATGAGCTGCGTCCTTAATGCTGAGCATATATTTTCGGCCAATATTAAATGCCTCAAATTGTTCATTGCCTTCCACTAACTGCCCATTTACGGTCCAGTAATATTCATCGATGCTTTCATGAGAAAGTATGCATTCAAAAGATCCATTTTCTCCTTCTTTAATCTCTGTGCTCTTTAGCCGCTTTGTGATTCCAATGTTCAGATCTGCAACAAAGTGAGCCACAGACATACTTGATTGTTGACTCTGCTGGACATTCGGCTTCAAGAATACTTTCCACCAGTTATGGTGATCCTACCTGACTGCATTGGAAACATTCTTACCCAAGCCTTATGCATTGCAAATACAGATATATTGCTTGAAAGATGTTGTCAAACAGATATGGTAGCATAGTGATATTTGGATTTGTTGGTTGGCAGGCAAAATGTTTCTTAGTATACCTGACAGTTGGCAATGCAGGATTCTAAAGCTACACTATGGGGCCATTATTGCAATCGGAGGCACATGACAATACAAACCGCCAGAGTTAACTTCACTCCCATAGTTTATTAGCATAAAAAATATCAGAGATGCGTGGGGTGTTCTTATGGGATGAAATAAGGAAAAAGAATAAAAAATGGTGGGTACAGCAAATCAAAAAGACTGTGTTTGCCTTTCCTGCCAAACATAGACAAAAAATACAAAGTATTTGTTTTGGAATTTCTTTTGACCACATAATTTTTGGCCTAGAAATTCGTCTCGGGCAGCGGCACAAAACGGGCTGTATTGGATTGGCCGCCCGTTATACGCAGTGTCTGATGCAGTCAATGGAACTGAATATCAGGCGCCACGTATAATGGACGGCCAATCCGATACCGCTCGTTTTTGTGCCACTGCCCGAGACAAATTTTTAGACCAATATGTATGAGTCAGATATAATTCAATTTCTGTGTTATTTCTCTGGCCTAGTCATAGGCTTGAGCTTTACACGAAGTTAAATTAAAATGAACTTTCGGATGGAACTCTGGTAGCTCATAGGCCTGTACATTTGGCTGTGCAGCACCCGAAAAACAGGTGCTAACTAGACTACTAAGCCGCCAACTTGACAGACAGGAAGCGCACACACATTTCCGGCCAGAAGTGTGCCAAACGCCATATTGGGAAAAGGAAAAATAGGTGTTCCCCATCTTGATCACCAATGTTAATGTTAGACCAGATTAATTCTAAATCCTTAAGATAGCTGACTTTTCCTGGAACCCTTTTTCCGGGCACCTGACCATCTCTTAGAACGTCTGAATTTATAGGGCCAAGTCATTAACATAACCTGGTCACACCCCCAGCACAGCCATGCCCCCTAGCAAAGCTGAAAATGGAAGCACCTGCAGCTGCAGGACTGGCCACTAGCTTCAGGGCCATCTGAGTCATATTGAACAAGAGTGGCCAAAAGGCCTTCAGGCCCAAAGAACTGTTAGAAGGCTGTATGAGAAAGGTGCCACTTATACTTACAGCCTCCCTTACCCTCGTTGTCTGGCCATCTCAGGCTTTCTAATCCAAAGGGCATCCCAGGTGCACCACCAACTCCTTCAAGCGCACTTGAAAATCACAGAAATCACAGAAACCACACAGTGCAGATAGAGGCCATTTCGGCCCATCGAGCCTGCACCGACACATATCCCACCCGATCCCCGTAACCCCTATACCAACACATATCCCACCCTATCCCCGTAACCCCACATATTTTAATCCCCCTAACACTAAGGGTCAATTTATCATAGCCAATCAACCTAACCTGCACATCTTTGGACTGTGGGAGGAAACCGGAGCACCCGGAGGAAACCCACGCAAACACGGGGAGAATGTGCAAACTCCACACAGACAGTCACCCGAGGCCGGATTCGAAATGGGCACCCTTCATATGAAACCAATAGCAATTAAGCAGGAGAGCAGAGAACCTTCAACTGTTCCTCATATCCATTGGAACATTTGGCCTATCCTATTGCAGCTCAGCCACTCTGGAGAATTCCAATAAATTCCAGGGCAAAGACCCAGCGTCATAGGTCTTCAACAACGACGATGTGTATTTATATAGCACCTTTAACATAGTAAAACATCCCAAGGTGCTGCACAGGAGTATTTTAAGACAAAAATTTGACACTGATCCACATAAAGATAAATTAGGGTAGGTGACCAAAAGCTTGGTCAAAGTGGTAAGTTTTAAGGAGTGTCTTAAAAGAGGAAAGAGAGGTAGCGAGGCAGACAGGTTTAGGCAGGGAATTCCAGAGCTTAGGGCCTAGGCAACAGAAGGCACGGCCACCAATGGTTGAGCCATTATAATCAGAGATGCTCAAGAGGGCAGAATTAGAGGAGCGCGGGGGGCTGAAGGAGATTACAGAGATAGGAAGGGGCGAGGCCATAGAGGGATTTGAAAACAAGGAAGAGAATTTTGAAATCGAGGTGCTGCTTAACCGGGAGCCAATGTCGGTCAGTGAGCACAGGGGTGAGCGAACAGGACTTGGTGCAAGTTAGGACATGGGCAGCCGAGTTTTGGATGACCTCAAGTTTACGCAGGGTGGAATGTGGGAGGCCAGCCAGGAGTGCATTGGAATAGTCAAGTCTCGAGGTAACAAAGGCATGGATTAGGGTTTCAGCAGCGGATGAGCTGAGGCAAGGGCGGAGACGGGCGATGTTACGGAGGTGGAAGTAGGCGGTCTTTATTATGCTGCGGATATGTGGTCGGAAGCTCATTTCAAGGTCAAATATGACACCATCCCCTTTCTCATGGCGTTTGTACTTGGGGAATAGGCGTTGCCTGGACGCTGTCCTCAGAAGAATCAGCCTCTTAAAGTCTCCCAATATTACAGCCTTACTACTTCTTCAAACCTCTCTAAATGATCAACAAATCTCTTCCTCTATTTGGTTTTCACTATTTATCAGTCTACAATGGACACCCAATAGTGTTGCATACCTTGGATGGTGACCTTAGCGCTTGCTTTGTCACTGCCTATGTCACAAGTATACACTCCAGCGTCAGTTTTGTTCAGGTCATGTACTATAAGACAAAGTGTTTTTCCAGCATGCAGCAGTTCATATTTGTCACTTGAACCAAGAACCACATCATCTTTTCTCCATATGGGATTGACTTTGGGCTTAGATACTTCACATTCCAGCGTAATCATTCCTCTCTCTTCCCCAACAATATCATCCAATGATTTCATGAAGACCACTGGCTTTTCTGCAATATGACAGATAGAAGACAAATACAGTCAGGTTTATGTACAAAATTTCCAGGGTAGCTAAAAATCTACCTTGCTAGTGGATTGTTCTAGCACAACTGGCTCTGGTGTTAGCAGTGAGAGAGTACTGCATTGTCCTTCAGTGAGACTTTAAACCAACTTATATAGATGTTAAAGATCCCAATACACTGTTTGAAGAAGAAAAAGGAGTTCTCCTGGTGACCTGCACAACATCCCTCCCTTAACTAACTTCACCAAGAAAAAGATTAATTAGTCATTCATTTCACTGATGTTTGGGAGATGCTTCAGACACAAAGCAACTGTCATGTTTATTTTTACAATAGTCACTGCATTTCAAAAGTAAGTGATGTAAAACTGATATCCCATCTGCCGTCTTGGATGGATGAGAAAGATCCCATGGCACTATTTAAAGAAGAGCAGGGGATCCAAGTTGACCTCCAGTGCAGTATTAAGCGAGTGCTGCACTGTTGGAGGTGTCATCTTTCAGATTAGCAGTCCCATCTGCCTTCTCAGGTAGATACAAAAGATCCCATGGCACTATTTCGAAGAGGAGCAGGGGAGTTCTCCCCGGTGTCCTGGCCAATATTTATCCCTCAACCAACAGCACTTAAAAAAATTATCTGGTCATTATCACAATGCTGTTCGTTCGATCTTGTTGTGCACAAATTATTTGCCACATTTTGTATATTACAACAGTGACAACACTTCAAAAAGTATTTCATTGGCTGTGAAGCGCCTAGGGACGTACTGAGGTCACAAAAGGCGCTATATAAATGCAAGACTTTTTTTTTCTCCTGGCGTTCTGACCAACCTTTATTTCGCAACCAACATTGCTAAAAAAAAAGATTAACTGGTCATTTATCTCACTGCTGTTTGTGGGATCATGCAGTCCACAAATTGGATGGCAAATTTCCCAGCACTACAATAGTGACTATACTTCAAAAGTACTTCATTGGCTTTGGTCATGAAAGTCACTATATAAATGCAAGTTTTTCTTTTTAAAACTTTCTACATTTGAATCTTTAATGACCTCACAAGTATAAGAAATGAATGCTGTTTAAGAAACACTAGAACCCCTTCTCTTTGGTTGGCCAGCGTCACCATCAAGTATTCTTATTAATATATGCCGAATGTAAAGTAAATCTTCCTCTATTCTACGATAGCAAAATACTGCAGATGGTGGAAATCCAAAATAACAACAGAGAATGCTGGAAAAACTCAGCAGGTCAGGCAACATCCGTGGAGAGAAATTTGAGTTGACGTTTCGGGTTGAAACCCTTCTTCAAAACTGGAAAGAAAATAAAAAGATCGACGGCAAAGCTGCGATCGAACAAAAGAAGAAAAGGAGACAATAAAAGGTATTAGAAGCCAGATGAGACGGTAATGGGCCCGTGGAGGCAAAAGGCAGCTGAGATTAGGTGTGAAGTGTACTGGCAGGATAAGGACAGCTGCCAGGTGAGAGAGAGAAACAAAAGGAAAGGAGGGGGGGGGGGGGCGAAGGAGGACCCAAAACAAAGGGGTGGAAAAAATTAAAAGGAAAAAAGTAATAGAGGCCGAGGTTATGATCTGAAATTATTGAGCATCGTTTGACCTCGAGTTCAAATGAATATCAGCCACAACCTCACTGTAATTTTACTTTTCATTTGAATGAAATTTCAAAATAGTTATGAAAAATGGGCAGGTTTGTGCAGTGAGCTTAAGCCTAATAAATTTGGTGCAGATTGTCCACAATCATTTCACTTAGGACACTTATGCCTGCTAGAAAAGAGAGATTTTTTAAAATCTCATTTGCCTTGACTGGACTGTAATAGAGGCTTCAGGGGCGAAACAACAATGTTCAGCACAATCAAAGCATTTTTGACAAAAATCCCTAGCACATCTGCATACAGTAAACCTACATTTGGGTCAATGCTAGTTCCCGAAAATCTATTCATGTTCAGCAATGTTAAGCCTTTAGTGGCTCATGCAAATATTTTCCGAACAAGCAATAATGGGGTGCTTACCTCGAACATTCAGCTGTGCTGTTTCCGTCACATCTCTCACTTTCAGCATAACTGTTCCTGTGTCATCAGGTGTTACACCTTTCAGAATTAATGTGTGTTGCTTTCCTTTTTTCTTTATCTCATTGAAGTTATTTGAATATAAGGGAGTATCATTTAGATACCACTGAACATCTTCATCATCATGGGACAACTCACATGAATATACTAGATTGCTGTCCTCCTCAGTATCTACATCCTCCAAATGTTTTATTATTTCTATTTTTGGAGCTGAAAATGCAAATACAAACACAGTTAACGTTTCTACCTTGAATATATACATCACTAACATACAATGGGGTAAACTTTCAGAGATTCCATTCCAGGCATAGAGACTTGCTCAATGAATTGGAGAATCAGTGCCTGGTTTGCAGCAACCCCGATTCAGAGCACTCTCGAATGACCCTCGAATCATTGGAAAATTGGGAATGCGTGAATTGTGTGCACTGAGCTACAGGCCTGATTCCCTGATCCATGCTCCAGTCGAGAAAATGCACACCAGAACCAATGTTTGAATATTTATCCCAATATGGAATATTCTATTTCCCTTAATATTAAGTAAAATGAATTTCACTAACAAATCACAAGACAAAAAAATCCTAATTCCAATAAGCTTCACTTTGGAGTAGAATATCAAATAATACAAATATATATACTCATGCATGAGACAAAACAAATCAGCCATGATCTATTAGTATGACAGAACAGACTTGAGGGGTTGAATGAGCTACTCCTGTTCCTATGTTCCTAAGAAATTTAGGTTACTGTTTAGGAAGATCAACATACATCTGTGTAATTGCAGTGGGTCGTACTGTTGCTTACTTGTAAGGGGAGAGGGCACACTCCCATTCTTCCAGCTCTGCTATCCTGTCTCATCTTCTATAGCCAACATCACCACCCAAAATTGGTCCTCTTGCTTCATCAGGACGCGACCGGCGTGCTGGGGACTCTATTCGGCCACAAGAGGCCATGCGCCGATCGCGAAGACGACGAAAATCGGCTGGTGGGGAAATCAGCAGCGGACTTAGAGTCCGGGGGGAAGGGGGCGGGGAGATCAGGACGGGGAATGGCCAGGAGGAGCACTCCTGCTCTTTTTGGCTCCACACTCAAGTTAAGTGTAACATTGCTAACTCACCTTTTTTGGTGACAGCCTCCAATGGTTCCTTTAAACACTGCAGGTTTGGTTGCTGTTCGTCTGAGAAAACTGACTGCAGCATGCAAAGGCACATGCTGCAGTCAGTTGCGATCCATTTTCAGAAAGGGACTTGAAATAGGCATTAGGTCCACGATTCGCATTTGCAATTGGCCTAACACCCATTTCAGGCAGGCTTCTTAGGCGACTGCAGGGCGTCCTAACTAATATGGTATGCGTCGTGTACCCAGTGAGAATGGTCGCGCGCACGACACACACCATATTTCTTGGTCTACAACTCTTCAGCTTTAAAAAGGTGAATGAGAGAGAGCGAGGACCTCATAAAGGTATATAAAATACTACGGTGAATAGAAACAGTTGATTTGGAGTATTATTCCAGTTAAAGCACAAAAATATGACAGGTATAAACTAGCAAAGGGCAAAATGATTAATACTTGGATGAGCAGAGGAGGCAAAATTTCAGGAAACATTCAAGAGGCAGTTAAATGGAAAACCTTAGATTTCTTTGGAAGGATGGGCTAAAAGGCATCGCCTAGATGTATTTAGTGGCCTAAAAAACAAGTAACTAAAAATGCATTTTGGGCTTCAATTGAAAAAAACATTTACTCATATTACTACCACTGGGCTTTGGTGTTAATATTAATTACCCGTCATGCGCTCTTTCAATGTATAGCAGAAAATAATTTTTATTGCAAGGCGTCAATTCTTACCTTCAACTGTGAGTGTGGCTGTGGTCTGTGCATTACTTGATTTGCAGCTATATTCACCAGAGTCTTTGGGTGTGAGATTTGTAATGGTAAGTTCTATCACATTCTTATTTTGTTTAAATTTGTATCGGTCAGAAGATCCGATTAAGCTCTGGTCTTTGTACCATCTGACCATCTTGGGAGTAGGTGTAAACTCACAGCTCAAAGTAGCAGAATGCTTCTCTTCCACTGTAATGTTCTGTAGTTCTTTGACTACCTTTGACGGAGGCTCTGAAAAATAATCACATTTGAATTTATACTTAAGGCTGTCAAACAACAACAACTGGCATTTATATAGCTCCATTAATGTAATAAAGCGTCCCAAGGTGATTCACAGGATAGTAGTAAGACAAAAATTGACACCGAGCCACATAAGGGTATTAGGATGGATGGCCAGAGGTAGGTTTTAAGGAGCGTCTTAAAAGGAGGAGAGGTGGAGAAGTATAGGGAGGGCCTGGACAGCTAAAGGCTCTGCCGCCAATGGGTGGGTGGGTGGGGGGGCGGCAGCAAAGGAAATCGGGGATGTGCAGAAGGCAAGAATTGGAGGAGCACAGTGATCTTGGAAGGTTGTTGGGCCGGAGGAGGTCACAGAGATAGGATGTGGCGAGGCCAAGGAGGGATTTGAACACAAGAATGAGAATTTTATAATCAAGGCGTTGCTGGACTGGGAGTCAATGTAAGTAAGCGAGCACAGGGGTGATGGGTGAACGGGATTTGGTGCGAGTTAGGATACGGGCAGCAAAGTTTTGGATGAGCTCAAGTTTACGAGGATGGAAAGTAGGAAGCCAGCTAGAAGAGCAGAAGAACATTGGGATTGTCGAGTCTGGAGGGAGCAAAGGCATGGATGAGGGTTTCAGCAGCAGATGGGCTGAGGGAGGGGCGATGTTACAGAGGTGGTCTTGGTGATGAAGAGGATATGGGGTCAGAAGCTCAGCTCAGGGTCAAATAGGATGCTCATCCTTGGCAACATCCTAATATATCTAATTATTAATCAATGCTGCACCTTTCACTTTGTTTTTATATTGTTCTTACAATAGGGTGCCCAGTGCTGCGCACAATATTCTAACTGCTGCCTAACTCAGTGCTTGCTTAAGTTCAGCATTCCCTCTTCAAATGTTTATAGTGTTATTGCTATATTTATTTTAAATTTAGAATTCCTCAGCAACTGATCTTCAGCTAAGAGAATAGACAAAGGGACAAGTAGGTTAAAGATTACTTTGAGGTTCTGATATTCATTTTGCCATTAGCCTACCAATACTCACGGGTAAGATTCACAGGAAAAATGGATAGGATGGTGAGGTACTACATGCTGCAGGTGTCTGTGGAAGCATATGCCAACATGAGTCACTGTCTAGAAGAAAGGGAGGGAGAAAATTGGGAAAATGCAGAAGAAAAGAGTCTGAATACCTTTAATAGTCAGCCTCGCCTCAGATTTTGATTTCCCTGCAATAAACTGCAGCAAACCGGTCATCTTACAAGTTGTTTTTTTCAGAGTGAGACGATGAATAGTGCCACAATGCTCAATGTCCACATCTTCAGAAGCATGAAGAATTTCACCATTTAGTATCCATTTTGGAGGCTTCACGTCAGCAACTGAAAGCTCACACTCAAGAATGGCGTCACTTGGCTCTGTCACTTCCACATCACATATTGGTTTAATGATGGCAATTGATTGCTCTGTAAAAATAAAATATATTTGTTAAATATATTTGTAAAATACATAGGCCTAGAATTTCAGTATAGCCAGTTTTGGGGCGCTAACGTTAGCGCCCGCCCCAAAGTTGCGCCCCCTTGCCGGAAATTCAGTCGCTTCACCCGAAGAGGTTGCTGGAGCGCTAAAAGAGGCGTTCCACTACTATCTTTAGGCGCTAAGCCGGCGGTGCAGAGGGATAGCACCGAGGCGGGGCGCAGCGCGGGTGCGGTCATTTTTTGATTGACAGCAGACCCCGTGGCGCCGACCAGCTCTTAAAGGGGGAAGAGACGATTTGGTCTGCTGCCACGCCCTGCACACTGCAGCTTTGCAAATAGGCCTCAACACTGCTGCTCAGCCCCAGGGAGTCATGGCAACGCCAGAGAAGGCCCGTGAGCGTGCCCTGCGCTTCTCAGAGCATGATCTGGGAATAATGGTGACAGCTCTGGAGAAGAGGCGCAGGATCTTGTTCCCAGAGACTGGGAGGAATCCGACCCACCAAGAATACACCAGAGCCTGGAAGCAGATCGCCAACAGGGTGACGGTCACCGGCGATGCCCCCAGGACCCACACCCAATGTCAGAAAAACTACAACGACCTGACCAGGATTGTCAGGGTGAGTACCCTTTCCAGTCTCCTCCTCATTCTTGCATGTACACCTGACATGATGGGCAAAGGGAGCTGAAAGGCCTAATGGCCAGCCCTCAGCCAGCAGCTTTGGGACAGTCATGAGCATCAATTGCCCATTCTGCACTCTACACTCTGGCCAAGCTATTCCACCATAGGAGGCAGTGCACAGTACATCAGGGCTACACTCTGGCCAAGCTATTCCACCATGGGAGGCAGTGCACAGTACATCAGGGCTACACTCTGGCCAAGCTATTCCACCATGGGAGGCAGTGCACACTACATCAGGGCTACACTCCGTACTTACAGCCCGTCCTTTCTCTTGCAGGCTAAACTTGCCAATAATCGCTAGGCCCGTGCCAGGACCAGGGGAGGCCGCGCCAAGCTGCAGAAGCTCACTCCCCTGGAGGAGCGCGTGACTGGGCTCATGGGAGCCCGGCTGATCGTGCCCACAGCGTGCGGAGTAGCCAACCCTCCACTGCCCGGCAATGGTAAGGACCTCGCCTTTTGGCCCTCTCGCGTCGCACTTGCGCATCCGAGCTACCTCCTTTGCCACTGTCCCACCAATGCGCTGAATGCCACCAGTCCTGACTCCCTCGCTGACGCCGTCTCCTCACTCTGAAGCTACTCTTGTGCATTCCTGCTTTCAGCTGGTGACGACCAGGTCCCTGAAGCTGCCAGTGACAGCCCCTCCGAGCAGGAGGAGGAGGAGGAGGAGGAGCAAGAGCAAGCCGGACCATCAGGGGAACACTCAGGTCCCGCAGGAGAGGACGAAATGATCGACACGTCCTCACTGGACGAGTGCCTGGACCAACTGTCGCAGGGGATTGCAGCTGCTGGGACCAGTGGCGTCCAGCCACCCAGGAGCCCTGCGCGTGGGCCGCGGCCTTCCCCCCAAAGGGGGGAAGGATCAGAGGGGAGTGCAGTTGATCGGGACACTCGCCGCCACCAACGTGGCAAGGTTCCCCTAGTTCGGTCCCCTGCTCCCCAGCGGGAGAGTCCTGACTCCAGTCCGGACACCTTCACCTCGGAGGAGGCGCGGAAGCTGGACAAGATGGCCGAGGATTCGGACCGGCGCCACACGGAGCTCATGCGCGTGGTGGGGCGCATGCCTGAGGCCATTGAGTCGCTGGCGGCCAGTGAGCGCGAGTTCGGGGCATCAACTGCCGCGAGTGGCCGCATGCTCACTGATGCCGTCAAGTCCCTGGCGGGTGTGATGCGGGCGCACACCAGGACAACAGGGGCACTCACTGCTGCCACACGCGCTGTCTCAGGCAGGCATCGCCAGGGCACCCGCCGCGCTGCAGCATCCCAGCGAGCCGCCCCTCGGCTGATTGGTGCGGATCCTGCAGTGCGGGCCCGGCCGAGTGCCAGCGCGCCACAGCACCAGCCAGCGCATCCCAGACGCCAGCTTGCCCACATTGCGCCATCCGTCGCCGCCACTCCCCCACTGGGGCGT
Organism: Somniosus microcephalus; assembly: GCF_052327205.1. Classification (NCBI taxonomy): domain Eukaryota; kingdom Metazoa; phylum Chordata; class Chondrichthyes; order Squaliformes; family Somniosidae; genus Somniosus; species Somniosus microcephalus. Next base: position 24,722,456 of record NC_140991.1, on the reverse strand, counting down.
CAAGGGCAAGCGGCTGGAGCTGGTGGTGGCCAGGCTCAGGTGCGCCACTCAGCAGCCGGCCCCTCGAGGCCCAAAGGCCGTGTAGGCCGCCCCCCAAGGGCATCTGGCGGAAGGACATCTGAGCCTCAGGCGCCTTCCCCCAGCCTCGCAGCAGCCACTGGGCAGAGCTTGCGAAGGAGCAGCAGGCCGGGCAGGGGAGGCAAAAGGCTGGACAAGGTCTCGCCCTCGCGGGCCACTCAGTACAGGGTGTGGCCAGCTTTCGTTTTATATGGCGGTGGCCATCTTTCTTTTGCCCATGGTTGTTTGGTTCGTGGGCTTATTTTTTGCGTTAAGGCCGAGGTTGAGGCCAGGTTTGTACAAATGTGGAGTTACTCCTCCCCAGTTTGTGGGAGTGAGTCGTTTGTTGGGCTTTTTGTGGGGCCCGTTTATTGTTTTTGGGGATTCATGTGGGAAGGGCTTTTCATTTTTGTGTAATAAATAATTATCTTTATTCATAGAGTCTCCATGGTTGTTCTTGTTAGTGTTTGTTGGCTTCGCCGGCTGAGGGCTTGCGGAGCGGCTGCATTCATCTTCCCTCATGGCCACAAGGCATTCCCTGACAGGGGGCTTAGAAGTAACGTGTAATAAGGTGGCGTCGCGCGGCCCTTGGCCCTGGTCGCTCCCTCCTGGGAACGTACTCCTGCTCCTCCTCCTCCTCCTGCTCCTCCTCCTGAGGTGGTGGTCCAACGTCAGGTGGCAGTGCCTGAGTCCTGCGGATAGCCAGGTTGTGTAGCATGCAGCAAACTACCACAAATTGGGAGACCCGGTCCGGCGAATACTGCAGAGATCCTCCGGAGCGATCAAGGCAGCGGAACCGCTGCTTGAGGACCCCAATAGTTTGCTCGATGATGTTGCGGGTGGTTTGATGGCTCTCGTTGTATGCCTCTTCAGCAGCGGTCCTGGGCGCGCGGAGCGGGGTCATGAGCCAGGTACACAAAGGATAGCCTTTGTCCCCGAGTAGCCATCCTCTTGGGGGAGGCTGTGCCTCGAACATGTCATGCACAGTACTCTGCCGCAGGATAAACGCATCGTGGCTGCTGCCTGGAAAGCTGGCATTGACAGCCATGATGCGCTGCTTGTGGTCACACACCAGCTGCACATTCAGAGAATGGTAGCCCTTCCTGTTGCGATACTGCTCGCCATGCTCCAGAGGGGCCCGCAAAGCCACATGCGTACAGTCAATGGCGCCCTGCACCAAGGGGAAGGCCGCGAGTCTTGCAAATCCCAATGCGCGCTGATGCTGGCTCTCCAGGGCCATGGGGAAGGAGATGAATTGGCGTCTCCTTCTGAACAGTGCTTCGGTCACCTGGCGAATGCAGCGATGCGCGCCGTACTGGGAGATGTTAGCTATGTCCCCAGCAGCGGATTGGAAGGAGCCGGTGGCATAGAAGTTCAATGCCACCGTCACCTTCACTTCCACCGACAGAGACGTCCTGCACCTGAGCTCTGGACGCATATCTCTGCGAAGCAGGTGGCAGATCTCTGCAACCACCTCCTTTCGGAATCGGAGCCTTCTAACACATCACGCGCCAGTCATGTTGAGGTAGGAGCGCTGCTGGCGGTATAGCCTGACTGGGTAAGGCCTACGTGGCCGACGCCTGTTGCCCCCTCTGCCTCTAGCCAGGGCTGCCCCTCTCACAATGCGTCTGCGAGCCCTCCGGACATGGCGCTGCAGCTCTGCGTTGGCACCCCATGCAGCCCCCATCAAATCCTGGCAAACACTCAAATTTGCAAAAGGCCACTTGCAGCGCTCTGGCCTGAGTCCAAAAATACCTGAGCTGTTGCTGCTTGAAACCAGTTAGCTATCCTCCTTGTTGTGTGTCCAGAAATGCGTTGCACAAGAGTGTTTGCTGCAAAATGGCTGGCCTTTATACTGGAGGGTACGTCCCCTTTAATTTGCGCCCCCCGGGGCCCGCGCTGGCTGTGTTGCGTTCCCTTTTTCAAACGCTCCGGCCGCCAGCCGCACAATGGGGCGGTCCGACTGAAGTTTGGAATCGGGGCGGCCAAAGGGCGTTGCACGAGGATGTGACGTCATTTTCTGCGCGCGCATCCGGGCAGGCGCTAAACTTTGCGCCGGCGCTAACGGCCAACTTAATTTGGGGCGAGGCGCAAACTGCGCTGCGCCCGGGCGCAACACGCATAGCGCCCAACATTCACTTTTCTTTAGGCGCTAACTGCTGGCGCAACCAACTGAATTTCTAGGCCATAGACTGTAGCAAAGTCGCAAGAATACAAACTGAAAGGTATAATTATCAAGATTTTGGCAACAAAAAAAATTAATCATGATAAAGTCAAAATGCAAGATAAAAAAAATTAACATAATAAACATTCCAAGTAGCTTTATAAAAGGAGAAAATGAACTTAATGGTTTTAGCGCTTCTCAAGCAGTTAGTATTCCTCTTAACTGGTTTAAATTTCACAACGTTTATTTATTCAGCTTTGGAGTGCACAAATTTGGTAGATAATAGCCGACGGTAACAGAGAAAATCCTAATTTACCCACTATGCACTGTAGGTGCTCAGTCCTGCAGCAACAGTTTTGGGTCTAGAAATTGGATCGCATTGCGCACGTTTTACAGGCATAAAACAGGTGCCTAAGGATCCATATCGGTTCCATCTTTTCCTCAGGCATCCAGGGCGCACACCTAGATCCTCTTTTTTATCCGGCACCGACGGGACCGACGTGGTGCCAGTTTATCAAAAAGTCCGGATTACAGAGAGGTATAGTTAAAAGGTACGAGAGCTCGTACACAGCAACAAATCCAGGCTTCCCTGTTGCTTAGCAACAGGTGCAAGAAGCCCGGCCACAGACCAAGCGTCCCTGTTGCTTAGCAACAAGCGCAGGAACCCCGATTACACAGCCACAGATCCAGGAACGGCGACTAATATGAAGTAAAACTTACCTGAACCTACTCCTGAATTTTGCCGGTTAACAGAGATTTCCGGTTATTTAGGTGCCGGTAAAGCAAGAGTTTCCTGTATATGCAAATTCGATTGCGATTGACCGCAGCATGCAGTTTCTTCAGGTGCTTAAGGATCGCTGGAGGTGGACACCATTAATATATAAGTTTCAACTTCTTTAACTTACCTTATTGTGGAGCTAGGAGGAACAGAAGTGCTCCTCCTGGCTCCACATTAAATCCGTGGGCTGTTGATGGCCATTGTTCACCCCCTCCCAATTGCCTTCCCAGCAGAATTTATATGAAAGGGAATGTGTGCTGGCAAAGCATACCGAAAATTTGAACCCTGTGTATATAGGAATACATTTTCCAATTTAGTGCTCTTGACTCAGAACTTTGTATGAGAGGAGCACAGATTGGGAATTCATAACTCACAAAGTTTATCGCATAGATTATAGGGCACATTTTTTGCTATGAGCACTCGCTGAGGGGACAGCTGCCTGTGTACGTTGGGGATGAAATAGGAACACACCTGTAAAGGTCTTTATGTAGAGAACAGGAGTGTAGGAAGGGTGTACCACTGCTTCAGTGGTTGGGGGAGGGAGCAGATTGGTAATTAGGAGATTACTCCGTCAGTACACTGCCGTCTGCACCTCTGATATTTACTTGCCTTTTTCTTCCATTGGATTCCTGGGACACCAAAGCCAGCTCTGCTCTGCCAGTTTTTCATGCTACCTTCTCCACTTAACTATCTTGCTTTAACTATTCACATATTCTCTTGGTCTCATATATGTCTTTTGCTTCTCTAATTTCTCTCATGCCTTCTTTTTTCATGTTATTACCACTTCTGTCATTAGCCAGCTCCTGTTCTCCACTCATCACTTTACAGGTTATTCTTTTTCTTTTCTTGTATATCTTGTTTCTTCACAACCCAAGGGGTCACCCCCACCCCTTCTCTTGCTCTGTTCCTTCTTATAAGTGGTTCATTTGTAATAAGTTCCGACAAAGAGTTATACCTGAAACACTTCATATGAGACTTGGCACCAATATACATTCACAAGTTCAATATTAATGATAATAGAATGACATTTTATTTTTAGTATTACAGGAAACTTTCTGATATCCGGCACTGACGGGACCGAGCTGGTGCCGTACCATCAAAAGTGCCGGACATACCAGCGTTAATGTTGAAACATATGGAACTGAAAAGCTCCGTGTGAATCAACAAACCCTGTTGCTTAGCAACAGCTTCAAAACAGTCGGCTGCAACTGCAAGCGTCTCTAGCTGAAGCTGTTGCTATAGCTACAGACCTTGCAGTGCCTGACTGGGGGGAAAAAAAACACCGAGAACTAAAAAAAACTTATAGAAAACGGCTCCTGATTTTTGCCATTAGATCGAGTATTCCGGACATATAACCTCCGGATAAACCAAAGTTTCCTGTAAATTGATTGTAATTTAGTCTAGATTATAAATTGGAGAAGTATTTAATACCGCTAACATTTTTAGGTGAATCAATTTTCACCTCTTTTTAATTGGTTTATTTATCTTCTTGAAACTACCACAATCAGGATGCCAGGTGCTGATGCACTACTTTCTAATCTAGAAACTACACACATCACAGTGGAGCAGAAGGATTCAGATTTTATCCTCAGCTCGCCCAAGCATCGGATATAAACCCTGTCACTGTGGGAAGGCACTAAGCAGAAGTCACAGATCTTTCTAAGAGCGGAAAGGACATTTTTAATGCAGTGTCTTCATCAAGCTGCTCTCTTGCATCTTTAGGCCCTCTTGGATGTAGGAAGTGTGTGGCTACCTCACAGGATAAGAGAAAAATTGGAAGGCAAGTTAACCCCAGCCTATCTGATTCACTCCTAGTAGCCAATTATATAGCAGCATAGGAGACCACCTGCCTGCCCACTCTCTCCAAAGGGAAATGTTTTTTTGGGATGGAAGGAACCTGAAAAAAGAGGATCATGAAATAATGTGGACTTAAACATGTATGAATTTCATTTTAGTCAGTGTCAATATTGTTAATTGTAATTTATGTATATGAAATAATGTGGACTTAAACATGTATGAATTTCATTTTAGTCAGTGTCAATATTGTTAATTGTAATTTATGTATAATGGCTGCCTATCCAGGTACGGTGCTATTTAACTAAACATTGGGACAAACTACTTAGTTTTATTAAGGGGATTAAAAGGCCAAGGGGGCGATTTTGTGAATGGAGGGGAGTTGGAGGCGGGACTGCTGCTTGTCGGGTTTCAATCCCGCCTCCATCGGGTTATGGCCAACCCACGCTATTTTCCCTTGATTGACCTTGTTAAGCCCGCCCAGCGGGCTTAGCAGACCAATTAAGGGAAAGCCGGTTGCAGAGCATGTCAACGTAGGACATGTCATCTATCAAAATTTTTTGACATATGAATTGTCATCATTTGACAGCTCTGTGAAGCTGTCAAACAGTGACAATCTCTGCAGTTTGATGAGGTCTTGCATACAAGACCTCATCAACCTTCTTTCTTTGACAGAATTGAAATGTTTGTTGCATCTGAGAATGCAACGGACATCTCTCATCTGCAACACAGAGGGTGCGAGACTCTCCGTATAGAAACTGACTGAAGCCTGCAGGAAGGAGCAAAGGTAAGTACACTTTTAAAAACACTTACCTCAGATACTCACCTCTACACTCTTGCACCCATCACTTACCTTCACACCACACATTTGTACCCCCCTGACCCAGTACTCACCTCGGTGACCCTGGCGGGTTTTGGCGCGATCGGGAAGCCCGCACTTGAGGGCAAAAACAGGATAATCCTATTTTCTGCCTGTTAACTGGCAGTTAATAGGCTTTAATCCCTTCCCGCCTCCAAGGAGACGGGACCCGACGCGGGCCGGCAACCCACCTCCTGGGAAAATGGCATGGAGGCGGGTTTGCCACCCGCCCCCAAATTCTGCCATTTTCCCGGCAGTCCCGCCTCCTTAGGGTTGAGAAAATCGCCCAAGTTTCAATATTAGTATATTGCTAATTACTGGAACAAAACCTTAAAAATTGCATTATTTAAAACTTGTTTTTCAGCTCCACTCTTAATGGTGATGAAACATTTCAAAATTGACATTTAAAAATTTTTATTTCAAAGATCGACGTTACCTTCTACATATAACTTTGCTGTGCTTTGGTCATCTATGGCATCGCACATGTAGTTGCCTTCATCTTCAAAAGCGACATTATTAATAACGAGCTTCCTGTACACATCTTCACTCACAATCTCATATTTATTACTGGGATGAATCTCTTTGCCTTTGTAATACCACTTGGCAGCAGCATTTGGCCTGGAAACCTTGCATTCGAAAATGACACGATGTTTCTCCATGCCAATCTTCTCTCTTAAGGGTTTCACAATTTTAACTGGCAATTCTGAAACAGATAGGAGAACAACTGTTTGATATCTACATTAAAACTACGAAATAGTATGTTAATGGTCATAGCCAGATATTGAAGAGGCACAGTGACTATGACGGTGAACAACTAGATGAGACAACTATCTGTCATTTTCATTATAGTGTTACAACACAGTACAGGAAACTGTGTGTTATCCGGAGGTTAAATGTCCGGCAAGCTCGAGCCGCCGGCAAAAATCAGGAGCCGTTTTGTTAGGTTTTTTTTCTTCTCATGGCTTTTTTTTTTCCCCAACAGTCAGGCTCTACAAAGTCTCTCTGAAGCTGTTGCTAAGCGACAGAGACGCTTCCAAGGTACGGCCGACTGTTTAGAAGCTGTTGCTAAGCAACAGTATTTGTTGCCAGATACGGAGATGAAAAGTGCTTCAACATTAACACTGGCTTGTCCGGCAGTTTTGAGGGAACGGCAACAGCTCGGTCCCGTCGGTGCCGGATAGCACAAAGTTTCCTGTAATATTTTGATAAGAACTGCTTCATCACATAACAATGTTTGGTAAATAAGAACAATGTTTACCATGCTCTTTTCATTGAAGACAGAGCCCACTTAAACATATGAGTAAGTTTGAAAGGGTTATTCAATCAAATAGATTACTTGTGGTGAAATCTGACTTTACTGGGAGCAAAAAGCGGGTGATAGCGAATCGACAGCACATTTTATACTCCACCCAATTTTCTTTTCTATTGACTTACGACTTGCTATTGCCCATTTTGCGCTACCTATGAAGTCAAATTTCACCTCCTTTGTTTCTATATAGTCTCAAGTTAAATATAAAAATCACAGCTAGATCAATCATTAACTGACTTTGTTTTCCAATATTAGTCATACATTTGTTAAAGCAGTTCTATGTATATCAAAAATATCTCCAAATAAGAAAATACATTTATGGTTCCGTGAGTTAAATAGCGTCAAAGTTTCTCTAGGACACTGATTACTTTTATTACCTTTGCTTTTCTTTTTATGGTTAATTCCACAATCCCACTCTCTGAGCGATAATCCCATGCTTGCAGGGAACACTAAGATAGCATTACAATATTATAGCCTCCAAACGCCAAATCTATAAAGTGTTTGCTAAAAGTTTTACCTTTAATTCGAAGCAAAGCTCTGGAAGTAGCACTTTCAGCAACAAACTTGATCTCTGCAGCATCTTCAGTTTTTACTGATTTAAAGAGCAGAATATGGGTCCTTCCTGTGTGCAAAACATTTAGTTATGCTCTATATCAGCAGCATGAAAATAGGTAAAGTGTATATTTTTTAATCAGATTTTGCACAAATTTCTTTCTTTATGCTTTAATTTTTATATGCTATCTTCAGTTCTATGTTCCAGCAACAGGGAGCATACTTGCTCTGGGATAATCTACTAACTTCTATTGCTCCCAACTAAAACATATTGGAGGATGTGATGGTTTACGTCACCTCAGCAAAGAAAAGCGGCTGTATCTAGTGACCATCCAAGGAAATGGATTAGTCACATTTAAGGATACAAAGAAGAGCATACAGAGATGATGCGCAGCAGATAGCAGATAACATATAAGTGAAACAATTTAACAAATAATCCACTATTATTCACTTCCATCTGCACTTGTTAAATTATATTTTAAAACGTCAGATCTTCTCCATATACACCTTTTTAGTCCGACAGCATAATCTGGGAATTTACAGCAAATTGCAAGATCCTCACAGTAAACCGAGAACAACCCTACCTGTTTACCTACTAGAGTGTGACTGGAAGCTGTAGTGCGCAATGCTAAGTTTATCAACATCTGCAGCACATTTGTTAAAAATAGAATAATTCAACAATGCTGGATTTCAAAAGAACAGTGCAGCTAAAATAACAGATGCTCATTTCAAATGAGACATTTTAGTTAAAAACTGTACTTCTACTGTTCGTTCAACTCTGTCTGAAGGGGATTGACAGGGTAGATGCTGAGAAGTTGTTCCCCCTGGCTGGAGTGTCTAGAACTAGGGAGCATAGTCTCAGGATAAGGGGTAGGCCATTTAAGACTGAGATGAGGAGGAATTTCTTCACTCAAGAGGGTTGTGAATCTTTGGAATTCTCTGCCCCAGAGGGCTGTGAATGCTGAGTCTTTGAGTATATTCAAGGCTGAGATAGATAGATTTTTGGACTTATGGGGAATCGAGGGATATGGGGATCGGGCGGGAAAGTGGAGTTGAGGTCGATGATCAGCCATGATCTTATTGAATGGCGGAGCAGGCTCGAGGGGCCGTATAGCCTACTCCTGCTCTATGTTCTTATGTTTACCCTTTAAAAATAGTTCCCCTTTTCCTTTAATCACACTATTCTCAGTTCAGTACCACATCTTTGCAGTATCACTGCAAGCATCTAGTGGCAGATGAGGAGTACTGCAATAGTTCATGTACTTCTTTTTCTGGCCTCCAGGATCTTAAAGTTAAATTAATCTTCTGCTTCAGAAATGAAAATCATACTTTTCTGGGCCTCAGATTTATACATCAGATTGACTTACATTTTTTAACAACTTTTTTCTCACCTAAATGTTCTAAACCAGAAACAATATTATTGGAAGCATTCATTTGGATAATAGCGTATCTCGATTCTAACAAAATTCACATTAAAATAATTTCTGAAACCATGTTAAATCACAATAAAAAAGGATTCTACCTTCCTGACGAATTTTTACGTTTTCCCCAGCCCTGATTTTTATGTCATTCTTAAACCACTGAAAACCAACTTCATCATGCGAGATTTCACATAAGAAGGCAGCACTCTCCCGTTCAATCACTTCAAGGTCTTCCAAGGGCCTGATTACTTTGATGTCACGAGCTAACAAACAACACAAAAGAAATCAAAAAATCAAAACTACATCTGTTTTAAAGAGACAGTTATATTTCTGCTGAACGTATGCATTTGCCTACATAACAGTGACTACACTTCAGAAGTAATTTTTAACTGTGAAGCACTTTGGAACATCCAGAAGGCATGAAAGGTGCTATATAAATGCAAGTTAATTCCTTCTTTCTTTCTGTTTGTTGCACCTTGATTTACCAGGGTGCAGAAGGCACTCGGACATGTTCAGCAGGTTGATTTGTAGCACAAAATTCCATATTCATATTCTACCAACTCTCCAAGTAGCGAATGTTTTTTCTAATCTTCCCTTTTAGTAATTATCTTAAATTTGTGCCCCTTATTACCATCTGGTTGAACAGTCTCATTATTTGCCCGATCATAACCCTACATAATCCTGAAGACCTCTATCAGGTCACCACTTAACCATCTCAGATCCAGGGGGAAAAAACCTTAACTTCTCAAGCATGTATTTGTAACTGTAATCCCTCCTCTCTGGTAACATCCTAATGAATCCAGTTGCTGCTTATCACCAAAACATTATATATGCTTTTATTTTAAACAGTATGGCATACCATCAACCAAATCTTAGTCTGCCCATGGGATAAATCAATGGTGGACTCTGCATAACCAACAATCATCCATTCCCTTGGTTTAGTATCACGCCTCATTCCTCTTAGTCTTATCTATATGCAGGGTCCACTTTGCATTGCAAATGAAAAACGATTAAAAGTAGGAGTAGGTTGACTGCATATTCCATGGGGTGCCCCACCCAAATAACAAGCTTTGTGAGAGAAAAATACTGAAATATACACAAAACAATACAACATATATTTTTATATGTTTAGTTGTATAATTATCTATAATCTCACATTACAGCTGGAATCAATTGGACAAAGAACAAAGTAACCACATATTAAAATTACTGTTTTTACAACAAAAATATAAATCGTGGTCCGATAATCACTAACCACGTACCATGGACAGTAAGCATGGCTGTCGACTTGCTATCCACTGCATCACATGTGTATTGCGCTTGGTGTTCATTTCCACACTGGTGAATGATAAGGCTCCTTTTCCTTCCTTTAGATATAATGCTATATCCTTTCCCTGGTTTAATCTCCACATCACCCTGCAGAAAATTAAATCGTAATGGGGAGGCATGAATTATACTGACGTACAGCTGGATACTATTAAAATTAGCTATTATAAGAAGTATAGTGAGATGGAGAAGATCAAGAACTTCATTCCCAACTAGAAGATAAATTCCAGGGACTCTAGACTCTACAAATTGCCTGCCAGAGTTGGACAGCTTTAATTTCTTCCAGAAAAAAAAAGAAAAACCTGCTAATGCTAGAAAGCTGAAATAACAAAATGCTGGAAATACACGTCAGCCAGTATGTGTAAATGGAGCATTAGAGCCGGGAATGGTGGGGTATGACGTACTGCCCCATTCCCACTGACAGTGTGACTTCAATGGAAAGTACAATCGGGCGCACTGTAAAACAGGCGACCGATCCAATTTTGTCAGTTTCCTGCCAGGCGGGTTAGGTTAATGTTACCCCCACTGAGTTGGTTTAGCAGTACTTTCTGCTGTTTTTGCCATTGATAATTTTGTAGCAGTCTCTGGTGAAGTTCAAATTGAAGCTGTTGGCTTTGCCACTTTTTCAGTAATCTAAAGACAGGCAAAGCAAGCACTGAATTGCTAGGGTATGTTTGTAGGTCCCAAGTGACAGTCGCTGCTCTGAACCTGCCAGATGGAGCAGGAGAGGTACTGCATTGATAGAACATGATTTTCACCGTGCCTTTCTGATTGCACTGAATCCTGGCAACTTGCGCAGTCTGTGAAATTAAGAACAGGCATAACTATCAGACAACAAGCTTCATCTTGTACAAAAGCAAAATACTGCAGATGCTGGAAATCTGAAATAAAAACAGAGAATGCTGGAAATACTCAGCAGGTCAGGCAGCATCTGTGGAGAGAGAAACAGAGTTAACATTTCAGGTCGATGACCCTTTGTCAGATGACAGCTTCATCTTGTATCCAGACCTGGACTGAGACAGGTGTCAGAAGGGCTCCACAGCTACGGGAGAAGCCCTGCATATTTTTATATAAACAGAAGAAAACCCCATGGATATCCAGTTTAGGTCACGAGAGATTTCACTATTACACCCCAAATCACGCAATCATACAAGTAGATATCGGGCAGTTCAAGTCAACTCTAATAAAAGCAAGATACTAAGGCCATTTGTGGGAGCTACTGAAACCACCAAATCTAAAGTTGTCTACAGAAGGCCCAATTTCCTAGAAACTGCTGGCAGCTTCCTGGGACACTGAATTACACTGGTGGCCAAGATCATTTAAGATATTTTTTTTAATTTTTAAAAGTGAACAGAACAGAATCAATAATACCTTAACAAAAACAACTAAAAGAGGCAGAAATTGAAATGGCATATTTAGTAGTGAAAAAGTGAGGGAGAGAATTTCAGATAAAGATAAAGTTGTGAGAGCGAGAGCTTCTGCTAGAATCACAGAATCGTACAGCACAGAAGGAGGCCATTCAGTCACTGTGCCTGTGATAGCACTGTGAAAGAGCTATCCAATTAGTCCCCGCTCTATAGAATTATAGAAAAGAATGAGTACAATATGGAAAGGAAGAAGAGCAATGGAAACAGCAAAAAAGAGCAAGAACGAGAGCAATGAAGGTTGCAAGAACAGTGGGAACATCACAAATTTGAGGGTAATATGAAGGGGAAATATAGCCAGCATGAAGGCCTGTGAGAAGGAGAAATAGCATCACTGTGTACTTGAACTGGCAAAGAAATGTTCACCATTAAAGTCCCCAGTGGATCATGGTACTCCGGTTCCATATTTTATTAAATCTATTCTTATTCCAAATTTTAAAGAGGGGACATGATATTGATAGTTTTATTCAGGCATTTAAATTGTTCGCTAGTCATTGCAACTGGGACAAATATGAATGGGAGTTTACTCATTCATGTCACTCATTTTAACAGAGAATGAGGTAGAAATAGAGAAAGCAGCAGAGGTGGGCAGGGCGCCAGCAAGTGACATGCCACATGCTTCTAGAGATTTCACAGTCTCAGGAGGCTTGGATAGTAGAAACTGAGGAGGGATGAAGGAGGTGCAGCTTGCCAACCATGCCTGATGGCTCAGGGACAGGCAGATCAAAAACTCATCCTTCACACAAACTAAACTTAAAAGGGCACCATATCCTGGGAGGATGTGTTTAGCCATCCAGGAGCACATGGGATGTTCAGGAAGCAGGTCTGCATCACAGTAAGATTTACTAGGATACTGCTAAAATAACAAACACCTGCAAAAAAACATGCACTTATTAAAAGACCCAAATCATTTATGTAGCAAAATAAACAAAAGGCACTCTGAAACCACAGACACTTGCAAATTACGAACTATTGACAGACAGCCTTCAATGCAGCAAGCCCTTTTACGCTTATAACATGGAACGCAGCCTGTTACAAAGCTGCTGTATCTGGAACTTTCAGAGTCGGGATTATTGGTGCTTCACCTTGCTTCCTTTTTGCCCCCAAATTCTCGTGAGGTCTTTGTATGCCGGTCAGCGCGAAGCAGCAGCGGGTTTTGTGCAAGAAACGGCTTTTGTGGAATGGGGATCGGTTTACCCAGCATGCATAGCGGCAGAGAAACCACTCTATCTCTGGAATTGAATGCTTGCACAACTCTATCCCAGGGATAGAGCAGTATCTCTATTGCTATGGATACTGAGTAAATAACTCTCCATTTTACTGAAAATTTTTACAATGCATACAATGACCATTTTGAAAATAAGGATACCTGCAAAAATAGGCAGCCATTCCCTAAGGTGTCTGTAATTTTTTACAGGTTTCACTGTATGAAGAAAGACTTGGAAAATTGAGACTGTTTTCATTGGAACAGAGGAGACCAAGGGATGATTTGATAGAGGTGTGTAAAATGCTGAAGGGATGGGATCGAGAAGATAGAAATAGGTCACTGAGGGAGCTAGGATAAGGGGACATAGATATAAAATTAAAGGCAGAAGATTTAGGACAGGAAGCAGAAGAAACATTTTTTTACATAGAGGGTTGTGAGGCTGAGAAATGTCCTCAGAGTTAACGAATAAAGCAGAGACCATGTCAGCATTTAAGAATAGGTTAGATAGTGATTGAAGGAAAGGGCAATAAAGGGATATGGAAACAAAGTGGGCACCTGGGAATAGAACTACATCTACTATTACTAAAAAAAAAATTCTCGACACCTGTGTTTTTGCAAACTGCCACCCCATCTCCAACCTCGCTTTCCTCTTCAAAGTTGATGAAAGTGTCCTTGCTTCCCAAATACGTCACCATCTTTCCCGCAAGTCCATGTTTGAATCTCTGCAGTTCAGATGAAAGGTCATCGACCTGAAACATTATCCTATTTTTCTCCCTCCACAGATACCGTCTGATCTGCTGGGTGTTTCCAATATTTTCTGTTTTTATTTCAGACAGTTTACACCCTCAGCATCCTATCCGACCCCAAGCTGAGCAAAAATAGGATAACATTCCATATGCTCTCCATCACAAAGACTGCCTACTTCCACTTGCATAACATTGCTCACCTCTACCCTGCCTCAGCCCATCTACGGTTGAAAATCTCATCCTTTCCTTTGTCATCTCTAAACTAGACTATTCCAATGCTCTCCTTGCCAGCCCCCGATCTTCTCCCCTCAGTTCTCCATTAACTCCGTCCTGTAAACTACTATGAGCCCAAGTAAAAGCTGAGCTGATTTGCCCATCAGATTTCCTCCACGTTGGAAAGTACCTTATTTCCAGTTCGTTCCTAAGACAACCCAGCAGTGGTCAGAAGTTCGCTGTAGTCTTGAAATTGAGCAAGATATAGATATGTAAATTTCTCCATTAAAAGAGTTGACAAAGAAATTTTGTTAAACATTCATACGTCATGTCAATATGCACCTAAAATAATTTAAAAGTTTTTGTAGGGAATCACTGAGGAAGAGCAATGCCCTAACACTACATAACTGGCACACCAATCAGCTGTGCCACTGGGTTGCCATTGATGTCCAAGTCTATTTTCCTTCATAACACTTAGGTTTTAGCTATCACTCATTCTCTCTTTTTATCTTTTTCTACTTACCCAACTTTCTCTGATAGAAGGAATGTTTTTTGTGTATTCATACCTTAAACCATTTAACTTCTGCGTTGGCTCTTGAGAGTTCACATTCAAAAACAACTTTATCTTTCTCTGGAACTTTGATATCTTCTAAAGCTTTGGCAAAAGTCATCGGAGGCTCTGGTAAAAAAAAGAATCAGAATAAGAGAATAACTGCAACTGGTGCAAAGCTAACTTTAAAAAGTTGGACCTCTAGGCACTTGAAAAGCTTCACTTTTAACCTTATTAATGTTATCAGAGAGACAACTGCTCCATTGGTTAAATTTTAAACAAGCATTTGGATGTTTTGCAGCCACTGTGTCATTATATGTGCATGCCGTAATTGCAGGGACATCACATGACTGCACCCAGAGGTTTAAGGCCACAGCCATCCCAAGAGTCACACCAACCTCAACCTGCCCCCAGAGTTGTTCCTCCTTCACAGGGAGAACTTAGACACAGCATTAGACCAAGAATTAGGATGTTCCCGATGGCGGGGGAGTCCAGAACCAGAGGTCACGGTCTAAGGATAAAGGGTAAGCCATTTAGGACTGAGATGAGGAGGAATTTCTTCACCCAGAGTGGTGAACCTGTGGAATTCTCTACCACAGAAGGCAGTTGAGGCCAGTTCATTAAATATATTCAAGAAGGAGTTAGATATATTTCTTAAGGCTAAAGGGATCAAGGGATATGGGGAGAAAGCAGGGACAGGGTACTGAATTTGGATGATCAGCCATGATCTCATTAAATGGCGGAACAGGCTCGAGGGGCCGAATGGCCTACTCCTGCTCCTATCTTCTATGTTTTTATGTTTCTATATGCACTCCTTGTAGCAGAATCAAGGGGAGTCATGGCAGCTTACATCACTTCATCACTGTTAATAGCACTAAATAAATATCGATCTGGAGCTGGAAAATAGTAATTCAGCTCAAATAGAGTGAACTTGGCGGCTGCAAAGTGAGAGATTTAATCGGACAAGGTTCATCAGTGGGAGGAGGTGTCCATTACTAGAAGTGGTTTTCAATCGCAGAGTTCCACATCAAGTCCCTCCAGGTGTCACACTTCTTTCTGTGGGCTTGCAGCTCTATAGACCACCCTCCTTGCCCTGCTGCAAGCTCAAACTCTTCAGATTTAGAATTGATCAGCATGCAGCAGAGAGTGATAATCTTGGAGACTTTGGCCTACGCTTCTTGCTAGGTTGGTGTGTTGGCAAAAATTCAGAGAGAGCAGGCAATTCCGCCCACCGCTCAAGTGTAGGATGTGTTTTCCAGGGTTAGGTAATTTGCATGAACAAGGGCAGACTGCTGATGGAGATCCACCAGTGATTGAGCACAGGCAATAGAGGAAGCAAAAATCACAGGAACACAACAGGATGTAAAGTCCTGCTTTTTCTCCTCGGATCATGATCTGTTGAGTTTCTTGAAAGTTTGCCGTTACAATTGCAGGCAGAAGAACAAGAAATACATTTTCACACAGTGCTGAGTAGGAGTTCAGAGTAATCTGAGAGAAGAAATTGGGAAATTTATAAGGAATCAAAGACACATATGGGGTGTTTCTCAACCAAGTTTACAGGATGGGGAGCTGAAGGTGCTCCTTCAGGAAGTCGTGAAAAAGAGGACAGGGAAAGAGGTTTCTTGAGTTTGGTGATGGCAGCACAGTGACTTAGACTGCGAGTGCCACCTTCACAATCCTTTAATCAGCAGTTCAGTGCCACAAACAATTAATGACCCGATGAGGATGGGCAATGTAAGTTTGGGTTTTTGAAGCTTAACATAAACATCTGTGCTGCCATGTGTGTTAATTTCCTACTACTCAGCCAATGGACAGTTGAAAAGTGCTCAATGCTTGCCCAAGTTCCTCACTGCTTTAATCCACTCTAATGCCAATTGTTTCAGGCATGTCTGAATGCTCCAGCTTGAAAGAGTCTGGTCACGTTACCGATTAGAAGCATCCTTTCTTGAATGATCAGCATGTGGGATGAAACGCCATTATGTCTCTCACACTTCTCATGTTACCCTTGCAGGAAAAAAGATGACTCGCAATTTGAGGAAAAGCAGCATATAGGCTCTAACTCTCCTTTCAAGAGGAGGTCACAGAGATTCGCACAATGCCTGGGGCTGAAAGTGTGGGAGAGCAGGTGCCAGTTGAGGATTTGTCAAACTACTCCCGGGCTCTCCATCTGGCGCTGATTATACAGAACGCAAAAGCAAACCACAGCAGGATCAGGCTCTATCTTATTAGGCAAGTTAGCAGATGGCCTCCATGTCACATTATCATTCTTATTTTCCCTTTTTTCCCCATTACACTTGGAATTGCAGCAGCAATTGGGAACACTTCAGGAGTGTGGCTTCACAAACTCAGAAAGATAGAAGGAAATAAAAGAATGCAAGAGGTTCAGTGCAAAAATAGAAAAATAGTCCCAGTCAAAACATATACTTCAACAGCAACTGAAACAATAGCCCATAAACTCCGTACTGTCATACGGCAGAATTTGGCCGTAAGGACAGGAGAGGGACAGAACCTGCCTACACTGGATTTAAACCTTTGAAAGCTACACCAGCGTATATTCCAATAAAGGAGGGTGGACACTTCTGCTTGTGCTCCATCCATCTTGATGTCTGTTTGGGGTTATGTCCACTTGTTCCGCTGGGTGGGCACCTCTATAACGCCACTACTGACACATGGTACCCGCTGCTAACATGTCCCCAGGATTTAGGACAAGGTCACGGTGGGGACAAGGCAGTGGGCGGCTGTTCTGCCCGGCTGCACTTCTAGGTAAATATCTTCAAGAAACACTCCAAAGCAGGTCAAGTCTGTTGTGCAGTCATGTGCCCATTTTATGTGGGCGAGGTGCACACTTGGGAGAGTCACTACCAGAGTTATGAAATTTGCATAAATAAAGAACTTAAATCAGGCTTGTGCAGCCTTATTTTGGCCCTCAAAATTGCACATCGCAAAATGCTAAATTTTGCACCTGTACCCGTCACCAGCAAGACCCCATTGCTGCCAGTGAAGTCTCAAAATTAATTCTTAAATCTCAGTATTTTGTAGTTTAATATGAATATCCTTCATACAGTTTGGAAATCTTCCAGAATCACAAATTTAAAAAGAGATGTGTGTGTGATGGCGGGAGATGCGCAGAGGATAATTTTTCTAGAAATTAATTGGGAAATTTTCAGTGACATCAGTCTTTCCAACCATAGCAGCACAGTCTCCAGTATTAATTATACGCCTATTTGGTAATAGGCTTCAGGTCTACCAGGAGGTGGCACCACAACCATAATTTACCAACATGTCAAGACTTTACCAGCTATCCACCAGTTTGTAATGCTTAGTGTCTGAAGTTGCAGTTTTACTGAAAGCCTCATTTTTACTAGGAACCCCTCCTTGCTTCACAATTTGATGAATTTAAACATGGTTCACTCAATCGTGACAAAGTTATTATTGATTAATTAGCTACATCAAAGGACAATGGCATTACAGTATTTTAAAAAAGGTGCAGGGAGCATAGCTCAATTATTTACTACAGCAATAATAGACTTCAGTGATATATTAACAAGCACCAGGACAGAAGGGAAATGTTATTTGCGTGTTCATGATGATGTTGTTTAATGAGTTATCCCACTGGTTGCACTGTTTTAAAAGTGTATTGCTATAAAGTGTATTGCAGCACGGTGGCATAGTGGTTAGCACTGTTGCCTCACAGCGCCAGGGACCCGGGTTCGAATCCGGCCTCGGGTGACTGTGTGTGGAGTTTGCACATTCTCCCCGTGTTTGCGTGGGTTTCCTTCGGGTGCTCCGGTTTCCTCCCACAGTCCAAAGATGTGCGGGTTAGGTTGATTGGCTATGATAAATTGACCCTTAGTGTTAGGGGGATTAAATACGTGGGGTTACGGGGATAGGGTGGGATATGTGTTGGTGTAGGGGTTACGGGGATCGGGTGGGCTATGTGTCGGTGCAGGCTCGATGGGCCGAAATGGCCTCTATCTGCACTGTGGGGTTTCTGTGATTCTGTGAAAGCAATGAAGTCTTGCTGTGCTGTATATACCAAAGAAGTTTTGGCAAAGATATTTTTTCTTATACATCTAAAATCTCATCTAAATACTCTGGTCTTGAAATAATAATCTATAAATGCTTAACGCGCACGTCTAAAATTCCTTTGGCCGCTGTTTTAACAAATGCTTTAACCCACTGAAAATAAATGGATTTATACATCTGATAAATTAGTGAAGCTTGGAATTTTAAAGTTTAAATTCTAGGCTGGATAATTCTGAAATGTCTAATTTTAAAATACATTAATATAGTAATATCATTTAAATAAGATCATTGTTAGTGGCAGCCAAAATAGGAATAATTATTTTGTTATCTACATCTTAGAATTTATGCTATTTACAATGTGAATTGAATGACTATTGATTTGTCTTTTTTCCCAAAAAGGTAAATGGATGTTTGGAGGTATTGTAAATTTTATTTTTATGTCTTCTTTAGGTCTCCTAAGGATCAGTGCTTGGGCCTCAGCTATTCATAACCTATATCAATGATTTGAATGAGGGGACCAAATGTAATATATCCAAGTTTGCTGATGATACAAAGCTGGGTGGGAATGTAAGTTGTGAGGAGGAAGCAAAGAGGCTTCAAGGGGATATAGACAGGCTAAGTGAGTGGGCAGGAACATGGCAAATGGAATATAATGTGGAGAAATGTGAAGTTATCCACTTTGGTAGGAAAAATAGAAAAGCAGAGTCTTTTTTAAATGGTGAGAGATTGGGAAATGTTGGTTTTCAGAGGGACCTGGGTGTCCTTGTACATGAATCACCGAAAGTTAACATGCAGGTGCAGCAAGCAATTAGGAAAGCAAATGGTATGTTGGTCTTTATTACAAGAGGATTTAAGAGTAAAGACGTCTTACTGCAATTATATAGGGCCCTGGTGAGACCACACCTGGAGTATTGTGTACAGTTTTGGTCTCCTTACCTAAGGGAGGAGATACTTGCCATAGAGGGAGTGCAACGAAAAAGACTTGCATTTATATAGTGCCTTTCACGACCAACGGACGTCTCAAAGCGCTTTACCGCCAATGAACTACTTTTGAAGTGTAGTCACTGTTGTAATGTGGGATACGCGGCAGCCAATTTGCACACAGCAAGCTCCCACAAACAGCAATGTGATAATGACCAGATAATCTGTTTTTGTTATGTTGATTGAGGGATAAATATTGGCCAGGACACCGGGGATAACTCCTCTGCTCTTCGAAATAGTGCCATGGGATCTTTTACGTCCACCTGAGAGAGCAGACGGGGCCTCGGTTTAACGTCTCATCCGAAAGACGGCACCTCCGACAGTGCCGCAGTTCCTCAGCACTGCACTGAAGTGTCAGCCTAGATTTATGTACTCAAGTCCCTGGAGTGGGGCTTGAACCCAAACCTTCTGACTCCGAGGCAAGTGTGCTACCCACTGAGCCACAGCTGACGAAGGTTCACCAGACTGATTCCTGGGATGGGGGACTGCCCTATGAGGACAGATTGAGTAGACTAGGTCTATATTCTCTAGAGTTTAGATGAATGAGAGGTGATCTCAGTGAAACATACAACATTTTTACAGGGATTGACAGAGTAGATGCAGAGAGGATGTTTCCCCTGGCTGGGGAGTCTAGAACCAGGGGTCACAGTCTCAGAATAAGGGGTCGGCCATTTAAGACTGAGATGAGGAGAAATTTCTTCACTCAGAGGGTGGTGAATCTTTGGAATTCTCTACCCCAGAGGGCTGTAGAGGCTCAGTCCTTGAGTACATTCAAGAGAGAGATCGATAGATTTTTGGATATTAAGGGAATCAAGGGATATGGGGATAGTGCAGGAAAGTGGAGTTGAGGTACAAGATCAGCCATGATCTTATTGAATGGCGGAGCAGGCCGATGGGCCGAATGGCCTGCTCCTATTTCTTATGTTCTTCTCACAGCATGCACCGAACAGTAGTTGAGAGTGCAAGAACACAATATCAGCAGATACTAAGGAGCTAATCTAATTAATTAAGCTGGACATTAAAAGGAGAAGGAACGTGTAAGGGAGTTCCTTTTCACTCAAACTGCTGCCTCTTTCTCTGGAACAAAATTAGAAACTTACCTTAAAAAATCCTTTGTTTTTAAAATATCACTTTTATCGTTAGAATGGATACCCTCAAGGATTGTTTCTCTCCTGTTAGGCCACTCCAGTGATGTGAATTAGGGGAAACATCCCATGCGTACTGTAGCAGCTCAACTATAAACAGGGGTGCTACTTCAAAATGGCCCAAGAACCGTTCAGCAGCTGGCTGGAAAACCACACTACAGACTGGGTATATGGGCATCCTAGTAGGGAGGTGAACCTAGGGTCTCCCTGCCAGGAATAAAATTAACATTTTTTTTTTTTTTAATCGAAGACATCCAAATGAGATTATTTTCTTTTATAAAAAGGTGAGTACTCTGATGCCTCACTGTAAACCCCCAAGACTTTTCTTGACCATTAACTAAAGGTTTACCTGTTACAATGAGTCTTCCAGATGTACGTATGTCTTCAGCTTGGAAGCTAATCAGCCCTGAATCCTCAAGCTTTAAAGTGGACAGTGTCAGGGCATGTTTTTTGCCCAGTGTGGTAATCCTGCAGTTGGCTCCTGATTTCAGTCTGATACTATCCTTCAACCAGGTTACTTCCACATCTTCATGGGACAGCTCAACTTCAAAAGTGTAAGTTTCTTTCTCGTGCACTTTCACCTCCTCCAATTCTTTGATCAGTTTAATTTTTCTCACTATTTAAACAAAGAATTGTTATTAATATTCTTAGTAATAAATCGGTGATCTACAAAACATTATAAGCAAAAGGTGACAAAAATTAAGAGTTCATCAGGGAAGAAAGTTTAATTTGTGGATACTGAAATTAGATATTTTGGACCACACATATTCATGGGTATCATTAGTTTGATACCTTAGTTAGACTGTATCTGGTATGCTGGATATCGCTGAGAACTGAGACAAAATGGAATTTGAGACCAGTCTTACAAAATATGTATCAACTGTATGTTCGCCCTGATTACAGTGTAATCTTCAAGGGAAACTTACATGCATAATGGCCCAGAAATTCAGGTCTCCACGGGTGAGTACGCACTACTCACCCATAAGCCCAATGGAAGTGCCGGTTTCCTGCATGCACTGCGCATGCGCGGGAAACCGGCACTTCCGTTCCCCTGAAAGAAGGGGTTCAGAGGTTGAACGCGTGCGCGGGAGAGGCTGTGTATGCGCATCGAACTTACATTTTTTTTTTTATATACAGGTTTTCCCGGGAGGGTAAGTCTGCAGAATTTACACATTTAAAAAGCAGGCGTAAGGCCTGCTTTTCACAAGGTAAGTGGTGAATTAATTAAAATTAAAACATTTTTTCCACAGGTTTATTATTTTTAAGTACTTTAAAGCAAGGTAAGTTTATTTTTAGCCCCGATAGAAAATAAAATTATTTTTTTCAAAAATGTAAATTATTTTAAATAGTTATTTCATGTAATTTATAGTTTATTTTAAAAATGTGATTTAAAAAAAAATTATTTGAAGATTTAGTGATGTTTTGGGGCTGTAGTATTTATAAGTTTTGACAGCTCTTCCTGTCAAACTTATGAGTGGGCATTCCCTGCTCCGATTGGCTCTCCATGGCCCACGTGATCCCAGGGGACACTTCGAACTAACTGCGCCCCTGGGATACACAAGCACTGCGCGCCGGCAGCTGGTGCAGGCCCAGGATCGGAATCCCACGCGGGCCCACAGCTCAACGGCCGGCGCGCTAGGTAAGTGCAGGTCGGGGGCTTGCACCTGCGGGAAGCCCTCGACCCGAATTTCTGGGCCATTATGAATCATTGCAGGTCACATATAAAGTTTAAATCAATTTTAATCTGTATACAATAAAGTTGTAGCTAGCAATAGATCTTCATGTTTTGATTAAAGATTTATCCATTAATCACAAAACCGCACTAAAATAGCTCTTTCCAAAATTCCAGGCCTACAAAATTTAAACAGGACAAACCAAGAAGAAAGAAATATAAATGCTAAGACTTGGCTTTGTGGCCTGATATTCAGGGTTTATAATTGCATAGGGCCCTGGGGCTGGTATAGACCCCCTAATATATAGAACTATATGTTCACTATCAATTCAGGCTAACTATATAATTGAACTTGCAACTCCAAAGCACATCCAAAATATCTTAGTTTTAACATGAGCCCTTAAGAACACTGCGAGTTATATTTCAAACTAGTCAAGATACATCCTGGACTAGAATTTCCTCAGTGGTGGATTTACCACCGAAACTGCACTTCCGCCCATCAGTGTATCTCTGCCAAAAACTAGCCCAATTTTCCTCCGTGCACCTTCATTATATATTCACGGCAGACTTCTGGCTCTATTAGCACCCTCTATAGGCAGTCTGCCTATGGAGAAGCGGAAACTACAGTGATGCTGCTGTACCTGAAAGAGACCAAGCCAGCTATCCATGCCTATTAGAACCTGGCTCGCTGCAATGTCCGAGACTGGTGCTTCTTTAGGGCACCAAGCCCATAAATTTAGAGTTAAGGTGTTACTGTCTATAAGCCATAAAGAAACTCCAATTGTTTTTGACATCAACGGAAAGCAGACGAAAGACCACCGTTTCTTCCCTTGGTGCCTACTCTCTGTCCTCCTACTTCTTCTATAGTGACAGAAGGTCCTGGAGGTGGTTAGCTGATGATTTGCACCAGGTGCTTTCATGGATTAAGAACCAGTTCTAATAGAAGGAGGTAGCCTTGACAATGAGTGCCATCACCAGCAACCCCACACAGTTGTACAGTACTGGATAATATTCACTAACCTCTACGGGGCAGTATGCAAACAGAAGTCAGTCACACCTTGCAACAGTGCACTACAATAAGCATATTTCCCAGCTGCAGCCACCTTGCCTTCACTGTTCTGAACACTATCCATAACCTATCATCTACATCAAGGAGTTATCACAGTACTCTTCCCACCCCTTCCTTCTGCCACAAGTGTTTCTTTACTCAAACAGAGAAGCAGTGGATGACTGGCATTGCCCGCACCTGTTCCCACTCCATTAAGGAATATCTTCTGAATGGGTTGCATTCCAAATGATGGCACGTAGCGTTCCTTCATTCTCTCTGCTCTATTCTTAAAGGAGAAATGACCCACAACCAAAGACGAGGACGGACCACCTAAATCCACTAAGGCTCCTGCTGCAAATTATCAACAGGCCACCTCAGAAATCATCATGTCACATATAGAAGAAGTAGGAGGCTAGGATTGAAAGGACACACAAGAGTAGGCACCAAGGAGATGCACAGTGGTCTTAAACAGTAGGAAGGTTGTCAGATTTGTTTCCATTCGAGATGATTTTTGTCACTAATAGGATCTGTACAGAATGATTTGGGCAAGGTTCCTGTGCAAAACAGTAGAATGATTTGGGGCAAGGTTCCTGTGCAAAACAGTCGCCAAATTGTAATTGTGGAGGAGCGCTACACGTCATTATGCATCTAAGTAGTGTTTGTTGCCAAAAGGGAATCGTGATGCAGGACTGATCCAGCCATTGCCTTGGATCTTAGCTAGCTGAAGGTTTCCTTTATAAATTGTGCCCAGCGCCATCTGGTAGCTGGCACAACTCAGTTATTGATTTGTGAAGGAACCACAGCCTTCTCAAATATTGCCAAAAGTTCATGGTGAAGTAACCCCCGCCTAGATTTATAGAAAGGAAGGCATCAATACCCGGAGGCAGGGACCGGAGGCTACTACAGTACCTATTCAGCCTGCCATGTCTCCATTGGTCCTCCTAATCCTGCTTTTCTTTCTCTTCAGAGCAGAGAACAAAAATGGGAAAGTCTAAGGGAGACCCCCACTGGTTCCCAAAGAATATCCAAAGATGGAACAATGGAATAAAAGGAGAAGCTGGGTGATGTAGAGAAAACTGAAGGAAACAAAAGCCCAGTCTTGCAAGGTAAAACTTTAAAAAAAAACTTTAGAAATACTTAAATATATTTAAGGCTTAAAAAAAAGTGAAGGAAACTTTTAGAAAATTAGGAAACACTTCTACACACAAACTCTCTTCCGCAAATGGCAATTGATGCTAGGTCAACTGTTAATTTTAAATCGGAGATTGGTAGCTTTTTGTTAACCACAGGTATTAAGGGATATGGGCCAAAGTTAGGTTGCAGATCAGCCATGATCTCACTGAATGGCAGAACAGGCTCGAGGGGCTGAATGGCCTACTCCTGTTCCTATGTTAAAAACTTAAAATATACTTTCAAATATATTAACATATACTTTCAAAAATCTTAAATAGATTTAAAATACAATTTAAGTTGTAAACAGACTTAAAATATATTATCTATTTATTTTGCGGTCTTCTGCTCCGAAGTGCCTCTGTCCAGATCTCAATGCCCCTTCTAATGAGGCGCTGTTTCCCACCGGCAGCCACTGGACGAGAGAAGAAGGAAATGGGGCTCTGCAGCCAACCACAGCCCCCTCCATACCATTATTTTTTGTGATGGGACGGAGACATTGCGGCTTGAAAAGTCGACCTCCAGCAGAGTAGTACAATGATCTCTAAGGCATACTTTTGGGGTGAAGGTTCAACGGTAGGCATCCCTGCCCATTTTCCTCCCATAAACACTCCAGGATTGTCCAAGAGTGAGAGGATCCCGAAGGAAAATCCAGTTTACTGACTGTAGAATATGAAACATATATAATAGTTTGTGCAAAGTGTTATACTTACTTTCAACATTTAACTTTGCTTTAGTCTTTTCATGAAGTGTTTCACAGGAGTAATTTCCATGGTCAGCAAAGCTCACTTTTTTAATGGTAAGGATCTGCTTGTTTCCATCAACCTTAATGTCTACATTTCCATCAGGCTGAATGACAACATTATTTTTCATCCATTTAACTTCACCGCAAGGTTTTGAGAGTTCTATTTCCAAAATGACTGTCTCTTTTTCTTCGGCAGTCATGTTCTCCAATTTCTTTTTAAACAAGGCTGGAGCTTCTGTAACAACATTTCAATACAAATTAATATTACTGTAATTAAAAATTAACCGTGTGTTTTTTTTAAATCAACTGGTTCTTATTCAAGATATACTGGTTCAGATGTTTTGGGATGCGCGGGGACAGAGAGTTGATTCCCTGCGCTTGAATGATGAGTCCCAAGGCTCCACAGATATTGGGCCTCGAACCTCATTATAATGGATTTGAGTACAAGAGTAAAGACATCTTACTGCAATTATATAGGGCCCTGGTGAGACCACACCTGGAGTACTGTGTACAGTTTTGGTCTCCTTACTTAAAGGAGGATATACTTGCCATAGAGGGAGTGCAACAAAGTTTCACCAGACTGGTTCCTGGGATGGGGGGATTGTCCTAGGAGGAGAGATTGAGTAGACTAGGTCTATATTCTCTAGAGTTTAGAAGAATGAGAGGTGATCTCATTGAAACATTCAAAATTCTTACAGGGCTTGACAGGGTAGATGCAGGGAGGATGTTTCCCATGGCTGGGGAGTCTAGAACCAGGGGTCACAGTCTTAGAATAAGGGGTCGGCCATTTAGGACTGAGAGGAGGAGAAATTTCTTCACTCAGAGGGTGGTGAATCTTTGGAATTCTCTACCCCAGACGGCTGTGGAGGCTCAGTCGTTGAGTATATTCAAGACTGAGATCGATAGATTTTTGGATATTAAGGGAATCAAGGGATATGGGGGTAGTGCTAGAAAGTGAAGTTGAGGTAGGAGATCAGCCATGATCTTATTGAATGGCGGAGCAGGCTCGAGGGGCCAAATGGCCTACTCCTGCTCCTATTTCTTATGTTCTTATAATGGAGCCGGCACAGCCTCAAAGCATGCCGGCGAAGAGCAGTGGAACGTCTGGCCGCTGCTAACTGCAAGATTTGGGGCCGGAAGATTGGGGATCGAGGCCGAGAGCAGCAGCAATGGGGTGAGGGGCGTGGGGTGGGTGCAGCGGCAATCGGTATCTTTAATGTGCGGTCACTTGCTCCTCCCAGGTCCACATTCAGTTAAGTTACGTACTATCTTAGTTGGCAGGCTTTGTTACCCTGAATGTAGCCAGCAATGGCGCTGCCTTCCTTAGGGCAAACAAATCCAGAGGTGAACTCAAACTGGCATTAGGCCCTTTATTTGTACAGGAAACTTTGGTTTATCCGGAGGTTAAAAGTCCGGAAAGCTCTATCTACCGGCAAAATTCAGGAGCCGTTTCCGATAAGTTTTTTTACTTCTCGTTGCTTTTGTTTCCCCAGTCAGGCTCTGCAAGGTCTGTAGCTAAGCAACAGCTTCAGCTAGAGACGCTTTTAAGCTGCAGCCGACTGTTTTGAAGCTGTTGCTAAGCAACGGGGTTTGTTGATTCACACGGAGCTGAAAATCTCTATGTTTCAACATTAGCGCTGGTTTGTCCGGCAGTTTTGATGGTATGGCACCAGCTCGGTCCCGTCGGTGCCGGATATCACAAAGTTTCCTGTATATGCAAAGTGATTAACACCTGCTCCCGGCTTGGGTAAAGGATGCCTCTTGTTTGTCCTTATCCAATATGGCGGGTGGCGCAGTTCCGATCAAAAATGTGCGCATGTGTCCTGCTCGCGATATTGGGGCCTTAGTAGTTCGATTAGCGCCTGAGTAACTAGTCCACTGATTTTATGCTTAAATATCCCCTTCGGTCTCCACCTTCTTCCTGCCTTGTTAACCATTTGAAAGTTCACCTTGACTTTACTACTGAAGGAAACGCACTGATTTTCTACGATAACTGTGCAAAAACATTTTTGGAACTATTTTTATTTGATTGAAAAACCAAGGTGAAGGGCTAAGACTCACACTGCAAGGCTGAAGGGATAAAGAAAGAAAGGAAGGCAAGAAGGATTTGCAATTATCACTGCAGTCACTGTTGTTACATAAGACAACAGTGACAATTGGTGCATAAGATTCCACAAAAAGCAAATGCGATTCATTTATTTTTGTTGATGTTGGTTGAGGGAGAAATGTTGGCCAGGACACTAGGACAACACCAACTCCTTTACGTTCACCTGAACCATGGGAACAAGTGGACATGGCCTTGGTTTAATGTCTTAGCCATAGACTTTCGACAAAACTAGCCCAAGCAGATCAGCTGCCCGTTATACACCCTCATCAATTTTCCTTTCCATTGAAGTCAAATTACCCCCAAAGATGAAATTCAAGACCCTGAAATTCCATCAGGGACCATTTCTCGGTGTAAATGTCAGGATGCGCCCGCCGCAGCTGCTAATCCCGCCAAAGTTCGCAGCTCTAAGAGGCGAGACCAGGAGAAGCAGGTCTTTGGCACTTGGGGGCACTTTGCAGCATATATGCATATAGCAGGGTAAATGACTGGCTGTGTGTGGGGGGGATTGGTTGCCACCCAAATCCCCCTCAGAAACGAATACATCCTACCCCCCTACACAGTCCCCTTTCAAAAAATGTAAAATAAAATTATGTCCTCCTCTTCAGAAGTCCAAGCTTTGACACCAACTTGGGTCCCTAGGTGGGCCCCACTTCTGCTAGGTGTCAAGCAAGTGCGTCGGGGTGTGACCCCGACACTACGGCATGACCCAACTAAGGGTTGGGGCACAGGAACTTTGGGCTTCCAGAGTCCTTACACGCCCTCCCCCCGCTTCCCCTCCCCAATATCAATGGTCTTGTAGCAACGGGTGGAGGGTACAACCCTACTCGGCCATTGCCGAATCCTTGGCAAAGTTGGAAAGTTGGAACCCAACACCCATTCCGGCAGACTCCCACTGGACTTGCGGTGAGAGTCCACCAGAACAGGCATAGAATTTTGGGTAACAGATTTCTTTACTTCAAATCCAACTTATGTTTCCAGTGTCTGTACAGTAGCAGTCATTACGTTTTCTTTAAAATAGCTATTAAATGACTGAAAACAGATACCTAACCACTTGAGTATGCTTTCAAAAAATGCTTTCAACTAATTTTTGGGGGGATTGATCCTTTGAGAATAAATTGTTGTTTAACTCTACAGTGTGCATCATTCTCAGGGTACTTGCTAATAAATTAAGTTTGATTTCTCACCTTGAACTTGAAGGTTGGCTGTTGTTTTTACATTTTCAACTTGTGCAGAAATTTCACATGCATCCTTTAGTATCAGGTTTGTAATGGTCAAATTGTGGTTGGTTCCTTTGCATGATATGACATATTTCTCACTTGGTTCAACTTTGACTCCATTCTTATACCAAGTAATTGCAGCATCCTCGTGAGAGACACTGCATTTGAAGACGACGTCCTCTCCTTCCACAGCCACTACACTGTGAAGCTCACTTCCAAACTTAATAACCTTTCGAACTGTTCAGAGTGAAACAAAAGTTTGCACATTGAGAATTGGTCAGCCTAGTCAACTACTAATACACACTCACAGCACACATCATCAGCATAAACATTTATTAACAGAGTTTGCTTCAATAATGTGCTGGGAACATTTTAAGTGGCGGTGGATGTAGCTGCTTTATCAATAAATATCAATTTATCAGGATGGTATTACAGGAAGATTGTTGTGAAAGGAGCAAAAGACAGGGTGAGATAAAAACAGCTACACACGACCTGAGCTGAACGAACCACAGGTTCTGATATTATTGCTTATAGTGATTTTTTTTTGGCAGAATGCAGGAAACAAACAAACCAGGCTAAACTACTCAATTTTATGTTAAACGACAGAATAAGTGTCAACTGATTGCATGTATTAAAAACTCATGGACCTAATTGGTACCCACATTATAATTTTATCCCAGTCCACTTTAGGTTGGCATGTTTCAATTAAGATTTAATTCATCCCAACCAAATATGCTGAAACTAAAAAAAATAACCTTCACAGGTACTACTTGTTTAAACCAGTTTGGATTCAGGTTCATTTATCTACAGATAGGAGGGAATATTTCCCTCTGACGCTATGTTGGGGCGGGGACAGGGCAATTGGGTGGGGAACTATCCCACGAGGGATCAACAAGTTCTATCCATGTAACGATCTTCCACTGTCACATCAGTCAGACATAACCAAATAAGGTGGCAATGATGATGAAGTGACGTTATACATCAAATTTTTCATCATTAATGCCATAGCAACACTGGACCTAAGGAATTCCTTTATATAACAGGCATCAACATTGCCAGGGCCAGCACAGCCCTTTTTAAATTATAAAGGTCACTAGAGGGACTGCAATCGATTGGTATCTCACTCCCAGTGTTTTGCTTCCGTTCTTTCAATGCTTTCCCTTGACCTGGAGTACATCCCCCACATTAAGCTGCTGCAGGTGCCAGAGGCCTACAGCAGCAGGGATTTTCCTGCACCAGACAGGTGCCCCATGCTGGCAAAAATCCTCCTGGGAGCTCACAAAAAAAATATTTAAATAGGGCTAACACTGGAAAGTTTGCCAGCATCAACAATGCATCTAGTGAGCAGGCAGCAAACCCCGTTCCGTATAACTGCAACAGAGAAAAATCTAGCCCAGGATCTCTGGGTCACTGATGCTTTAACTTATTTTAGTTATTGCACAAATAAATACTTGTGTTGTCAATTGAGCACCTATACTGACAAAAGCATTATCTAAAGGCGATACTTCTGTTCAAAGTACTCCTCCAATCGCACGCTAAACAAAATATATAACTATAAAAATATTCAGGCAGGAGAGAGCTTTCCTAATATCTGCAGGTTGATGTGAACTTCCAACCCCACTGAAAAGGAATCGTGTTCTTAGGAGGAAACAGGCAGCTTCTTCCCGTCAGTGATATCATCAGAGCAGTTCTGGTGAGGAGACCCAAACCGACATACTTCTGTGACACCAGAAAATGGACATTTTACAAATGGCAAGACATATTTTTCTAGCTGTATTTTTCCAAAAGAACTGGGGAGGAGAACACTCAACAGAAAATACATCCCCATGAATTTCATTCCCCTTCAAATGTTACTATTTGCGCTATTGCTAGCAGCATCTTTCATTTATATAAAGATCTTCATTAAAAAAAAGTGACTTAACTATATTAGCAATAACAATGATACAGTTCTGTGTAGCCAAGAAACACAACTCAGTGCAAAAAGTGAAATGCGGATTTGAACCTATTGTTCATTCCAACTTATCTGTGGGGATTTTGTGGTGTATGTGCCTTTAAGAGCAATTGTGGTGTATGTGCCTTTAAGAGCCCCAGGTGTGCGTAATGCCGGTAATTGCCACTTGGGCTATATAAGCCTGTGTATTGTGTATATCCTTTAGAACCCCCCCCACCAGACTTGCTTAGTAAATACCTATGAACCACCTCCTGTCTTCAGTGTCTTTATCTACACACGGACACTACAGTGGCGACGAAGTGGAAACGGACTTACCTGCAATTCGGCAGCACCTCAAGGACATCGATTCCTCCAGCGTCCAGAAGACTCAAGGAAGTAATAGAAACTGTGGTTTCACCAGCTGGCCAAGCTGGTGGCAGGTACTGCGCTAATCCTTCCTGGGCGTCAGGCTGGGGCTCCAGCGGCGGGCTCTACAGCTGAGACAGGCAGCGAAATCGGAGGCAAGCAATAACGGACTGGGAGGGTGCACTCGGGAGACGGCCAGCGCAGCAAGCAGGTCAGCGTTTAGACCTCCGTCGGGAACGAGTCTCCAACAGTGAATAAACGGAAACCACAGTAAAACAGCGTTGTTATCGGTAGCAGCGGCGGGAAAGCGCAGGAAGCGCCATATCGTTGCTACAGAGAGAAAAAAAAAGTGCGGGAAGCGCCATATTTTTTTTGAAATGCCGAAGTCTGGCAATATTGATGCTTTTGATAACGAAACAGAGCCTAACTTTGGCAATATTGATGTTTTTGATAACAAGATAGAGGATTGGACCACATATGTAGAAAGAGTGGAGGTGTTTTGCACCGCAAATGGAATAGAAGATGAAAAAAAAGCTTCAGTGCTTCTGGATCTAATGGGCGCAGAAACATACAAGCTGTTATGCAACTTAATCACTCCAGCCGAACCGATGGACAAGAATTTTGAGGAGATTGTTGATACCCTACACTGCCAATTCGAGGCAGGACTGGCAGATTCTCTGCAAGACAAATTCATCTGCGATCCCCTAAGTGTAAAAACACAAAAAAAGGTATCTTCTGGAAAAGATTTAACACTGGACAAGGCTTTCAGTGCAATAGGAGCGGCAAAGATACAGCAAAGGCCACAGGACTTCGGCACCCATGAAATGACACGGGGTTTCGAGAGATGTTATCGCTGCGGCAGATCCAACCATGACCAGAGGGATTGCTGGTTCAAAGAAAAAGCATGCAGGCGATGCGGAAAGATGGGACACATTCCACGTGTATGCCGATCTGAAAATAAAAAATCCACTAACGGGAAAAGAATCAATAAGGAAAAGCACAGAAAGGTACAAATGATGACGGACAGTAGCTCCAAAGACCAGAAGAGCGATAGCGACTCCGGGAACAAGAGACTAAGCTCTCTCAAATTACATAATGTAATTGCCAATGAAGATTACCAGACCATTTGGGTTACCCTCATAATAGCAGGGTCCCCAGTTAAAATGGAGCTAGATACAGGATCAGCTCTAACCGTAATAAATCGACGAGATTACGAGAGGCTATTTTCGCATATACCTCTAAAAGACACATCTATTATCTTAAAAACATATACGGGGCAGAAAGTATACCCCAAAGGAAAAATAAAGGTGCCTGTGGTATAAAACGGCAAAGAAATACAAAAGTTGTATTTATACATTCTACAAGATGGTGGTCCACCGTTGTTGGGACGTGAATGGATAAGGAAGATACGTTTAGACTGGCACTCCATTCAGGCACTGACGGTGACCAGTAAGGAAAAAAACAATGATGACATCATACCTGAACGATTAAAAGACATCTTGGCCAACGCCAAAGAAGTGTTTCAAGAGAAACTAGGAACCTTGAAAGGCATCACCGCCTCAATAAAAGTGGAAGATGCAGCAATTCCAAAAAATTTTAAGGCAAGACCGGTGCCATACGCAATACGTCCGGCAGCCGAGGCAGAGCTGGAGAATTTGGAAAAGGCAGGCGTATTATCCAAAATAGATTGGAGCGAATGGGCAACACCCATCGTTCCAGTCATGAAAAAAGCATTGAAAAATAACTCTGAGGAACAGAGAAAAATTCGCATCTGTGGGGAATTTAAGGTGACTGTAAACCCGGTCCTTCACACGGTACAGTATCCTCTTCCGAGGATAGAAGATATTTTCGCCTCACTATCCGGAGGAAAACGTTTCACAAAAATTGACTTGGCACAGGCATATCTACAGATGGAGGTTGAGGAGACCTCTAAAAAGTATCTCACAATAAACACACACAAAGGCCTGTACCAGTACAATCGACTGGTTTTTGGAGTAGCATCAGCTCCAGCTATCTGGCAAAGAGCTATGGAGCAAGTCCTGCAAGGGATTCCGGGGACTCAGTGTTACCTAGACGACATCCTTATAACAGGAGAAAATGACAACGAGCACCTTGCCAATTTGGAGTAGGTGCTCACTAGGCTGAAAGAACGAGGCCTACGAGCAAATCGCCCCAAGTGCGAATTTTTCCAAAATCAGATATCATATTGTGGCCACATAATTAATAAGGGTTGCATAAGTCACCTGAAAAAATTGAAGCAGTTATAAAAGCCCCAGCACCTGAAAATGTTTCACAATTGAGGTCATTCCTGGGATTAATAAATTACTATCATAAATTTTTACCGAACTTATCAACTATTCTACACCCTCTTAATGATCTTCTACAGACAGGAGTGATTTGGAAATGGAACTAAGACTGTAAACGTGCCTTCCATAAATGTAAAGACTTAATCACATCCGAGAAAGTTTTGGCTCATTACAACCCATCACTACCAATCAGACTGGCGTGCGATGCATCCCCTTACGGCATAGGAGTGGTATTGTCCCATAGATTCCCTGATGGCTCGGAACGGCCGATAGCTTTTGCGTCACGCTCATTGAACTCAGCTGAGCGTAACTATTCCCAGATAGACAGGGAAGCACTCAGCCTGGTATGGGGAGTGAAGAAATTCAACCATTACCTACACGGACAAAAATTTACCTTGCTGACTGACCATCAACCCCTCATCTCCATATTCAACCCTAAGAAAGGTGTCCCCATTATGACGGCACAAAGGCTACAGAGGTGATCCCTTTTTCTAGGGGCACACCAATACAACATTGAATACAAAGGGTCAAAACAGCATGGGAATGCTGACGGGTTATCGCGCCTGCCGTTGCCAACGATAGAAGAGGCACCTACAGTAGACCCAGTAGAGATATTCCACTCTACCATAGTGGAATGTCTACCGGTGACAAATTCTGCCATTGAAAGGGAGACCAGAAATGACCCTACTCTCTCACGGGTCTACGATTTAACAATGAAGGGATGGCCAGCACATGGCGAACCACTGTTGCCAGCATTCTCGCAAAGAAGAGAACAGCTGTCAGTGTGCCGAGGAACCTTGATGTGTGGATCCAGAGTGGTGATTCCACCCAAACTCCAGGATAAAGTGCTAAAGGAGCTTCACGAGGGGCATCTGGGTGGAGTGAAAATGAAGAACCTAGCTAGGGCGTTTGTATGGTGGCCAGGTATCGATGGAGACATCGAAGACATGACCAAGAGCTGCCTAGGATGCCAGAAGGTCCAAAATGCTCCGCCACAGGCCCCTCTACATCCATGGGAGTGGCCCTCATCTCCCTGGCAAAGGGTGCACATCGACTTTGCTGGTCCATTTATGGACTCAATGTTCTTAATCGCAGTTGATGCACACTCCAAGTGGCCGGAGGTAATAAAGATGTCCTCCACCACCACGGAAAAAACCATCACAGTATTAAGGACTATATTTGCCAGGAATGGGCTGCCGGAACAGATATGTTCTGATAATGGACCGCAATTTGTATCCGAAGAATTCAGAAAGTTCTTAAAGAACAATGGGGTAAAGCACTACACGTCCGCCCCATACCATCCCGCCACCAATGGATTGGCTGAAAGGTTTGTCCAGACCTTTAAGAAGGCCATAAAGGCCATGGGTAATGAAGACATAAAACTTCAGCACAAGGTGGATAACTTCTTATTTGCATATAGGAATGCAACACATATGGTTACAAACCAAACTCCCGCCATGATGTTCTACAATAGAAACCTAAGATGCCGGCTGGATTTGGTCAAGCCCAACATCCGAAGGGACGTGGAGAACCGGCAGTTTCAGGGCATGAATGAAAGGCCAACTAGGGCCTTCCAGACAGGCCAACCGGTTTTGGCCCGGGACTACCGTACCGAGAAATGGCAGCCTGGAACTATCTGCACACGACTAGGACCACTGATGTATACCGTGGACATCGGAGAAAGCATAATAAGGCGCCATGCTGACCAAATCATCAAGTCATCCGAAAAGGGACAACCTACACCACCACGCTATACATCTAACGATGAAGTAGAGATACCCATATCTACCTCCGATCCGGTGATACTGGAACCCGATGAACCCGACACTGGCCTTCAAGCCGAATCAGCCTTACCAGAAGAACCTACTACACCACCAGAAACTACTACACCCCCGAGGCGTTATCCGGACCGAGTCAGGAAGCCTCCCGAGAGACTAACTTATAATTAATTAATACAGCAATGTATATTATTTTGCATATAACATGTAATTAATAAGTACTTAAAATATGATGTACTAGTTAGCTAGAAGGGGAGGAATTGTGGTGTATGTGCCTTTAAGAGCCCCAGGTGTGCGTAATGCCAGTAATTGCCACTTGGGCTATATAAGCCTGTGTATTGTGTATATCCTTTAGAACCCCCCCCCCCCCAGACTTGCTTAGTAAATACCTATGAACCAACTCCTGTCTTCAGTGTCTTTATCTACACACAGACACTACAGATTTCTTATTACAGTTAAATTTTTCAAATAAAAACAGAAAACGTTGGAAACGCTCAGCATGTCCTGCTGAGTATTTCCAGCATTTTCTGTTTTTATTGCAGATTTCCAGCATCCGCAGTATTTTGCTTATATTTTGCAGATGCTTTACATCATAAAGTGAATCTGCTTTCTCTTTTTTGAAGGAAAAATTCTTTCTAAAAAGCACAAAAAAGCATTAAACTTTATTTCTTGTGCAAAATGCACATTTTCAGTCATAAGATAGCTATGAATATGGCAAGGTTGTTAAGAATATTAACATTGAATGATTAACTATGAAATCGTAGCCTTAACTGCTAAAGCTCAGGAGGGAGACTAATTCAGCTAACTCTTCTGTTAGTAAAATATTCAACTGTGACAAAATTTGGTTAATAAAGTAGATTTGAAAATTGAACAAAGTATTACCCTTGGTGGTCAATTTAGCAGTGGTAACATCATCCTTTGATTCGCACAGATATTCCCCCTCATCCTCAATAGTTACTTTAGAAATGGTCAAACTTCGCTTCTGACCATCTGCCTGTATTTTTAGCCTGCGGCTTGGTTTGATTTCTGTTCCATTTCGGCGCCACAAGACGTCACCCTTTGCTTGATTTAGCTCACACGTAAGCACAACTGTATCATTGGACAGCGCATTTACATTTTCCAGCTTCTTTGTGAACAAGACGGGTAACTCTGCAAGGAAAACATAATTCCTAAAATAGTCTTAAACCAATCAACATTTTCATAAAACAAACTGCTTTCTGTTTTTCCATTCTCTTCCAAAGAGTATTTACTCATATAAGCACTGACTTTTGTTTTCTTTCCAAGGGTATTACTACTACTTATAATATTACAATGAATAGCTCAGTCAGAAAATAAAAATAAAAATCACAGTTTTAGGTGAAAAATTCTGAATATGTATTTTCAACAAGCGTTGGGAATTTCCTCAAGTATTCTCCCAAACGGCTGCCGTAACTGCAACAGAAGATAGGCGGAAACTACAGATACAAAAATTATAGCCACCGATCGGGAGAACCCCGGAGGAAATTGTCGGCGTATGTTTTTGTGACTAGCAATCTCCCGCGGCGTTGCACACAGCGACAAAATGCAGTATTCACGTCAAGCAGCATCAGAGGGTAGTGGGATAATTGGGACAAGGTGGGGGTATAAGGAAGAGGAAACGAATGGGAGGGAGGGAGGAAGAGTGAAGGAGGAAGGGAGACACAGGGGGGAGGGGACCCCATCCCCAATATGAGAATAGGACCCTTGAGCCTATCGGATTTTATTTAACTCATGTTTCTTTACAATACTTTGGCTAGTAATTAGAATTAACTATATTATACATAATTATATAAGTCACCAATAAAACAAACATTCGCAGCCTGATCCTTTTCACCAGAGGATTGATTATATGAATAAAAATCAGTCAAATTCCCCAATGAAATAAGTAGTTATTGCATTTCTGATGCCATACCGATCAGGATGGCTCCAGGTTCCATCCCTGGTCTGTACTGAGTTACCTAATCGCAGCTAAGGCAACAGTTGGAACAGGAGTAAACCATTCAGCCCCTCAAGCCTCTTCCTCCGTTTAATTACATCATGGCAGATCTGTAGCTCAACTTCATTTACCCGCTTTTATTTCATATCCATTGATACCCTTACCAAACAAATATCTAACAATCTCAGTTTCCAGGGGAGAGAAAATTAGGTAGGGAAAGGAAACAAAGAGATTGGTCCATCACATGGACAAAATTCATTCATTATTAAAGGGACAACAAAAGCTGGGGGTCTTCTCCGTCAGTTACTAACCTGTAACCTGAATGGTGAAGGTCAGTTTCTCTCCGGCTGCTTCACATATGTATTCGCCTCCATCTTTGGACTCCACATTCTGAATGATAAGCTTTCGAACTTTACCATCAGATTCAAGTTTCCATCTTTTACTCCGACTGAGCAGTTTTCCATTTCTGAACCATTTGGCCTCGGTTTTGGACTGTGATACTTCACAGCTGAGAGTAGCATTCTCTGATTGTCGAACCTTCACCTCCTTCTGAACTGAATCTTTATTGGCAAATCCTGTTTCTAGTTCTGCAAATCAAGAAAAGTTCAATTGGAACATTGGAGAGAAAAATGGCAAAGATAAATCTAACCAGTGATTTGAACTCAAAGTTAACAAAGGTTTGATGAGGGACAACACTGTAATAATTCATTCATTTCTTTTTAAATCCATTCCAAATTTTGTAAAACAAACTCTCTAAATTTTGAATGTCTGAATTGCTCCAGGATTCATCTCAACACTTGTTAGGAGACCCAAACCACCACCATGCTCTTCGGGTACAGACGGATGTCAAAAAGTTCTTTACAAGGAGTAAGAAACACATTGAACACTAAGAAGGAAGGGGAAAGGGGGAAAGAGGTCCAAAGAGAAAGATTTTGAGGAGGTTTTGGATAAGTCATAACTTCCCCTAGCTAAATATTGGGAAGACTGAAGCCATTGTCTTGGGCCCTCACTAGATTCCTCTCCCTCACCACTGAACCATCTACCACTGTTTCAGCCTTAACAAGACTATTTGCAACCTCGGAAAAACTATTTGACCCCAAACTGAATTTCTATCCCCCATACCTTCTTCATCAGAAATACTGCTACTGCTTTCAGAACATCTCCCACCTCCATTCCTACCTCATTCCATCTGCTGCTGAAACCTTTATTCATGCCTTCATAAAATACAAACTTGATTACGCCAATGCTCTCCTTACAAGCCTATCCCTCCACAAACTGCAGCTCATCCAGAACTCGCCTGCTCGTCTCCTAACGCACACCAAATCCTGCTCATCCATCACTCCTGTTTTTGATGGCCTACAATAGTCCAATGCCTCAAATTTAAAACTCTTGTTTTTGTGTTTAAATTCCTCCATGGCTTCACCCTCTCTACTTCTGTAACCTCATACAAGCTTTCCCAAACTCTTATTCATCCCTCCCTCCTTTCAACTCACAACTGGTAGCCATGCCTTCAGTCACCTTGGTCCACTTTCCAGAATTTCCTCTCCAAACTCCGCCACCTTTCCACCTCTCTTGCTTCCTTTAAGACCTTCTATAAAACCTCTCTCTTTGCCCAAACCTTTAGTCAATCCTTGTAATCACCCTCACCTTGGCTTAGAATTTGTATCTTACCACCCTTTCGGATATCTTTTTGTGTTAAAGGCACTATATAAATGCAAGTTGTTGTTTTCAAAACCAGTTGAGAGTGGAAAGGCAGAGGGATCTAGGGACAGAGTTCCAGATAGTAGGGGCATAGTGCCTGTGAGAACTAAAACAAATGATAGAGCAAAGGAAGCGGGGAACAAGGAGGGGAAGATGTGTACAAGAGCATATGGCAGAATGAGATCACAGAGACACGATGGCATGCAACCAGTGTTTGAAAGCAAGGACAAGGATCTTGGAAGTCAATTCGCTGTGTAACAGAGAGCCAATGAACCTTGGAAAGAACGATAATTGTGTATAGATTTTTGTGTGTGAGGATGTGGGCTATTGCATTTTGAATGGTTGTTTCTGTCTCACCTGCTCCATCCCCCTTGTACCATTCCTACCTGTCCATGGCTCTGTGGCCCTGTTCTCTCCTGGTTCAATTACCTTTCAACACAGACACTGCATTTCTTCCAAAGGCTTCTCTCCTGCGACTACACAGTCACCTCTGGTGTAAACCAGGGGACCATCTTTTGCCCCCTTCTCACCATCATTTGTATAGTATCAAAGGCAGAAAAGAGCTTAAGGAAGTGGAGGACAGAAAGCAAGACAAAATCTGGGCAGCCGAATTGTAAAGTCTTGAAAAGAGAGTGGTGGGAGAGTAATTGTAAAGCAAAGATTCGATGCAGGATGCGAACTGGAGAGAATGGATGAATTGAAGGTGCTCTTTTTGAGGAAGAGGTGATGATGCTTATTATGAACGAGATAAGGACAGTGCTAAATGATAGAAATGGCTTCATGTCAGTGAGCATTGGACCAATTGAAAACGAGTAGAGAAAGCAGACAGGACAACAGACTCAATTCCCGAATCTCGCTCACCTATAAAAATGATTGCAGGTCCCTCCCGTGGATAGGTTGGTCTCTCATGTAACAGTTTTCCCTTAGCAACATGAGTGCAGCATTAGCCTCGTTATTATAATCAGCTACTTTAAGAAATTTCTATTTTCATGTTGGCAACAATTTATGTGCTGCATTAAGCTTATCTTTGAAATAAAGGAAAGCTATGCACAGGAATTTCATCTGCACTGCTCCTGGCCAGCAATGCAGCAGATACCGTTTATGCACTTAAATGGGATTTCTGGCATACTTCTGGAAAAGTTACGTCAGTGAATGGGAACTCCGAGGACTTCCAGGCATATGTCAGAAAAACGGTATGTGAGAGATAATTACCTCAGAAAATATCATCAGCAAACATAAAATGAAAACCAGACAGCAAATCATCAACAATTACTAACCTGCAACATCAATATGGAAAATCAATTTCTCTCCAGCTGCTTCACAGATATAATTGCCTCCGTCCTTTGACTCTGCATTCTGAATAACAAGTTTTCGAATTCTACCGTCAGATTCAAGTTTAACTTTCTGACTGGGACTGAGACTTTTCCCACTTTTAGACCATTTGACCTCAGTTTTGAGTTGTGACACTTCACAGCTGAGAATAGCATTCTCTGATGCTCGAACCTTTACCTCTTTCTGAACTGATTCTTTATTGGCAAATACTGGTTCTGGTTCTGCAAACAAAAGAGTTTTGACTAGTAAGATCAAGAATTTTTAAGAATAGGAAAACGCCATTAGACCCAACAAGTCCATCATCTCTTTCTGATGTTGTTAATCCCACCTAGCCACCTTCTCATCAAACCCTTAACCCTTTCTCTCTTCCAACAACATATCTAGGCGTCCCTTGAATCAATTTGTACTGTTTGCTTCAGTGTTCTTCCCTGGTAATTTATTCCACTAGTCTAATACATATTGTTTGAAAAGTTATGGCTGGCTTCTCTTCTTACTCCAAATATGGTGAGCCGAGAAAACGTGTGAATCAGATTATCCTCCAGGTTTCCACACCTCTCAGGATGCCCAGCAAATTGCACTCCAGGGGTAGGCACTTCCCCTGCCCATTCCCGTTACACTGAACCAGCACTTTGGGGCGTTTCATGGGGCATTTATATGCTATGCCGGAATTCCACCTGAAGTGTCCCTGACAGGCCCAGATGGACCGATATCTGCTACGGTTCCATTGTGGGCTGAAAGTGGGTCTGAAATTATAATGGTATACAGCAAACCATCCCATCGTTTGCATCGGGTTGGCAGCAGAAATCCTGTACTGCCACAGTTCCACTACCACAATGGTATCACGGAATTTGAGCCCCTACTGTTTAAATGTTGTCCTCTGGTATTTGAATTCTTCACCACTACCTCCTATTTGGCAATGCTCTTCACAACCAATCAATTAATTTTGAAGTGTAGTCGCTTATAATTTAAGAAAATGCACAGCCAATTTGCACATAGCAAGGTTCCACAAACAACAATGAGATAAATGGACTGATAATCCATTTTAGTGATGCTGGTTGAAGTATAAATATTAGCCAAAATACCAGGAGAACTCCGCTGCTTTTCTTTGAATTGTACCAGGGGATCTTTTACATCCATCCGAGAGGGCAGACGGGGCCTCGGTTTAACATCTCACCCGAAACACTGCACCTCCAGATGTGCAGCACTCCTTCAGTACTGCACTGAAGTGTCATCCTAGATTATGTCCTCAATTCTCTGGAGTGGGGCTTGAACCTATGACCACCTGACTCAGAGGTGAGAGTGTGACCCCCTGAGCCAAGACTAACAGTTCTCCTCCAATGTGTTCTTAAAATGAAAAAAAAATGCCAATTTTTTTTAAAAATGAAAACAGACCTCGTTGAAGGAAATATGAAGGGTTTACAATAAATGGAAACATATTATCTTTTCACCATAATACAACTTGCATTTACATATGGGGCTAGAAACTAGGCTGCATAGTGCTTATTTTTCAGGTGCTAGGCTGAGGCCCCTACTGAGGCCGCAAACTTTTGGCTGAAAGTGAACTAACTGCCATATTGGGTATGGAAAAACAAGAAGCTTCCTTTGCCCATGTCTGAAGCAGGCGTTAAGTCCTTTTCTAATGCAAATAAGGGACCTACCACCTGTTTGAGGTCCCCGCTCCAACATTGGTTTGCCCGGAGGCATCAAGCGTCATCATAGGCTACATTCAGGAAAAATTGCTCGACTGAACGGCAGCCAATCAAGAAGCTAAGCAACTTACCTGCATGTGGATCCAGAAGGAGCACAATCATCACTACCAACACATCTCTCCACCACCACCCCATCCCACCACCAATGCCTAGTTCTGAAGCAGCTTCGAAAATTTCTTGATGTAAAAATTCAAGGCCTAGAAATTCAGGAGCACCCATTTCTAAGTCACAATCTTTAATATAAATATATTTCCCACAGTGCTTCACAACCAGGCATGAGGAAAATGAACTCCAGCCAGAAAGGGTGAATTAAGGAGGGATGACCAAAAGCTTGGTTAAAAAAAGATAGCTTTTAAGGCGATCTTTACAGATGTGTAGAGAGGTGGCGAGGCAGAGATGTAGGAAAGGAGTTTCAGAGCTTAGTACTGAAGTGACTGAAGGGTTTGTTGTCAATTACAAGGCAAAAGAGGTATAGAT
The DNA here is from genome assembly GCF_052327205.1 of Somniosus microcephalus. NCBI lineage: Eukaryota > Metazoa > Chordata > Chondrichthyes > Squaliformes > Somniosidae > Somniosus > Somniosus microcephalus. The sequence continues at coordinate 24,680,392 of NC_140991.1, read as the reverse complement.
TTATAGACAAGGATTAGGATTGAATGTAATGCATTGGGGACAGGAAACCAGTATAGGTCAGCGAGGTTCGCTGTTGACACGCAAGTGGAATTTAGTGTGGGACAGAGTATGTGTGAAAGTTTATGTAGGTTGGAGGATGGGAGGCTAATGAGAAGAATATTGAAGTACACAAGTCTGGAAGTGGTGCAGGTAATGGTTTCAGAAGAAGGGACAAATATTACTGCAATGTACAAGTGAGACACTAAAATATGCAGTAACAGGAATATCACCCCACGTTAATTTAACTCCCTTATACCTAAAGCAGTGAAACACTTGACAGATATATAACTTTCAAGTAATTACTCACAAATACTTAGATAAGGCATATTATCGCAGCCTCTATCTGCTCCCCAAGCCGTAATGGCTGACCTCCCCTCAACCCCACCCTCCTAAACCACGATGGCTGATCTCTCCCTCCAGCCTCCAAGCTGTGATGGCCAATCTCTCCCCCGCAAGCCATAATGGCCGATCTCTTCATTTCCCCAAACTGCGATGGCCAGCCAACCTGACCTCCCCCTCACCGCCCCCACCCCCCAAACCACGATGGCCGACCTTCTCCCCTCCCGATTGCCGAGGACCGTCTCTAAAGGTCTCCGACTGCGGCCTCCTGCCACCGCTTTTCCCTCCCAGTCGCCAGCCAAGCTGTCAATTTGGCCAGCTGCCGGGCGGGAAACGGATCCAATAAATAACAAAGAGGTCCTGTTGTTAAGTTCGTCAGGACCTTGCCGGGTTCTTCGATGTTTTCAGCCTCCCCCGCACATATCAGGGCCAATGCCTCTGGACTGGAAGGGGGAAATAATAAATCATCCAGGGTTCCCATTGCTACCAGTGACCCCTGATGGGAGTGCACCAGTACTAATGTACAAGACCTAATTTGGCTTTGATGCTCTAAAGTAAAAGCCCATGGGATCCAAGGCAAAGTGGCAAGTTGGATCCAAAAGTGGCTCAGAGGCAGGAAACAAAGGGTAATGGTTGAAGGGTGTGTCTGCGACTGGAAGGCTGTTTCCAGTAGGATTCCGGAGGGCTCAGTACTGGGTCCTATGCTTTTTGTGGCATACATCAATGATTTGGTCTTGAATGTAGGAAATATGAGTAAGAAGTTTGCAGATGATACAAATATTGGCCGTGAGGTTGATAATGAAGAAGAAAGCTGCAGACAGATATCGATGGACTGGTCAGGTGGGCAGAACAGTGGCAAATGGAATTCAATCCAGAGAAGTGTGAGGTAATGCATTTGGGGAGGGCTAACAAGGCAAGGGAATACACTATAAATGGTAGGACACTGAGCAGTGCAGAGGATCAGAGGGACCTTGGAGTGCATGTCCACAGATCCCTGAAGATAGCAGGACAGGTAGATAAGGTGGTAAAGAAGGCATACGGGATACTTGCCTTTATTAGCCGAGGTATAGAATATAAGAGCAGGGAGGTTATGTTTGAACTGTATAAAGCACTAGTTAGACCACAGCTAGAATACTGCGTGCAGTTCTGGTCACCACATTACAGGAAGGATGTGATTGCACTAGAGAGGGTGCAGAGGAGATTTACGAGGATGTTGCCTGGGCTGGGAAATTTTAGCTATGAGGGAAGATTGGATAGGCTGGGGTTGTTTTCTTTGGAACAGAGGAGGCTGAGGGGAGACCTAATTGAGGTGTATAAAATTATGAGGGGCCTAGATAGAGTGGATTGAATTACCTATTTCCCTTAGCAGAGGGGTTGATAACCAGGGGACATAGATTTAAAGTAATTGGTAGGTTTGGAGGGGATTTGATGAAAAAAAATTTCACCCAGAGAGTGGTGGGGGTCTGGAACTCACTGCCTGAAAGGGTGGTAGAGGCAGAGACCCTCATCACATTTAAAAAGTACTTGGATATGCACCTGAAGTGCTGTAACCTACTAGGCTACGGACCAAGTGCTGGAAAGTGGGATTAGGCTGGATAGCTCTTTGTCGGCCGACACGGACAAGATGGGCTAATTGGCCTCCTTCTGTGCTGTAAATTTATATGATTCTATGACTCAAGCAAGTTGCTGATATTTATTATCTAGGCTTACAGATGAAGAATGACCAGCATTTGCATAAGAACATAGGTAAACCATTCGGGCCACTCGAGCCTGTTCCTCCATTCACTTAGATCGTGGCCGAACTGTGCCTCAACTCCATTTGCTTGCCTTTACTCCCTATCCCTCGATACCCTTACCTAACAAAAACCTTTCGATCTCAGGAAAATTAGTATAACAGGAAACCAAAAAAATGATTCTTCACATGGACGAAATTCATTAAAATGTTACAGACCAATACTGGAAAAGTTAAAGGGGGTACAAAAGCTAGGGATCTTCTAGTCAGTTACTAACCTGTAACCTGAATGTTGAAGGTCAGTTTCTCTCCGGCTGCTTCACATATGTATTCACCTCCATCTTTGGACTCGACATTCTGAATGATAAGCTTTCGAATTATGCCATCAGATTCAAGTTTCATTTTTTTACTCCGACTGAGCAGTTTCCCATCTCTAAACCATTTGACCTCGGTTTTGGACTGTGATACTTCACAGGTGAGAGTAGCATTCTCTGATTGTTGAACCTTCACCTCCTTCTGAACTGAATCTTTACTGGCAAATCCTGTTTCCAGTTCTGCAAAGAAAAGTTCAATTGGTACGTTGGAGAGAGAAATAACAACAACAACTTGTATTTATATAGCGTCTTTAACATAGTTAAACGTCCCAAGGCGCTGTCCAGGAGTATTTTAAGACAACAAATTTGACATCGATCCACATAAGGATAAATTAGGGCAGGTGACCAAAAGCTTGGTCAAAGAGGTAGGTTTTAAGGTGCCTCTTAAAAGGAGGAAAGAAAGGGGGACAGGTTTAGGCAGGGAATCCCAGAGCTTAGGGCCGAGGCAACAGAAGGCACGGCCACCAAAGGTTGAGCGATTGTAATCAGGGATGCTCAGGAGGGCAGAATTAGAGGAGCGCAGATATCTCGGGGTTGTGGGGCTGGAGGAGATTACAGAGATAGGGAGGGGCGAGGCCATGGAGGGATTTGAAAACAAGGATGAGAATTTTGAAATCGAGGCGTTGCTTAACCGGGAGACAATGTAGGTCAGCGAGCACAGGGGTTATGGGCAAGCGGGACTTGGTGCGAGTTAGGACACGGGCAGCCGAGTTTTGGATGACCTCAAGTTTACGTAGGGTGGAATGTGGGAGGCCAGCCAAGAATGCATTGGAATAGTCAAGTCTAGGGGTAACAAAGGCATGGGTGAGGGTTTCAGCAGCGGATGAGCTGAGGCAAGGGCGGAGACTGGCGATGTTACGGTGGTGGAAGTAGGCGATCTTTGTTATGCTGTGGATATGTGGTCAGAAGCCCATTTCAGGGTCAAATATGACACCAAGGTTGCGAACAGTGTGGTTCAGCCTCAGACAGATGTTAGGGAGAGGGATGGAGTCAGTGGCTAGGGAACGGAGTTTGTGGCGGTGACCGAAAACAATGGCTTCGGTTTTCCCAATATTTAATTGGAGAAAATATTTGCTGATCCAGAACTGTATGTTGGACAAGCAGTCTGACAATTTAGACAACGTGGAGGGGTCGAGAGAAGAAGTAGTGAGGTAGAGCAGGGTGTCATCAGCATACATGTGGAAACTGACGCTGTGTTTTCGGATGATGTCGCCAAGGGGCAACATGTAGATGAGAAATAGGAGGGGGCCAAGGATAGATCCTTGGGAGACACCAGAGGTAATGATGCGGGAGCGGGAAGAGATGTCATTGCAGGTGATTCTCTGGTTACGATTAGATAGATAAGAATGGAACCAGGCGAGTGCAGTCCCACCCAGTTGGACGACGGTGGAGAAGGATGTAGTGGTCAACCGTGTCAAAGGCTGTAGACAAGTCAAGAAGGACGAGGAGGGATAGTTTACCTTTGTCACAGTCACAAAGGATATAATTTGTGACTTTGACGAGAGCCGTTTCGGTACTGTGGCAAGGGCGGAAACATGATTGGAGGGATTCAAACATGGAATTGCGGGAAGGATGGGCACGGATTTGGGAGGCAACAACACGTTCAAGGACTATGGAGAGGAAAGGGAGGTTGGAGATGGGGCGGTAGTTTGCAAGGACGGAGGGATCAAGGTTTGGTTTTTTGAGGAGAGGGGTGATGACGGCAGATTTGAGGGAGAGGGGGACAGTACCTGAGGAGAGAGAACCGTTAACAAATATCAGCTAACATGGGAGCCAGAAAAGGAAATTGGGTGGTCAGCAGTTTGGTGGGAATAGGGTCGAGGGAGCAGGAGGTGGGTCTCAGACAAGATGAGTGCAGAGAGGTCATGAGTGGAGATCGGAGAGAAACTGGAGAAAGATGTGAGTTCAGGGCTAGGGCACAGGGGAACCTTAAAAGGAAGTTTGGCCCAGTGGGCTCGGGGAAGGAAGGGAAGTGGCAGAGGCAGCTGAACAGATGGTCTCAACCTTAGAGACGAAGAAGTCCATGAGTTCCTTACATTTGTTATCGGAGGTGAGGGTGGAGGAGACAGGGGAGAGGGGTTTAAGAAGACGGTTAGCAGTAGAGAATAGGAGCCGGGATTTATCTTTGCATTCCAGAATGATTCTGGAATAGTGAGCAATTTTGGCAGACAAGAGCAGGGCCCGATAGAGCTTTTGTGGTCCAGCCAGATCTGGCAGTGAATGGCTAAACCAGTTGTCCACCATATCCATTCGAGTCTGCATCCCTTGAACTTAAGGGAGCGAAGATGAGAGCCATACCAGGGGGTACGGCCAGGGTGAGAGGGGGTAATTGTTTTAGTAGGGACTAGGGCATCAAAGATAGTGGTGAGGGTGTGGTTGAGCAGATCGGTAGCTGCAGAAATGTCATGGTGAATGGAGGGCCAGAAGCTGGACAGTTGGGATTTCATAATTGTTTGTAAGAGAGTTGGGAGTGTGTTATTTCCAGGGCGGACATAGAAGGAAGTAGGGTTGGGGGGGGGGGGCGGAGCAGTGGAAGGGGGATGTGGGTGGAGAGCAATACGAGGAAATGGTCAGAGTTGGCCTTATCTGCAATTGACACGATGGGAGTAGCGAGGCCACGAGAGATGGCAAGGTCAAGGGGGTGGCCGTGAATATGGGTTGGGGAGTTTACATGGAGGGAGAGTTTAAGGGAAGATAGGAGGCTAGTGAACTCCCAGAGGAGAGAGAGCGCATGATGAATTGAGATGGAAGTTGAAATCACTGAGGATGAGAAGTCGTTCGGTGCAGAGGCTGAGGGAGGAGAACAGTGAAGATATCTCAGTAATAACATTTTTATGGTACTTGAGTGGGCAGTAGAGATACAGAATTTTAAATGAGAGGGGCGGAATAAGGTGAGATGCTCAAAGGAGGAGAAACTGCTTCAGGAATAGAGAGACAGAACTAGTTGTGATTTGGTGATGAGAGCCACACCGCCGCCACGGCGGTCTGAGCGGGGCAAGTGGTGGAAAGTATAACCAGGTAGGGAGGCTTCATTTAAGGGTAAGGCGTCATCATCCCTCAACAAGTTTCCATCAGGGCCATGATATCGATGCAGTCATCCACGATAAGCTCATGGATGGCAAGGGCCTTGTTCGCAAGTGAACGGACATTCTGAAGGGAGAGGGTCGGTGATGGCTGCCCCATTGCCAGCATCCACAGGGTCAGCGCTGGAGGGGATAAATTGGGATGGGAGGAGATTGGCAAGATTTGCCCCCAGTGGGCACGCAGGTCGGCGAGAGAGTAGGATGGGACAGTTGGGGTTGCTACTCGTAAGGCGGCAGTGACGAGTGCCTCGATGGGCACTTCGTAGGATGCCAAGAGAGGCACAGAGGGAAGCTGTGGGCTTATCCAAGAGGGAGTCAAGCCTGTGACGGCGGCAGGAGAGTAGGAAGGTTGAAGAGTAATGAAGGATTGGGATAGGGATTTAGGAGGGCAGTGTATCAGAGAGAGGAGAGATGAAAGGAGGCATGATGACAGGAGAGTGCTTTCAGGGAGGGATGGAGGGAAAAGAAAAATAGGGGGGAAAAGTGGAATGGCTCGGGTCCGGAGCGGCAGCCAAAGTGCGCACGCGAATGGACACAGGAAAAGCTCAGGTTACATAGGCCTGTTTAAATGGAATACATATTTCCTGATAACAGGGAATAGGTTGGGGACAATAGTAGGAAGACCAGGGTCAAAGTCAGAGGTCCCATCGTGGAAGGACAAGCCGACGTGAGCAGGATGGGGCCGGTACGGAGCATCGACGAACTGCTGTCCAAAGCAGGTGAGTGAAGTCCAGCAGCTATTTGAAGGGTAGAGAGTTCGAGGATGGAGGTTGTTGCTGTAGGACTGAGAGTCGGTAGTGAAGCAGAAAGATGATGGCTAAATTGACACAAGTTGGAGGTCACTGTAGATCAAAGCGGCGGAGAAAAAGTAAAACCATAAACCAGTGAGCAGCAAAGCTGAAAATCGGTAAAACGAGTCACCAGACAGCAAGTGGAACTGCTACCTACAAGCCAGCAGAGCTGAATAACCAGTAGAACCAGTTCAGCAGACACACAGCCATAAGTATAAAGGTAAAAATCTTTTTACCTTTTCAGAGATAGAGACACAGCAGTAAATTGGCAGAGATTAATCTATTTGAACTCAAAGTTAGCAAAGGTTTGATATTGGACACCAATAATGCATTTAATATACAAAACAAAATTGTGAATTTTGTAAAATAAGCATTTCCAATCTCCTAATTGGCCCATAATTCGTCTCAACCTATGTTAGGAGACCCAAACTACCACTTCAGGTATAGAAGGATGTCGCAAAGCTCTTTATAGAGGAAAGAAACACACTCAACACCAGTAAGGAAGGGGAAAAGAGGAAACAGACACAGAGAAAGATTTTGGAGGATATTTTGGGTGAACCATAACTTTTTCTCGCTAAATATTGGGAAAGCTGAAGCCATTGTCTTGGGCCCCCCACCACTGAATCGATCAACCGACTTGATCTGTTTCAGCCTTAATGACACTACTTGCAACCCTTGGAAACTTATTTGACCCCAAGATAAATTTCCATCCCCATCAGAAATACTGCTACCACATTCATAACATCTCCGGCCTCCATTCCTATCAAATCCCATCTAATGCTGAAACCCTCATACATCTCTTCATAAAATTCAAACGATTATTCCAATACTTTCTCTCCTTACTAGCCTCCCATCCTCTTTCCTCCACAAACTGCAGTTTATCCATAACTCTGCTGTTCACATTAGCCCCCAATCCACCAATGCCTTAAATTTAAAACTCTTCTCCCTGTATTTAAATCCCTCCATGGCCTTGCCTTCCCTACTTCTGTAACTTCTTCCAGCCCTACAATCTTTCCCAAACTCTATTCCTCTGACTCTTAACCTTTTATGCATCCCTTCCTCCCTTCGACCCACAACTGGCGCCATGCCTTCCAGTCACCTTGGTTCCACTCTCCAGAATTCCCTCTCCACCTCCCTTGCTTCCTTTAAGACCTTCTTTAAAACCAAACTCTTTTCAAGCTTTTGGTCACTCCTCATAATCTCCCTCCGTTTGGCTTGGAGTTTGTATATTACCATATACACAACTCTGTGTAACCCTTTGGGACATTTTTCTGCATTGGAAGAGGTGCTATATAAATGCAAGCTGTTCCTGTTTTCAAAGCAAGGTGGGAGTGGCAAGGCAGAGGGATTAGGGAGAGAGTTCTAGTAACCGGCAAAGTTACGGCAATAGAAAGGGAGCAACTCACAGGAATTTCCGGCACTTGTTAGTAAAACACTATGTTAGACATAATTAAATTCTGAAAAAATCATCAGTAAACATAAAATGAAAATCAACAGTAGATCATCAACGACGATTACTAACCTGCAACATCAATATGGAAAATCAATTTCTCTCCAGCTGCTTCACAGATATAATTGCCTCTGTCCTTTGACTCGGCATTCTGAATAACAAGTTTTCGAATTTTGCCGTCAGATTCAAATTTAACTTTCTGACTGGGACTGAGACTTTTCCCACTTTTAGACCATTTGACCTCAGTTTTGAGTTGTGACACTTCACAGCTGAGAATAGCATTCTCTGATGCTCGAACCTTTACTTCTTTCTGAACTGATTCATTATTGGCAAATACTGGTTCTGGTTCTGCAAACAAAAGAGTTTTGACCAGTAAGATCAAGAATTTTTAAGAATAGGAAAACGCCATTAGACCCAACAAGTCCATCATCGCTTTCTGATGTTGTTCACCCCACCTTCTCATCAAAACAACCCTTTCTCTCTAACAAAATATCTAGGTGTCCCTTCAATCAATTTGTACTGTTTTCTTCAGCAGCCACCTATAGCAATTTATTCCATTGGCTAATTTTAACCCCCCCCCCCCCCAAAGCATGGGTGAGTTTGGGTCGGGTGGGAAGTAAAAGAAGTTTAAATTTCAAACCCGCCCCAACCTGCCCACTTCCAGTTTTAACCTCCATTTTTAAAGTTTTATTATTTTTAACTAACGCCAGCCGGGATTCCCGGGGCTCGGGAAACCCAGCAGGTAAAAGAAGGGCCGGATCCACAAGGTTAAGTGTATTACATCACTGCTTGTGGGGGGTGTTTCGCCCAGGCCCAATAAGCAAAACTCTTTAAAGGCCCTTGCAAACGGCCTCTCCCCAACTCTTGTGTGACACCTTATCGAATGGGCATTCTGAAAATCCAAATACACCACATCCACTGGTTCCCCCTTATCTATTCTGCTAGTTACAACTTCAAAAAACTCTAACAGATTTGTCAAACCCGATTTCCCTTTCGTAAATCAGTGTTGACTCTGCCCAATCCTATTATTATTTTCTAAGTGCCCTGTTACCACGTCCTTAATAATAGATTCTAGCATTTTCCCTACTACTGATGTCAGGCTAACTGGTCTGTAGTTCCCCATTTTCTCTCTCCTTCCTTTCTTAAATAGTGGGGTTACATTTGCTACCTTCCAATCCACGGGAACCGTTCTAGAATCTATGAAATTTTGGAAAATGACAACCAATGCATCCACTATTTCTATAGCCACCTCTTTTAAAACCCTAGGATGTAGGCCATCAGGTCCAGGGGATTTATCGGCTTTCAGTCCCATTAATTTCTCCAGTACTATTTTTTTACTAATACTAATTTCTTTCAGTTCCTCATTCTCACTAGACCCTTGGTTCTTCACTATTTCCAGGAAGATTTTTGCATCTTCTTCCATGAAGACAGACACAAAGTATTTGTTTAATTTCTCTGCCATTTCCTTATGCTTTCGCTAATCTTTTCTTTTTTACATGCCTATAGAAGCTTTTAGTCTGTTTTTATATCTCTTGCTAGTTTATTTTCTATTTTCCCTTTCTTTATCAATTTCTTGGTCCTTTGCTGAATTCTAAAATCGTCCCAATCTTCAGGCTTACTACTCTTTTTGGCAGCATTATAAGCCTCGTCCTTTGATCTAATACTATCTTTAACTTCTCGTTAGCCACGGTTGGACCACTTTTCCTGTGGGGTTTTTGTGCCTTAAAGGAATGTATATTTGTTGTAAATTATATACTAATTCTTTAAATGTTAGCCATTGCTTGTCTACCGTCATACATTTTAATGTAGTTTTCCAATCTACCTGAGCCACCTCGCCCCTCATACCTATGTAGTTTGCTTTGCTATGTAGATTTAAGACCCTAGTTTCGGATTTAACTAAATCACTTTCAAACTCAATATAAAATTCCATCATATTATTGTCACTCTTCCCTAAAGGCCCCTTTACTAGAAGGTTATTAATTAATCTTTTCTCGTTGCACAATACTAGATCTAAAATAGCCTGTTCCCTAGTTGGTTCCTCAACATACTGATCTAGAAAGCTATCTTGCATACATTCCATGAATTCGTCCTCCACACTATTACTGCAAATTTGGTTTGCCCAGTCTATGTGCAGATTAAAGTCCCCCATGATTACTGTATTATCCTTGTTACATGCGCCTCGAATTTCCTGATTTATACTCTGCCGTACAATACAACTACTATTTGGGGGCCTAAAAAGAAATCCCACCAATGTTTTCTGCCCCTTGCTGTTTGTTAGCTCCACCCAAACTGATTCTACTTCTTGATTTTCGGAGCTAAGATCCTTTCTCTCTACTGTCTTTATCTCATCCTTTATCAGGGCTACTCCTCCTCCTTTTCCATTTCGCCCCTCTCTTCTAAAAGTTAAGTATCCTGGAATATTTAGTTCCCAACCTTGGCCACATTGCAACCATGTCTCCGTAATGGCTATTAGATCAAACCTATTAATTTCAATCTGCACGATTAATTCATCCTCCCCCACCTCAACTCCAAGTTCTCCTCCAGCCATGAGGAGATGTCTTTAACCCTGGCACCGGGCAGGCAACGCAACCTTCGGAACGCTCAGTCACGGCTACAGAGAACAGTATCTATCCCCCTGACTATACTGTCCCCTACCACAACTACATTCCCTTTCACTCCCCCCACTTGAATGGCCACCTGCACCACGGTGCCATGGTCAGCTTGCTCATCCATCCTGCAGGCTTCTCCCTTGTCCACACAGGCAGCAAGAAGTGCAAGCATACCAACTAACAACACACAAGGGTAGGCACTTGTGTGTTTTAGCCAATGTTCATGTGAAGTTTCTGTTAATGTGATGTCAAACATTGAAACCTTTATTTTCAACACTTTGCATTCTTGGATAGATTTGTGTGCACCTTTGGAAGTGGCTTAGTGAGTTGCACTGAATGGTGAGACATAAGGGTACCCCCCACAATGACGAGGAGTGTGAAAGGAACGGCTTGGGCATTGTAGGGATGCTTTATGGTGTTGGTGTGGGGTGGTGCCAACCTGGCGCATCATGTGGCAGCCAGGGTGTGCAGCATCAAGTGAAGTAAATGTGGCCATGGTGAGGCCATCCCTGGTGTCCCGGGCAGCAATGTGGTTGGGTGCTGATGGTTTTTATCCTGTGCAGCATCAGTTGATTACGGAGAAGGTTGGTGTGAATGTTGGTGCTGCTGGTGTGCCCGGTGATGCTAGTGTTGGGGCTGATCATGGTGGGATTCTAAGGGCCAAAGTGAGATTTTTTCAAGGGCACCGATGCTGATGGAATAGATGACAGGTGAGGTTGAGATGACAGAAGCGATCTGACAATGGTGAGAGAGGCTGTTCCAATGAGGTGACACTGGATAGAGAGTTTACGCCAAACACTTGCTAACTGCATAAAGCTCAATCTGTCTTCCAAATGCAGTAAGCAACAGCTTCGAACCTTGGAAAGTGAGGACCAATGAAATGGGAGCTTTTATAGACCATTTGCAGCTGTCAAGATAGTAAATCATCCCATGCTGACACAACACCCGACCTCCAGACCGGACGTGATCCCCGAGCTTAAAATAATGCTTAATTGCCTCTTAACAATCCGGCTAATGATCTAAATTGCCTCCCCCACCGTTTGGTGTCGGGTCTGTTCTGTGCTGACAGACCCGACACCTGGGAGACTGGTGTGGAGGTGGGGTCCCAACCCGCTGTCAATCATTTAAAACTTCACAGCTGACCCGCCTCCGATCCCGTCCTCTCAACGCCGTCAAAATTCCGACCATAGAGTACAAAAGCAAGGGAGTTGTGCTAAACCTTTATAAATCATTGGTTAGGCCTTAGATGGAGTATTGTGTCCAATTCTGGGCACCACACATTAGGAAGGATGTCAAGGCCTTGGAGAGAGTGCATAGGAGATTTACTAGAATGGTACCAGGGATGAGGAACTTTAGTTATGTAGAGATTAAAGAAGCTGGGTTCGTTCTCCTAAGAGCAGAGAAGGTTAAGGAGAGATTTAATGGAGGCATTCAAAATCATGAAAAGTTTTGCTAGTGAATAAGGAGAAACTGTTTCCACTGGATGAAGAACATAAGAGTTAGGAGCAGAAGTAGGCCGTACTGCCCCTTGAGTCTGTTCCGCCATTCAATAAGATCATGGCTGTTCTTCGACCTCAACTCCACTTTCCTGCCGAATCCCCATATCCCTTGATTCCCCTAGAGTCCAAAAATCTATCTATCTCAGCCTTGAATATACTCAATGATTCAGTATCCTTTGGGGTAGAGAATTCCAAAGATTCACCAACCCGAGTGAAGAAAATCCTCCTAATCTGTCTTAAACTCCAGAGAGTACAAGCCCAATCTACTCAATCTCTCCTCATAGGATAACCTTCTCATCTGAGGAATCAAGCTAATGAACCTTGGTTGCACTGCCTCCAAGGCTAGTATATCCTTCCTCAGATAAGGAGCCAAAAACTGTGCACAGTACTCCAGACGCTAACTCTCCGTGTTTCCTGTACGCGGACACCTAAATCTCTTTAAGCACCAATATTTAATAGTTTCTCTCGATTTAAAATGGTCTTTTTTCTATTTTCCGACCAAAGTGAGTAACCTCCCATTTCCCCACATTATACTCCATCTGCCACCTTATTGCCCACTCACTTAACCGGTCTATATCTCTTTGCAGCTTCTTTGTATCTTCCTCACAGCTTACTTTCCCACCTAGCTTTGTATAGTCAGCAAACTTGGACACATTGCACTGAAAGGGTAGTGGAAACAGATTCAACAGTAACTTTCAAAGGGGAATTGGATAAATACTTGAAGGGGAGAAAATTGCAGGGCTCTGGGGAAATAGCAGGGGAGTGGAACTAATTGGATAGCTCTGTCAAAGAGCCAGCACAGACACGATGTGCTGAATTACCTCTTTCTGTGCTGCAAGAATCTATGGGGGCTAAATTCGGTTGATTTGCGCCTCCCATTAGTGCCCTAAGAGGGCACAAATCAACAAGCGCCTGGGCGCGGCGCCACTCTCGTGCCCCGGCTGGAATATTGGGTGGCGCCCCCCGGCTTGCCGCCGGACGTGTGTCAAGGGGACCTACTTGCGGCCGGGGGCAGCGCTAGTTAAAGGGGAGGTGGCGGGCGGCCATTTTTGTTGCTGGCCACCTGCCAGCACCTGCCCCCGTTGCTGTCCCTGGCCCCCGTGAAGCCCCCCCTGTGGGGTGCTGGCTGCTCTCTGTGAGCCCGGCACTCCTCGAGTGCCGGGCTTGTTTGCCGGCACTCCCGATCCCTGGTGGCCCAGCTGGGCGCCGGGACGCGTTTCACCAGGTCCCTCCCCTTTAATAAGGGGAGGAAGGCCTGCAGTACTGCGGCACGTAGCGCCGCGATATTGACTTGCAGCACCCCAAGAGGGACGCGGGGCACTTCCAGTAGCGCCCCTCCTCCCTCTCGGCGCTACCTGGGAAAATCAGCCACGGAGGCGCTAACTTTTTTGGGGCACTACTCAATTTTTACCCCTATGATTCTATCCTCTAAGTTCCCACACCTCTTGGGATGATCAACCAATTGTACTCCAGGGTGGACACTTCTCTTACCCATTCCCATTACACTGAACTAGCGCTTTGGGGCATTTCTGGGGCCATTTCCATTTTACCCCAGAAATTCCACCTGAAGTGCCCCTGATAGGCCCAGCGGGACTTAGTCTGCTAAGGTCCCATTGTAAACCTAAAGTGGGTCTGAAATTGCAATGGCATACAGCAAATGATCCCATAATTTCTCTTTGCTTTTCCTTTCTTTTTTCTGCACCTGTCTTGTACACACACTTCATATTTCATTTAATATATTTGCCACATGCAGCCCGAAACCCTCCAGAATTTTGTTTCCTTGCTTTTACAGGTAAAAGCTCACTATTGGGGAAACTTCTCCAACAGCGTCCGGCATCCTGATTTGCTACCTAAAGACATGGCATTGTTAAACAACAAAGGCCTAGAGATTTCAATAAGAGTTTTGATAGTGAATAAAGAGAAACTGTTTCCACTGGGAGGCAGGTCAGAGACAGATTTAAGGTAATTGGCCAAAGAGCCAGAAGTGAGACGTGAAGGATTTGTTAGTGTAGTGTATGTGCTTTAAGTCAGAACTACTTTTTACAGCTCCTGTATACTGTAGTACCGGCAGTAACCACACCGGTATATAAGCTGTGCGCATGCCTCTGTACTCCAGTCTAGAGATGACCCTCCTCCAGTAAAAACCTGTTGTTTGTTTAAGTACAGCATCCGTGTAATTCTTTATCCACTGAACCACGGATCTAACAGTGGCGACGAGTGTTGATGCGAATCTACCTGCAACATTAAACAAAAAAAAAAGTCGAGTCCAGGAACACGGGCGTCGACCGCGAGCAACCGCCCAGCAGTCAGGCAGAGATCCAACTTCGCTGGGGAGGCTGTGGACAGCCGGGCTTGGTTCCCCAGCCACAACGAGCAGAGACCGACGACAGGTCCTGAGCAGACCCTTCCCGAGCAGCGGCGGCTGGAGCCGACCGACGGCAGAGAGAGCCGGGCAGCGTCGACGGGGTAAGAAAAAGGGTGAAGAGAGCAGGGCGCAGCCGGGGGTTGATCACCGAGCAGCGTCGTGGAAAAATACTGCAAAACCGGAGAGAGGGTAAGAAACAGCCGGGTTCTAGACTGAGCGGCGTCGACAAATATCAGGAGAAGAACGCGCAGAGCACAGCCAGGGATCATGGGCTGATCAGGGTCCGCGGGGCGAAGGGGAGACGCCATTGAGCCGCGGAGAAGCAGGGAGAGCGCGGGAGACGCCATTGAGCCGCGGAGAAGCAGGGAGAGCGCGGGAGGCGTCATTGAGCCGCGGAGAAGGAAGAGCGCGGGAGACGCCATTTTGCGAAGCCGCAGCGGAGAAGACGGGCGAGCGCGGGAAGGAAGGAAAGCGCGGGAGACGCCATTTTGTGCCAGCGGTGAAGAAGGGGAAGCGCGGGAGGCGCCATTGGTGATAGTTAACGCACAAACAAGGATGCCAAAGAGTGGCAGTATCTCTACGTTCGACAATGAAGTCGAAGATTGGGCGACATATGTGGAACGTATTGAGGTGTACTGCAAGGCGAATGAAGTGCCAGATGCTAATAAAGCACTGGTTCTGTTAAATTCCATGGGTGCAAAAACTTATGGGTTACTGCGAAATCTAATAACCCCAGAGAAGCCGGTAAACAAGGATTTTGGAAGCATAGTAGAAATCCTACAGGACCACTTAAACCCCACACCGCTGCTGATAGCAGAACGGTTTAAGTTCCCTAAAAGGAACCAACACAAAGACGAAAGCAATGCTGAGTACCTAACGGAACTGCGCAAGCTATCAAAATACTGCCAGTTTGGAGCGGGACTAGCAGACACGTTAAGGGACAAGTTTGTGTGTGGGCTACAAAGTGAAGGAACCCAGAAACGGCTTCTATCAGAAAAGGACCTTACGCTGGACAAAGCTTTCAGTATGGCAGTATCACACGAAGCAGCCGCAAGGGACGCTGCAGAGATACAACGGAGACCGCAAGAATACGGCACCAACGAAATGACCTATGGAACAGGGAAGTGCTATCGCTGCGGCAGAACAACACATGACCAGAAAGATTGTTGGTTCAAGGACCAAGTGTGCAGACAGTGTGGGAAAGCAGGACACATAGCAAGGGTCTGCAGGTCTGGGAAGAAAACCAACAGTAAGAAATCTCCACAGGCGAAGTACAAAAAGGTACACCAGGTGATGGACAGTGGTTCAGACGAACAGAAAAGTGACACAGACTCCGGAAGCAAGGAGCTGGGTTGTCTGAAACTACATAATGTAACCGAAATAGAGGATCACCAGACTATCTGGGTTACACTCAAGATAGACGGAGTCCAAGTGGAAATGGAATTGACACAGGGTCAGCTCTAACAGTCATAAATCAAAGAGACTACAAGCGGCTATTTTCACACATACCCTTGAAAGCTAGAGATTGTCTTGAAGACGTATACGGGGCAAAAAGTCTACCCCAAAGGAAAAATAAGGGTGAAAGTGACATATAAAGGTCAGGAAATACCTAAAATGGATATATATGTATTGCCAAATGGAGGAACACCACTGCTAGGACGTGAGTGGATCCGGAAGATACATTTAAATGGGCATTCCATACAGGCACTGAAGGTGGAGGCCAAAAAGGATGACGACGTCACACCTGGACGACTGTCAAAAATGCTAACTGACGCAAAAGAAGTGTTCCAGGAGGGACTAGGAACACTAAAAGGAATAACAGCAACAATTAAAATAGAGGACAATGCAAGCCCAAAGTTTCTGAAGGCCAGACCAGTGCCTTATGCGATCAGACCAGCGGTTGAAGCAGAGCTGGAAGGGTTGGAACGTTCAGGAGTACTGCCCAAAGTGGACTGGAGCGAGTGGGCTACACCCATCGTCCCTGTAATGAAGAGGTCATTGAGTAATACGCCTGGGGAACCAAAGAAGATCCGCATCTGTGGGGATTTTAAGGTGACAGTGAACCCAGTCCTTCACACGGTGCAATATCCGCTTCCACGAATTGAGGATATTTTCGCCTCGCTATCTGGTGGTAAACGCTTCACCAAAATTGATCTAGCCCAGGCGTACTTGCAGATGGAGGTAGAAGAAGCTTCGAAACATTACCTTACGATGAACACCCATAAAGGTTTCTATCAATTCAACCGGCTGGTGTTTGGAGTAGCCTCGGCTCCGGCTATCTGGCAAAGGGCAATGGATCAGGTCCTGCAAGGGATTCCAGGGACCCAGTGTTATTTGGACGACATCTTGGTCACGGGCATAAAATGACTGTGATCACCTCGCTAACTTGGAGAAGGTGCTCGCCAGATTAAAGGAATATGGGCTACGAGCTAATCGCCACAAGTGCGAGTTTTTCCAGAAACAGATCTCGTATTGCGGCCACGTCATCGATGAAGAGGGGTTACATAAGTCCCCTGACAAGATTGAGGCAGTAGTCAAGGCTCCAGCACCGGAAAATGTGTCACAACTGAGGTCGTTCCTCGGGCTGGTAAACTATTACCACAAGTTCTTACCAAATTTGTCTACGGTACTACACCCGCTGAACACCCTACTGCAAACAGGGGTACCATGGAAGTGGGATGACGAACGTAGACGAGCTTTCCAGAAGTGTAAAGAATTGATCACATCAAAAGAGGTGTTGGCCCATTTCAACCCAGCACTACCAATTCGTTTGGCATGTGATGCATCACCCTACGGCATTGGAGCGGTGCTGTCGCACAAATTCGCAGACGGGTTAGAGAGGCCAGTGGCCTTTGCGTCTCGGTCACTAACCTCAGCCGAGCGCAACTACGCCCAGATTGACAGGGAGGCCCTCAGCCTAGTATGGGGAGTAAAAAAATTCAACCATTATCTGCATGGGCAGAAGTTCACCTTGCTGACTGACCACCAACCACTTGTCTCCATCTTTAATCCTAAGAAGGGCGTGCCAGTAATGACTGCACAGCGGTTACAAAGGTGGTCCCTGTTTCTAGGGGCGAATCAATATGAAATAGAATATAAAGGCACGAAACAGCATGGGAACGCCGATGGGCTATCGCACCTGCCACTGCCTACGGTGGAGGAAGCACCAGCAGTGGACCCTATAGAGATATTTTATTCGTCGATAATTGAACGATTGCCAGTAACAAACGCGGATATAGAGAAGGAAACCCGCAATGATCCGACGCTGTCACGGGTATATGAATTGACGGTGAGGGGATGGCCAACACATGGCGTCTCACTGTTGCCAGCATTCTCATCCAGAAGAGAACAGCTGTCAGTATGCCAGGGGACAGTGATGTGTGGATCCAGAGTGGTGATTCCACCCAAGTTAAGGGAGAGAGTGCTAAAGGAGCTACATGAAGGTCATCTGGGGGGAGTGAAAATGAAAAGCCTTGCTAGGGCTTATGTGTGGTGGCCGGGAATCGATCAACAAATCGAAGACCTAACTAAGAGCTGCTTAGGATGCCAGAAGGTCCAAAATGCACCACCACATGCCCCTCTACACCCATGGGAGTGGCCCTCCTCTCCATGGCAACGGGTGCACATTGATTTCGCTGGTCCATTCATGGACTCAATGTTCTTAATAGCAGTGGATGCTCATTCAAAGTGGCCTGAGGTGATAAAGATGTCTTCAACCACTACAGAGAAAACGATTGCAGTCCTACGGACCATATTTGCCAGAAACGGTTTGCCAGAGCAGATCTGCTCTGATAATGGACCACAGTTTGTGTCCGACGAGTTCCAAAAATTCATGAAAAGGAATGGGGTAAGGCATTACACATCCGCCCTGTATCATCCAGCCACCAATGGATTGGCTGAGAGGTTCGTACAAACCATTAAGAAGGCGATAAAGGCCATGTGCGACGAGGAAATTCCACTACAGCATAAGATGGACAATTTCTTATTAGCCTACCGAAACGCGACACATGCAGTTACCAACCAGACCCCGGCCATGATGTTCTTTAACAGAAGGTTGAGATCTCGTCTGGATTTGCTCAGACCAAATGTGCGAAGAAATGTTGAGGACAAACAATTCCAGCACATCAACGAGAAGCCGACAAGGAGCTTCAATGTAGGGCAACCAGTCTTGGCCCGTGACTATCGAACAGAGAAGTGGCAACCCAGAACGATATGTACAAGGCAGGGGCCATTAATGTACACAGTGGATGTCAGGGAGAACATTGTGAGACGCCACGTCGATCAGATCTTAGCGTCACAGGAAGGCGTCAACCCCATGTCTCGAGTACCTGGGGATGAACCCGACATACTGGTAGCATCTACTTCAGACCCAGTAGCAGTGGAACCCGATCAACTACCCGATGAAAAGGGGTCAGAACCGCCTCTGCACCAAGAACAAGAACCTCCGGAAAGGCGCTATCCCGAAAGGGTCAGGAAGCCGCCCCAAAGACTGAATCTATAAATGGACTTTTTGTTATTGAATGTAAATGTAAAAATGTAATTGTTATTTGAATATTAAGAGAGTATTCTTAATCTAAAAAGGGAGGAATTGTAGTGTATGTGCTTTAAGTCAGAACTACTTTTTACAGCTCCTGTATACTGTAGTACCGGCAGTAACCACACCGGTATATAAGCTGTGCGCATGCCTCTGTACTCCAGTCTAGAGATGACCCTCCTCCAGTAAAGACCTGTTGTTTGTTTAAGTACAGCATCCGTGTAATTCTTTATCCACTGAACCACGGATCTAACAGTTAGCTTTGGTGGGCGAGGCTTAGTTAGTTATGGCGTAGCCCTGTGAATGTCTGGCGACAACGTGTGCAAATCAGTTTGATCGTGTGTATTACAAAAACTTGTTTTTATTGAATTTATAGCTATTTTTGAATAGAAAAGAAATGAGTTAAAATTCATCAAATGAATCATAAAAATTATAAATGTTTTGTTAAAATTGATTATATTTGATCAATTCCAACTACACAAGTGGAGACTTTTAGCTTAAGCCAGATTTAGGCCAATATTTGTTCGAATAAAAAGTAGTTTCATTGTAATACAGGAAACTCTTTTTACCGGCACCTAAATAACCGGAAGTCTCTCTTAACCGGCAAAATTCAGGAGTAGGTTCAGGTAAGTTTTACTTCATATTAGTGGCCGTGTAACCGGGGTTCCTGCACCTGTTGCCATGCAACAGGGACGCCTGGATCTGTGGCCATGTAACCGGGGTTCCTGCACCTGTTGCCATGCAACAGGGACGCCTGGATCTGTGGCCGTGTAACCGGGGTTCCCGCACTTGTTGCCATGCAACAGGGACGCCTGGATCTGTGGCCGTGTACGGGGCTCTCGTACCTTAGTAAGTATACCTCTCTGTAATCCGGACTTCTTGATCAACCAGCACCACGCCAGTCCCGGATAAAAAAGAGTTTCCTTGTAAGTGGTTTTCTTTCGTAAATTTCAGGAATATGGAATCATTTTCAGAAAATTAAAAAATGCTTTTGACGTGATTAAAAAAAAAGTTTTTTGCCTAGCGCGTGCTGGTTTCAGTTGCTGTTCGACACACTTTGTATTCAATGGTCAAGTGTAATGTCGGTCATGTCGTGATGACGTGTTTTATGGCCGGAAGGTTATTGCTCCAGTCAGAACAATTAAATCAAAAAAGTAAGAGTTGTGAAAATAGAAACAGTTGAAATCTGTTCAGAAATGTAAAATAAACCTTTCTGAACCATATCCAAAAGAGTCAAGTGATTTTACTGTGTTTTTGTGGAATATCGATGATTTCCTTACAGATCTGAGAATTACGCATGCCATTTCGTTTTTAAAAAAGATAGAATTTGTAGTTCTCCAACAAAAAAAAGATTTTGTTTAGGAGGTTCCAAAGATTGTGCACAAAAAATATGAACACAGTAAAATAAAAAATATATTTTTATTTACAGCTTTCTTTCACTAAGAACGTCCAAGAAAATTCACAATCACAATTTTAGTAAAATAAAATTGCATTAAAAAGTCTTTAAAATCTGATTTATTGTATTCAAAAACATGTATTCTTTAGCAAAAGTATGGCAAATTCAGTGAACATACACATAGCAGCTTCGGAGTTGTAGTTTATAACTTCTTGCGTGGCAAATCTTGATAGAAATATACCGACCCCACTTGGAAAGGATGAATTAAGATACCCCATGAATCCACAACAGTAATAAGGCACAAAGAATTTTATATTTTCAGTTGCTATTCAGGCTATCCTTGTACTTTTCTGTTTTCTGTTAAATAAACTTTTAAAAATTCTTATAATATTAATTTTTATTAAATGATTAAAATTAGAACAATTTATTTCCTAAATCCCATAATTTGTAGCTGATTTTGAAACTGAACTCCTTGGTAACAAAGCACGTCATATGGAGTTGGGCCTCCATGAAGGTGGTAGACCCACCTCCCAAATTCCTTTCGACGGGCCTGACTGGGTATAATGTGGAAGCTTACCCCATGCCTGCAGGTGATATTATCAATGGTTAGTCGGTGATATGAAAAGGGAGGGAAACCAAGGACAGATCCTTGGTAGTCGCTGGAGCCGATGCTAACGGGGAAGAGAAGCCATTGCTCCAGATGTGCTGGGTCTATTTGGACAGGCAGTAATCGAACCATGTAAGGGCCGTGCCAAGGGACTGGACAATGGAGAAGAGGCACTGGAGAAGGATAGTATGGTTAACCATAGCAAACCCTGCAGATAAGTTGAGGAGGATGAGGAAAGATATTGCACCACAGTCACAGTCAAAAATAATGTTATTCACGACTGTAGCTAAGGTCATTTTGATGCTGTAAGTAAAGTGTAAGCCAGATTTGAGCAAGGAGCTTTCGGAGAGATGGCCACAGAGCTAGGAGGTGATGATATAATCAAGGACATTAAAGAGGAATGGGAGGTTGGAGATGAGCTATTAGTTGGAAAGGATGGATGAGTCAAAGGTGGGTCATTTGAGGAGGGGTTCAGATGGCAGTTTTGAAGGGAAGAGTACCATTGCTCATGTCAGCTAGCATGGGGCCAAAGAGGGAGTTGAGTGGATTGAGAGAGCAGAAACAGGGTCTCATTGACAAGATAATGTTGGTCAGAGCAGAGAAGAGAAACTGCAGAAAGACAGTGTCCTAATCGGAGAAATTGTTTTTAAGGTTCTTCTTGCACCTTCCTGGAGGCATGCCATTTGGACTCAAAACCTGTCGTCAACAATGGGCCCCATCAGCAAGCAACACCACAGGGGTCTGGCCGTGAAAGATACCATTTTCAGTTCTACATGTCATTCAGAAAGCATCCAATGTTGACAATTCAGCACCAGACAGTGTTATGTTCATTAATAACTAGACATTCTTATTATGAACACAGCTAGCTTCTAGCTAGTCATTTATTCAGTACACGTTCTCTTGGTACAGTATCTGTAGAGATGCAGCATGTGTGCTCCTGTGTGCAGGCTGCCATCTTGACTGCTGCCTTGTGGGTAGCCTAGTGCCTCATGGGTAATGTAGTCTTAATATATATACAGCTGGGTAGTGTAGTCTTATACATATAGCTATATACAGCTCTACACAGCTCTACGGCTCCACCTAGTGTCCACTATAGAATGACATGTTATTGATCATTACAGACAGGGGCTACTGAAAGATAAATTTTCTAGTTTCAAACATCTCCTATTCACCAACATAAATCAAAAAAGTTACCACCAGCACTGAACACTATGGATCTGCTCACGGAGAACGACCATGATGTCAACTGAGCTGCTTTGCATAGAGTTTAAGAACATAATAAAGAGTAAAATGACAAAATATCCTTGGCACCAACAATCAATCAACGGTTCAAGAAGCCTTCCACCATTGTCAGGGCAACTTAGAATGCGCAATAAATGCCAGCCTTACCGGATACGGCCACAACCTAATAATGAATTTTTAAAAATAGACTTTGGCCCTCCATTCGCCACCATACTTCTGCAGCTGTCAATCTGCTTAAGCACTCCCTCATGTCCACCTTTGATTCCCTTGTCCCCAGTAAAACCCTTACTCTCTCCTATCCTGGTCGTTCTCTCTGGTATGGTCCACACCTTCACTCCGTCAAGTCCAAGGAGTGCACTGCAGATCTGATCGTATTTGCCGCACAACTGTTTGCTACCCATCCCTAAATCTGGCTGGACCACATGAAGCAGTACGGCGTACATACTCCTCGGCCAAAACCACACTACTCCATGGCCAGAAAAGATAATGCCCGATTTCTTTTCTCCACGACCAATCGTCTCCTTAAGCCCCTCTCCTGTGCCCTTCCCCTCACAACAACACTTGTATTTATATAGCTTCTTTAACGCAGTAAAACATCCGAGACTTTAATCAAACAAAATTTGGTGCCGAACCACATAAGGAAATATTAGGACAAGTGACCAAAAACTTGGTCAAAAAGTTTGGTTTAAGGAGCGTCTTAAAGGAGTTGAGAGAGATAGAGAGGCGGAGAGGTTTAGGGAGGGAATTCCAGAGCTTAGGGCCGATGCAGCTGAAGACACGACTGCCAATTGTGGAGCGATTAGAGGCTAGAAGAGGCCAGAATTGGAGGAGTGCAGAGATCTCGCAGGGTTGTAGGGCTGGAGGAGGTTACAGAGATAGGGAGGTGGCGAGGCCATGGTGATTTGAAAACAAGGATGAGAATTTTTAAGTCGAGGCGTTGCTGGACAGCCCTAACCAAGGTCACAAATGACAACCTTGTAACTATGACCATGCTGCATTATCCTTCCTCATCCTCCTTCATCTCTCTGCAGCCTTTAACATGGTCGATCATATCACTGTCATCCAAAAATCTTCTCTCAATTTTCGCGCTCAATGGGATTGCTCGCACTTGGTTCCACTCTTACTTAAACAGTTGTAGCCAGAGCATTTCCAGCAATGGCTTCTCTTCCCACCCCAGTATCATTACCTCCCAAGTTTCCCAAAGATCTGTCCTTGGTTCCATCCTCTTCCTCATCTACATGCTGCTCCTTGGTGACATCATCCAGACATAGGGTCAGCTATTTACATATATGATGTGGCATTGAATAATAAGAACACAAAAACTTAAGAATTAGGAGCAGGAATAGGCCATACAACCCTTCGAGCCTGCTCCGCCATTCAATAAGATCATGGCTAATCTTCAACCTCAACTCCACTTTCCCGCCCGACCCCCATATCCCCTTGATTCCCCACGAGTCCAAAAATCTCTCTATCTCAGCCTTGAATATACTCAACGACTCAGCTTCCACAGCCCTTTAGGGTAGAGAATTCCAAAGAGTCAAGAAATTCCTCCTCATCTCAGTCTTAAATGGCTGACCCCTTATCCTGAGACTATGCCCTCTAGTTCTAGACTCTCCAGCCAGGGGATACAACCTCTCAGCATCTATCCTGTCAATTCCCTCCCATCAGAATCTTATATGTTTCAATGAGATCACCTCTCATTCTTCTAAACTCCAGAGAGTATAGGCCCATTCTACTCAATCTCTCTTCATAGGACAACTCTCATCCCAGGGATCAATCTAGTGAACCTTCGTTGCACCGCCTGTAAGGCATGCATGTCCTTTCTCAGATAAGGAAACCAAAACTGTGCACAATACTCCAGGTGTGTTCTCACCAAAGCCCGGTATAATTGTAGTAAGACTTCCTTACTCTAGTACTCCAACCTCCTTGCAATAAAGACCAACATGCCATTTGCCTTCCTTATTGCTTGCTGTACCTGCCTGCTAACATTGTGTTTCCTGTACGAGGACACCTAAATCTCTGAACACCAACATTTAATAGTTTCTCACCGTTTAAAAAATATTCTGCTTTTCTAATCTTACTACCAAAGTGAATAACTTCACAATTCCTCACATTAAACTCCATCTGCCACCTTATTGCCCACTCACCTAACCTGTCTATATCCCTTTGCAGACTCTTTGTGTCCTCCTCACAGCTTACTTTCCCACCTAGCTTTGTATTGTCAGCAAAGTGGATACATTGCACTCGGTCCCTTCATCCAAGTCATTAATATGACTTGTGAACCTGTGGAATTCTCTACCACAGAAGGTTGTGGAGGCCAAGTCACTGAATATATTTAAGAAGGAGATAGATAGATTTCTAGACACAAAAGGCATCAAGGGGTATGAGGAGAGGGGATGAATATGGTATTGAGATAGAGGATCAGCCATGATCATATTGAATGGTGGAGCAGGCTCGAGGGGCCGAATGGCCTACTCATGCTCCTATTTTTCTATGTTTCTATATAGGTTGTAAATAGCTGAGGCCCAAGCACCGATCCTTGCGGCACCCCACTAGTTACAGCCTGCCAACTGGAAAATTACCAGTTTATCCCTACTCTCTGTTTCCTGTCCGTTAACCAATCCTCTATCCATGCTAATATATTACCCCTAACCCCATATCTTGCGTAGCAACCTTTTATGCGGCACCCTATCAAATGGCCTTTTGGAAATCCAAATATATTACATCCACTGGTTCCCCTTCATCTACCCTGAAAGTTACATCTTCAAAAAACTCTAATAAATTCGTTAAACACAATTTCCCTTTCATAAAGCCATGTTGACTCTGCCTAATCATATTATGATTTTCTAAGTGCCCCGTTACCACTTCCTTAATAATGGATTCCAGCATTTTCCAATGACTGATGTCAGGCTAACTGGCCTGTAGTTCTCTGTTTTCTCTCTTCCTCCTTTCTTGAATAGCAAGGTCACATTTGCTACCTTCCAATCTGCTGGGACCATTCTAGAATCTAGGGAATTTTGGAAGATCACAGCCAATGCATCCACTATCTCTGCAGCCACCTCCTTTAGAACCCCAGGACGTAGGCTATCAGGTCATGAGGATTTATCGGCTTCTAGTCCCAGTAGTTTCTCAAGTACTTTTTCCCTACTGATATTAATTACTTTAAGTTTCTCACTGTTATTAGCCCCTTGGTTCTCACTACTTTTGGTAAGTGGCCAATTGTGGTCACCGAGACGCATGCGAAACATTCAAGCACTGGGGGAAAAGTGCAGAGAAGAGGTTGATCCCTAGTATAAGGGGTCTGAGTTGTGAGAAAAGGCTTGGGCTTTTTAGCATAGAAAGGAGACATTTGAGAAGATCGTTAAGGGAATAGAAAAAGTAAATCCAGAATACCATTAAATTGTTAATAGCAGGGCAAACTAATAAAAGGTAAATTTAGGACTGATAGCTGGAAGTTCTTCTTCACATAAAGAGTGATCAACTTCCAGATAGACTCGTGGAGACGAAAACCCTGGAATCATTTAAGAAAAAATTAGGTGCAGCAATGGGGATTGTCACATTTTGTGAATTCTGAAAAAAAATTCTTCAAGACAGGATTTTGAGATCGAGTTGAGTTTTAAGTTTTTTTTGAAACAAAGGGAATTTTAACTTTTAAACCCACCAGGAGTTTAACTCCACGGCGTGCATGTGACGTCACCGACAGGTTCACCGCCCAGAAGTCAGCCTGATGGACAGGCTTGGCTACCAGTTGGGTGGGGAATGCTGGACAAGAGGCAGGAGCCCGAGGTAAGTCTGACCCATGACCCCGGGGGGGGAATCCGATCTTCGGATTGGCTGCATGCCCCACCTCCCGCCTCCGTTAAAACCGGAAGTGGGCGGGTTGGAGACAGGTTGGGGTCATGATACAGATTTTTAACGCTTTAATCTCCCACCCAACCCAAATCCGCCCGTTTTTGGGGGTTAAAGTTCCCCCCTGTGGGAGTTCACATAGTTTGAAAATGTGCATAATAAACAGACAGGCCAATTTATGATATATCAGTTGTCATTCTACCTCAGTAAGGGTCAGTGGTCTCATGCCAGGTTCAGGATATATGTACTATCTATAGGATGCACTGCAGCAACTCACCAAGTTTACTTCAACAGAATCTCCCAGCCCTGTGACCTCTACCACCAAGAAGGGCACGGGAACATCACCTCCTCCAACCTCACACCACCTTGAATTGGATATATACCTCCATTCCCTCATCGTTGTTGGGTCAAATTCCTGGAATTCCCTACCTATAACTATTGGGGATGCACCGCCATCACAAGGACTGCAACAGTTCAAGAAGGCCCACCACCGAGGCAACTAGGGATGAGCAATAAATGTAGCCTTGTCAGCACTGCCCACATCTCAAGAACAAATTAAAAAATCGTGTCAGAAGGTAACAGGCCACATTTGAAATTGAATCACTTCACACAAAAAAAGCATAAAAAGTACACTGTTGTCTTACTATCAAAAGTAAATCTTTGAAATACTTGGTCCTTTGACACTAATTACTCACAAAAAATAGTCCTCAAGATACGAGCATACGAATTAGAAGCAGGAGTAGGCCACTCGGCCCTTCGAGCCTGCTCCGCCATTCAATAAGATCATGGCTGATCTGATTACTCCACATTCCCGCCTACCCCCGATAACTTTTCACCCCCTTGCTTACCAAGAATCTGTCTACCTCTGCCTTAAAAATATTCACTCTGCTTCCACTGCCCTCTGAGGAAGAGAGTTCCAAAGACTCACGACCCTCAGAGAAAAAAATTCTCCTCATCTCGGTCTTAAATGGGCGACCCCTTATTTTTAAACAGTGACCCCTAGTTCTAGATTCTCCACATCCACCCTGTCCCGAACCCTCAGGATCTTATATGTTTCAATTAAGTCACCTCTTACTCTTCTAAACTCCAGCGGATACAAGCCTAGCCTGTCCAACCTTTCCTCATAAGACAACCCGCCCATTCCAGGTATTAGTCTAGTAAACCTTCTCTGAACTGCTTCCAGCGCATTTACATCCTTCCTTAAATAAGGAGACCAATACTGTACACAGTACTCCAGATGTGGTCTCACCAATGCCCTGCATAACTGAAGCATAACCTCCCTACTTTTGTATTCAATTCCCTTCGCAATAAACGATAACATTCTATTAGCTTTCCTAATTACTTGCTGTACCTGCATAGTAACCTTTTGTAATTCATGCACTAGGACACCCTGAGTGAAGCTGCAGGGCCATTCCTGTGACCAGTAACAGTGAAAAAGAGATGCTACTGCCTTTGTAGCTTCTGGCACTGATGGCCAAGCAGTTCAACAAAAAAATTCCAATCAAGGCACGTTGTGATGAGCCAATAACTAGAACAGACACTTCATACCCTGGGCGGAAGTTGAAGTTGGGTCTTCATAGATAAAGGGAGGTGACAGAAACTAGTATTTTGAATGCATCATCTATAATTCCACAATGTTATTTCATTCTACAGTATTTGTCTTACCTTTGACAGCAACATTGATGGTGATCTCATCCTCTTTGGTTTTAAATACATATGCCCCAGAATCTCCAGATTTGGCAGTGTGAAGGACCAGTCTTCGCGATGTGCCTTCTGATTCAACACTCACTGCTTTGCTCAGCTTTACTTCCTGTCCTTTTCTGTGCCATTTCCCTTCTACAGTAGACTGAGACACGTCACAAACAAGGACTACCTTCTCTCCCACACTTGCTGTGTACTCTTTTTGTGTTGTGGACTTCTTCAAGATAGTTGCAGCTGGTTCTGCAAAAGTAAAAGGAAGAAACAGAAATGTTACAATATGTTGGATAATACCATAACCATTAGAAAATGTTCTAACGCACAAATAAGCACAACTAAATTAAGTAGAAATTAACAACTTCGGCACGTTACCAGTAAATGTGTCTTTTTTAATCCTTGCACTAACGAGTAAACTAAAAGTTTATACATCATACCACAAAATCTCTGACCAATACTTCAACTTTTCAGTGCCCCATAATTAATTTCCGTGTATTGATAAGGGCACACAAGAGGTCTATCCATAAAAATAAAAAATTGTTACCCACATTATTTGTTTTGGAGAATTAACTTTTTACATTGAAGACCAACATGAGTTGCATGCGGTCTGTGTATTGATAGTATCCTTTCCACCAGAGCCATTCTGGGGATATTGGTAAAAGAAAGAGCAACCTGCACCCCAGAACAATTCCATTCACTTAAAGAAAGGATTTACCTGAAAGTTGATTGAAGCCATCAAACCCCAGAAAGTACTATAGGCTGGGTAGTGTTGCATATTTAGTAGGTAGAGAGCTTTCCAGAGTCAGATGGCTCGAGAGTGGCTTTGTGTCCAGTCCAAAGCATCATAAAATAGAATTCTCCAGATTTCCCCCCCCCCCCCCTAAATTGGCCTAGGCTTTGTAAAAGGTTTTTTGTCCCTCCCAGGAGATAACTTGGTTGCCAGTGGGGCATTGGGGAACATGATGCTCAGCTGCAACTGATTATTAGACTAGAAATACTTTATAGTGAATGTTTTCTCTTGCAATGCCCCCACACTATTTCCCTCCTTTAAAATTTCTGCTAAATAATACTCTAGCAACAGTAACAACACCAACTGTTATAACGTAACAGCAGCAGCAAAGTTCACACATTCTGATGTGCTGATAGAGCGACTGAGGAGGATAGTGCCAGGAAATAGTGAAGATGCAGCCAGGAAATAGCGAGAACAGAATTGGGAGATCATTAGGATAGAATGACATGGTGCCAGAGTACGTGGCAAACGAATGGCAGACTTGCCCTTGCCCGTTTAATCTCCATGAGCTTTTGCACAGCAAGTTGCTGCAACTGGGACATCGAGATGGTGTGGCACCCTCTACAGGGCATCAGGGACCTGTGTGAACAGGGCAACCAACTTTGTATCTCCTTAATCAATCAGATTGAAGGGTCGTTAATTAACAGTCCAGAGTCTGAGTCAGGAAGTGTAAGTGAATTCAATGTCAAATCAGGTACACAAAGCAAAAGAGAGGGAAAGAAAGATTGGATTGAGAGTGAAAAAAAGAGACAAAGTAAAAAAATGTTTTTTAATTTAACACACAAGAGTATTCTTTTGATGTTGGAGTTAAGAAATATTGATGGGGAAGCGCAGAGAGCACAACCTGCACTTAACCTGTGCTACAACTGGCCTGCGCTGCTTAATGCTGGCAATAGATGCCAAAAATAGAAAATTTCCATTCCTCTGTACTGACATCCAGCAAAATATTCATTAACCCTGCTCTAGAGATTTCTTAACTCTGACTTACTGTCAAGGGTAAACTTTGTGACGGAGGGAACTTCTTCAATAGGAACAAAGGTTGCAGAATTGGTGCATCGTGCTCACGCTCTAGTGAGACTCCGTCCCTTTTTAATAGCATCATGATTGCATTTCAGTTACATGAATATAAGAGGAAAACTGATACTTTGAGGATTTTATGCTGCAATATATCTGGGCAAATTTAGCTTATGTAACCAACTATAAATGATATTCAGTTGCTTAAAATCTGCATTATCTAGCTGTAATCCACAAACTCATTGCCTTTTGGTGCATCATACAAATGTATATACAGAGAGATTAGTATTAACTGTGTGGCTGTATTACACACACTTATATTTTTGAGAGAGGAAACCAAGATGAAGCCTGAAGGTCCAAAGGGCAAAGCACCACCAAGGTTGAAAATAGTAAGAGAGCCAGAGAGATAAATCAGGTAGTAGTGACTAGGTAACACAAAGTTGGGTTTTAAAAGCCTGAAGATTGTAAGAGAAAAGAAAGAATAGGGGAGGCGAAAATGTGAAATCTAACCTTTTTTCCCCTCACAATTGAGAATGAAGGATTCAAGTTACAGGCATTTGAGAGATTCAAACTTGTCAGTTTTGAATTGTGATCTGTTTTCTTACCGATTATAGTACCTCGCTAGCACTAAAGCAACGATCAAGGTTAGTTTTACCTTTGATCTTAACTTGGAATGTTAGATTGTCATCATTAGACGTGCAGCTGTAGTTTCCTTGGTCGCTCTGCTGCACCTTTTTGATGACAAGTTTGTGTTGTGTTCCCTGAGAGATGATGGTTATCCTCTGGTCCTGTTTAACCTCTTTTTGATCCTTTCTCCAGGTGACCACAGCATTAGCTGATGACACCTCAGAAGACAGTTCCAGACTTTCTGAGGTTACTGCTATCACTTCTGGAGGAGTTTTTGGCTTGTTTATGAATTTGACAGTTGCATCTGCAAATAAGAGAAATATTTTCATTACAATTAGCACATTAAGTCAAACTGACTGGAAATCGCAAAAGGTACTACGGGAAACTTTGTGCTATCCGGCACCGGCGGGACCGAGCTGTTGCCGTTCCCTCAAAACTGCCGGACACTCCAGCGCTAATGTTGAAACATACGGAGATTTTCAGCTCCGTGTGAATCAACAAACCCTGTTGCTTAGCAACAGCTTCTAAACAGTCGGCAAGCGTCTCTGTAGCGTCTCTAGCTGAAGCTGTTGCTTAGCTACAGACCTTGCAGAGCTTGACTGTTGAGAAAAAAGCAACGAAAAGAAAAAAAACGGCTCCTGATTTTTGCCGGTGGCTCGAGCTTGCCGGACAGTTAGCCTCCGGATAACACAAAGTTTCCTGTAATTGTTAATTGTATTCAAATGGTATATAGCAATTGGGTGTTAATTGTATTCAGGTAGTGGGAATTAATTGGGGACTCGCTTGCTTTCATATATGGGAGTAGGCTGGAAAGGGTTGCAAGCTTATCTGGGGGTTGCACAGTATGTAATGTGTATTTCTGTAAATAAAGGCTTGTAAGCAACTGAAGACTAGGTTCTAGTTTTCTATCTTTCACCAACTGGCTATTCAACTTTTACACTAATGTATTATTTCAATACAGGCTCCTATCAGATAAACTCATATCCATGTTATCAACTTCATCTTTGATGTACTGGAGTTAATATAATCTAGGCTGGAAAAAGATCCATTAGTGTTGGAGTAGGCTGGTATTAACTTTGACAACTCAGCATTGCTCTTGGAATGTGTATTGGGTTTGCGATCCCAGATTTGGTGTTGGAAGTGTGCCGATTTTAGCTTTGACATCCCAGCATTAACGTTGGACTGTTCTGGTATTAGTTCGATATTCCTGCATTGTAGTTCCACCAAACCTGTGAGGCAGCTCAAGTGAAATCAGGCTCCTGACACAAGCACTGGCAAAAGTAATACAGCACTAGGTATATCTGTGCTACGTGTCTCTACTAAAAGCAGTGCAGGAACAAACTTTATATTTGAAACAGCAGTCACAAAACTAATCTGCATTTGCATCTAGCATTCCACTGCCATGACAGACAACACTTAAAATAGCACCACATTTCCATTAACGCCTGTGCAGATATTGCCACGAGATTACAAGGCACGAGTAAAGAGGTGATAAAACACACTGGGTTCAATAATTATACCTAAAACTAGGTTCAAGTGGCTAAAGTCAGATTATCAGGTCAAGATTGCCAAGAGGTTCCTCTGGACTGGAACAAAATAATAAAATCAGACTCGCTCCATTAGCTGTGAATCTACATCCTATCAATTCAAATAAACTTAATTAACTTGGACTCTTGTGCCTTAATGCATTTGTACCAAATGTCCTCATTTTGTGATACCATGTAGTTGATAAGGACAACCACTTCTATCCAGAGGAAAATTCTGCAGCATTCAATTAATTCTCCAGTGCATTTTGTAATTTCTTCCATGTCTCACACAGTCTGCTAAAGATCATAAGCGTACTGCATGTGAAGGGACACCTGTTGCATTATGTCAAAATGTTTGACCTATAATGTGACACAGACTTGTGACACCTAGCAAATGATCAGAAACCTGTCTCTTGGTTTTAGGAATTGTGTCAAAGCTTATATGTTATTATTTATGCTATATATAGAGACCGACATTTCTAAAAAAATAAAAAAACATACTGAAAGCTCAAGAAAGCGTATAGTTTGCAAAAGTAATCATGAATATTTTCACTAAATTAAAAATATCTTTAAATTAATTGTAAGAATTATGAGAAACAAAGATTTTTTTGTTATCCTATGTTGAATCAAAAGAATACTTGATAAGTAACATAACATTAATCACAATCAATCACAGAAACCCCACAGTGCAGATAGAGGCCATTTCGGCCCATCGAGCCTGCACCGACACATATCCCACCCGATCCCCGTAACCCCTACACCAACACATATCCCACCCTATCCCCGTAACCCCACGTATTTAATCCCCCTAGCACTAAGGGTCAATTTATCATAGCCAATCATCCTAACCCGCACATCCTTACTAAACTCATTACTCCTTATTGTATTCCCCACTTCAAAATGTACTGATTATTTTTGAGGCATGGTTCCAAATGTCCCTGACACTTCAGTCAAATGACCACTCTCTGTATACGCTGAGCCCAGACAATGAGTGTTGACAGTCTATCTGACTGTGGAAAATCATAGCTGACTTCAAACCTCATTTCATCTAATATCCATACACAATGGGGGCGATTTTGCCAGCCCTGGGGAGGCGGGTCTGCCAGGAAAATGGCAGAATTTGGGGACGGGTGCCCAACCCGCCCCCATGCCATCTTCCCAGGAGGCGGGTAGCCGTCCCGCGCCGGGTCCCGTCTCCTTGGAGGCGGGAAAGGATTAAAGCCTATTAACTGCCTGTTAACAGGTAGTCAACAGGCAGAAAATAGGATTATCCCCTTTTTGCCCTCACAAGTGCGGGCTTCCCGACGGCTCCAAAACTCGCCAGCTCAGCGAGATGAGTACTGGGTCTGCGGGGGTTGGGGGGGGGGGGGGGGGGGGTGGGGGGAGGGTGCAAAAGTGTGGTGTGAAGGTAAGTGATGGGTGCAAGAGTGTAGAGCTGAGTATCTGAGGTAAGTGCAAACTGTTTTTAAAAGTGTACTTACCTTTGTTTCTTCCTGCAGGCTTCAGTCGGTGCATGCGGAGAGTCTCGCACCTCTGTGTTGCAAATGAGAGATGGCCGTTGCGTTCTCAGATGCAACATCTCATTTCTGTAAAAGAAAGAAGGTTGACGAGGTCTTGTATGCAAGACCTCATCAAACTGCAGAGAATGTCACTGTTTGACAGCTTCACAGAGCTGTCAAACGATGACAATTCATCTGTCAAAAATTTGACAGATGAAACGTCATACGTTGACGTGCTCTGTAACCGGCTTTCCCTTAATTGGCCTGCTAAGCCTGCTGGGCGGGCTTAACAAGGTCAATCAAGGGAAATTAGCGTGGGTTGGCCACAAATCGATGGGAGGCGGGACATCGACCAGACAAGCAGCAGTCCCGCCTCCAACGTGCCCCCAGTCACAAAATCGCCCCCATATACTTTCCAGCAGGAGTCTTTGAACAGCAAATCAGACCGAGAACCTTGGCTGATTTTTTTCCCCTACTAGCCCAGAGTGACTGAAGCAATCTGTAGCAGCTAATTGATGTACTGGCTGGCATCCGTTTACTCAGGATCTCTGGATCAAGCTTTAGTCCTTCTTAGTTTTATATATCATAGTATCATGTCAGGTAGTGTATTTACCCCACTAAGCAATCAGGGCAGCTATCCTATGCAGTTAATAATTCTTTATAATGAGCATGAATGTAATTACTTTATTATCTATTACATAAATTACATGGGTTTTTACCATCTGGTAATGTAACTTATGGATTGTTACTGGCACTCCTACGCCACTCAGCTTCCTGCGTAAAAATATGCACTTTTTAACAATGAGGTTGAATTTCCATGGGGGCTCTCCCGATCGTTTGCCATAACTTTGGCGTTTATGCCAGTTCTCCTTGGTTTCTGCAGATCTTCCCCCAAAGTTAGGGTGAATTATCAGGAGAACCCCTGCAGAAATTAATGGTGAATAAGAGAATTGCATGGATAGGAAAAACAGAATTTAAAAAAGTGGCAGTGCACTTTCTACCAATGGCATAAGTGGAAAATCTATTAAGTCAACAAGGGATGAATCTAACTATTTTAATTCAATTTATTAGAGTAAAAGATTACCATAATAAGTCACTATCATGTAAAACTCTTCAACTCTCCCCTATTACTTGAATCAGTTTGGAACGGCAGACACTTGTCCATAATAAGGAGATTAAGATGAAAAATCATTCCAGTCTTTCCTTTATGCACAACGTCATTGGAGGAGATCTAGGAGCATGCCTCTCAGCTGCAGATGGTGTGGGGTGTAAGGAAATATGGGTTTGAAAAGGTATTTGGGGAAACCTGTCTGAAAGAATTTAAAATTGCAGTTTGCATGCAACAGTGGATTCACCTTAAACTGCTACAGTTGATAATAGGCTCTTCCAGTCTAATGAGTATGCTGTTTATTCCTTTGCCCAATCCACAACCACTTTGATTAGTTTATAATATTGGGCCTTAGTAGACTACGTTTAATAGCTCTGATAGGCCACGGTTACATTCATTCCTCTAATTAAATTAGTATAGAGGACAATACCTTGAGACTTGAGGCGGGGGGGGGGGGGAACTATGCCAGCCCTGGGGAGGCGAGTTTAGAGGCGGGACTGCCAGGAAAATGGCAGAATCTGGGGGCGGGTACCCATCCCGCCCCCAACCCGCCTCCGTGCCATCTTCCCAGGAGGCGGGTAGCTGACCCGCGCTGGGAGCCGCCTCCCCGAGGCGGGAAGGGGATTACAGCCACTTAACTGCCTGTTAACAGGGTGTTAACAGGCAGTTAAGAGGATTATCCCCATTTTACCCCTGCAAGTGCAGGCTTCCCGACGTCAGGAAATGCCGCCAGGGTCACCGAGGCGAGCAGTGGGTCAGAGAGGTCCAAAAGTGCACTGTAGAGGTGAGTGATGGGTGCAAGTGTGGAGAATGGTGTGAGGTGAGTGTAAAGTGATAGAGAATGTTTACTTACATTTGTTTCTTCCTGCAGGCTTCAACAGTTGGGGAACCGGCATCTCACCGGCAGAGATGACAGATGGCTGCTGCATTCTCCGATGTAGCAGCCATCTGATTTCTGCTCAGCAGATAGGTTTGATGAGTCTTGAATACAAAGACTCATCAACCAACAGAGATTGTCAGTGTTTGACAGCTTCACAGAGCTGTCAAATGATGGCAATTCATTTGTCAAAGATGAAACGTCATACTCTGACGTTCTCTGTAACCGGCTTTCCCTTAATTGGCCTGCTAAGCCCGCTGGGCGGATTTAACAAGGTCAATAAAGGGAAAATAGCGTGGGTTGGCCAGAAGTCGATGGAGGCGGGGCTGAAACCCGACAAGTGGGAGTCCCGCCTCCAAAAGCTCCCCATTGGCAAAATCCAGCCCTGTATTACAGTCAGTAAGGCTGTTAGTTTCAAGTTCTGCAGGGTGGGCCATTAACCCAAAAACAATAGAAGCTTGTGATGAAACTGGCCTGTGCGTATCATCAATATGATTAGGTGGGGTGGGAGGAATATGGGGAAAAACGTGATTGGACAAATTCTGCTGCAAGTTCCTGTTCATGGAGTATAACTAGGGGGCTTAGAACTATTCTCAGTGTAGAACATTTGACAACGCGCACTTGCAGGGTGAACGAGGATGAACTGTAGAAGGAACGTGGAACAGCACGTCACAACTTCTACCCAAGGAATACTGGGGTAATACAATTCTCAACTGTACTTTGTAAACTGCTGCTTATATCAAATATAAACCACCACTGTTACCAATACGGCGTCAGCTTCGGACAATTGGAAAGAGTCCAAAAAGGGCTACAGCAGCCTCAGGAGACCCTCAAATAAAAAGGCAAAAAGATGCCGCTCCCCACCGAGAACACTTTAAAGAACATAATCATGTTGCTACAGTATCCAAACAACATAAGCAGCTTCCTAGGACATATTGAAATTCCAGAAGCAATATAATCAAACAGAGATTATAACCCTTAAAGTAAACCGCCAAACTAAATTACTGATTTTAAACTTGTTACACGATGGCTCGCTTATTGATATTATAAATTATTAATTTCCACTGGGGGTGCTCCGAATCGTCTATGTAACTTTGGTGGCAAATCCATAGAATTGGTGTTGACGCAGATCTTCTTCCCGCCCCCCCGCCCTCCCCCGCCCCACTTATTAGCTGTTGGAACTGTTAAAAACTGTGCTATCAGATTGGAATATACTTTCAATGGAGGCACACTGGTCCTGAAATACAAGTTACATTTACCTATGATTTTCAAATCAAAGCTCATAGTGTCTTCTCCACACTCGCATGTATAAGTGCCTTCATCCTCTTTCTTTGTAGTTGAAATAAGAAGCTTGTGTTGCTTTCCCTTGTTCTCCATTGTAAACTTTTTTGTCTGCTTGATTTCTTTACCATCCTTGTACCACTGTACTTTGGTATAGCTGTCAACAGTCTCAATAAAGAACTCTGTTTGCTTTCCATACACAGTAGTGACAATGCGTTCCACTTTCTCTTTGTTAATAAATCGAGAAGTCTCTAATGTGGGGAAATAAAAAAAAATTAGTAAACAAATGTATTTTAATATATGTATTTTTATTTTGTTTTCAATATGTGATAAAAGAACTAATGCCAGATCAAGACATTCTTGGAATATATACATCCCCTAGAGAAGATAATTTCTGCATTCGCTCTGCAGAGATTAGCCAAATAAACAGAAAATCTTTTGCTCTAGTATGAAGGCTTAAACATTGCTTGGTATTGAAAAAGAAAATGGCAATCTCCCCCTATGGTTTACTAGGTAAATGTGCTACATGGTTTGGTATTAAGCTACTTAACTAGAAGCTTGCATTTTTGATTTATGGTAAATTAGGTCATTTTAACGACAACAATGGAAAAGATACCTCTGGATTAAGGAAGGAAAAACAATTAGCCAGGGTTCTTCCTCCTGATTGCTATTGAGTGACTCCTGTTGGATATTGTGTGTGGGTATGTCCAACAGAAATAGGACTGGTCTTGACCCTGGCGTTTCCCACATTTGAGTAGCCCGCTGTCACTCACCATCTGGGCTCACAGAGAGATTAGCAATGTACATGAAAGATTGCAGCTATTTATGAAACCATAGCTCAGCCCAGCAAGATTAATTGCTTTAAAGGAGAGAAGAGGATGAA
The DNA here is from genome assembly GCF_052327205.1 of Somniosus microcephalus. NCBI lineage: Eukaryota > Metazoa > Chordata > Chondrichthyes > Squaliformes > Somniosidae > Somniosus > Somniosus microcephalus. The sequence goes on along the minus strand of NC_140991.1, from coordinate 24,643,183 downwards.
AGAGGAAAAATGGAGGAGGGGGAGGGGAAGAAACTTTCTTTCTACCTTGAGTACCAATACGAAAAAAATCAAATCTTTGAGGTGGCTCTAAGAAATTATAGGTATATTTGTGTCGAAGTATTAGACAGTCTGACCCATCCAATTTCAGACATCATAGCTTAATGCGGTTAAATAAACTAAAGTGACTATAATGGTAAGTGCAAGCCTGCCCAGTATCACTCATTGAGAATGACAATCGCTCATTTTGGTTTAAAGATGTTACTCAATTTAGTGTACGTCACTCTTAAAAACAAACACAGCTCTTTGGCCTAGAAATTCAGTTTGGGCCCGCCAGCTCGCTTGCGCCCAGAAGTTACCGCTGCGCGCGGAGCCACTTGCGCCCGCCGGAAATTCAGTTTCAGCGTCCCAAGTCGAAGCTGGCCGCTATTCAAGGGTGTGGCCGCCCCCGCTTGGGGCGCTGAAACTGAATTTCGGCGCGCTAGGTGCCGCAGCGCCACCCGCTGCGGAGCGGCAGGCTGTGGTACTGCAGGCCTTCCTCCCTCTCTTAAGGGGGAGGTGCCTGCAACAGCGAGATCGCCGCTCGCTAGTGCCGGCAAATGAGCCCGGCACCACGGAGGAGTGCCGGGCTCCCGGAAAACAGCCGGCAATGCCGCGGGGGGGGGGGGGGGGGGGGGGGGTGTGTGGAGGAGGCCGGGGAAGGAGGTGCGGGCAGGCGGCCGCCGAAAAAGCGGCCGGCCGCACCTCCACCTTAACTCGCCCCACTAAGGCTGCAGGACGGCCCCGTTTTCAGATCGCTGTTTGCGGCCGCTGCGGAAGAGGCGGCCGCAACTAAATATGGCGGTCGGGCCGGTAGCAGGGCGGTAGCGGGGCACTGCGCACACCGATGACATCATCGGTGGCGGCGCAGCGCTACTGGCTAACACCGCCATTACCGCAGCGCTGAGTATCGGCGCAATCTCAGCAAGTGGCGCAAAAGCCCTCTTTGGGCGAAAACTGGGCGCAAAGCCTACTGAATTTCTAGCCCTTTATGTTTAAATGAGTTAATAAGCGCTTTTATTTCCTAATCCTAAATGATTTTGACAGCTCTGGTAGGGGCCTTTTTGGCCTGACTTGCCCATACTTTTAAGTGAACATAATTAATTTTATAATGCGCAATATTTTAACTACATACACCTTAGTTTAACTGGCACTGAAACTCCAACTTTTAGATGAACATGCACATTTACTGACAAATGCTTAGCATCATACACACCCTTAACATAGAGCTGAAATGACATTTTATTGCCATCACAAACACATTCGTAAATCCCAGCATCTTCTAGAGTTACACTGTTGACCTTCAAGATGCGGCGTTGATCCAAAGATTGAAATTCATACTTTTTGCCAGACTTGATCTCCTTGCCATCTTTTGTCCAGATTACTTTTGCAGCTCTATCGGAAATCTCAGCAACAAACTGAGCTGTACCTTGTTGTGAAACAGAAACAATCTCCTTTTCCAATGACTTGTTTCTGAAATTCACTGGCGCCACTGGCAATGCTGTTAAAAAAGCACAGCCTTTAGTTTATTTCTTTTTATATTTAAAAAGCTATTTTCTGTTCACTTTTAGACTTCTTCATGCCCCGTTCCACTCCCTGACTAGCAATGTGTAGGAAAATTATAAAAGAGTTTTGATAGAGAGAGCAGGGAAAGACTATTTCCTCTGATTGGGGAGTTAATGACAAGAGGTCATCAATTTAAAATTATCACTAAGAAAGTGAGGAGAGAGATTAGGAGAAATTTCTTTACAAAGGGGTTTGCTGGACCATGGAGTGCTTTGCCACAGGCAGTTGAGGCAGAGACCATTACTTCCAAGGGAAAATTGGATAAATATTTGAAACAGAGAAAGTCAGAAGAGTGAGAGCAGGGCAGTGGAATTAGTTTTGGATTGCTCTAGCAAAGATCTGGCACAGACACATGGGCCAAATAGCTTTCTTTTATGCTGTAAACTTCTATGGTTCCATAGTTCTATGGTTTATTCTACAGCGTTCTAAGTCAAGAAACTTATGTGCGGACAAAGAATTAGCCGTTCACGAAGACGGCCCACCACCACCTTCTCAGGGCCACTAGGGATAGGCAATAAATGTCGGCCTTGCCAGGGACGCCCACATCCAGTGAATTAATTTTTTTTAAACGTGATATAAGCCAAAGTAGTGACAAAGGTTTTTGTTCAACCACTGGGGTCACTACAATTAGCTAGAAAATGGGCAGGTAAAAGCATAGTTCGGTTCTTAGGGAGCAAGGTTCACTTTTGAGAGTAGCACTGAACAGCAGGAAAATAGCTGAGGCAAAAGTCCAAAAATGTAGCAATCCCACCCTCACTTTCTGTGGAGTGCTACTTTCATTAACATCTGTTTGGTTGTCTGAGGGAGACAGAGAAACCCTCTTCAAACTGCACAAGCATCCCCTTGGTTGTTTAGTTAAGAAGTAACATTAACAAAATGCTATTGATACAACTCCTGATGTCGATACTGATCTGCCAATTGTCCACTTCTACAGTGTACTAATCTATATTTTACGGTTTTACGAGTATTTATACAGCTCCCAAGTAGTCTCCATTGATACAATAAGTATGTAAGGGTAGTATAACACAGGCTTGTACACTGCAATTGTCAGGACCAGCATATGCCAGCACAAAAAACTTCTCACCCTTAAATTAGGATGGAAATTGATTAAGGGAACATTATATTTCTTGCGCAAACAATAGCGGAATTGAATAAGCAACCCAAAAATCAACAGCAACCATTTAAAACAATGCTCACCTTTCACTCTTAATTTAGCAGTGCTTTCAGCATTGCTAGCCACAAATTTCACTTCAACTTCATTGTTCAATGAACTCACTTGTTTAATTATTAGTGTGTGTGTATTTTTAGTTCTCTGTATTATGTAATTCTCACTGCTTTGTATGGCTTTTTCATTCATGAACCACATCCCAGGAGCAACTGCAGATAGTTCAATAATGAAAGTGGCATCTCCACCTGCTGAAGCTTCCACATCTTGCAGAGGTTTTTCAATGGAAGCTCTAGGTTCTGTCAGAGCAAAACACGCAATTCACTGTTAGCTACGACATTCAAACAAGTTTAGTTTTATTGAGAACCCTAGCTGAAGGACCAAATAATAAACTATTAATGTTATAATCTATACGATACATTTCCACATCCTATACTGCATCATGACTTGGAAATTTTCATGGTTCCATTTTGTCTCAGTCAATTTTTCAGTGAATTTTCCCTTTAGAACATAATGAAATTCTTTTTTACTGGCATTGCCTACTCTGGATTTTGGAACTTTTAAATGTCTGCAGAAAAATAGCCAAATCCTTAACATCATTTCAGTAATTTATTTTTAAATGGTCAGTCACCTGGGGCAGGATTCTCGGCTTAATAGGGGCGAGTGCCCCCAACAATAGCAGCAAAAAAGGTGCACCCACACAGCATTAATAGAGAAGCCACAGGCCAGTTGGGCCAAAGACTGGATGCAGCATCTTTTAACCAGTTGATGACTCCAATGTTTTCAAGCTCACAATCCAACAGCAATCTATCCCACTAGGATCAGCCCAGAATGACACCGACACCTGCTCTCAACACATGTAGGTACCAATGGGCATATCAGAGGCATCTCTGGTGGAATTCCAAGGGTAGCCTGGGAACACCCCCAGACATGCTCCGAAATTGCTGCCAGGTTGAAAGGGAGGGGCAGTAGAAGGAGGTCTGCCCTTCCCAACTTCCTAGAAAAAAAATACTGAGCAGAGCAAAATGAGGGGGACTCTGACATAACAACAGAAAATGCTGGAAACACTCAGCAGGTCAGGCAGCATCCGTGAAGAGAGAAACAGAGTTAACGTTTCAGGTCGGTGACCCTTCGTTAGAACTGGAAAAAGTTAGAGATATTGGCCCAGAAATTCGGGTCCCAACGCGTGAGTACGGACGAGTACTCACGCGTGGACCCGATGGAAGTGCCGGTTTCTTGCATGCACTACGCATGCGCGGGAAACCGGCATTTCCGATCCTCTGAACCAAGGGGTTCAGAGATCGAACGCATGCGCGCAGGAGTCTGCGCGTGCACGTTGAACTTCCTTTTTTTTTTAAAACAGGTTTGCCCGTGCGTGAAGGCCTCTACTTTTTGCACATCTAAAAACCAGGCGTAAGGACTTCATTTTAAAAGGTAAGTGGTCAATTAATTAAAATTAGAACATTTTTTCCACAGGTTTATTATTTTTAAATACTTTACAGTAAGGTAAGTGTATTTTTAGCCCCGATTTTTATAAAATTATTTTTTTCAAAAATTTAAATTATTGTTTAAAATAGTTATTTAATGTTATTTATAGTTGATTTAAATAGTGTGATTTAAAAAAAAAAATATTTTAAGGTTAAGTACTGTTTTGGGCGCCTGGAGTTTTCATGAGTTTGACAGTTCTTTCTGTCAAACTCATGAATGGGCTTTTTCCTCCTCCGATTGGTTGCCCAGTGCTCACGTGATCCCAGCCGACACATCGCACTAACTACGCCGCTGGATCACGCAAGCACAGCACGCCGGGAGCTGGACCGAGCCACAGACAGGAAATGCACACAGGCCCAGGCCTCAACAGCCGGCGCGCTAGGTAAGTGTAGGTCGGGGGCTTGCACCCGCGGGAAGCCCCCGACATGAATTTCTGGGCCATTAACAGGTTTTAAACAGGTGCAGAGGCAGGGAAAGGGGGAGGGGAGGAAAGAACAAAATGGATGGTCTGTGATAGGGTGGAAGGCAGGAGAGATTAAATGTTGCAAATGGGGATGGCAGAATCATCAACACCTGCCGCCTGAAAAAATAGGGGCAGGGGTTATAGTCTGAAATTGTTGAACTCAATGTTGAGTCCAGAAAGCTGTAAAATGCCTAATCGAAAGATGAGGTGCTGTTCCTCGAGCTTACGTTGAGCTTCATTGGAACCAAGCAGGAGGCCGAGGACAGAGAGGTCAGAGTGGGAGTGGAGCGGAGAATTAAAGTGACAAGCGACCGGAAGCTCGGGGTCACCCTTACGGAATGAATGGAGGTGCTCCGCAAAGCGATCACCCAATCTGCGTTTGGTCTCCCCAATGTAGATGAGACCGCGTCGTGAGCAGCGAATACAGTATACTTCTTGCAAGTTAGTATACTGGGGCAGGAAGGTAAAGTAGTTCTGAAAGAGATTGCAATAGGGTAGGGCAATGGTTGGAAAACTGGGATCTGATGATGGAGTGGGGCGGGGGGGAGACAGGAGCACAAGGAGCAATCTGAATCTGGACAAATGGCAGGAGAAGATATCCCAAATAGGGTGAGATGGAGAGGATGGAGAGATTTAAAAATAAGGATAAATATTTTGAAATCAATTTGCAGCTTAAGAGGAAATCAATGGAGCTGGAACAGGTTAGGAGTCAAAGGAATGTACTGTAGTACTTTGTGCAAGAGAGGACTTGGTTGGCAGAGCTCTGAATTTGCTCTAATATGTGACAGTTAAGGCAGGGAGGTCAGTGGGCTTTCAGAACGACTTCTAACTGAAAAACAACAGAGAATCCAGGGTAGAATATGTCACTAGTTAAAATACAGAAATCAATTACTCTCATGAGATACAATGTCAGAGTAAGGGAAGATGTTAAGTAGAATCCCACAGTGGTTGATGCTTCATCCCTGTTCTTTCTAACCTGTAAAAATTAGTTTGGATTCCAAAACTCATGATAAACTTGCTAGATTTGTCAACACTAAAATCAGAGCAGTAATAGAGAAAGGTGAATCTAACGATTTCCCCAAAAAATTAGATTGGTCATATATTGGACAGACAAATGGTAAACTAAATACATATGGTATTGCACACATTGAAATTTGTGGATCATCAACATGCAGTAAGTGGAATTTAATTAACAGGGAGACTCAAAAAACTGGACTCAGAACTTTGAGTAGTAGAGGCTAAAACATTAGAATTGTTCAAAACACAGTTGGATTCTGCGAAGTGAGAGTTAAGCCCTGATTTTAACGGAATGAGGCGGGTGGACTGATGCGGGCAGCAGACCGTCCTGACCTCGGCCACGTGAAGCTCAGGATCATTTTAACTCCTGAGAGCTGTAATATTTTAGCAGGCAAAAGGTGAAAAATATGCAAACTGGTAGAACAAAACTAGAGTTTATTTTTGGATGAATTAGACAGAGATAAGAGCAGAAATAAATGACCGATAAACAACTGAGAAAACAAATAAAAAATGGATGAAGAGAAAAACATATTTTAAAATTTTTGTCAAAACATTTTTACTCACCGATACGAAATGTTCCTGGGACTTCTAAGTACGTACTCTGGGTAAAGTTGTTTACAGAACTAATTCTGAACTGATAATTAGCTCCTTCTAGCAAGCCACTCACTGTGAACTCTTGTGCCACTACCGTTTCTGTAGTGTGACACCTTGTCCAAGTATTGCTTCCTATTTTCTTTTTTTCGACTATGTAACCTGTCACAGGGGCAGGTGGCACATCTTGAGGCAGAGACCAAGCCAAAGTGACAGATGTTTCTGTTTTTTCTGTGACCACAGGGTTGACTGGGGGATGTGGTGGAACTTTCCGGGGAGCTAGGGAAAAGTACAAAGAGATCATTTGACAGGACTCCACAGAAACCCAAGAGTTCAGATGAAGCTTGAAAATAGGCAGTCACTGTTGAAATGTTTCAAATTCAATGCAAATCCTCAAATCAAAACTATTGTAATAAATTTCTACCTTGGAAAGTTACAGATTGATTTTTTTGAAGTAGTTTATTATGGTTTTTTATATAAACGTGCACAATAATAATGGACATCCCAACATGACAAGTAATTAGAAATTATCTTAAAATACAGAATTCCTTAAAAAAAATTCTCAATTTATAGAACAGCATTCAGTGTCTTGGGGCTGGATTTTGCCAATGGGGAGCTTTTGGAGGCGGGACTCCCACTTGTCGGGTTTTAGTCCCACCTCCACCGACCTCTGGCCAACCCGCGCTATTTTTCCTTGATTGACCTTGTTAAGCCCGCCCAGCGGGCTCAGCAGGCCAATTAAGGGAAAGCCGGTTACAGAGAACATCAACGTATGACGTTTCAACTGTCAAAAATTATGAAGCTGTCAAACACTGACATTCTCTGTAGTTTGATCAGTTCTTGAATACAAGACTCAGCAAACATCTTTCTTTTGCAGAAATTAGATGGTTGTTGCACTGGAGAATGCAACGGCCATCCGTCCTCTCTGCCGCGGGGTTGCGAGATTCTCCGCATACCCACCAATTGAAACCTGCAGGAAGAAACTTAACACTTTCCACTTACCTCACATACTCACCTCTCCACACTTGCACCCATCACTTACCTTCACAGTGCACTTTTGCACCCGCAGACCTCCTACTCGCCTCGGTGACCCTGGCGGGGTTCGGAACCTTCGGAAAGCCCGCACTTGTGTGGGCAAAATGAGGATAATCCTCTTATCTGCCTGTTAACTGGCAGATAAGTGGCACTAATTCCCTTCCTGCCTCCAAGGAGACGGGACCCGGCGCGGGTCAGCTACCTGCCTCCTGGCAAGATAGCACGGAGGCGGGTTGGGCACCCGCCCCCAAATTCTGCCATTTTCCCAGCAGTCCCGCCTCCAAACCCACTTCCCCAGGGCTGGCAAAATCCAGCCCTTGGATTATTAATGGTCACTCCTGCAATTCCTCATAGTTGCACTATTTTTTTTATTACATTAGCATCGAGAGCAAAGCACAACCCATGAGAGCTGTTTCTAACAGCCCCACCTAGAATTAAAAAGGGCAGTGGTGACATGGGTTGGGTCACTTATTGTCCTATTTATGTTGGTGCTCTGACTGCGCCATCTTGGTTGGGTCTGGAGATGGACAGCCAAAGCACCCCACTGTTTATGGCGGAAGGCTACTTGTAATATGCAAATTGGAGTCCTATAATGTACATAGGACCAGATTTCAAATTTTGATATAAATAGGCAGGAGCGCGTAGTGCAGTCTCTGCCCACTTATACTGGCATGGAGCAGCTTAGCCAGCGGTCCTTAAAGGGACTGATTGAGGCCAGTCAGAAAATGGCTGGTTTCTTTTTAACTTTTATTTTCGTGGGCCCAGGAGCCCACTAAATAACTTCAGCCCGCTGCCAGCTCGGGGGGGGCCAAGCGATTTTATGACCTCCCACAGTAGGCGACCTGCAGCTCACAGCTGCATATAACTGAGGCTTAGGCTTCATAGCGGTATCAACATTGTACACCCCTAAAGTTTTTTGATAACAAACAGCAGTAAATGACTTTCATTTACTTTCATTAAGTCAATTTTGTTAACCCACAAAAATAAAAACAAGCCTGGTATTCCATTAACTGGAGCTTTAGAAGCTTTGTTCTTCAACAATTCTTACCTGCTTATAGGAACACAATTTATCATTCAAATTTTTCACAGCAACTGCTTGCTACAACGTTACTAATAAGTCTGCCACTAGTGAAATTTAAATGATAAAATGGTTTGTAAAAGTACTGTAAAGATTGTTCTATAGCCATCATATTCAGGGACATTAAGCATCAAATCTTTCCAATCTATTTAATAAAGTAAACCGAGGGAAAAAATAATTTGCTACAACTCTTTGCTTCATGACTATGTGCATACCATTCACATTGATCTATTTAATTCTCCTGCTGGGTATATGGGCTGCAACAACAACAACTTATAGCACATTTAACGTAGTAAAACGTCCCAAGGCGCTTCACAGGAGCGACATCAAACAAAATTTGACACCAAGCAAAATAAGGAGATATTAGGACATGGCCAAAAGCTTGGTCAAAGAGGTAGGTTTCAAGGAGCGTCTTAAAGGAGGAGAGAGGTGGAGAGCCAGAGGTTTAAGAAGGGAATTCCAGAGCTTAGGGCCTAGGCAACTGAAGGCACTGCCGCCAATGGTGGAGCAATTCAAATCGGGGATGCACAAGAGACCAGAATTGGAGCAGCGCAGAGATCTCAAGTGGGTTGTAGGGTTACAGAGATAGGATGGGGCGAGGCCATAGAGGGATTTGAAAACAAGGATGAGAACTTTAAAGTCGAGGTGTTGCCGGCCCAAAAATCAACGTAGGTCAGCGAGCACAGGGATGATGGGTGAACGGGACTTGTGCAAGTTAGGATACGGGCAGCAGAGTGTAGGATAAGTTCAAGTTTACGGAAGGTGGAAAATGGGAGGCCAGCCAGCAGCGCATTGGAATAGTCAAGTCTAGAGGTAGCAAAGGCATGGATGAGGGTTTCAGCAGCAGATGAGCTGAGGCAGGGGCGGAAACGGGCAATGTTACGGAGGTGGAAGTAGTGAGTCTTGCTGATGGGAGCGGATATGTGGTCGGAAGCTCATCTCGGGGTCAAATAGAACGTCAAGGTTGTGAACGATCTAGTTCAGCCTCAGACAGTGACCAGGGAGAGGGATGGAGTCGCTGGCTAGGGAACAGTTTTTGTGACAGGGACCGAAAACAATGGCTTTGGTCTTCCCAATATTTAGTTGGAGGAAATTTCTGCTCATCCAGGACTGGATGTCGGAGAAGCAACGTGACAAATCAGAGACACTGGAGGGGTCGAGAGAGGTGCTGGTGAGGTAGAGCTGGGTGTCGTCAGCGTACATGTGGAACCTGATGTTGTGTTTTCGGATGATGTCACCGAGGGGCAGCATATAGATGAGAAATAGGCGGGGGCCAAGGATAGATTTTTGGGGGACACCAGAGATAACTGTACGGGTGTGGGAAGAGAAGGCATTGCAGGCAATTCTCTGGCTATGACTGGAGAGATCAGAATGGAACCAGGCGAGGGCAGTCCCACCCAGCTGGATGACAGAGGAGATGCCTTGGAGGAGGATGGTGTGGTCAACCATATCAAAGGCTGCAGACAGGTCGAGATGGATGAGGATGGATAGTTTACCACTGTCTCAGTTACATATGATGTCATTTGTGACTTTGAGAAGGGCCGTTTCAGTGCTGTGGCAGGGGCGAAAACCTGATTGGAGCAGTTCAAACATGGAGTTGTAGGAAAGATGGGCACAGATTTGGTAGGTGACAACACGTTCAAGGATTTTGGAGAGGAAAGGGAGGCTGGAGATGGAGCGGTAGTTTGCAAGGACAGAGGGGTCAAGGATGGGTTTTTTGAGGAGGGAGGGGTGTTGATGGTAGATTTGAAGGGGAGGGGGGGAATAGTACCCGAGGAGAGGGAATCGTTAACAATATCAGCTAACATGGGACCAGGGAGGGAAGTTGGGTGGTCAGCAGTTTGGCAGGAGTAGGTTTGAGGGAGCAGGAGGTGGGTCTCATGGACAAATTCAGCTCGAAGAGGGCATCTAGGAATATAGGAGTGAAACTAGAGAAAGATGCAAGTTCAGGGCTAGGGCGGGGGGGGAAACCTTAGGGGAAAGTTTGGCTTGGTGAACTAGGGGAAGGGAGGGAAGCAGCAGAGGCTGCTGATGGCAAGTATAACATCTCTCAAAACTACTAAATATGTGTCAAGTAAATGCCAGAGATAATAAATCCAAGTAATGCACATGATACTTAAATCAATCAAGTTCTCTGAACATGTCCTCTGGTAGCTCCTTTTTCATAGTTGTTGACAAAGTCAAGTGTCTTGATTACATTGGGACCGATCACCAGCAAAAAGACATATGAACTGTCTGTAAATAGCAACATGCTCATTAGCAGGTTTAACAAGTGTTAGGATAGTGGTAAGATTTCAGATCTTGCTTCCAGAAGTACTGGAGTGATCACTTAATAACTAATTTTGCTGATTAAGAGTCTGATACAGCCATCCAACACTATTGGTGCTAAAATAATCTGAATTGACACCACCAATGTATTTCTTAATAAACAGTGCATAATTTATGGAACAAACAAGGCAACAGTGATTGTTCAACAATATAGAAATTTTCAAAAATAATTCTGAGGTTCTCACATATCACTAGCTCCATTTTAAGGAGATATTCAATTTTGATAAGAACATAAGAAATAGGAGCAGGAGTAGGCCATTTGGCCATTTGAGCCTGCTCCGCCATTCAATAAGATCATGGCTGATCTACTAACTCATCTCCACTTTCCTGCACTATCCCCATATCCCTTGATTCCCTTAATATTCAAAAATCTATCGATCTCTGTCTTGAATATACTCAATGACTGAGCCTCCACAGCCCTCTGGGGTAGAGAATTCCAAAGATTCACCTCCCTCTGAGTGAAGAAATTTCTCATCTCAGTCCTAAATGGTCGACCCCTTATTCTGAGACTGTGACCCCTGGTTCTAGACTCCCCAGCCAGGGGAAACATCCTCCCTGCATCTACCCTGTCAAGTCCTGTATACATTTTGTATCTCATTCTTCTAAATGCTAGAGATTATAGGCCTAGTCTACTCAATCTCTCCTCATAGGACAATCCCCCCCATCCCAGGAATCAGTCCGGTGAACCTTCATTGCACTCCCTCTATGGCAAGTATATCCTTCCTTAGGTAAGGAGACCAAAACTGTACACAATACTCCAGGTGTAGTCTCACCAGGGCCCTATATAATTGCAGTAAGACATCTTTACTCTTATATACTCAAGTCCTCTTGTAATAAAGACCAACATACCATTTGCTTTCCTAATTGCTTGCTATACCTGCATGTTAACTTTCAGTGATTCGTGTACAAGGACACCCAGGTCCCTCTGAACACCAACATTTCCCAATCTCTCACCATTTAAAAAACTCTGCTTTTCTATTTTTCCTTCCAAGTGGATAACTTCACATTTCTCCACATTATATTCCATTTGCCATGTTCTTGCCCACTCACTTAGCCTGTCTATATCCCCCTGAAGCCTCCTTGCATCCTCCTCACGACTTACATTCCCACCCAGCTTTGTATCATCAGCAAACTTGGGTATATTACATTTGGTCCCCTCATCCAAATCATTGATATAGATTGTGAATAGCTGAGGCCCAAGCACTGATCCTTGCGGTACCCCACTAGTTACAGCCTGCCAATCCGAAAATGACCCTTTTATTCCTACTCTCTGTTTTCTATCCGTTAACCAATCCTCAATCCATGCTAGTATATTACTCCCAATCTTAGGAGCCCTAATTTTGTTTAATAACCTCTTGTGTGACACCTTTTCAAATGCCTTCTGAAAATCCAAATACACATCCACTGGTTCCCCCTTATCTATTCTGCTAGCTACAACCTCAAAAAATTCTAACAGATTTGTCAAACACTATTTCCCTTTCATAAATCCGTGTTGACTCTGCCCAATCCTATTATTATTTTCTAAGTGCCCTGTTACCACGTCCTTAATAATAAATTCTAGCATTTTCTTGATGACTCCTGACTTTTCCCAAGTCACATTTCTTGGAACAATGTGAAATATTAACCGGTTTATTTCCCATTGTCTTGCTCCCCACCAGTTTTTTTTTAATGGTCTCTCTCTTCCTGTAAGCATATCTCTGCTTATCTCCACTCCATAGGATTGGTCTATCTCTGACTTTGTCTTCTACTTTTTTTTGTCTCCTTCATTTAATTTCTCTCAACTGTATACTTCACAAACAATTTTGCAGAGCTTTCTAAAGATGTGACTGATTGTATAGATAAAGGGAATGCACTAAATGCAGTGGATTTTCAGAAGACATTCGATAAGGCATCTCACAGGAGGATACCAAGGATGAGAAACTATAGTTTAAGGCGAGAGTTGAGTTACTGGACTATTTCCTTTGTTGCAGAGAAGGCTCAGAGGTGATTTAATAGAAGTTTTTAAATTATGAAAGCTTTTGATAGGATGAATATGGAAAGATAATTCCTCTGGTGGAGGGGGGGCGGTCAGTGACAAAACGGCTTCAATTTAAAACTGTCACTAAGAGAATGAGGAGAAAGGTTAGGAGAAATATCTTTATGCAGAGTTGTTAGGGTATGTAATATTTTGCCAAAGGGAGTAGTTGAGGCAGAGATAAGAACATAGGAACAGAATTGCTAAACGAGAAAAGAGCAAGGTCCATCTAGTTCACCGTCTAACATCCTGGTAATCGCATGATACAACAATAATGGAGTTGTTGGCTAATCATAGCAATCAATCTCTATTAATGAGTCTACAACAGACCCAGTCATGATGCAAGGAAAACCCCAGTGGTGAACAGCTTTGGGAAACATGGGTCCAAAAATCACCTGCTCCTCCCGAGCATGCTACATTTACCACATGACATGTCTCAAATTACTCATACTCAGACTGCATCTTTTAAGGAAAAATTGGATAAACATTTGGAACAGGACTATAGGGAAAGAGAACAGTGGAATTACTTCGATTGATCTAGCAAAGAGTCAGCATAGACACAATAAAGAAAACGACTTTTCTATGCTGTAAATTGCTACGGTTCTCAATTTTTTATATATCAATTTAATCTGTATGTCTGAACGCCATATGCCTCTCACATGCTTTCACTCCTTTTTTCCCCTGCATGTCCATCTCACTTTTAAATATCCACTTGATTGGTATAAGTAGTGCACTTTAAGCCAATTCAGCTGCATCTCATTCATGCAATCAGGGGCAGCCAATAAGCTGTAGCCAGACATTTCTTGCAGGTAAGAGAATATTTAAGGTCTAGTGTTCACAACATAATTAAGTTTATTGTCAGGATATAGAAAAAAAGATTCAAAAACGGTACTGAACAGAAGAGAACATTTTCAATGGATGAAAATGAAGCTTGCCCAGATAATTTGAGAGCAAAGGTTAGCAGATAAAACAACATAGGAATGGGAAATATTTCAGCATGATACGGATAGGGTACAGACAAAAACTATTCTGACTCGGAATAAAAGGGGTTGTATCAAAAGCTGTAATTCCATGGATGAATAATGCAGAGGAAAACCAAGGGTAATGTTAAAATCATTTAAAAAATGCAAAAATGGAAATTATGAGCATTGAGAGGGTATGAAAAATGAGCGTTAAGAGAGGGTATGAAAAAAAGCCTAGCGGCTAATATAAAAAGTATTGGAAAAGCTTTTATAAGCATACCAGAAACAATAGGATAGTCAGTGGAGTTACACCATAAGAGACAATGGAGAATAGTAGAAAATAAAAGAAAATAGATGTTTCACAAGTATTTTGTCTCTATATTTACAAAGGAGAGTAAAGCAAGGACTACAAGAGTACCAAAAGAGTGTGGAACAGTAATAGGAATTTCTTAGCCAGAGTGATATAGGGAGACTTAGAAGAGCAAACAGAATCAGGGGTACAGTTAGTGGAGTGGTTATTTTACTGGGCTGGTAATTCAGAGGCCTGGACTAACAATCCAAAGAATGGGAGTTCAAATCCCTCCATGGCTATTTGAGAATTTGAATTCAGTTTTAAAAAAATCTGAAAATAAAAAGCTGGTATCAATAAAACTGACCATGAAGCTTTATGTAAAGAAACCTGCCGGTCTGGCCTATATGTGACTCCAGTCCCACACTAACATGCATAACCATCAACAGTCCTCTGAAATGCCCTAGAAAGCCACTCAGTTGTGAAAGTCCACCACGACATTCTCAGGGCAACAAGAGGTGGTCAATAAATGGCAACGATTCCCACAGCCCAAGAATGAAAAAACAAACATTATACTTTCCACTAATGCAATGAGATTTCAACTAGTTGTAATCAATTAAATCTGATGCCGAGTGCCATTTCTTCTTTCTACAGTAGTTAATATCAAAGCAAACTGTAAAATTTGCAAAAGGAACCTTTACATAGCCAATCTCTCTGGGAAACGTGCCACCGAGGATCCAAGAATTAGCAGCATACTCTTAAAATATAGTGTCTTTTTTTTTGCTGTTATTTAACTTTTCCCCTCCCTTATTCTCCTGAACACATTGATCTAGAAATTCAAGTGCATGCGGGGTTCGGAGGATAGTGGCGGTCAAGATGGAGGGTAGCGCTCAGCGGCGAGCTGGGAAGGCAGAAGCCAGGATTGGGATGAGAGGGGGTAGCGGCGGCCCACATGCTTTGAACACGTGCTCCTCCCAGCCCCACATTCTGGTAAGTATATTTTAAAATCTTCCCTTATTGGTTGCAGCCACATGTAGAGCTGGTTTTCATGAATGCATCAGGCGCCAGCAGCCTCAGGGCAAACCAATATTGCAGAGGAGGCGTTAAACAGGCGTTCGGCCCCTTATTTGCAGATGCAAATGGACTAATGAATATATCAGGTATGAACCCTAGGCACTGATTTTGACCATACCAATCTGGTGGGCAGCGCACTTCCGACTCGTAATGAGCGTGCGCTTCCTGCCCACCATGTTGGAGGCTTAGGAGGCCACGTGGCCAAAATTTCTATGGCATTAACTACTTACTGGGATACAGTTCTCCATGCACCAGACACCCTCTAGTACTTTACTCAAGTGTTCATTATTTATGCATGCACCATAACATTGAGTGGCAATTGCCTTTTCAAGCATGAGGGAATACCACCACCAATCTTGTCGTCACTCAATGCCCACACAAACTCACTTCTAACAAGAGGCATTGAAATCCACAAATAGGACTCGGAACCCAAGCAAGTGTGGTCAAGAGGGGGAAGTTTTTGTAAGGGCAGCAGCATCTTTTGAGGGTGCGAGTGCAAGCAGAAGGAGGTACAGTGAACTGTCCCATTGTGATAGAGGGAGAGGCATCAACAGCAGAGGAGGGAATGATTGATAGTTCTGGGGCTAAAGTAGAGTTGTGCAGGATTGCGCAGAGAATAAGAGAGATGTGATGGGATGCCTTACCTTAGCACTCCTGGTAAGGTCATTCAGTCCTTTTCCTGCACTACAGCCAGGTCCTGGGAACAATACTTGTGGCATTTACTTGCACTGCCAGCTCTCTCCGCTGCTGCCGTTCACCCATTACCCCTGTGCTCGCTGATCTACATTGGCTCTTGGTCCGGCAACCCCATGATTTTTTAAATGCTCATCCTGCTTTTCAAATCTTTCCATGGCTTTGCCTCTCCCCATCTCTGTAACCTCCTCTAGCCCTACAACCTTTTCCTTTTCTAACCTTAGGATCGCCAATTGTAATGCCAGGGTTCAAATCTGAGACCTTACTAGTGTGTATATCTCAGCTACTCACTGAATCATTGTGGAACCAAGTGAAACTGTTTGAAATTGATAACTGTTATTGGATTGGTATGGCATCATCATTTACAGTACAGGATGCTTTATAAGTCAGTTACTATTTAATAAATGATGATATCTTGTCAAATTTCACACAGAAAGGTATACAAATAATAAGTAAATTACGTTGAAAAAACAAAATCCTTCTACCCATTTGTGGTAGACCATAGGCTGACACCCATGATTTGGCATGAGTTCCAGATTACAGTGCTCCGCATAAGGAGGGAAAACATACCTGAATTATCACCTCTAACTGGCAAGTTGCAGACCTTAGGGTATGTCAGCTGACAACAATTAGCCAGGGAATGGTGTGTGGCGTGTTGCCATTACAAACGATAAAAGAAGCAAAAAAGGAGAGAATTATGCTGATGTCTTGGGAAGCTAAAGTGACATCTAATTATCTGATATGGGAGATTGTTCCAATTGAATTGCCTTGCTTTCAGATTGCACAGTAATTAATTTTTCTTTCTGGAACCAAGGTGTGTTTTCACCCTGCCCTTTCTACCCACTGTATCCGAGTGACCCTAAAATGATATTATCCCGAGTGCCATTAACCCCTGAATTTGACCACACTTTTCTACTGTCGCTGAGAAGTTCAAGACCTGTAACACCCTAGACGTGACTGCAGAGACAAAACATGTGACAGAACAAGAAGAAAAGAAAATTAACTGCCTGTTTTAAAACTCACATGTTAGTGTGAACTGAGTTGATGTTCTAGAGTCATCTGCCAAAAGTGCTATATCTCCAGTGTCTTCCCATTTGCATTCACGAATAGTAAGAGTGTGCCGCGTGCCAGAAACCGCAATAGTTGTTCTATCATTTGGTTTTAGCTCTTCTCCATTCTTTGTCCACCTGATATTCTTACAGCTGCTGTCCAATTCCACACAGAAAATGGCAGTGTCACTTTCTGGTACTGCAGTTTTCCTTGGAAGTTTCTTAACAATGTTACCTGTAAGAAAAAATGAACAAGGAAAAAATGTAAACATATACCTATGACTATAATCTGCAACATCTCCGTCCACCTGACCAAAGCAGATGTAGTCTATAAGAAGGACACTCAGATTTCTTGAAAATAAAGTTATTAGTCTGTCTTCAGTATAATTGCAGGTTTTTTCTTTCCACAGGTCAGTAAATAAAACTTTGTTTTATTTTCTTTATGCTAAAGAATGCACTGATTTTTTTTAATGTTTTCTAATATTGTTATATTCCTCTTGCTATATAATTAACTTTTTATGGATGGTAACTTCCTTGGAGCCGCTCGCTCTGCCACCATAACCTTGCCTGAAGTGCAGCGGAAATAACGGCCTAGATTTTCAGTGTGCCGTGAGGCGAGCTTTTAGGTGGGCGGGGGGCAAAAATCCCGAATTTGGGGGTCCCGACACCATCCCGCCCAAAACCCGCCTCCACGTAAGTTTCAGAGGAGGTGGGTACCCGCCCCGCACTGAGACCCGCCGACCCGAGGCGGGAAGGGATTAGTGCCAATTAACTGCCTGTTAACAGGTAGTTAACAGGCAGTTTTTAGCCTAATCCCTATTTTGAGGGGTGTCGTGTGGGATTCCCAACGGCTCCAAACCACGCCAGGTTAGAGCAGGTGGCCCGTCGGGTTGAAGGACTTGGAGGGGTCGCGATGTCGGTGTTCAGGTGAGTTATGGGTGCATGAGTGCAAAGGTAAGTGTGTTTGGTGTGTCTAAAGTGTGTAAAGAAGTTTAAATTACCTGTACTTACCTTAACAGCCTTTCTTTCTCTAGGTTTCGGGAGTCCATCACTCAGCCGGCACTGAAAGCAAAATGGCTGCGAGCTGTCAAAAGTGACAGCCTTCAGCTTTCATTGCCGGTGACAGTTCTAACTGAGTCTGTGTAGAAGGACTCAGGTTAGAAGTCAGACTGTCAGTGTTTGACAGCTTCAAACAGCTGTGAAACACTGATATTTCATCTGTCAAGACCCCTTGACAGATGAAATTTCAGTCTGTGACGTCACCTGTTGCCGGGTGGCCCTTAATTGGCCTGCTGAGCCCGCTGGGCGGGCTCAACAAGGTCAATCAAGGGAAAATCGCGTGGATTGGCCGGACATCGATGTAGGCGGGACTAAAACCCGAAAGTTGTAGCCCCGCCTCCTTCCCGACAGCTTAATGAAAATCGACCCCAACGTTTACACGCATAAATGGCGTTACCACCCCAATTCCAAGCATAGTTATAGTGGTGGAGCAGGGGAAGGTCCAAGGAATTTCCTAGCCATCGTACAGAACATATAAATTTAGGTCAGAACTTCCCATCAGCCACAAGTAATTATATAATGTGCTTAACTAGAACTTGATAATCCCTACTGGAAAAGAAAATGGACAAGGTAATCTGAAATTCAAACGCATCTTTGAATCGTCGAAAGTGAAGCAGAACAGGACTTCCACCCACCTTGAGGTAGTGGCACTGATCCCATTGCAATTTGCGGGGTCAGACAATTTACAAAGGCAGAAGCATCGCGGCTATGTAAAAAGCACCTCAGATACACTGGGATGAAGCCAGATAGACAGCAGCCATTTTGTACACAACATTCCACAAATAGCAATGAGATTGTCTATTTTTATCATCTCTTTTATTGGTGCTGTTGGACAAAGGTTAAATGTTACTTTTCTTTGAATAATGCCATGAGATCGTTAACATTCACGTGAACCATTGAAACAAGAGATGGGGTTTTGGTTTAATCTCTCATCCCAAGAATGGAGCCTCCAACAATGCAGTTCTGCTTTGGATTCTCAGCCTAGAAGGCTATGTACTCCAGCCCTGGAGCAGGCTTTGAACCAACATCCATCTAATTCAAAGGCAAGAGCACAACCAATAGAGCTAAACTAAACTGTAGAAGACTATACTGGGCTCTAGGGAAATAGCAGGCCAGTGGGATTAGTTTTGGATTGCTCTAGAAAAAGATCAGCACGGATACAATGAGCCAAATGGCCTCCTTATGTGCAGCAAGTTTCTCTTTTTCTATGAAAAGCAAGAACTACATATATTTGGCAATAAAACTAAAGCTATCAATTTGTAAGGAAAAAGTTAATCAGATGGTACTGCTATTGATTTCTGCTTAGATTAATTTCTTTATATTAACTGTGTCCAGTAACTTTTCAATTGTAGTTGATCTCACTAACAATCTAATTATCCCTTTGATATAAACAGATACTGTAGCTAACTTAACAAGACCATGAGAGATTAGAGGCTTGAGTGGGTGTGTAGACATCATGGCATCTTGTAGGCTATTCATCTTTCCAACTTCACAGGGAAGCGAGAGAGTGCATCATCTTTACGTTGGTTAGATGCATGCAAGTTGAATGTGGCAAGAGACATAAAACATCATTCTGCTATCTAGTCAATAGCAAGGCCATGGGGGCGATTTTCGACAGCTCCTTCAGGCGCTAATGAGCCTCAGCGATGGCTAAGATGAAGTCCTGAGCTGAAGCGCCGGTTTAGCCAGTGTTTAGCGCAAGATGCCATCTTGGTAAAGGAGTTGAAGCTTGCACTAGGAACAGCCGCCTGGAGGATCATTAAGGAGCTGATTGCCACTTAAATTGCCTGCTAGTAACACTTATTAAGGAGGTTGCACAGCATTTTGGTGGATAGCGCCTGACCAAACGCGCTTTCCTAACAGCGACCATCTGATTGGGAGTAAATAAGTCGTTGCTGAGGATTTCAAACATTACTTAAAGGTGTATCACCTTTTAATGTTCACTTGCTGCTAGAGGTTTGAAGAGGACTTTTGAAACACATCGGGAGACTTTCTGGGACACTTGTCAAGACTTCACCAACACTCGAGCAACATTTATTCCGTAAATTCTCTGAGGATTTCACCTAAAAATAGTAAGTGCTGTGCTACTTACCTTATTGGAGTCACCAGGAGAAGGGAGTGCTTGGTCATGGGTCCCCCTTGTTCTGCAGGAGGAATGACAGGAGGCCAGGCAGAGCAGCACCAGCTGCTGCAGGAGAGAAGGACAGCAGGGACAGGAGTACAAGGTGGACTCCTTCCCCCCTGCGGGTACAAGACATCCCTCCTCCTCTGGACCTCCTCCATCAGGGCCTCCAGTGCTGCGTCCGAGAACCTGTGCACCCTCACACGCAGTCCCTGAGCCATCCTGAAACCTGCCGACGTGTGTCAGCCAGCGCACTCCACACCTTCAGTGGAAGTGGGTGCATGGAGCCCACATATACTGCTCCACAAAATTTGTGTCTAATCAGCGCTTGAGTGCTAAACCTGCAGGTTTCTGTTTTAGCACTTCAGGCAAGTTCAAATTATGGTAATCAGCAATTACAACCAAAATTGCGTGCTAAAACCAGACTTTCAAACAGGCATGTCTTATTAGCACAGCACCCATTTAGTGCCTGTTTTCACCCTTTCACCAAAATAACCCCCTAAATGTTTTAACTATCAAGCTAAGAAGTGATCGTTCCAATTAATTCATGAAGCACAACACCTAATTGTGAAAGAATTGACTTTGTGTGTAAACGGCTACATACAAGAACAACCTTACAAAGGCTACATCTCTCAAAGGGATACAGCCTAGGGTGATAAGAAAGTAAGATCCTCGCAGTTTGTAGGAAGACATTTGATAATTGTCTTTAGTCTAATGATTTGATTGACAAATCAATCAGGGTGAAACTATACCAAAAGGGAGTTGCAAAACTAAAGTTATTGATATTGATTGGATTCTCCAGCGAACTCGCATGGTTTTGTTGTAAATTCTGCTGTCCAGTGAATGTTTAAATTGTCAATAATTATTATCATGTACTTAATAAATGTGACCGCCTACTCATAAATGTTGTGAACCCTATTATTTTGAGGAGTAACTTATAAGTAAGAGTACCCATCCTCTATCAGATTTGGGAACAGAATTCTTTGAACATAACATAAATAATGGATCCATTACTTCAAACGAGTTGGAAATATTTGGCTACTAATTTAAACCAAGAGTTTTAAGGTGTTTAGCATTCAAACACACCAATGCAATTAAGGCACTGCGTGAATCCTACCTTTTACTGTCAACTCTCCAACTGTTCTGCTGCCTTCTTTCATTTCACAGATGTAGACAGCATCGTCATCAGTAGTAACATTTTTGATAGTAAGTTTTCTAAGGGTGCCTTCCTCTTCTATTTTATATTTCGTGCTCTCAGCTATCTCAGTTTCCTCCAAGAACCAACTGGCCTGTACGGCAGGAATAGGAACTTCACACTGGAGGGTTGCTGTTTCCTTCTCCACAACTTCAACATCTTTCAGTTTGGTCTTAAAGGATATTCTTGGTTCTGGAATAGAACATAATCATAAACTTGAGAATTTTAGCATAGTTATTATTCATTATGCTTGACTTTTTCGTTACTAAAGTGGTATTCTTAGTTTTTAAAAACTTGGATTAAACAGAAAAAAGAGAAACTGTTGGAAATAAATAGTAGGCCATTCAGTATCTTTAAAGAGAAAAGAGATTATGATGTTTGGGTGAGTACCCTTCATCAGACTGGATTGAACAAAATGCTTACTAACAGCAACTGCATCATCCTTATTGGACATTATGAATAAAACAACTGAATCGAACAACAACAATTTACAATTGTATAGCACTTTTTAAAAAAACAATTTCCAAAACGTTTCACAGAAGCATAATGAAAGAAATGGGTGCCAAACTAAAGAAGAAGACTTTACAAGGAATGACCAAAAGCTTTTTCAAAGAGATGGGTTTTAAGGAGGTTCTTAGAGAGGAAAGTGGAGTGATGAAGGGGAATGCACAAGATGCCAGGGTCTAATGAACGGAGAGATCAGGCGGGAGTTGTATTGTTGGAGAATGTTACAGAAATAGGGATGGATAAGGGCGTGAAGGGACTTAAGTACAAGAGTGAGGCGGGGGAGCTGGAAGTCAATATGGGTCAGCAATGAAAAGGACTTGGTGCTGGAGAGGACACAGGCAGAAGAGTTTTGGATGAGCTGAAGTTTAAAGAGAGTGGAAGATGGGAGTGTGGTTAGAATAGCATTGGAATAGTGAAGTCTGCAGGTGACAAAGACATGGATGAGAGTTTCAGCATCAGATGGGCTAAGGTAGGGGCCCAGGCAGGTGATGATAGAGGTGGAATTAGGCAGTGTTTGCGACGGAAAGGATATGGAGTCAGAAGCTCTGATCAAGGTCGAATAGTATGCCTAGTTTGAGAACAGGCTGGTTCAGCCTGAGACAGTGGCTGGGGAGGGGACTGAAATTGCTGACAAGAGTATAGAGTTTGTGGTGGCAGACACAAACAATGGCTTCAGTCTTTCCAATGTTTAACTGCAGCTCAACCACAACTGGATATCGGACAAGTAACTTGACAACAGAGGGTAAGGTGGAGATGTAGAGCTGGGTATCATCAGCGAACATGTGGAGTCTGATTCCACGTCCACGACCAAGGACCAGATGTAGATGAGGGAACCAAGGATAGATCCTCAACTATATCAAAGAGAAAAGAAAGACTTGCATTTATATTGCACCTTTCACGACCACTGGACATCCCAAAGCACTTTACAGCCAATGAAGTACTTTTTTTTTTTTTAGGTGTAGTCACTGTTGTAATGTAGGAAAGGCTGCCGAGACATTGAGGAGGAGGACGAGGAGGGATAACGCACCACGATCACAGTCACAGAGGATGTCATTTGTGAATTTAGTTTGGGCCAAACCAAAACTAAAGGCAAAAACAGTAAAGAATAACTGCGCCACACTAGGCCATTCCACATTAGACATGGCCTGAATTTACTTTGGCGCGTTTAGGGCTTAAAAGCAGCATACCAGCAATTTTCTGGGTGAACTCTAAGGCAGAATATATTTCTACTACGTTTTTACCCTGTAATGTCTGTGCTGGAGTTCCCTTTCTGACCACTTTCTCAGGCTGAACGAAACTGTTTGCAATCTCAGTGTGCTAATCGACCCTAAGCTGAGCTCCCGAGTCGCTATCTTATCCATCACAAAGACCACCTACTTCTACCTCCATAACATCAATCTCCTATCCTGCACCCTCCTATCCCACACCATCATCCCTGTCCCTGCTGACCTACATTGGCTCCCGGACCCCCAACACCTCAAATTTAAAGTTCTCATCCTTATGTTTAAAATCCCTTCATAGGTTCAACCCTCTTTATCTCTATAATCTCCTCCAGCCGTGCAAAGCCACTCCCCCACAAACTCTGCATTCCTCTGACTGGCCTCTTGTGCATTCCTCCTCCCTTCACCCACCATTGGTGGCCATGCCTTTAGCTGCTTAGGCCCCATGCTCTGAAATTTCCTCCTTAAACCCCTCCGCCTCTCCACTTCTCTCTCCACCTTTGAGCCTCCTCAGGATCAGACTTGGAATAATAAGACCAAAAGAAGCATGACTGAGAGGGTGCTACAGAGAGCTCCAAGTTTTCAACTCCTCTGTGGAAGTTTTTTTGACCCAAATAAAGGAAAGGAGGGAGCAATTATTTCATGCCAAGCGAAGGAGGCCAAACAAAGGAATAGTCCAGCACAGTGGAAAAAGATCAATGCTACCGCTACCAACCCTTGCATAGCAATTCATTGCTGGAGAAAGTTCAATGACCCCCAGATTACCCAAGGTAACAGGAGGCGACTACACCTTATAACAATGCAATGCATCAGCTTGGCTCACTGGTAGCAATTTCATTTCTGAGGAAGCACTGTATTGTAGGAGATACTGTCTTTCAGATGAATGTTAAACTGAGGTTGCACCTGGTTATTCAAATGGGCATAAAATATCCCACAGGACTAACTGAAGAAAGCATTATGGCCCCACAGTTCAAATAGGGCCATTTACAACTGTGTTCCATCCCTGAGCCAGGACATGCTCCCAATAGTGTTAATAAACACCGACTCCGCCATAAATTGAAGTCAGTGGTTATTTAAATATCCATTGGCGTTTCAGTAGAACATCTCCCGTTTTACACAGTATTAGTGCTCAGTGGGGCGGGCTGACAATTAAGATTGCAGTATTTAAAAAGTCAAGAATAGCTGAAAATTGCAGCAGGTTGGGGAGCAGCAGGTAAGTAGCAGAGTGTTTGGCGCAGTGAGCTGACTGTCAGTTAGCTGTAATGGATGGTTCACGTGTAATGTGGGCCACTTTTAAAGCATGTCTTCAAGTGGAAGACCTGCACAGACACTCAAAAAAGGGAACAGGGCACTGGAAGAAGGCAGAAAAGAAGGGCACATAATTTCAATGATCTGACCTTCATGCTCCTGCTCTTGGATGAGATACAGCAAAAGAGAGAAAGACTAGTGGGTGCCCATGAGAGGGAACAAAGTACTCAATCTGACTTCCATTGTTGCTGGATGTCAAAGTTATTGCTTCCTCAAATTCCAGAACCAGATTTTTAGAAACATCTCAATCATTGTGGCCAAAGTGTTTTAAACAAAAGTGAGACTAACTAAACAATAGCCAAGCGATCACTTCTGGTGACACAATATTGTCCATATACCTTAATTTAAACATGTCTTTCTCTCTCTCAGCCTATATTTGTTAAAGTACTTCATTTAACCCTTTAGTGATTCTTTCCATGTCTTGAACAATAGTATCTTCATGGGCCAGACAAATCAGCACAGGTGCTGAGGTTAACATTTTCTTTAGTGACTGGAACAGCTTACTCACTGGCTGGAATCTACTTAAATGCCATTGCTGATAGCTGTCACTCTCTTAACCTCAACAGCTGCTGCCTGCTATATTCATCTTTTTTTCCTTCAAGGAAGCCTGACTATCTGAATTCAGATACAATGCCCCATTTCAAGACACTATGGACAACCATAATTGTACACAATTCCTTCAGGAGGTCCAGAATAGGGAAAAAAGGTACATTATAACATACAGGTCTTAAGTAGTTGTGCAGCAGCTGGTTGAAATCCACACTAAATATTGCATCACTACTTTAAATATCTCTGATGATTGGAAGAAGGTATGTGGGGAGAGTAGCAGAGTAGCCTAGCCTAAATAAGCTTGGAGGGAATTTTAACCTACCTTACTGCATTAAGCCTTACCACCCCATTCCTGCTAGGAGGGAGGGAGGGAAATACAGGGATAGAAATTTGTTTGGGCCTGTTTTTAGTGTCTGAAATAGGCGCCGCTCTCAGAGCGAGTGCCAGAAATCAGAGGCCCAAGGCTCGTCCATAGTTGGGCCTTGGGAGTCATCAGCATATGTGTGTTGAACTGTGGATGACAATCGGGCAGTTCACCGTTTTTAGGATGACCAATTTAGGCTGGCTGCCCTTAGAAATAATGAAAGGTTATGGTAGAGTGAATAAGGAAAGATTTAATTTTGAAAGTCTAAATCACAAAGAATAATCGTTTTGTAAATTTATTCTAGACTTCATGGGGTAGATTTTCGTGTGTACAGGTACACTATCCCTTATCCGAAAGCCTTGAGACCAGCTGAGTTTCGGTTTTCGGAATTTTTCGGATTTCAGAAGGTATTATTATAAAACTGGGAAATTTGTATTTAATATAAATTTTAAAAGTTCAGGCTACCTCTTGCGACTGTTCCGTGTCTCATTCCCCTTCCTGCTTCTCTGGAAAGCCAGATATCGGCTGACTCCTACTAAGCTGGCCCGCAAATCAGGTCGGGGGTCGGGTGGGGGGGGGGGGGGGGAGAAAAGAATATCGGACGGGCCGCGGTTCGGGTTGGGTTGGGTGGGGGGGGGGAGAAAAGAATATCGGACGGGCCGCTGTATTGTTGGGTTCACTCTCCCGGTACCTCCTTCACACTGCCCGGCTCGGCCTGCAATCTCCTACCCAGGAGGGAACTCTGTGACCCTCTGCCCTGCTCAGCGTAAGTCGTGCGCCACTCTGGTCATGTCGTGCGCACGACTTACGCTGAACGAAAAAACTTTTGGTTTTTAGAGGTTTTCGGTTTTCGGAAGTTCGGATAAAGGATAGTCTACCTGTAGTGTAAATTGGGCAAGCGGTGGGTTGGGTGTCCAAAGTAGTCGACGGAAACCATTATCGTGGCCAGGTCTAATACAAACGCAATCGGAGAGCTGCCAGCACTAATCACCCTCCCTGTAGCTGGCTCACCTATTGGAAGTACGGGAAATCCAGCATAGCTGCCCAATTGTTATTCACAGCCTGCAGCCCTTTAACTTTTATACTTTTCGATAGTGGACACCAATATTCTGGAATAGCATGCAGCATGACTTCAACCAGGGCTCCCAGATTCTCTGATGCAGCAGTGTAGGTGATCATACTCCAGGTAAGCAGCGTGAAAAAGGTCCTCTTCCCCTCCAATGGACGCCCTGATAAATTTCAGCAGCAACAACTTGCATTTATATAGCACCTTTAACGTAGTAAAACATCTCAAAGCACTTCACAGGAGCGCTATCAAACAAAATTTGACACCGAGTCATAAGGAGATATTAGGACAGGTGACCAATGACTTTGAGGTAGAGGTAGGTTTTAAGGAGAGTCTTAAAGGAGAAGAGAAAGATAGAGAGGCGGAGAGATTTAGCGAGGGAATTCTAGAATTTAGGGCCTAGGCAGCTGAAGGCACAGTCGCCAATGGTGGAGTGATGAAAACTGGGGATGCGCAAGAGGCCAGAGTTGGAGGAGCGCAGAGATCTTGAAAGGTTATAGGGCTAGAGGAGGTTACAGAGATAGGGAGAGGCAAAGCCATGGAAAGATTTGAAAAGATGAGCATTTTAAAAATCATGGGGTTGCCGGACCAAGAGCCAATGTAGATCAGCGAGCACAGGGGTAATGGGTGAACGGCAGCAGTGGAGAGAGCTGGCAGAGCAAGTAAATGCCACAAGTATTGTTCCTAGGACCTGGCTGTAGTGCAGGAAAAGGACTGAATGACCTTACCAGGAGTGCTAAGGTAAGGCATCCCATCACATCTCTCTTACTCTCTGCGCAATCCTGCACAACTCTACTTTAGCCCCAGAACTATCAATCATTCCCTCCTCTGCTTTTCATGCCTCTCCCTCTATCACAATGGGACAGTTCACTGTACCCTCCTTCTGCTTGCACTCGCACCCTCAGAAGATGCTGCTGCCCTTACAAAAACTTCCCCCTCTTGACCACACTCTATGCTAAGCAGCCTAATACTACCCCAAAACTCTTCAACAAAGCACACACTAACCCAGTTCCAATTTCTTACAGAAGCAGGCATACAACAGAAGGCAGACTTCAAGAATAGGAAGAGGTCCTACCTCTATACAGATCCTGACACCAATAGAAGAGGCTGTCGTTATCATTGGCAGGGTGAGGGCACACAGCACTGCAGATAGCAAAGATGAAGGCCATGCACAGCAAGGTGTTTGGGCAGCTACCTTTCCTTTTCTCCTTCTATCACACACAGTACAACAACCCTTGCTAGTACATACCAACTCTGGTCCCGCTCCCCTTTATCTCAGTCAATCACACATCTCGACCTTGCAGCCACAAAGACTGAGGGGGAGAACCCTCCCAAAGATGCACCGCCACTTGATCTCGTCCTTCCAAGCACCAGTACAGAGATCAGCAACCCTCGTAGTATAGCGAGTTATAGGAGAGTGTACTGAATGACTTACCAAGCACAAGCGAGCAGGAACTGCGGCTTTAGTTGGACCACGCATCTCCTACAGTGTTCTCTCTCACATATCAGTGTTATGCAGGAATTTGAAAACAAGGATACAGTTTTGGTGTCCATACTTAAGAAAAGACATACTTGCTCTCGAGTCAGTACAAAGAAGGTTCACTCGGTTAATCCCGGGGATGAGGGGATGGACATATGAGGAGAGGTTGAGTAGATTGGGACTCTACTCATTGGAGTTCAGAAGAATGAGAGGCGATCTTATTGAAACATATAAGATTGTGAAGGGGTTGGATCGGGTGGATGCGGGGAGGATGTTCCCGATGATGGGTGAAACTAGAACTAGGGGGCATAGTCTTAGAATAAGGGGCTGCTCTTTCAAAACTGAGATGAGGAGGAACTACTTCACTCAGAGGGTGGTAGGTCCATGGAATATGCTGCTCCAAAAAGCTGTAGAAGCTACATCATTACATAAATTTAAAACAGAAATAGACAGTTTCCTAGAAGTAAAGGGAATTAAGGGTTACGGGGAGCGGGCAGGAATTTGGACATGAGTCTAGGTTAGGATCGGTCATGGCCCTGTGGGTAGCAGAGCGGGCCCAGGGGCCGTGTAGCCTGATCCTGCTCCTATTTCGTGTGTCTAATTCTGTTAGTTTCAGGAGATAGTTCTGTGATAGAGATTGGCGGTTAGGATCAGATCAGCCATGATCTTATTGAATAGCGGAGCAGGCTCGAGGGGCCGATTGGCCTACTCCTGCTCCTATTTCTTATGTTCTTATGTTCTAATTTTAAAATCGAGGTGTTACCAGACCAGGAGCCAATGTAGGTCAGCGAGCACTGGGGTGATGGGTGAACGGGACTTGTAGCGCAGTTTGACCACCGAACATGGATTGCTGAGAGGGGTCATGAGCCGGGGTGCAGGGATAGCTCTTGACCCTCCTTGTAATGAGAAAGGATTAATTAGCAATCGTGCTGTGCGAGGCCCCTTAGGGAGGAGCGATCATAATATGATCGAATTCTTCATTAAAATGGAGAGTGAAGTAGTTGCCTCAGAGACTAGGGCCCTGAATTTAAATAAAGGAAACTACGATGGTATGAGGCACAAGTTGGCTAGGATGGATTGGGGAACGTTACTTAAAGGGTTGACGGTGGATAGGCAATGGGAAACATTTAAAGATCGCATGGATGAACTACAGAATTTGTTCATCCCAGTTTGGCATAAAAATAAAACAAAAAAAGGTGACTCAACCATGGCTAACAAGGGAAATTAGGGATAGCATAAGATCCAAGGAGAGGAGCCTGATATCGGTAGTGGGGGAAATGCTAGAGTCCATTATAAAAGATGTAATAGCAGAGCACTTGGAAAACAGTGACAGGATCGGACAAAGTCAACATGGATTCACAAAAGGTAAATCATGCTTGACTAATCTACTGGAATTTTTTGAGGATGTAACTGGTAGAATAGATATGGGAGAACCAGTGGATGTGGTGTATTTGGACTTTCAGAAGGCTTTCGATAAGGTCCCGCATAAGAGATTAGCGTGTAAAGTTAAAGCACATGTGATTGGGGGTAAGGTACTGACTTGGATAGAGAACTGGTTGGCAGACAAGAAGCAAAGAGTTGGAATAAACGGGTCTTTTTCCGAGTGGCAGGCAGTGACTAGCGGGGTACCGCAGGGATCGGTGCTAGGACCCCAGTTATTCTCAATATATATTAATGATCTAGACGAGGGAACTAGATGTAATATCTCCAAGTTTGCAGGCAACACAAAGCTGGGTGGGCGTGTGTGCTGTGAGGAGGATGCAGAGAAACTCCAGTATGATTTGGACAGGTTGAGTGATTGGGCAGATGCATGGCAAATGCAGTATAATGTGGATAAATGCGAGATTATCCACTTCTGTGGCAAAATCAGGAAGACAGATTATTATCTGAACAGCAATAGATTGGGTAAAGGGGAAGTGCAACGAGACCTGGGTGTCCTTGTGCACCAGTCGCTGAAGGTAAGCATGCAGGTGCAGCAGGTGGTTAAGAAGGCAAATGGTATGTTGGCCTTCATAGCGAGAGGATTCGAGTACTGGAGCAAGGATGTCTTGCTGCAGTTGTACAGGGCCTTGGTGAGACCACACCTTGAGTATTGTGTGCAGTTTTGGTCACCTTATCTGAGGAGGGATGTTCTTGCCATGCAGACAGTGCAGCGAAGATTCACCAGACTGATACCTGGGATGGCAGAAATGACGTATGAGGAGAGATTGGGTCGATTAGGCTTATATTCGCTAGAGTTTAGAAGAATGAGAGGGGATCGCATTGAAACTTATAAAATTCTAACAGAACTAGACAGACTAGATGCAGGAAGGATGTTCCCGATGGCGGGGGAGTCCAGCACCAGGGGTCACAATCTAAGGATAAGGGGTAAGCCATTTAGGACTGAAATGAGGAGGAATTTCTTCACCCAGAGAGTGGTGAACCTGTGGAATTCTCTGCCACACAGGGCAGTTGAGGCCAATTCATCTATATATATATAAAGCGGCTCTTCTGTCTGTCTGTCCCGATGTCTGTCTGTCTGTCCGTTCTCTATACGTTTGAAAGTTACAGAGCGTACCGACGCGCGCGTCGCCTCAAAAGAAAGCTTGCGATTCCGGACCGGTCATAGGCGTATTTACGTTTCAGCCGCACAAAAATCCCGCCCGCGGTATCCGAAAAACGTTCAGCCTTCCGCTCATTAGCGACCGTGTGACGTCGAGGTCGACCAATCGGACGGCGGGTTCCTTCCTACAGTTGAGTGTCGAGTGACTCGACGATTGACCAATCCTACGCTTCGGTGACCTGACCGGTCGACCAATCGGTGCGTGTGTGGGCGGGCCTTATCCTTCTGAACCGAGGTGAGTGGCCGCCATCTTGATTTTTCACGATTTTTTCCCCACACTTTCAGTGTGTTAGGGAAGTAAGGTAAATATTTGAATTATGTGTTAGGGAATTAATTAACAATTTATTTGAGTTTTATATTGTGTTTAGCAACCCCCCCCCCTCCTCCTCACCCTCGCGCAGGGGGGACTCGGGGCCTGAAGCTCAAAAAATTTCTCTCTCTCACTCTCTCTTTCTTCCCTCTCTCTCTCTCCTTCTCCTCTTCCCTCTCTCTCTCCTTCTCCTCTTCCCTCTCTCCTCTTCCCTCTCTCTCCTTCTCCTCTTCCCTCTCTGTCTCTCTCTACTTCCCCCTCTCAGGTTTCACGGTGTCGCGGACGGAGTGCGGGCGGGCCGCCCGAAGTTTCCCGCTCGCTAACGACCGCCAAGCCGCCCTTGCCTGCTCCCCGCGGGCCACCTCGCGCCGCCCGCACTGACCGCGCATGCGCCGCCCGCACTGACCGCACATGCGCCGCCCGCACATGCGCCGCCTGCACTGACCGCGCATGCGCCGCCCGCCCGCAGCGGCCGTCCATCAGCCGCGCGATACGCGGGGGACCTCAGCTCCGGTCCGTCCCAGCCTCAGAACCCGACCGCGCCTTAAGCGCTAGGCCCCGCACGGCCGCTATCACAACGGCACCGGACCTCAGGCGCTAGGCAGGGGGAGGGGCCGGAGAGAGGGACAGAGGGGAGTGGGGGAGCGGGGGAGGGTAGGTGTGGGGGTGGGGAGGGAGGGAGGGGAGGGGAGGGAGGGAGAGGAGGGGAGGGGAGGGAGAGGAGGGGAGGGGGAGAGTGGAGGGAGGGATAGGACAGGGAAAGGACATGACAGGGAGAGGGGGGACACACAGGGGCAGGGAGACCAAGCACCCCAAAATTGCCCTCGCAACGCGGGGCTCCCCAGCTAGTTAAATATATTCAAGAAGGAGTTGGATATATTTCTTGAGGCTAAAGGGATCAAGGGATATGGGGAGAAAGCAGGGACAGGGTACTGAATTTGGATGATCAGCCATGACCTCATTAAATGGCGGAGCGAGCTCGAGGGGCCGAATGGCCTACTCCTGCTCCTATCTTCTATGTTTCTATGACCCCAAACAGTTATCTTCTCATTTGCTGTGCAGCAGAAAGAGGGGTGGGAGGGGGCGGTGGAGGATTGGTGTGTAATTGTCAGGAAAGCAAGCACAAATGTGTGATGTGCTGTTTGTGATCACACACCAGTTGGACATTAATGCAGTGGAAGCTCTTGCAGTCCATGAAGGCACCGGGATCATCTAAAGGAGCCTGGAGGATGATGTAGGTGCCATCAATGATGCAATGGACTGGGCTGGGAGAAACCTGCAATCTGTGCAACTCACTGAGCCCTCTCTTGCTGCTTTTGGTTGTCCGTGGCAAAAGTGATAAAAGTGTTTGCATCAGTCACCTGATTAATGCAATCACAAACTGTAAACTGAATGATGTTACTGATAATGCCTGTGGTAGCCTGGTAGCAATCGGAGGCAAAGAAGTTCAAGGTCCAGTGAAGTGGACCGAAACAGGCAATGCTGTGGTAGCTGTGGCAGCTAGTTGCAGGACTCATTGCAGGAGGTGATATAACTCTGTCACAACCTCTCTGGAGAAGCGTAATCTCCTTATGCACTGCTCTATTGAGAACTGTAGGTATGTCGTCCTGGGCCTGTAAACTCTGTTGGGAGAATCAGGATTCCTTCAAGTAGCTTCCTTCTATTTGCTCTTCCTGCAGCTACAGCTCTTACAAACTCAATTTACCCACCTGTGATCCATATCCCTTAATACCCCCCTATCTAACAAAAACCTATCACTATCAGTCTTGAAAATGTCAATTGATGTAGCATACACAGCCTTTTCGGAGTGAGAGTTCCAGATTTCCACTACCCGTTGTGTAAAAAAGTGCTTCCTGATATCCTGAATGGCTTAGCTCTAGTTTTAAGATGGTGCCCCCTTGTTCTGGATTCCCTACAAGAGTAAATAGTTTCTTTATATGTACCCTATCAAATCCCTTTTCATTTTAAACACCTCAATTAGATCATCCATCAACCTTGTAAACTCAAGGGAATACAAACCACGTTTATGCAACAACTACCCTCATAATTTAACCCTTGTCCTGGTATAATTCTGGTCAATCTACACTGTACATCTTCCAATCCCAGTATTTCCTTCCTGATGTGTGGTTCCCAATACTGAATGCAGTACTCCAGATGGTGTCTGACCAAGGCTATACAACTGAAGCACAGCTTCCTCCCCTTTGTTTTCCAGCCCCTTGACATAAAGGCCAATATATTGAATTACTTTTTGTACCTGTGCACTAGATGTTGGCGATTTATGTACATGGACACCCAAATCCCTTTACTCCTCCACAGTTCCTAGTCTCTCGCCATTATGAAAATATTCCAATTTGATCCAAAGTGAATAACTTCACACTTTCCTATAATCGAATTCAATCTGCCAGTTTTGCCCACTAACATGCCCATGTCCCTTTGTACCTTCCTGCTCCTATTAACACAACTTATGTGTCTCCTAACTTGGTGTCATCTGCGAACTTGGATATACGACTCTCTATTCCTTCATCCAAGTCATTGATATATCTGGTGAAAAGCTGAGGTCCCAGTACAGATCCCTGGGGAATACCACTAGTCACATCCTGCCAATCAGAGTACATTCCCTTTATCCTTACTCTCGGTCTGTATACGAGGGAGTACATACCAGAATATTAGGCATACAGAACAGCACCAATAACCAACCCATGTCACAAGGTTACCTACAATTCTGTGCACTATTATTTTTGTTAATAAACTCTTGTACGGAACCTCATCAAATGCTTTCTGGAAGTCTGATCTCCCCTCATGACCTCTCCGCATTCATCTTGTCTATTCCCACCAAACTGCTGACCACCCAACTACCTTTTCTGGCTCCCATGTTAGCTGACATTGTTAACGGTTCTCCCTCCTCAGATACTCTCCCTCAAATCTGCCGTCGTCACCCTTCTCCTCAAAAAACCAACCCTTGACCTTGCAAACGACCTCCCTTTTCTCTCCAAAGTCCTTGAACATGTTGTCACCTCCTAAATCTGTGCCCATCTTTCCCGCAACTCCATGTTTGAATCCCTCCAGTCAGGTTTCCGCCCCGCCACAGTACCAAAACAGCTCTTATCAAAGTCACAAATGACATCCTTTGTGACTGCGACAAAGGTAAACTATCCCTCCTCGTTCTTCTTGACTTGTCTGCAGCCTTTGACACGGTTGACCACTCCATCCTCCTTCATCGCCTCTCCACCGTCATCCAGTTGGGTGGGACTGCACTCGCCTGGTTCCATTCTTATCTGTCTAATCGTAGCCAGGGAATCACCTGCAACGGCTTCTCTTCCCACTCCCGCATCATTACCTCTGGTGTCTTCCATTGGTGACAACATCAGAAAACACAGCGTCAGTTTCCACATGTACGCTGACGACACCCAGCTCTACCTCACCACCACTTCTCTTGACACCTCCAGGGTCTCTAAATTGTCAGACTGCTTGTCCGACATCCAGTTCTGCATGAGCAGAAATTTACTCCAATTAAATATTGGGAAGATCGAAGCCATTGTTTTCATTCCCCACCACAAACTCCGTTCCCTAGCCGCTGACTCCATGCCTCTCCCTAACATCTGTCTGAGGCTGAACCACACTGTTCGCAACCTTGGTGTCATATTTGACCCTGAAATGAGCTTCCGACCACCATAACATCGCCCATCTCCACCCTTGCCTCAGCTCATCCACTGCTGAAACCCTCATCAATGCCTTTATGTGAGCTTCCAACCACATACCCGCAACATACTTAAGACCACCTATTTTCACCTCTATAACACCACCTGTCTCCGCCCTTGCCTCAGCTCATCCGCTGCTGAAACCCTCATCCATGCCTTTGTTACCTCTAGACCTGACTATTCCAACGCACTCCTGGCTGGCCTCCCACGTTCTACTCTACATAAACTTGAGGTCATCCAAAACTCGGCTGCCCATGTCCAAACTCGCACCAAGACCCGTTCACCCATCACCCCTGTGCTCGCTGACCTACACTGGCTCCTGGTTAAGCAACGTCTCAATTTCAAAATTCTCATCCTTGTTTTCAAATCCCTCCATGGCCTCGCCCCTCCCTATCTCTGTAATCTCCTCCAGCCCCACAACCCCCAGAGATATCTGCACTCCTCTAATTCTGCCCTCTTGACCATCCCTGATTATAATCACTCAACCTTTGGTGGCCGTGCCTTCTGTTGCCTAGGCCCTAAGCTCTGGAATTCCCTCCCTAAATATCTCCGCCTCTCTATCTCTCTTTCCTCCTTTAAGACGCTCCTTAAAACCTACCTCTTATAATACTCCTGTGACACGCCTTGGGACGTTTTACTATGTTAAAAGCGCTATATGAATACAAGTTGCTGTTGTCCATATAGGCAACATCCAAAAACACTCCCTTATCCACCATGTTAGTGGCCTCCTCAAAAGATTGAACTATCCTGCACAAATCCAGCATTTCACCTGATAGCAGTTGAGAATCTCTTAAAATATCACTGGAAATGGCCAACCCCAACTTATACCACCCATAATTTGTGGTGGGGTCACAAATTAGCAGTTGGGTCTTGACAACATTTATTTGCATATAATGATTTGGCTCCTGCCTGTTTCCAGTGGTAGCTCTGGCCACCTAAATCAAAGTCCACCTGAAAATCACAACGGGTGGACAACGGGCAGACAACCAGCGATAAGTTCTCTGGCCCACATAATTCTGGTCGCACTATTGCCCTATTTTTAGGTGTAAAGATAGCAAGATGAAAATCACATCCATGGGTTCTACCAAATAATGTGCTAGCTGACATAACTATTATTTTTAGCACCACTGATTTAGATGAAATGTGAAAGCTTAGTTGTAATACATTGGGCCATAATTTGCTGTGACAGGGCATCTAACAGCATATGCCATTAGACAGACTTCCTCTTGCACATTTAGGTTTTTTAAATTTTTGCATGCCAAGTTGCTGAAAGTGCACAGCACCGTGGTACAGGGAGCCATTCAAGTGGGGGGAGTAAAAAGAAATGTTGTAGTGATAGGGGACAGTATAGTTAGGGGGATAGATACTGTTCTCTGCAGCCGAGAGCGTGAGTCCCGAAGGTTGTGTTGCCTGCCCAGTGCCAGGGTTAAGGACATCTCCTCTGGGCTGAAGAGGAACTTGGAGTGGGAGGGGGAGGACCCAGTTGTCATGGTACACAAAGAAAGAGGTTCTGCTGAGAGAGTATGAGCAGCTAGGGGCTAAATTAAAAAGCAGAACCACAAAGGTAATAATATCTGGATTACTACCTGAGCCACGTGCGAATTTGCATAGGGTAAATAAGATCAGAGAAATGAACGAGTGGCTCAAAGACCGGTGTGGGAGAAATGGGTTTCGATATGTGGGGCACTGGCACCAGTACTGGGATAAAAGGGAGCTGTTCCGTTTGGACGGGCTTCGCTTGAACCATGCTGGGGCTAGAGTCCTGGCGAATTGAATAACTAGGGCTGTAGAGAGGGCTTTAAACTAAAAATAGTGGGGGTGGAGCGGGAGGGAGGATCCAGGTGAGCAGGAATTTAAAAAATCATTGAGAAATTAGAAAACAATAGAGCAAGATAGAAATGGGGGAAATAATAGCCAGAGTGTGACAGGAAGGGACAGAATGTTTAAAAATAAGAGTGCAACAGAAAATGGGGCCAAAACAAGGAGAAATGGTAAAAAGACAAAGTTAAAAGCTCTATATCTGAATGCACGCAGCATTCGTAACAAGATAGATGAGTTGACGGCACAAATAGATACAAATGGGTATGACCTGATCGCCATTACAGAGACGTGGTTGCAAGGTGGCCAGGACTGGGAACTGAATATTCCAGGGTATCTGACAATTTGGAAGGACAGACAGAAAGGAAAGGGAGGTGAGGTGGCTTTGTTGGTAAAGGATGGGATCAGTGCAGTGGTGAGAAGTGATATTGGATCAGAAGATCAAGATGTAGAATCGGTTTGGGTGGAAATAAAAAATAACAAAGGGAAAAAGTCTCTGGTGGGCGTAGTCTACAGGCCTCCGAACAGTAGCAATGCTGTTGGACAGAGTATAAATCAACAAATAATGGAGGCCTGTAAAAAAAGGTACAGTAATAATCATGGGTGATTTTAATCTCCATATTGATTGGACAAATCAAATTGGCCATGGTAGTCTTGAGGAGGAGTTCATAGAGTGCATCCGGGATGGTTTCCTAGAACAGTATGTAATGGAACCAACCAGGGAGCAGGTTATCTTGGATCTGGTACTGTGTAATGAAACAGAATTAATAAATGATCTCATAGTAAAGGATCCTCCAGAAAAGAGTGATCATAGCATTGTTGAATTTCAAATTCAGTTGGAGGGTAAGAAGTTGTATCCCAAACCAGTGTCCTGATCTTAAACAAAGGCAATTACAATGGCATGAGGGCAGAACTGGCTAAAGTGGACTGGAAACATAAATTAAAGGGTAAGACAGTTGAAATGCAGTGGCAGACATTTAAGGAGATATTTCATAACTCTCAACAAAAATATATTCCAGTGAGAAAGAAAGATTTTAAGAGAAGGGAGCACCATCCGTGGCTAACTAAGTAAAGGATGGTATCAAATTGAAAATGAAGGCATACAATGTTGCCAAGATTGATGGGAGACCAGAGGATTGGGAAATTTTTAAAAACCTGCAAAGGATGACGAAAAAAATAAGAGAGAGAGATGAATTATGAGAGGAACTAAAGACAATCACTATCACTAGGGAAATAGTACTTGGTAAAATAATGGGACTAAAAGACGACAAGTCCCCTGGACCAGATGGCCTGCATCCCAGGGTCTTAAAAGAAGTGGCTGCAGAGATAGTGGATGCATTGGTTGCATTATACCAAAATTCCCTGGACTCTGGAGAGGTCCCAGCGGATTGGAAAACCGCAAATGTAACACCCCTATTTAAGAAAGGAGGGAGACAGAAAGCAGGGAACTATAGATCATTTAGCCGAACATCTGTCATTGGGAAAATGCTGGAGTCCTTCATTAAGGAAGCAGTAGCAAGGCATTTGGAAAATCATAATGCAGTCAAGCAGAGTCAGCATGGTTTTATGAAAGGGAAATCATGTTTAACAAATTTGCTGGAGTTCTTTGAGGATGTAACGAGCAGGGTGGACAAAGGTGAACCAGTAGATGTGGTGTATTTGGATTTCCAGAAGGCATTCGATAAGGTGCCATATAAAAGGTTACTGCATAAGGTAAGAGCTCACGGAATTGGGGGTAATATACTAGCATGGATAGAGAATTGGCTAACTAACAGAAAGCAGGAGAGTCAGGATAAATGGGTCATTTTCCGGTTGGCAAACGGAAACTAGTGGGGTGCCACAGGGATCGGTGCTGGGGCTTCAACTATTTACAATCTACATTAATAACTTGAATGAAGGGACCGAGTGTAATGTAGCCAAGTTTGCGGATGATACAAAGATGGGTGGGAAAGCAAGTTGTGCAGAGGACTCAAAGAACCTACAAAGGAATATAGACAGGCTAAGTGAATGGGCAAACATTTGGCAGGAAAGTGGGAGGTTATACACTTTGTCAGGAAAAATAAAAAAGCAAATTATTACTTAAATGGGGAGAGATTACAAAATGCTACAGTTTAGAGGGACCTGGGGGTCCTTGTGCATGAAACACAAAAAGTTAGCATGCAGGTACAGCAAGAAATCAAAAAGGCAAATTGAATGTTGGCCTTTATTTCAAGGGAGTTGGAGTATAAAAACAGGGAAGTTCTGCTACAACTGTACAGGGTATTGGTGAGGCCACACCTTGAGTACTGCATACAGTTTTGGTCTCCTTATTTAAGGAAGGATATACTTGCATTGGAGGCAGTTCAGAGATGATTCACTAGGTTAATTCCAGAGATGAGGAGGTTGACTTATGAGGAAAGGTTGAGCAGGCTAGGCCTATACTCATTGGAATTTAGAAGAATGAGAGGTGATCTTATTGAAACATATTGCACCTGGGCAGGACCGGGACCGATGCCCTAGGGGGAGTGTTTGCTAGTGCTGTTGGGGAGGGTTTAAACTAAAATGGCAGGGGGTTGGGAAACTGTGCAGGGAGACAGAGGAATGGGAAACAAGGATAGAAGCAAAAGACAGGAAGGAGAAAAGCAAAAGTGGCAGGCAGAGAAGTCAAGGGTTTAAGTCAAACATGGCCACAGTAAATAATAGTTCTAAAAGGTCTAAGAGTGTGTTAAAAAAACCAAGCCTGAAGGCTTTGTGTCTTAATGCGAGGAGCATTCGTAATACAGTGGATGAATTAGCTACGCAAGTAGATGTAAATGGATATGATATGATTGGAATTATGGAAACATGGCTCCAGGGTGACCAAGGCTGGGAACTCAACATCCAGGGGTATTCAATATTCAAGAAAGACAGGCAAAAAGGACGAGGTGGGGTAGCATTGCTGGTTAAAGAGATTAACACAATAGTAAGGAAGGATATTAGCTCTGATGATGTGGAATCTGTATGGGTAGAGCTGAGAAATACCATGGGGCAGAAAACGTTAGTTGGAGTTGTATACAGACCCCCCAAACAGTAATGCCGAGGTTGGGGGGGGGCATTAAACGGGAAATTAGAGACACGTGCAATAAGGGCACAGCAGTTATCATGGGTGACTTTAATCTACATATAGATTGGGCTAAGCAAATTAGTAACAATACTGTGGAGGAGGAATTGCTGGAGTGTATACGGGATGGTTTCCTGGACCAATACGTTGAGGAACCAACTAGAGACCAGGCCATCTTAGACTGGGTATTATGTAATGAGAAAGGATTCATTAGTAATCTTGTTGTGCGAGGCCCCTTGGGGCGGAGCGATCATAATATGATCGAATTCTTCATTAAGATGGAGAGTGAAATATTTGACTCAGAGACTAGGGTCCTGAATTTAAATAAAGGAAACTACGATGGTATGAGGCGTGAGTTGGGTAGGCTGGATTAGGGAATGTTAATTAAAGGGTTGACGATGGATAGGCAATGGCAAACATTTAAAGATCGCATGGATGAACTACAGAATTTGTTCATCCCTGTTTGGCATAAAAATAAAACAAAAAAGGTGACTCAACCGTGGCTAACAAGGGAAATTAGGGATAGCATAAGATCCAAGGAGAGGACATATAAATTGGCTGGAAAAAGCAGCAAACCTGAGGATTGGGAGCAGTTTAGCATTCAGCAAAGGAGGACAAAGGGATTAATTAAGAAGGAAAATAGAGTATGAGAGTAAGCTTGCAGGCAACATAAAAACTGAACGTAAAAGCTTCTATAGATATATGAAGAGAAAAAGATTGGTGAAGTCAAGCATAGGCCCCTTGCAGTCAGAATCAGGGGAATTTATAATGGGGAACAAAGAAATGGCAGACCAATTAAATACATACTTTGGTTCTGTCTTCACAAAGGAGGACACAAATATCCTCCCAGGGATGTCGGGGAACATAGGGTCTAATGAGAGGGAGGAGCTGAATGAAATCAGTATTTGTAGGGAAATGGTGTTAAGGAAATTGACGGGATTGAAGGCCGATAAATCCCCAGGGCCTGATCATCTACATCCTAGGGTACTTAAGGAAGTGGCCCTAGAAATAGTAGATGCATTGCTGGTCATCTTCCAACATTCTATAGATTCTGGAACAATTGCCATGGATTGGAGGTTAGCTAATGTAACCCCACTATTCAAAAAAGGTGGCAGAGAGAAAACGGGGAATTACAGACCGGTAAGCCTGACATCGGTAGTGGGGAAAATGCTAGAGTCCATTATAAAAGATGTAATAGCAGAGCACTTGGAAAACAGTGACAGGATCGGACAAAGTCAACATGGATTTACAAAAGGTAAATCATGCTTGACTAATCTACTGGAATTTTTTGAGGATGTAACTGGTAGAATAGATTAGGGAGAACCAGTGGATGTGGTGTATTTTGGACTTTCAGAAGGCTTTCGATAAGGTCCCACATAAGAGATTAGCGTGTAAAGTTAAAGCGCATGGGATTGGGGGCAAGGTACTGACTTGGATAGAGAACTGGCTGGTAGACAGGAAGCAAAGAGTTGGAATAAACGGCTCTTTTTCAGAGTGACAGGCAGTGACTAGTGGGGTACCGCAGGGATCGGTGCTAGGACCCCAGCTATTCACAATATATATTAATGATCTAGACGAGGGAGCTAGATGTAATATCTCCAAGTTTGCAGACAACACAAAGCTGGGTGGGCGTGTGTGCTGTGAGGAGGATGCCGAGAAACTCCAGTATGATTTGGACAGGTTGGGTGATTATACTGCATCTGCCATGCATCTGCCCAATGTGGGTAAATGAGAGGTTATCCACTTTGGTGGCAAAAACAGGAAGGCAGCTTATTATCTGAACGGCAATAGATGGGAGAAAGGGAAGTGCAACGAGACCTGGGTGTCCTTGTTCACCAGTCGCTGAAGGTAAGCATGCAGGTGCAGCAGGCGGTTAAGAAGACAAATGGTATGTTGGCCTTCGTAGCGAGAGGATTCGAGTACAGGAACAAGGATGTCTTGCTGCAGTTGTACAGGGCCTTGGTGAGACCACACCTTGAGTACTGTGTGCAGTTGTGGTCGCCTTATCTGAGGAAGGATGTTCTTGCCATGGAGGGAGTGCAGCGAAGATTCACCAGATACCTGGGATGGCAGGAATGACATATGAGGAGAGATTGGGTCGATTAGGCTTGTACTCACTGGAGTTTAGAAGAATGAGAAGGGATCCCATTGAAACTTATAAAATTATAACAGGACTAGACAGACTAGATGCAGGAAGGATGTTCCGGATGGCGGGGGAATCCAGAACCAGGGGTCACAATCTAAAGGTAAGGGGTAAGCCATTTAGGACAGAGATGAGGAGGAATTTCTTCACCCAGAGAGTGGTGAACCTGTGGAATTCTCTACCACAGAAGGCAGTTGAGGCCAATTCATTAAGTATATTCAAGAAGGAGTTAGATATATTTCTTAAGGCTAAAGGGATTGAGGGATATGGGGAGAAAGCAGGGACAGGGTACTGAATTTGGATGATCAGCCATGATCTCATTGAATGGCGGAGCAGGCTCGAGGGGCCGAATGGCCTACGCCTGCTCCTATCTTCTATGTTTCTATACTGAGGGGGCTCGACAAGGTAGATGCAGAGAGGATGTTTCCCCTCGTGGGGAAATCTAGAACTCGGGGGCACAGTTATAGAATAAAGGATCACCCTTTTAGAACTGAGATGAGGAGGAATTTCTTCTCAGAGGGTTGTAAATCTGTGGAATTCTCTGCCCCAGAGAGCTGTGGAGGCTGGGTCATTAAATACATTTAAGTTGGAGATAGACAGATTTTTGCAAGATAAGGGAATGAAGGGTTATGGGGAGCGGGCGGGGAAGTGGCTTTGAGCCCAAGATCAGCCATGATCTTATTGAATGGCGGAGCAGGCTCGAGGGGCCAAGTGGCCTAGTCCTGCTCCTATTTCTTATGTTCTTGTGTGCGAGGTGACAACATTGCAACACGGGAAACTGGGCATCTGGGATCTGAGTGAACAGGGCAAACAACTGTGTATCTCCTTAACCAATCAGATTGAAGGAGTGTGAAATTAACAGCGCAAGTACTGAGAAGGAAGCAAAAATTAGAGTGGGTGAATTCAATGTCAAATCATATACAGAAAGAGAAATAAAGAGAAAGAAAGATTTGATTATGAGAGACAGAAAAAAAAAGTAAAAACCATTTAATTTTAAATTTGACATTCTTAAAATCTCCAACAAAACCTGAAGGAATGAGACTCCATGCTTGTAATTTTAAGTTTCAGTGTCAGAGAGCTTGACTGGCAGTAATTAATACTTGTCACGTCGTTAAAAGGGTACTTAGACTGAGACGGACAAGGGGAGGAAGGAACAAAAGGGACAGTCTGTGCTAGAATGGAAGGCAGGAGAGATTAAATGTTGCAAATGGGGATGGCAGAATCATCAACAGCTGCCGCCTGAAAAAATAGGTACAGGGGTTATAGTCTGAAATTGTTGAACTCAATGTTGAGTCCAGAAAACTGTAAAGTGCCTAATCGAAAGATGAGGTGCTGTTCCTCGAGCTTACGTTGAGCTTCATTGGAACAGTGCAAGAGGCCGAGGACAGAGAGGTCAGAGTGGGAGTGGAGCGGAGAATTAAAATGACAAGTGACTGGAAGCTCAGGGTCACCCTTACGGACTGAACAGAGGTGTTCCGCAAAGCGGTCGCCCAATCTGCGTTTGGTCTCCCCAATGTAGAGGCGACCGCATCGTGAGCAGCGAATACAGTATACCAAATTGCAAGAAGTACAAGTAAATCGCTGTTTCACCTGGAAGGAGTGTTTGGAGCCCTGGACACTTGCTTAGAACCTGTTACATCTCTAACTTTTTCCAGTTCTGATGAAGGGTCACAAACCTGAAACGTTAACTCTGTTTCTCTCTCCACGGATGCTGCCTGACCTGCTGAGTGTTTCCAGCATTTTCTGTTGTTATTTCAGATTTCCAGCATCCGCAATATTTTGCTATTGAGTGTCGAGCTTAGTTCATATCCACACGCCTTTCAATGTATTTCAATGGTAAGGCAAACAGTGAGATGCTATTTTCGTGAAGCTAACAGCAAAGCGACGCAACTCGGACACAAACTTTTGGATTTACGAGTTTAACCTCGCATCTGCCCTCGCCTGAAGTTGTTGTAGCATTTGCGCATAAATAACAGCGAGCGCTATTAACCTCGTCATCATTTTAACTGCAAACTATGAGCCAATGTACCAAAACATTACAATGCTTCATTGCTATTTTCACGTACACACAAAAAACTTCTTGTTAGCGAATGGCAATAGCTGTTCGCATTTTCATAGTCCTACTCTAGGGA
Organism: Somniosus microcephalus; assembly: GCF_052327205.1. NCBI lineage: Eukaryota > Metazoa > Chordata > Chondrichthyes > Squaliformes > Somniosidae > Somniosus > Somniosus microcephalus. Next base: position 24,599,683 of record NC_140991.1, on the reverse strand, counting down.
CTAATTTCCTTTGGTAGTGCACTGGTTTGCAAAAAAATTATTTCTGGATTATTTTAATATACAGTTGTTAACCGCTTTATCTTATTGTGTTAACTAATGCACTGTGCGTTTTTACATAAAACACGATAGATTCAATACCCAAACAAAAACACTTCTTTTTAAAAGCACTTTTCAATTAAAAGTAAAAAAGGTTCTAATAAGTAATCTTCTGTTTACAAACACAACCAAAACGTTCAACCATTCATCTACCACCATTTCTTAAAATGAAATTACCAACCCTGTAGCTTTTAACTGACAAAAATATAGGTATTTTGGGATACGTGTTACTTAAAATATATTGTCAAGCTCAGAATATAAACTCCTGGCCCCACGTCTAATACAGTAGCCACAAATTCTGACAACCATTCACCCAATGGAAAATAATTATTAATAATTCAAACAGCTAAACATTTGAAGCACGGTTATGAAACAAACTAGTTTTATTGTTCCCCTTTCTCAAATTAGAAGTCACACAATAAAAATAATTTCACCGTGCATGGCAGTTCTAATATTGTGCATCTGCAGTGTAGCAAACCATTGAAATTACCTTCACTTACTCCAATTAGGAAGAGATTAACTACATAGACAAGGAGTGTCCAAATGTTTTATCCCATTTACTTTTGTTTCTTAATTGATCTGGAATTCAATTTGCAACACATTTCTATTGGAAACAATTTAAAAAATTCAGTATGACAACAGATACCAAATATTATTGTGATACAGACTCCTTGAGCTTGCCAAATATCTCAGGCATTCACGGAAGCAAAGTGTCATCACAGACTAAAATACAATTACTGTACAATTAAAATTAGAACATTTTATGCAGGTATTAATGCTTGGGGGAAAATATTCTCTAACTGTAGGCAGAGGATAAAACTGGTGATTAACTGAACTGATTAATTTCAATAAATGGCCCTTTTGAACTATTTCTTGGCAGACCTAAAGATTTACTGTTTCAAAGCAAATAGAGGAATGACGTTCCATTTGAGCGCTTCTGGCACAAGCCGGGAGTGCATACCAGAATATTAGGCACGCAATCCATCTAATTTTCCGTCCATTTAAATGAATGGATGGAAAATCAGGTAGGCTGTGCAATGGGTTCATTCTCCTCTGTGCCCAATATTGCAATATGATTTTTAGCATGCGATACTCTACATCAGCAGTGCAAAAGCAGACAATTTACTCCTATGTTCCCATGAGAGTTTTCAGCAAAAAATTAAAACTTATTCATTTTAAGATCTGATACATACAAACATTACTATAATTACTTTCAATTAAAGCACTAATTATATTCAATGCTGACGTCACAAATTTAATTCTTCAGTGATTACAGGAAACTTTGTGATATCCGGCACCGACGGGATCGAGCTGTTGCCGTCCCATCAAAACTGCCGGACAAACCAGCGCTAATGTTAAAACATACGGAGCTTTTGAGCTCCATATCTAGCAACAAACCCTGTTAGAGTCATAGAGTCATACAGCACAGAAAGAGGCCCTTCGGCCCATCATGTCTGCGCCATCCATCAAGCCCTGTCCAATCTAATCCCATTTTCCAGCATTTGGTCCATAGCCTTGTATGCAATGGCATTTCAAGTGCTCATCCAAATGCTTCTTGAATGTTGTGAGGGTTCCTGCCTCTACCACCCTTTCAGGCAGTGAGTTCCAGACTCCAACCACCCTCTGGGTGAAAAAGTTCCTCCTCAAATCCCCTCTAAACCTCCTGCCCCTTACCTTGAATCTATGCCCCCTTGTTATTGACCCCCCTACTAAGGGGAAAAGTTCCTCTTTATCTACCCTATCTATGCCCCTCATCATTTTGTACACTTCAATCAGGTCCCCCCTCAGCCTTCTTTGCTCCAAGGAAAACAACCCCAGCCTGTTTAGTCTTTCTTCATAGCTGAGGCGCTCCATCCCAGGTAACATCCTGGTGAATCTTCTCTGCACCCTCTCCAAAGCAATCACATCCTTCCTATAGTGAGGCGACCAGAACTGCACACAGTACTCCAGCTGTGGCCTCACCAGCGTTTTGTACAGCTCCATCATAACCTCCCTGCTCTTATATTCTATGCCTCGGCTAATGAAGGCAAGTATCCCATATGCCTTTTTAACCACCTTATCTACCTGTTCCGCTGCCTTCAGGGATCTATGTACATGTACACCAAGGTCCCTCTGACCCTCTGTACTTCCTAGGGTCCTACCACTCATTGTGTATTCCCTTGCCTTATTTGTCCACCCAAAATGCATCACCTCGCACTTTTCAGGGTTAAATTCCATTTGCCACTTTTCCGCCCATCTGACCAACCCGTTTATATCGTCCTGTAGCCTGAGGCTTTCCTCCTCGCAATTTACCACCCCACCAATTGTCGTGTCATCTGCGAACTTACTGATCATACCTTTTACATTCTCATCCAAATCATTTATGTAGATCACAAACAGCAAGGGACCCAGCACCGATCCCTGAGGTACCCCACTGGACACAGGCTTCCAGTCACAAAAGCAACCTTCGACCATCACCCTCTGCCTCCTGCCACTCAGCCAGTTTTGGATCCAACATGCCAAGGCACCCTGGATCCCATGGGCTCTTACCTTCTTGACCAGTCTCCTATGCGGGACTTTGTCAAAAGCCTTACTGAAGTCCATGTATACCACATCCACACACCTAGTCACCCCCTCGAAAAATTCAATCAGATTGGTCAGACATGATTTACCCTTGACAAAGCCATGCTGACTGTCCCCGATTAATCCTTGCCTCTCCAAGTGGAGACTAATTTTGTCCCTCAGAATTTTTTCCAATAATTTCCCTACCACAGATGTTAGGCTCACTGGCCTGTAATTCCCTGGTTTATCCCTGCTACCCTTCTTGAATAATGGTACTACGTTAGCTGTTCTCCAGTCCTCTGGTACATCCCCTGTGGCCAGAGAGGTTCTGAAAATTTGTGTTTTTTTGCTTAGCAACAGCTTCTAAACAGTCGGCCGTAGCTTGCAAGCGTCTCTGTAGCTAAGCAACAGCTTCAGCTAGACCTTGCAGAGCCTGACTGGTGAAAAAAAAAGCAATGAAAAGGAAAAAAACTTACTGAACCGACTCCTGAATTTTGCCGGTGGATCGAGCATTCCGGACAGTTAACCTCCGGATAAACCAAAGTTTCCTGTATTTTGTAAGTAATGTTTTTAAATAAACACTTTTTTTTTTTAAAGGCTAGTTTGTGGTCGTAAAAATAATCCTGCTTCATTTCATGGGTTTATAACATCCGAACCCTTCTGAGTCAAAAGTGCATCTTTTTCATAAATTATTCCTAAAACTCTTTTTCCTACATGTATGTTTTTTGGGAAGGATAAAGGATGACATTTGGAGTACAGGGGTAAGCATTGGAAATCTTCCTTGAGAGAGGACACTTCCTCCCGCATATTAGTTCGGGACACAATACTATTTTTTTGGTCATGGAACACTGGGAACCAAAGCAAAGAACTTTTTAATTCTTTCCTTTTTTAACCCCTTTTCTGTTATTGAGTTACACGGCAGGAAAATACTGGGCTTTAGTCAGAATTATATTGAAAATTCTGTTCCAGCGTTTATACATGCTATACATTTTACAAGCATCTGGATGTACCCTGATCAACTGTACTGGCTTCCGACTCTAGTGTTGTGTGCAAACCTCCCAAATCCATTGCTCCAGGCAAAACCATGGAGCAGTCGAATTAGGAAATTTTCCAGCAATTCTAGAAATTAGGAGCCAGCACAGCCCACAATCTTTCTTAGATAGATCAGCAGACTTGTAAGGTATAAAGTTGATCTGTCTATCAGGCTATAACAACAACAGGGTTGCAGGGTTTGTAGTGTTGCAGGAGGTTACAGAGATAGGGAGGGTCAATTCAATTTCAATGTTATTGGTCACATAACTAAATACAAGAAGTGAAATCTAGTCAGTGAAATGCTTTTTTCTTGACGAGCCGAGAGCACCAAGAACACTTAGCTGCCTGGTACGCACGGAGCTCGCAAGGACGGCAGCCATCTTCATCAGCGCCATCACAAAAAAACACATACCGACATATACACGCATATATACTTTAATAAATATAAATAAAGCAGACATAAAATAAATAAAAGACATAAAAAAGTCAGGACCATGAAGGAATTTAAACATGAGGATGAGAATTTTAAACTTGAGGCATTCGGGCAATGTTGATCAGCGAGGCGAGGCATGATGGGTAAGCGGAACTTGGTACAGAATAAGATATGAGCAGCAAAGTTTTGATTGAGCTGAAGTTTACACAGAGTGGAGGATGGGAGACTAGCCAGGAAATGTTGGAATAATCAAGTCTAGGAGGTGACAAAAGCACGGTTCAGGGTTTCAGCTGTAGAGGATCTGCCGTATGGGCGGATTCAATATGTAGATACAAGTAGGTAGTGTTTTTAATGGAACGCATATGGGGTTGGAACTCAGTTCAGGTCAAATAGGTAACCAAGGTTGCGAGCAGTCTAGTTGAATCTTAAACAGTGGTTAGAGAGGGGGATGGAGTCGGTGGCAAAAGTTTGGAGTTTGTAGTATGGATCAAAGCCCCTGACTTTAGTCTTCCCAATACTTATTTGCAGCTCATCAAAGACTGGATGTCAGACAAGCACCGGGATAGCGGATGGGATGAGAGAGGTGGTAAAGAGTTAGAGCTGGGTGTCATCAGCACACATGTGCCGATGATGTCACCAAAGGGCAGCATGCAGATGAGGAAGAGAGGGCCAAGGAGGGATCCCTGCGGGGGCTCCTCTTACAGCAGGTCAAACGTGGGAAGAGAAGCCACTGCTAGAGATGCTCTGGCTACAAATGAGTAAATAAGAGTGGAGTGTAGGAAGAGCAGTCCTACTGAGCTGGACAAAGGAGGAGAAGCATTGGAGGACTATGGTGTGGTCAACCATGTCGAAGGCTACAGAGATTACAGTCACACTAAAGGATCTTCATAAGAACAGAAGAAACAGGAGGAGTAGGCCATACAGCCCGTCGAGCCTGCTCCGCCATTCAATACAATCATGGCTGCTCTTCAACCTCAACTCCACTTTCCCACACTATCTCCATATCCCTTGATTCCCTTAAGAGTCCAAGAATCTATCAATCTCAGCCTTGAATATGCTCAACAACTGAGCATCAACAGCCCTCTGGGGTAGAGAATTCCAAAGATTCACAACCTTCAGTGAAGAAATTTCTCATCAGTCCTAAATGGCCGATCCCTTACGCTGAGACTATGACCCCTAGTTCTAGACTCTCCTCCAATAACTTTGGTTAGGTATGCTTCGGTGCTGTGGAAGGGGGAGGAAACCTGATTGGATGATTCAAAACAGGGAGTTGCAGCAGAGATGGGCACGGATCTGAGAAACAACACATTCAAGGATTTTGAACAGAAAGGGAGGTTGGAGATGGGTTATTAGTTTCCAAAGACAAAGGGGTCGAGATTTTTGAGAAATTAGGCTAATGACACAGGTTTTGAAAGGGAGAGCAACAGTGCATCATGAGAGGGAGCCACTTAAAGTCAACTGGCATGGGGGACAGGGAGGGAAGTTAGGTGATGAGGAGTATAGTGGGAATGGGTTGAAGGAGCAGGAGGTAGATCTCACAGATGCCAGATTTGTATAGGGTTAGCACACATCTAATTGGAATGGACCGCCCAGGTTTTGAGTAGATTCTCCAAAACGTCTAAGATTTTTGAAAATGTAAGTCCTATTTTTCAACTCACCTTTGCGTCTCATAATATGGTGGTAATAATACTGAGGTTTTTCCGGTTTTCAATAAATTTTAATTTAGGAGTTACTCTTGGGAGATTTGCTTGATTGCTTTAAAAAGTCAGAGGGGGATTTTCTAGTGCTTCTCCCTAAATTGGCCACAATTTTATTTTTTTGCCCCTACCAGGAGTGAGTTAGAGGGATTGATGGTGCACAAGGCTGCATCATGTCTGGATGGGGCGAGCTTGATGAGCCAAATGGTCCTTTCCCATCCTTCTTTTTGAGATTATCCATATGTTCAAGCCATGTTGCCTTAGAAATAGATAGAACCTGACTGTTGACTCTTGCTTTAGTTACAGTTTGTGGCTCACCCTGAACTAAATGTATAATTAAGGTATTAGCTGTGGCTCAGTGAGTAGCACTCTCACTTCTAAATCAGAAGGTTGTGGATTCAAGTCCCACTCCAGAGACTTGTGCACAAAATCTAGGCCAACACGCCAGTGCAGTACTGGGGGAGTGCTGCACTGTCGGAGGTGCCATCTTTCAGATGAGACATTAAACCGAGGCCCCGGTGGACGTGAAAGATCCCTCAACACTATTTCGAAGAGCAGGAGAGATCGCCCCGGTGTCCTGGCCAATATTTATCATAGAAACATAGAAGATAGGAGCAGGAGTAGGCCATTCGGCCCCTCGAGCCTGCTCCGCCATTCAATGCGATCATGGCTGATAATCCAAATTCAGTACCCTGTCCCTGCCTTCTCCCCATATCCCTTGATCCCTTTAGCCTTAAGAAATATATCCAACTCCTTCTTGAATATATTGAATGAATTGGCCTCAACTGCCTTCTGTGGTAGAGAATTCCACAGGTTCGCCACTCTCTGGGTGAAGAAATTCCTCATCTCTGTCCTAAATGGCTTACCCCTTATCTTTAGACTGTGACCCCTGGTTCTGGACTCCCCCGCCATCGGGAACATCCTTCCTGCATCTAGTCTGTCTAGTCCTGTTAGAATTTTATAAGTTTCAATGTGATCCCCTCATTCTTCTAAACTCCAGCGAGTACAAGCCCAATCGACCCAATCTCTCCTCATACGTCATTCCTGCCATCCCAGGTATCAGCCTGGTGAATCTTCGCTGAACTCCCTCCATGGCAAGAACATCCTTCCTCAGATAAGGCGACCAAAACTGCACACAATATTCAAGGTGTGGTCTCACCAAGGCCCTGTACAATTGCAGCAAGACATCCTTGTTCCTGTACTCAAATCCTCTCGCTACGAAGGCCAACATACCATTTGCCGCCTTAACCGCCTGCTGCATCTGCATGCTTAGCTTCAGCGACTGGTGCACAAGGACGTCCAGGTCTGGTTGCACTTCCCCTTCTCCCAATCTATTGCCATTCAGATAATAATCTGCCTTCTTGTTTTTGACACCAAAGTGGATAACCTCAATCAACATCACTAAAAAACAGATTATCACATTGCTGTTTGTGGGAGCTTGCTGTGTGCAGATTGGCTGCCGCGTTTCCAACATTACAACAAGTGACTACACTTCACTTCAACGGCGAGGTCGTGAAAAGCGCACGATTTAAGTGCAACTTCTCGCTTTCTTATTAATAATCAAAAAGTAGAATTTATAAATGAAATGCCGATTTACCTTTGACGATGACCAGCACCGAGCTGTAGGTCTGCCCGGCCAAATTGGAAGCGGTGCAGGTGTAGCGCCCGTTGTCGCTCTGCTTGCAGTAGAGGATCCTCAGCACGAAGTTGTCCTCGTCGTCGTCGAAGATGACGTGCCGGCGGCCTGCGCTGATAAGCTCGCCGTCTCGCTTCCACAGGATCTGCGGCTTGGGTTTGCCCGTCACCTGGCAGCTGAGCTTGGCGTGTTTGCCTTCGGTCACGGTGCACGTGCGGGCCCAGGCAACCGCCGCGCCCGCGCTCCCGCCCACCACTGCGCCGCCGCAGATCGGCGCGTAAGGCGAACGCGCCAGGCCGTAGCTTCCCGCCTTTTCGTAATCTCGCGAGAGGTGCCGGCCGGCGAGCCCGACGCCGTCGAACGACGTCGAGATGGAGGCGTCCCATGAAGGCATATCCGAGCCTCGGATCTGTTCGCGCCGCTGCTGCAGGTGCGACAACAGCGACGTCTTGGTGCAAGACTGGGGGGACAACGCCGCCTCACCCGGGGGCGAGAGGATGACGAGGGCGGCGACCGCCTGGCTCTCGCCCGCCGGGTTGAGGGCCCGGCATACCAAGGTACCGGCGTCGGAAAACCTGACGCAGTTGATTTTGAGGGCGCTGCCGTCGCCGGCCGACTCCACCGCGTAACGGTTGTTGTTTTTGTCGTCGCTGTCATCGCCGGGCTGGCCCACGCTCCTGCCGTCTTTCTCCCAGCGGACGGTCGGCGTCGGCTTTCCCTCCACCCGGCAGCAGAAGCTGGCGTCGTCGCCCAGGCATACGTTGAGGGAGCGCGGCTGGAGCGTGAAGTAAGGCACGCACTCGACGCCGCCATCCTCCCGCTCGACGCCGACCCGCAGGGTGACTGCCGCGTACGCTTCGCCCACCGTGTTGTTGGCCCGGCAGATGTACTGGCCGCTGTCCCCCGCCGACAGCTCGCAGATGGTCAGAAGGTACAGGTCACCGTCCTCCGCCGTCTTGAACCTGCCGCCTGGCTTGATCGGCACGCTGCCCCTTTCCCACACCACCAGCGGCACCGGGTTGCCGATAATCTGACAGGCCAGCGTCGCATCCTTGCCGGTCGAGACGGCGAAGGTTTTCGGCCGGGTTAAAAACCTCGGGGCGCCGCCGAAATCCATCCTTGATCTTGAACCCGAGGGTGGGGGGAAAAGAAGAGAAACGGAGACAGTCTTAGACTTTGAAGGTCATTAGAACTGGTCTTTCTAGTATAATTCAGAATGCTGTTTCATTTTGAGGTCGCAGAAAAGTCGTCAATCATCACCCTCCCTCCCGAGTTACAGCAACGTCCCAAAATAGAATCAGCTGTCCCCACTTATATCTCATACATGTCCATTTGTAGAACTACTCCTTGACAATACATGCAGAATACTATTAGCAATATCATGCACAACTATCTACGTTGAAAAGTGTAGCTAACAAGTTTAGAGTTTGTTTTCTATCATTGCAATTTTCAGTAAATAATGGAAGTATATTACATCTCACGTTGACGTATTTTTTAAACTAGCTTTTATATATATGTCTGTTCCAATGTAGCACGCATTTATTACTGAATTGTTAAAAAATCTGTGAAAAAGACTTACCTGTTTTCAAAAGAGTGGAAATCACGAAGAACATAAAAAGCGATTTCAAATATAAAAGTCACGTATCGGAGTGTGGATTCCAAGGAGATCTAAATCACACATCCAAATATGTCCAAAAAACGGATTTCAAAAGATCGGATGAAAGTTTGTGAAAGTCATTGGCTGGGACTGTATCCCCCCACCCCCAGTCCCCTGCAGCAGTTTTCGATTTTGCCTTATACCCCGGTCTGTCTCGAATGCTAAATCGTTGACGTACTTTGCTTTACTCAGCCGAAAATCTAAAATAGATGGGTGACATTTGCGCAAGAGATAGCGTTACAGACCGCGATGAAAGGGACAGCATCTCCAAAGCACCCTGTCGAAAATACCACTAACTTTGGGGGGAGGATATTGGACTTCGTTTACCATACTTTCGTGGACAGTGTCCTGCACTATGTGCACTAGATGGGGGCTTTATTAGAAATTTTGGTATCTGTTAAATTACAAAGAAATTCCGAGCCCTTTTGGGAGACGTCCCAGTATTGTGCTTATCGTCCCCTCGATTCCAGAATGGTTTGTTCTACAGTGTAATCTCATAGGGGCTCATGGTGAGATTGACAACAACAAACGTTTGAAGCTTTATAATAAGCCGCCTGAAATTTTATACCAATTTGGCTTTCCATCTTTAATGTTCTGTTTTGATGTAGGATATGGGGTATTATCATATTCCATGATCTAATGCATTTTCAATAAACATTGCAGCTTTTTTGAAAAGTTGCAAAGGAAAGATGATTTTGATTCACATTATTGGAGATAATTTAAGTTCCAATTTGTTAAAGTTCCAAACCAAGACAAATAAAAATATTTATAAACTGTTGTATAACACAGTTTATTACATCCATGATGCTGTAGTGTTTTGACATCTTTTTAGTTTTCAATATTAAAATTGGACTGACCAGTAATTACGCTGGTCAGACCAACAAGATTTTACTGTTACAGACAATCACTAGTAGATTATATTGTAAATGCTTGAAACACATGAATATAGAGAAGTAATGTTCATATACATTATAGTGAACTTATACTGCAGGTTCTGGTTTGAGTGATAGCATTTTTGCAGCAGCTCAAGTGGAGAGTGTGGAGTTAGCCAGCCCACTTACATTATTCTCTAATCAAACAAAGTAGGGATATGCTCACTAGCCTTCAACAGATAGTTCTACCCTTTTGTGGCCAAATTCATCAAGTCAAGGAAGGTTATCTGTGAAATAGGAGGAAACAGACAGAATTATATGCTGATCATACCAATAGCCCGGATTATGCGGTTGTAATGACGACGAAACCTGCGAAACTGACAGCAACTTCTGGTGTCCGCATATGTACTGTTAAAAACAGAAATCCAGAAGTTGCCGTCAGTGATTCCCTGCTCCTCCACAGGGCGCGCTGTTGAAGACCCCGCAGACGGCAGTCTTTGAGAAATCTGTGAATTGACGAGATCTTCCCCTTTTATGCTGTAATATCAGAAATAGGAGCAGGCCATTTGGCCCTTCGAGCCTGCTCCGCCATTCAATAAGATCATGGCTGATCTCCTACCTCATCTCCACTTTCCTGCACTATCCCTGTAACCCTCGATTCCCTTAATATTCAAAAATCTATCGATCTCTGTCTTGAATATACTCAACGACTGAGCCTCCACAGCCCTCTGGGGTAGAGAATTCCAAAGATTCACCACCCTCTGAGTGAAGAAATCTCTCCCCATCTCAGTCCTAAAGGGCCAACCCCTTATTCTGAGACTGTGACCCCTGGTTCTAGACTCCCCAGCCAGGGGAAACACCCTCCCTGCATCTACCCTGTCAAGCCCTGTAAGAATTTTGTATGTTTCAATGAGACCACCTCTCATTCTTCTAAACGCTAGAGAATATAGGCCTAGTCTACTCAATCTCTCCTCATAGGACAATCCCCCCATCCCAGGAACCAGCCTGGTGAATCTTCGTTGCACTCCCTCCATGGCAAGTATATCCTTCCTTAGGTAAGGAGACCAAAACTGTACACACTACTCCAGGTGTGGTCTCACCAGGGCCATGTTTAATTGCAGTAAGATGTCTTTACTATTGTACTCAAATCCTCTTGTAGTAAAGGCCAACATACCATTTGCTTTTCTAATTGCTTGCTGTACCTGCATGTTAACTTTCAGTGATTCGTCAGGTCCCTCTGAACACCAACATTTCCCAATCTCTCTCCATTTAAAAAATACTCTGCTTTTCTATTTTTCCTTCCAAAGTGGATAACTTCACATTTCTCCACATTATATTCCATTTGCCATGTTCTTGCCCACTCACTTAGCCTGTCTATATCCTCTGGAAGCCTCCTTGCACCCTCCTCACAACTTACATTCCCACCCAGCTTTGTATCATCAGCAAACTTGGATATATTACATTTGGCCCCCTCATTCAAATCATTGATGTAGATTGTGAATAGCTGAGGCCCAAGCACTGATCCTTGCGGTACCCCACTGGTTACAGCCTGCCAACCTGAAAATGACCCATTTATTCCTACTGTCTATTTTCTGTCCGTTAACCAATCCTCAATCCATTCATTGGTTCCCCCTTATCTATTCTGCTAGTTACAACCTCAAAAAACTCTGAACACGATTTTCCTTTCATAAATCCATGTTGAATCTGCCCAAGGCTTGTTCAATGGGTTTTTAATGGTGCACTGAGTCATAATTACTGCTGAACAACCTCTCTGGCCCTGATAGACTAATTTTATATATGTGGAATGTCAAATTTTTCCATAATTTTTAAAGAAAAGGTTTGTTTATGATATTTTAGCTTCTACTTTAACCCTATGTGTATGTCTCGATCTTTATTTCACTGTAGAAGTTATAAAAAGTGAAGGATAATCTGCATTTTACTTCCTGGTTTGCTGTCTCTGTGAATTTTGCAGGGTGATTGGCTGCTTAGCCTTCTGGACACTGGAGATCCCCTAGACTTGGCATCGGAATCAAATTAACTCCGGAAAAGGTGAAATCGGCGCCACAGAGATTGCTAGATCTTTGTGGGCAGTTTTCTTCGAGGTCAGCAGCGGTCACTTCACCGCTGACCACAAAATCTGGGCCAGTATTTTAACTTCAACCACTGGGTATTATTTTGACATTTATTAGAGGGCATTTGTCTTTTAAATTAGTGTAGGACCCTACCTGAAATGTGAATTAATAAAAATCCCCAATTTGTGGAATCTGCAACCAGAATCACCGCAACGACTCAAGGATAGGATAAGGCCAACTCCCATTTCTCAGGACAACTAGGGGGCAATGGGCAATAAATGCAACCTTGCCAGTGTTGCCCACATCCCAAGATCAAAAAAACTTAATCATAGAACACACTAGCAATTTTGAAGGGACACTTCCAGTGCTTGGATCAGTCTCCGAGTGCTCTGCAGTATAATCTGTCTAGAGCCTCAAAGATCTTGGTGCACAGTGAAGCACAGGTTCGCCTTCCAAATATGTCTCCCTGAACCATACGCTATTCTTTGGATGAAGGACACTTGAGCCAGTTGCAGGGAGATGCTGGGAGACCAGAGTTGAGCGGCCGACCTGCCAGAGGCACAGAGTCAGCGAGAGGAGGCCTGGGACCGGAGCTCAGTGGTGGACCTGCGAGAGGCACAGTGTCAGTGAGAGGAGGATAAAAAGTGTGGAGAGGAGGCCTGGGACCGGAGCTGAGCGGCGGACCTGCGAGAGGCACAGAGTCAGCGAGAGGAGAGAGAGAAGTAAAAAGTAATCGAAGTGTGATGTCACCAGAAAGCAGGTAAGTGATTGGTAGGTGAGTATTTCTCTTTTTCTCGCTTTTTTCCAAACTTAATTTTTGTGGTTTATAGTTTCTAGGGTCTCTATTGTGTAGCGGGGAGTGCTGGTAAACAAGGGCCCTTGAGTATATCATTTAATTGTAGTGTAATTAGTGGTATTGACTTGATTTAATTTAATTTGAAATAATTAAAGGGTAACACATTGCAGCACAGCTCGGCCCCGTGGCATGCTCCTCCTGCACTATGTGGGAAATCAGGGACACTTCCTGTGTCTCTGACGACCAGGTGTGTGGGGAGTGTATCCAGCTGCAGCTACTGACAGACCACATTGCGGCGCTGGAGCTGCGAATAGATACATACTGAAGCATTCGCGATGCTGAGCACATCGCGGATAACACATTTAGGGAGTTGATCACACCGCAGGTAAAGGCGGCACAGGCAGGAAGGGAATGGGTGACCACCAGGCAGAGTACAGGAAACTTTGTGCTATCCGGCACCCACGGGACCGAGCTGCTGCCGTTGCCTAAAAAGTGCCGTACTCTCCAGAGTTAATGTTGAGAGATACGGAGATTCTTATCTCCGTATTTGACAACAAACACCGTTGCTTAGCAACAGCTTCTAAACACTCTGGTGTGGCCCTAAAGCTCTGTAGCTGAAGCTGTTGCTATAGCTACAGACCTTGCACAGCTTGACTGTTCAAACAAAGCAAAACAAACAAACAAAAAGAATAAAAAACGGCTGCTGATTTTTGCCGGCGGCTCCAGATTGCCGGATAGCTCACCTCCGGATAGCACAAAGTTTCCTGTAATAGGTGCAGGCAGTTAGTGCAGGGGTCCCCTGTGGCCATCCCCCTTTCAAATAGATATACCACTTTGGATATTGTTGAGGGGGATGGCTTATCGGGGGAAGGCAGCAGCAGCCAACTTCCTGGCACCATGGGTGGTCCTGCAGCACAGGACGGGAGGAAAAAAAGCAGGAGAGCTATAATGATAGGGGATTCTATTGTAAGGGGAATAGATAGGCGTTTCTGCGGCCGCAAATGAGACTCCAGGATGGTCTGTTGCCTCCCTGGTGCAAGGGTCAAGGATGTCTCGGGGCAGCTGCAGGGCATTCTAGAGGGGGAGGGTGAACAGTCAGTTGTCGTGGTGCATATAGGTACCAATGATATAGGTAAAAAAACGGGATGAGGTCCTAAAAGCTGCATATAGGGAGTTAGGAGGTCAATTTAAAAAATAGGACCTCAAAGGTAGTAATCTCACGATTGCTACCAGTGCCATGTGCTAGTCAGAGTAGAAATAGAAGGATATTTCAGATGAATACGTGGCTAGAGGAATGGTGCAAGCAGAAGGGATTCAAATTCCTGGGACATTGGAACCGGTTCTGGGGGAGGTGGGACCAGTACAAACTAGACGGTTTGCACACTGGAACCGATGTCCTAGGGGGAGTGTTTGCTAGTGCTGTTGGGGAGTGTTTGCTAGTGCTGTTGAGGAGGGTTTAAACTAAAATGGCAAGGGGTTGGGAACCTGTGCAGGGAGACAGAGGAAAGGGAAGCAAGGATAGAAACAAAAGACAGAAAGGAGAAAAGCAAAAGTGAAAAGCAAAAGTGGAAGGTAGAAATCAAGTGTGTAAATCAAATAGGGCCACAGTAAATAATAATTCTAAAAGGACTAAGAGTGTTAAAAAAATTAAGCTTGAAGGCTTTGTGTCTTATTGCGAGGAGCATTCGTAATAAGGTGGATGAATTAGCTGCACAAATAGATGTAAACGGGTATGATATAATTGGGATTACGGAGACATGGCTCCAGGGTGACCAAGACTGGGAATTCAACATCCAGGGGTATTCAATATTCAGGAAGGACACGAAAAAAGGAAAAGGAGCTGGGGTAGCGTTGCTGGTTAAAGAGGAGATTAACACAATAGTAAGGAAGGATATTAGCTCTGATGATGTGGAATCTGTATGGGTAGAGCTGAGAAATACCAAGGGGCAGAAAACGTTAGTGGGAGTTGTATGCAGACCCCCAAACAGTAATGCTGAGGTTGGGGATGGCATTAAACGGGAAATTAGAGATGCGTGCAATAAGGGCACAGCAGTTATCATGGGTGATTTTAATCTACATATAGATTGGGCTAACCAAATTAGTAACAATACTGTACAGGAGGAATTCCTGGAGTGTATACGGGATGGTTTCCTTGACCAATATGTCGAGGAACCAACTAGAGATCAGGCCATCTTAGACTGGGTATTATGTAATAAGAAAGGATTAATTAGCAATCTTGTTGTGCGAGCCCCCTTGGGGAGGAGCAATCATAATATTATAGAATTCTTCATTAAAATGGAGAGTGAAGTAGTTGACTCAGACTAGGGTCCTGAATTTAAATAAAGGAAACTACGATGGTATGAGGCACGAATTGGCTAGGATGGATTGGGAAACGTTACTTAAAGGGTTGACGGTGGATCGGCAATGGCAAACATTTAAAGATCACATGGATGAACTACAGAATTTGTTCATCCCTGTTTGGCATAAAAATAAAACAAAAAAGTTGACTCAACCGTGGCTAACAAGGGAAATTAGGGATAGCATAAGATCCAAGGAGAGAACATATAATTTGGCCAGAAAAAGCAGTAAACCTGAGGATTGGGAGCAGTTTAGGATTCAGCAAAGGAGGACAAAGGGATTAATTAACAGGGGGAAAATAGATTACGAGAGTAAGCTTGCAGGCAACATAAAAACTGACTGTAAAAGCTTCTATAGATATGTGAAGAGAAAAAGATTGGTGAAGTCAAGCATAGGTCCCTTGCAGTCAGAATCAGAGGAATTTATAATGGGGAACAAAGAAATGGCAATTAAATACATACTTTGGTTCGGTCTTCACAAAGGAGGACACAAATAACCTCCCAGAGATGTCAGGGAACATAGAGTCTAATGAAAGGGAGGAATTGACTGAAATCAGTATTTGTAGGGAAATGGCGTTAGGGAAATTGATGGGATTGAAGGCCGATAAATCCCCAGGGCCTGATAATCTACATCCTAGGGTACTTAAGGAAGTGGCCCTAGAAATAGTAGAGGCCCTAGAAATAGTAGATGCATTGCTGGTCATCTTCCAAAATTCTATAGACTCTGGAACAGTTCCCATGGATTGGAGGATAGCTAGTGTGACACCACTATTTTAAAAAGGTGGTAGAGAGAAAACGGGGAATTATAGACAGGTAAGTCTGACATCGGTAGTGGGGAAAATGCTAGAGTCCATTATAAAAGATGTAATAGCAGAGCACTTGGAAAACAGTGTGTAGGATTCGCAAAAATCCAGGAAAATACAGTCTACATTGTAAAACCCCTGAAATGGCCACATTTTATGAACACAAGATGGAGTTGGCAGATCACATGACTCATTTCAGAAGGACATACCACTGCAGTATCTTAAAGAAACCTGAGTCACCACCGATTAGAAGATTCCAGAACTGGCTGCAATTGATATGGTAAAATGGTTACAGTAGTAACGAAGTCAAAACAAAAGTATTTACACCTCAAGGTGTGTTAATTGCTAGCAAAACGCAAACCCATCTCTGAAATCGCAGAGCACAGACAAAACCTATTATCTGTACCAAACTCAGAGGGACACAGGACAGATCCCATTAGTTTCATTTACAAGACATTAAAATAAAGTACCCGCTTTTGTCAAAGCAGCCTGCCCATTACTTTAACAAAAGAAAACCCCTGATTTGGCGCCAAGATAAGGGCAAGAAAACAGTATAACTGTTGGGGGAAAAGAGACATTAAAAAACACAGTTTCACACAGACATGAGGTCAAAGGCAGAGCGAGTGGAGAGGTTCGATTACGGTTCAAGGAGCACGGAGGGCCTACAAGTTCGAGCAGGAGAGCAGGTTCAGGAGCCGGTCCCATAAGGAAGATTGGAGATCCCGGACAATACAGGAGCACCAAGTTCAAGGACAGTTTTAAAACCCTGGTGAGCATAGAGGCCCAACTCCACCTAGTTGATCTAGTTGAGGTATACTGTAGAGACGGGAGGGTTTTTAATATTAAGGGCTTTGTAATTCGGGAGTGTTATTCATCCTTCGTTGTGCCGTGCGCTTTCTCCACCCCCGTTTTATTATATTGCTGATCTAGAATTGATGTATTATGATAGTCAAATTGTGTGTTAAATTTTAGTTCCCATTGAGAGGCGTGTTCATGATTCTTGTCTGCATTGTTTCTTCATTCTCTATGTTTTATTCTCCTTAAAAATAAAGATACCTTTGATTTAAAACTTACCTTGTCTCACCTGATCCATTTGTCTTCCGAGTCACAAGTTGGGCCAACACATCAAGGTGGTCTGGCAATAAGCCCAGTGTCTAGAACCGGTGAGGGGGGAGCGCTTCGGAACCGCTGACGAGCAGTGTGAAATCAAAAACCGATCTCGCACACCACAAGCTCGTTAAAACGACCCCTTACAGAATGGCGACCCAGATGGGACACTGGCTACAGAACCCTTGTGTGGTGGACAAAGACTCGGGTGAGACAGATGTTATGAAGGACAGGTTATCCTCCTACGTGTGTGGCAAAGTAAATGTAGCAAAAAAATGGGTATATGACCTGTTAGGAGCCGAGCGTCCCCTAAAGGCAGCCGCCCAGTGGACGGCTAGTAAAGAGCACCGCAAGGGCATTGAAAAAGCGGTGTGGCTTATGTGCTATAAAAAGCAGGTTCTGGTACTGGACCACGCAGTGGCCAGTAAGGAAACCAAAATTAAGCATTTGTCCCGGGAGCTGCAGGAAAAGGTTGCAGCGGAAGGGAAGGTGCTAGTGGCTCTGGAGGCCATAAGCCAAGAGAGGGCAGCGATGGTCCGGGACCATCGGGGGAAGGTAGAAAGGCTGGAGGGCAAGATAGCTGAGCTGGAGGGGAGCGCTAGGTTCAGGGTAGAACACGTAGAGTATCAGGCAAGAGAATCCAGGGAGAAAGAGAGGAGATTAAAAACAGAGATTAGCCGCCTTACAGGGGAACTGAAGGCACAGGAGGAAAAGGTAGGCGAAGTAAAAGCAGCCTATAAGCTGGTCTGCGCTCAAGGGTTTGAGGAGGCAGACCACAGCCCCTGTAGGCAGGAAATAGAAAGCCTGAATCTGGCATTGGCCAGGGCAAAGGGGATGATATGCCTCATTAGCCCCAAAGTCGGCCAGGCTGAGTTCAACGGTAACCCAAGCAGGGAAGTCCCGCAGGCAGCCCCCAGAACAAAACGGGTTAGGGAACCCGAGATTTCGCAGCCACCACCCCTAGCCCCTAGTTTTCCAGAGGTCTGGGATCAGGAGGGGGTGGAGGATGAAGAATCCAAGGTAGACCAGGGTAGCCCGAGAGAGAATCAGGGACCGGGACCGGTGTACCCCGTGACACAACGGAGGTACGGACCACCCGGTGACGACGGGGAACCTGGGGACCTCCAGAACCAATTCCTGGTGCCACACGGTGCGCAACAATTGCGCTCCATGGTGAGCTACATCCCCAAGCTCACCATGAAGGGGGACCCTTCTCTTCACTTTAGGGAGATAGAGCAGGCGGCCTGTGTTAACGACTGCGACGAGGCAGAGAAGGCCAAGATGATGTTCTCCCTGGGTAGCAATCTCCTCCAGACGCTACCCGATGGGTGTAAGAGGGGTCAGGAAAATTATAGCAGGCTGAAGGACGAGATCCTGGAGGCCATGGGGATGAACGAGGGGAGTCCGTTCACCCGGGTGGAGAAAACATTCCAGCTCCCCGGGGAATTCCCGCAGGCGTTCGCGGACAGGCTGTGGCCAGTCTACCAGGATGCGTGCCCGGGAATGCCGGCGCGAGCGAACCTGGACGGGGACCAGTTAGTCCACTGGCTCAGGTGCCTGATGAATAACTCCCTGCCCCACGTTCGAACGCAGGCAATGGCCTGGTTCGACCCCCGAAACCCTCTGACCACGGAGGCGACGGTGATCCGCCAACTCACCGTCACCTTTAGAAACGGGAGGGATAGTGAGACACCCCAGCAAAACGGGAAGGTTTGTGAGGTCAGGCCTGGTGACCAGCCCCGTAAAGAGTGGCGCCAGGAAGGGAGCCGTCCCAACCAAAGCCGACAAACGTGCTACGGCTGCGGGAAGGAGGGGCATTGGCGCAGAGACTGTAAGAATGCCTGGAAGGACACAAGGGAAAAGGTCGCCCCGGCCGCACCCCTGACCTCTGCCCCAGAGAGAGAGACGGAGCCAACTGTCCCTCCAGAGCTGCTGGATGTGCTGCTGGCTTCAGTGAGGTCATTGGTCCTCACTAAGGGAAAGATAGCAGCCACCAGCGGTTCCCCCAACCCCTTCCCAAAGTGGCCCGCAATGACTGGAGCCTGCGGCGCCCGTCTATCTATGTGCGCTCCAGTACGACGGATGGAAGAGACCGCTCGTGCAGATGGAGGTAGAGAAGGAAACGGGGACTTATCTGTTGGATACGGGAGCTTCATGCACCATGATCCATACGGAGAATCCCACCACCTCCCCTCTAACGGGGTTCCATATGTCCTATCGGGGTTCACAGGGGCGGAGCAGACGGGTGCGTTCTCCAGGCCACGCTCGATCCGCCTGGGCACACTCCAGACAAAGTGGACATGTGTCCTGGCGAGATGGGATGCGGAGGGAGGGAAGGGGATCCTAGGGGCCAACTTCATCGTGGGCCATGGGATCCTCGTGGACCTCAGGAACCATTGCCTTTGGGGGGCCAACACCGGAAAGGAAAGTGGAGTGGTAGTAATCCCGGGAAAGGATGGGAAGGGAACCCTGTGTACCATGAAGCCAAAAGGGAGTTACGACCTCGGTGAAATGATGGAGGGTATCCCAGAAGTATTTAGAGCCGAGGTGCAGGCTCAGTTAGGTGCGTTCGCCACGCACAAACATGACTGTGGGAGGGTTGCTGGCTTTGAGGTTAGGGTAGATGGGGATCCCATGGCCCGGCCCCAAAAGCAGTACAACTTCCCAAAGGAAGCAGAGGCTGATATGGGGGTGGCCATATCAGCGCTGGTACAGCAGGGGGTGCTGAGGCCTATAGCCACCCATGTGAACTCTCCGCTTTGGCCGGTTAAGAAACGGGACAATTCCTGGAGAGCCACGGTGGACTATCGGGTGTTGAACAGCAACATCCCCGCATGTGCCCCCACAGTGGCAGCAGTGGCCGACCTCATTGGGAGTATCCCCACATCCGCGACCACGTTCACGGTTCTGGATATTTCCAGTGGGTTCTGGTTGATCCCTGTGCGGAGGGAGGACCAGTATAAATTTGTCTTTACTTTCAGAGGGCAACAGTATACCTGGAATTGCTTGCCACAAGGCTTCCACAATAGTCCCAGCATTTTCCACCAATGCATGGCGGACAGCCTGAAGGAGTTCAGTCAGCCCCTTCAGTTAGTACAGTACGTGGACGACCTGCTCCTGTTTACCGACACGGTCAGGGAGCACGGCCCACTACTGACTGAACTGTTGGAACTACTGACCAGAAGGGGGTTCAAAGTCAACCCAAAGAAAGTGCAGATCGGTCAAAAGGAAGTCAAGTTCCTGGGGTTGACCATCCGCGCCGGAGAAAGGGCCATCGATAGGGCTAGGAGGGAGGCGGTACAGGAGTTACCGGTCCCCGTCACCATAAAGGGTGTGAGGTCGTTTCTAGGGCTAACCGGGTACTGCCGAGACTTCATGGAGGACTATGCGGCCATGGCAGCCCCACTACTCCGACTCCTGCACAAGGGAGTGGAGTGGTCATAGGATGAAGGATACCAGGCCGCGTTCGAGCTCCTAAAAAGGAAGCTGCAGACCGCAACGGCCCTGGGAGCGATAGATGGGGGAAGGGAGTTCTTCCTGGAGGTGGCGGCCAGCGGGGACAGTCTGAGTGCTGTGTTGCTCCAGGAGCGACATGGCAAGCTGAGACCCGTGGTTTACTCCTCCAGGGTGCTCACCGACGTGGAGAGGAGCTACTCGGTCTGTGAGCGGCACCTCTTGGCCACACACTGGGCTGTGAAAAGATCCGCCATCTTCACAGGCACCTCCCCCATCACCCTCCTCACACACCACACGCCCACCAAGATGCTTTTGGATGGGAGGATTAAGGATGGGACAGTAAGCAGTGCCCACATTGCGCACTGGACCCTACTCCTCTCACAAATGGATCTGCGGGTACGAGGCCTGTGCGAGCCCAGATTAGCCGCCAACCTGGCTTACCCTGGGACAGCCCATCAATGTTCCGTTGAAGGGGTATAGGAGGTCGACGTTGGTCTCCGGGCTGGGATACACCCCACCGGCCGTGAGATTTACGTGGATGGTTCCAGCACAGTATCCGCTGGAAAGCGGCTCACGGGGTTCGGAGTGTATGACCCAACGGCTGACATTGCGTTGGCGATTAAACTCCCCAGTACCATGAGCGCCCAGCAGGCCGAACTGTCTGCTGTGGCGTATGTGGTTACCCATCCCGAAGTTTTCCCTACCCCGTACACGATTTGCTCAGACAGCATGTTTACATGCAATTCGTGTACCGAATACCTGGCCATCTGGTCTCGTCGCGGATTCACTTCCGCGGATGGGAGACCCTTGGTGGTAAAGCCCCTGCTGGAGAAGATCCTGGCAGCCGTGGGGCAGAAGGGTGAGGTCTTCATCCACAAGGTGAAGGCTCACTCCTCCACAGAACCTCGCGGTCAGGGGAACCAGCGAGCTGACGCACTGGCGAGAGAGGGTGCCCAGACCGGCCTTTTCTGGGACCCCTACGGGTCCGGACCAGTGGCAGCTGTAAAAGGCAGGGATGGGATCCAGAAGAGTGTAGGGGTAGCGCTAGCCCCGGACCTCAAATCGGTCCAATCTCAGGACCCTGCCCTGAGAGGGGTATTTAACGCGGTTAGCGAGGGGAAGAAAATGGAAGGCCCGTATGGTGCAGCATCCCTGTCCATAAGAGAGGGAATGCTGTTTAAAGAAGAGCAGTGGGTGGTGCCTCAGCAGCACCGGAGGGAATTCCTTCAACTGGCCCATGAGGGACCAGGAGCAGGGCACCCCTGGCCTGAGGTCACCTGGCAGCGGGTGGAACAAGCAGGATGGTGGCCAGGACTCCGGGAGGACGTCCGGGAGTTTTGCGCGAACTGTCTTGTGTGCGCGGCAAATAACCCCGATCCTCACAGGAGGAAGGTGCCGATGGGACACGTTAGGAGGGTAGAGGGACCATGGCAGTCAATCCAAATTGACTATATCGGACCCTTACCCGCCACCCAGGGAGGCTATAAGTACTGCCTCGTTCTGGTGGACGTGTTCTCTAAATGGGTTGAAGCCTTCCCCTGCCGAACAGCCACAGCGTTAGGGACTGCGAGAATCTTGGTGCGGGAGGTGTTCTCGAGATGGGGACTGCCCCAGTTTGTGGAATGCGATCAGGGAAGCCAGTTTACCGGCCAAGTAATGCAGAACACCCTGATGCTGCTGGGCATTCAGGGGAAATGGCACGTAGCCTACAATCCACAGTCATCGGGGATTGTGGAGCGGATGAACCGCACCTTAAAAGAAAAAATAAGGAAAGAGATAATGGGTTCGCCCCAAAGGTGGGCAGAAGTCCTGCCTCTTGTCCTCATGGGGATCCGCTCCAGCCAGTCGAAGAGTACGGGGTACTCTCCGCATGAGCTCATGACCGGGAGGGTCATGAGAACCCCCACCCATGTCCTGGCCCCAGTCCTAACGGAGGGGCAGCTAAGGGAGGTGAATCGGGACAAATTCGCCCGCACGCTCCTTGAACGCCTCCAAAGGATCTATGAGGGGGCCGCAGGTAACATGGGGAGGCAGCACCAGGGAAATAGGATGCTGCTCGAGCCCAGTAAAACCCATCGCTGGGAGGTAGGGGATCTAGTGATGGTAAGGAACTTCGCCCATGTGGGGAGTTTTGAGCCACTTTACATGGGTCCCTACAGCATCGTAGATCAGGCCAGCCCCATGGTGTATGCTGTGAAACTGCCCCGGCGCACAAAATGGTTTCACATCAATCAATGTAAGCTGTTTAAGCCGGAGGCAGGGAAGCAGGCAGCGGGGGCTGAAAAAGGCAGCAAAGAATTAAAAACTGCAGGGGAGCTGCAGCCGCAGGTCACACAGGCTGGATGAGCAGCCTGCGTGAGGGGAGGAGTTGTCCCGTCCACACGGGAGACTCCCCCATTGTTCTGGGACCCAGAAGGGGAGGAGCCGGAGGTCCTAGGTCCTGTCCCTGGTCACCCAGAAGGGGAGGAGCCGGAGGTTCTAGGTCCTGTCCCTGGTCACAAGAAAGCCGAGTTGGAGGACGAAGGTCCCGCCCCCGACTGCGGTGAAGGGGAGGAGCCGGAGGTCTTAGGTCTTGCCCCTGAGTGCAGCATTAGAGAGGTGGCGTCTGGGGGCGGAGACTCTCAACCTGGAGTCCCAGGTAGCGGGGAGGTGCCTGCCGCTGACCCAGAGCCTAGGGAGGCGGAGCCTGTGGGAGGAAGCCGGCAGTCGTGGGGAAGCCACGGACTGCAGCCAGGGCCAAAACTCCAGCCAAGGGTCCGACCTACGAGGAAGCCTCATATGTGGTGACCCTTAGACGGTCAAATAGAAAACTGCAACCGAAGAAGGTTTGGTCGCCGGTTTTCACAAGAGGGACCCCCCGGAAGAAAGCTGCGAGAAGTTTAAACGGTCCACAGCCAGCAGCCACGGGCTGCCAGGGACCAGCAGCTGAGACCGATGTGGGAACGCAGCAGGGGGAGGCCTGCGACGGTCCCCGCAGATTATAAGCTGGCCGCCCGGAGACGGGCGGCAGATGTATATATTTATATAGTTTTGGGTAATACGGTTTAGTTTATTGTAATTTTAGAAAATAAGTAATGTGGTCTTCTGGAAGTATGGTAGCACTTTGGAGCGGTAGAATGTGGCAAGTTTTAAGTGAGCTAGGGTCGCGGAACCCACTCACCCCGCACCCAAGCCGAGGAGCCCAGGGAGCTCGGCTCGAAACCTTTTTTTTATCTCTCCGCCAGATCATAACAAGATGATGCCAGTCGGAGGCATCATCCTCGCGGCCCTGGTGGGCCTCAACGTCGTCTGGAGAGGAGAAACGGAGGATCACCGTATCTTTGGATGCTCCGGGGAAACTGCGCCTCTGGCCCACGACGGGCAGGGCCTGCGCGAAGCAGAGGAAGTCGCTGGGTACACCCACGAGGGCAACTGGCCCGGATGGCTGGGCTCGAACGCCACGAAATATTCAAGCGAAACTGGCTTCACATACGGGGAGGTCTCTTTGTCGTTTCCTCGGATCAAGATCCAGGCCACGCGGATCAGTGTGACTGTGGGGAAATGTATTTGCCTAACCTGCAGGGGGTACGTCCCCCTGGATAGGTGGTGGTGGCTCAGGAAACTGAGCAGGGACATGGGGAACCCCAGAGGAAAGTGGGAAAGGTTAGGGAACAACACTCACCGGACTATCACAGGGACCCAGGGAGGGTTGACAGTGTGCTGGCATAAATGGTGGGAACCCGATCAGGGGATTTATGTGTGTATGTGGGGTTCAGAGAAAGTCTGCCCCACAGGTGTTTCCATCATTTTCCACAGCCAGTGGCAAGATAACGGGAGGGGGATAGACTGGGAATCGCGCTTGGACGCATGCGCGGTCCCCTACTCCCCAATCGCGGTTAATGCCACTGAGCTAGTGACCCGCCCCCGACAGCCCCTGCCCACGACCCAGACACCACGGACGGTAGCAGAGGGATGCCCCACCACCACCACCAAGGGACCAGGGAACGGGTTAGTATTAGTTCCCACTGACCAAATGGCCTATCAGGGGTTCCATTACGCGGTGGCCTCGGTCATCCTCAACCTGACCGAGGTGCACCTGCCGGAATGGTGCCCCGTAGAGACGGCAAGGCTGTATCAGGCCCTGCTGAAAGAGACCCCGCAGAAGTTTTACGAGTTTGACTTCGCGGGGGTCAATAGAACCGAACTCTACACCGAGGGCCACAAGGAATGGGAGCAATTGGGGAGACAAAGAAGGGGCGCCGTGAACGACTGGTTCACAGGGTTTAACACTGGGTCGTCCATCATAAATAGTATGGACGACATCGAATTGCAACGGCAGGTTAACGAGTTAAAGACCCAGTTGAGGGGGATCCTCACGGATGAAAATCGGGTGGTGGGTTCGGAGCTCCATGAGGACCAGGCTATGACTCTCCATTTAAAAGAAATCATAGCAGAGCTGGAGAAGCAGGCTCGGACGGTCAACGCTCTCATTAGGGAGGACAGGAACGCCTCAGATCAGGCTGCCCAGAATGAGGTGTGCGTACTATACGGAGCATGGTTGCTGGGCGAGGGCCGCAGTAATCTGGAGGACTTAAAACAGGGTTTGGTCCCCTCCTGGATCAGTAACAAACACCTCGCAGCCCTCCACCCCTTTGAGAACGCGTTGAGTCCGTGCCAGCTCCGGCTCGCTTCTGAGGCCTACCCAGTCCCGGTGGACTGTGGTCGCTCCAACCACACCATCATGGGGGTCGTCGTGCGGATCCCAGTAATGAGTAGGGCGGCCCGACCTGCGCCGGTGTACAGGGTGGTGAACATTGGAGTCATTCGGGGGGGAGCACACGTCCGTTTCGCAGAGGTCCCACCCTACGTCATTAAGTGGGAGCATGCTATGACGGGGACTGACCTCTCGGGGTGCCGTAGCCGGGGAGCACACATAATCCTGTGTCCCCAGCACTTGAATGCCTATTCAACACCACAGTGCGGGTTCAGTTCTGCTGACGCTAAGCCTATCAATTGCACCATGGAAGCCATGGCACAGGACCATGTTCCCCCACAGGTGGCATACATAGGAGGTGGGACATATTGTGTCACCACCGCAGCGTCTCACTACCGGCACGGACAGCACGGCTGGTGCGCAGTCAGTGAAAGCAGCTTCTGTTTCAAACCCGAGGCAGTAGTTCAAGTGGCAGAGCTGCGGATTATCCCGATCCCTGAACCATCCACTGTTCACCTCACTGTCAAGGAGAACTTCATCGATCTCCAGAAGTACGTGGCCCACTTTGGTTTCACAAAACCCCCTCTCCCAGAACATTTAACCGAACTGCTGAAAGCAGTTACTGTCTCTCAGAAGCACTTCTTTACTTTAGAGCAGAAAACCACCGACATAGGGGCAAAAATCCAAGACATAGTGGTTCCACCATGGTGGGACCTTTTTGATAATATAGAGATCCCATCATGGGTCAGACTGGCTTCCCACGTCTTAGTGGTGTGCCAGGTAGGGATCGTTCTGTACCTGGTCTGTGTCCAGTGTAGGAGGAAGGGACACGACAGGGAGTTCCCTAGTCAGCGGAATTGGCGGGGCCACTATGTCAGCATAAATGGGGACTCGCCCGTGTAGTTAAATGTTTTTATTCCATCTGTTTTTGGTGTATTATAACAAAGATTGTGTTGCGTCGGGTTATGACTCTAAGGTGAGTCTGTACATAGCATAAATGTTTCTCCGGTAGGGGATATCTACTCAACTCCGTTTTCGGGATGAGGAAAATGCGTGTGCAAGGTACACTCCATAGTCAGGTAAACTACGGGGAAGGTCAGTTGGGGGGGGGGGGAACGGATTTATGCTCGCCCTAAAACATTCATGATACAAAAGACGATTTGAGATGTCCATTGTATCACAGGGGGGACTGTAGGATTCGCAAAAATCCAGGAAAATACAGTCTACATTGTAAAACCCCTGAAATGGCCACATTTTATGAACACAAGATGGAGTTGGCAGATCACATAACTCATTTCAGAAGGACATACCACTGCAGTATCTTAAAGAAACCTGAGTCACCACCGATTAGAAGATTCCAGAACTGGCTGCAATTGATATGGTAAAATGGTTACAGTAGTAACGAAGTCAAAACAAAAGTATTTACACCTCAAGGTGTGTTAATTGCTAGCAAAACGCAAACCCATCTCTGAAATTGCAGAGCACAGACAAAACCTATTATCTGTACCAAACTCAGAGGGACACAGGACAGATCCCATTAGCTTCATTTACAAGACATTAAAATAAAGTACCCACTTTTGTCAAAGCAGCCTGCCCATTACTTTAACAAAAGAAAACCCCTGATTGGCGCCAAGATAAGGGCAAGAAAACAGTATAACTGTTGGGGGAAAAGAGACATTAAAAAACACAGTTTCACACAGACGAGGTCAAAGGCAGAGCGAGTGGAGAGGTTCGATTACGGTTCAAGGAGCACGGAGGGCCTACAAGTTCGAGCAGGAGAGCAGGTTCAGGAGCCGGTCCCATAAGGAAGATTGGAGATCCCGGACAATACAGGAGCACCAAGTTCAAGGACAGTTTTAAAACCCTGGTGAGCATAGAGGCCCAACTCCACCTAGTTGATCTAGTTGAGGTATACTGTAGAGACGGGAGGGTTTTTAATATTAAGGGCTTTGTAATTCGGGAGTGTTATTCATCCTTCGTTGTGCCGTGCGCTTTCTCCACCCCCGTTTTATTATATTGCTGATCTAGAATTGATGTATTATGATAGTCAAATTGTGTGTTAAATTTTAGTTCCCATTGAGAGGCGTGTTCATGATTCTTGTCTGCATTGTTTCTTCATTCTCTATGTTTTATTCTCCTTAAAAATAAAGATACCTTTGATTTAAAACTTACCTTGTCTCACCTGATCCATTTGTCTTCCGAGTCACAAGTTGGGCCAACACATCAAGGTGGTCTGGCAATAAGCCCAGTGTCTAGAACCGGTGAGGGGGGAGCGCTTCGGAACCGCTGACGAGCAGTGTGAAATCAAAAACCGATCTCGCACACCACAAGCTCGTTAAAACGACCCCTTACAGAATGGCGACCCAGATGGGACACTGGCTACAGAACCCTTGTGTGGTGGACAAAGACTCGGGTGAGACAGATGTTATGAAGGACAGGTTATCCTCCTACGTGTGTGGCAAAGTAAATGTAGCAAAAAAATGGGTATATGACCTGTTAGGAGCCGAGCGTCCCCTAAAGGCAGCCGCCCAGTGGACGGCTAGTAAAGAGCACCGCAAGGGCATTGAAAAAGCGGTGTGGCTTATGTGCTATAAAAAGCAGGTTCTGGTACTGGACCACGCAGTGGCCAGTAAGGAAACCAAAATTAAGCATTTGTCCCGGGAGCTGCAGGAAAAGGTTGCAGCGGAAGGGAAGGTGCTAGTGGCTCTGGAGGCCATAAGCCAAGAGAGGGCAGCGATGGTCCGGGACCATCGGGGGAAGGTAGAAAGGCTGGAGGGCAAGATAGCTGAGCTGGAGGGGAGCGCTAGGTTCAGGGTAGAACACGTAGAGTATCAGGCAAGAGAATCCAGGGAGAAAGAGAGGAGATTAAAAACAGAGATTAGCCGCCTTACAGGGGAACTGAAGGCACAGGAGGAAAAGGTAGGCGAAGTAAAAGCAGCCTATAAGCTGGTCTGCGCTCAAGGGTTTGAGGAGGCAGACCACAGCCCCTGTAGGCAGGAAATAGAAAGCCTGAATCTGGCATTGGCCAGGGCAAAGGGGATGATATGCCTCATTAGCCCCAAAGTCGGCCAGGCTGAGTTCAACGGTAACCCAAGCAGGGAAGTCCCGCAGGCAGCCCCCAGAACAAAACGGGTTAGGGAACCCGAGATTTCGCAGCCACCACCCCTAGCCCCTAGTTTTCCAGAGGTCTGGGATCAGGAGGGGGTGGAGGATGAAGAATCCAAGGTAGACCAGGGTAGCCCGAGAGAGAATCAGGGACCGGGACCGGTGTACCCCGTGACACAACGGAGGTACGGACCACCCGGTGACGACGGGGAACCTGGGGACCTCCAGAACCAATTCCTGGTGCCACACGGTGCGCAACAATTGCGCTCCATGGTGAGCTACATCCCCAAGCTCACCATGAAGGGGGACCCTTCTCTTCACTTTAGGGAGATAGAGCAGGCGGCCTGTGTTAACGACTGCGACGAGGCAGAGAAGGCCAAGATGATGTTCTCCCTGGGTAGCAATCTCCTCCAGACGCTACCCGATGGGTGTAAGAGGGGTCAGGAAAATTATAGCAGGCTGAAGGACGAGATCCTGGAGGCCATGGGGATGAACGAGGGGAGTCCGTTCACCCGGGTGGAGAAAACATTCCAGCTCCCCGGGGAATTCCCGCAGGCGTTCGCGGACAGGCTGTGGCCAGTCTACCAGGATGCGTGCCCGGGAATGCCGGCGCGAGCGAACCTGGACGGGGACCAGTTAGTCCACTGGCTCAGGTGCCTGATGAATAACTCCCTGCCCCACGTTCGAACGCAGGCAATGGCCTGGTTCGACCCCCGAAACCCTCTGACCACGGAGGCGACGGTGATCCGCCAACTCACCGTCACCTTTAGAAACGGGAGGGATAGTGAGACACCCCAGCAAAACGGGAAGGTTTGTGAGGTCAGGCCTGGTGACCAGCCCCGTAAAGAGTGGCGCCAGGAAGGGAGCCGTCCCAACCAAAGCCGACAAACGTGCTACGGCTGCGGGAAGGAGGGGCATTGGCGCAGAGACTGTAAGAATGCCTGGAAGGACACAAGGGAAAAGGTCGCCCCGGCCGCACCCCTGACCTCTGCCCCAGAGAGAGAGACGGAGCCAACTGTCCCTCCAGAGCTGCTGGATGTGCTGCTGGCTTCAGTGAGGTCATTGGTCCTCACTAAGGGAAAGATAGCAGCCACCAGCGGTTCCCCCAACCCCTTCCCAAAGTGGCCCGCAATGACTGGAGCCTGCGGCGCCCGTCTATCTATGTGCGCTCCAGTACGACGGATGGAAGAGACCGCTCGTGCAGATGGAGGTAGAGAAGGAAACGGGGACTTATCTGTTGGATACGGGAGCTTCATGCACCATGATCCATACGGAGAATCCCACCACCTCCCCTCTAACGGGGTTCCATATGTCCTATCGGGGTTCACAGGGGCGGAGCAGACGGGTGCGTTCTCCAGGCCACGCTCGATCCGCCTGGGCACACTCCAGACAAAGTGGACATGTGTCCTGGCGAGATGGGATGCGGAGGGAGGGAAGGGGATCCTAGGGGCCAACTTCATCGTGGGCCATGGGATCCTCGTGGACCTCAGGAACCATTGCCTTTGGGGGGCCAACACCGGAAAGGAAAGTGGAGTGGTAGTAATCCCGGGAAAGGATGGGAAGGGAACCCTGTGTACCATGAAGCCAAAAGGGAGTTACGACCTCGGTGAAATGATGGAGGGTATCCCAGAAGTATTTAGAGCCGAGGTGCAGGCTCAGTTAGGTGCGTTCGCCACGCACAAACATGACTGTGGGAGGGTTGCTGGCTTTGAGGTTAGGGTAGATGGGGATCCCATGGCCCGGCCCCAAAAGCAGTACAACTTCCCAAAGGAAGCAGAGGCTGATATGGGGGTGGCCATATCAGCGCTGGTACAGCAGGGGGTGCTGAGGCCTATAGCCACCCATGTGAACTCTCCGCTTTGGCCGGTTAAGAAACGGGACAATTCCTGGAGAGCCACGGTGGACTATCGGGTGTTGAACAGCAACATCCCCGCATGTGCCCCCACAGTGGCAGCAGTGGCCGACCTCATTGGGAGTATCCCCACATCCGCGACCACGTTCACGGTTCTGGATATTTCCAGTGGGTTCTGGTTGATCCCTGTGCGGAGGGAGGACCAGTATAAATTTGTCTTTACTTTCAGAGGGCAACAGTATACCTGGAATTGCTTGCCACAAGGCTTCCACAATAGTCCCAGCATTTTCCACCAATGCATGGCGGACAGCCTGAAGGAGTTCAGTCAGCCCCTTCAGTTAGTACAGTACGTGGACGACCTGCTCCTGTTTACCGACACGGTCAGGGAGCACGGCCCACTACTGACTGAACTGTTGGAACTACTGACCAGAAGGGGGTTCAAAGTCAACCCAAAGAAAGTGCAGATCGGTCAAAAGGAAGTCAAGTTCCTGGGGTTGACCATCCGCGCCGGAGAAAGGGCCATCGATAGGGCTAGGAGGGAGGCGGTACAGGAGTTACCGGTCCCCGTCACCATAAAGGGTGTGAGGTCGTTTCTAGGGCTAACCGGGTACTGCCGAGACTTCATGGAGGACTATGCGGCCATGGCAGCCCCACTACTCCGACTCCTGCACAAGGGAGTGGAGTGGTCATAGGATGAAGGATACCAGGCCGCGTTCGAGCTCCTAAAAAGGAAGCTGCAGACCGCAACGGCCCTGGGAGCGATAGATGGGGGAAGGGAGTTCTTCCTGGAGGTGGCGGCCAGCGGGGACAGTCTGAGTGCTGTGTTGCTCCAGGAGCGACATGGCAAGCTGAGACCCGTGGTTTACTCCTCCAGGGTGCTCACCGACGTGGAGAGGAGCTACTCGGTCTGTGAGCGGCACCTCTTGGCCACACACTGGGCTGTGAAAAGATCCGCCATCTTCACAGGCACCTCCCCCATCACCCTCCTCACACACCACACGCCCACCAAGATGCTTTTGGATGGGAGGATTAAGGATGGGACAGTAAGCAGTGCCCACATTGCGCACTGGACCCTACTCCTCTCACAAATGGATCTGCGGGTACGAGGCCTGTGCGAGCCCAGATTAGCCGCCAACCTGGCTTACCCTGGGACAGCCCATCAATGTTCCGTTGAAGGGGTATAGGAGGTCGACGTTGGTCTCCGGGCTGGGATACACCCCACCGGCCGTGAGATTTACGTGGATGGTTCCAGCACAGTATCCGCTGGAAAGCGGCTCACGGGGTTCGGAGTGTATGACCCAACGGCTGACATTGCGTTGGCGATTAAACTCCCCAGTACCATGAGCGCCCAGCAGGCCGAACTGTCTGCTGTGGCGTATGTGGTTACCCATCCCGAAGTTTTCCCTACCCCGTACACGATTTGCTCAGACAGCATGTTTACATGCAATTCGTGTACCGAATACCTGGCCATCTGGTCTCGTCGCGGATTCACTTCCGCGGATGGGAGACCCTTGGTGGTAAAGCCCCTGCTGGAGAAGATCCTGGCAGCCGTGGGGCAGAAGGGTGAGGTCTTCATCCACAAGGTGAAGGCTCACTCCTCCACAGAACCTCGCGGTCAGGGGAACCAGCGAGCTGACGCACTGGCGAGAGAGGGTGCCCAGACCGGCCTTTTCTGGGACCCCTACGGGTCCGGACCAGTGGCAGCTGTAAAAGGCAGGGATGGGATCCAGAAGAGTGTAGGGGTAGCGCTAGCCCCGGACCTCAAATCGGTCCAATCTCAGGACCCTGCCCTGAGAGGGGTATTTAACGCGGTTAGCGAGGGGAAGAAAATGGAAGGCCCGTATGGTGCAGCATCCCTGTCCATAAGAGAGGGAATGCTGTTTAAAGAAGAGCAGTGGGTGGTGCCTCAGCAGCACCGGAGGGAATTCCTTCAACTGGCCCATGAGGGACCAGGAGCAGGGCACCCCTGGCCTGAGGTCACCTGGCAGCGGGTGGAACAAGCAGGATGGTGGCCAGGACTCCGGGAGGACGTCCGGGAGTTTTGCGCGAACTGTCTTGTGTGCGCGGCAAATAACCCCGATCCTCACAGGAGGAAGGTGCCGATGGGACACGTTAGGAGGGTAGAGGGACCATGGCAGTCAATCCAAATTGACTATATCGGACCCTTACCCGCCACCCAGGGAGGCTATAAGTACTGCCTCGTTCTGGTGGACGTGTTCTCTAAATGGGTTGAAGCCTTCCCCTGCCGAACAGCCACAGCGTTAGGGACTGCGAGAATCTTGGTGCGGGAGGTGTTCTCGAGATGGGGACTGCCCCAGTTTGTGGAATGCGATCAGGGAAGCCAGTTTACCGGCCAAGTAATGCAGAACACCCTGATGCTGCTGGGCATTCAGGGGAAATGGCACGTAGCCTACAATCCACAGTCATCGGGGATTGTGGAGCGGATGAACCGCACCTTAAAAGAAAAAATAAGGAAAGAGATAATGGGTTCGCCCCAAAGGTGGGCAGAAGTCCTGCCTCTTGTCCTCATGGGGATCCGCTCCAGCCAGTCGAAGAGTACGGGGTACTCTCCGCATGAGCTCATGACCGGGAGGGTCATGAGAACCCCCACCCATGTCCTGGCCCCAGTCCTAACGGAGGGGCAGCTAAGGGAGGTGAATCGGGACAAATTCGCCCGCACGCTCCTTGAACGCCTCCAAAGGATCTATGAGGGGGCCGCAGGTAACATGGGGAGGCAGCACCAGGGAAATAGGATGCTGCTCGAGCCCAGTAAAACCCATCGCTGGGAGGTAGGGGATCTAGTGATGGTAAGGAACTTCGCCCATGTGGGGAGTTTTGAGCCACTTTACATGGGTCCCTACAGCATCGTAGATCAGGCCAGCCCCATGGTGTATGCTGTGAAACTGCCCCGGCGCACAAAATGGTTTCACATCAATCAATGTAAGCTGTTTAAGCCGGAGGCAGGGAAGCAGGCAGCGGGGGCTGAAAAAGGCAGCAAAGAATTAAAAACTGCAGGGGAGCTGCAGCCGCAGGTCACACAGGCTGGATGAGCAGCCTGCGTGAGGGGAGGAGTTGTCCCGTCCACACGGGAGACTCCCCCATTGTTCTGGGACCCAGAAGGGGAGGAGCCGGAGGTCCTAGGTCCTGTCCCTGGTCACCCAGAAGGGGAGGAGCCGGAGGTTCTAGGTCCTGTCCCTGGTCACAAGAAAGCCGAGTTGGAGGACGAAGGTCCCGCCCCCGACTGCGGTGAAGGGGAGGAGCCGGAGGTCTTAGGTCTTGCCCCTGAGTGCAGCATTAGAGAGGTGGCGTCTGGGGGCGGAGACTCTCAACCTGGAGTCCCAGGTAGCGGGGAGGTGCCTGCCGCTGACCCAGAGCCTAGGGAGGCGGAGCCTGTGGGAGGAAGCCGGCAGTCGTGGGGAAGCCACGGACTGCAGCCAGGGCCAAAACTCCAGCCAAGGGTCCGACCTACGAGGAAGCCTCATATGTGGTGACCCTTAGACGGTCAAATAGAAAACTGCAACCGAAGAAGGTTTGGTCGCCGGTTTTCACAAGAGGGACCCCCCGGAAGAAAGCTGCGAGAAGTTTAAACGGTCCACAGCCAGCAGCCACGGGCTGCCAGGGACCAGCAGCTGAGACCGATGTGGGAACGCAGCAGGGGGAGGCCTGCGACGGTCCCCGCAGATTATAAGCTGGCCGCCCGGAGACGGGCGGCAGATGTATATATTTATATAGTTTTGGGTAATACGGTTTAGTTTATTGTAATTTTAGAAAATAAGTAATGTGGTCTTCTGGAAGTATGGTAGCACTTTGGAGCGGTAGAATGTGGCAAGTTTTAAGTGAGCTAGGGTCGCGGAACCCACTCACCCCGCACCCAAGCCGAGGAGCCCAGGGAGCTCGGCTCGAAACCTTTTTTTTATCTCTCCGCCAGATCATAACAAGATGATGCCAGTCGGAGGCATCATCCTCGCGGCCCTGGTGGGCCTCAACGTCGTCTGGAGAGGAGAAACGGAGGATCACCGTATCTTTGGATGCTCCGGGGAAACTGCGCCTCTGGCCCACGACGGGCAGGGCCTGCGCGAAGCAGAGGAAGTCGCTGGGTACACCCACGAGGGCAACTGGCCCGGATGGCTGGGCTCGAACGCCACGAAATATTCAAGCGAAACTGGCTTCACATACGGGGAGGTCTCTTTGTCGTTTCCTCGGATCAAGATCCAGGCCACGCGGATCAGTGTGACTGTGGGGAAATGTATTTGCCTAACCTGCAGGGGGTACGTCCCCCTGGATAGGTGGTGGTGGCTCAGGAAACTGAGCAGGGACATGGGGAACCCCAGAGGAAAGTGGGAAAGGTTAGGGAACAACACTCACCGGACTATCACAGGGACCCAGGGAGGGTTGACAGTGTGCTGGCATAAATGGTGGGAACCCGATCAGGGGATTTATGTGTGTATGTGGGGTTCAGAGAAAGTCTGCCCCACAGGTGTTTCCATCATTTTCCACAGCCAGTGGCAAGATAACGGGAGGGGGATAGACTGGGAATCGCGCTTGGACGCATGCGCGGTCCCCTACTCCCCAATCGCGGTTAATGCCACTGAGCTAGTGACCCGCCCCCGACAGCCCCTGCCCACGACCCAGACACCACGGACGGTAGCAGAGGGATGCCCCACCACCACCACCAAGGGACCAGGGAACGGGTTAGTATTAGTTCCCACTGACCAAATGGCCTATCAGGGGTTCCATTACGCGGTGGCCTCGGTCATCCTCAACCTGACCGAGGTGCACCTGCCGGAATGGTGCCCCGTAGAGACGGCAAGGCTGTATCAGGCCCTGCTGAAAGAGACCCCGCAGAAGTTTTACGAGTTTGACTTCGCGGGGGTCAATAGAACCGAACTCTACACCGAGGGCCACAAGGAATGGGAGCAATTGGGGAGACAAAGAAGGGGCGCCGTGAACGACTGGTTCACAGGGTTTAACACTGGGTCGTCCATCATAAATAGTATGGACGACATCGAATTGCAACGGCAGGTTAACGAGTTAAAGACCCAGTTGAGGGGGATCCTCACGGATGAAAATCGGGTGGTGGGTTCGGAGCTCCATGAGGACCAGGCTATGACTCTCCATTTAAAAGAAATCATAGCAGAGCTGGAGAAGCAGGCTCGGACGGTCAACGCTCTCATTAGGGAGGACAGGAACGCCTCAGATCAGGCTGCCCAGAATGAGGTGTGCGTACTATACGGAGCATGGTTGCTGGGCGAGGGCCGCAGTAATCTGGAGGACTTAAAACAGGGTTTGGTCCCCTCCTGGATCAGTAACAAACACCTCGCAGCCCTCCACCCCTTTGAGAACGCGTTGAGTCCGTGCCAGCTCCGGCTCGCTTCTGAGGCCTACCCAGTCCCGGTGGACTGTGGTCGCTCCAACCACACCATCATGGGGGTCGTCGTGCGGATCCCAGTAATGAGTAGGGCGGCCCGACCTGCGCCGGTGTACAGGGTGGTGAACATTGGAGTCATTCGGGGGGGAGCACACGTCCGTTTCGCAGAGGTCCCACCCTACGTCATTAAGTGGGAGCATGCTATGACGGGGACTGACCTCTCGGGGTGCCGTAGCCGGGGAGCACACATAATCCTGTGTCCCCAGCACTTGAATGCCTATTCAACACCACAGTGCGGGTTCAGTTCTGCTGACGCTAAGCCTATCAATTGCACCATGGAAGCCATGGCACAGGACCATGTTCCCCCACAGGTGGCATACATAGGAGGTGGGACATATTGTGTCACCACCGCAGCGTCTCACTACCGGCACGGACAGCACGGCTGGTGCGCAGTCAGTGAAAGCAGCTTCTGTTTCAAACCCGAGGCAGTAGTTCAAGTGGCAGAGCTGCGGATTATCCCGATCCCTGAACCATCCACTGTTCACCTCACTGTCAAGGAGAACTTCATCGATCTCCAGAAGTACGTGGCCCACTTTGGTTTCACAAAACCCCCTCTCCCAGAACATTTAACCGAACTGCTGAAAGCAGTTACTGTCTCTCAGAAGCACTTCTTTACTTTAGAGCAGAAAACCACCGACATAGGGGCAAAAATCCAAGACATAGTGGTTCCACCATGGTGGGACCTTTTTGATAATATAGAGATCCCATCATGGGTCAGACTGGCTTCCCACGTCTTAGTGGTGTGCCAGGTAGGGATCGTTCTGTACCTGGTCTGTGTCCAGTGTAGGAGGAAGGGACACGACAGGGAGTTCCCTAGTCAGCGGAATTGGCGGGGCCACTATGTCAGCATAAATGGGGACTCGCCCGTGTAGTTAAATGTTTTTATTCCATCTGTTTTTGGTGTATTATAACAAAGATTGTGTTGCGTCGGGTTATGACTCTAAGGTGAGTCTGTACATAGCATAAATGTTTCTCCGGTAGGGGATATCTACTCAACTCCGTTTTCGGGATGAGGAAAATGCGTGTGCAAGGTACACTCCATAGTCAGGTAAACTACGGGGAAGGTCAGTTGGGGGGGGGGGGGAACGGATTTATGCTCGCCCTAAAACATTCATGATACAAAAGACGATTTGAGATGTCCATTGTATCACAGGGGGGACTGTAGGATTCGCAAAAATCCAGGAAAATACAGTCTACATTGTAAAACCCCTGAAATGGCCACATTTTATGAACACAAGATGGAGTTGGCAGATCACATAACTCATTTCAGAAGGACATACCACTGCAGTATCTTAAAGAAACCTGAGTCACCACCGATTAGAAGATTCCAGAACTGGCTGCAATTGATATGGTAAAATGGTTACAGTAGTAACGAAGTCAAAACAAAAGTATTTACACCTCAAGGTGTGTTAATTGCTAGCAAAACGCAAACCCATCTCTGAAATTGCAGAGCACAGACAAAACCTATTATCTGTACCAAACTCAGAGGGACACAGGACAGATCCCATTAGCTTCATTTACAAGACATTAAAATAAAGTACCCACTTTTGTCAAAGCAGCCTGCCCATTACTTTAACAAAAGAAAACCCCTGATTGGCGCCAAGATAAGGGCAAGAAAACAGTATAACTGTTGGGGGAAAAGAGACATTAAAAAACACAGTTTCACACAGACGAGGTCAAAGGCAGAGCGAGTGGAGAGGTTCGATTACGGTTCAAGGAGCACGGAGGGCCTACAAGTTCGAGCAGGAGAGCAGGTTCAGGAGCCGGTCCCATAAGGAAGATTGGAGATCCCGGACAATACAGGAGCACCAAGTTCAAGGACAGTTTTAAAACCCTGGTGAGCATAGAGGCCCAACTCCACCTAGTTGATCTAGTTGAGGTATACTGTAGAGACGGGAGGGTTTTTAATATTAAGGGCTTTGTAATTCGGGAGTGTTATTCATCCTTCGTTGTGCCGTGCGCTTTCTCCACCCCCGTTTTATTATATTGCTGATCTAGAATTGATGTATTATGATAGTCAAATTGTGTGTTAAATTTTAGTTCCCATTGAGAGGCGTGTTCATGATTCTTGTCTGCATTGTTTCTTCATTCTCTATGTTTTATTCTCCTTAAAAATAAAGATACCTTTGATTTAAAACTTACCTTGTCTCACCTGATCCATTTGTCTTCCGAGTCACAAGTTGGGCCAACACATCAAGGTGGTCTGGCAATAAGCCCAGTGTCTAGAACCGGTGAGGGGGGAGCGCTTCGGAACCGCTGACGAGCAGTGTGAAATCAAAAACCGATCTCGCACACGAGCAGTGTGAAATCAAAAACCGATCTCGCACACCACAAGCTCGTTAAAACGATCCCTTACAGTGACAGGATCGGAAAAAGCCAACATGGATTTACAAAAGGTAAATCACGATTGACTAATCTACTGGAATTTTTTGAGGATGTAACTGGTAGAATAGATAAGGGAGAACCAGTGGATGTGGTATATTTGGACTTTCAGAAGGCTTTCGATAAGGTCCCGCATAAGAGATTAGCATGCAAAGTTAAAGCACACGGGATTGGGGGCAAGGTACTGTCTTGGATAGAGAACTGGTTGGCAGACAGGAAGCAAAGAGTTGGAATAAACAGGTCTTTTTCCGAGTGGCAGGTAGTGACTAGTGGGGTACCGCAGGGATCGGTGCTAGGACCCCAGCTATTCACAATATACATAAATGATCTAGATGAGGGAACTAGATGTAATATCTCCAAGTTTGCAGACGACACAAAGCTAGGTGGGCGTGTGTGATGTGAGGAGGATGCAGAGAAACTCCAGTATGATTTGGACAGGTTGGGTGATTGGGCAGATGCGTGGCAAATGCAATATAATGTGGATAAATGCGAGGCCCTTCGGTGGCAAAAACAGGAAGACATTATCTGAACGGCAATAGATTGGGAAAAGGGGAAGTGCAACGAGACCTGGGTGTCCTTGTTCACCAGTCACTGAAGGTAAGCATGCAGGTGCAGCAGGTGGTTAAGAAGGCAAATGGTATGTTGGCCTTCATAGCGAGAGGATTAGAGTACAGGAGCAAGGATGTCTTGCTGCAGTTGTACAGGGCCTTGGTGAGACCACACCTTGAGTACTGTGTGCAGTTTTGGTCACCTTATCTGAGGAAGGATGTTCTTGCCATGGAGAGAGTGCAGCAAAGATTCACCAAACTGATACCTGGGATGGCAGGAATGATGTATGAGGAGAGATTGGGTCAATTAGGCTTATGTTCGCTAGAGTTTAGAAGAATGAGAGGAGATCTCATTGAAACTTTTAACATTCAAACAGGACTAGACAGACTAGATGCAGGAAGGATGTTCCTGATGGCGGGTGAGTCCAGAGCCAGGGGTCACAGTCTAAGGATAAGGGGTAAGCCATTTAGGACTGAGATGAGGAATTTCTTCACCCAGAGTGTGGTGAACCTGTGGAATTCTCTACCACACAAGGCAGTTGAGGCCAATTTATTAAATATATTCAAGAAGGAGTTAGATATATTTCTGAAGGCTAAAGGGATCAAGGGATATGGGGAGAAAGCAGGGACAGGGTACTGAATTTGGATGATCAGCCATGATCTCATTAAATGGTGGAACAAGCTCGAGGGGCCGAAAGGCCTACTCCTGCTCCCATCTTCTATGTTTCTATGCACAGGTGTGTATATCAATTAGCATTCTGGCATTAGGTTAAACAACCACCACTTGGATAGTAGCTGCTTATTTATCCAGGTTCTCTTTGTTTCTTATCGGAACCAATTTTTCTACCAACAAAGTAGCTTCCCTCAAACCATGATAAACACATTATTTTGTCTGTCTTGTTTTTACTTGTTTTATCACTATCAAAAGCATAAGTCAAACCTACTGGAATTGATCTACTGGTCAATGATACAATTCAGCTTCAAGACTTGCTGCCAACACCAAATCCATAGGCAACCTTGCCTCAGATACTGTTCCGACATACAGGAAACTTTGTGATATCCGGCACCGACGGGACCGGCGTGTTGCCAATCTATCAAAACTGCCAGACATACAAAGTTAATGTTGAAGCATACGGAGGTTTTCATCTCCGTATCTGACAACAAACACTGTTGCTTAGCAACAGCTTCTAAAGAGTCGACTGCAGCTGCAAGCGTCTCTAGCTGAAGCTGTTGCTATCGCTACAGACCTTGCAGTGCCTGATAAACCAAAGTTTCCTGTATATTGCTTCTGAGTAAGACAATAGATTGTTAATGATCACTATAAACTCAGGCTGCTAGATACTTAGGAATGTTTTTTGTTATTGTCTGTTTCGATGCTTGGAATTGCAGCTTAAATAATTACATAGTATAGTATCATGGAATCATATATCACAGAAGGAGGCCATTTGGTCCATTGTGTCCGTGCCGGCTCTTTGAAAGATCTGTCCAATTTGTCCCACTCATCTGCTCTTTCCCCATTGCCCTGCAATTTTTTCCATTTCAAGTATATATCCAATTCCCTTTTGAAAGTTACTATTGAATCTGCTTCCACCATCACAGTGCATTCCAGATCAGAACAACTCGGATAAAAAAAATTCTCCTCATCTCCCCTCTGGTTCTTCAATTACCTTAAATCTGTGTCCTCTAGTTACCGACCCACCTGCCAGTGGAAATAGTTTCTCCTTATTTACTCTCTCAAAACCCCCTTATATAATTATCTTGGGTTATTGTAGCATTCAGCTTACAAAATTGCCACCATTGTTAAATAATACCAATATCAATATTTGTTTATAAACAACATATGCTGTACTTAACTCCATCATTGAGAGTGTCACATTTTGGGATTTCTGACTATTGTAGGGGTTCGCAAAATCCCCTCAGCCCCCGAAGATCGGGAAATATTAATCCACATTGTGGACGAAGACTTTGCGTGATTTAAATTGTCTCTGGGTTGGACAATGTTTTAAAACATACCCAGAACCTCAAGAAGGCTGCGTTAAGCTAGGCAGCACTTGGACAACACCGGAATCAAAGAACTTTGTAAAAAAAATTGCACACCTTAAGACAGTACATTTTTATTTTAAAAAAGGTACTCTTGAGTTTGGTAAATTGCCCAGGGATAAAATGGCCGTCAGACTGCGTGGCCAAGGACAAAGGGCCTGGAAGCAGCTTTCTGTGTCTGTGAAGCAACGGCAGTCAAATTCTGTCAATCAAAAGGGGAGTTTCCCCTCCCTGCAGAGACAATCGATGTTTGTTTACAGAAACGGCTACAAGGATGTTTGCACAAGGGATTAAACCAATTGACTGCAGTTTCAGTGACCACAAGATAATGGGTTTCTGTTTACATAGTAATACAACTCCATTCAAAACCCATCAGGGTGAATGGAGATGGTTCGAAGGCTCAGCACAGACTTTTGAAAAGAAACACTTAAACTGAGGAAGGGAACAGTTTAAAATGAATGGGTTTGAATCACCCATTACTGGACAATGGGGACAGTTGGTACCCTTTTGTTTTAGCCCAGAAACTTCCGGATCTGGGCGGGAACATTTCGGCCCCAAAACTGGGGTATAAGAGATAGCTTCTCAGAGGCATCTCTCTCTCTCTCTCTGGCTTGCCTCCGTGTGCCCTCTACAGCGTGGGAGTCTGTCTGAAGAAGTAAAACACCAGCAGTTTACTTTTAAAACACTGGGGTGTTTCTTTACTTCAGGGCAGTGAAGATCTCATGGGGCACGGAGCTGGCATTGCAGTGGTGAGCATATATTTTTCTGGCCTTCCACAAGGCAACTTAGGATAGGCTTAGGGGTGGGAGTAAAGTGGGGATTTCGTTAAATTGTATTTTAGTCGATTTCCCTCATGTCTGTTTTTTTCCTCCCCTATTTAAGCAATTTTACTGTGATTACAAGATCGTGTGGTGTAGTTTCTTAGTTTTAATAAAGTTTGACGTTCTTGCATCCAGACCATTTGTCCGTTTTAATATATCATTAATTATAAGTTCCTCCAGTCAGAACTGGAAGGAGGGGTTTAGCGATTCGAAACCGCTGATTGGAGCTGGTCAAAGTGCAGTGGCAAAAAGGCTGCCTGACCAGGTAAATTACCGTAAACCAGGTAAAGGAAGGTAAATTATCGTAAACCAGGTAAAGGATGCCCCCCTACACTATTTGGATGTGGAAGGTTTTGGAGTATTTTATAGTAACATGACAAAATTACATTAAATTCAACTCACAAAAGGTCAAATCAACACAGAGGCTCTGGAAAATATAGATAAGAAGCATTCGTCCTGATTGTTTGAGACAATGAAGGTTTAAAGTACCCCAGTAAACATTCACACAAGATGTTGGAAAGCCCTAACCATTTGAGGTCAGCGGGAGTTAGATTCTAGGAGCCTTCCAATGCCTCAAACAATCAGGAAGAACGCTAATAGTTAAATTTAACGTAATAGTTCCATTTTGGCCTTTGCGTCTCCAGCAGCAGCCCTCAGGTAATTCCTGGGAGAGGAAGGGCAATCGATTGAGTGGGAGGGGAGCGACCTGGCGAGATGGGGGAAGGAGTGATCAGGAGGAAGGAGTGTGACTGGGAGGAAGGTGCATGACCAGGAGAGGGAAAGAAGACAATTGGTGGAGGAGGGGGGAGGCACAGAATCTGGAGGGAAGGAGGGGACCGATCGGGGGCCAACAACAGTCTTCAGCACAGCAGTGGAGCCGAGAGGAGTACTCCTGCTACATATTCAGGTAAGGTTTTTTTAAAACTTAATTTTTTGGTGGTGGTCTCTGGACCGCTGGTTAAGCCACATGTAGCCATGGTTTCCTGAAAGCAGCTGGCCCAGCGCTGGCTACATTCAGAACAGCCCAATTTTACATAGGGAGCCTCAAAGCAGATACATGTTTCAGGCGCAGGCCCTGGACCTCTCTTTGTGCCTTCACCAATATGGCTGGTGGCGCATAACGAGTGCGCACACCCCGCCCACCATATTAGATGCTTCCAGCACCCATTTTGAGCCTGAAAAGCAGGTGCGGCACCATCAAATTTCTAGGCCAATACTACACACCTCAGGTAGTCAGTTAGTTACCTTTTCATTAAGGATGACAGAATAAAGCAGCATGATAAAATTCTTGGAAGACTGATTGGCAAGGCTACTGGCTTATGGATGGAAGGGATGCCTTGAGCCAAAGATGTAGGTAGCAGGTGGTTCGTTATGGAAACCCAATGTAGCTTTCTATAAGGAAGGGTGGCAGTGGTGAAGACAGCAATCAATCGCTCAAGACGCTGTTTAAGGAAAAGATGAAATACTAACATTTAGTGGAGAATTTTAACTTGTTTGATTTTGTTCTTGGGTTTGAGGCAAATTTCTTTGAACAAAATTGCTACTGAAATTCTTAACTTTACATTACCAAATCATTCACATAACACATTTCCAAATTGACACTATTTTAAACACTGGACTTTTTAAGAAGGCTCAGAGATTATTAAATTGACTTTTACTATCAAATGGTAATTTTGGTAAAATCAAATTTTGACATAGTGAATG
Organism: Somniosus microcephalus; assembly: GCF_052327205.1. Classification (NCBI taxonomy): domain Eukaryota; kingdom Metazoa; phylum Chordata; class Chondrichthyes; order Squaliformes; family Somniosidae; genus Somniosus; species Somniosus microcephalus. The sequence continues at coordinate 24,556,555 of NC_140991.1, read as the reverse complement.
GGTCAATCTAATACCTAGAATAAGCGCTCTCTTTTTCAGTGTTATCAAATTCAGTCATTGTGTAACTGCAATTAATAAAGCAAACAAAATGGGGAGTAGACATAGTCAGTCGCTGCATGGGGCTAATTGGGAATCCAGGTGTGGCCAATTGCATTTTTAATTAGTAAATAAAAAAATGAGTAATAGACACCATTGTTGGCCATGTGATTTTAATATCCATATTTGTACAGCATATGCGTACTTTTTAACCTTTTTGGATGTTTATTGGTAAAATGGTAAGATAAAAAGCAGAGTGCGCCAGTGTTTTTTAGATCGTTGTGTGTGCTTTACTTCTTTGGTTACCGCTTATTGGTTATCTCTTAAATGGTGTGTTACACGGATGAAAACGCCAGACTTCAGCACCATAGAAACACCAGCAACATTAAATGGAAAGGGAAATTGTCATCATGATCAGCTTGACGAATCAGAATAAATGCTCCAGGCCAGCAGAAGAAAGGAAGCCGAACCAATAATGAGTAGTTCCAACAAGACACGTCATGGCAAAGGGAAAGCAGCATTCAGCCACATTCTGGATGGATAGCACGGGCTGGTCTAACATGTCTCGTCGAGTCAAGATTCGCAGCAGTCACTCTGATGAAGTCAAAGTCCGATTGTAACTGCTGGACAAAAATCTGGAAGCTGCACTAAGATGTGCTGACTGATAAATTAATGCCAAACTTTGGTGAAAGAGAAAGACTGCAAAGTTTCACTCTAAATGGTGGTAGATACTTGTTAAGTCAATACACACGTAAAGTACATTTACTTGCATTGTGTGCAAGGAGTTTTCTACAAAAAAAAAGTAGACGGGGATTAGAATAGTGTAAGTGTCAAAGAAGGACTGCTCTCCAGATCAGCCTGTTGTTAGTCCAACAAGGAAAGAGAGAGTGCTGGATCCAGTTTTAGGTAATGAAATTAGGTAATGTTAGGGTGGGGAACATCTAGGAAACAACCACAACAGAATTCAATTTAATATATAAACTGAAAAGAGAGAGAACTGTCAAAGATGACGAGAGTCGACTGGAAAAAGCAAATTTCAAGAAAATAAAAAGGAGTTAGCCCAATAAATATGGAAATTAAAATTAAAAATAAGACTACACGAACATCGGGAAAGGTTCAAACAGGAGATGAGTGGGGTGCAGGTTTGAGATAGGCCCACGGGAATTAAAGGGCGTGCAGCAACAGTTGGAGCTCCCGAGATCAGCAGAGAAATTACATTGAAAAAGGCGGCAAATAATATAAAAGCAAATCAATGCAAACAGAAAATAGATGGGGGAAAAAATGAGATTTGACAAGCTAAAAGAGGGTCGGAGGAATGACGAGCAGGGAACACAAAAGAAACTGGTGAAAGATTTCATAAGCACATAAAACAGCAATTACTAGACGAAAAAAGCCCAAGATCCATCTGGTTCACCTTCCACCATCCTGGTAGTCACATGATACAACAATAATGGAGTTATTAACTAATTATGTTAGGGTTGATTAGAGATGATAAAGGAAATCTGGAAAAATTTGCAAGGCTGGGGAAAGAGCAGGGGGTGGGACTATTTGGACAGCTCTTTCAAAGAGCTCGCACAGACACGATGGGCCGAATGGCCTCCTGCGCTGTATGATTCTACGTGGCTAAAATGGTTTCTATAAGACAACACAGGCATAGAATTAGTTCCATGTTCCCAGTGGGGAAGCCATATACAAAGAGAATGCAGGTTCAAGATAGGGCTTGATTCTCGTTGATAAGGTGCATGGGTCACTGAATTAACTCTTAAGCCTTAGGCATCATGTGAAAGGATTCGCAAATTTCATGTCTCCCCCGAAGATTTACTTCTGATTTAGTAAAGAAACCCTGGTTGGACTAAGTTTAAAATCCAGGGCTCAACGAGATGGCTGCGGTCAGCCTCATGGCCAAGGCCTGTAAGTTTCAGTTTGGACTCACAAACTTGGATTCCGATGACTGAGAAGGAACTTTCCAGAAACTCGAATGCAGACAGACCTTCTGCATTTATGCATGAGAAGCAAACACAGTGGCATTCGGGCCTCTGATTAAAACCCATCAAGGTTGTTTACACAAACAATCAAGAGCAGGCAAGGCCTATTCAATATGTAATGGGACAAGCATAGCTGCATTTCAGACCTTCGTTAGAGAACATCGACACTTTACAAACGATCAACGGGGCATTCAGACTGGAATGGCCCCATCACGAAACCCGTTGGACAAAGGGGAACACTGATGAGACACTTAAAACCGATTAACCGGCAATCCAGGTCGATGGGCCCAGATCGGTACCTTTTGTATGAGTTTTAACACATCCAGATCAGACAAAAGAAATGAGCTGATCTGGTGGGCGATAAGGGCTACCGGGAAGGGTATAACTAGTCCCTCGGGAGGCCGTATCTCTCTCCTGCCTCGCCTCCGGTGCCCTGCCGTATCATCAACCCAGCGAGAGGATCGTCGACGAAGAGCCCGTCCAGGGAAGTAGGATACCCGCAGTTACGTCTGAATTACTGGGGTATCTCTGGGGCGGTGAAAACCTAAAACATCGGCAGGCAACAGGGCACGGAGCAGGCATTTTCAACATCCTAGACTGGTGAGCATCAACTTTCTGGCCCATTACAAGACAATCTAGATAGGTGTAAAGGGTGGGAGTTAAGGGGAATTGCTAAAGTGTCATTTTCCCTCGATATGTCCGTTTCTCCTCCCCCATTAAGTGTAATTGTGTTGCATCCATAGTGATTTTTCTCTGTATAGTAATTGTTTTCTCTTTTTAATAAACATTGGTTTTCTTTGCACCAAACCACTGGTCCCGTTTGTCTATATCGCTACTTGTAAATAAGTCCGGTGGTCAGAACCAAAGGGGAAGCAATTCGAACCACACGGGGCTGGAGCAGCTCAGACACGACTGACTGGCCAGACACAAACCCCAAACCAAAACCCCCTACACATGCTAAACCTGTATTGTGCTCCAGTCAAGCTGCACCTTGAATACTGCTTGTGGTTCTAATCACTGAGACAAAGAAAACATCCAAGCCCTGGAAACAGCGCACGGAAGGACTTTGAGGCGGATCCTAGTATTTGAGTGAATTAGAGGGAAGGTTAGAAAAACTTGGATGTTTCAAGTTTTTAAAGGCACCCTATGTAAAACAAAACTAATGTAAATAGAAAAGGTTAATCTTGAGAATTATTTCAAGTTAAGCTATAACTGAAGGACAAGGGATCAAAGGTATAAACTGGTAAAAGGCAAGTTCAGCACGAATATTGGAAAGCACTTTTACACCCAAAATCTGATTAATACATGGAATGGACTTCTAGTTAAGGTTATGAAGGTAAAAATTCTGGGGCCTTTGCAGAGACAGTCAAAAATACGTTGGGGGGAAATCTCAGAAATGACATTGACAATCATCCTAGTGACTAGAACAGTTAACTATCTTAAGTCTATTCATCCATTTCTCCCCACACCTATTTCCATTCTTTATTTTTGTTTCCTTTTCTACATCTCTATATTATGCGTCTCTCTTTTCCTTTCTTTCCTCTAATTATCTTTGTCTCTTCCGGCAGTTGTGGGTATTTTCCTTTTTTCCCCTTAGCTGCCGATGCCAGTCTTTCTTTTCTTCCTCTGTCAGCTCTGTGCCTCACGCACCATACTCCTCAAAAGCAATTAAAGCCAGCATGCATCAGTAGCATCACACTTCCCCGTCCTCAGTGCTGCATTTTCATCTGGAACAAAAAATGGCAGCTCTGGTACATTAATCATGGAATCATAGAATGGTTACAACACAGAAGGAGGCCATTTGGCCCATCAAGGCTCTTTGCAAGAACACTTCAGCTAGCCCCACTCCCCCTCCCTTTCCCCGTAGCCCTGCAAAAAATTTTCCTTCAGGTACTTGTAATGATCAATAACATGTCATTCTATAGTGGACACTAGGTGGAGCCGTAGAGCTGTATGTATAAGACTACACTACCCAGCTGTATGTATATTAAGACTACATTACCCATGAGGCACTAGGCTACCCACAAGGCAGCAGTCAAGATGGAAGCCTCTACAGATACTGTACCAAGTCCACATGTGCTCAATAAAAGTGTCTAGCAAAAGCTAGCTGTGTTCATATTAAGAATGTCTATTTATTAATGAACATAAGAGTACTTATCCAATTCCCTTTTGAAAGCCACAATTGAATCTGCCTCCACCACCCTTTCAGGCAGTGAATTACAGATCCTAACCACTCGCTGCATAAAAAAGTTTTTCCTCGTGTTGCCCTTGGTTCTTCTGCCAATCACTTTAAATCTGTGCCCTCTGGTTCTCAACCCTTCCGCCAATGGGAACTGCTTCGCTCTACTCTGTCTAGACCCCTCATGATTTTGAACACCTCTATCAAATCTCCTCTCAACCTTCTCAATTCAATCCACATAAATGAAGTCCCTCATCCTTGGAACCATTCTTCTAAATCTTTTCTGCACCCTCTCTAAGGCTTTCACATCCTTCCTAAAGTGCGGTGCCCAGAACTGGACACAATACTCCAGTTGAGGCCAAACCAGTGTTTTATAAAGGTTCATCATAACTTCCCTGTCTTTGTACTCTATGCCTCTATTTATGAAGCCCAGAATCCCATATGCATTTTTAACCACTTTCTCAACCTGCCCTGCCACATTCAACGATTTGTGCACATATACCCCTTTTCTGTGTTAAATTTCATCTGCCACTTGTCCGCCCATTCCACCAGCCTGTCTGTCTGTCTTTAAGTCTACCACTGTTCCTCACTGTTCACTATACTTCCAAGTTTTGTGTCACATGCAAATTTAGAAATTGTGCCCTGTACACCCAAGTCTAAGTCATTAATATACATCAAGAAAAGCAGTAGTCCTAGTACCAACCCCTGGGGAACACTACTGTATACCTTCCTCCAGTCCAAAAAACAACCGTTCACCACTACTGTCACTTAGCCAATTTCATATCCATGTTGCCACTGTCCCTTTTATTCCATGGGTTTCAACTTTGCTGGGAAGCTTATTATGTGGCACTTTATCTAACCCCCCCTCCTCCTTGATGTTGTAAACACGAGTGCAGTGCCATGTACCATGTTCACTCATCAACAGCTTAATCCAGGCCCTTAATCTGAGGAAAACAAAAGCAAAATACTGCAGATGCTAGAAACCTGAGAGGGTGGAGGGAGGGTACAAGATGGAACGGCAACACTTGATGATTAACCAGGCAGTCTGATTCAGTTAAAGACCATTGAGGGGTAGCCCTGCTACTGGTGGATGGGTTTCTTTCAACTCCGTTCAGACAACTCTTCAAGAAGATACTCTACTGGCTGGCACGGTCCTGGCTGGACAAGCAGTGAGAAGCTTACCAAAGACTCTGTACTGGTAAATTGGATGGTTTTAGTTGGATGAATTTCAGCAGTATCCCAGTGCATACATCAAGGTTCCTAAGCCTTGGCTTTGCCAACCTGGTCCTAAGCTTTCTGGAATTGGCTAAGTGAAGTGTGCACCTATGGCGAAGAGTGTGCACTCCGTATCAGGCAAACACATTCTACAGGTGTGGATTTTTCATTAGCTTCATTTGGAGACTTGGGTGACATCGGTTGACCAAAAGCAAAAGTAAGTCTTCATAAAAGCTAGTGTTTTTTGTCCACTGCACTTAAAATTCCTGCTTGTAATAGATATAATTATCTAAAAATGTAGTTTTATTTAAATGTTTTACCTCCTTTTTTGGAGTGGGCTGAGAAAAGCGACCATAGTGAGAGGATTCCCCTTTTAGCATATAGTCCCAGAATTTTGTGCTGACACAAATTACTGAGGTGTATTTACCAAATTGAAAATAAGGCAGCTTAATAGGTTTACAGTGCATGTGTGTGAATGCACAACGTGATAAATAAGGTTGGTGAGCTGCAGGCACAAATAGGCACATGGGAATATGATGTTGTGGCATTAATTGAGACCTGGCTACTAAATATTCCTGTATATAAGGGGGGGGAAATTTGGTTGCGTTGCACCTCCCGTTAGCGCCCTAAGAGGGTGCTAATGGGGTGCAAAGCAACTAACGCCCGGGCGCAGCAATGTTTGCACCGCTCGCGAAACTGACCAGACATTTTGTGGCGGCGTTAAACACTACTGCCACGATCTCCTGCGCCCGCAGATCGTGACGTCAGTCGAGAGTGTAGCGCCCCAGACTGGATATTGAGTGGCGCCCCCTGCCTTACTGCCTGCCACTAGCAATGACAGGTTGAGGGGAGCGTTTTGCAGTCAGGAAGGGACTGGGGGAGCACTATTTAAAGGTGACCGCGTCCTGCCTTTTTCTGTCAGTGACATTTTTGCACTATGCATTCTGAGAGAGAGACTTCCGGAGCGAATCAACACTGTGTGGAGGAGTTTTGGGTACCGAGTAGCACGTTGCAGGTTCATTTTGATTTGACCTTCCTTGCATCGATTTAGAAGAGACTATGGGGGCTGCACTCTGAGCTCTTTCCCTGGGCCTCTCCATTGTTCTTTCCAGTAGATTTGATGTACAGGTCTCTCCAGGGCAAGATTCAAGGCTGCAATGAGCAGGGTGTGGATGGAGAGCAAGATCGACCCTCCCCTTTAAGAACTGGCCGGCGCCAGTGTATCTCTGTTCCATTGCTGACTGACATCACATGAGCTTCGCCAGCGCTGAGGTAGCACTTCACTCCTCGGCATTAGCACCTTGAGAGGTGTGTAGTTCCTGATTTAGCGCTCCAATCACCTCCACGGGTGATAGAAGCCAAGTTTGCAGTCGGAAGCGATAATTAGCGCCTGGCGCTAAACTTTGCGCCCGGCCGATAATTGCACCCCAAACGGGGCAATACTGAACTTTTCCCCCTTGGTGTTCAGGAAAGATAGGGAAGGAAAGAAAGGAGGTGGGGTGGCAGCATTGATTAAGGAGAATATTGCAGTGCTGGAGAGAGAATGTCCTGGAGGGGAGTCAATGACAGAATCTATTTGGATAGAGTTGAGAAACAATAGAGGTGCCATTACACTACTAGGTGTATTCTATAGACCGCCAACTAATGGGAAGAATATAGAGGAGCAAATTTGCAGGGCCATTACAGAGAGGTGCAAGAACTATAGAGTAGTGATAATGGGGGACTTCATCTATCCTAATATAGACTGGGATAGTAATAGTGTAAAGGGCAGAGAGGGGGAAGAATTTCTGAAGTGTGTTCAGGAGAACTTTCTTGATCAGTACGTTTCCGGCCCAACAAGGAAGGAGGCATTGCTGGATCCGGTTCTGGGGAATGAGGTGCGTCAAGTGGAGCAGGTGTCAGTAAGGGAGCATTTAGGGAACAGTGATCACAGTATCAATGTTTAGACTAGCTGTGGAAAAGAACCGGGAGCAATCTGGAGTAAAAATACTTAAGGAAAGCCAATTTCAGTGGGTTGAGAATGGATCAGGCCCGGGTAAATTGGAATCAAAGATTGGCAGGCAAAACTGCAAATTGAACAATGGGCTGCCTTTAAAGAGGTGATGGTTCAGAGGTACATTCCCACGAAGAGGAAAGGTAGGGCAACCAAAGCCAGAGCTCCCTGGATGATGATTGCGATAGAGCGTAAGATGAAGCAGAAAAAGGGGGTATATGACAGATGTCAGGTTGAGAATACAAGTGAGAACCAGACTGAATATAGAAAGTTCAGAGGGGAAGTGAAAAAGGAAATGAGGGGCAAAGAGAGTGTGAGAATAGATTGGCAGCTAACATAAAAGGGAATCCAAAAGTCTTCTATAGACATATATAAATAATAAACGGGTAGTAAGAGGAGGGGTGGGGCCGATTAGGGACCAAAACAGAGACCTACGCATGAAGGCAGACAGCATAGCTGAGGTTCTAAATGAATACTTTGCATCTGTCTACCAAGGAAGAAGATGCTGCCAAAGTCATAGTGAAAGAGGAGGTAGTTGAGATACTGGGTGGGATAAAAATTGATAAAGGAGGTACATAAATTAGATAAATCACCAGGACCGGATGGGCTGCATCCTAGGATGCTGAGGGAGGCAAGGGTGGAAATTGCAGAGGTACTGGTCATAATCATCCAATCCTCCTTAGATACAGGGGTGGTGCCAGAGGACTGGAGAATTGCAAATGTTACACCCTTGTTCAAAAAAAGGGTGTAAAGATAAACCCAGCAACTACAGACCAGTCAGTTTAACCTCGGTAGTTGGGAAGCTTTTAGAATCGATAATCCGGGACAAAATTAACAGTTACTTGGACAAATGTGAATTAATTAAGGAAAGCCAGCACGTATTTGTTAAAGGCAAATCGTGTTTAACTAACTTGATTGAGTTTTTTGATGAGGTGGTTTTTTGATGAGGTAACAGAGAGGGTTGATGAGGGCAATGCGGTTGACATTGACTTCTAAAATGCATTTGATAAAAGTCCCACATAATAAGCTTGCCAGCAAAGTTGAAGCCCATGGAATAAAAGGGACAGTGGCAGCATAGATATGAAATTTGAAAGTGACAGGAAACAGAGATTAGTGGTAAACGGTTGTTTTTCAGACTGGAGGAAGGTACACAGCGGGTCGGTACCAGGACCACTGCTTTTCTTGATATATATTAATGACTTGGGTGTACAGGGCACAATTTCAAAATTTGCAATTGATACAAAACTTGGAAGTATAGTGAGGAGGATAGTGATAGACTTCAAGAGGACATAGATAGGCTGGTGGAATGGGTGGACACGTGGCAGATGACATTTAATGCAGAAAAGTGCAAAGTGATACATTTTGGTAGGAAGAACGAGGAGAGGCAATATAAACTAAAGGGTACAATTCTAAAGTGGGTGCATGAACAGAGAGACCTGGGGGTGCATGTGCACAAATCGTTGAAGGTGGCAGGTCAGGTTGAGAAAGCGGTTAAAAAAAGCATACAGGATCCTGGGCTTCATAAATAGAGGCAGAGTATAAAAGTAAGGAAGTTATGATGAACCTTTATAAAACACTGGTTCGGCCTCAACTGGAGTATTGTGTCCAATTCTGGGCACCGTGCCTTAGGAGGGATGTGAAGGCCTTAGGGTGCAGAAAAGATTTACAAGAATGGTTCCAGGGATGAGGGACTTCAGTTACGTGGATAGACTGGAGAAACTGGGGTTGTTCCCCTTGGAGCAGAGAAGGTCGAGAGGAGATTTGATAGAGGTCTTCAAAATCGCGAGGGGTCTAGACAGAGTAGATAGAGAGAAACTTCCCATTGGTGGAAGGGTCGAGAACCAGAGGACACAGATTTAAGGTGATTGGCAGAACCAAAGGCGACATGAGGAAAAACTTTACACAGCGAGTGGTTAGGATCTGGAATGCACTGCCCGAAAGGGTGGTGGAGGCAGATTCAATCGTGGCTTTCAAAAGGGAATTGGATAAGTACCTGAAGGAAAACAATTTGCAGGGCTACGGGGAAAGGGCAGGGGAGTGGGACAAGCTGAAATGCTCTTGCAGAGAGCCGGCTCGATGAGCCGAATGGCCTCCTTCTGTGCTGTAACCATTCTAGGATTTTCTAAGTGCCCTGTTACCACTTCCTTAATGGATTCCAGAATTTCCCCCGATGACTGATGTCAACCTAACTGGTCTGTAGTTCGCTGTTTTCTCTCTCCTTCCTTTCTTGAATAGCGGTGTTACATTTGCTACCTTCCAATCCGCAGGGACCATTCCAGAATATAGGGAATTTTGGAAGATCACAACCAATGCATCCGCTATCTCTTTTAGAACCCTAGGATATAGGCCATCAGGTCCACAGGATTTTTTGGCTTATGGTCCCATTAATTTTCCCTTTTCCTTTACTAATAAGTTCCTCACTCTCATTAGACCGTTGATACCCCACTATTTCTGGTATGTTTTTTGTGCTTCTACTGTGAAGACATACAAAATATTTGTTTAACATCTCTGATTTCCTTATTCCCCATTATAATTTCTCCTGTCTCAGCCTTTAAGGGACCCACATTTACATTTGCTAATAGAACATAAGAAATAGGAGCAGGAGTAGGCCATTTGGCCCCTTGAGCCTGCTCCACCATTTAATGAGATCATGGCTGATCTGATCTTGGGCTCAGCTCCATTTCCCTGCCCACTCCCCATAACCTATCACTCCCTTATTGTTCAAAAATCTGTCCATTTCCACCTTAATTATATTCAATGACCCAGCCTCCACAGCTCTCTGGGGTAGAGAATTCCACAGATTTACAGGAGAGGGGGAAGTACAGAGAGACCTGGGTGTTCTTGTACACCAGTCACTGAAGGCGAGCATGCAGGTGCAACAGGCGGTCAAGAAGGCAAACGGTATGCTGGCCTTCATAGCAAAAGGGTTAGAATACAGGAACAGGGATACCTTGCTGCAGCTGTACAGGGCACTGGTGAGACCACACCTCGAGTACTGTGTACAGTTTTGGTCGCCTCATCTGAGGAAGGATGTTCTTGCCATGGAGGGGGTGCAGCGGCGATTCACCAGGCTGATACCAGGAATGGCGGGAATGACCTATGAGGAGAGACTATGTAGTTTAGGGATGTACACACTGGAGTTTAGAAGATTGAGAGGGGACCTCATAGAAGTGTATAAAATTCTGACAGGTCTAGACAGACTGGATGCAGAAGGAATGTTTCCCTTGGCGGGTGAGAACAGAACTAGAGGACATAATTTAAGGATAAGGGCTAAACCATTTAGGACAGAGATGAGGGGGAATTTCTTCACTCAGAGAGTGGTGAACCTGTGGAACTCATTGCCACAGAGGGCAGTGTACGCCAGCTCATTAAATATATTTAAGAGGGAATTAGATATATTTCTACGGGCAAAAGGGGTTAAGGGTTACGGAGAGAAGGCGGGGACGGGATACTGAATTAAAGGATCAGCCATGATCTCATCGAATGGCGGAGCAGGCACGAAGGGCCGAATGGCCTACTCCTGCTCCTATCTTCTATGTATCTATGTACAGCCCTTAGAGAAGAAGTTCCTCCTCATCTCAGTTTTAAATGGGCGACCCCTTATTCTGAAACTATGCCCCGTAGTTCTAGATTCCCCCATGCTGGTTTTTAAAAATGTCCTAATCCTCTGGCCTTCCACTAATTTTGGCAACATTGTATGCCTTTGTTTTCAATTTGATACCATCCTTTACTTTCTTCGTTAGCCACAGATGGTTCTTCCTTCTCACTGGAATATATTTTTGTTGAGAGTTATGAAATATCTCTTTAAATGTCTGCCATTGTTTATCAAACATCTTACCCTTTAATCTATTTTCCCAGTCTACTTTAGCCAACTCTGCCTTCATACCTTTGTAATTGCCTTTATTTAAGATCAGGACACTGGTTTGAGACCCAACTTTCTCACCCTCCAATTGAATTTGAAGTTCAACTATGCTATGATCACTCTTTCTTAGAGGATCCTTTACTTTTCCTTTTTACATACTTGTAGAAGCTCTTACAATGTTTTTATATTTCTTGCTAGTTTACGCTTTTTATTTTCTTTCATTATCAATCTTTGAACTCAAGAGGTGAGATGAGAGTGACTGCCCTTGACATCAAGGCAGCATTTGATCGAGTGTGGCATCAAGGAGCCCTAGCAAAACTGAAGTCAATGGGAATCAAGGGGAAAACTCTCCATTGGTTGGAGTCATACCTAGCACAAAGGAAGTTGGCTGTGGTTGTTGGAGGTCATTCATCTCAATCACATGACATCACTGCAGGAGTTCCTCAGGGCAGTGTCCTAGGCCCAACCATCTTCAGCTGTTTCATCAATGACCTTCCCTCCATCATAAGGTCAGAAGTGGGGATGTTCGCTGATGATTGCACACTGTTCAGCACCATTCGAGACTCGTCAGATACTGACGCAGTCCGTGTCCATATGCAGCAAGACCTGGACAACATTCAGACTTAGGCTGACAAGTGGCAAGTAACATTCACACCACGCAAGTGCCAGGCAATGACCATCTCCAACAAGCAAGACTCTAACCATCTCCCCTTGATATTCAATGGCATTACCATCGCTGAATCCCCCACTATCAACATCCTGGGGGTTACCATTGATCAGAAACTGAACTGGACCAGCCATATAAATACTGTGGCTACAAGAGCAGGCCAGAGGCTGGGAATTCTGCGGCGAGTGTCTCACCTCCTGACTCCCCAAAGCCTTTCCACCATCTACAAGGCACAAGTCAGGAGTGTGATGGAATACTCTCCACCTGCCTGGATGAGTGCAGCTCCAACAAGACTCAAGAAGCTCGACACCATTCAGGATAAAGCAGCCCGCTTGATTGGCACTCCATCCACCACCTTCAACATTCACTCCCTCCACCACCGGCACACTGTGGCTGCAGTGTGTACCATCTACAAGATGCACTGCAGCAACTCGCCAAAGCTCCTTCAACAGCACCTGCCAAACCCGCGACCTCTACCACTTAGAAGGACAAGGGCAGCAGACGCATGGGAACATCACCACCTACAAGTTCCCCTCCAAGCCACACACCATCCTGACTTGGACCTGTATCGCCGTTCCTTCACTGTCGCTGGGCCAAAATCCTGGAACTCCCTTCCTAACAGCATTGTGGGTGTACCTACACCATATGGACTGCAGCGGTTCAAGAAGGCGGCTCACCACCATCTTCTCAAGGGCAATTAGGGATGGGCACTAAATGCAGGCCTAGCCAGCGACGCCCACATCCCATCAATGAATTTTTAAAAAATCATCCTTCGCTACAATCTGTCCTCCAGCTAAAAGCAATATCTAACCTAATACAATAGCAAAATACTGCGGATGCTAGAAATCTGGAACAACAGAAAACGCTGGAAACACTCAGCAGGCCAGGCAGCATCTGTGGAGAGAGAAACAGAGTTAATGTTTCAGGTCTGGGGCCCTTCAGCAGAACCGGAAAAAGCTGGAGATGTAACAGATATTAAGCAGGTGCAGAGACGGGGGGGGGGGGATTGAAGGAACATGTGTATGTGCCTTTAAGAGAAGAACTGATTCTATACTGCAGTACCGGCAGTGACCAACCCTGTATATAAAGCCATAGCAGGCTTCTGTATTTCAGTCTTGAATTACTCTCTTCAGTAAATACCTGTTTTATTGTTCTCCTGCAGTCTGAGTATTATTGATCCTCGGACACTACACTGGCGACGGGCAGGTTTGAACTCACCTGCAGTACTGCATCACCTCACGGGGATCTTTTCCCTGAAGAGAAGCTTCTTGGAGGTCGAAGTCAGAACGGCGGGCGTCGACCGCGGGCAACCGCCCAGGGATCCATCGGAGAGTTGCAGGGGAGGCTGTGGAGAGCTGGGCCTGGCTCCAGTCGAGGTGTTCCAGCAAGTCGTGCTGGTAGCAGGTAGTGCGCTGACCCTTCCGGACAGCGGCGGGCTCAGGCTCGATCAAGCGGCTCTGCAAAGGGGCCGTGCAGCGTCGTCGGGAGGAAGAGAGGGTGGAGCGCACAGGGCGCGGTCGGTGCTCAAGAACAGGGCAGCGTGGAGAGGATAGAACGCGGGGAAGGAAAAGTGAGACGCGCCGAAGCCGCGGGTCGCCGCCATTACCCTGTAGAACGCTAGGAACAGCGTGGCAGCAAGGGGAAGGAAAAGCGCGGGAGGCGCCATTTTATTCCATTGGGGAAGAAGGAAAAGCGCGGGAGGCGCCATTTTATTACATTGGGGAAGAAGAAAAAGCGCGGGAGGCGCCATTTTAAATCACCCAAGATGCCGAAGAGTGGCAGTATCACTGCTTTCTAAAACGAGGTAGAAGACTGGACCACGTATGTGTAAAGAATTGAAGTGTACTGCAATGCCAATGAGGTGGCCAATGGAAAGAAGGCGTCGGTATTATTAAATTTGATGGGCGCAAGAACGTACGGCCTATTGCGGAATTTAATTATCCCAGCTAAACCAATGGAGAAAAGTTTTGAAGAGATTGTTAATATCTTACAGGAACACCTAAACCCTACACCGCTGCTGATAGCAGAAAGATTCAAGTTCCATAAAAGAAACCAGCACAGAAATGAGAAGCCAACCAGGAGCTTCAAGATAGGGCAACCAGTCTTGGCCCGCGACTACCGAACAGAAAAATGGCAGCCAGGAACGATATGCACACAGCAGGGACCACTAATGTACACAGTGGACGTTGGAGAGAGCATCGTGAGATGCCATGCTGACCAGATTCTAGAGTCACAGGAACAAGCCAAACCCATACCACGAGCAGGTGCACCTGGTAATCAACCCAAAGTACAGATTGCATCTACCTCAGAAGCAGTAGTATTGGAAGCTGACGAACCAACCAATGACAATGAGCCAGAATCAACTCCGCCACAAGAACAGGATACTCGAGAAAGGCGCTATCCAGTCAGGATCAGGAAGCCTCCTCAAAGACTGAACTTATAAAAGGATTATTTCAGTTGATGTATGTAGTACAGAGAAAATTGTAATTGTAATTAGTTTTTATTTAGTTGTTAAATGAATGTTATGTACTGTTTATCTAAAAGGGGAGGAATTGTTGTGTATGTGCCTTTAAGAGAAGAACTGATTCTATACTGCAGTACCGGCAGTAACCACCCCTGTATATAAAGCCATAGCAGGCTTCTGTATTTCAGTCTTGAATTACTCTCTGTTCAGTAAATACCTGTTTTATTGTTCTCCTGCAATCTGAGTATTATTGATCCTCGGACACTACAGAACATACTGTGCTTATGTAAGAGGCAGGAAAGATAAAATGTTGCAAATGGGAATGGCAAAATCATACAGCATGAAAAATGGGGGCAGGGGTTATAGTTTGAAATTGTTGAACTCAATGTTGAGTCCAGAAGGCTGTAAAGTGTCTAATCGAAAGATGAGGTGCTGTTCCTCGAGCTTACGTTGAGCTTCATTGGAACAATGTAATAGGCCAAGGACAGAGTGGGAGTGAAACGGAGAATTAAAGTGACAGGCGACCGGAAGCTCAGGCTCACCCTTACTGACTGAACGGAGGTGTTCCACAAAGCGGTCGCCCAATCTGCATTTGATCTCCCCAATGTGGAGGAGACCGCATCGTGAGCAGCGAATACAGTATACTAAATTGCAAGAAGTACAAGTAAATTGCTGTTTCACCTGGAAGGGGTGTTTAAGGCCCTGGACAGTGGGAAGGGAGGAGGTAAAAGGGCATGTGTTGCATCTCCTGCGCTTGCACGGGAAGGTGCCAGGAGAAGGGGAATGGCTGTTAGGGGTGATTGAGGAGTGGACCAGGGTGTCGCGGAGGGAGCGGTCTGGTCCCTATGGAATGCTGAAAAGAACTCCACATTGCGTTTCTCAATATTCTGTAGATCATCAGACCACCTTTTATTGATGCAGCAACAACCTAAAGAGCCTGATATTCCAAAATTCCTTGGTAGTTCTCAGACACTTGGGTTTCCATCTTGTGGATAGAAACCAAACGTGCATGCTGTAATATTGAGGCTATGCATGTCTCAACAGAATCCTATTCACCAGCGTCAGAGCGGCAACTCCAAGGCAAGTCACTGTTTACAAAAACCATTGCAGACCTCTCCCACCATCAGCGCTAAGAAGTCAGCATATCATTAACACAAACAGCCTACCATTATTAGGTGACGGAGTTCAGTTCCTCCTATAAAACTGGTTCATTAAGATTTTCTATCTGCAGTACACGCCACCAGTTTTTCCAAACTCCATGCAGATGGATCTTTGCTCCAGCCTTTTGGGTCAACTCTCCTGGGTCAAAGCTCCCTCCAGACTCTCAAGGATGCAATCAATTGTTTGTTGGAAGGAAGCAAACTAGTCAGTGAAAACTGATTTAATTGACAGGAGTGAATGCATGTTTGAATTTGCCTTCATGCAGTACATCTTTGTTTTATAAATAGGAACTAAGCAATGCTCACAGCCCCATAGTAAAAAAAGCACTGATGAAAAGATTGTAAATCTTACAAGTCAAAATATATCGCTATCATGAGAATGAAGTGAACACAGGTAGTGGTCCTGAGGTGAAAATACCCAGTTTTCAAAAAATGTACCACTTTGTTAAAGGGCATAGGCTTCTGCTGTGTGTTTGCAGCAAACATATCAGTTTCATACCCAAGAATAAAAACACAATCAAAAAGATTAACATCAAACTAATTTAAACTTTTATTTCTTTGCAGTAATGTGCTAATTTTCAAACTTTTGTTTTTAAAACAGCTCCAAAGCTGCTACACGCCCCAGTTAAATATAAACTGTAACTTTAAAATAATTCAGCACTTGGAGGCCATGGCTGACTGCAAAATACAATAATTTGATTGTTAGCAAGACTGAATTCAGCAACATTTGTAACAAAAGAACATTGTTTTAAGTGATTCACAAAGACAGTACAATTATAATTAAACGGCATTCATTAACAGAACTTTATGACTGGTCTACACAATGTGTACTGCTGACTTCTCCTCTGAAAGTTTGAGATCAAGATTTTCAGTCTTTGTCCTTTCATCTGAGATAAGAAATGATTGAACTTACAGATCAGACCACAACATCTTGTACATCTGTGGAACATCTCAAGAATAGAGCAACCCAACCACATGATTCTATCAAGAGGGACTAAAATATTAAACTTTTGCCATAACATTTATACAGCAGCAATATAGGTTATTTTCTTCCCATTATATGCAGTATATGATGATAGTATTCACTAGAAGATGCTGTTATCCCGCAAAAGTAGATAATACTTTTCCAACACTTCACTCTCACAGGAGAAGTCTGCGATTGCACATTGGTCTTAAAAAGTCTCTGTACCCCTCTACCTCAAGAAAACAATGGAATTCTTATTATACACAAACCATAAAGGTATTCCAGAAATCCAGTGATTTAGAAACATGCTCATTTCCAGTTTGTCTCTGGCTAAAACACACAATTTAAATAAAAATATGTTTTTTTAAAAATCAATTAGTTGCATTGGCTAAAGACCACATCACCCAAGGAAAGTGCAGTGAAAAAGATTAACTATCCAAAACTCAAATTATTTTGCTTTTGAAAATTGTTCCCCTTTGTTGATGCAAAACTAACAAATGATGATAATTAAGTTCCCCATTAGTTATAAATTGTATGTTCTTATTTGTGGGGCAAACAAAAACATCTTTCCTCAGGCAAACCAAATTTCCTGTATAATTAAATCTAATGTTGGTGATCAAGGCAAAAGACATGATTAAACATATTACATTAAAAAACTTGGAAATATTGAAGTACCACAAATGCTTTTAAATTTTCAACTGGGGGCATAGGGTGTTGAGGGTTAACCCCTCATTGTTAAATGAGCAAATTCAGTCAGAACTAAAAGGCAAAAGTATATAAGCGCTTAATGACATTCTAGCACCTAAAAGCTATCAAGTTGTTAGTAAATTTCACACTGATCCAAGATAGAACATACTGACATTATGGATAACATACTCCTCATTTGATGAGAATACAGTTTGTAGATTATTGCATAAGTTACATTCCATGCCATTATATACCAATCAGTGAATGTTGATTGACTTTACAACAGTACCATTAAGCAACAGTGCCTCATGCCTTTTACTGAACCAGACTAATAAATACATAAGAAAATTAACATGCTACACTGTTAGCTATGCATTGCCATACATTATATAACTGATTTTCTGTGAACTGCTAGCAGAAACTAACAATGTTTTAACTATCAGTAATAACGAGTAATTATAAAGCTGCTGAATCCAACATACAAACAGCTTTTGAAAGAAAATATAATCAGTAAAAGGCACATTAGCATATTTAAAATACACATCAAAATGATTTAGAAAGATTACACACACCATGAATACAAATTAACAGACACATATAACCCAAAACATGATCTACAATGCCCAATACATTCATTACTAGAGCACAATCCAGTATGGCTACAAAAATAAATTTGTGTAAACAAAATCTAAGATTTTCAAAAATGCACGACCAAATCATCTTTTATTCCCTTCGTTACGTAGGTCACATTGCCGTACATTTAAATATTTGTGTACGGTTTTAATGCTTTATTAAAATCTGTAGCAAACTATTTCCATAAAATTTATACCAAAAATGAGAACTGTAAACCTATTATACAAAGGCATGTTGCAATCTAGATTATAAAAGGCAGCACTGATTTCTGTGGATTTTGACTGGCAACCGTTTCCTTTATAAATTCAGAATGGTTGTAAAGTTACATGTGTGGACCATACTAACCAGAAAGGTGAAATGTATTCATTCTTTTGCAAGTGATGAATATATTCCTGGAATGTTTCAACAAATTCAATATGTGATTTCTAAAATTCACTAACTGTTCTCGCCCTGAATAATCCCAAATTTGTGACAGCCATGTAAAATTGGTGCAGTAAGAAAAATAAATTCGGCAACTTACAATAGAAAAAGTGCTCTACAGTACTGATTTTTATTTGTGAATAAATTGGTAACTATAACTAGACTCTGGATGTATGTAGTCTTTAGTCTATATTAATGTGACTACAAACTTGCACTAAACGTTAGGGGGTAAAGTTTTCACTTCTGGGCTTGAAAGCCCACGATTGTCTGTCAATTAAAGCGAATGGGCTGGCAAGAGAACAAGTAGAATTTTTACCCTCAAGGCATCTCAATCTGCACATAATTTTAAAGATATTATTTGGTTATTTTCATTGTTGAATTAGGAATTGCTATAACTGGATACCATGAATGTAATGAAAAGGAAAAAATTGATACTTTAAAAAATATTATTAGTCCAATTCTTACTAATTACTGGCCAGTGCGGGGGGGGGGGGGGGGAGGAGCTGTGTTCGCTGTACACCAAATAAATGCACATGCTATTCTTTCTATACTAAATCAAGTCCCTAACATGGAATGCTTCCCAACACAATTTGTACACGAGTATGAGTTCAAGATATCAGCAGTGAAATAGTGGTAAGAATGTAGCATTTACTTATTTAAAGTTTTAAAAGGGTAATTTTTTTTTAATGAAAACCAAAAATCCATACAGAATGTAAGCTGGTCTTTGCACAGTTTGGATTTTGTTATGGGGGGTGGAGAGAGAGAGAGGACCAAGGTTGGTTAAGAAAGTAATTTTATCAGTGTTTTGCAGGCTGAGTATAATATGTTTTGGGAGCATGGTAATACATAATGGAAAGCAGTCTAAAAAATCCTAAAATATGCATGGTTCTGATCTCATACCATATTTATATAGTGCAAGCTAAATGATGATAGCTATAGGTTTTATTTGCATCTGCTAGAAACCTTAACAAAACAGCTACCTAATGGGTAAATGCCTTTGAAGCTTTTTTCACACAAATCATGGGTTAGATTTTATTTATATTGTCAAAATAAATCAATGGAAAAAGTATATTTTCACATTTCAGAAACTCTGAATTACTACAGTAATTCATTTCAACATGCCCAACGAAAGCACATGCTCTGCCGCAGCACTGTTAGATTAAGGTTAACTGTATTAGCAAATATTAAGTTATGTAAGCTTAACCAAAGCCTAAATGCTCAAACCCACTTTGCATTACCTTTTATTTAGAAGATAAAGTTGTTCTCAAGTCAAATAATGTGTTCATCTGTATCATTTAAGTACATTATGTAGAAGGGAAGCTGCAGAGCATTCACTCTTTCCCTCAATTTTCCCAAGTTAAAAAGTATTAACTCAGCACTAATTTATTAACCTCTGCTTTCCTTTGTCAAAAATAAAATTAATGGCAATATACCTCAACGTCTTACAGTTGAGTATTACACATCCCTGTGTCATACATAAAGAACAAACCTGTACTTATATAGATCCTGTCATAACCTCAGGTCATCCTAAAATTCTACATTCAATGAATTATTTTTGGAGTGCAGTCACTACTGTTTTGTAGGCAAACCCTAATTTATAAATTTACTGTTCATTAATTAATTTGTGTTGTTGATAAAAAAAACTGTCTACTTATAGTTACATTGTGTTGTGGTGTATGTGTCTTTGTGAACTGTTACACTCTCCTGTACGAACATATCTAAACAGTTTTACGCTGCACTGTGTTGTGAAAGAGAGATTAGTGAAAACTGTGTCTTATACTTTCATATAAACGTGTATGAAATGCAGTACTGTTTTGAAATGATTCCTAATGGTTGGTTTAATTAGACTACACATACATTTAATAAGTGTAAACATATTTAAATCAAAACACAATGATTTGCCTATGAAATTAAATTTAAAGTTCTAGAAAAAAATGCATTCCATACAAGAATCTTTTTAAAATATGTAAAGTGAAAATGTATTACAAAGTCGTATTTGGGAAGCTATTCAGACTATTGTTTCTTGCATATTTCAATTGGTTGTTAGTTGCTTGTAACTGTAGATCTCAATACAATTAAACCCAAAGACAATCAATGCTGCCTTTTTAATAATTTTATGCTTATGCAGAACTAATATCATTTCCATAGGCGCTACTACTTTGCCTTCAAATATAATTTCTCATAGTTAGCATAGTCCCAAAGAGATTCCTCCCTGAGCCAATCTTTCCAAATACAAACAACTATGAATACTACCTGGTTTATAATACCATTTTTCAAAAACAAGATTACATCATAAATTTTGTTAAAAGCATTAAATTGACAACAGTGTAAGTAGTGTAATATGGAGAAAAAAACAGAATTTTTGACCTATGTTAATAATCCTATAAATATCTTAATCCTTCTCTACATTCACAAAGCTTTAAGATGCAAGACTTCTGATTGTCTAAGCCCAAGTATGAAGACTAGCATACGACTAGCTCTATAATGTAATAGAATGTCTCTATACAGTCACAAAATGGTTTCCAGAATTCTAGAAATAAATCAGTTAAAGAAAAATAGCTTTGGTAACCTAGTACTGTACATAGTTAGATCTGTGAAAAATACTTTGCACATACAACCCAAAAAACTAAATATTAAATATATATTTCCTGAGTAAACAGTTAATCTGATTATTAGGATGGTTTGGCAAGAATAGTCCCATTAATACAGTACATTAGATACTAAATCTGAATTTAAATTAAGATTGAATCAATATTAAAATAAATATGGAATGCTTTAAAAATAATTCCTTAAACAGATATTACAAAAAAAAATCAATTTTGTCTTCATTAAGTGCATGCTAGATCAAATACAGGTACTACTTTTATTTCCCCAACACAGAGGGTTAGTAAATCTAAGAACTAATCCTGAGTAACAATTCTTTTTCTTTCTTAAATGGTTTTTTTAAATACAGATTACAGACTTAAAATGAAATTACTCCAAGTTATGTAGCACTCATACTTATTCAGGCTTTTAGTTCTGAAATGCAGGGATGATGACATTACAAACATTGCACTATGGGAAATTTCAGGCTGAACAAGTTGGATTATTCCTCCTCAGTAGAGCAGTTTATAATGATCACAAATCCCTCAACTGACCAAGACCATTTTCTAATTAAGCACCCAACAGTAACCATCTAAAGAATTCTGGTGGATACATTTTTCATTGAGCAAGTAATACTTGTGTTCCTAGATCCGCATTATATTCCCATTTTAACGACACTTTAAAATGTAGAGAATGAAAGTTGTCACCCAGTTTTCTAATTTAACAGCCTCAGCAGCCCAGGTATTACAAAGCATGATAAAATTATGTTTTGAGTAGATAGATCAATTCAGGAACAAAAACAGCTGTTTAGATTGGGAGCATGGGTTCCAAACTAGGGCAGTTCACATGTCTTAGGTTAACAGTACAGTGCAATAAAAACATGCCATTGGTCACTTTTAACCAACATCCTGTTCAAGAGATTCATTTAATATTGGCCTAATTTGCATTTGGTACAAAGTGTGGTTTACAGCTTGATTCAATTGCCTTACACTTTTTGGTGTGGACTGCTTTAACTTTGATTTTTTTTGGGCCCTATCTAGAAAAACTTGCAAACAAGGCAATCATTAAATTGTTTGTTTCTAAACTCTACTAATTGGAATGATATCAGAAACTAGAAAAAAACTTATATTTTAAAAATAGAGTGGTGGAAGAGGGAAGATTTCCTCTTTATGCTATTTGTAACAGCATCAAACAAATTTATAAAGAATACACCTAAAATTTTGCTAAAAGAGCAAACAGAAAATCCTCCTCCACATAAACAAAGGACCTTGTCCTTGGTGCAACAAAAAGTATGAACAATAGTTTCTATGCCTTTTGATTTTTAAGTTTGAAATGACTATTTCTGCTGATTTACATTACAATATTAGCAAAATTGTCAGTTTGCTTAATTAGCAGCAATTTTCTTTTGTTTTATTTTCAAGGAATTCTTTGGTAAAATCCTTGATATATTGGAAAAGGTTTTCCTATTGATGATGAAAGGTGATGGGTGTTATTTCTAGGATTTCAATTCAATGCCGGTTCTCACCATGTAGGAATATGGATAGGGGAAAGGATGATGCAGAAAACGACAGGTGGTACAGTTAGCAAGATTCCTGTTTTTCCCCTAACAGTGGTTTAACACAATGCAAAATCAGATCTTCCACATTCACGGAGTCCTTTTCTCAGTGAGAAAGTACTCCAGCCAAGTTACATTTTTTTTTTTAACTAATTGGAAAAAGCTGGTCCACATACTCCACAGCTGAGTACTGCACTCTATAGAAGCTAGCAGAAATGCTGCAACATGAAGTAGACCAAGAAGAAAAATAAGGTCGATGAGAGAAAGATCGTCAGTTAAGGTGGTACTGAATTTTACTTGTGGTTAACATGGTGTTATTTTCCCTAGTGAAGATTCATATTCATGTTCCCAAGATAAACTCTTTTTTCCTGAAAATTTCATTTGTATAGTGAATTTTTAAATTTTGTCTTAATCCATTTGGCACATCAGTGGTACTTGTGAAATTAGAAGTCAACGACAGACATTCTTTTCTCCCACTCCTCCCCCAAATAGTAATCAAATTAGAATGTAATGAAAAACACTCAGACACATAAAATAGGAGTTTAAATTGCAGCTGAAAACTTTCTCTGTAGAAAGAAAATAAAGTGAGTTCTTCTCTCCCTACCCGTCCCCCCACTAAACTAAAATACTGGCTCAACCACATTTTTTGACAGTGCAGTTAAATACTACAGTGTACTTCAAATGTTTTGTTAGTTGGCAAATGCACATCATGGAGTAGTCATGAGCCAAAGGGACTAGAAACATTTTAGGCTTGATGCCTGGTGGGTACACTACAATTAGCTCCAGTTGGGTTGATTTTCAACTTGCCATGGTGTAAAACTGGTGTTGATTTAAATGAAAATTAAAATCGGGTAGTTTCTATAATGGGAGTTTTACACCTGGGTGGCAATTTGAAAATCAACCCTAGTATCTCTAATACAGTGAGGAAGAATAAAAATTAATATATAGGCCACAGCAGATTGCTATCTGTTGACTGCTACTGGAGGTGCATGTGTAGATGCTGGTTGAGTACAGGATCAGGCTTGACTGTAATAGTTCTACAGTTAGTTAAGTAGCCTACCAGCACTCACTGTTGTTGCTCGCACATGAACGAGGTATTATGGACCACCAATGCCTATAGTACCATGAATTATAATGCATAATTACCTTGAGAAGAGGGGTAATGATATAAAATTAACAGAGAAAGTATAAAAATGAAAAATAGATTTGCTTTGAGACGATGTGGGTTCCAGCAGAATTTTATCATGAGAAAGCTGTAAATACTATACTGGTTCATGGGCTGTTAACCGCAATCAGACATCAGCACGGTGGCATAGTGGTTAGCACTGTTGCCTCACAGCGCCAGGGACCCGGGTTCGAATCCGGCCTCGGGTGACTGTCTGTGTGGAGTTTGCACATTCTCCCCGTGTTTGCGTGGGTTTTCTCCGGGTGCTCCGGTTTCCTCCCACAGTCCAAAGATGTGCGGGTTAGGTTGATTGGCTATGATAAATTGACCCTTAGTGTTAGGGGGATTAAATACGTGGGGTTACGGGGATAGGGTGGGATATGTGTCGGTGCAGGCTCGATGGGCCGAAATGGCCTCTATCTGCATTGTGGGGTTTCTGTGATTAGGTGAAAATACCAATCTTTACGACATCCCTACCTTTTATGGAGTCCAAACACAAGAATTTATCTGTTGTGAAGTGAGCTCAAAGGCTAATAAAAGTTACTGATGCATGTTTAAATGTCTGAGGTGTTAGGCCCACATAGATGAATGCATGTACAGTTCTCTCAGTTTGCTCATCTGTGAAAAGAACCCTATAACTAAGTAACTCACTCACCAAGTTAAAAATTGGATGACTGCTTGTAAGTGCTTGACATAATTAACTAAATTGTTCTTGGATGCGCAGGCACATAACAGTGTATTCTTCAGCAAACAATTTCAAACAGAATTGTTAAATAATATATCTTATTATAACTCTGCAACACCATAACCAACCAGTGAGTTATGAAGATCTTGTTAGCTGATTGGATAGGCAAGATCTTTTTTTCCAAATAGCCCTCTTTTTGGTTCTGATTACAATTACAATCTGATTTATTCAGGTTTCTACAAAGTAGAGTTAAAGATAAAATTTAAGTTAAAAGTGATTGAAAGTACTCAATTATCTAAACAGTATTTTTAAACAAATACAGGATTCCAATTTTGTAATTTTTCTAAACTTCCTCATATCTCCTTACCAAAGGTCAGTAACACAATACCATGGAAAGTAGACAGTACTGCTCCAATGTTTCAGGGCCCCAAACTAAATGTAGGATTTGACTAGGGTACATAACAAGTAAAAATGAGAAGGTTGTAACAAATTCTATTACAATGCATAAAATTTCAGCTAGAATGGGAAAATAAATAACCTATTGAATATATAAACCATGCATTTCTAGTGGAGTTTAGCACATTACTATTTTTACAAAGTTCAATGATACAATCGGTCTTCTTGTGTTTTAAGCCTCAGTTAGACAGGTCTAATTGTCAGTTATTAAACTTCATCAGGACTGAACTTTTCAGTTTCTAATAATTACTACTTTAGATTATGAAAAAGCAAGAATATTCTACATAATTGCAAAGCATTAAAGAACATTCTTCATTAATTGGGTTTTTCACTAAATTGAACTTTTGTAGTAGAAATTATACTGCAGTTTAGAAAATAATAAAAGGTGAATGACATGAATTCTTTACAGGCCTCAAATGTGCCAAAATCAGGCCAAAATGGGCACTACTTTAAACTGCAAACAGTACTGTATTCCCTTAGCATTGTCACAGCAGCTCAGTATTTTTCTTCTCATTCACTAAAATTCAAATTTTTGTTTCAGTAGTATGGAAAAAACAGCAATTATTTGGTTTCTCTTCTCTTCCACACAAGATTTAGTGCAATCTCCTGAACAGCAATCGTTACTATCTGGTGACATTAACATATATCAAAGTCTCAGCTTCAAATAGAAATAAACTTGCCAATTTCTTGATGCAGCAGAAATAGCTCATTGTAGCAAAAACTGATGTAGCACCAGGATTTTACAGAAGTGGTTATCAAAAAATGATATTTTCACACTGTACTGAGATCAAATTTCACTTTTCAGGTTTCCTCGGAAACTGATAACCAAGTAACTATTTTCCACATTACTCCTATCTCTTCTCGGGTATACAACTTGCCCTTACCATTCAGATCACCAGGTTAATTTCAAGTTTCGGGAAACTATTTTTTTAACACGTGGCTCATCATTAATCCTAGAATTTCACACAATGCAAACAGATACTGCAATACTGCTTTAAACACTTAACCCACAGTTCAAAATATTCCATAGCACAACTCACAAAACAGAACAGGAGCTGTATTTTAAGCTGTCACTTTTTCAGCACACTTCTCTCTTACAATCACTTTCTCTCTTTATTGCTGCACATCCAGCATGGTCAGATTGAGGCTTCTCCAGCATTTTCTCTTCAATGAACCTTTTGTCTTCATTTTTGATAGCACCCCCCTGACACAGCTCCTTTAGTGCTTTTTCAATTTCAACTTGCTTGACGAGAAACCCCAGGGAACTTTTTGGCAAGGTCATCTGCAGTGCACACCAGAGGGCAGTACGAGCCTTGCGTGTTGAAATAGTCAGATCCTTTATGGCAGCTGCCAGGGCCAGAACATCTACAAACAGAGAAAAAGACAATGAGCATATCGTCACTGACAGTGAGAGGACTCAAAGTTAACTCTGGACTAGATCAGTATGTGTTGCAGTGGCCAAATGATGGAGAGCAAGACATTTCCTTCAGGATCAGTTAATACATTCAAGTATCATCACATATTTAGTGCACTGCCACGTGCAGAAAAATTCTTGGTCCATGATTTACAAACAGTTCAACAGGCACTGGTGTATTAGGAACAGTAAATACATTTTATATTGCGGTATTTCAGACTAGAAAGTTGTCAGCTACTATTCTTTCCATTTTATACTGCTTTATGAGCCAACCAGTGGATCAGATCAAAGCTCGGCAGTCCTGCCACATCCAGTTGTGAATGGTGGTGGACCATTAAACAACTAACTGGAGGAGGAGGCTCCTTGAATATCCCCATCCTCAATGATGGTGGAGCCCAGCACGTGAGTGAAAAAGGCAAAGCTGAAGCATTTGCAACCATCTTCAACCAGAAGTGCAGAGTGGATGATCCATATCGGCCTCTTCCTGAGGTCCCCATCGCCACAGAAGCCAATCTTCAGCCAATTCAATTCACTCCAGGTGATGTCAAGAAAAACTGAGCGCACTGGATACAGCAAAGGCTGTTGACCCCGACAACCTCCCAGCTGTCGTGCTGAAGACTTGTGCTCCAGAACTAGCCGTGCCTCTAGCCGAGCTGTTCCAGTAGCTATAACACTGGCATCTATCCGACAATGTGGAAAACTGTCCAGGTATGGCCTGTCCACAAGAAGCAAGACAAATCCAATCCGGCCAGTTACCACCCCATCAGTCTACTCTCGATCATCAGCAAAGTTATAGAAGGTGTCGTCGACAGTGCTATCAAGCAGCACTTACTCACCAATAACCTGATCACTGATGTCCAGTTTGGGTTCCGCCAAGACCACTCGGCTCCAGACCTCATTACAGCCTTGGTCCAAACATGGACAAAAGAGCTGAATTCCAGGTGAGATGAGAGTGACTGCCCTTGACATCAAGGCAGCATTTGACCGAGTGTGGCATTAAGGAGCCCTAGTAAAACTGAAGTCAATGGGAATTGGGGGGAAAACTCTCCGCTGGCTGGAGTCATACCGAGCACAAAGGAAGATGGTTGTGGTGGTTGGAGGTCAATCATCACAGCCCCAGGACATCGCTGCAGGCGTTCCTCGGGGCAGTGTCCTAAGCCCAACCATCTTCAGCTGCTTCATCAATGACCTTCCCGCCACCATAAGGACAGAAGTGGGGATGTTCGCTGATGACTGCAGAGTGTTCCATGCCATTCGCAACCCCTCAGACAATGAAGCAGTCCATGCCCGCATGCAGCAAGACCTGGACAACATTCAGGATTGGGCAGGTAACATTCGCACCACACAAGTGCCAGGCAGTGACCATCTCCAACAAGCGAGCATCTAACCACCGCCCCTTGACATTCAACGGCATGACCATCGCCGAATCCCCCACCATCAATATCTTGGGGGGTCACCACTGACCAGAAACTTAACTGGACCAGCCACATAAATACTGTGGCAACAAGAGCAAGTCAGAGGCTGGGTGTTCTGCGGTGAGTGTCTCACCTCCTGACTCCCCAAAGCCTTTCCACCATCTACAAGGCACAAGTCAGGAGTGTGATGGAATACTCTCCACTTGCCTGGATGAGTGCAGCTCCAACAAGACTCAAGAAGCTCGACACCCTCCAAGACAAAACAGCCTGCTTGATTGGCACCCCATCCACCACCTTAAACATTCACTCCCTCCACCACCAGCGTACCGTGGCTGCATTGTGTACCATCTACAAGATGCACAGTAGTAACTTGTCAAGGCGTCTTTGGCAGCAGCTCCCAAACCCGCAACCTCTACCATCTAAAAGGACAAGGGCAGCAGGCGCATGGGAACACCACCACCTGCAAGTTCCCCTCCAAGTCACACACCATCCTGACTTGGAAATATATCACCGTTCCTTTATCATCGCTGGGTCAAAATCCTGGAACTCCCTCCCTAACAGAACTGTAGGAGTACCTTCACCACATGGACTGCAGCGGTTCAAGGCGGCGGCTCACCACCACCTTCTCAAGGGCAATTAGGGATGGGCAATAAATGCTGGCCTTGCCAGTAACGCCCACATCCCATGAACGAATAAAAAATAAACTGTAAGAATACCTTAGCCTCTGATATGCCCAAATGCAGTGAGGGGAGGAATATCGGGGCCAATGTTTCTTAAAGGGTTAGGATTCTTAGATGATTTTGCCACATGGGATGACAGTGATGTCCTATTTGTATGAGAAATTGAACAAATAAGAAAGGAAGATATTTTAACAATGGAATGTTCAATTCTCTTTTGTTTAAATTCTAGTCATCATCACCAGAAGTTAATATTATTGTGAATAACTGCTTACCTTTGTCATCATTGTAGCGAGGTGCCCCTTGTCTCTGACGATTTGCAGCATTAATTATTTCATCTTTACGACGTGCTTGCGTGACATGGACGGCTTCCAAATGGCAATTGAGAGTTGTAGATATATTAGCATGAACAGGCGAACTACGGAGACGTTCCATTTTGCCAAGCAAAGTCAAAACCTGCCATGCAATTATAACATCAGCTAGAAAGACTTCTAGACAATTCTCAGTCAACATGTTAAATTTTCTTAAAGGAGAATAGAACTCTATGCTAACAACCGCAATGATAGGTACTTCTCCACAAAGTTTCTCTTTGGTCTCCAATTACTCAAAGAGTAACTTGGAAAAAATTATCTCTGCCACTGATCTCTGTTTACCAGTCTCAAATACCATTTCAGCAGACTTCTATGGAATTTCATCTAAATCGCTGTCGAGTAATACGTGAAGAAGATTACAGAGTTTGGGGAAATGAACAGGTGAAAGAAGAATTTGTTGACTTTCTGGAAGATTGAGACTAAATTGAGGTGGAAATTTCAGAGGCTCTGGCCACAATCTTCTAATTCTCCTTGGATGGGCTGCGGGGGGTGGGGCGGGGTGAGGTGGTTGTGCTGAAGGACTGCAAATATTACACCCCTGTTTAAAGAATGGGAAAGGGATAAACCCAGAGCTACAATCAGCCTAACATCGCTGGTGGGGAAACTTGAGACACAATAATTGGGGACAAATTTAATGGCATTTGGAAAAGTATGGGCTAATAAATGAAAGTCAGCACAGATTTGTTACGGGCAAATTGTGTTTGACTAACCTGATTGAGGTCTTTAATGAACAGAGAAATTTGATGAGGGCAGTGCAGTTGATGTTGTGCCTTACAAAAGGCATTTGACAAAGTACAACATAGTAGACTTGTTAGCAAAATTAAAGCCCATGGGATTAATGGGACAGTGGCAGCATGGATACAAAATATCCAGAGGTCGGTACTGGGACCACTGCTTTTTTTGATTATATATTAATGACCTGGGTATACAGGGCATAATTTCAAAGTTTGCAGTCGATACAAAACTCGGAAATGTAGTAAACAATCCTCAGGAGGATATAGACAGACTGGTGAAAAGAGCAAACACATGGCAGATGAAATTTAACACAGAGAAGTGTGAAGTGATACATTTTGGTAAGAAGAATAAGGAGAGGCAATACGAACTAAATTGTACAATTTTAAAGGGGGTGCAGGAACAGAGAGACCTGGGAGTGTATGTACACAAATCCTTTACGGTGACAGGACAAGTTGAGAAAGCGGTTAAAAAAGCTTACGGATCCTGGGCTTTATTAATAGAGGAATAGAGTACAAAAGCAAGGAAGTTATGCTAAAATTTTATAAAATACTGGTTAGGTCTCAGCTAGAGTATTATGTTCAATTCTGGGCACCACACTTTAGGAAGAATGTCAAGGCCTTGGAGAGGATGCAGAAGAGATTTACTAGAATGGTACCAGGGATGAGGGACTTCAGTTATGTGGAGAAGCTGGGGTCGTTCTTCTTAGAGCAGAGAAGATCAAGAGGAGATTTGATAGAAGTGTTCAAAATCATGAATGCTTTTGATAAAGTAAATAAGGAGAAACTGTTTCCAGTGGCAGAAGAGTCAGTATTTAGAGGACACGGATTTAAGGTGATTGGCAAAAGAACCAGAATCGCCATGAGGAAACAATTTTTTTTTATATACACAGTGAGTTGTTGTGATCTGGAATGCACTGCCTAAAACGGTGGTGGAAGAAGATTTAGTAGTAACTTCAAAAGAGAACTGGATAAATATTTGCAGGGTAAAAAATGTACAGGGCAATGGGAAAAGAGCAG
Organism: Somniosus microcephalus; assembly: GCF_052327205.1. Classification (NCBI taxonomy): domain Eukaryota; kingdom Metazoa; phylum Chordata; class Chondrichthyes; order Squaliformes; family Somniosidae; genus Somniosus; species Somniosus microcephalus. Next base: position 24,526,218 of record NC_140991.1, on the reverse strand, counting down.
GGGAGTGGGATTAATTGGATAGCTCTACCAAAGAGCCGTCACAGGCACGATGGGCCGATTGGCCTCCTTCTCTGCTGTATGATTCTACGTGGCTAAGGTGGTTTCTATTGGTCAACACAGGCATAGATTCTATGATTCTAAATTTGCAAAAGGGCCTTCTTCATCTAACCTAGTATAAATGTTGGGTCTTGTCTTAGATATTCTCTCAGTCACAGTGGTGCAAGTCATTCCCATAAACGTTCTGAGCATCTTGGGAATGTGTCCAATATCTAACTATACAACAGTGTAACCCAGGGTTGCAACAATACTGGATCTAAACTGGATATCCGTATCTTTGGCATGTATGTTTCTTCAGTCTCTTTAAAAACAAACCAGGAAAACACTTGGTGAGTCAAGGCCAGATACAAATCATTTTATTTTTGTTCTAAGGATATGGGCATTGCTGGCAAAGCTCTATTTATTGGCAATCCCTAGTTACCCTTAGAAGGTGGTGGAGGTCACTTCAAAGTGGCATTAAAAGTCAACCACATATTGAGACTGGAGTCATATTCAGGCCAGACCAGGTAGGGGTGGCAACATCCCTTCTCTGAAGGACATTAACTGACCTAGTTGGGTTTTCATGACAATCATTGTTAATTTCTAGTGCCAGCCCACAAATTACCAGATTGATGGAGTTAAATTTCACAATTTGCCATGGTGGGATTTGAACATGTGACCTCTGGGTTGCTAGTCCAATAGCATAGCCACTAGTCTATTGTACCCATTTCTCAAGCTGCTTTAATTCACAGAAAACAATGATGATCGGATTCACTTAGCTCAATCATTATGGCTTGTCTTTGCGTAATAATACAAAATAATCAACAGGGTACCCTTCCTCACATCAGTAGGTTGTCTTTCTTGATTTAAACAGAATGAGGAGATTTCACTGGCTCCGCCGAGTGGAAACAGGACTGTAGCATCCTGAAAATCCCAGGGGAAAAACTGTTTACTGCCCGCAGCCCAATTGGTAATGAGCGCCCTCAAAACAACAATCCTCCTGCTGCCGCTTCCCAACACAGTGGCCGGGAATTTCCTGTTTCCCACCCGCACGAAGCAGGGTGACCCGGTAGATGGCGGGAAACCCTGCACACTGTGAAGTTTAACTCCACAGCGTGTGTGTGACATAATGGGCGGGTTTCCCGCCTGGAAGCCTACCTGTTTGGGCGCAGAACGCTGGCTGACCAGGACACTGCAGCAACAGGCAAGTGCTGGATCCGGGGGGGAGGGGAGTGGGAAGAGTGGGGTGTGTGGAGGGTCTGTTCCCCGGGGGGGGTGAGTCGCATTCTCGAGAGGGGTCCTATCCCCGACCCCGTGACTGAGTTCGATCCCCAGGGAGGGAGTTCGATCCCCGGGGAGGGGGTCCGATCCCCGACCCCAGGGGTCCAATCCTGCCACCATCCCAGGCTTTACTCTCTCTTAAATAAGCCTGCAGCTTCCCTCCGTGCCTATCTTGACATCCTCCGAAGGGCCCATCCAGGATCATCCTAGAATGCAAAGATAACCCACGGATTCTTTTCACTACAAACCGTTTTCTTAAATCCTCTCCCCTGCCTCCTCCACTCTCATCTCTTAACAACAAGTGCGAGGAGTTCATGGACTTCTTTGTCACCAAGATGGAGACCATCCGTGCAGTTGTATTTTATACAGAAGCATCATTCACATTCTCATTAAGTTGAAGACTGTGTGACCAAGTATTATTTGATTGGTGATAGATGACGTTAGTCAGTCTTGTGATGAGCATTTCAAACTGTAATTCTATTATGATTGTAATTTTGTTATTTACGAGCAGTTTCTTACTGAACAGATATTTAAAGACAAGGAAAAAGACTTTGGGATGGCCATGAACTAGGAAACACAACAAATAGAGAATGAACTGAAATCACATCCTGCTAGCAGGGCTCCACAAGTAGGCACGATCCCAGATGAGGGCAAGAAAAAGGAACGCTGCAGGAGATACAGCCAATCCCGGAATATCCGGTTTACTGTACATACAATGACCATTTTGAAAATCAGGACACTGGCAAATAAAGGGCAACTGATGCAAGTCCTTTAGGTGTCCCTACTTTACAGGTTTCATTGTACATATTATTTACCATCAATGAGGAAACAACATAAAAACTTCTCATCAGCATTTCAACCACTTTGATTTAAAAATCCAACATTTAAAAGTAAATTTTTTCCAAATCCTTCCTGTGGATAAATGGGCAAAAAAAAAATCCCAAAATATTGAATCTTGTGATGTATCTTCTGATCTTATTATGAAGGGCATCTGCCCCCCCCCCCATAATTCATTGAGCCTATTCATAATAAGAGCAGAGAATGTTAGGAACATACTGCAGGTGCATGAGGATCTAAAAAGAAGAAAGTGAATTAATGATCCAGGTGGGGCTCTTTGTCAGACTGATGAGGATGGCAATTCTGACAAAGGGTCCCACTTAAGTATGCCTCTTTTCAAATGCAGATGGACATGCTATATATTTACAGAATTTGCTGTTTTTATTTCATATTTTTGGCATCCACAGTTTATCTCATTCATAATGTCACATGACAGAACAGCTCTGCAAACTGTCTTCGCCCAGGCTCCCTCTAACCAACAATTCTAAATCATCAAATCAGTGACTGAAAAGGTACCATTAAGTACTGATAGCTCCCTTTAAAATAATCAGAGATGCAAGGCAACTTAGTTGAATATATTTATCTTATTTTACTGGTTAGCTGGTTGTGATGAGACTTGCTAACGTGCACGTACTTGAAGGTTATGGCATGACACACATAACAGAGAATAAAGTACTTCTAATAACATGTAGGATGCAAGTCTTACATGTTTCTGCAGTTACTTCATTCTAAGGATAAAGCTCAAGTGAAACTAGAGAAGTGTGGAAAAGAAAAATCTAAAATTCCCAATAATCTTACGTAATCATTTTTGCAGGGGAGTGAAGTATATAAATCCAATGACATAATAAATTATAATAAACATTATTCAGCAGAGTTGACATTTCTGGCTTTTCTTCAGAAGCAACACATTGTATGCATGTTAGCATATAGGAGTGAGGAAGCTCTACTGGTAGCTCAGTGAAAGCATAAACAAATCAAGTAATCACTGCGATAAAATCAACATGTAGCATAAAAACATGTACAGTACATATATTTTGATAAATAATATTCTTAAAAAAACAATAAGTATCAGATATGGAGTTAAATAAAAAATCTGCATCAGAATTAGATGAGTTTGCCTAAACTCCTGGTGTGAATTATTCACCTTGGTCACTTTGTTTGTGATAAAGTTAATGCTTCCAGTACTCTTGAGTATCTTAGTATAATTTTCCAATTAAACTAAAGAGCAAGATTGTAGATATTAATCTCACTAGAAAAAACACTAATAGAAAGGTTCTATAGGCACATTGCTATACTATTATACAGTTCAATGTGGGAGATTCTTAGCAAACCATTTACAGCATATTGGGGGGAAAAACGACACAAGAGTTGTCACAAAGACAACCTCTCGCACCTCCTAACATCTATCTCGGTTGTTTTGGCAGAAACCTCAAAGCAACTCGCCTCCCTGCTCTCCTGCATGGTCGAGGGAAATGAAGGAAAAAAAGAGAAACCAACTCCAAAATTAAATTAAATATTAAAAAGAGTACTTGGTATTTACAAGTTGTTGTACTACTAAATTTACTAATAGATTTGTGCCCATAATTCTACAATTTTGTGGCCACAGCAAGGAAAGGAAAATGAATGAAGAAAATACTTGTGTATTACCTCTTTCATACCCAGTTGACAGGCAGTAGCAGTGGCCTATAATCAGGTTGTTTCCCTATCCTTTCTACTGCATAATAGTGTGTGATTGGGTAGAATCTAAGGCCTTCAAATTATGGTGTGGTTTAGTTAACAAATACTTAGTGCGTATTTTAATTGAGTTGTTTAAAATAATTTTTTTTTGAAATTTATATTTTAATATTCAACTGTGTAATTAGGCCTAAGAGAATGGGCAAAACAACGAAAACAAACTGTGGTAAAGAAATCAAACACAAAACAAACACTCCTCATAGCAAACCTACCCTAGCTTGTTCACGTAACTGATCAACAATTAAACGATCTACTCTTGAGGGATTGGAAGGCAGGCGAGGAATAGGAGTATTGTTTGAACTGGACACTCGCTTTCCAGGAAAATTTCTTGCAAGCTCAGCTTCAGTCTGTAATAAAAAAATGAAATAAAAGTGAAGAATGAGATCAATGTTTTAAATTTGTCTTCCTGGCGAGTCCATTACAATTTTGTGGAGAAAGTTTTGATGAATAGGTTCACATCATCGGTGAACATTAATGATCTGGACATGAGCATAGAGGAATATCAAAATTTGCTAATGTTACAAATTAGAGAATTGGCAAACTATGAGGAATACTGTAGTGAACTGCAGATATGTGGGTAAATTCAGTTAGTACATTTTGGGAAAATGAGAATGGAAACATACCCTAATAAGATAAAAATTCTCAACATAGAGGTGCAGAAAAATCTAGAACTCCAGATACAGATCTCTAAAAAGGTTTACGGTAGAAAAGACAAAAAAAAGGCAAATGGCATCCTGAGTCTTAAATATAGGAGCACTAATTATAAATGCAAAGAGTCAATAGTGAATCTATACAGAACATTGCTTAGGTCACAGTTGGAGTACTGTTTCATTGCCTAAGGAACCTTCCCTTTTCTCTTCCCCTGCTCAAAACCCAAATTTGACCCTTCTGCTCTCACCAACTGCCACTTCATCGCCAATTTCTCTCCACTCTCAAGATCCTTGAATATGTCATTGCTTCATAGCTCTGTGCTCAACTCTCCCATAATTTCTTACTCAAATTCTTCCGTCTGGATTCTGCCAGTCTCACAGCACCAAAAATGTCTTTTTTTTAATAATCATTCATGGGATGTGGGCATCACTGGCAAGGCCAGCGTTTATTGCCCATTCTTAACTGCCATTGAGAAGGTGGTGGTGAGCCGCCTTCTTGAACCACTGCAGTCCATGTGGTGAAGGTACTCCCACAGCGCTGTTAGGGAGAGAGTTCCAGGATTTTGACCCAGCAACAATGAAGGAACGGCAATATTTTTCCAAGTAAGGATGGCGTGTGACTTGGAGGGGAACTTGGAGGTGATGGTGTTCCCATGCGCTTGCTGCCCTTGTCCTTCTAGGTGGTAGAGATCGTGGGCTTGGGAGGTGATGTCGAGGAAGCCTTGGCGAGTTGCTGCAGTGCATCTTGTAGATGGTACACACTGCAGCCACGGTGCGCCGGTGGTGGAGTGAGTGAATGTTTAAGGTGGTGGATAGGGTGCCAATCAAGCGGGCTGCTTTGTCCTGGATGGTGAGTGTTTTCCAAAGCCATAAACAAGATTCCCTTTGATTGTGACTAATGATGCAGTATCCTTCCTTGTCCTGAACCTCTCCGCAGCATTTGACATGATTGACCACTCCATCCATCTCCAATGCTGTTTCTCTGTTGTCCAGTTCCAGGGACCACCCTTGTATGGTTCTTGTATTACCTTTCTGAATATAGCCACAGCATTAGCAACAGTTTCTCTTCCCTCCACCACATTGTAATCTCCACCATCTATCCTTGCTCTCCTCCTTTTCCCGCTGCCCACCAAAGACATCACCCACAAACACAGACACCAATGACACCCAGTTTTCCACCACCTTTATCAAATGTCTTTGTCTGACATCTAGGGCTGGATTTTCATTGAGTCGTTGGGTAGGAGGCGGGACTACAGCTTTCGGGGTTGTAGTCCCGCCTCCATCGAGTTCTAGCCAACCCACGCGATTTTGACTTGATTGACCTTGTTGAGCCCGCCCAGCAGGCTCAGCAGGCCAATTAAGGGCTACCCGACAACAGATGACGTCACAAATTGACATTCCATCTGTCAAGACCTTTTGACAGATGAAATATCAGCGTAAGCATGCAGGTGCAGCAGGCGGTTAAGAAGGCAAATGGTGTGTTGGCCTTCGTAGCAAGAGGGTTCAAGTACAAGAACAAGGATGTCTTGCTGCAGTTGTACAGGGCCTTGGTGAGACCACACCTTGAGTATTGTGTGCAGTTTTGGTCGCCTTACCTGAGGAAGGATGTTCTTGCCATGGAAGGAGTGCAGCGAAGATTCACCAGGCTGATACCTGGGATGGCAGGAATGACATATGAGGAGAGATTGTGTCGATTGGGCTTATACTCACTGGAGTTTAGAAGATTGAGAGGGGATCTCATCGAAACCTATAAAATTCTGTCAGGCCTGGACAGACTAGATGCAGGAAGGATGTTTCTGATGGCCAGGGAGTCCAGAACCAGGGGTCATAGTCTAAGGATAAGGGGTAAGCCATTTAGGACTGAAATGAGGAGGAATTTCTTCACCCAGAGAGTGGTGAGCCTGTGGAATTCTCTGCCACAGAGGGCGGTGGAGGCCAGTTCATTAAGTATATTCAAGAAAGAGTTGGATATATTTCTTAAGGCTAAAGGGATCAAGGGATATGGGGAGAAGGCAGGGACCGGGTACTGAATTTGGATGATCAGCCATGATCTCATTGAATGGCGGAGCAGGCTCGAAGGGCCGAATGGCCTACTCCTGCTCCTATCTTCTATGTTTCTATGTTTCACAGCTGTTTGAAGCTGTCAAACACTGACAATCTGTATAAGTTAATTCCTTCCTCTCAGGATGATTTAGAGATCTCCCCGGAACAGAAAACTGAATGCTACAACTTTTGACAGCTCGCGGCCATTCTGCTTTCTGTGCCGGTGAGATGAGGGGCTCCAGAGGCCTGAAGGAAGGAAGGCTGTAAAGGTAAGTAAAGATTAGTAGAACTTCTTTAAACACTTTACACACACCAAACACACTTACCTTTGCACTCATGCACCCATCACTCACCTGAACATCGGACATCTCGACCCCTCCAAGCCCTTCATCCCGACGGTCCGCCTCCTCTAACTTGGCATGGTTTGGAGCCGTCGGGAATCCCACACTTCAACATTAAAAATAGGGATTAGGCTAAAAACTGCCTGTTAACTATCTGTTAACAGGCAGTTAATTGGCACTAATCCCCTTCCTGCCTCGGGGAGGCGGGTCCCAGTGCGGGTCGGGTACTCGCCTCCTTTGAAACTGGCATGGAGGCGGGTTGGGTGTGGGATGGGTTCGGGACCCCCGATTTCGGGATTTTAACCCCCCACACGCCTCCCATCCCACCTCCACGGCCCAATGAAAATCCTGCCCCTAATCTCCAGCGCTATATTTCTCTCAATCAGTCCGTTTCTATGATTTTTACCTCCTGTGCATCCCCCCTCCTTTCACCTCACAACGATGGCAAGGCTTTCAGCCTCTGCATCCTACTCTCTGGAATTCTCTACATAAACCTCTCCATCTCTTCAACCATACTTTTGATCATTACTAATACCTTCATTTCTGGCTTGGCATGTTTTCCAAATGCTTATTCTATGGGGTTTTTTTTTTTTTAACGTTAAAGGCACTATATAAATGGAAGTTGCTATTGTAAATAAATAATGGGATATAAATTTAGCTTTAGTGCTAGAAACAGAAAGGGAAGGTTAGGAAAAAAATTCATGCAAAGTGTTATTAGGCTAAGTAAAGCATTACTACAAGTGACTACTGAAGTCATATCAATAAAACATTTAAGAGGGAATTAGATCATCGCCAGAAAAATATTAATGGGAACAGGGAAAAAGCAGGAAAATAGGATTAGTAATAGATTGCTCCAACGTCGGGATTGCACTGGCAATGGATCAACTCGCTTCCTTCTGAGCCAAAATGTTCTCCAATTAAATATTGGGAAGACTGAAGCCATTGTTTTCAGTCCCCGCCACAAACTCCATTCCCTAGCCATTGACTCCATCCCTCTCCCTAACGTCTGTCTGAGGCTGAACCACACTATTCACAACCTTGGTGTCATATTTGACCCTGAAATGAGCTTCTGACCACATATCCGCAGCATAATTAAGACCGCCTACTTCCACCTCTGTAACATCGCCCGTCTCCGCCCTTGCCTCAGCTCATCCACGGCTAAAACCCTCATCCATGCCTTTGTTACCTCTAGACTTGACTATTCCAACGCACTCCTGGCTGGCCTCCCACATTCCACCCTACGTAAACTTGAGATCATCAAATACTCGGCTGCCCTTGTCCTAACTCGCATCAAGTCCCGTTCGCCCATCACTCCTGTGCTCGCTGACCCTACATTGGCTCCCGGTTAAGCAGCGCCTCGATTTCAAAATTCTCATCCTTGTTTTCAAATCCCACCATGGCCTCGCCCCTTCCTATCTCTGTAATCTCCTTCAGCCCCACAACCTCCCGAGATATCTGCGCTCCTCTAATTCTGCCCTCTTGAGCATCCCTGATTATAATTGTTCAACCTTTGGTGGCCTTGCCTTCTGTTGCCTAGGCGCCTGAACTCTGGAATTCCCTGCCTACCTCTCTTTCCTCCTTTAAGATGCTTCTTAAAACCTACCTCTTTGACCAAGCTTTTGGACACCTGCCCTAATTTATCCTTATGTGGCTTGGTGTCAAATTTTTTGTCTTAAAATACTCCTGTGCAGCGCTTTGGGACGTTTTACTATGTTAAAGGCGCTATATAAATACAAGTTGTTGTTGTGCTGTAATTACTATGATTTTAAGAACAGTACACACTTATTTTACTTAAGGCCAGAAAACTAGGATTTTGATTCTGTCTAGGCTGGATTCAAATCTAAATCCAAGGAGAAGAGCAATGTTCTAACTCAGAAGCAATTTTCCACCACAATAAGAAATGCCATGTGGTCAACGTAGTTCAATGAATACCATTTGTTCACTTCTTCACAATATTAAGCATAGATTGGATTTCAGTGGTGAAAACATGAACAAAGGGAGTAAGTATATTGGTAGCATAATGTACTGACAATGATGAAACTCATTTCAATGCCATCCAGTGACTGTACAATAAAACATTTCACTTATGTGGCATTCTGTAGATTGACATTAATTAGATGCAATTCCAACCAAACTAAATAGTCATATAGCAATTAAAAAAATGACTTAAAATATTTGGACATAAGGAGGCCAAGCATTAACAGATCACTATATTTACATGAACCTTACAGGACTGCAAATAAGTTTTAAACTACTGGAGGTTGTGAATAAAAGTACTTGAAGTATCTGAAATTAACTTTCACTGTAATGAAAGGGAACTGGTGCCTGTTAATGTTACTATGGCTTTAATTAGCTCAGTATTACAGTGAGAACTAGCTAGTGTGCCTAATCTCAAAATGCTTTAAGCAGCACTGGAATTATGTCATAATGTTCTCAAAATCAATGCACTTTGAAAAATATTTAGTTTATGCAATACTTTTATTAATAATATTTGCCTATTAGGCTAAATTACAGACAGTGATATTAAAGTCATCTTTGCAAATCTCGCCAAACCAAACTATCGCAAATAAATGGTATTTTATTTTAAACTGCTGTAAGTAGATTGGTAAAATAAGAAATATTCTTTTATGTAAATTGTCTTAAACTCTACCTTTACAGCCCCTTTCCCGCATCCTGTTTTGACTACCTTGCAATGGTCTTTCCTGGAAATCATTTAGTGGTTCATTCTGGCATGTGCAAAAACAAGAAATAACCTTAAATAACACAATCACAAGTGGAGATTAATTCCTGTGTCTTTACCTTTTTCCGCTCTTTTTCCAAAGCCCGCCACTGCTCATAACACTCCTCCAGTCGAATGTGAAGTTCATTTGCTGGGCCACTACGATTCTTCATAGGTCTGTATTTAGAAAAAGGTGGTGGAAATCCAAAGTAGGGTGCGGTCATATCTCCACCAAAAAGGTCATTCATAAAAGGATGCAGCTGATTAAAATCGTCGTAATGAAAAAAGTCAATTAGTTCAGGAAATGGAAATGCTGAAGGAGGAAACGACGGAAAACTGGCTGAAGAAAATCCATGTGGACCAAATTGGGAAAAGTTTTGACTTTGCTTAAAATCGGGCATCATGAATGGGAATGGGGGTACAAAAGAATGATTAATGAAATCAGACAAATTGCTACCATCATGTTCTTGTTTTCTACGGTAACTATTAAACTGTTGGTGATTTTGACCAAAAGGTCCAGACTGCAAAGGATGTGGATACCCATTTTTCCGTCCTCTTTTATCATCCCTGTTGTTTCCACCATTGTGTCCATGTTTGTTAGGATATCTGAAATATTTGGCTGGCTCATCATTACCAACATTGTGATGTGTCCAGTTAGTACCAAAGCCAGTAGACTGTTTTCGGTACTGATCATCTCTGGCAGCAGAAGATTCAATCTGCAATGTTGTACTAGTCTTGTTTTGTTCTTGTATCTGAACACCAGCACTGGATGAACCCCAATCATTAATGTTATTGCTAGGAAACTTTGGACACCCACCTTGCCTTAAGGATTCCAATGGAGCTGCTGGCGGATAATAGGTAGGTTGAAGGACACCAGAAATTGGCAATTGTGTTGGAGACCCGCTACTTACAGCGGCAATAGTTGATGTCTGCGAGCTTGTTGAAACAATATTCCCATCTTTTCTAAATACTGGACTAGACTCAATGGTGGGGCTCAGCATGTTGCTATCAGACCACAAAAGGCTGCTTTGGGAAGAATGAGGACTATATTCACTACTCTGTGGCATAATCTTTGTCAAATGAACATACTCAGATGACCTAGGAAGACCATCTAAACAATTCTGATGCAGCTTTTCACACTGATTCTCAAAACTGCCTCGTAAAATACGAGTACGGTTTTCCTGTTTTGGAAAGTCTGAAGCAGGTTTTCGGTTCATGTCAGCAACAAAGCCATTCTCCTTGGCAAACCTCTGCCCATGGAAGTTCATTTGTGAAATAGAAGAGCTATTTTTAAGAGAACTGGCACTGAAATCTTCATATCCTTTTTGAATTGGTTGTTTTTCCTGCAACACTTTGTTCCACATTTCACCAACATGTGAGCTGTAACTATTTTCAGAATTCCGGCTGCGATCTTTAATGTCAAATGTTGCAAATTTATTCTCTCTAAATCGGTCAGTTTTGTAGTGCTCCTTGCGCGTGTTTGTGTTATTACTACTGCAATTATTACGGAAGCTATGTGTAGTAAAATCAGAAACGCCCCTCTCTGCTTCCTCATAATCTCGTAAGCAGCAATCAAATTCCCTGGCCTGTAAGGAAAACCTTTCTTTATGAGCCACAGTATTGTTTCTCACAGCAGAGGAAACATCACTGGGTCGAGAATCACACTGATTGGTATCCTTAGTAATCATGGACATCCATGGTTCTGAAAGATTAAAACCTTGAAAACCCTGATCAAGTTCATCAAATTTTCCTTTTTCAGCTAATGTCTGAGAGTTTTCTTCATAGAATTCAGAAATGCCCATACTATTTGAAATTCTACCATTTTCCATGTTGTTTTTCAAAGCTGTTCCAGTACCATCCCCATTTGCAGTAGACCAAATTGACTGAAACAACCTAGAAGATGAACTCCTGCAGGAAACAGAACAATTACAACGGAAAGACATTAGCTTTATAATGCATCAGCATAAATTTTGCAAACATTGTCAGTTTATTTAGTTGGAGCATACAGTGTGGACAGATTTTGACAGATAGTAAGTACATCCTACATTTTACTCGTCTTCCAGTAATACAATAGTCAAGCTATTGCCAAAGAAGCACATACATCAAGAATAAACAGTTCTCTTATGTTTCTCATGATAGCAGCTGCTAAAAGAAAAGGACTGTATAAATTCCAAGAAGCACAATAGTACTTTGCAACAGTACTTTGCACAGATAAAATATTTTTAGGTGATTCTGACTGCAATGAAAACCACTCTACAATATCAACAGGGAAAGTTCTACAGCAACATAACCTGAACCACCACTGCAGAACAGTTCTAAGAACAGGTCGTTCAGGATGCAGATATACGGCATTACATCAATGCAAGGAAGTTTTGGTGCACGTCAACACAAAAGTGACAGTATAACCTAGGAGCCTACTGAGCACACTAAAGCTGCACCCACAAGACCCCCTCTAGGAGGCCATCATAATGGTTTTAAGTCATACTAAATGCAGCATAACTCCAGCCTACAAATGCTAAATGTGAACTGCCACTTTCAAATTTATAACACAACTACAAAACTTAAAACGCAACAGCAGTGAAATGTACCAGAAGCAGCCTAAATTTAATGTGCATCTAAAGATTAGTAAAATTTGACTTACCAATCAGAAAAGGACTCTGGTTTATCAGGCTCATCCAGTATGCTGGAGACCAGTCCAAATAAATCAGGTGTATTTCCAGAATCTGATAAACTAATCTGGGCTCTGAAATAAGAACATTAATTTTATTATAACATTAATCTGCATTTCTTTCCCTGGCCTAGAATTTTATATTTTATACAGTTGAAAAGAAACTCTACTGAAATATTAGGACTTCACATTTTCAGTTTCTATTTTTGAAAAAATATCCAGAAATTTTTGCAACATAGAAATGTACAGGATCGGAAGAGACCACTGTGGTCCATCTGAAAAAAAGGCTCTACTATCTCTTAAGCTACTGAATATTTTCCTTTGTCAAAACAAATCTAGCTACCTCTTGAATTTGTCGCCACTACATGTCTCCACTGTCTCCCTGGGCAGACTGTTTCATGCCTTCACCACCCTGTTTAAAAGTAGTTAAATCTAAACTGGTCGTCTTCTGAGCTCAAGTATGTGCCCATGGTTAGAGTTTAGCTATAACTTTTAATAATTTGAAAACTTTAACAATGTCTCACAAGCCTCAAGCGTAAACAATCCCAGCTTCTTTGGTCTCTCCTTGTAACTCGTGTCCAATCTCAGCATCAGCCTAGTTGGCCTTCTCTGTACCAATGTCACATCAAGGATGTTCCAACTGTAGTATCATAATTATACACTATACTCCTTGTAGGGCCATACCAGTGTTCTATGCAAATTCACTATTATTCTCTAGAACTGGCTATACACCCCCAAGATAATGTTTTGGGATTTATTTTTGGACTTAGCAGAGGAAAAATTGTAGGCATTTGAGAAAAGTTGTGTGCAATATGTCATCAGTATTCATTTTCAGTGCATTATCTGTGTGAGTGTAAAAAGCAAAAGCACTATACCAGGATTCTTAACAGTGATGTTGTGGCGGAACCACCAGAGGATTACGGACAATTGTATATAATTCCTTTTACAGCAATGTAGTACAGCTGGGGGCTGCACCTTTAATGTATCTTTTAACTGTACTAGGGCTTCTTTCCTGTACTCCGCGTCATGACATCATGCCGTCCGTCGCGTGATCTCTCAACGGCGGGAAGAACATGATGACGTCATGACGTCAGAGCTCGGAACCTTCTAGCAGTTGAGCTCGGAACCTGCTAGCAATTTCCAGAAAGGCTTTCAAGCAGACCAGACCTATGTGCATTGTATCCTACAGTTTCCTGTACAGCTTCGTTTGTTCAGTAAATTTTATTGTTTTTGATTTTCTGAGTCGATCTCAATTCTTCGGCTAGGAACCCCAGTTCCTACATTGGTGACCCCGATTTCTTCGAACAATTTTCGTTGAAGTTACATCATGGACACGAACGCCGTCACCCTCAAACTGCCGCAATTTTGGGAGCAACAACCGGCCGCGTGGTTTTTCCAGGCGGAAGCCCAATTTGCAATCCGGGGAGTAGCAGCGGATTCGACCCGTTATTATTACATGGTCTCCGCCCTCGACAGCGCTACGGCTTCGCAGGTCGTCAGCCTCCTCGAGAGTCCACCGAACGATGGCAAGTACGAAGCTTTAAAAGCACGTTTACTGCAGATTTTCGGTCTGTCCAAGTCGGCGCGCGCTCGCAGACTTATCTCCATGCCCGGCCTCGGGGACTCAAAACCATCAGAGCTCATGAGCTAAATGCTCACACTTTTGGGCTCGGAATCGCAATGTTTTCTGTTCCGCGAGCTGTTTCTCTGTCAACTACCAGAGCCAGTACAGACGGCCTTGGCCAATTCCGCGATCACGGATTGTGCTGAACTTGCCGCGGAAGTGGATAAAATATTCACCGTCTCACAACAATCTTGTGCAGCCACGAGGCGCCCATCCCCCACAAGAGCAAATCCGACTCCTCCTCTTGCAGGCTGGTGTGCATACCACGCTCGTTTCGGCGCGAAGGCCAGAAATTGCCGTCCGCCCTGCAGTTTCTCACCAAAAAAAAAACCTACCTCAAACCAGCGGTTTCTGAGAAGATCAATAAGGCCTAAGGGACGCGCCGGAGTTGCGAAGGCTGTCGGGTCCGCAGGGAAACTCCTATACATTACAGACTCCCTGTCAAGGCGACGTTTTCTCTGTGATACTGGCTCCCAGTGCAGTATCCTACCAGCGTCGAAGCTAGATCTTCAATCCGGCGGTCAAGGTCCCCCCCTCGAGGCAGCCAATGGTGCGGCCATTCGCACGTTCGGAAAGCGTAGGGTCAAGTTGAGTTTTGGTGGCCAACGTTTTGTTTGGGAGTTCACCATGGCGAAAGTCTCACAGGCCATCCTGGGGGCAGATTTCTTCTGCGCAAACGGGTTTCTCGTCGACATCTGACACTGCCAGCTAATCAGTGCCTCCACTTTTCACTCGGTCCCCTGCCACCGAAGCACCGCGATGTCTTGGTCAGTTGCCTGTGCAGTCCCATCTCCAAATGAGTTCTCTCGTCTTCTCAGTGAGTTCCCGGAGCTCACCAGGCCCATATTTTCTTCTTCAGTCACGAGGCACGGTGTGGCGCACCACATTACCACGACAGGATCCCCCGTTTATGCGAGACCTTGAAGGCTGGAACCTGCTAAACTCGCGGCCACCAAGGCGGAGTTCCATACAATGGAACGCCTGGGTATTATTTGAATTTCGAATAGTCCTTGGTCCTCGCCATTACACGTTGTTCCTAAGCCGGGCGGCAGATGGCGACCATGCGGCAACTACAGATGCCTGAATGAGGCTACCACACCGGATCGGTACCCAATTCCTCACATTCAGGATTTTTCTGCCCATCTGGCAGGGAATTCCATCTTTTCCAAAATAGACCTCGTCCGAGGCTATCATCAAGTGCCCGTGCATCCTCAGGACGTCCCCAAAACTGCCGTCATCACACCTTTCGGGCTCTTTGTGTTCCTTTGTATGCCGTTTGGGTTGAAGAATGCAGCACAAGCCTTCCAACATCTCATGGATTCCGTGTTGCGCGATCTGCCGTTCATCTTCGTCTACCTAGACGACATCCTTAATGCCAGTAACAGCACGAAAGAACACATTACCTTTTTTCTTGTCTCAGCCAACATGGCCTTATTATCAACCTGGCCAAGTGCCAGTTTGGGTTGCACAGCATTGATTTCCTGGGACACAGAGTCACCTCAGAAGGCGCCGTCCCGCTGGCCACGAAGGTGGAAGCAGTCACCTCGTTCCCTCTTCCTCAGACCGTCAGGGCCCTCCAGGAATTTCTGGGAATGGTCAAATTTTAATCATCGGTTCGTCCCCAAGGCAGCATTGCTGATGCAACCTTTGTACGAGGCCCTCAGAGGTAAATCGGGCAAAGACCCAATCTTGGACACCCCAGATGGACCAGGCTTTCCTCGACACTAAGAACGCTTTGGCTGCTGCGACCATGTTGGCACATCCCCTTCCGGGCGCAACCATTGCCCTTACCACCGACGCATCTGATTATGCCATCGGGGCAGTACAGGAGCAGTGGGTCGACGACACATGGCAACCACTGGCTTTCTTCAGCCGCCAATTGCGGAAGAACGAACGCAAGTATAGTACTTTTGATAGGGAGTTGTTGGCATTGTTTCTGGCCATCTGCCATTTTCGCTTCCTACTGGAAGGACGCCCATTCACGGCTTTTGTAGACCACAAGCCACTTACTTTTGCGATGGCCAAGACAACGGAACCATGGTCGGCACGGCAACAACGTCATCTTACGTACATATCTGAATTTACAACCGACATACAACATGTCTCGGGCAAAAACAACCTGGTGGCGGATTGTCTCTCCCACGCCCAGCTCCACGCAGTACACCTGGGAGTCGACTATGTTGGTTTGGCAAAAGAACAGAAGGCAGACCCTGAAGTGCAGGCATACCGGACCGCACCTTCCAGCTTACAAGTGGCTGATGTCAGTTTCCAGGCCGCAGGGACCACACTCCTGTGTGACATCTTGATGGGCGTCCCACGTCCAATCGTTCCAGTCGAAATCGTTCCAGTCGAATGGCGCAGGAGAATTTTCAAAACTATCCACGGGTTGTCACACGCTGGCATGAGAGCGTCACATCGACTCATGGCAAAGAAATTCGTCTGGAAGGGCATGCATCTCGACGTCCGTGACTGGACCAATACCTGCGTGAGTTGCCAGAGGTCCAAGATACAACG
Source organism: Somniosus microcephalus (assembly GCF_052327205.1). Lineage (NCBI taxonomy): Eukaryota > Metazoa > Chordata > Chondrichthyes > Squaliformes > Somniosidae > Somniosus > Somniosus microcephalus. The sequence goes on along the minus strand of NC_140991.1, from coordinate 24,509,771 downwards.
CCATGTTAAGGTCCCAGTCGCCAATTTTCCGGTTCCGGAGTGTCGATTTGACCATGTGCACGTGGACCTGGTTGGTCCTCTCCCTTCCTCTCGCGGGTACACTCACCTCCTCACCGTGGTAGACCGCACCACCAGGTGGCCAGAGGCAATTCCTTTGGTTGCCACCACAGCAGCAGACGTCTCCAGAGCCTTCATCTCGTCGTGGGTAGCTCGGTTTGGGGTACCGGCTGACATCTCCTCCGACCGGGGGCCTCAATTTACCTGAGCTTTGGAACGCCGTAGCTCAAGGTTTGGGCACCAAGCTTCATCGTACCACCGCCTACCATCCATAGGCGAACGGTCTGTGTGAAAGATTCCACAGGTCCCTTAAAGCCGCACTGCGTGCTAGTCTCCGTGGGCCTAGTTGGGTGGACAGGCTCCCTTGGGTGCTGCTAGGTCTTCGCACGGCGCCTAAGGACGACCTGCATTCTTCTTCAGCAGAGCTGGTTTACGGCCAACCACTCAGAGTGCCTGGCGATTTTCTTCCTCCTCACACAGAACCCTGGTCCCCAGCTCGTCAGCCACCAGGAAGCGGCTAGGCATTTCATCCCAGTGCCTACGTCGCATCATAACCTGCAGCGCTCCCATGTCCCGGTGGATCTTAAGAGCGCAGAATACGTGTTCATTCGGCAGGATGCTCGCAAAAACCCGCTCAAACCGCCTTACACAGGTCCGTTCCGCGTCATCTCGTCAGGTGACAAGTCCTTCACAGTCAACGTCGGCGGTAAGCCTGACCACATCTCCATCGACCGGTTGAAACCGGCGCATCTGGATCTCAGCGAACCAGTCGTCTCCGCTCAGCCGCCTCGTCATGGTCGTCCACCGTCGACTGCCGGTCCAGTACAGCCACTGTCATCTGCCGAGTCGCCAGTGCCCGCCTCACCGGGTCGACCACAGCCGGCCTCCTCTTCTCCTCTGCCTGCGGCGTCATCCCAACCACAGCCAACGGCCAGTTCGTCTTCTAGCGCTCCATTCCAGCTGCCGGGGTATCGCAGTCGGTCGGACAGACTCGCAAGACCCCCTTCTCGCCTTACCTTCTCTGTTAAAAGCAATTCTGGGGGGGCGCATGTGGCGGAACCACCAGAGGATTACGGACAATTGTATATAATTCCTTTTACAGCAATGTAGTACAGCTGGGGGCTGCACCTTTAATGTATCTTTTAACTGTACTAGGGCTTCTTTCCTGTACTCCGCGTCATGACATCATGCCGTCCGTCGCGTGATCTCTCAACGGCGGGAAGAACGTGATGACGTCAGAGCTCGGAACCTGCTAGCAGTTGAGCTCGGAACCTGCTAGCAGTTTCCAGAGAGGCTTTCAAGCAGACCAGACCTATGTGCATTGTATCCTACAGTTTCCTGTACAGCTTCGTTTGTTCATTAAATTTTATTGTTTTTGATTTTCTGAGTCGATCTCAATTCTTCGGCTAGGAACCCCAGTTCCTACAATGTTCTCTTTATTGAAACTTCTCAAAGCACTTAACAAAGAAATAACTACTTTGAAATACAGTGCCCGTTATGTAAGCAACGTGGAAGCCATTTTACATATTGTAAAATCATACCAAAAGCAGTGTGATTAATTACCAGTTAATCTGTTTCTTTGATGGGCTGAATTTAAACTCAGGTTTCAGAAGTGAAAGGCCAGTATCCAACTCATTGCACTTCCCAGTTCCCACTTGACTTCCTTATTTGTGCTCATCAAGATTAGGAATATTGTCCACATCTAGCATTCCCAGGTCTGGTACAGGAAACTTTGTTATATCCGGCACCGACAGGACCGAGCTGTTGCCGATCTATCAAAACTGCCGGACATACCAGCGTTAATGTTGAAGCATACGGAGGTTTTCATCTCTGTATCTGACAACAAACACTGTTGCTTAGCAACAGCTTCTAAACAGTCAGCCCGTACCTTAGAAGCGTCTCTGTAGCTTAGCAACAGCGTCAGAGAGACTTTACAGACTTTGACTGTTGAAAAAAAAGCCACGAGAAGAAAAAAAAACAAAACGGCTCCTGATTTCTGCCGGTAGATCGAGGTTTCTGGACATACAACCTCCGGATAAACCAAAGTTTCCTGTATACCACAGTTAAATGTACAATAAACCCTCTCTACTCCACCGAACAATATGCCTCAGACCCCAACTCAGAAGAGTACCCCTACTACAGCAGCGTAACATATTACAATACCTAGTCCTTATGTCGCATTATTTGAATAGTACACTGACACATTCTACCTAAACTCAAAGGTGATAAATTAAGATACTGTACATCAGAACTGCATTGATCCCAGCTAGAATGCACTTCCCACCACAACATTATCTAAACTGTCTTGAATACTCAACAATCCCTGAAGACTTCAGTTAAATGGCTTTACCTCTGTTTAGGGCCATCGTGAAAAGCAACTGGAGGTACTCCATCATCAGCAAACACAGACCAATGGCTGTACAAGATAGCCGGATCCACAGAAGATGTAGAACCACTGATGCCACTCAACAGAGAAGTTGAGAAAAGCTGCTGTTCCATGTTATCTCCTTACTAATTTACCTGTTGGATAATCATAACTGTTATTACAGGAACTTGTTCATTTGTTCACCAGTTGCAACACACACTAAATCAACACCAAATCACTGCACTATCTGAAAAATACTTAACTGTCGTCAAATATATCATGTAAATTGTACACTTATATAAACTCAATTGAAAATGGAACTAGCACAGATAACCCTACAATCTTCAAACAGTTCACATCTATAATGCAGGAAAATTAGAGCAAATCCACCGCAATAGGGTAGGGTTAAAACTCATTTTGTTTGATATTTGCAAATTATTGTAAAATGCAGGAATTTCTGTGGATTGAAAGCCAGAGGCGCCAAGGCAGTAAATAAAATATAATAATGGTTGATCTGTCCTGTGGTTTAAGTTGTAAACTCAAAGTATAAACTTTGAAAAACAGATTGGCCTAGAAATTCAAAGCCTCTGTTTTATAGAATCCAATTATTCCCGAAGCAAAGAAGTCACGAGCCTTTTTATTAAAACCGTAATTTTAAACAGAAAGCTTATAGTTCCTTAATACTGCTATACAACTACAAAAGATTACATGCAGTGTAATTTTCAAGACTGTCATTCTGAGAGATAGTATATTTAACCTACCTAAAGCCGTGAAGTTGTAATGTGAAATAAAAACAGAAAATGCTGGTCAGGATGCATCAACCTGAAACGTGAACTCTGTTTCTCTCTCCTGACCTGCTGTTGCTGAGTATTTCCAGCATTTTCTATTTTTATTTCAGATTTCCAGCATCCGCAGTATTTTGCTTTCGTAAGTCATAATGTGAACTTAGTTACTTCATAGTAAGTTGAAAACAGCCAGTCCTCTGTTACTGTGATTCAGAACCCAAGTTATTGTAACTGTTGTGATGATTATATTGATATTGGCCCATAATTTGCTGTAGCAGGGCAGCGGACGGCATCCGCCGTTGGTTAGACTTGCCCTTGCCCATTTAATCTCGAATATATTTTGTGCCGCAAGTTGCTGGAAGTGTGAGCTAATAATGTTGCAGCGAGGGAAACCGGCCATCTGGGACCTGAGTGAACGGGGCAAGTAACTGTGTATGCCCTTAACCAATCAGATTGAAGGTTTGTGAAATTAACAGCGCAAGGACTGAGAAGTAAGTGTAAATTCAATGTCAAATCAGGTACAGAAAGAGAAATAAAGAGAGGGAAAGAAAGATTGGATTGAGAGAAAGAAAACAGAAAGGATAAGTTTAAAAAAAAATTAACATTATAAATTACATTTTAAAAATATCCAAGAATTAAAACCTGAAGGAATGAGACTCCACATTTGTAATAGTTAAATTTCAATGCCAGAGAGGGTCATTGGCAGTAATCAACACTTAGCATATTGTTAAGAATCTGACAGCTAATCCAGGCACGGACCTTAAATGGCTCCACGACAAGCTCCTTGCATCACTTCAGACAGCTAGACGCCACTTTCACAAAGCCAACGGTGGAGTGACACATCTCAGAGCAACTTTTGGATTTCCATGTTTAATCGCGCATCTGCCCTCGCCTGAAGTTTTTTTTAATTCATTTATGGGATGTGGGAGTCGCTGGCAAGGCCAGTATTTATTGCCCATCCCTAATTGCCCTTGAGAAGGTGGTGGTGAGCCGCCTTCTTGAACCGCTGCAGTCCATGTGGTGAAGGTACTCCCACAGTGCTGTTAGGGAGGGAGTTCCAGGATTTTGACTCAGCGACGATGAAGGAACAGCGATATATTTCTAAGTCAGGGTGGTGTGAGACTTGGAGGGGAACTTGCAGGTGGTGGTGTTCCCATGCGCCTGCTGCCCTTGTCCTTCTAGGTGGAAGAGGTCGCGGGTTTGGGAGGTGCTGCCGAAGAAGCCTTGGCGAGTTGCTGCAGTGCATCTTGTAGATGGTACACACTGCAGCCACGGTACGCCGGTGGTGGAGGGAGTGAATGTTGCTGTAGCATTTGTACATAAATAACAGCAAGAGCCATTAGCCCGCCGTTATTTTGACAGCAAATTATGGGTGAATATTTTCACATTAGGAGAATAAAGCAGTGATTAGAAATGAAACTTTCTGTTTCCATTTGTTTCTTCATCTGCAGTAAGCCAAGAATTAAATTGTTATTTGTAACCAATGCTATACTTTGGTTGTTAGCAGATTATTTTCTTAATTAAGACTATTTGGATTGGCTAGTGTAGGATGACAACACGTGAAATACAACTTCATTTATTAAACTCTAGACATACTTAAGTGAATTCCCATACATTTCCTACTTCAACAATAGGCAACATAACATTGGGATTTTCAAGTTAATCAACCTCATCTTAAGTAACAACAGAAAATGCTGGAAACACTCAGCCGGCCAGGTAGCATCCGTGGAGAGAGAAGCAGAGTTAATGTTTCAGGTCTGTGACCCTTCATGCTTGAGGCCAGGAATTACATTTCTAATCTTAAAAAGGGCCACGTGTCTGCAAAATGAACTATTTCTATAGTAGCTACCACATCATCAGTTGTTTTGCACTGTACATAAAACTGTGAACTTTGATTACACTGGTACAAATACAAAAGAGTGCAACAACTTGCCATCTGGTGACTGTATCCAAGACACGATAAATGTGACATGATGTTCTGCACTATGTTAGAATTGTTAACATTTATAAATGCATGAAGTTTTTTTAAATTCATTTATGGGATGTGGGAGTCGCTGGCAAGGCCAGCATTTATTGCCCATCCCTAATTGCCCTTGAGAAGGTGGTGGTGACAGGGAAATTGTGTATAAGATCTAAAAAAAGAGGCGAGCTGTGGTGCTCAACTATTTTTTTCCGTTTTGGGTTGCATGATTGAGTATGTCAATGAAGTTGTTGTTGAACACATGGGAGTACGATATTGTTGCTATCACGGAGACATGGTTGAGGGAGGGTCAGGACTGGCAGCTCAATATTCCGGGGTATAGAATCTTCAGGCGAGACAGAGGGGGGTGTAAAAGGGGAGGGGGTGTTGCAATATTAATTAAGGAGTCAATTACTGCTGTAAGGAGGGATGATATATTAGCGGGTTCCTCTAATGAGGCCACATGGGTAGAACTTAAAAACAAAAAGGGGGCAAGCACTTTGCTGGGAGTGTACTATAGGCCCCCAAACAGTCAGGGGGAGATAGAGGAACAGATATGTAGGCAAATCTCAGAAAAGTGCGAAAATAATAGGGTAATAATAGTGGGGGATTTCAACTTCCCCAATATAAATTGGGATAGTCAGAGTGTGAAAGGCTTAGAGGGTGCAGAATTCTTAAAGTGCATCCAGGAGAGCTTTTTGAGCCAACATGTAGAAAGTCCTACAAGAGAGGGGGCGGTACTGGACCTAATTCTGGGGAATGTAGCCGGGCAAGTGGTGGAAGTGTCAGTAGGAGAGCATTTTGGCGACAGTGACCACAATTCGGTGAGATTTAAGGTGGTCATGGAAAAAGACAAAGACGGCCCGGAAATAAGGGTTCTAAATTGGGGGAAGGCCGATTTTAATATGATAAGGCAGGATCTGGCCAAAGTGGACTGGGAGCAGCTGCTTATAGGAAAATCCACATCAAAACAGTGGGAGACTTTCAGAAGGGAAATAGAGAGAGTACAACGCCAACATGTTCCTGTAAAGGTCAAGGGTGGGACCAACAAGCAAAGGGAACCTTGGATGACAAGGGATATACAAAAATGCATTAGAAATAAGAGGGGGGCTTTTGGCAGTTACAAAAGACTAAAGACAGAAGAAGCCTTGGGGGAGTATAAAAAGTGCAGGGGCATACTTAAAAAAGAAATTAGGAGGGCGAGGAGGGGCCATGAAATAACACTGGCGAGCAAAATAAAGGAAAATCCTAAGATGTTTTATAAGTATATTAAGGGCAAGAGGATAACCAGGGAAAGGGTAGGGCCCATTAGGGACCAAAGTGGCAATCTGTGTGTAGAGCCAGAGGATGTAGGCGGGGTTTTAAATGAATTTTTTGCATCTGTGTTCACTATGGAGAAAGACGATGCAGACATAGAAATCGGGCAAGGGGACTGTGACATACTTGAACATATTAGCATCGAGAGGGAGGAGGTGCTAGCGGTTTTAGCGGGCCAAAAAGTGGATAAATCCCCAGGCCCGGACGAGATGTATCCCAGGCTGCTGTGGGAGGCAAGGGAGGAGATTGCAGGGGCTCTGACACTAATTTTCAGAACCTCTCTGGCCACAGGGGATGTACCAGAGGACTGGAGAACAGCTAATGTAGTACCATTATTCAAGAAGGGTAGCAGGGATAAACCAGGGAATTACAGGCCAGTGAGTCTAACATCTGTGGTGGGGAAATTATTGGAAAAAATTCTGAGGGACAAAATTAATCTCCACTTGGAGAGGCAAGGATTAATCGGGGATAGTCAGCATGGCTTTGTCAAGGGTAAATCATGTCTAACAAATCTGATCGAATTTTTCGAGGGGGTGACTAGTGGGGTGGATGAGGGAAATGCTGTGGATGTGGTGTACATGGACTTCAGTAAAGCTTTTGACAAAGTCCCGCATAGGAGACTGGTCAAGAAGGTAAGAGCCCATGGGATCCAGGGTGCCTTGGCACGTTGGATCCTAAACTGGCTGAGTGGCAGGAGGCAGAGGCTGATGGTCGAAGGTTGCTTTTGTGACTGGAAGCCTGTGTCCAGTGGGGTACCTCAGGGATCGGTGCTGGGTCCCTTATTGTTTGTGATCTACATAAATGATTTGGATGAAAATGTAAAAGGTATGATCAGTAAGTTCGCAGATGATACGAAAATTGGTGGGGTGGTAAATTGCGAGGAGGAAAGCCTCCGGCTACAGGACGATATAAACGGGTTGGTCAGATGGGCGGAAAAGTGGCAAATGGAATTTAACCCTGAAAAGTGCGAGGTGATGCATTTTGGACGGACAAATAAGGCAAGGGAATACACAATGAGTGGTAGGACCCTAGGAAGTACAGAGGGTCAGAGGGACCTTGGTGTACATGTACATAGATCCCTGAAGGCAGCGGAGCAGGTAGATAAGGTGGTTAAAAAGGCATATGGGATACTTGCCTTCATTAGCCGAGGCATAGAATATAAGAGCAGGGAGGTTATGATGGAGCTGTACAAAACGCTGGTGAGGCCACAGCTGGAGTACTGTGTGCAGTTCTGGTCGCCTCACTATCGGAAGGATGTGATTGCTTTGGAGAGGGTGCAGAGAAGATTCACCAGGATGTTACCTGGGATGGAGCGCCTCAGCTATGAAGAGAGGCTGGACAGGCTGGAGTTGTTTTCCTTGGAGCAGAGAAGGCTGAGGGGGGACCTGATTGAGGTGTACAAAATAATGAGGGGCATAGATAGGGTAGATAAAGAGGAACTTTTCCCCTTAGTGGGGGGGTCAATAACAAGGGGGCATAGATTCAGGGTAAGGGGCAGGAGATTTAGAGGGGATTTGAGGAGGAACTTTTTCACCCAGAGGGTGGTTGGAATGTGGAACTCACTGCCTGAAAGGGTGGTGGAGGCAGGAACCCTCACAACATTCAAGAAGCATTTGGATGAGCACTTGAAATGCCATTGCATACAAGGCTATGGACCAAATGCTGGAAAATGGGATTAGACTGGACAGGGATGGATGGGCGGCGCAGACACGATGGGCCGAAGGGCCTCTTTCTGTGCTGTAAAACTCTATGACTCTATGACATAACCATTCTGAAACAGACTACAAAGGTAGAATTTTTTTTAGAAGCCAAGTTTATAGTTAGGATGGCAAAGCAAATCTTCAGAGTGGCAAGAGGCAGATTAGATTTACCAATCTGTTTCAGATGTTGCCCAAAACATTTCTTCTATTTGGTTGCTCTTAATATCATAATATGATAGAATTCTTCATTAAGATGGAGAGTGAAATAGTTGACTCAGAGACTAGGGTCCTGAATTTAAATAAAGGGGACTACAATGGTATGAGGTGCGAGTTGGGTAGGATTGATTGGGGAACGTTATTCAAAGGGTTGATGGTGGATAGGCAATGGCAAACATTCAAAGATCGCATGAATGAACTACAGAATTTGTTCATCCCAATTTGGCATAAAAATAAAACAAAAAAGGTGACTCAACCGTGGCTAACAAGGGAAATTAGGGATAGCATAAGATCCAAGGAGAGGACATATAAATTGGCCAGTAAAAACAGTAAACCCGAGGATTGGGAGCAGTTTAGGATTCAACAAAGGAGGACAAAGGGATTAATTAAGAAGGGGAAAATAGAGTATGAGAGTAAGCTTGCAAGGAACATAAAAACTGACTGTAAAAGCTTCTATAGATATCTGAAGAGAAAAAGATTGGTGAAGTCAAGCATAGGTCCCTTGCAGTCAGAATCAGGGGAATTTATAATGGGGAACAAAGAAATGGCAGACCAATTAAATACATACTTTGGTTCTGTCTTCACAAAGGAGGACACAAATAACCTCCCAAAGATGTCGGGGAACATAGGGTCTAATGACAGGGAGGAACTGATAGAAATCAGTATTTGTAGGGAAATGGGGTTAGGGAAATTGATGGGATTGAGGGCTGATAAATCCCCAGGGCCTGATAATCTACATCCTAGGGTACTTAAGGAAGTGGCCCTAGAAATAGTAGATGCATTGCGGGTCATCTTCCAAAATTCGATAGACTCTGGAACAGTACCCATGGATTGGCGGGTAGCTAATGTTACCCCACTGTTCAAAAACGGTGGTAGAGAGAAAACGGGGAATTACAGACCGGTAAGCCTGACATCGGTAGTGGGGAAAATGCTAGAGTCCATTATAAAGGATGTAATAGCAGAGCACTTGGAAAAAAGTGACCGGATCGGACAAAGTCAACATGGATTTACAAAAGGTAAATCGTGCTTGACTAATCTACTGGAATTTTTTGAGGATGTAACTGGTAAAATAGATAAGGGAGAACCAGTGGATGTGGTGTATTTGGATTTTCAAAAGGCTTTCGATAAGGTCCCGCATAAGAGATTAGCGTGTAAAATTAAAGCACATGGGATTGGGGACAAGGTATTGACTTGGATAGAGAACTGGTTGGCAGACAGAAATCAAAGAGTTGGAATAAACAGCTCTTTTTCTGAGTGGCAGGCAGTGACTCGTGGGGTACCGCAGGGATCGGTCCTTGGACCCCAGCTATTCACAATATATATTAATGATCTGGATGAGGGAACTCGATGTAATATCTCCAAGTTTGCAGACGACACAAAGCTGGGTGGGCGTGTGTGCTGTGAGGAGGATGCCGAGAAACTCCAGTATGATTTGGACAGGTTGGGTGATTGGGCAGAAGCATGGCAGATGCAATATAACGTGGATAAATGCGAGGTTATCCACTTTGGTGTCAAAAACTGGAAGGCAGATTATTATCTGAATGGCAATAGATTGGGAGAAGGGGAAGTGCAACGAGACCTGGGTGTCCTTGTGCACCAGTCACTGAAAGTAAGCATGCAGGTGCAGTAGGCGGTTAAGAAGGCAAATGGTATGTTGGCCTTCGTAGCGAGAGGGTTTGAGTACAGGAACAAGGATGTCTTGCTGCAGTTGTACAGGCCTTGGTGAGACCACATCTGGAGTATTTTGTGCAGTTTTGGTCGCCTTATCTGAGGAAGGATGTTCTTGCCATGGAAGGAGTGCAGCGAAGATTCACCAGGCTGATACCGGTGATGGCAGGAATGACGTATGAGGAGAGATTGGGTCGATTGGGCTTGTACTCGCAGGAGTTTAGAAGAATGAGAGGGGATCTCATCGAAACTTATAAAATTCTAACAGGACTAGACAGACTAGATGCTGGAAGGATGTTCCCAATGGTCGGGGAGTCCAGAACCAGGGGTCACAGTCTAAGGATAAGGGGTAAGCCATTTAGGATAGAGATGAGGAGGAATAATAATAATAATAATTAATAATTCAACTTTGTCATTATACAATACACAAGTACATGAACAACGAAATGTGATCTTGCAAGCTCCCATGAGTCCAGTACAAATAACATTAACATTAAACGTAAATAGCACCGTCCTGGGAGAAGCAAAGCCGCTGCGTCTGTGCGCGCCGCCATTCCATTTCCACCATTCCTCCTGTCCAACAATCTTCAGCCCAACGCCCGGGCCTACTCACCAACCGCCCCTTCTCGGGGCTCCTTCCGTGACCTTCTGCACCTGGTCACTCCTCCAGGTACTAACCAGGCCTGGCTCTGCTTAGCTTCCAAGCCTTGCCAGTGACCCTGTCCCTAGTCCCAGAGAGTGGTGAACCTGTGGAATTCTCTACCAAAGAAGGCAGTAGAGGCCAATTCATTAAATATATTCAAGAAGGAGTTGGATATATTTCTTATGGCTGGGGGGATCAAGGGATATGGAGAGAAGGCAGAAACAGGGTACTGAATTTGGACGATCAGCCATGATCTCATTGAATGGCGGAGCAAGCTCGAGGGGCCGAATGGCCTACTCCTGCTCCTATCTTCTATGTTTCTGTGTTTCTGGCAGCCAATTAAACTGACATGGACAACACGCTACATAATTATTAAGCCTGGCTGGAGGCAACGTTCTCAAAATATTCTTAAAACATATGAAAAGAAATGGAAGAAAACATCAGAATAATCAATAATCACACTTTCCTTTGGATATTGCAACCACATGCATTATTACCCTCCCCAATCACTAATGATGTTAATCCCTTGGGGAGGTAAAAAACCCCATCAAATTTCAGGAAAAACTGAGTAAATTCCTCCCCGATTCCTTAAGGCAATTAAGAAAGTTGCAGGAAACCATGGTAACATGATAGATCAGATATACTTAACACCTGCTCCCACCCTTTCGATACAACTCAATGAGCTTAAAAATATTGAACTGCACATAATTGCAAAAGATCATTACTATCCATTGAGCTGGTCCCACAGACAGTATACCCACTTTATCTCTTTTTTTATTCGTTCATGGGATGTGGGCGTCACCAGCAAGGCCAGCATTTATTTTCCACCCTAATTTCCCTTGAGAAGGTGGTGAGCCGCACATTGAGTCAACCACATTGCTGTGCGTCTGGCGTCACATATAGGCCAGACCAGGCAAGGAAGGCAGATTTCCTTCCCTGAAGGACATCAGTGAACCAGATGGGTTTTTAAGACAATCCAGTAGTTTCATGGTCACCATTACTGACATAGCTTTTTATTCCAGATTTTATTTAATTAACTGAATTAAAATTCTCCAAATGGTGGGATTTGAACTCGCGTCTACGGATCATTAGTCCAGGCCTCTGGATTACTAGTCCAGTAACATAAACACTATGCTACCTTACCCGTGTTTCACTATTTCACTAGCTCTGCCAATAATGTATCCATCATCCTCTTGAAAATTGAAATTTATAGCATACTCAGGCTCCACCGTCACCCTAGTAAAGCTGTCCATATACTCACCACCTTGTTATAAGAACATAAGAAGTAGGAGCAGGAGTAGGCCATACGGCCCCTCGGGCCTGCTCTGCCATTCAATAGGAACTTAGACTCACGTCCACTTCCCTGCCCTCTCCCCGTAACCCCTTATTCCCTTATCAGCTAGGAAATTGTCTATCTCCGTTTTAAATTGATTTAATGTCACAGCTTCCACAGCTCTCTGAGGTAGCAAATTCCATAGATTTACTACCCTCCGATGAAGAAGTTTCTCCTCATCTCAGTTTCGAAAGGGCAGTCCCTTATTCTAAGATTATGCCCCCTAGTTCTTGTCTCACCCATCAGTGGAAACATCCTCCCCGCATCCACCCGATCAAGCCCCCTCACAATCTTATATGTTTCGATAAGATCGCCTCTCATTCTTCTGAATTCCAATGATTAGAGGCCCAACCTACTCAAACTTTCCTCGTAAGTCAACCCCCTCATCTCCGGAATCAACCGAGTGAACCTTCTCTGAACTGCCTCGAGAGCAAGTATATCTTTTCTTAAATATGGAAACCAAAACTGTACGCAGTATTCCAGGTGTGGCCTCACCAGTACCCTGTATAACTGCAGCAAGACTTCCCTGCTTTTATACTCCATCCCCCTTGCAATAAAAGCCAAGATTCCATTGGCCTTCCTGATCACCTGCTGTACCTGCATACTAACCTTCTGTGTTTCATGCACCAGGACCCCCAGATCCCTTTGTACTGTAGCACTTTGCAGTTTCTCTCCATTTAGATAATAACTTGCTCTTTGATTTTTTCTGCCAAAGTGCATAACCTCACACTTTCCAACATTATATTCCATCTGCCAAATTTTTGCCCACTCACTTAACCTGTCTATGTCCTTTTGCAGGTTTTTTATGTCCTCCTCACTCACTGCTTTCCCTCCCATCTTTGTATCGTCGGCAAACTTGGATACGTTGCACTCGGTCCCTTCCTCCAAATCGTTAATATAGATTGTAAAGAGTTGGGGTCCCAGCACTGACCCCTGCGGAACACCACTAGTTACTGATTGCCAACCCGAGAATGAACCATTTATCCCAACTCTCTGTTTTCTGTTAGATAGCCAATCTTCCACCCATGCCAGTATATTGCCCCCAATCCTGTGATTTTTTATCTTGTGCAGTAATCTTTTGTGTGGCACCTTGTCAAATGCCTTTTGGAAGTCCAAATACACCACATCCACTGGTTCCCCTTTATCCACACTGTTTGTTCTGATGGTCTTTTTCATCTTTCTTTTTGTAAGTTTATGGATATATTTTGGGAACATTGCATTGGTTCCAACCAAGCTTGATATTCTGTAGAACTCTGCCCATGTCAGTTTAACTGGTGGCCAAGAGGCATGCAAGAGCCTCTGTGTCCTATCTAACCTCAGTGCTTCCTCCAAAAAGGTGTTCAACATGGAATACTGATTCATCAGCTGAGGGATGACAGTAGCTGGTAATCAGCACTCACCATCCACCATCTTGCAAAGTGTGCCAATTTATTTCTGTGTCTAATGAGCACTACACCAATGTAAGTTTTTGTTGTTAATTATTAGCGAAATTGTTGAGTATATTCAAGGCTGATTTTTGAATCAAGGAATATGGAGATTGGGCAGGAACGTGGAGTTGAGGTCGAAGATCAGCCATGATCTTATTGAATGGCAGAGCAGGCTAGAGAGGCCAATATGGCCTAATCCTGCTCCTAATTATTATGTTCTTAGAAGAGTATGGGAGTATGAAAGGAAACTTGCAAGAGATGTAGTAACCAATTTAATATTATGTACTTTAGTTTATGTTAGAATATGTATACGGTAGCACCAGTGTACAGGGTGGAGGTAGCGAATTAATTCATACCCTGAGTTAAACGGTAGATAGGTCTGAATTTATTGTATTTATCCAGCTAAACTCTAAAAGACAAGTACTGAGATGATGGAAATTAAACTGCGGAGTCAGCTGCAAAGTCTGGCTCATGGGAAAATGCAGCCAGGCAGGATAGCACGCATACAAGATAACATACATAAGAATTGAGTAACAAGGCGGCCTTCGCTTGTTTGTGAAGCTACAACATGGTTTTCTAAAAGACAAAATGGCTTACATCAAAGTCTGGTGGAACTAATTACAAATATGCTTGCCTTGCAGAAATAACATGAGCAGGTTACAAGGTCAGAATCTGTGCTTTGCAGAGATAGTTCGGACCAGTAGGCCGATTGAACAAGAACTGTTGCTGTGGCTCCAGGCTACAAGAATAGATAAGAAGGCGGCCACAATGATAGAGGAGTTGGAATAAGTCAAACAAGCAAACAACATGATTAACTGCGGGATATGGGGAGAAGCGCAAGAATGTCACGCGGTAGAAGCAATGGATATAATGGAATACTAGAAACTATGATTGATAGATTTGTACCCGCCCCTAGGGCAGGATATGAGTGATAAGATTATGTATAAGAATGTAACTCACTAAACTTTCGGTGGAGTCGGATCCGTAAAGGGTCTCAGAAGGTTCTCCCCAGGCCTGTGAATAAAGACCGTTCTGAACCATCACTCGAAGTCTGTCATCTGTACCAAAGCTAAGCGTCGACTTTGTGCATCACATGGTCCGATTTTGGCTTACATCAATTGGCGTAGTCGGCAGGATCGCAGACTCTGACCGGTCCACGGGGACGTTGAGCTAAGAAGGGTGAGTACGTTTTAAATTACCACCCATAAATTACAAAGCTCAGAACATACTGTGAGATCTGGTAAGGCTGTGATTAAAAGAACTAAAATAGAGACAGACTCGAGAAAGGGGTGCGGTCTGGTGAGCCGGGAGGCGGCGAATCCTCTGAGCCGTGAAGGCGGCAAGGCCTCTAGGGTAAAGAGGTGGATAAGTGGCCGATAAAGACCTACGAATAGTGGATCCTTGGGAGTCACGGGGTGATTGACACAGACAAGGGTGGTGTACTATCTCAAACACCTAGCCTGAATTAAGAGGACATAGTCCCACGTGACGGCCAGGATCAAGTAGGTGTAGGGAACTATAAACACCACAGGATCGTGATCCCATGACGAGTGAGTGTGCGCAAAATAAGTGTGTGTGGGTGAATGATAGAGTAACATAAGAACCATTGAGAAGTAAGTCGGAAGCTATATAGAATGCCTAAAAAGGATGCAGAAATAAAGGAGGGACGGACCATCCCCTTGGGGAGATCCCGACTCCGTCACCCGCTATTTAGCGGACAAAAATCAGAAACTCATTTAAACTATGAAAAAGAAAGGATGTGATCCCGAAGACAGCGCAGAGAGCCAAAGGGCTTAGTGGAGGGGACAGAGTCATAGAGTTTTACAGCACAGAAAGAGGCCCTTCGGCCCATCGTGTCTGCGCCGCCCATCCATCCCTGTCCAGTCTAATCCCATTTTCCAGCATTTGGTCCATAGCCTTGTATGCAATGGCATTTCAAGTGCTCATCCAAATGCTTCTTGAATGTTGTGAGGGTTCCTGCCTCTACCACCCTTTCAGGCATTGAGTTCCACATTCCAACCACCCTCTGGGTGAAAAAGTTCCTCCTCAAATCCCCTCTAAATCTCCTGCCCCTTACCCTGAATCTATGCCCCCTTGTTATTGACCCCCCTACTAAGGGGAAAAGTTCCTCTTTGTCTACCCTATCTATGCCCCTCATCATTTTGTACACCTCAATCAGGTCCCCCCTCAGCCTTCTTTGCTCCAAGGAAAACAACCCCAGCCTGTCCAGCCTCTCTTCATAGCTGAGGCGCTCCATCCCAGGTAACATCCTGGTGAATCTTCTCTGCACCCTCTCCAAAGCAATCACATCCTTCCTATAGTGAGGCGACCAGAACTGCACACAGTACTCCAGCTGTGGCCTCACCAGCGTTTTGTACAGTTCCATCATAACCTCCCTGCTCTTATATTCTATGCCTCGGCTAATGAAGGCAAGTATCCCATATGCCTTTTTAACCACCTTATCTACCTGTTCCGCTGCCTTCAGGGATCTATGTACATGTACACCAAGGTCCCTCTGACCCTCTGTACTTCCTAGGGTCCTACCACTCATTGTGTATTCCCTTGCCTTATTTGTCCGTCCAAAATGCATCACCTCGCACTTTTCAGGGTTAAATTCCATTTGCCACTTTTCCGCCCATCTGACCAACCCGTTTATATCGTCCTGTAGCCTGAGGCTTTCCTCCTCACAATTTACCACCCCACCAATTTTCGTGTCATCTGCGAACTTACTGATCATACCTTTTACATTCTCATCCAAATCATTTATGTAGATCACAAACAACAAGGGACCCAGCACCGATCCCTGAGGTACCCCACTGGACACAGGCTTCCAGTCACAAAAGCAACCTTCGACCATCACCCTCTGCCTCCTGCCACTCAGCCAGTTTAGGATCCAACGCGCCAAGGCACCCTGGATCCCATGGGCTCTTACCTTCTTGACCAGTCTCCTATGCGGGACTTTGTCAAAAGCTTTACTGAAGTCCATGTAAACCACATCCACAGCATTTCCCTCATCCACCCCCCTAGTCACCCCCTCGAAAAATTCAATCAGATTTGTCAGACATGATTTACCCTTGACAAAGCCATGCTGACTATCCCCGATTAATCCTTGCCTCTCCAAGTGGAGACTAATTTTGTCCCTCAGAATTTTTTCCAATAATTTCCCTACCACAGATGTTAGGCTCACTGGCCTGTAATTCCCTGGTTTATCCCTGCTACCCTTCTTGAATAATGGTACTACGTTAGCTGTTCTCCAGTCCTCTGGTACATCCCCTGTGGCCAGAGAGGTTCTGAAAATTTGTGTCAGAGCCCCTGCAATCTCCTCCTTTGCCTCCCACAGCAGCCTGGGATACATCTCGTCTGGGCCTGGGGATTTATCCACTTTTTGGCCTGCTAAAACCGCTAGCACCTCCTCCCTCTCGATGCTAATATGTTCAAGTATGTCACAGCCCCCTTGCCCGATTTCTATGTCTGCATCGTCTTTCTCCATAGTGAACACAGATGCAAAAAATTCATTTAAAACCCCGCCTACATCATCTGGCTCTACACACAGATTGCCACTTTGGTCCCTAATGGGCCCTACCCTTTCCCTGGTTATCCTCTTGCCCTTAATATACTTATAAAACATCTTAGGATTTTCCCTTATTTTGCTCGCCAGTGTTATTTCATGGCCCCTCCTCGCCCTCCTAATTTCTTTTTTAAGTATGCCCCTGCATTTTTTATACTCCTCTAGGGCTTCTTCCGTCTTTAGTCTTTTGTAACTGCCAAAAGCCCCCCTTTTATTTCTAATGCATTTTTGTATATCCCTTGTCATCCAAGGTTCCCTTTGCTTGTTGGTCCCACCCTTGACCTTTACAGGAACATGTTGGCGTTGTACTCTCTCTATTTCCCTTCTGAAAGTCTCCCACTGTTTTGATGCGGATTTTCCTATAAGTAGCTGCTCCCAGTCCAATTTGGCCAGATCCTGCCTTATCATATTAAAATCGGTCTTCCCCCAATTTAGAACCCTTATTTCCGGGCCGTCTTTGTCTTTTTCCATGACCACCTTAAATCTCACCGAATTGTGGTCACTGTCGCCAAAATGCTCTCCTACTGACACTTCCACCACTTGCCCGGCTACATTCCCCAGAATTAGGTCCAGTACCGCCCCCTCTCTTGTAGGACTTTCTACATGTTGGCTCAAAAAGCTCTCCTGGATGCACTTTAAGAATTCTGCACCCTCTAAGCCTTTCACACTCTGACTATCCCAATTTATATTGGGGAAGTTGAAATCCCCCACTATTATTACCCTATTATTTTCGCACTTTTCTGAGATTTGCCTACATATCTGTTCCTCTATCTCCCCCTGACTGTTTGGGGGCCTATAGTACACTCCCAGCAAAGTGCTTGCCCCCTTTTTGTTTTTAAGTTCTACCCATATGGCCTCATTAGAGGAACCCGCTAATATATCATCCCTCCTTACAGCAGTAATTGACTCCTTAATTAATATTGCAACACCCCCTCCCCTTTTACACCCCCCTCTGTCTCGCCTGAAGATTCTATAGCCCGGAATATTGAGCTGCCAGTCCTGACCCTCCCTCAACCATGTCTCCGTGATAGCAACAATATCGTACTCCCATGTGTTCAACAACAACTTCAGTTCATCCACCTTATTTGCAAGACTCCTTGCATTAAAATAAATGCCTTCCAGCCCTGCCATATTCTCTTTTGCCTTCACATATTTGCTTTGCCTTCCCAGCTGACTTGTTTTTCCCTCTGTATTTGGCTGTAAATCACCCCCTACTATAGCTCCACTCTGTACCCCATCCCCCTGCCAAGTTAGTTTAAACCCCCCCCAGCAGTGCTAGCAAACCTCCCCGCAAGGATATTGGTTCCCCTCTGGTTCAGGTGTAAACCGTCCGACTTGTACAAGTCCCACCTTTCCCAGAAGCAGACCCAGTGATCCAGGAAACTAAAGCCCTCCCCCCTGCACCATCCCTTTAACCAAAGATAATGAGGGAAAAGGGGGAATGGTAATCTTAGCTTGTTACCAGAAACAATGTAAGGAATTGAAACAGAAGGAAGAGATGAAGAAGGAAAAAGATCTAATTTGTAGGCTAACCAATTTGAAAACTCAGCAAGGAAAAAAAAAAGAGATTTGGAAAGCCAGGCAAAGCTGCTGAGTCACCGATTTCAAAAAAAAGGGGAAAAAATAATACATTTAAAGTTTTACCAACATGGAAGTTATTAACATCTGTGCTGAGGCAAATAAAACACAAGATTTGCTGAGTGAAAGGAACCTTAAAAAATGCTGGAATTTTAGTTTGTGTGAAAGTGTGTGTTAAAGTGTGAAAGTTTTCCTGACTATGGAGGTTTAAGAAGTTACAATGTTCCTTTGTCTGAAAGTCTGTCCTTAAAAAAAGAGAAACGTCTGTTGTATGTTTTAGCTCCACCCACTTCTCTGTGTTAAAAAAAAGCATTTAACACTTTTGTCTTGTCTTGGATTTTGGAAGTTTTAAGAATGTGCGAATAAGATAGTGCCCCCAGAATGAAAAAAACGACTACAATTTAAGTTAAGCTGGTATGTAAAAACTGAGAAGAGCAACAAAAAGTTTGTTTAACAAAGGATTAAGTTTCAGTCTAACATTTAACCTTGGAGTCGCCGTTGCTATGGTGAAATCTTCCAAAACAGTTTGATTTGATTTGTTTAAATGTGAAAAACTAATTTTTCTCCAGTTATATTCAATGTTTTTACAGTATTTTGGAAAGACATCTGAAGAAAGGACAATAAGAAATATGACACAATTTACTGTTTTCTGCAAGAATGTGCGATTTTGTTTTGTTTTATTTGTTCACAGTTTTACAAAAGATAAGCTTCAGCCTTGAAGTTACAGTTGCCAGTGTGCCTGGAAGAAAATTAATTTGAATGTGAATGTTTACAAGGCATGAGCGATTGTTTCTTTGTTAATGTGGCTTCTTTCTTTTCCAAGTTAGTTTAAAAAAATAATTGATCTGGATTAAATTGGAGCTATGAGGTTAATTAACCTATTAAAACCAGACTTTCATTGTGGCCACGGTGAAATTCTGGTTGGTGTAAATTTGTGTAGACCGCATTGAATAAGATAACTCCGCTCCGTGAGAACATCCGATAGTGGCAGGTCAGTCTACAATATTTAATTGACTACGGTATTGGGAGCCCTACAGAATGCAGGACTAAAGGTAAACCCTAGAAAGGTACAGGTAGGGAAGGATGAAGTAATCTACCTAGGATACATAAATCAAAGGGAAGAGACAAATGCCCCAAGACAGATGGGAGGGGCACTAGGACCAAGAGGAAAACTAGCAGGAGCAGCACGCAACCACTGGCTGCGTGCTTTGATTTCTCACAGTCCCGTACTTACAAGCAGCTAGAGATGGCAGCAGGAAGGGACCACGCCAGAGAGGGGAGGGGGTCAAGCAGGTATTAGGGCTATTTAATTATTGCCGGAACTTTATCCCAGAATATGCAGAAATGGCCCAGCCTATACAGGATTTGATCAAAGGGGGGAAACCATCCCAGGAGCTGGTGGACTAGGGCCCCGACCAAGAAACAGCTTTTGTAAAGTGAAACAAGCCCTCGTAAGTGCTCCTGCCCTGGGATTACCAGACCAGAATAGGCCATTCCACATCTATAACTACCACAGTAAGGATCATTACAATGGCAACAGACAGGTTAAATGGGAAGGTCGGCTAGAAGGAAGCCTATTGGCTCAGGTAGCAGACTTGGTGGCTCTCACCGAAGCCCTGAGATTAGCTGAAGGAAAAAGTGTAAACATATACAGAGTCGGTATGCCTTTGGGGTGGTGCCTGATTACATGGTAGCCTGGAGTAGGCGAGGATATATGACATCAGGAGGAGGACCCATAAGACACGAGAATATAATCAAGGAATTAGTAGGAGCCTCTCTCCTACCCCAAAAGTGCGCAATAATAAATTAAAGCACACAAGATTACTGACCGACACCAACAGGGCAATGCATGGGCAGACAAGGCAGCTAAGCAGGCAGCTGAGAAAGGGAATCTGACCAATGACGCCCAAGTGTTCGTGTTTAGTTAAAGTGTGAAAACACAACTGTCTTTTTCGATCGGGAATTTTTTTTTTTAAGTTACGTGAAGTGACACAATTGCGTGCGTCTGATAATGTTTTGCTCCACCTTCAAAAGCCTGCAAAGGAGTTAACCCTTTGCACTGACAGCTGTTTAAGTTCACCAAGCAACAACTTCAGTATTACTAAATGAAATTTAAAGATACTGGACATTATTAAATTTAAGTTTCTTAATGTTAAGTTAATATTTCCCCACAGTGATAGAAGGAAAATTATGATTTGATAAATGGAAGTTATCTTGTAAACTAATTGCAGCACCATCTCAAACGGCCAGAAGGCTGCTTGGGAGGCCGTCCTGTTACCCAAAGATAAATCTATACAGATAGTTAGAGACATGAGCCAGAACCCCGTATCTATGATGGGAATGGAAGGAGAGGACCACTGTTGCACCAGTGAAGAGGAATTAGAGTATGTAGACAAGATCAGGGAATTACCTTTGACGGAAGCAGACTTAGAGCTATATGTAGACGGGTCCCGTAAATATGTTAATGGAACACCACGAACAGGTTGGGCCGTGGTAACGGGAGACGGCACCGTCCAGAGGGAAGGAAGATTACCAGGGGATAGTTCAGCACAAGTTGCTGAGTTAACGGCATTGACAGAGGCATTAAAATTGGCAGAAGGAAAACGGGTGAATATCTATACCGATAGCCGCTATGCTTTTGGTATAGTACATGATTATATGGCAGCCTGGAGTAGAAGGGGGTACATCGCCTTGGGGGGCAAACACATACAGCATGAGGGCTTAGTAAAGAAATTGGTAGCCACCTCAGGGTTACCCACTGAAACAGCAGTAGTAAAGGTAAAAGCACATCAGCAAGGGAATTCCCCCACAGAAAAGGGAAATAGAGCCGCGGATCGTGCAGCCAGAAAGGTGGTAGAGTAACAGACTGCAGCGGTAAACAAGATCGAAGTAGAACCAGAAACGCAAATAGACATAGCTGCTATTACTGCATTGCCAGAGGATATGGACATATCCAAATTACATAAGGAAGTATCCCAGGAGGAGAAGCAGCTATGGGAACGAAGGGGTGCAAGAGAAAGGGCGGGGGGGAATATGGAGGAAAGAGCAGCAAATATGTACACCAAGCTGTATACAACAAAAATTAATTAAATGTACCATGGTAGACAACACACAGGTATATCCAATATGTTAAACAACCTCCAGCGATGCTGGTGGTGGCCCGGAATGAAACAAGCTGTGGACAGATTCTGTAGACACTGCCCCATATGTGCACAGTATAACATAGGGAAACCTGTCAAGGTAAAGTGGGGACATCAGCCGAGACCAAGAGGCCCATGGGAGAAATTGCAGATAGACTTTACTGGATCTCTACCAAAATCAAAGGGAAAAATGTACTGTTTGGTAATAATAGATCAATTTACTAGATGAGTTGAAGCATTCGCCACTAGAGATTGTATGGCAACAACAGTAGCACGAATAATGGCAGAGGAGGTAGTACCACGATGGGGGGTCCCGCTGTAGATTGATTCAGACCAGGGAACACACTTTACAGGGAAGGTTATAAAGGAAACATGCACATTACTAGGTATCAGACAAAGGTTCCACATACCATACCACCCTCAGAGTTCAGGGATGGTGGAAAAGATGACCCGGACTTTGAATTATCCTTAGCTAAAGCAATAGAAGACACAGGGAAGGGATGGGCAGAGTTACTCCCGAGTATACTGATGAGACTTAGAGCAACCCCGAATAGAACTACGAGGCTGACACCTTTTCAACTAATGACTGGACGAGCAATGACACTGCCAGAAGGAGTCGTTACCGGGGGTGAGGATGTAGGGCCCCATAAGGATAGAATTAGGAGATTTATTAAATAATTGTGTACGCAATTACACACTCTCAGACATGAGGCCAAAGACCAACAGATTATACGGGATCTAGAACCGAGCACTCGGGACAACCAGAATGAGGTCCCAGCAATAGGTAGCAAGGTGATGGCAAAGATAATACCAACCAAACCAGGGCTAGCACCCAGATGGTCAGGACCTTACTAAGTATTAATGAACAGTGACACATGCGCTTGTATAGATGAGTCCGGAACGGGTAAAGGAAGGTGGAAACACTGGACTCAGTTAAAGGTATAAGAACATAAGAAGTAGGAGCAGGAGTAGGCCATACGGCCCCTCGGGCCTGCTCCGCCATTCAATAGGATCATGGCTGATCCGAACCTAGACTCACGTCCACTTCCCTGCCCGCTCCCCGTAACCCCTAATTCCCTTATCAGCTAGGAAACTGTCTATCTCCGTTTTAAATTTATTTAATGTCGCAGCTTCCACAGCTCTCTGAGGTAGCAAATTCCATAGATTTACTACCCTCCGAGTGAAGAAGTTTCTCCTCATCTCAGTTTTGAAAGGGCAGCCCCTTATTCTAAGATTATGCCCCCTAGTTCTAGTCTCACCCATCAGTGGAAACATCCTCCCCGCATCCACCCGATCAAGCCCCCTCACAATCTTATGTGTTTCGATAAGATCACCTCTCATTCTTCTGAATTCCAATGAGTAGAGGCCCAACCTACTCAACCTTTCCTCACAAGTCAACCCCCTCATCTCCGGAATCAACCGTGTGAACCTTCTCTGAACTGCCTCGAGAGCAAGTATATCTTTTCTTAAATATGGAAACCAAAACTGTACTCAGTATTCCAGGTGTGGCCTCACCAGTACCCTGTATAACTGAAGCAAGACTTCCCTGCTTTTATACTCCATCCCCCTTGCAATAAAAGCCAAGATTCCATTGGCCTTCCTGATCATCTGCTGTACCTGCATACTAACCTTCTGTGTTTCATGCACCAGGACCCCCAGATCCCTTTGTACTGTAGCACTTTGCAGATTCTCTCCATTTAGATAATAACTTGCTCTTTGATTTTTTCTGCCAAAGTGCATAACCTCACACTTTCCAACATTATATTCCATCTGCCAAATTTCTGCCCACTCACTTAGCCGGTCTATGTCCTTTTGCAGGTTTTTTATGTCCTCCTCACTCACTGCTTTCCCTCCCATCTTCGTATCGTCGGCAAACTTGGATATGCTGCACTTGGTCCCTTCCTCCAAATCGTTAATATAGATTGTAAAGAGTTGGGGTCCCAGCACTGACCCCTGCGGAACACCACTAGTTACTGATTGCCAACCCGAGAATGAACCATTTATCCCAACTCTGTTTTCTGTTAGATAGCCAATCCTCCACCCATGCCAGTATATTACCCCCAATCCCGTGATTTTTTATCTTGTGCAATAAGCTTGTGTGGCACCTTGTCAAATGCCTTTTGGAAGTCCAAATACACCACATCCACTGGTTCCCCTTTTCCACCCTGTTTGTTACGTCCTCAAAGAATTCGAGCAAATTTGTCAAACATGACTTCCCCTTCATAAAACCATGCTGACTCTGTCCGATTAAATTATGCTTATCCAAATGTCCTGTTACTGCTTCCTTAATAATGGGCTCCAACATTTTACCAACCACAGATGTTAGGCTAACTGGTCTATAGTTTCCAGCCTTTTGTCTACCTCCCTTTTTAAATAAGGGCATTACGTTAGCAGTTTTCCAATCTGCTGGGACCATTCCACCAATGCATCCGCAATCCCTACCGCTACTTCTCTTAAGACCCTAGGATGTAAGCCATCAGGTCCAGGGGATTTATCCGCCTTTAGCCCCATTATCTTACCGAGTACCACCTCCTTAGTGATTTTAATCGTGTTTAGCTCCTCCCCCCCATAGCCCCCTGTTTGTCCAGTGTTGGGATATTTTTAGTATCCTCTACTGTAAAGACTGATACAATATATTTGTTCAGCGTTTTTGCCATCTCCATGTTCCCCACCACTAATTTCCCGGTCTCGTCCTCTAAGGGACCAACATTCACTTTAGCCACTCTTTTTCTTTTTATATAACTGTAGAAACTCTTGCTATCAGTTTTTATATTTTTTGCTAGTTTACTTTCATAATCTATCTTCCCTTTCTTAATTAATCTTTTAGTTATTCTTTGCTGGCTTTTAAATGCTTCCCAATCTTCTATCCTCCCACTAGATTTGGCTACTTTATATGCCCTTGTTTTCAGTCGGATACTATCTTTTATTACTTTGCTTAGCCACGGATGGCTGTCTTTTCTTTTACGCCCCTTTTTCCTCAGTGGAATATATTTATCTTGAAAGTTGTGAAATATCTCCTTGAACGTACACCACTGCTCATGTACTGTCTTACACCTTAATCTGTTTTCCCAGTCCACTTTAGTCAACTCTGCTCTCATACCTTCATAGTCTCCTTTATTTAAGCTTAGTACGCTGGTTTGAGATCCAACTCTCTCACCCTCCAACTGAATTTGGAATTCAACCATGTTATGGTCACTCATTCCAAGGGGATCCTTTACTAGGACATTTTTTATTAATCCTGTCTCATTACACAGGACCAGATCTAAGATTGCCTGCCCCCTGGTTGGTTCAGTAACATACTGCTCAAGGAACCCGTCCCTAATGCACTCTATGAACTCTTACTCAAGGCTGCCCTGCCCAATTTGATTTGTCCAGTCAATATGAAAGTTAAAATCCCCCATGATTATAGCTGTTCCCTTATTACAAGCCCCAACTATTTCCTGATTTATACTCCGACCAATAGAGTTGCAACTGTTAGGGGGCCTATAGACTATGCCCACTAGTGACTTTTTCCCCTTATTATTCCTTATCTCCACCCAAACTGTTTCACTATCCTGATCCTTTGACCCAATATCATTTCTCACTATTGCAGTTATTCCATCCTTTATTAACATAGCCACCCCACCTCCCATTCCTTCCTGTCTGTCCTTCCTAATTGTCAAATACCCCTGGATGTTTAGTTCCCAGTCATGGTCACCTTGCAGCCATGTTTCTGTAATGGCCACCAGATCATACCCATGTGTAGTTATTTGCACCGTCAACTCATCTATTTTGTTACGAATGCTGCATGCATTCAGATAAAGAACTTTTAAATATGTTTTGTGAACATTTATTCCTGCTTTTACCCCCTTTACTACTTTACCTTTATCTTTATACATTCTGTCCCTTCCTGACACGCTCTGGTTTTTAATTCCCCCACTGCTACCTTGTTCTATTGCCTTCTCCGCTGACATTTTTATTTTTCATTCTCTTGAAACCTCCCCCCCACTAATTAGTTTAAAGCCCTCTCTAAAGGTATATAACCAAACTAATGAGTAGGCCAGAGATGGTGCCTTTTGATGAGAGTGAGGAGTATGCTCGAAAGTATGAGAAATGGAAGGAGGATGCTATACATGTACTAATGCTAGGGCTGTGTGTGATGTTAATATTATACGTTGTGATATGCATCTTCAAGTATATCTGGAAACAGAGCCACAGACCAAGAAACGAACAAGATGTACAACATCTTGAACTGATAGAACAAATAAGAATAATTGAATAATTCTAATCGGCTGGTGCCGACTGGCCCCTTTGTCTATCTTTACAGGAACGATAAACTCGTAGGAAGGTGAAGTGGAGCATCGTTTGCGCCCTGATCGGGATTAAATGGCTAAGTATAAGCGCTGAGTCTAGTGGGAGGCGCAAGCAACTTGGGATTTTACGCCCTGAGTCTGTTGGGAATAAAGAGGGAGAGAGGCGCTGTCCAGCAGGATTTACAGTATGAAGTAACAAAATCTGTACATACGATGAGAGTGGTAGGGGGATCAGATACGGTGACGGATCACGCGGGCTACCACCGGAGTGTGTGGTTAAGATGATCACCGGACAATGGGGCACGTGTTTAAACAGCACCTTCTGTGTGGAAAAACATAGCAAGTACAACAACGACGACGCCCTCCCCGATAACTACAACAACCATCCCGCCACGATCCACAACCCCACTAACTTGCCCGTCAATGGAAAAAGGAGCACGAGTGGGTTTAATAATAAGACAAACACAAGATGAGGTGTATTTTAGTGTGATATATAGAGTTATTAAGCTTGCCATTAATATGAGTACTTTTGAGATGCCCGCGATGTGTAACAATCATACAAAACAAATATGGAACTCCCTGTGGGTAAAAAAATTAGAGGGTCCACAGGGAAAATCTATCTTAGAGACGCAAGAAACGGGGAGTATTGGAAATGGCTGGAGCAGGGTATGCGGCCGGGTTAGCAACAGTTAATAGCTTGGACATAGAAGGAGTAAATGAAGGAGTAGAAGCACTACAAGCAAAAATAGAGAAGTTACTAAAACAAGCCACTGGAAATAGCCAGCAAATGGCACTGGCAGGAAAACAAACGATAATACAATTGTTGGGGGTGGAAGAGATAGTAGCCCCCCATGCAGAAACAATCAATATAATTATCGATCAACTTAACAATGCATCTCGCCAAACCCATAAGGAATTGGTATGTGCCATGTATGGCTCATGGCTATTGTCGAATGCTCAGCATAACATGAAGCAAATAAATAACGGACAAATCCCAGATTGGATTACTAATAAGGATCTGGAACCTTGGATTGACACAAATAAAAGCCTATGTAAAGGACGTAAAATGGGACAAGAATACCAGGCAGGCAATTGTCTGACCCCATGGACTAAGATGATTGGCTTTGTACTGGCCATCCGACAACTCCCAGAAGAGGGACAGCCCCTATACGATGTGATTAATATAGGAGAGATACAAAGGGAGAGTTGGGTTAAATATCATGATGTCCCCACCAAGGCAATTTGGGAAACGGATGAAGATAATAACCAGAAGAATGGGACCTTAAGGGGGGTGGTAATGGACGGGTGCCACCACAAGGGAAGGAGCTGGGTGTGTACACACCCCCCCACCGAGGGAGACACAGCCGAGTGCGGATTTACGAAAACCATCAATTGCACCCTTGAGGTACACCCAAGAGGGATACACCGGACAAGGGTAGCACCGAAGTACAACGGGACATTTTGTGTCACCACAACTGAACAGAAATATGAATATCACGATCTGACTTGTCCCATTCCCCAACCAAACTTTTGTTTTTATCCAAAGGTATCTATACAGATATACACACAATATATACACCCACCAAGACCACAGGAAGGGAAAACCTGGTCACTTGATAATATGGGACTTAATAAAGAGGTTGAAACTTATGTCATACCAGAGCCCAAGGCAATTCCTAAGTTAGAGGAAGAGGAAGCTTGGAAGAAATTACAGCAGGAAACAAAGGAAATTTTAAATATTATCATAAAATAGAAGACTTAAAGAAACAACAAAAAGACATTAGTACAACATTAGCAGAAACTCCTTGGTACAATAAGATCTGGAACTGGGGGCTAAATGTCAATATACACCCCTGGATAAGGATCATATCACACGTGTTGGTAGTTGTGCAAGGCGCCGTATTAATGATCCTTTTGTTATTACTTTGTGGATATTGCCGGAGGCGAAAGAACCAAAACCTAGCACAAGCCGTAACCAAACAAATAAAGAAGGAGAGAAAGAAAGACTGTTGCTAACCACTAACAAACAAGGGGTAGGGCGTGAGAAGAATTATGAAAACTGTGTTTAGGATTGTGGAAATATGAGTACTAGACACCCTGGGCTGGTACCACCAGGGCGATGGGAACTCATAGCAAACAATCTTAACCAGTAGCATATTGGCCATATTGGGTCAAGGTGACCAATGGGCCATAAGGGGGGACTGTAGTAACCAAATGAATATTATACTTTAGTTTATGTTAGAATATGTATAAAGGTAGCACCAGTGTACAGGGTGGAGGTAGCGAATTAATTCATACCCTGAGTTAAACGGTAGATAGGTCTGAATTTATTGTATTTATCCAGTTAAACTCTAAAAGACAAGTACTGAGATGATGGAAATTAAACTGTGGAGCCAGCTGCAAAGTCTGGCTCATGGGAAAGTGCAGCCAGGCAGGATAGCACGCATACAAGATAACATACATAAGAATTGAGTAACAAGGCGACCTTCGCTTGTTTGTGAAGCTACAACATGGTTTTCTAAAAGACAAAATGGCTTACATCAAAGTCTGGTGGAACTAATTACAAATATGCTTGCCTTGCAGAAATAACATGAGCAGGTTACAAGATCAGAATCTGTGCTTTGCAGAGATAGTTCGGACCAGTAGGCCGATTGAACAAGAACTGTTGCTGTGGCTCCAGGCTACAAGAATAGATAAGAAGGCGGCCACAATGATAGAGGAGTTGGAATAAGTCAAACAAGCAAACAACATGATTAACTGCGGGATATGGGGAGAAGCGCAAGAATGTCACGCGGTAGAAGCAATGGATATAATGGAATACTGGAGACTATGATTGATAGATTTGTACCCACCCTAGGGCAGGATATGACTGATAAGATTATGTATAAGAATGTAACTCACTAAACTTTCGGTGGAGTCGGATCTAAGAAGGGTCTCAGAAGGTTCTCCCCAGGCCTGTGAATAAAGACCGTTTTGAACCATCACTCGAAGTCTGTCATCTGTACCAAAGCTAAGCGTCGCTTTTGGCTTACATCAATAGATATCAAAATCAACACAAATTTTTTTTACAATTATATTAGGAAGAGGGTAGTCAGCAGCAATGTTGGCCCCTTAAAAACTGAAAGCGGTGATATTATCAATGATAATAAGGAAATGGCAACATGTTGAATAATTACTTTGCGTCAGTATTTACAGTAGAGCGAGAGGATAGCATGCCAGAAATCCCAAGGAAGCTAAATCAGGGACAGGGACTCAATAAAATTAATGTAAGTAAAATAACAGTAATGAAGAAAATAATGGCACGAAAGAGTGACAAATCCCCAGGACCAGATGGTTTTCATCCCAGGTTTTTAAAGGAAGTAGGTGATTACATTGCAGATGCCCTAACTATAATCTTCCAAAGTTCTCTCTAAAGGAACGGTTCCTTTAGATTGGAAAATTGCACGTCACTCCGCTATTTAAAAATGGTGAGACAGGGAAACCAGGGAATTATAAACCAGCTAGCCTAACATCTGTTGTCGGGAAATTGCTAGAGTCTATAATTAAGGATAGGGTGACTGAACACCTCGACAATTTTCAGCTGATCAGAGAGAGCCAGCATGGATTTCTGAAAGGTAGGTCATGCCTGACAAAACTGACTGAATTTTTTGAGGAGGTGACTACAGTAGTGGACAGGGGATTGTCTATGGATGTTATTTATTTGGACTTCCAGAAGGCATTTGATAAAGTCCCACATAAGAGACTGTTATCTAAGGTAGAAGCCCACGGAATTGAGGGCAAATTATTGACCTGGTTAGGAAATTGGCTGAGCGGCAGGAGATAGGCAGTAGGGATAATGGGCAGGTACTCAAATTGGAAGGAGGTGACTAGTGGTGTCCCGCAGGGATCTGTGTTGGGGCCTCAACTATTCACAGTATTTATAACGACTTAGATGATGGCATAGAAAGTCATATATCCAAATTTGCCGATGACACAAAGATAGATGGCATTGTAGGCAGTGTAGAGGGAAGCATAAAATTACAAAGGGATATCAACAGATTAAGTGAATGGGCAAACCTGTGGCAAATGGATTTCAATGTAGCCAAATGTGAGGTCATCCACTTTGGACCTAAAAAGGATAGAACAGGGTACTTTCTAAATGGTGAAAGGCTAAAAACAGTGGAGGTCCAAAGAGACTTGGGGGTCCAGGTACATAGATCATTAAAATGTCATGAACAGGTACAGAAAATAATCAAAAAGGCTCATGGGATGCTGGCCTAGAATACAAGAGGGGTAGAAGTTATGCTGCAGCTATACAAAACCCTGTTTAGACCACACCTGGAGTACTATGAGCAGTTCTGGGCACCACACCTTAGGAAGGATATATTGGCCTTGGAGGGTGTGCAGCGTAGGTTTACCAGAATGATACCCAGACTTCAAGGGTTAAGTTACGAGGAGAGATTACACAAATTAGGGTTGTATTCCCTAGAATTTAGAAGGTTAAGGGGTGATCTGATCTAAATTTTCAAGATATTAATTGGAACAAATAGGGTCGAGAGAGAGAAACTATTTCCACTGGTTGTGAATTCTAGGACTAGGGAGCATAGTCTAAAAATTAGAGCTAGACTTTTCAGGAGTGAAATTAAGAAACATTTCTATATACTACTGACATCAGTAGTAGGGAAAATGCTACAATCTATTATTAAGGACGTGGTAACGGCACTTAGAAAATAATAATAGGATTGGGCAGAGTCAACACGGATTTATGAAAGGGAAATTGTGTTGGACAAATCTGTTAGAATTTTTTGAGGTTGTAACTAGCAGGATAGATATGGGGGAACCTGTGGATGTGTATTTGGATTTTCAGAAGGCATTCGATAAGGTGCCACACAAGAGGTTATTAAACACAATTAGGGCTCATGTGATTGGGAGTAATATACTAGCATGGATTGAGGATTGGTTAACGGATAGAAAACAGAAAGTAGGAATAAACGGGTCATTTTCGGGTTGGCAGGCTGTAACTAGTGGGGTACCGCAAGGATCAGTGCTTGGGCCTCAGCTATTCACAATCTACATCAATGATTTGGATGAGGGGACCAAATGTAATATATCCAAGTTTGCTGATGATACAAAGCTGGGTGGGAATGTAAGTTGTGAGGTGGATGGAAGAAGGCTTCAAGGGGATATAGACAGGCTAAGTGAGTGGGCAAGAACATGGCAAATGGAATATAATGTGGAAAAACGTGAAGTTATCCACTTTGGTACAAAAAATAGAAAAGCAGAGTATTTTTTAAATGGTGAGAGATTGGGAAATGTTGGTGTTCAGAGGGACCTGGGTATCCTTGTACACAAATCACTGAAAGTTATCATGCAGGTACAGCAAGCAATTAGGAAAGCAAATGGTATGTTGGCCTTTATTACAAGAGGATTTGAGTATAAGAGTAAAGATGTCTTACTGCAATTATATAGGGGCCTGGTGAGACCATACCTGGAGTATTGTGTACAGTTTTGGTCTCCTTACCGAAGAGGGAGTGCAACAAAGGTTCACCAGGCTAGTTCCTGGGATGGGGGCATTGTCCTATGAGGACAGATTGAGTAGACTAGGCCTATATTTTCTAGAGTTTAGAAGAATGAGAGGTGGTCTCATTGAAACATACAAAATTCTTACAGGACTTGACAGGGTAGATGCAGATGTTTCCCCTGGCTGGGAATCTAGAACCAGGGGTCACAGTCTCAGAATAAGGGGTTGGCCATTTAGGACTGAGACGAGGAGAAATTTCTTCACTCAAAGGGTGGTGAATCTTTGGAATTCTCTACCCCAGGCGGCTGTGGAGGCTCAGTCGTTGAGTATATTCAAGACAGAGATTGATAGATTTTTGAATATTAAGGGAATCAAGGGTTAGGGAGACGAGGTAGAAGGTCAGCCACGATCTTATTGAATGGCAGAGCAGGCTCGAAGGGCCAAATGGTCTACTCCGGCTCCTATTTCTTATGTTCTTATGTTCAAAGAGTGGTAGAAGTTTGGAACTCTGTTCCGCAAACGGCAATTGATGCTAGATCAATTGTTAATTTTATATTGGAGATTGATAGCTTTCTGTTAACCTAAGGTATTAAGGGATATGGGCCAAAGGCGGGTATATGGAGTTAGGTCGCAGATCAGCCATGATCTCATTGAATGGCGGAATAGGCTCGAGGGGCTAAATGGCCTACTCCTGTTCCTAGAAAAGAATGAGAGGCAAAAATCACTTCGCAAATGAGAATATTTGATTTCTACAGATAATTTTCCATATATCTACTACACAACTAAGCTAAAATAATTTTTTTTTTTTGCTTCAATGAGACATGAAAGGCCACAATTGGTAACTATGCAGGTTATTCTCTTGTCATCCAACATCCCAAGATACACCACAAAGCAGCCAATGTAAACTTCAAAATGGCTTTCCAAATTATGGTGCAAAATAGTGTTTTACCTTACCTGTGGTTTATAATAACTGAAAGGGGAAGTATAGCTGACCAACTTCTTGCTGAGAAATTCAGATCCCTTTTCCACATCAGTACCATTGCAGTAGACATAGGAATTACAAACTTTGAAGTGGGGTCAGGCTAAAATATAAAACATATAAATGTACTGATTAATTACAAGATGTCCTAAAGATGTGATTAACACTTGTTTTTCTTCAGGAACATTAGATGACTGTTACAGATGAACAATCTTTAATATTTCAATGCTTTATAAATTCAGGTCTAATTTTACAAACATTTAATACAATAGCACAGTTTAATAAACTCTTATATTCAGAAAATCTTCACATTAGCCAGATTTTTCAAATATCCCTAGGATTTTTTATTAGAGAAAAATGAAACTCTGTAGAATTTACTTTCAGCCACTTATTACTGTACAGCAATTTTTAAACTATGCTAAAAAATTTGGTGAGTTTTGGATACCACATTAAACTTCACCAAACAAGCTTATGAAATTACATTCATGACTAAATATTAATGTTAAGTAACATCAATTATCAAATTTAGTACCTCAAATTTTCATTACTACTAAAAATTTTCTACTAAAACTAATAATGCAAGATATGTTTTGCATTTATTTGGTGTCCGATTATCAAACATCTCCAAAAGCGTCACATACAATGAATTAGCTTGAAGTGCAATAACTGCTATGTAGGCAAATATATGCACATAGCAATATCAGACAAACAGCAAATCAGAGGAAGGACTAGTTAATCCATTTTGGGTGAAGCTGTTTGAACAAGCAATGTTGGCAGGGACAACAGAAAAATTCCTTGCTCTTCACTGAATAGTGCTTTGCAATCTTTAACTTCCTCCGGAATCTATACAAAGTTCTTTTTAAACAAGAAAGAAAGAAAAATTGCATTTATATAGCACCTTTTACAACTTTGGTGTCAAAAACAGGAAGGCAGATTATTATCTGAATGGCAATAGATTGGGAGAAGGGGAAGTGCAATGAGACCTGGGTGTCCTTGTACACCAGTCGCCGAAGGTAAGCATGCAGGTGCAGCAGGCGGTTAAGAAGGCAAATGGTATGTTGGCCTTCATAGCGAGAGGGTTTTACAGGATCAAGGATGTCTTGCTGCAGTTGTACAGGGCCACATCTTGAGTATTGTGTGCAGTTTTGGTCACCTTATCTGAGGAAGGATATTCTTGCCATGGAAGGAGTTCAGCGAAGATTCACCAGGCTAATACCTGGGATGGCAGGAATGACGTATGAGGAGAGATTGGGTCGATTGGGCTTGTACTCGCTGGAGTTTAGATGAATGAGAGGGGATCTCATTGAAACCTATAAAATTCTGGCAGGACTGGACAGACTAGATGCAGGGAGGATGTTCCCGATGGTCGGGGAATCCAGAACCAGGGGTCACAGTCTAAGGATAAGGGGTAGGCCTTTTAGGATAGAAATGAGGAGGAATTTCTTCACCCAGAGAGTGGTGAACCTGTGGAATTCTCTACCACAGAAGGCAGTAGAGGCCAATCATTAAATATATTCAAGGAGTTGGATATATTTCTTAAGGCTAAAGGGATCAAGGGGTATGGGGAGAAAGCAGGGACCGGGTACTGAATTTGAATGATCAGCCATGATCGCATTGAATGGCGGCGCAGGCTTGAGGGGCCGAATGGTCTACTCCTGCTCCTATCTTCTATGTTTCTATGTAACCAGGATGTCCCAAAGCATTTTAATACCAATAAAAGAACTTTTGAAGTGCAGTCACTGTTGTAATTAAGGAAACACGGCAGTCAATTTCCACACAGCAAGGTCCCACAAACAGCAATACATAATCTGTTTTTAGTGGATGTTGGTTGAGGGATAAATATTGGCCAGGACACCGGGAAGAATGCCTCCACCCTTTTTTGAAATAGTGCCATGGGATCTTTTACGTCCACCTGAGGGGGCAGATGGGGCTTCAGTTTAACGTCTCATCTGAAAGATGGCACCTCCGACAGTCCAGCACTCCCTGGCCTAGAAATTCAGTGCCCTTAGCACCGATTTTGCGGCGCTAGAGGGCCTAGCGCTGCAATTGGCGCCGGTTCCTAAATTGCCTGGGGCCCTTCCGCGGCGGTAGACCGGTAGCGCTGCGCCGGCACCGATGACGTCATCGGTGTGCGCAGCGTCCCGGTTGCCGTGGTAACCCGGCCCCAAGCCGAAATTCAGTTGCGGCCGCCTCGCCAGTGGCAGCCGCAACTAAGACTCCGGCAAACGAGTGTTGCCGGAGTCTGCGCCGGCGCTTTAAGGAGGCGCGGCGGCCGGCCGCTTTCCCGCCGGCCGCCTGCCCGCAGCTCCCTCCCCGGGCTTCTCCCCCCCCACCCCCCACCGGAACAGATGCAGGCCCGGCACTTGTCCGAGGTGCCGGGCTCATTTTTGAAGAGATTTGCGCGGGCCGCGGCCGGGTGCAGGCAGCTCCTCCTTAACGGAAGGAGGAGGCCTGCACTTCCCGAGCCTGCCGCACCGCAGGCCGCAGCGCCGGAATAGCGCCGCAATGCGGCGCGTTGCGCCAGTTTTCAGGCGCTAAAACCCTTCAGTAGCGCCGGCAGCCGTTTGGGCGCGGCGCTACTGAATTTTTGGCGCGCGCAAAGGGACTTAGCGCCGGCGCTAACTTCCGGCGCTAAAGCCCTGGCGCAGCGCAAACTCAATTTCTAGGCCCCTCAGTACTGCACTAAAGTGTCAGCCTAGATTTTGTGCTCAAGTCTCTGGAGTGGGACAAACCCACACCAAAGTACACCGAGGGGCTGGAACCAGTATAAAACCCCCTTGGGCTGTATGTATGAGGAAAATGTCAAATGTAATGTAACCTAATTGATCTGTATTACACTATGTAAATTACGACTTTTGGATTGTACTGTAATGTATCTTAACAAATTTTACAAAGAGAGTATAATTTCGGAAACAAAAACAACCTTCTGACTTACTACCACGCTAATTGTGGTATTTTCAATTTGTCCAGCTCCTGCTGAATCGTTTACAATACTTCTCCTGTCCCATCGAATTCACCCAATCTGTTTCCTCATTTTCTCAAAGCTTTGCATAGGTAGCTGTAAATCCTAATAACCCGTACAAAAATAATTTTGCCTCTGTAAAGTCTGTGGGTTGTGCAGTTAATAAATACACAGACTTCAGAAATAACAACAAACAGGTCTTTACTATTCGAAGGTCCGGGCGAATCTGCCCCAGTTATCCTGTCACAACACTTATATACTGGTGTGGTCACTGTCGGTATTACAGTATACAGAAGCCAAACAAGTAGTGCCACACTTAAAGTAGTTCCCTTAAAGGTGAACGGTTACATACAATAATTTCCTTAAGGGTAGACGGGTACATACACTACAATCCTCCCTTTTTAGCTTTCAACATACTGAGTCCATAGTGGACATACATTATCACATATATATATATACAGATTTATTTAAGACAGTTCATAGATTCAGTCTTTCGGGAGGTTTCCGGATTCTGTCCGGGTAACGCCGCAGTGGTGTCGTCATTCCAAGCGGGCTAGTAGGTGTTTCTGGTAAAGTTGAATCGGCTCGAAGCACAGTGTCAGGTTCCTCTGACTCCAGAACTACCAGATCGGACGTAGGTGTTCTGGGTAACTCAGTCTCAACCTTATCCGGGTAAGGTGGTGAAGTCGGGGGCCCATTTGTGGCGGACCCTATGATCTGGTCAACATGGCGCCTTATTATATTGTCTCCAATGTCCACAGTGTACATCAACGGGCCTAGCCTTTTTCCAATCGTTCCAGGCTGCCATTTCTCAGTACGATAGTCCCGGGCCAAAACTCGTTGACCGGTCTGGAAGGATCTAGTGGCCCTTTCGTTCATGCCCTGGAATTGCCGGTTCTCTACGTCCCTTCTGACGTTTGGTTTGAGTAAATCCAGCCGACATCGTAGGCGTCTATTACAAAACATCATCGCGGGAGTTTGATTTGTGACCGCATGGGTTGCATTTCGGTATGCCAACAAAAAACTATCCACCTTATGCTGTAAACTTATGTCTTCATTACTCATGGCCTTTACGGCCTTCTTGAAGGTCTGGACAAACCTTTCAGCCAATCCATTGGAGGCGGGATGGTATGGGGCTGACGTGTAATGTTTAACCCCATTGCTCTTTAAGAATTTCTTAAATTCCTCAGATACAAATTGCGGTCCATTGTCAGAACAGATCTGTTCTGGCAGGCCATTCCGAGCAAACATAGTCCTTAACACCGTGATGGTTTTTTCCGTCGTGGTGGTGGTCATCTTAATTACTTCTGGCCACTTGGAGTGGGCATCTACCGCTATTAGGAACATCGAGTCCATAAATGGACCAGCAAAGTCGATGTGTACTCTTTGCCAGGGAGATGAGGGCCACTCCCATGGGTGCAGAGGAGCCTGTGGTGGCGCATTCTGAACCCTCTGACATCCTAGGCAATTCTTCGTGATCTCCTCTATGTCCCCATCGATGCCTGGTCACCACACAAACGCCCTTGCTAGATTCTTCATCTTTACGCCACCCAGGTGTCCTTCGTGCAGCTCCTTGAGTACCTTCTTTTGGAGTTTGGGTGGAATCACCACTCTAGACCCACACATCAGGGTTCCTCGACACACTGACAGTTGTTCTTTCCTCTGTGAGAATGCTTGCAGTGTTGGTTCGCACTGTGCTGGCCATCCCTCCACCGTTAAATCATAGACTCGTGAAAGAGTCGGGTCATTCCTTGTCTCATTCTCAATCATTGAGTGTGTTATCGGCAGACACTCCACTATTGATGAGTGGAACAACTCTACTGGGTCCACTGTCCTCGCTTCTTCTACCATCGGCAATGGCAAGCGTGATAGCCCATCAGCGTTTCCATGCTGTTTGGACCGTTTGTATTCAATATCATACTGGTGTGCCCCAAGTAAAACTGACCATCTTTGTAACCTTTGTGCCGTCATGGTAGAAACGGCCTTGTTTGGGTTGAATATGGACACCAACGGCTGGTGGTCCGTCAGCAATGTGAACCTCTTACACTGCAGGTAATGGTTGAATTTCTTCACGCCCCACACAAGACCGAGGGCCTCCCTATCTATCTGGGCGTAATTTCTTTCCGCTGGTGTCAATGATCGGGACGCGAATGCCACCGGCCTTTCCAAGCCATTTGGTAGTCTGTGCGAAAGTACTGCCCCAATTCCGTACGGGGAAGCATCACAAGCTAGCCGAAGGGGTAATGCTGGGTTGAAATGAGCCAACACTTCTTCAGAGGTAATCAACTCCTTGCTCCTGCGAAAAGCCTTTTTGCATTCATCACTCCACCTCCATGGTGTTTCTTTCCGCAACAGCTCATTTAGCGGATGCAGCACCGTAGATAAATTTGGCAGAAACTTGTGATAGTAATTAATCAACCCCAAGAATGACCTTAGCTGTGACACGTTTCCTGGAGCGGGGGCCTTCACGACCGCTTCTATCTTTTCCGGTGACTTATGCAGTCCCTCTCGGTCAATGACATGACCGCAGTATGAGATCCGTTTTTGGAAGAACTCACACTTCTTGCGATTAACCCGAAGGCCATACTCCTTCAACCTGGTGAGTACCAGTTTCAAATTCGTGAGGTGTTCTTCCTCATCTTTTCCCGTGATTAGAATATCATCTAAGTAGCACTGCGTGCTTGGAATTCCTTGTAACACCTGTTCCATGGCCCTCTGCCAAATTGCTGGCGCCGAAGCTACTCCAAAGACCAGTCTATTATAGCGATACAAGCCTCTGAGTGTTGATGGTGAGGTATTGGCGTGACTCTTCCTCAACCTCCATCTGTAAATATGCCTGAGCCAAGTCTATCTTCGTGAAGTGCTTCCCTCCAGCCAATGAAGCAAAAATATCTTCAATCCGCGGAAGCGGGTATTGTACCGTGTGAAGTACCGGATTCACTGTGATCTTGAAATCTCCGCAGATACGGACCTTCCCCGGTCCCCCTGGCTTATTACTTGGTGAGGATTTCATGACGGGAACAATGGGCGTGGCCCACTCACTCCAGTCTACTTTTGACAGAACCCCTGATCGTTCAAGTTCTTCTAGTTCTGCCTCTACTGCTGGTCGTATTGCGTACGGTACCGATCTGGCCTTAAAAAAACTTTAGGCTTGCATGTTCTGCAATCTTGACCTTTGCTTTAATACCTCGCAGCGTTCCCAGTCCTTGCTGGAATACCTCTTTAGCTTCGTCTAATATTCTGGACAACCGTTCAGGTTTGACATCCTCTTTTTCGGACTCCACCGTCATGGTGTTTAGTGCATGCCAGTCCACCTTTATTTTTCGGATCCACTCTCGTCCCAGAAGTGGTAGACCTCCCTCAGGCAACACATACAGATCTAACCGGTGGTGAACTTTATCCTGGTATCTCACCTTGACCTCTAGTTTTCCGATGGGGAATACTTTGTGCCCAGTGTATGTCTGCAGCACTAGATCCGTATTCCGTAGTGGAATATGCTTGAAAAACTTTTTATAGTCATGCTTATTCATGACAGTCAACGCCGATCCGGTGTCTACTTCCATTTTTACTTGGACCTTCTCAATCTGTAACGTTATCCAAATAGTTTGTCGGTCGGCTTCATTGCTCACGTTGTGGATTCTCAGACTGTCCAGTCCTTTGTGTTTGGAGTGTGAGTCCGACTTCTGTTCCTTCAGACTCTTCCTAGTCGCCTCTTGTACCTTTCTGTACCATTTTTGTGAGGACTCGTTATTGTTGTACGTCGTTCCTGACCGGCACACTTTAGCTATGTGCCCGATCTTGCCACATTTCCGGCATTCTTGGTTTTTACCCCAGCAACGCTTCTGGTCGTGTGTTGTCTTCCCACAACGATAGCATTTCGTAGTCCTCGAGGTGATGTGGTCCACCCCTAGTGCCACCGCCTTCCGCTGCATTACCGCCGTTCCTTTTGCTGCGGCTTCGTATGATGCGGCTATAAGGACAGCCCTGTCAAGTGTGAGGTTGTTCTCTTCCAGTAGTCGCTTTTGCGTCCCTTCTTTGGACAATCCACATACGAACTTGTCTCGCAGTGCCTCTGTCAGATTCCCTCCGAACTGGCAGTGTTTCGCTAGCCTCCGCAGTTCGACCAAGTATTCCGCGTTGCTTTCGTCTTTCTTCTGCGTTCTCGCATAGAATCTGAATCGTTCAGCCAGCTTCAACGGTGTGGGGTTCAAGTGATCCTTCAGCACCGCTACTATATCCTCGAAAGTCTGATCCGCCGGTTTAGCTGGAGAGAGATGTTTCAACAACCCGAATGTTTTCGCACCCATCATGTTAAGTAAGGTTACAGCTTTTTCCTCCTTAGCTATTTTGTTAGCCTTACAATGTATCTCAATACGTTCCACGTACGTGGGCCAGTCTTCTATTTCGGAGTTAAAATCGTTGCTGTCCCCACGCTTAGGCATCTTCCTTTCTTTGGGTACAACACAAATATTTCTTTAAATTCTTATGTATTTTTTTTTTCTAAGATGGCGGCTTTTCCCGCGAATTTGGCGGTTTCCCGCTCTTCCTTTCTCTCCCCGCCCACTTCAATGGCGGTTTCCCGCTTCTGTCGGCTCCTCCGCCTAATGGCGGCTTCCCGCGTTTCTTCCTGGTGGAAGGGGTACGCTTTCCCCCGCAGCGGACAGCTTCAGCCGCTGGGCTGGCTCTCGCACAGCTCCCCCTACTCGGCTCTGTCTTCTCCTCCCGCCCGCACGGCTCTACCGGCGCTGGGTACACCCCGTTAACGGAGGACAGTTCAGCCGCTGGACTGGCTCTCGCGCAGTCTCTCACCCCGTTTTCGGCTGCGTCTCTCTCCCACTCCCGCACGTTCGGTTTTGCCGGCTCTGAGTACCCCGTTGGTGGAGAACAGCTCAGCCGCTGGACTGGCTCCTCGCAGTCTCTCTCTCCGCACCCGGCTCTCACCCGCACGGTTCCCGTTCGCCTCCTCAGCCCTCTCGCAGACCGGTGTTTCCCTCCCCGGCTGCGGCTGGGTTTCTCTTCCCACGCCTACTCGCAGGCTCAGCGCTTCGTGGCTGCGGTCGCTGCCCGGATTTTTCCCGCCGATCGCGGTCCGGCTGTCACCCGACGCCGTTGGACCCGACTTTTGACCGGCTCAGCTCCCCCTCGACCGAGGTCGAGTGCTCTGCCCTTATCCTCCGGATATTCTCTACACCTTCCCCTACTCACAGTCTCTTCGGCCGCCTTGTTCCCTGCTGATCGGCTCACTCTGTACCGTGGTAGAAGGGTAGTCAGTGCCTGTTGCAGACAGAAGCTTTTGTTGCTAAAGTCTTCCACCTTTCTCCTGCTGCAGCCTCGTGTTTTCTTCCAGCAGCACGACGAGGGCGGTTGCCTCTCTTCGACGCTCTTCTTGCTTTGGTAATCTTGCCGCAGGGTACGATCGGACTCGTCGCCACTGTAAAGTCTGTGGGTTGTGCAGTTAATAAATACACAGACTTCAGAAATAACAACAGGTCTTTACTATTCGAAGGTCCGGGCGAATCTGCCCCAGTTATCCTGTCACAACACTTATATACTGGTGTGGTCACTGTCGGTATTACAGTATACAGAAGCCAAACAAGTAGTGCCACACTTAAAGTAGTTCCCTTAAAGGTGAACGGTTACATACAATAATTTCCTTAAGGGTAGACGGGTACATACACTACAGCCTCCACTGCACTCTGCATATTGATCACTCTGTGTGTGAAAAACATTGGCTAATAACAACTTAGATTTATATATACCTTTAACGTAGTAAAACATCCCATGTTGCTTCATGGGAGCCTTACCAAACAAAATTTGACATGAGCCACATTAGGACAGATGACCAAAAAGCTTGGTCAAAGAGGTAGGTTTTAAGGAGCGTCTTAAAGGAGGAGATAGAAGTAGAGAGCAGGTCAAGCAGCATCGAGGAGCGAGAAACAGAGTCAACGTTTCAAGTTGGGGACCCTTTGTCAGAACAACTTAGATTTATTTATGGCCCCGACTCGAAACGTTGACTCCGTTTCTCTCTCCTCGACGCTGCCTGACCTGCTGAGTGTTTCCAGTATTTTCTGTTGTTATTTCGGATTTCAGCAACCGCAGTATTTTACTATTGTAGAAGTAGAAAGTTTTAGAAAGGGAATTCCAGAATTTAAGGCCCAGGCTGCTGAAGGCACGACCGCCAACGGTGGCGCAATTAAAATCGGGGCTGCGCAAAAGGCCAGAATTGGAGGATCGCAGAGATCTCAGAGGGTTGTAGGGCTGGAGGAGGTTGCAGAGATAGGGAGAGGCAAGGCCATGGAGGGATTTGAAAACAAGGATGAGAATTTTATAATTGAGGTGTTGCCAGACCGTGAGCCAATGTAGGTCAGCGAACACAGGGGTGATGGTTGAACGGGACTTTACATAGGATATTCGGCACAGAAACAGGCCATTCGGCCCAACCAGTGCAGTTGGTGCGAGTTAGGATACGGGCAACAGAGTTTTGGATGAGCTCAAGTTCAGAGTGTGGAATTTGGGAGGCCAGCCAGGAGAGCACTGGAATAGTCAAGTCTAGAGGTAACAAAGGCATGTATGAAGGTTTCAGTAGCAGATGAACTGAGGCAGGGGCGGAGTCGGGCGAAGTTAACGAAGGTGGAAGTAGGCGGTTTTGATGATGGAGCGAATATGTGGTCAGAAGCTCATCTCAGGATCAAAAGCGACACCAAGGTTACGAACGGTCTGGTTCAGCCTCAGACATTTGTCAGGGAGAGGGATGGAGTTGTGGCTAAGGAACTGAGTTAGAGGCAGGGACCAAAGACAATGGCTTCGGTCTTCCCAATATTTAGTTGGAAGAAATTTCTGTTCATCCAGTACTGCATGTCGGACAAGCAGTCTGACAAATTAGAGACAGTGAAGGGGTCGAGAGAGGTGGCGGTGAGGTGGGCATCATCAGCGTACATGTGAAACCTGACATGTTCTCAGATGATGTCGCCAAGGGGCAGCATGTAGATGAAAAACAGGGGGGGGGGGGGGGGGCAAAGATAGATCCTTGGGGGACTCCAGAGGCAATGATGCAGGAGCGGGACGAGAAGGCATTGCAGCTGATTCTCTGGCTATGACTAGATAGATAAGAATGGAACCAGGCGAGGGCAGTCCCACCCAGCTGGATGACAGAGGAGAGGGGTTGGATAAGGACAGTGTGGTGAACCATGTCAAAGGCTGAAGACAGGTCAAGAAGGATGAGGAAGGAGAGTTTACCAAGGTCAGTCACATCGGATGTCATTTGTGACTTTGAGAAGTACCGTTTCAGTACTGTGGCAGGGGCGGGAACATTGGAGGGATTCAAACATGGAGTTGTAGGAAAGATGGGCACGGATTTGGGAGGTGAAAACACATTCAAGGACTTTGGAGAGGAATAGAAATAGCGCGGTAGTTTGCAAAGACAGAGTGGTCAAGGGTGGGTTTTTTGAGAGGGGCGATGACGGCAGATTTGAAGGGGAGGGGACAGTACTTGAGGAGAGGGAACCATTAACAATATCAGCTAACATGGGAGCTAAGAAAGGAAGTTGGATGGTCAGCAGTTTGATGGGAATAGGGTCGAGGGAGCAGGAAGTGGGTCTCATGACAAGATAAGCTCGGAAAGGGCATGAGGGGATATGGGCGAGAAACCAGAGAACGATGAGAGTTCAAGGCTAGGGCAGGGGGGAACCTTAGGGGAAGTTTAGCCTGGTGGGCCAGGGGAAGGGAGGTAAGTGGTAGAGCCAGCTGAATGGATAGTCTCAATCTTAGTGACAAACAAGTCATGAACTCCTCGCACTTGTTGGAGGGAAGGGTGGAAGGGTTTAAGACGACGGTTTGTAATGGAGAAGCGAAGCCGGGGGTTATCTTTACATTCCAGGATGATCCTGGTATAGTGAGCAGTTTTAGCAGAGGACAGCAGGACCCTATAGTGTTTTATGTGGCCCAGCCAGACCTGGCAATGAATCGCAAAACCAGTTGTCCACCACAAATGTTCAATATCAGTCTTAAAAGCATCTTTTACTAATTTGAATCCGTGTCACCTAGTTCTACGCCCACAGTTTAATTTAAGGTAATATTCTAGGTTAAGGTAATATTTTAGGTTAACTTTTATCATATTCTTAACTATCTAATATAACCTCTCTAAGAGCACCTTTCAAACGCCTCCTTTCCAAGCTGAAAAGCCTAGGTCTATCCAGTCTTTCATCATAACTCACTAGGAATCAGTCTAGTGACTTTTCTCTACACTATCTCCAGCACTTGAATGCATCTATTGTTTCTTAGCAACTAGAACTGGATGCAGTATTCAAGGTGCAGTCTGACTAGAGCTCCATTCCCACTCGGACCTCACTGTCCTTGGCCTCTTGTATTGTTCCACGGAAGCTCAACGTAAACTCGAGGAACAGCACCTCATCTTCCGATTAGGCACTCTGCAGCCTTCCGGACTCAATATCGAGTTCAACAATTTCAGATCATAACCTCGGCCCCTATTTCAT
Organism: Somniosus microcephalus; assembly: GCF_052327205.1. Lineage (NCBI taxonomy): Eukaryota > Metazoa > Chordata > Chondrichthyes > Squaliformes > Somniosidae > Somniosus > Somniosus microcephalus. The sequence continues at coordinate 24,465,789 of NC_140991.1, read as the reverse complement.
TTTTTCTTGTAATTTTTCCACTCTTTCCCCCCCCCCCCCCCCCCCCACTCCTCTTTCCTTTTGTTTCGCTCTCACACCTGGCAGCTATCCCTTGCCCTGCCAGTACACTTTACACCCAATCTCAGCCTATCACCATCTCATCTAGCTTCTAACACCTTTCATTGTCTCTTTTTTACTTCTTTTGTTTCTTTAATTCTTTTGTCCGATCGCAGCCCTGCCTCCGATCCATCTTTTCTTTCCAGTTTTGAAGAAGGGTTCGACCCGAAACGTCAACTCAAATTTCTGTCCACGGATGTTGCCTGACCTGCTGAGTTTTTCCAGCATTTTCTGTTGTTATTTTAGAGCAGTATACAGTTTGATTATCTTCTCTGACTTATATTCTACTGTTCTGGCTATGTAGTTCAATGTCCTATTACCTTTGTTGAGTGTTATCAATTTAGTATTGAGTCTACCAAGACTGTGAGGTCTCTTTCATAGAATCGTACAGCATAGGTCATCAAGTTTGCGCCGGCTCTTTCGAAGAGCAATCCAGTTAGTCCCACGCCCCTGCACTTTTCCTATATCCCTGCAATTTTTTCTCCTTCAAATATTTATCCAATTCTCTTTTGAAGGCTACTATTGAATCTGTATCCACCACCCTATCGGGCAGTGCATTCCAAATCCTAACCACTCGTTGCATAAAAAAGCTTTTCCTCATATCGCCTCTGGTTCTTTTGCCAATCACCTTAAATCTGTGCCCTCTCATTGTCAAGCCTTCAGCCATTGGAGACAGTTGTTCTATCTAAACCCGTGATGATTTTAAACCCCTCTGTTAAATCTCCTCTTAGCCTTCTCTGCTCCAAGGAGAACAACCCCAGCTTCTCCAGTCTATCCACGTTACTGTAATCCCTACTCCCTCATTCCTGGAACCATTGTAGTAAATTTCAACTTCATCCTTAGCTACTTCAACACCATATGTGTGCATGTGTTATCTATTTTTTCTTCCAATGTGTAGCACTTGCACTTGTCTGTATTTAATTTAATCTGCCATTGTTCTGCCCACTTAGATATTTTGTCCAACTCTTTCTGTAATTTCTGAGGTGCCTCCTCTGATTCCACTACTCCTCCTAGTTTGGTATCTTCTGCATATATCACTTTGCATCAAGTTTCTGAATCCAGAACATTTATGTAACTTAGAAACAGTAGAGGTCCCAGCACTAAGCCTTGAGGCACCCCACTTAGTACTTTCCCCATTCTGACATAACTCCTCTAACAACTACTCACTGTTTCTTACCTTTCAGCCAGTTTATTATCCATTTCCAAGCTCTGAGCTTAATTCATAGCCTTTTGCATAGAATGTTATCAAAAGCCTATTGGAAGCTGAAGTACCCCACATTATACAGCTGATCACAGGCCACTAGGGTTGTTACTTCCTCCAATAAGTCAAGGAGATTGGTCAGGCAGGATCTTCTCCATCTGAATCCATGCTGACTGCAATTAACTAGGTTATGTTGTACCTAGGATACTCAGGTTTACTCCTGATAATCCATTCCATTATTTTACATGGACTGGAAATAAAACTAATGGATCAGTACTTGTTTGTGTCTATTTTGTCACCCTTTTTGAATATGGCCACCACATTAGCCTGTGTCCAATCTACTAGTGCCTCCCCAGTATCCACTGACTCCCTCAATGATGGTCTGTGTCTAACAAATCGCCTCCCTCATCTCTAAGCACTCTGGGATAAATACTATCTATCCCTAGGGATTTATTTTGAAATGAATTTTCATCTCATATATGGTGACGTCATTGATTATACTTGGGATAACTTTAGAGAAGGAATATTGCTCAGGATTTTCCTGGTGAATACAAGCGGGACCATACAAAAATAATCCAGGTGAATTGAGAATACTAAAAGATATTATACTAGCTACAGGAATACAAAATTGTTCATTATACTGTTCCACTAACAAACTGCAAAAACTTACATCAGCAATGTAAAAGTCTCAGTCTAGTTCTGTAATACTGCATTAGAGTGCCTTCCACTAGACACTCGCAAAGAACTAGGAATGATAATGTCCCTCTAGTGGCAGAAAACAACTACAACATTTCAACGCAACAGATTGCACAACTTTGGCACACTTGTATCCACTGAAAGCAGGCTAAACATGCTTCTTTGTTCAGTGCTGGCATCGACTAGATGGCATACTTGACTGGCATGCCAATCAGAATAATAAGATAGAAAAACTTAATCATAACAACTCTTTAAAAGAAGTTAATTAATTAAGAGTCTTTCAGGACACATACAAAACCCTCGAATAGACTGCCTCCCCATTCCTACAGATTTCTTCAGGCATATTGCTCTCCGTGTCCCTCTGCATCTGTACATGGCTTGCCCATCAGCAGAACATGCCAGAATCAGCACTGTTGTTTTTTCTTCTTTTATGACAGTGGAAAAGCAAGAGAATCCTATTTGGAGGCAGTGTTATCCCAATATAGAGCAAACATGAAAGGGCTATGAGAAAATTTTCTGGCCATTTTTATTTTTGTCCCTCTGTAGGAAAGTCATCAGCTTCCATTTAGCAATTTCCCACAACACCATGGTTGAAATCTGCAGTCTGTGGAACTCCAGTCACAAACCTGAATCGCACCACTCTATGGTTGTGTTAGAATGCTCGTGACAAAAATATTATTTATTTACAATAGTCTAGGAGAATTTTGGTCACTTTTTAAAAAAAAAGAGAAATCTAATCAGGTTTTTAAAAATTTCCACCACTATCCTAAAATATTTAACAGATCCTTTAGAAAAAGAAAATATATCTTAAATGAAAATAAAAAAGTGCTGAAGAAATAAGTCACTCAGCATCCGCACAAGGAAAAGACAGGTTACGACCATTCAGGTGTGCAACCTCCATCAGAACCTCCATACAATGTTAAACTATGTAGCCAAAGCACTTGAAGACAAGTCAGGGAAGTGATGACCAAACCCTATGTGGCTCTAGTCAGATTGCTCCCAGAGTACTGCGTCCAGTTCTGGTCACGGAGACAGAAAGGAGACTTTCAAGCTGGACGCAGTGCACAGAAGAGCTAAAGGCAGAGCCCTAAAGTCAAAGGTCTGAATTATGAGGAAAGAGTGGAGTACCTTGAGTATTTCAGTCTGATACGGAGATGTTGGAGAGGTGATCTTATAGAATTTTATAAAATAGTTAAGGAAATGGAAAAGGTAAACCCAGAAAATTACTCTGTTAATTTGTGTGAGTGGGACACAGATTCAAACTAGTAAAAAGGAAACAAAGAACTTGCATTTATTTAACACCTTTCACAACCTCAGGATGTCCCAAAGCGATTTAAAGCCAATGAAGTACTTTTGTATAGGGAAATGTGGCAGCCATTTTGCACACAGCAAGGTCCCACAAACAGCAATAAATGACTAATTAAACTGTTTTAATAAAGTTCATTGAGGGATAAATATTGGCCAGGACAATGGGAGAACTCCCCTGCTCTTCTTCAAATGGTGCCATGGGATCTTTTACGTTCACCTGGAGAGCATATGTTTAACGTTTCAGCCGAAGGATGGCACCTCCAATAGTACAGCACTCCCTTAGTACTGCACTGGAGTGCCAGCCTAGATTTTATGCTCAAGACTCTGGAGTGGGCTTACTCTGGAGCAAGCCAAAACGAAAAGCCACAACCTTCTGACTTGGAGGCGAGAGCGCTACCCACTGAGCCAAAGCTGACATCTAGTAAAAGATAAATTTATGATTTATGTCAGGAAATTCTGCTTTACAGAGTGATCAACGGGTGGAATAGGTATCCAGCAAGAGCTGAAAGCAAAAACCTTGGAATCTTTTAAGAAATAGCTGGTTGCTGAAATGGGCCGACTTTAGGATCTTTGTGGGTGGATGAACTAAGATGGGCTAAATGGCCTTCCTTATCCTTAACTGTCTTGTGATAATAACCTGTCTTTCCTCTTTACAGATGCTGACTGTATTTCTAGTAATTTTGTTTTTATTTCAGATTTCCATCATTTGCAGTTATTCCTTTTTATTGTACCATATTAAAAACTATCAAAAGCCAAAATGATAAACAAAGTTCAGGCACAGCAACCTTTTAAACTCTTGCTTTTATTAATTTCAATAAATGCATAACAGCTATTTTTAGAAGAAAGAAGTCAGGTGTGGAGCATTCAAATTTTAAAATATTGCTTAAGTCACTGAAAAATAAATGCTCAAATCATTGAAAAAAGTAATTCCAACAAGCATAGATGCAAAATAACAATCATAAAAGCTCAGAATCAGTCTCTAAATTGTTCAAGTAAATCAACAAGAGTTGAACATACTAATTATAATCAAAATGAAACTAATGTGCTCCCTTACTGTGACAAATTGTCAATTAATTGTAACCCATCTTTATCTGGCTTATGGTCTTGTACATTACCTACTCAAAAGTAAATGAAGAAAGTACAATGAGCAGTTCAAGTGTCGTATTACACTATAGGTAGTAAACTACATCTATAGTAACTTGGTGTCCTGGGTTACCTGTTGAGTATCAACACAGAGGACTATTGCTATGCTTGTACCAACCAGCAAACATCCAACATCAGCTCCACCCCTTTAAAAAGACAATACAGCTCTCAAATGACTTGGAATTTATCCAGTGGCTAGCTGAGCAATGCAGAGTGGAAATACTGTGTTCCAGTTTCAATCCCTGGACAATGGTGAGTTAGCTAATTCAGCCAGTGCTGGTAGGAGTATCTCAATGTCCAGGCTTCTCACTCTTGATTGCTGTCCAATGACACTAGTGAAGTCTGTATGCAAGAACATTGAGCGAGAACAGGATTGGGCTCAGCCACGATGCACCTGCAGTTCAATAGCTAACACTCACTGCTGATCATGACAGCCAACTTGACGGTAGACTAGTGGTTATAGTACTGGACTAGCATACAAACATATGAAAATAATGGACAGGAAAGGACCAGCTGGTCCATCAAGCTTGTCCCATACAGTCAAGGTGTAACTGAGCATCATAATGAACTGCAGTGGATGTGGTTTACATGGATTTAAAAAAAACATTTGATAGAAATAGCAAAGATGTTGGCAGATGTAATTGAGGGGAAGGTGGCCACATGGATAAAGAGATGCGTGGGGAGCAGAAAAAAAGGCAGCATAGGGAAAAAAGGAAGTTTCTCAGACTGGAATGATTTGGTGAATGGTGTTCGGGCCATACTTAATTACCATGAATATATAAATCATCTGGACTTGGGAATTAAGGGAATATCATCAAAATTTGCTGATACATTTGGTGAAAAAATGAAGTATACCTTAAATGTTAAAATTTTAAATGGAGCACAGAAATAGAAGGACTTGTGTGCAGATACACACATCATTAAATGTGGTAGCACAAGTAAATAAGGCCAACTAATAGAAAATGGAATCCTTGATATATACACAAACATATGAAAATAACGGACAGGAAAGGACCAGCTGGTCCATCAAGCTTGTCCCATACAAGGAAAGCTCCACCTACTGCCCTCCTTCAGCTGATGAATCAGTACTCCGCCATGTTGAACACCACTTGGAAGAAGCACAGAGTAGCAAGGGCACAGAATGTACTCTGGTTGGGGGACTTCAATGTCCATCACCAAGAGTGGCTCAGTAGCACCACTACTGACCGAGCTGGACGAGTCTTGAAGGACATAACTGCCAATCTGGGCTTGTGACAGGTGGTGAGAGAAGCAACACGAGGGAAAAACCTACTTGACCTCGTCTTCACCAATATACCTGTCGCAGACGCATCTGTCCATGACAGTATTGGTAGCAGCGACCACCGCACAGTCATTGTGGAGACGAAGTCCCGTCTTCACACCGAGAACACCCTCCATTGTGTTGTGTGGCACTACCACCGTGCTAAATGGGATAGATTCAGAACAGATCTAGCAGCTCAAAACTGGGCATCCATGAGGCGCTGTGGGCCATCAGCAGCAGCAGAATTGTATTCCGCCACAATCTGTAACCTCATGGCCCGGTATATTCCTCACCCTACCATTACCATCAAGCCAGGGGACCAACCCTGGTTCAATAAGGAGTGTAGAAGAGCAGGCCAGGAGCAGCACCAAGCGTATCTAAAAATGAGGTGCCAACCTGGGGAAGCTGCAACACAGGACTACATGCATGCTAAAAAGCAGAAGCAGCATGCTATAGACAGGGCTAAGCGATCCCACAATCAACGGATCAGATCAAAGCCCTGCAGTCCTGCCACATCCAGTCGTGAATGGTGGTGGACCATTAAACAACTAACGGGAGGAGGAGGCTCCATGAATATCCCCATCCTCAATGATGGTGGAGCCCAGCACTTGAGTGCAAAAGACAAGGCTGAAGCGTTTGCAATCATCTTCAGCCAGAAGTGCCAAGTGGATGATCCATATCGACCTCCTCCTCACAGAAGCCAGTCTTCAGCCTATTCGATTCATTCCACGTGATATCAAGAAACGGCTCAGCGCACTGGATACAGCAAAGGCTATGGGCCCTGACAACATCCCGGCTATCGTGCTGAAGACTTGCGCTGCAGAACTAGCCGCGCCTCTAGCCAAGCTGTTCCAGTACAGCTACAATACTGGCATCTATCCGACAATGTGGAAAACTGCCCAGGTATGTCCTGTCCACAAAAAGCAGGACAAATCCAATGCGGCCAATTACCGCCCCATCAGTCTACTCTCAATCATCAGCAAAGTGATGGAAGCTGTCATCGACAATGCTATCAAGCGGCACTTGCTCAGCAATAACCTGCTCCCTGATGCTCAGTTTGGGTTCCTCCAAGACCACTCTGCTCCCGGCCTCATTACAGCCTTGGTCCAAACATGGACAAAGGAGCTGCATTCCAGAGGTGAGGTGAGAGTGACTGCCCTCGACATCAAGGCAGCATTTGACCGAGTGTGGCATCAAGGAGCTCTAGTAAAACTGAAGTCGATGGGAATCGGGGGGGGGAAACTCTCCACTGGCTGGAGTCGTGGAGTACCTAGCACAAAGGAAGATGGTTGTAGTGATTGAAGGTCAATCATCACAACCCCAGGACATCGCTGCAGGAGTTCCTCAGGACAGTGTCCTAGGCCGAACCATCTTCAGCTGCTTCATCAATGACCTTCCCTCCAACATAAGGTCAGAAATGGGGATGTTCGCCGAGGACTGCACAGTGTTCAGTGCCATTCGCAACTCCTCAGATAATGAAGCAGTCGATGCCTGCATGCAACAAGACCGGGACGACATTCAGGCTTGGGCTGATAAGTGGCAGGTAACATTCGCGCCACAGAAGTGCCAGGCAATGACTATCTCCAACAAGCGAGAGTCTAACCACAGCCCCTTGACATTCAATGGCATTACCATCGCCGAATCTCCCACCATCAACATCATGGGGGGTCACCATTGACCAGAAACTTAACTGAACCAGCCACATAAATACTGTGGCAACAAGAGCAGGTCAGAAGCTAGGTATTCTGCGGCAAGTGTCTCACCTCCTTAATCCCCAAAGCCTTTCTACCCTCTACAGGGCACAAGTAAGGAGTGTGATGGAATACTCTCCACTTGCCTGGATGAGAGCAGCTCCAACAACACTCCAGAAGCTCGACACCATCCAGGACAAAGCAGCCCACTTGATTGGCACCCCATCCACCACCTTAAACATTCACTCTCTCCACCACCGGCATACCGTGGCTGCAGTGTGTACCATCTACAGGATGCACTGCAGCAACTCGCCAAGGCTTCTTCGGCAGCACCTCCCAAACCCACGACTTCTTCCACCTAGAAGGACAAGGGCAGCAGGCGCATGGGAACACCACCACCTCCAAGTTCCCCTCCAAGTCACACACCATCCTGACTTAGAAGTATATCGCCGATCCTTCATCAATCGCTGGGTCAAAATCCTGGAACTCCCTACCTAACAGCACTGTGGGAGTACCTTCACCACACGGACTGCAGCGGTTCAAGGCGGCTCACCACCACCTTCTCAAGGGCAATTAAGGATGGGCAATAAATGTTCGCCTTGCCAGCGATGCCCACATCCCATAAATGAATTTTTTTTTTTAAATATAGAGGCATAAAGTACCAAAGCAATGAGGTAATATGAATTTCTACAAGACCATATTTAGGCCACAGTTGGGATGTTGGATGCTGTTCTGGTCATCCCATTATAGGAAGAATATAAATTTCAATGAAAAGGTGTAGATTAATTTGTATGTTACATGGGATGAGTGCTTGCAGTTTTGAAAGAGAATTAGCAAGTTAGAGCTTTGTTCACTGGAGCGGAGAATGAGGGGTGAACTGATAGAGGTCAAGATTATGAAGGGTTATGATCAGGTAAATAATGCTAGATTGTTTCCATTAGTCAGCAAGATACAACAAGAGGGCATACATTTTATGACCACAAACAGAATTAAAAAGGGGAGGCTAGAAAAAATATTCTTCACCACAAACCATTGTTGAAGCAAAGTTCAAAAGTTCTTTTAACAGGGAATTAGAAACTTGTATGAAAAAGATAAATATAAAGATTATGCAGGAGAATGGGTAACTCGTGGAGAAAAACTTGATGGGTCAAATGTCTTGTTTTGTGCTCTACCATTCAATTATATGATACGTGTTCTGCACTCACTCAAACTGCAACATTCAAGGAATTGCAGAGTGAAACTACAAGCTCAGGCATTTTAAGAGGTATGAGCTCTTTTAAATAAAGTTTTAATGAAGATATTAAAAAGACAAATTTATTATTGTGGAATGTAATATTTGATGTCTTTGTTTAAAGACAAATTCAAATAGCGAGAAACATGATGGACAAATGGACTTGGAATTTTGGGAGCAATTTGATTGGTTCTCCTTTCTCTACCTGGTCACTTAGGATCGAATGTTTTCATAAGTTCTTAACAGTTTCTCATTGGTGTTTTATAAGCTACTTTCCTCACTTTTGATTCATATTTTCCCTACCTCTGCAGTTCTGATTTGCTGCTGTTTTACTTTGAACCAAACATCAGAAAGAGAGAAAGAGGAAGTGCACACTATTATGGAAGACTTAGTAAGCATATGTATACATAATCTAGATTAGAAAAATGATACCGTTTAGGGGTTACTCCAAGTATGCTTAATTATTTACAGCAAAAGTCTATTTTCTCTGTACAAATGTCTAAGTGTCTCTTAGTTGAGACTGTAACAGTACGAGGTTGTTCAAATAATTTGAAAACAAACCAGATCAATTTAAAGGAGCCTTTTTGTGTAAAAGTTTCACATAAAAACTATTTTACTTCAGAGAGGAGCCTACCTCACAGAAAGAAAGATTTTAAAAAAGAGTGACTACAACACCTTTGGTCATTTCCTTCTGGGGATTCGGGCAGCAGTGGCAAGGCCAGATTTTATTGTCCATCCCTAGCTGCTCTGAGAAGTTGGTGGGGGGACTACTTCTTGAAATGATTGTTTGTACAACTGTGCTGCTTCAGGGGGTACTAAAAGTCAACCACAAAGTATTGGACCAGAGTTATGTGCAGACCACATTGGACAGAGGTGGCAGTTTCCCTGAAGGACATTAATGAACTGGTTGGGTTTTAATGACAATCCCTGGGTTGGTTTTTTTTTTCTGGGGCTAGCCCACAAATTACTAGAATTATTGAGGTGAATTTCACAATTGGGCTTTGAATTCACAACCTCCGAGTTGCTGGTCCAGTGGCTAATTCACCAACTGTGCTCTCTTCTTTCTACTGAGAATACCGAAACAAAAGATTTAACAATGCAGCTGTGCTCTCTATTTCACAACATCAAGACCAACCCCTGCCCATACTTGCATTCAATTGGATCAAATTTTAAAAAACAAACAAAAAAATCACAACTGAATGGGGCAGGAACCTACCAATGACAAATAGCACCTTTTAAAATATATATTGTTAAGACAAACTTTCAAGAGCAACAGCAATCGGCCTCCAATTGATCTCAAGATGTACCTAATTACATTACTTCTCCAGAGAGAGTAATTGAGCAAGGACAAGATCAAATTTCTGGTGCGCAGACTTGGACCTTAAAAGGTTAAACCAACTTCAACAGAGATTCACCATAGCAGCAGACAGTTGTTTACACCTAGACAGATAGAAAAGGATTATCAAGATATTAACACTCCTCTACTTATATAAAGCATTATGTACTACATGATATCATTTTCTGTCATTAAAGAACAGAATATCCTCTGATTTACCATCCACAACACCATGAGAGATCCAGAGGCAAGAAATGATTTCAGAACAAGTAGAGTATGACCATAAGACAATTAATTTACTAATTGATTTTTCCTCCATATATTCACCAGGGAAAGCATAGCTTTCACAATTAGTGATAATCCAAGTAGAATCAACGACCAACTTAAATACTATGGAAGTCCTAATGGGCTAAAAGGGCTCAAAACAAATAAATCTCCAGGGACGATAGCTACTTAACTCAGGGGACTAAGGATCACAATGGCTGAAATTTTTTGAGGTGTTAACAGTCATTACGAAGGAGTCAATAAATATTGAGGAGATCTTGCTAGGCTGGAAAGCAAGCAATTCGGATGCCTTTTCTCAAAAAAATGACAGACGCAGTCACAGACTGACCCATTAGTTCATATCAATGTTTGGAAAATAACAATTATCAGGAAAAACTGGAAAATTACTTGTAGAATAGCAGCCAATTTGCATTCAGAAGGAGAAAATACTGCCTGCCAGTACAATTTTAAAGGGGGTGCACATACACAAATCTTTGAAGGTGTCAGGACAAGTTGATACGGCTGTAAAGGAAGAGAGAATTGTACATCCAAGTTTGCAAATGACACAAAGTTAGTAGGCACAGTGTGGTAGTGTTAGGTCATTCACTTTGAATCGGAGAAAGATAAATTAGAATATTTTCTTAATGGTGAGAGACTAGGAGCTGTGGAGTAACAAAGGGGTTTAGGTGTTCACAAATCACTAACCGCTCCTGCACAGGTACAAAAAGGCTAATGGAACGTTGGCCTTTATCTCAAGGGGGGTGGAAATCAAAAGTCAGTAAGTGATGCTTCAGTTGTAGAGCCTTTGTCAGACCCCATCTGGAGTACTGCATTCAGTTTTGGGCAGTGAACTTCAGGAAAGAATACTGTGCAGATTCACCAGAAGTATAGCAGGGCTTAAAGGAATAGGTTATGAGGACAGGTTGCATAAACTTGGCTTTTATTCCTTGTGTTTAGAAGGTTGAGGGGTAATCTAAGTGAGGAGTTTAAAATGATAAGGGATTTGATAAGGTAGCTACAGAGAAACGATTTCCTTTGGTGGGGGAATCCAAGACAAGAGAGCATAATCTTAAAATTAGAGCTAGGCCATTTAGGAGTGAAATCAGGAAGCAATTTTTCACTCAAATGGTAATGGAAATCTGGAACTCTCTCCTCCAAAATGCTGTGGATGCTGGATCAATTGAAATGTTCAAGAGTGAGATTTTTCTTAGATAAGGGTATCAAGGAATATGGAGCAAAGGCAGGTAAATGGGGTGGAGGTAAAAATCAGCCATGATCTAATTGAATGGCAGAACAGGCTTGACGGACTGAAAGACTGCTATGATGTCCTTTGCTGAAAGAATTAGAAATGATATAGCTTGTACAGTAGGGGCAACTCATGAATAGAATTAAAATATAAATAAAACAATTTAAACTCTAAGCTTATAAGCTGCATTTTGACCTGGCAAAATCAACCATCCAGGATGTGCAAGATCACTGTGCAGGGTCTTTCCAACTGCTTGCTACTGTTCCAGATCCTAGTGTGACCATGGAGCACAATCACATAGTATCCACCAGTTTGCTTGAGGCTTTCTATATAGACCAGACCATTGCCTGCCTAGTTGATGCTGATAATTAAATTGTTATTTAACATTATCTACACACTCTTAGTTTGAACCGGCAACTCGTCGTGTATTAGTCACCCTCCTTCAAGGGAGCACTTGCATTTGCTCTGGTCGCATTGGCCCACACTATCTGCCCTGACAAAATACAGGTAGACTACCCTTTATCCGGACTTCCGAAAACCGAAACCCTCTAAAAACCGAAGATTTTTTCGGTCAGCGTAAGTCGTGCGCACGACATGACCAGAGTGGCGCGCGACTTACAGGCCTAGCTGGATAAGGGATAGTGTAGCATTTTTCCGCACTTCTGAAAACCGAAATCGCTCAGCGTAAGTGTACCAGCCTTTATCCGCACATCCGAAACCAGAAAACCTCTGAAAGCCGAAAGTGGCGCAAAGCATCACCCGACGCTGCCGGATAAGGGATAGTGTATCCTTTATCCGCACTCCCGAAAACCAAATTACCTCTGAAAACCGAAGTGTTTTCGCGCACCTTCCGAAATCCGAAATTTTCCTAAAACCGAAACACGGCTGGTCCCGAGGTTTTCGGATAAAGGATAGTCTACCTGTACTGTAGTACAAGCTGCAGTCCGCCTTGTTGCCCCTCCCACCAAGTTGAACATGTTAACAGGTGCACAACTTTGTTTGCACTTGTTCTCAACATATATTCAATACAAATACTTTTATGTGCATATGTTATTAAATTTAAATCTGCAGTTATTCGTTATCTGCAAAAATGGACAGCTTTTTGTTTGGAGCAAGTTCCTCAGCATATGCAAGTAGTTAGGCCAACTCGAATACGAAAGATTGTTTTTACAATTTTATCATTCGGCACTTGCTGGCCAATATCTTGCAAACCGAGTACATATGTGCATTCAAGAAAAAAGTCGAACACGCAAACTGTTATAGCGCCCAAGAACGCTGGAAAGATCGGACCCTACGTTTGTAGCAGTGGCTCTTGATCAGTCGACGTTTACGTAATCTTAACTGTGCAGGCCAATCTCTTGCTGGCTGAGGAAGAAAAAACCGAAACACCGTCTTTCGAAATAATTTATACTCACTTGAGTCACGATCAGTAGTAGTTAGGTCGTCGCATTTTTTTCACAATCGCGACATCCATTTGCGTACCCTACCGAGGAAAAGGGTCGCCATTAGTTCTATACCTTCTGGGTTGCTAACAGGAAACGCACTTTCAACCGTGCAAATAACAGGAAATGGATTATCAATTCTTCACATTTTCCTTCCTGTACAATGACGTCTTTGTTAACCAACCAGTGCGATTAAGTTTTCGAAGAAACATATCCAGGAGTGGAGATCGATCACTACTATTGCATCAAAACACTGAGCTTAAAAACAAGCAAACAATACTACGCCATTACAGCTCAAGTGCCGAATGACATCGAAGACAAAAATTACATGTAACAAAATATTGCAGATGCTGGAAATTTGAAATTAAATCAGAAAATGCTAGAAACACTCCGCGGGTCAGACAATATATGTGGAGAGAGGTAGGGTTAATGTTTCAGGTCGATGACCTTTCACAGAACCGAACTGACCTGCTGAGTGTTTCCAGCATTTAAGCTCGGAAATTAAGTCTGTTTTCGCACTGGTCGCCCAAACTTACTAATTTGTAAATTTACTATTTTTGTGTTTCGATATTAAGACATCTAACCCCTTATGTAGTAGAATGAGGTCAGAATGGGTTCACTGTATCCAAAAACCTCGCCGATTAAAAACAAATTGTATTGTAAATATATATGCAGAATCCTATCAAACAGCTTCTGTATTCTAGCTGCAGTCGCTAATCATGGATAATGCGTCGCACTAGTGAAGGGTCTACATAATCTGCATTAATATCTATCAAACTGCGAAAAGCTTAAATTTAATTGCTAATTGTATGTTAAGTCCCTATTAGCGCTATAGTTGTGAACTGCAACTCGGTGTTACAATTTTTGGAGGGTATTCAGAAATCTTGACCTCCCATTAACGAAGTTGTTGAAAAAATCCCGTCATGGGCTAGAGCGGAAAAATGAGCAACCGAGTTGTACTGTCAAGCGAGGATTCCAACAACGCAGAACAAGGTCAGAACGTATAAATACCTATCTTTGAAATGCTTTATAAATCATATATATAGAATATTAAGAGGTGAGGTGCTACCGGAACGGAACAAGCTAGGTGCTGGAGGCACTGGAGGATGCAGTTATGAATGAAGCTGTACACTTCTCATGACATTAAATTCGCATGCTGTAATCAGCGCCCAAGTTGCTGCCCATTATAAAGCATTTGGTAAATGGAGACCGAGAGATCAAATATTCTTATCCCAGTGCAGTAACTTAAGTAATTTAATATGTACATATCCATTTTAATCATCTATATTTGTGCTTTATTGTGGAAAGTACATGTAGCACTGTTAAAAATATTACGAATATATTTTGACACGTTAGCCTAGTGGTTATGGTATTGGATTGGCTGCAAGCTCAAATCCTACCATGGCAAGTTGTGAAAATAAATTAAATGAATCTGGTAGTTATGGGCTAGCACCAAATAATGACCATGAATGCCTAACCCACATGAAGTTCCATTCATTCACCAGCCCTGTACTCTCTGACCTACATTGGCTCCCAGTCCAGCAGCGCCTGAACTTTAAAATTCTCATCCTTGTGTTCAAATCCCTCCATGGCCATGCCCCTCCCACCTCTGTGACCTCCTCCTGTCCGACAACCCTCAGAGATCTCTGGCTTCTCCAATTCTGGGCTCTGACCACATCTGATTTTCACCACTACACAATTGGCTGCTGTGCCTTCAGCTGCCTAGGCCCCAAGCTCTGGAATTTCCTCCCTAAACCTTTCTGCCACTCTACCTCTCTCTTCCTTTAAGTCGCTCCTTAAAACCTACCTCTTTGACAAAGCTTTTGCCATGTGGCTCGGTGTCAAAATTTGTCTCAATGCTTGTGAAGTGCCTTGGGACGTTTATGCTACGTTAAAGGCGCTATGTAAATACAAATTGTTGTTGTCTGGTCGCAGTAAAAACCCAACTGGTTTACAAATGCCCTTCAGGGAATGACACCTCCAGCTGGTCTGGTCTACACAAGATTCCAGTCCCACACTATGTAGTTGACTCTTTACACCCTCAGAAACCAGGGATAGGCAATAAATACCGTCTTGCCAGTGTCACCCAAATACCAAAAACAAATTTATAAATAATAGATCTAAACAATGCATTTCATAATTTTTAATATAAAAACTCAACATATGCAAAATCTATTTTTTATCCTGACTTCCAACACTTAGCAATTTAAAATGTTATGTACTGTGTATAGTGACATATTTAGTTGTTTTCTCTTAGGCATACAAGGGTTCTATTTTAAATTGCTTTTAAAGAACGACTGAACCAAAATGGAACCATACATGAATTATGTTATGTCAAACTGGGAAGCGTAGAAAATAAATGATGGATAAAGTTTTGTGGGAAAAGGGCAAGAACATAAATGCTGAATGTTACCCAAGAACTTTTTTCTAAAAAAAATAATACTGTCCAGTATACAGCAATTGTGATTTTGAGAGAAACTAACAGTTTACTTATTGGCTCACATATCTAAAGTCAAGAGCCAGGCTCCTACTCAGTTTGTATTACTGTTCTAAAAAGTTTTGTGTTGATAGCAAAAGGCATCTTCCATAACAGACCAAATCTCCTATGAACCCAAAACCCACATGCTTATACATAGCAGGAGTAGAGTAGCATGCCACAGGATTAACAATTACCCCTACTCATGGTATTAACCAATAGAAATCATAGTGGATGCCCACCAATATGCTCTTATTTACTTTGAAAGATGGAATGTGCTACACCCTCTGATAACTCCATGCAGAACAAAACTAACAGATCTATTTACAAAGAAAACCATATTTGCATTTATATAACACATTTATGTAACAAAATGTCCCGAAGCACTTTGCAACCAATAAATTACTTCTGAGGTGCAGTAGGCAGTTTACATAAAGCAGGATCTCACAAACAGAAAATTAGATGAATGACCATTTGATCTGTTTTTGGTGATGTTGCTGAAGGGAAGAATGTTAGTCAAGACATGGGAAGTACTCCCTGCTCTTCTTCAAATAGTGCCATGACCTTCTACATTACCTGCACATGCAAGGAGGATCTCTGTTTAATGTCTCAGTCAAAATACTGATTTACAGGTAGAATAGTCACAGAAGCAAGGTACAGAGTAAGTGTGTAGAAAAAAAAGAATGAATCCGCAAAGTTAAAAAATCCCTTTAAAATATTTTTTAAACAAAATAGATAAAATCAGTAGGACGCTGAATGAAACAGTCTTCCATAGACCTTCATGATGCAATTTTAGGGTGATGAAATACTCAAATCGACCCAAGGAATTCAGATCTCCAGTCAGAACATAGTCTAGATGACTTAAAACAGTATAAAAGCCTCTGAAACCACATCTGTTATTCATGGTTGATTAACAGTACAATGGTAGTATATATTGTATATCACGTTAATGACCAAATGTGCACATCTCATTCAGGTCTCACATCTATTAATGGTTTGACCATACATAATTTAATTAGCACCTACCACATACCTTGTATCCTGAGCAAACTGGCCAGGATCGCTCAGACAACTGGATTTCAATCTCCATTTTGAAATCTAGGAAGGACAGACCTTTTTCATTTTACCTCGAGCCATTTTAGAACACTATGAAATAAAATACAGAAATATCTCCATTTTGTTGCAGTATGGTCCATCTTCATTTTTTGATTGGTCTGTGTATGTGTACTAACCACATGAACAGCTAGGACCAAACCATTCCAATAGTTATTGCACAACACAGAAGGGAACCACAACAGTGCCGTGCCAAAATAATATTAAAAAAGATGATCAACAGTAAAAAGCTGTAAAAAGTTTTTTTTGTTTAAATTGTCCTTGGAATGTGCACAATCCTGGTACAGTCCCATTTATTGCCCCTCTCTTAGTTGCCCTAAAAGCATTAAACCCTCTCAGGTGAACGTAAAGGATCCCATAGCACTAACTTGAAGAAGAGCAGGGAAGTTTTCCATCATGTCCTGGCAAATATTTATCCTTCATCCAACATCAAAAACAGATGATCTGGTCATTACCATATTGCTGTTTGTGGGACCTTGCTGTGTGCAAAATTGGCTGTCGTGTTTACTACATTACAGCAGTGGCTACACCACAAAAGTACTACATTGGCTTTAAGTCACTTTGGGACATCCTGAGGTTGAAGGACACAAGTCTTTCTTTTAGTGGACACACCTCTTAGCCAAAGCCCCTCAGTTAAGAACCTGGACTAAACAGTTAGTGATGAGCAAACCTGCCACGTGCCATTGGACTTGGATGTCTAGAACAACAAGGTAGCTGGCACAATGCTACTGTATAGTTCTTCCACTATGCTCAAGGTAAATGTCAGTCAGACGAGGAACCTCTGACTTGTCCGGGTCATTTATATGCTCATTTATCCAGGGCTTGTTGCCCACCATGATTGGATTCCACGGTCAAGCAGCTGCTGCTGAGGCTTCATAACTCCAGCTGATGGAACCGTGATTTAATGGGATCTGGTGTGTGTTCATCCTGTAAGCAAGAGAATGGTGGCAATACACTTTCACATTTATGGTGACTGCTGCTCACCATACCATATGCAAGGACCTCCTAGTATCCGTTATCAAGCTAGTGAGAACTCAAACCCACACTTGTTGTCCAACAACCAACTAGCAACTATCCTCATTGAAAGGCGAGAAAGTAGGTGAGATCTCAGATCAAGATGGCTTTAAGACACAAATACTAGCAATAGAATTTGGAACCAAGTCAACTTTCTGTAGTAGATGTGGTAATCCTATACAAGAGCCAGAGAGGTCCATCATAGTTTAGGACGCAGTTGATAATTGATCAGCCAGCCTGCCTCAATAATGGAGAGGCAGACATCATTGCGAGCTAGGATTCTGCCCTCCCAGCTCTAGTTAACCCTACAGGCCAAAATTCCATGGATCAGTGGCAAGAAGTTTATCAGTGATCTGCCTTGGTGGGCTGCACAGATTAACTGGTTAAACTCCAACAGTGCCCTTGCATAGACTTGGGATCCCTAAGCCTTGACTCTGCCAACCTTAGCCTAAACGCTATGGACTTGAGCAAGTGGGATACATATCTCCACACACAAACACATATGTAGTCATGTCTGATTTGACAGGCCTGAGCCCAAATGATATTTAGAGACACAGTATATAATTTGACTAACCATGGAAAACCTGCAGTAATGTCGCCATCCTGAAGGTCTCCTATTAGGAATTGGTTCAGGATGCCAAGGATTAGTATAGGACAGGGTCCCCCTGTCTTTTTTGAAAAATAAAAAATATCTGGAGCAAAAAATATTTCTTCCATCATCACCGTCAGTGAGACTCACTAGGCTGTTTATTTTTACAATCAGGTATTGATAATTTGCATATGTCTGCATTTACACCTTAATTTACTTTGCATTATTGACCACTCCTGCAAGCAGATCTCACCTCTCTGCAAACCAGAATGTAAATGTAATGAGATAAGGGGTACTGTACCGTTGTGTACCAATATACATCACGTGCCACCACATTACCTACTTTTCTTTGTATAGGTGGAAGAATAAATACCAGCCTGTTGCTTAAGCTATAAATTTTATTGACATTAAAAAGGTAGATGAACAGTACTTCATAAAACAGTAATTTTACAGTAATTAAACTGTACTAATCCTTATGACCATAGAAATGCAATTATCCAACAAAAATCCCCTGTGATTTATGGGATCTTCATGTAGGTTTTCATGCCAGCATCAGTCACACTAAGGCTTTTGGGTACCTTTCATATTAATTGTCTCTGAATTACATAGGAACAGGACTAGGCCATTCAGTCCCTTGAGGCTGTTCTGCCATTCAATTAAATCATGGCTGATCTGTATCCTAATTCCACTTGGTTCCATATCCCTGAATACACTTGGCCAGTAAAACATCTATCGATCACAGATTTAAAATTATTAACTGAGCTAGCATCTACTGCCTTTTGAGAGTTTCACACTTATACCACCCTATGTATCACAGAATCACAGAAACCCCACAGTGCAGATAGAGGCCATTTCGGCCCATCGAGCCTGCACCGACACATATCCCACCCGATCCCCGTAACCCCTACACCAACACATATCCCACCCTATCCTGTAACCCCACGTATTTAATCCCCCTAACTCTAAGGGTCAATTTATCATAGCCAATCAACCTAACCTGCACATCTTCGGACTGTGGGAGGAAACCGGAGCACCCGGAGGAAACCCACGCAAACACGGGGAGAATATGCAAACTCCACACAGACAGTCGCCCGAGGCCGGATTCGAACCCGGGTCCCTGGCGCTGTGAGGCAACAGTGCTAACCACTATGCCACCGTGCTGCCCTGAAGAAGTGTTTCCTCAATCCCTTGTCCTAGACTCCTCCACCAGCAGAAAAAGTTTCTCTCTATCTACCCAATCAATTCCTTTCAAAATCCTAAAAACTTCAATCAAATAACCCCTTAACCTTCTATATTCTAGAGAGTACATTTATTTAATCTGTCCTCATAATTTAACCCTTGGAGCCCTAGTAACATTCTGGTGAATCTGCACTGCACTCCTTCCAAGACCAATATATCCTTTCTAAGGTGCGGTATCCAGAACTGTACACAGTACTCCAGATGTGGTCTAACTTGTATAGCTGTAGCAAAACTTACTCCCATTTATATGCTGGCCCTCTAGTTATAAAGGCTAACATTCCATTGCCTTTTTGATTATTTTTTTGTAATTTGGAGCTCTGGTCTAACAATAAACTCTCAGACAATTCATCATTACCTTCCAGGACTCCTACTTCCAATCCCTGCCTGTGGGAATCTATTCTGCCTTGCTTTGGATGGGAGCACAGCTCATATTGATTTCCAATACTCACTGACTATCTTATTCAGGGAGTTGGTCATGCAGTGTGCCTTGTGATTCTCCACATAGAGAAGGGTGCTTTATTTGTCTCTGCTCCCTCAAATCATCCTCCCTATAGCTAGTCTGGATATCTCAGGGAAGTGTTCCCAATGAAAATGATGCAGATGGAAGCAAACTCAAGTCACTTATCCCTGGAGTACAGTCCTATTTCTCATTTACATGTTGCCCTTTGGCGGCATCATCCGAAAACACAGCGTCAGTTTCCACATGTATGCCGACGACATTCAGCTCTACCTCACCACCACTTCCCTCGACCCCTCCACGGTCTCTAAATTGTCAGACAGCTTGTCGGACATCCAGAGATGAGCAAAACTTTTCTCCAATTAAATACTGGGAAGACCGAAGCCATTGTTTTCGGTCCCCGCCACAAACTCCATTCCCTAGCCACTGACTCCATCCCTCTCCCTAACATCTGTCTGAGGCTGAACCACACTGTTCGCAACCTTGGTGTCATATCTGACCCCAAAATGAGCTTCCGACCACATATCTGCAGCGTAACTAAGACCGCCTATTTCCATCTCCGTAACATCGCCCATCTCCGCCCTTGCCTCAGCTCATCCGCTGCTGAAACCCTCATCCATGCCTTTGTTACCTCTAGACTTGACTATTCCAACACACTCCTGGCTGGCCTCCCACATTCTACCCTACATAAACTTGGTGATCCAAAACTCGGCTGCCCGTGTCCTAAATCACACCAAGTCCCGTTCACCCATCACCCGTGCTTGCTGACCTATATTGGGTCCCGGTTAAGCAATGCCTCAATTTAAAAATTCTCATCCTTGTTTTCAAATCCCTCCATGGCCTCGCCTCTCCCCATCTCTGTAATCTCTAATCTCTTTCAGCCCCACAACCTCCCCAGAGACATCTGCGCTCCTCTAATTCTGCCCTCTTGAGCATCCCTGATTATATTCACTCAACCATTGGTGGCCGTGCCTTCTGTTGCCTGGGCCCTAAGCTCTGGAATTCCCTCCCTAAACCTCTCCGCCTCGCTGCCTCTCTTTCCTCCTTTAAGACGTTCCTTAAAACCTACCTCTTTGACCAAGATTTTGGTCACCTAACCTAATTTCTCCTTATGTGGCTCGGTGGCAAATTTGTCTTTTAATACTCCTGTGAAGCGCCTTGGGATGTTTTACTACGTTAAAGGCGCTATATAAATACAAGTTGTTGTTGAGCATACTTAGTGCTGACTGTAACTGGGAATGCTTCAGCAATATTGCAAGGACCTGTGAACTTGGGCCTCCTTCCCCAAGGAGACCAGTGTTACCAGAATGCTAGTTACCTCCTTAAAGAGATCAACTATAATCCACCCTTGATATACCCAGGAGTTGATACTAATGTTCTTTCAATGCTAGTAATCCCTGGCATTGATGACATAAAATGAGCCTCTGTCACAGTCAGCATCATTGATGTCTTGGCAATAATTGCCACCAACAACACCCCAATTGGGCATCACTGCATTTTTAGGCTTACTGTTGGAAATAATGCCAGAAATATGGTGCAGACCCAAGGAAAATACGTCAAGAAATAGTATCTTCTTGGATATGTGCATTTTATACAATAGTGGACATCAGTAATAATAAATGAACATAAGAAATAGGAGCAGGAGTAGGCCATTTGGCACCTCGAGCCTGCTCCGCCATTCAATAAGATCATGGCTGATCTACCTCAACTCCACCAAGGTGGTTGAAAGGAGGAAAAAGTGCCAGCAAGACCAGGAGATGATTAATGCCAGGTTGAATTAAGGAGGTTGGGGCGGGGGGGGAGGAGTGATAGCCCTCTATCAGTTGTAATCGTCAAACACAATGGAAGAGTGGAGTGAAGTTCTTTGACAAGATCATTAAGATTAGAGTTGGAAGAAGAAAAGTAAGCTAAAAAGATCAGGTTGATCTTTAGAAGATCCAAGAACTGTACCATCAGAAAGAGAAACAATAGAAATAAATATTTCTATAAGTTACAAGAGACAGCAAGGGATGTCGGAGGCGTATCGTTTGGATGAGACATTTAAACTGAGGCCTACATCATCTCTCTTCAGATGGACGTAAAATATCCAACATCAATGACCTTCCCTCCATCATAAGGTCAGAAGTGGGGATGTTCGCTGATGACTGCACAGTGTTCAGTGCCATTCGCAACTCCTCAGATAATGAAGCAGTCCATGCCCACATGCAGCAAGACCTGGACAACATTCAGGCTTGAGCTGATAAGTGACAGGTAACATTCGCACCACAAAAGTGCCAGGCAATGACTATCTCCAATAAGTGAGCGTCTAAACACCACCCCTTAACATTCAATAGCATTATCATCGCCAAATCCCCCACCATCAATATCCTGGGGGGGGGGGGGGGGGGGGGGGAAGAGTCACCATTGACCAGAAACTTAACTGGACCAGCCACATAAATACTGTGGCAACAAGAGCAGGTCAGAGTCTGGGTATTCTGCGGCGAGTGTCTCACCTCCTGACTCCCCAAAGCCTTTCCACCATCTACAAGGCACAAGTCAGGAGTGTGATGGAATACTCTCCACTTGCCTGGATGAGTGCAGCTCCAACAACACTCAAGAAGCTCGACACCATTCAGGACAAAGCAGCCCACTTGATTGGCACCCCATCCACCACCTTAAACATTCACTCCCCCCACTACCGGCGTACCGTGGCTGCAGTGTGTACCATCTACAAGATGCACTGCAGCAACTCGCCAAGGCTTCTTCGGCAGCAGCTCCCAAACCCGCGACCTCTTCCAGCTAGAAGGACAAGAGCAGCAGGCGCATGGGAACACCACCACCTCCAAGTTCCCCTCCAAGTCACACACCATCCTGACTTGGATGTATATCGCCGATCCTTCATCGTCGCTGGGTCAAAATCCTGGAACTCCCTCCCTAATAGCACTGTGGGAGTACCTTCACCACATGGACTTTTTTTTTATTCATTGATGGGATGTGGGCGTCGCTGGCTGGCTAGGCCTGCATTTAGTGCCCATCCCTAATTGCCCTTGAAGATGGTGGTGAGCTGCCTTCTTGAACCGCTGCAGTCCATATGGTGTAGGTACACCCACAATGCTGTTAGGAAGGGAGTTCCAGGATTTTGGCTCAGCGACAGTGAAGGAACGGCGATACAGGTCCAAGTCAGGATGGTGTGTGGCTTGGAGGGGAACTTGTAGGTGGTGATGTTCCCATGCGTCTGCTGCCCTTGTCCTTCTAAGTGGTAGAGGTCGTGGGTTTGGAAGGTGCTGTTGAAGGAGCTTTGGCGAGTTGCTGCAGTGCATCTTGTAGATGGTACACACTGCAGCCACAGTGCGCCGGTGGAGGGAGTGCCAATCAAGCGAGCTGCTTTATCCTGAATGGTGTCGAGCTTCTTGAGTGTTGTTGGAGCTGCACTCATCCAGGCAAGTGGAGAGTATTCCATCACACTCCTGACTTGTGCCTTGTAGATGGTGGAAAGGCTTTGGTGAGACAGGAGGTGAGACACTCGCCGCAGAATTCCCAGCCTCTGGCCTGCTCTTGTAGCCACAGTATTTATATGGCTGGTCCAGTTCAGTTTCTGATTAATGGTAACCCCCAGGATGTTGATAGTGGGGGATTCAGCGATGGTAATGCCATTGAATGTCAAGGGGAGATGGTTAGAGTCTCGCTTGTTGGAGATGGTCATTGCCTGGCATTTGTGTGGTGCGAATGTTACTTGCCACTTGTGAGCCCAAGTCTGAATGTTGTCCCGGTCTTGCTGCATATGGACACGGACTGCGTCAGTATCTGATGAGTCTCGAATGGTGAACAGTGTGCAATCATCAGCGAACATCCCCACTTCTGACCTTATGATGGAGGGAAGGTCATTGATGAAACAGCTGAAGATGGTTGGGCCTAGGACACTGCCCTGAGGAACTCCTGCAGTGATGTCATGTGATTGAGATGAATGACCTCCAACAACCACAGCCAACTTCCTTTGTGCTAGGTATGATTCCAACCAATAGAAAGTTTTCCCCTTGATTCCCATTGACTTCAGTTTTGCTAGGGCTCCTTGATGCCACACTCGATCAAATGCTGCCTTGATGTCAAGGGCAGTCACTCTCACCTCACCTCTTGAGTTCAGCTCTTTTGTCCATGTTTGGACCAAGGCTGTAATGAGGTCAGGAGCTGAGTGGCCCTGGCGGAACCCAAACTGGGCGTCAGTTAGCAGGTTATTGCTGAGTAAGTGCCGCTTGATAGCACTGTCGACGACACCTTCCATCACTTTGCTGATGATTGAGAGTAGACTGATGGGACGGTAATTGGCCGGGTCGGATTTGTCCTGCTTTTTGTAGACAGGACATACTTGGGCAATTTTCCACATTGCCGGGTAGATGCCAGTGTTGTAGCTGTACTGGAACAGCTTGGCTAGGGGCGCAGCTAGTTCTGGAGCACAAGTCTTCAGTACTATTGCCGGAATGTTGTCAGGGCCCATAGCCTTTGCAGTATCCAGTGTCTTCAGCCGTTTCTTGACATCACGTGGAGTGAATTGAATGGGCTGAAGACTGGCATCTGTGATGCTGGGGACCTCAGGAGGAGGCCAAGATGGATCATCCACTCGGCACTTCTGGCTGAAGGTAGTTGCAAATGCTTCAGCCTTGTCTTTTGCACTCACGTGCTGGGCTCCACCATCATTGAGGATGGGGATATTTTGGAGCCTCCTCCTCCTGTTTAATTGTCCACCACCACTCACGACTGGATGTGGCAGGACTGCAGAGCTTTGATTTGATCCGATGGTTGTGAGATCGCTTAGCTCTGTCTATCGCATGTTGCTTCCGTTGTTTGGCATGCAAGTAGTCCTGTGTTGTAGCCTCACCAGGTTGACGCCTCATTTCTCGGTATGCCTGGTGCTGTTCCCGGCATGCTCTCCTGGGCAGGGTTGATCTCCCGGCTTGATGGTAATGGTAGAGTGAGGGATATGCCGGGCCATGAGGTTACAGATTGTGGTTGAATACAATTCTGCTGCTGCTGATGGCCCACAGCGCCTCATGGATGCCCAGTTTTGAGTTGCCAGATCTGTTCAAAATCTGTCCCATTTAGCACGGTGGTAGTGCCACACAACACGGTGGAGGGTATCCTCAACATGAAGACGGGACTTCAGCGCTTCAAGGCGGCGGCTCACCACCACCTTCTCAAGGGCAGCTAGGGATGGGCAATAAATGTTGGCTCCGTCAGCAACAGCCACATCCCATGAACGAATTATTTTTAAAAATCACTATTTGAGGAGGAGGAGGAGCAAAGACGTTCTCCTGGTGACCTGGCCAATATTTATCCCTCAAGAAACACCAGTAAATCTGGTGTGAGAGAAATCTGTTGTGCAGTTTGAGAGACCTCGCCATGTGTAAATCGGTTGCTATGTTATCCTACATTTCAAAAGTACTGCATTGGCAGTAAAGTGGTTTCGAAAGCCCTGAGGTGGTGAAAGAGTTCCAGATTTCCCCTACCCTGTATGTGAAGTGTGTCCTGACATCAACCCTGAACGGTCTAATTTTAAGGTTTTGCTGCCCTTGTTCTGGACTCCCTCCACCAAAAGAAAGACTTGCATTTATACAGTGCCTTTCACGACCATGGGACATCCCAAAGCACTTTACAGCCAATGCAGTACCTTTTGGAGTGTAGTCATTGTTGTAATGTAGGAAATGCAGCAGCCAATTTGCACATAGCAAACTCCCACAAACAGCAATGTGATAATGACCAGATAATCTGTTATTAGTGATGTTGATTGAGGGATAAACATTGACCAGGTCACCAGGGAGAACTCCCCTGCTCTTCTTCGAAATAGTGCCTTGGGATCTTTTATGTCCACCCGAGAGAGCAGACGGGTTTAACGTCTCATCCGAAAGACAGCACCTCCGACAGTGCAGCACTCCCTCAGTACTGCACTGGAGTGTCAGCCTAGACTTTTGTGCTCAAGTCTCTGGAGTGGGACTTGAACTCACAGGCGAGAAAGCTAGCAACTGAGCCACAACTGACCAGAGGAAATAATTTCTCTCCATCCACCATATCAAATCCATTAATCATCTTAAATATCTCAATTAGATCACCCCTTAAAGTCCTATACTTCAGGGGCTACAAGCCTAGTTGATGCAAGCTGTCCTCATAATTTAACCCTTTTAAATTAATTAAAGGTCACTTGGTCAATGAATATTACTTGTCTCACTTCAAATGATCAACAGATTAGGAAAAAAAATGATCAACAGATTAGGAAAAAAAAAGTATCCTTTATCACTCAATGCTGCTAACATCACAAAGTGCAGTGAAACAGTGCAACTCGCCTCGGAGTCAGAAGGTTGTGGGTTCAAGTCCCACTCCAGAGAATTGAGCACATATTCTAGGCTGACACTTCCACTGCAGTACTGAGGGAGTGCTGCACTGTCGGAGGTGCCGTCTTTCAGGTGAGATGTTAAACCGAGGCCCCGTCTGCTCGCTCAGGTGGACGTAAAAGATCCCACGGCACTATTTCGAAGAAGAGCAGGGGAGTTTCTCCCCGTGTCCTGGCCAACATTTATCCCTCAATCAACATCGCTAAAAAAAAAACACATTATCTGGTCATTATCACATTGCTGTTTGCGGGAGCTTGCTGTGCGCAAATTGGCTGCCGCGTTTGCAACAACAGTGACTACACTCCCCCAAAAAAGTACTTGATTGGCTGTAAAGCGTTTTGGGACGTCCGGTGGTGGTGGTGAAAGGCGCTGTAGAATATGCAAGTCTTTTCACAGAACATTGCTTCCACCTTTGTTTTTTTTTAAATCACTAAATATATATCCACAAAACAAAACTCACTCACCGTCAACGGTAGCCTGAACTGTTTGTTTCTGTAGTGCCCAGACAAGCTGTGCTCGTCGCCATCGCTTTCTCCTCACTAACTAACTTACTCGGCTCGGCTCCCACTCGCTCGCTCAACTGTCACCAACTGACAACACCACGCGCCTTCCCGCGCTCAGCCCCGCCGCCTCCGCCGCGCCGCGAGTGCGCGCACGTATCTCTCCATCTCCTCCTCCCTCCATGTACAAATATTGCCGCCAACCGTGGCGCGTGCGCACACACGCACGCGCGCTCAGGGACCTTCCCTCTCCGCTTGCCTCGTAATCTGCACGCGCGAACATCATTGCGGCCTCCTGCGCCTGCGCGCGGTATCCCGGCGCCGCGCGTGCGCACCATCTCCTCCCCGAGCCGCGCATGCATACCCGCACCCGACTTTTTTCGCCTCATTTACCTGAGGGAGAGCAGGCGGTGGGCGGGAACTGGATGATTGACCTAATCTAGAGCCGTCTTTTGTCTCCACTAGTCCTATCACCATCTCGTCTCATTTTGAATACCTCTTAATGTCTCCTCTCTTTTGTTCTCTCCCAGCCTGGCCTCTTAATAACAACAGAAAATGCTGGAAAAACTCAGCAGGTCAGGCAACATCCGTGGAGAGAAATTTGAGTTGACATTTCGGGTCGAACCCTTCTTCAAAACTGGAAAGAAAAGAAAATAGATCGAAGGCAGGGCTGCGATCGGACAAAAGAAGTGAAAGAAACAAAAGAAGTTTTGAAGAAGGGTTCGACCCGAAACGTCAACTCAAATTTCTGTCCACGGATGTTGCCTGACCTGCTGAGTTTTTCCAGCATTTTCTGTTGTTATTTCGGATTTCCAACATCCGCAGTATTTTGCTATCGTAGACGAGATGGTAATAGGCTGCGATTAGGTGTAAAGTGTACTGGTAGGGCAGGAGATAGATACCAGGTGTGAGAGAGAAACAAAAGGAAAGGGGGGGGGAAAGGAGTGGAAAAATTACAAGAAAAAATGTGTAATAGGGGCCGAAGTTATGATCTGAAATTGTTGAACTCGATATTGAGTCCAGAAGGCTGCAGAGTGCCTAATCGGAAGATGAGGTGCTGTTCCTCGAGTTTACGTTGAGCTTCCGTGGAACATTACAAGAGGCCAAGGACAGTGAGGTCCAAGTGGGAATGGAGTGGTGAATTAAAATGACAGGCGACCGGAAGCTCGGGGTCACCCTTACAGACTGAACGGAGGTGTTCCGCAAAGCGGTCACCCAATCTGCGTTTGGTCTCCCCAATGTAGAGGAGACCGCATCGTGAGCAGCAAATACAGTATACTAGATTGCGAGAAGTACAAGTAAATCGCTGTTTCACCTGGAAGGGGTGTTTGGGGCCCTGGACAGTGGGAAGGGGGGAGGTATAGGGGCAGGTGTTACATCTCCTCCGCTTGCACGGGAAGGTGCCAGGCAAAGGGGAAGGGCTGTTTGGGGTGATAGAGGAGTGGACTAGGGTGTCTCGAAGGGAGTGGTCCCTACGGAATGCTGAAAGGGGAGGGGAGGGGAAGATACGTTTGGTGGTGGGATCACTTTGGAGGTAGCGGAAATGCCGGAGGATGATCCGTTGAATGTGGAGGCTGGTGGGGTGAAAGGTGAGGACAAGGGGAACCCTATCGTGGTTCCGGGAGGGAGGGGCAGGGGTGAGGGCAGAAGTGCGGGAGATAGAACTGACACGGTCGAGGGCAGTGTCAACCACGGTAGAGGGGAATCCTCGGTTGCGGAAAAAGGAAGACATGTCTGAAGCACTGGTGTGGAAGGTGGCATCGTCGGAGCAGATACGGCGGAGACGGAGAAACTGGGAGAATGGAATAGAGCCTTTACAGGAAGCGGGGTGGGAGGAAGTGTAGTCCAGGTAGCTGTGGGAGTCAGTGGGCTTGTAGTGAATATTGGTCGATAACCTATCCCCAGAGATGGAGACGGAGAAGTCGAGGAAGGGAAGGGAAGAGTCAGAGATGGACCATGTGAAGGTGAGGGAAGGGTGGAAATTGAAGGCAAAGTGAATGAAATTGTCAAGTTCGAGGCGAGAGCAGGAAACGGCACCGATACAGTCATCAATGTATCGGAAAAAGAGGTGAGGGAGGGGACCCGAGTAGGACTGGAACAAAGATTGTTCCACATAACCCACGAAAAGGCAGGCATAGCTAGGACCCATGCGGGTACCCATGGCAACACCTTTGATTTGGAGTAATCTATTTTATTCCCTGTGCTTCTTTAGTCTTGACAAAGGGTTTTCACCTGAAACGTTGACTCTATTTTCTCTCCACGGATGTTGCCTGGCCTGCTGAGTTTTTCCAGCATTTTCTGTTGTTATTTCTGGATGATTGACAACCCAGTTGAATGGTATGGAGGGGAGAATGGAAGGTCTTGGGTTTGTTCGTACAATGTTTTGGGGTTTCTGGCTATCAATTAGGAGGATTAAATCGTCAATCGGAGTCGCTTAAACCATGCCTGCCCCCTTTTAAGGGACGCAAACTATAATAGTTCAAAATTATAATGAAATTAACGGTAAAACTTTTAAAATTACAGTAAGGCCAACTCTCGCGATTTAATCGCAAGACCCGCAATTTAACCTGCAATTTTGAATGAAAAGCATTTTCAGATGCAGTAATATAGTTTTTGTAAAGAGCTGTGGCCTGGTCTCAACATGGGCTTTAGGAATGCCTTTGACAAGGTATCACATGGGAGATTACTATTAAGATTAAGGAGTAGTGAAAGGCCAGAGGATTGGGAAATTTTTTTAAACCAGCAAAGGACGACTAAAAAAATGATAAAGAGAGAAGATAGCTTATGAGAGTAAGCTAGCAAGAAATATAAAAACAGACAGTAAGAGCTTCTACAGGTATATAAAAAAGAGAGTAGCTAAAGTAAACGTTGGTTCCATAGAGGATGAGTCTGGGGTGTAGGAATTAATGAATTCCAACGAATAACTGAGATCAACACAGGAGAGCAATTAAACAGGTCTTTACTCAAAGGAGATGCCACAGGGACTGCCTAGGCAGCCCCGTGGTTTGCGATGTGACGTCATCGCGTTTGCCCGCGTTTTCCCGCGCTCTTAAAGGGGCCACGCCCCGTACATGCAAACTCTATATACAAAACACAGTAATACCTAACACAATGGTACAGGTTTAGGCTGGTGTTAGAACATCGTTAAAGAGAATTATATACAGTTATCCAGAGTCATTCAGTGGTTCTGCCACAGGGGAATTAATAATGGGAAACAGGGAAATAGCGGAGACTATGAACAAATATTTTGTATCAGTCTTCACGGTAGAAACATAGAAACATAGAAGATAGGAGCAGGAGTAGGCCATTCGGCCCTTCGAGCCTGCTCCGCCATTCAATG
The DNA here is from genome assembly GCF_052327205.1 of Somniosus microcephalus. Lineage (NCBI taxonomy): Eukaryota > Metazoa > Chordata > Chondrichthyes > Squaliformes > Somniosidae > Somniosus > Somniosus microcephalus. The sequence continues at coordinate 24,435,769 of NC_140991.1, read as the reverse complement.
TGATCATGGCTGATCATCCAAATTCAGTACCCTGTCCCTGCCTTTTCCCCATATCCCTTGATCCCTTTAGCCTCAAGAAATATATCCAACTCTTTCTTGAATATATTTAATGAACTGGCCTCCACCGCCCTCTGTGGCAGAGAATTCCACAGGTTCACCACTCTCTGGGTGAAGAAATTCCTCCTCATTTCAGTCCTAAATGGCTTACCCCTTATCCTTAGACTATGACCCCTGGTTCTGGACTCCCCGGCCATCAGAAACATCCTTCCTGCATCTAGTCTGTCCAGACCTGACAGAATTTTATAGGTTTCGATGAGATCCCCTCTCAATCTTCTAAACTCCAGTGAGTATAAGCCCAAGCGACACAATCTCTCCTCGTACGTCATTCCTGCCATCCCAGGTATCAGCCTGGTGAATCTTCGCTGCACTCCCTCCATGGCAAGAACATCCTTCCTCAGGTAAGGTGACCAAAACTGCACACAATACTCAAGGTGCGGTCTCACCAAGGCCCTGTACAACTGTAGCAAGACATCCTTGTTCCTGTACTCGAACCCTCTTGCTATGAAGGCCAACATACCATTTGCCTTCTTAACCGCCTGCTGCACCTGCATGCTTACCTTCAGCGACTGGTGCACAAGGACACCCAGGTCTCTTTGCACTTCCCCTTCTCCCAATCTATTGCCATTCACATAATAATCTGCCTTCCTGTTTTTGCCACCAAAGTGGATAACCTCACATGTATCCACATTATACTGCATTTGCCATGTTTCTGCCCAATCACCCAACCTGTCCAAATCGTACTGGAGTTTCCCGACATCCTCCTCGCAGCTTACCCTCCCGCCCAGCTTTGTGTCGTCTGCAAATTTGGAGATATTACATCCAATTCCCTCGTCCAGATCATTAATATATATTGTGAACAGCTGGGGTCCTAGGACCGATCCTTGTGGTACCCCACTAGTCACTGCCTGCCACTCGGAAAATGACCCGTTTATTCCAACTCTTTGCTTTCTGTCCGCCAACCAGTTCTCTATCCAAGTCAATACCTTGCCCCCAATCCCATGTGCCTTAATTTTGCACGCTAATCTCTTGTGTAGGACCTTATCAAAAGCCTTCTGAAAGTCCAAATACACCACATCCACTGGTTCTCCTTTATCTATTTTACCAGTTACATCCTCAAAAAATTCCAGTAGATTAGTCAAGCATGATTTACCTTTTGTAAATCCATGTTGAAATTGTCCGATCCTGTCACTGCTTTCCAAGTGCTCTGCTATTACATCTTTTATAATACTCTAGCATTTTCCCCACTACCGATGTCAGGCTTACCGGTCTATAATTCCCCGCTTTTTCTCTACCACCTTTTTTGAATAGTGGGGCAACATTAGCTACCCTCCAATCCATGGGTACCGTTCCAGAGTCTATCGAGTTCTGGAAGATGATCAGTAATGCATCTACTATCTCTAGGGCCACTTCCTTAAGTATCCTGGGATGTAGACCATCAGGCCCTGGGGATTTATCGGCCTTCAGTCCCATCAATTTTCCTAACACCATTTTCCTACAAATACTGATTTCTTTCAGTTCCTCGCTTTCATCAGACCCTATGTTCCCCGGCATCTCTGGGAGGTTATTTGTGTCCTCCTTTGTGAAGACAGAACCAAAGTATGCATTTAGTTGGTCTGCCATTTCTTTGTTTCCCATTATAAATTCCCCTGATTCTGACTGTAAGGGACCTACGCTTGACTTCACTAATCTTTTTCTCTTCACATATCTATAAAAGCTTTTATAGTCAGTTTTTATGTTCCTTGCTAGCTTACTCTCATATTCTATTTTCCCTTTCTTAATTAATCCCTTTGTCCTGCTTTGGACACTAAAAGCATCCCAATAATGAATAATCAAGGGGCTGGGGGAGGTAACTTAAAAAATCACTATCACTAGAGAGAAAGTACTAGGCAAACTAGTGGGACTAAAGGTGGACAAGTCCACTGGACCCGATGGCCTGCATCCTAGAGTCTTAAAAGAGGTGGCTGCAGAGATAGTGGATGCATTGGTTGTAATCTACCAAAATTCCCTGGATTCTGGAGAGGTCCCAGCAGACTGGAAAACCGCAAATGTAACACCCCTATTTAAGAAAGGAGGGAGACAGAAAGCAGGCAACTATCGACCAGTTAGCCTAACATCTGTCATTGGGAAAATGCTGGAGTCCATCATTAAGGAAGTGGTAGCAGAACATTTAGAAAATCATAATATAGTCAAGCAGAATCAGCATGGTTTTATGAAAGGGAAATCATGTTTGACAAATTTGCTGGAGTTCTTTGAGGATGTAATGAGCAGGGTGGATAAAGGGGAACCAGTAGATGTCGTGTATTTGGATTTCCAGAAGGCATTCGATAAGGTGCCACGGGGTTGGGGGTAATATATTAATTAGCATAGATAGAGGATTGGCTAACTAACAGAAAACAGAGCCGGGATAAATGGGTCATTTTCAGGTTGGCAAACTGTAACTAGTAGGGTGCCGCAGGGATCAGTGCTGGGGCCTCAACTATTTACAATCTATATTAATGACTTGGATGAAGGGACTGAGTGTAATGTAGCCAAATTTGCTGATGATACAAAGATAGGTGGGAAAGCAAATTGTGTGGAGGACGCAAAGAATCTCCAAAGGGATATAGATAGGCTAAGTGAGTGGGCAAAAATCTGGCAGATGGAGTATAATGTAGGAAAATGCGAGGTTGGCCACTTTGGTAGGAAAAATAAAAAAGCAAATTATTATTTAATTGGGGAGAGATTACAAAATGCTGAGGTACAGAGGGATCTGGGGGTCCTTGTACATGAATCACAAAAAAGTTAGCATGCAGGTACAGTAAGTAATTAGGAAGGCAAATGGAGTGTTGGCCTTTATTGCAAAGGAAATAGAGTATAAAAGTAGGTAAGTCCTGTTACAACTATACAGGGCATTGATGAGACCACACCTTGAGTACTGCGTACAGTTTTGGTCTCCTTATTTAAGGAAGGATATACTTGCATTGGAGGCAGTTCCGAGAAGGTTCACGAGGTTAATTCCAGAGATGAAGGGGTTGTCTTATGAAGAAAGGTTGAGCAGGTTGGGCCTATACTCATTGGAATTTAGAAGAATGAGAGGTGATCTTATTGTAACATATAAGATTCTGAAGGGGCTTGACAGGGTAGATGCAGAGAGGATGTTTCCCCTCGTGGGGGAATCTAGAACTAGGGGGCATAACTTCAGAATAAGGGGCATCCTTTTAAATCGGAAATGAGGAGTAATTTCTTCTCTCAGAGGGTCGTGAATCATTGGAATTCTCTTCCCCAGAAAGCTATGAAGGCTGGATCATTGAATATATTTAAGGTGGAGATAGACAGATTTTTGAACGATAAGGGAGTCAAGGGTTATGGGGAGCAGGCAGGGAAGTGGAGTTGAGGCCAAGATCAGATCAGCCATGATTTTATTGAATGGCGGAGCAGGCTTGAGGGGCCAAATGACCTACTCCTGCTCCTATGTCTTATGTATGCAATTAGAGGAAGGATAGCAAACTGGATTAAAAATGGAAACTATATGAAACCTTAATATGACCTACTCGCATACTATGTGAAGCATTGCGCGCCACACTATAGGACGACAAAAAAAAAACTCATGATTTCTTACCAAATCGTAAGAGTTTGTCTCATGATTTATGAGACGGTGGGGTTGGCATTACGAAACTATAATCTAGATTCCTATACCCACTATGCAATCCAGAACCTTCCAGTTCCCACCGGTCGCGGAAAGCCTCAAGCAGACGCCACATGCTCCCTCTCCAGGGACACCCAGGTGCAGACATAGCCTCGGAAGAGACGCAGGCAGCCGGAGCGAACACCCCCGCAACGTTTGGGTCTATGTGCACTGAATTGTTTTAAGTACAAAAGTCACACCTAAAAACCGTCTAAACATAATGCTGTACAATCTATTATTGTGGAGCTTTGCAAGAACCATAGAGTCATCGCAGTTTACTGTGCGGAAGGAAGCCCACCATGCCTGTGCCAACTCTTAATTAAAGTTAAACAACTGCTTTGCAGTCTCCTCATAAACCATGCATCATAATCATAATCAACTTTATTGTCATTGTTAGTGCACAAGTGCAGTACAACGAAATGTAGGCTTGCGGCTCCCGAGAGTGTACATTTAGATTAAGACATTTAAACATTCAACATTCATTTGGCTTGTAATATATTAACATAAACATAATAAAGTGCATTGGCAGATGTGCAGGCTTTAGAGTTTATTTGTGGAGTTCAGTAGGATGACAGCCCTGGGAAAGAAGCTGTTCCTAAATCTGGTCGTTCGGGTGCGAATGCATCTGTAGCGTCTCCCAGATGGCAGGGGGGCGAACAGACTGTGGTCAGTGACCTCCGTAAACCTCCGTAAACAGCGTTTCTGGTATATTTGCTCTATGGTCGGTAGCCGGGTGCCGGTAATGCGTTGGGCAGTTTTGACTACCCGCTGCAGGGCTTTCTGGTCATAGGAGCTACAGCTGCCATACCATACTGTGATACAGTTCGTCAGGATGCTCTCTATTGTGCAGCGGTAAAAGTTAGAGAGGATCAGGGGTGACAGGTTACATCCCTTCAGCCTCCTTAGGAAATATAGGCGCTGCTGGGCCTTCTTCACCAGAGAGGAGGTATTGAGGGACCAGGAGAGGTCTTCCGTGATGTGGACTCCGAGGAACTTAAAGCTGTCCACCCTTTCCACCACAGCCCCATGGATGTGGAGGGGGGTGTGACTTCCGTCTTTAGACTTCCTGAAGTCCACAATGATTTCCTTGGTTTTCTTGATGTTAAGGGCCAGGTTGTTATCGGCGCACCACTTCACGAGATGCTGGACCTCCTCCCTGTAGGCTGACTCATCGTTGTTGGTGATCTGGCCTACCACCGTGGTATCATCCGCAAACTTGATGATGGTGTTGGAACCATGACCAGCCACACAGTCGTGGGTGAAGAGGGAGTAGAGGGGGCTCAGCACACATCCTTGTGGGGCCCCCGTGTTCAGGGTCAGGGCGGGGTGGAGGTGTGGTTACCTAATTTGACAGACTGGGGTCTGTTTGTTAGGAAGTCTGCTTCAAATATTTGTCCACTTTTTCCTTAAAAGAGGCAATAGTCTCTGCCTCAACCACATATGCCATCCTACTTAGAAAAGTTGAGTTTAAAAAAAAACTGGCAACTCATAAAACACTGTATAACTGACAAACAACCACAAATAAAGGCCAATGATCAATGCCACTGCTTCAAGCTGACTAAATAAGATAGCTCTTTTTAACTACATTTTATTTCTGGATTTTAATTAGTGTCTTGGATCACAATCCAGTTCGTTTTCTGTGAAAAATAAAATCCAATGGCCTCATCTATGAAAGGAAGTGTCACAATGGGACATGAATTACATAGAATCAACAGTCGAGAAACAGGCCACTCAGCCCAACTGGTTCATGCCGATGTTTATACTCCACATGAGCTTCCTTGTACTTGAACTACCTTTTCCCACCCTGCCCCTATATCCCTCATATGCATAAATCTTCCCCTTAAATGCATCAATGATAACCACTTCAATCACTCCATGTGGCAGTGAGGTCCATATACTCACCACTCCCTGTATAAAAAAAATCTCCTGAAGTAATTTACTCCATCTGTTAGTTACTAGCTTCGGTATGCCCAGTATTTTGAAACCACCCACCAGTTCTCCACATCCACCCGGGCAGTTGATCCGATCACAGTGGTATCCCGTTGGACGGGTTAAGTTAAAATTACCCCCATGGAAAATGGGGGAAATGCAGCAAAAACTGCCCAGAAAGATTTAACAACTAAAGCACACTAACTTCCCTCTATCACCAACTCACTTTATACAGAAAAAGTCTTCCTCACTTTGCCAATGTCTCACCATGGGCTTTAGGAATGCCTTTGACAAGGTATCACATGGGAGATTACTATTAAGATTAAGGAGTATGCAATTAGAGGAAGGATAGCAAACTGGATTAAAAATGGAAACTATATGAAACTTTAATATGATCTACTCGAGTAGTATGTGAAGCATTGCGCTCCACACTACAGGATGAATAGTGAGGCTTTAGCGAGGGTACAATGTAGATTCATTTGAATGCTGCCTGGTATGAAGAGATACAAATACAAAGAAAGACTTGAAAAATATATTTTTTTAAGCCGATTACTGGGCAATATGACTAGAAGTGTTTAAAATTATGTAAGTATGAGGCAGAGTAGATAGGAGCAGTTTGTTTCCAATAGTTGAGGCGGCTAGAATGAGGGACCATAGATACAAGATTAAATACAAGAGATTTAGAACAGAGCGCTAAAGAAACCTCTTTACAGAGAGTTGGGAGGCTATGGAATTTACTTCCAGGGTTAGTGGTGGAGGCAACATACAAGATTAGATTGGATAGATGGATGAAAGAGGATGAAAGGATATGGAACAGGTGAGTACAACAGAACAACAACTTGTATTTATACAGCACCTTTAACGTAGTAAAACGTTCCAAGGCGCTGCACAGGAGTATTTTAAGACAAAAAAACTTGACACCGATCCACAAAAGGATAAATTAGGGCAGGTGACCAAAAGCTTGGTCAAAGAGGTAGGTTTTAAGGAGCGTCTTAAAGGAAGAGAGGTAGTGAGGCGGACAGGTTTAGGCAGGGAATTCCAGAGCTTAGGGCTGAGGCAACAGAAGGCACGGCCACCAATGGTTGAGCGATTATAATCAGGGATGCTCAAGAGGGCAGAATTAGAGGAGTGCAGATATCTCGGGGGGGGGGGTCTGAAGGAGATTACAGAAATAGGAAGGGGTGAAGCCCTGGATGGATTTGAAAACAAGGATGAGAATTTTGAAATCGAGGCGCTGCTTACCGGGAGTCAATGTAGGTCAGCGAGCACAGGGGTGATGGGCGAACGGGACTTGGTGCGAATTAGTAAGTGTGATTAAGACTATTTGCTCTTGTGGAAAGTAAATGGACTGGTTGGGCTGAATGGTCTGTTTGTGTTGTAACTTCTATGTATGGGTAGACTGTGTTGGTACATTCCACTTTATTACCACATTTTAAATCAGAAGTATCCAAACCCAATCCTGTGGGCTAAATGAGGCTTGCAAACCCTGATAATTTGTCTCCCAAAGTTCCATTTTGTTTGTACTTTTATATCTTTTGTCATTGGCTTGTTCTATTTGAATTTCATGTAGTGTGGAAAGGGCTGTTAGCCCAGCTGCCTCACTAGTGGATAATTCCTAAATCAAACCGTCCAGATCTGTTGGTATTTACAGCTTGAGATACACGCAAGTTAATGGGAACATTGATTTAAACTTCATGTGGTCTGCAAAACTCCATGTATGCTCCCAAGTAACTCACAAAGGCAGAACGCTTGGACACTCCCGGATTAAATGAAATATTTACATAGCAACCCTACTGAAATATTTACATAGCAACCGATTCAGTATTATGTGCCAACATACTTAATGTGGTGTAGAGCACAGAGGCATGACGATCTGGGAACTTTATTCAAACGGTTTCAGCTTTTTCACTAAATCAACGACAGAAGTTTGTTGTACAACAGGATCTAAACAACCATAAGAATCATTTGTCCAGTGGCATACTGTCTTCATTCCAGCTGGCTCATTGATAAAATGATTTTCTGTTAAAATACTTCAACTGAATAACTAGCTAATGTGGTGATGGTGTTTTAGGATAGATCTGTGTCAATTTTACTATTTTCCACAAAAACTAGTTGGCCTCCCTCCTGCTTTCACCTGCAATATTCCTGGCTTCTCTCAGACAATGGTTCAGGTCACAGGACAACTTACAGAAAGGGCTTGCATTTATATAGCATTTTTCATGTCCAGCAAGGTCTCAGCAAATGAATGAATGAACAGATAATATGTTTTGGTAATGTCAGTTATGGGATGAATGTTGGCTAGGACATCATCTTGCTCTTCAAATACATCCACCTGGTTTAAAGTCTAAGCTGATAATACAGCACTCGTCAGTACTGCATTGGTGTCAGCCTAGATTATGTGCTCAAATCCGTACTGGTACTTGAACCCATGACTGACTCACAAATGAGACGATTACCAACTATGCCAAGCCACCAAGCAGAAGACTAAATACTCAGATCATAGTGTAAACCAGACTGTATGTTTACTAGAAGTAACAGATAAGCAATAGCAAGAGTTATGCTGCATGCACTATTGTTATGTAACATTTAACTCTGTCCCCCCTTGGCTATGAAAACAACAAAATATGTAACACATTGCAAATTCGAATACTACACCTTAATTAGCATCCATACTGTAACTCATATGTGGGGATTGATAATGCCCAACTGTGAGCATTCACATCTCAGATACTAAAAATATATATAAACTTTAAGATTTGAATTGTGACAGATCCCCTATTTCTAGCAGTGCGATCTGCTGGAATCTGACCATCAGACAATTTCATCAAGAGTAAGGCCAATTGCCTTGAAGGTGACCGTGGTACTGAACTTTTATGCCTTTGGTTCATGCAAAGCTACCTTGGCGAACATACAAATCATAGAATAGTACGACACAGAAGGAGGCCATTCAGCCCCTATGGAACATCTGTCAATTTGCAGTACACAGATGCATCAAGCAACTCACTGATGTGCTGCTCACTAGGACGAACACTTTTATCACCTTCCCAGGAGGCATTGCATAACCTTCTGCTTCACAGAATTCTACTAAGTCCAGGCCATTATTGATCCAGGGACTCCAGGCTCCGACACACAATACCATGGCATTCACGAAAAAGAGGTTCCTTGAGATACTAGCAGTTTGAAGAGCCAATTCATTGACCAACTTGTTTTTTTTTTTTTAAAGCCAGCAGGTTGTAGGATGAAGACAGGAAGTAGGTAACAAGTTTCATTTTTGAATTTCAACACAGTAAGCATACGGTTAAGTAACTATTTACATAGCAATCAACAAGCTTTCCATGGTTTGCAGTTATTGATTCATTCCAAATTAGGTCATTTCTTTCAGAAAATGACATTTTGGAATACAGTACAAGTAATTTAAGATATGACATGCTGTAGGTGGTAAAGAACAGTTGACTTTGGACCTATGGTCCCCAAAACACTCCCCCACAGGCTTGATCTCATGTCATGTGGGATATAGATTGTTGCTATGATTGGTCAACAACTCCATTATTGTTGCAAAAGCAAAATACTGCGGATGCTGGAAATCTGAAATAAAAACAGAAAATGCTGGAAATACTCAGCAGGTCAGGCAGCATCTGTGGCGAGAGAAACAGAGTTAACGTTTCAGGTCGATGACCCTTCGTCAGAACTGGAAAAAGCTGGAGATCGAACAGGTTTTTAAGCAAGTGCGGGGGCAGGGAAAGGGGGGAGGGGAGGAAAGAACAAAAGGGAAGGTCTGTGATAGGATGGAAGGCGGGAGAGATTAAGAGATGGTGCAAGGCAAAAGGAGATGGTAATGAGACAAGTTAAGAAACAAAAGATGGCTCTCGATGAAGTGTAAATGGCGATGGCAGGATGAAAGACAGCTGCCATGTGGGAGAGAAAAAATAATAAATTAACAAAAAATAAAAAAAAATTAAAATGGGGGGAAAAAAAGGATGGGGCAGAGGTTATGATCTGAAATTGTTGAACTCTATGTTGAGTCCGGCAGGCTGTAAAGTGCCTAATCGAAAGATGAGGTGCTGTTCCTCAAGCTTATGCTGAGCTTCAGTGGAACAATGCAAGAGGCCAAGGACGGTAAGGTCAGAGTGGGAGTGGAGTGGAGAATTAAAATGACAGATGACCGGAAGCTCGGGGTCCCCTTACGGACTGAACGGAGGTGTTCCGCAAAGCGGTCACCCAATCTGCGTTTGGTCTCCCCAATGTAGAGATCGCATCATGAGCAGTGAGTACAGTATACAGGTAGACTACCTTTTATCCGAACTTCCGAAAACCGAAACCCTGTAAAAACCGAAGGTTTTTTCGTTCAGCGTAAGTCGTGCGCACGACATGACCAGAGTGGCGCACGACTCCGACGCCGCCGACCCCCACCCCCGCCAAATTTCCCAGTCTTATAAAATACCTTCCGAAATCTGAAATTTTCCGAAAACCGAAACACGGCTGGTCCCGAGGTTTTCGGATAAAGGATAGTCTACCTGTACCAAATTGCAAGAAGTACAAGTAAATCGCTGTTTCACCTGGAAGGAGTGTTTGGGGCCCTGGACAGTGGGGAGGAGGTAAAAAGGCAGGTGTTGCATCTCCTGCACTTGCAAGGGAAGGTGCCAGGTGAAGGGGAAGAGGTGTTGGGGGTGGTAGAGTGGAGCAGAGTGTCACAGAGGGAGCGGTCCCTTCGGAATGCTGAAAGGGGAGGTGAGGGGAAGATGTGTTTGGTGGTGGGATCACGCTGGAGGTGGCGCCACGCCAGGATGTTAGAAGGCGAACTAGATGGATCGTGGTCTTTTTTCACCTAGCTATTTCTGTGTTCCTATGATTCCCTTTCTCAGTATAAAAAGCTAAACGTCCCATCCTGGGAGTGTAGTACATGGCACTGTTTCCCAACCTTTAGAAAGACAAGGAGAGAAAACTGAGGGGGTCTGGAAAGGATTAGTAATGCAAGTCAAGTAAAAAAAAAAAAAAAAATTCTGGAAACCGGTCCAGAGCCTGTTGCTTTTCATGATCAGATGGGGAAAAGGTGTCCAGTAACTTTGGACACCAGACACCCATTGAGCTATTGCCTGAACTAGCAATATTCTTAAAAAAAAAAAAAAAATTTTCTCCAATTTATTTTGTGCTCGTAGATCAATTTGCATTTTAGACACCAAGAACTTCACAGGTTTAGCAGTTTGTGCACAATCAATTTCCCTTCACTTTATTCCACCAATATGCTCAGACCAAAGCTCAGAAGACCACCCCTTAACTGCATGTTTATTATTCTTTCCAGTTCCTGTATCATCCCATGGCTGGAGTGCGATTGTTAGTTTAGTGCCAAATTAGAGACGGGTTGGCAAATGGGCACATAGCCACAAAAAAACTTGGTCTCTGTTTTGGGAGGGTGGGGAAGAGAACAAAATAATGAAAGAAAAAATGATAAATTAATAGATATCTCGAGTGATGACACACTCGAGGTGTCTATTAGACTCTCATCCCAGAAAATACAACAAACTGCAATGTGATTTGATGGAAAATCTTACCAGAAGATAAAGTCAGAAGGTGAAACTGCAATATTGGGTTAATGAAAACTCACACAAAGCACAGTTTCATAGATCTATTTAGGAAAATATTTTTCCACAAAAAGTAGGTGCTTATTACAAAACATATATTTTTTATTTATTCTTTCCATCATTTGGCCACCAATCTGGAACTGATGCCCTCAGCTGCACGTGAACATCGCCCGTTGTGCGCACATGAAGTGGTTCCTTTGCGAAGGCCAGTCGAATCATGGCTAAGCCAACGTCACCCTCATAGTTCCTCAACCTTCCGGCCGATTTTCCAGATTCAGTCACAATCTGCACTTTTTCGGGAACACTGCCAGGTGGCAAAGGGTTGTCCAGTTGGATTGGCATCAATCTTTTCCTTATTACGCCTGTGTAGTAAGTCCGAGCCGTCAACTCTTGCCCGACGTAACAGCCCTTGGTGAAGCTGATCCCATTCATATAAACTAGGTTTGATTCCAGGGGTATTGCTACTCCAGGTGGAAGGTCCTTCACACCTTCAGCAATTCCTTAAATAAATTAAGACAAAAGACAGCTTAGCAATATCACCATCTATTCTAGTGATATGTACAGTTCAACACATTTGTTCTTATACATTCAAATAACATTGACATTTACTCTTAATCATCTTCAATAGGTTAGCACTCAGCTGCCCAATGAAGAAACATTTCAAAACACAACCTATGGACCCCTTTGGTGAGATGACTTGTTTGTGTCCAGCTCCTTGAGGCACTTGAACCTTTCAAAGGCCTAAAAAATGTCTGGACTTTGGCATGGTCACCCTAATGATGCAACCAGGTTCTCTTTTTGATCAGCTGGTATCTGATATTCTGATATGCATGGAATCCATTACCACGCTTATGTGTCCACTCCTTACTGACCCTTGCAGAGAGCTTAGGCGCAAATTGGGATAACCAAGGAAACCCAAGGATGTGCAGGACTACTGCTGGAGTATAACCAGCTAAAACGCCGTCGCTTCTAACTGCTCGCCGGCTAGGATTACCGTAACTATTAGGACATTGGCTTGCAGGATTATCTGGAGCAGAGTGGGAAGAATCCCTGCCTCCAGTGACAGCTCTATTCCTTCAGCTTTCATTGGTGAACAAGACTGGCTGGTCAATCACCAAGAGTGCTCTGAAGTACTGCAGACCCGACGGGTTCAGGTATTGATCAACAAGTATGCCCGAGAATGGACTTGGCTCCAAACATTATCAGCAGGCAAGTCATCTTGGAGCATCCCTAAACCCAGAGACCCTGCTTACTAAGGAGGATAATCACTAGCTGGTCATTGGACGACTGATTAGTGCAGACTGGAGCTCTCGCTAGGTGTGCAGAAGGCATCATAAGCTCCTCACAAGTGGCATGGTGAGCAGCACAACTCACCATAAAACACAGGTGCACTGCCACCTGAACACAGCATAACTACACATCCTATCGCATTTGAACCCCCCCCCCCCCACCTCCAACCCAAGTCTCAGTTTCCTCATCAGTACAAGACAAATACCTGCCCTCAGCAAAGCAGAAGGACCTAAACACACGATCATGCCAGGCGCTGTGTTGTAGATATCCAGTGCCATGTATCAGGTTGACCCATCAATATCTGCTTAATCCAGACCCCCGTTAAAGGGCTCTTTTTAAAAAAAAAAGGCATGCCCTTCATGAGGCTAAGTTGCCCCCTTCCTAAGGCATTCAGTGATGGGGCTCAGCCATACACTGGTCTGAGTTGCTTGCCCTTTATGTTGTAAATCCACCTCTTAACTTGGTCTTGGATCTCACATGTGGTCCAGAGGAATCCCTTCATGATCTGTATGACTCAGCACCACAGCAGGAACTTAACAAGTTTGAAGTCTTTCCCCTCCCTCCCACCAAAGTAAAAATACACTCCATTATGTGTTGGATTAGCTAATCTCTCGGCGCCAGATTCAGAAGCATAATATTACTGGATCATACCTGAAAAGTACAAAAAAAAGTAGACAAAATTAAATTTTCAGCACGAGAGAAAGTCAATTTGGGGCTTTGACAATAACTAATTACAGTCATGTGCAGATAATCATCCCATCTGTAATGTTACTATCTTCTCAGTTAATAATCTGTTCATTCTGAGAAACTATGACTGCTTAATAGGTCACTCTCCATTTAAAAAAAAGTGTATGGCAAATGTTAATTTGCTGATTTGCAAATACACGGCAAAAATAGAAAGTTGCGTCGAGGAGCACATTGCTTCGATTGTGTTCCTCACTATGGTGAAAATAACACAGCTCCTCTCTCTTCAAATAGACAGAAAAGTTTGCAAAATATTTTAAGAGATCAGACTTCTGAAGTGGGTCAGGGCAGTTTCAGTCTGCGAGGTACGATCACTCCTTACCTATCTTATACCGATGTCGATGGTAGTCCTGGATATCTCCTAGCTGACTTTCCGGGACAACATCCACTGGGTTGTCAAACTTGCTCAACACCAACCGCCATCCCATGGCATCAGTTCTAGGATCGCCTGTGCACACCACCACCATCTTTGCGTTTGCTCCTAAAACGCTGCCAGTTTCCGCTGACTGTTCAAATGGGAGTATGGTCCACAGGGAAAGATCTGGACAAGGGGCTATATCCACTTTCCTTCTAATCTTATAGATTTTTAAATGCTTCTGAACATCGTCAAGCAGTGTGGCATCACATTCCAAGAGAATGGCTGGCTCTTCATCCTGGCTTTTGTGCAACCTGGCATTTAAAGAAACAGAACATCCCATTTTGTAAGAACTGATGCAGCCATTTTGCCACAGCAACCTCCAGCAATACAGATGCACTAAAGTAATTCACTTTTTGAAACACCACTATTTATATTGCATACTTAAGACATTAAGTACTATATTTTTTAATGAATTTAAAAAACTTTAACTCTTACGTAGAAAGCAAAACAATTTGAATTGAAAGATGCTGATAGGGTTGGATGAAGAGGGGTGGGAGGAAGCTAGTGTGGAGCAGAAACACTGGTTATAGACCAGTTGGGATGAATTACAGGAAACTCTCTTTTTACCGGCACCTAAATAACCGGAAATCTCTCTTAACCGGCAAAATTCAGGAGTAGGTTCAGGTAAGTTTTACTTCATATTAGTGGCCGTGTAACCGGGGTTCCTGGATCTGTGGCCGTGTAACCGGGGTTCCTGGATCTGTGGCCGTGTAACCGGGGTTCCTGGATCTGTGGCCGTGTAACCGGGGTTCCTGCACCTGTTGCCATGCAACAGGGACGCCTGGATCTGTGGCCGTGTACGGGGCTCTCGTACCTTAGCAAGTATACCTCTCTGTAATCCGGACTTTTTGATCAACCGGCACCACGCCGGTCCCGGAAAAGAGTTTCCTGTACCTGTTTCTGTGCTGTACATTCTATGTAATGCTGTGACATACAGGGTGCTTAGTGTATCCCGGACTCATTGGCAAGGGTCAGCATGCATAATAGTTTTGAAAGTTTTAATTTCTGTATGTATTCTGATGCAATTCCCCGTAGAAATTGATGTTACTCTAATTTGGAATGATAATCTTTATAATCGTATTATTACACCCATGAACCACAAGTCACAAAAGTTCTCACTAAACAAATCAAGGCAAATGGCCAATCATGCTTTCCTGTCTGAAGCAGAAGTCCACTCATAGTTTGCTTTACCAACCTGCTGGGTCAGCGAGTGGTAGAATGTAGGTTAGAATCACAGAATGATATAGCAGAGGAGTAGGCCATTTCTCCCCATTGTGCCTGTTGGCTCTTTGAAAGAGCTATCCAATTAATCCCACTCCTCTGTTCTTTCCCCATAGCCCTGTAATTTTTTTCCTTCGGGTTACTTATCCAATTCCCTATTGAATCCTCTTCCATCACCCTTTCAGGCAGTGCATTCCAGATCACAACTCATCGTGTAAAAAAAATGTTTCCTCATGTCCTCTGGTTACCAACCCTTCAGCCACTAGGAACAGTTTCTCTTTATTTACTCTATCAAACCCATTCATTATTTAGAACAGCTCTATCAATTTCCTCTTAACCATCTCTGCTCTTAGGAGAACCCCAGCTTTGCCGGTCTCTCCACATAAATGAAGTCCCTCATTCCTGATACTATTCTAGTAAATCTCCTCTGCACCCTCTCCAAGGCCTTGACATCATTCATCACAATACACCAGCTGAGGCCTAACCAGTGTTTTATAAAGGTTCAGCATAACTTCCTTGCTTTTGTACTCTTGTGCCTCTATTCATGAAGCCAAGGATCCCATATGCTTTTAACAGATTTATGGAAATTTGAAACAAGCTCAAAGAATTAAAACACTGGGACAACTGACTCAGTGTTTTATGCATCTTCTAACAGTTGACAACATCTCACTCAGCAGATTACTTGCCTGCCTTCTGCCCAAGGGACTGCAGATGTCATGAACAAACCTAAGTGGAGGAAGTTGGGAAGCTACTGGCTCCTCTTCAGCACCACTGGCTGGAGGTTTTAATTATCATGTGACAAGTTTACACAAGCATTTTCCATTACAGTCCCCGTCACTTAAAGCAGGCACGTTGGTGTTAACGCGATTTTCCCAGTATAAGGGGTGGACAGTAAAACATAGTTTTTTAAAAAAAAGGAAATCTCACTGAGCAACTGACTTAATTGTTAACAGTTGCCTCCAGAATCTAATCACACTTTAACGAGATGCGAATAGCTGATTGAAACTGTTTGAAGAACGAATTTTGCCTGAAATCAGCCTTTTAAATGGGTAAGTTATTGAACTGCCCGAAATAGTTGCTTATGTTATAAGCAGCACCTTTGTAATTGACTCCTATGGAAATGTCAAATTGTTAGCACTATTTGCCCAATATAGGCAGCTGCCCTTGTTAAGTGTGGATGGTGCAAGTGGTGGGGTCTTTCAAAACAGGCTTTTATAATGGAGAAAATTCATCAGAAGTGTGCAGAGATTAAAGATTTTTACTGTATTATATAGAAATGAAAAATCATATGAAAATAAGGAGTTTAAAATAGAGCTGAATAAGCACACTGAATATCTCTCAGCCTCTGGCTTGCTTCACCGGAAAACTACACTTAGTCAGGACATCGACTGGTTATTGGTATAAATACACGAACATGTTACAAATTTTCATAACACTATTTAAAGCATAAGGGATCTTTGGCTTTATGAATAGAGGCACAGAATACAAAAGTAAGGAAGTTATGCTAAATCTTTATAAAACACAGGTTAGGCCTCAGCTGGAGTACGGTCTCCAATTTTGGGCACCGCATTTTTGGAAAGATGTCAAAGCCTTGGAGAGGGTGCAGAGGAGATTTACTAGAACCGTACCAGGTTATGTGGAGAGACTAGGAGAAGCTAGGATTGTTCTTACAGCAGATGTTAAGGGAAGATTTAATTGAGGTGCTCAAAATTATGAGTTTCCACTGGCAGCAGGGTTGGTACCAGGGAATGGGGATTTAAGATAAGTGGCAAATGAATCATGAGATTTTTTTTAAACCAAGTGTTATGATCTGGAATGCACTGCCTGTGAGGGTGGTAGAAGCACTTTCAAAAGGGAATTGGATAAATAGAATGATACAGCAGAGAAGGAGGCCATTCTGCCCATCATCCAATTAATCCTCCTCCCCTGCTCTTCCCCATAGCCTTGTAAATTTTTTCCCTTCAAGTATTTATCCAATTCTCTTTTGAAACTTACTATTGAATCTGCTGCCACCGTCCTTTCAGGCAGTGCATTCCAGAGCCAGCACAGGCACGACGGCCGAATGGCCTCTCAGAATCATAGACGTTTACGGTACAGAAGGAGACCATTCGGCCCATCATGTCTGTGCTGGCCGAAAAAGAGCTCTCCAGCCTAATCCCACATTCCAGCTCTTGGTCATAGCCTTGTAGATTACAGCACTTCAAGTGCATAGCCAAGTACTTTTGAAATGTGATGAGCGTTTCTGCCTCTACCACCCTTTCGGGCAGGGAGTTCCGGACCCCCACCACCATCTGGGTGAAAAAGGTTCTCAACTCCCCTCTAATCCTTCTACCAATTACTTTAAATCTATGCCCCCTGGTTATTGACCTCCTTCTGTGAAAGATTCTATAGCAGCAGATCCCAGATCAAACGGTCACCCACCTCCACCACTACCCCACCAAACCACCACCACTCCCTCCGAACCCCCTCCCCACACGCCACCCTCCAAACCGCCTCTCTGAACCCCCTCCCCACACGCCACCCTCCAAACCCCCTCTCTGAAACCTCTCCAAAATCCCGCCCCACACTCCGCCCTAAGTGAGACCCAGCGGGCAGGGGAAGGCCAGCTCAAGGAGCAAGGCGGTGGTTACACCTTCTTCTGGAAAGGCAAACCTGAAGAAGAATGCCGCCTCCATAGGGTAGGCTTCGCCATAAAACATGAACTGGTTGGGCATCTCAGAGACTCCCCTAGCAGTATAAACGAGTGCCTCATGTCTCTTCGACTCACCCTAGCCCAGAACCAGTGCGCTACGGTCATCAGTGCGTACGCCCCAACACTGGAAGCCACAGACGACACCAAAGAGGAATTCTACTCCAGCCTCGAACAATCCCTGTCCCGAGTCCCAACGGACAACAAGCTGATCCTCCTTGGCGACTTTAACGCCAGAGTTGGAAAGGACACAAACCTCTGGGGAGGTGTGATCAGCAGAGAGGGGGTAGGGAAAGCCAACTCCAACGGTACCCTCCTCCTGTCGAAATGCTTAGAACATGGCCTCATCATAACCAACACCTTGTTCCGGCAGAGAGACAAGTACAAGGCTTCATGGCAGCACCCTCGCTCCAAGCACTGGCATCTGCTGGACTACGTCATCGTCCAAGTGAGAGACCGCAAGGACGTATTCGATATTCAGGAAAGATAGGCAAAAAGGAAAGGGAGGTGGGGTAGCATTACTGGTTAAAGAAGGGATTAACACAATTATAATGAAGGATATTAGCTCTGATGATGTGGAATCTGTATGGGTAGAATTGAGAAATACTAAGGGGAAAAAAACATTAGTGGGAGTGGTATATAGACCTCCAAACAGTAAGGCGGAGGTTGGGGATGGCATTAAAAAGGGAAATTAAAGAAGCGTGCAATAAGGGCACAGCAGTCATCATGGGTGACTTTAGTCTACATATAGATTGGGCTAACCAAATTGGTAACAATACTGTGGAGGAGGAATTCCTGGAGTGTTTACGGGATGGTTTCCTGGACCAATATGTTGAGGAACCAACCAGAGATCAGGCCATCTTAGACTGGGTATTATGTAACGAGAAAGGATTAATTAGCAATCTTGTTGTACGAGGCCCCTTGGGTCGGAGCGATCATAATATGATCGAATTCTTCATTAAGATGGAGAATGAAGTAGCTGACTCAGAAACAAGGGTCCTCAATTTAAATAAAGGAAACTACGATGGTCTGAGGAGCGAGTTGGGTAGGATTGATTGGGGAATGACACTCAAAGGGATGACGGTGGATAGGCAATGGCAAACATTCAAAGACCGAATGGATGAACTACAGAAGTTGTTCATCCCAGTTTGGCATAAAAATAAAACAAAAAAGGTGACTCAACCGTGGGTAACAAGGGAAATTAGGGATAGCATAAGATCCAAGGAGAGTGCATACAAATTGGCCAGAAAAAGCAATAATCCTGAGGAATGGGAGCAGTTCAGGATTCAACAAAGGAGGACAAAGGGATTAATTAAGAAAGGGAAAATAGAATGAGAGTAAGCTTGCAGGGAACATAAAAACTGACTGTAAAAGCTTTTATAGATATGTGAAGAGAAAAAGATTGGTGAAGTCAAGCGTAGGTCCCTTGCAGTCAGAATTGGGGGAATTTATAATGGGGAACAAAGAAATGGCCGACCAACTAAATACATATTTTGGTGCTGTCTTCACAAAGGAGGACACAAATAACCTCCCAGAAATACCGGGGAACATAGGGTCTGATGAAAGGGTGGAACTAAAAGAAATCAGTATTTGTGGGGAAATGGTGTTAGGAAAATTGATGGGACTGTAGGCCGATAAATCCCCAGGGCCTGATAATCTACATCCCAGGGTACTTAAGGAAGTGGCCCTAGAAATAGTAGGTGCATTGCTGGTCATCTTCCAGAACTCGATAAACTCTGGAACAGTACCCATGGATTGGAGGGTAGCTAATGTTACCCCACTATTCAAAAAAGGTGGCAGAAAAAAAGCGGGGAATTATAGACTGGTAAGCCTGACATCGGTAGTGGGGAAAATGCTAGAGTCTATTATAAAAGATGTAATAGTAGAGCACTTGGAAAGCAGTGACAGGATCGGACAAAGTTAACATGGATTTACAAAAGGTAAATCATGCTCGACTAATCTACTGGAATTTTTTGAGGATGTAACTGGTAAAATAGATAAGGGAGAACCAGTGGATGTGGTGTATTTGGACTTTCAGAAGGCTTTCGATAAGGTCCCGCATAAGAGATTAGCGTGCAAAATTAAGGCACATGGGATTGGGGGCAAGGTATTGACTTGGATAGAGAACTGGTTGGCGGACAGAAAGCAAAGAGTTGGAATAAACGGGTCGTTTTCCAAGTGGCAGGCAGTGACGAGTGGGGTACCGCAAGGATCGGTCCTAGGACCCCAGCTGTTCACAATATATATTAATGATCTGGACGAGGGAATTGGATGTAATATCTCCAAATTTGCAGACGACACAAAGCTGGGTGGGAGGGTATGCTGCGAGGAGGATGTCATGAAACTCCAGTACGATTTGGACAGGTTGGGTGATTGGGCAGAAACATGGCAAATGCACTATAAATGGATAAATGTGAGGTTATCCACTTTGGTGGCAAAAGCAGGAAGGCAGATTATTATTTGAATGGCAATAGATTGGGAGAAGGGGAAGTGCAAAGAGACCTGGGTGTTCTTGTGCACCAGTCGCTGAAGGTAAGCATGCAGGTGCAGCAGGCGGTTAAGAAGGCAAATGGTATGTTGGCCTTTGTAGCAAGAGGGTTCGAGTACAGGAACAAGGATGTCTTGCTACAGTTGTACCGGGCCTTGATGAGACCGCACCTTGAGTATTGTGTGCAGTTTTGGTCGCCTTATCTGAGGAAGGACGTTCTTGTCATGGAAGGAGTGCAGCGAAGATTCACCAGGCTGATACCTGGGATGGCAGGAATGACGTATGAGGAGAGATTGTGTCGATTGGGCTTATACTCACTGTAGTTTAGAAGATTGAGAGGGGATCTCATCGAAACCTATAAAATTCTGTCAGGCCTAGACAGACTAGATGCTGGAAGGATGTTCCCGATGGTCAGGGAGTCCAGAACCAGGGGTCATAGTCTAAGGATAAGGGATAGGACATTTAGGACTGAAATGAGGAGGAATTTCTTCACCCAGAGAGTGGTGAACCTGTGGAATTCTCTGCCACAGAGGGCGGTGGAGGCCAGTTCATTAAATATATTGAAGAAAGAGTTGGATATATTTCTTAAGGCTAAAGGGATCAAGGGATATGGGGAGAAGGCAGGGACAGGGTACTGAATTTGAATGATCAGCCATGATCTCATTGAATGGCGGAGCAGGCTCGAAGGGCCGAATGGCCTATCTTCTATGTTTCTATCACCCGCACCATGACAGGAGTTGTTGACTGCTGGATAGACCACCGCCTAATCCGCTCTGTCATCTCCATCAATGTAGCCCCAAAACAGCGGCGGCAACAGAAACAATGCAGGAAAATTAACGCTGGAGCACTCAAAGACCCCACTAAGAAAGCCCTATTCAGCCTGCGCCTCACAAACAACCTGACGACTCCCAGTGATGCAGAGACACAGAGTGCCCACAGCGCCTGGTCTGCACTCAAGGCCTCCATAATCAGCACCTGTGAAGAGACGCTCGGTCACTCGACCAGGAAACACCAAGACTGGTTCGACGAGAATGACCAGGAGATCCAGGAGCTAATAAGCCGCAAGCGCAAGGCATTCCTGATCTGGAAACGGCAACAGAACTCGAGAGCAAGAAAGCAGCTCTACAGAAGCCTGAAGGCCGAGGTCCAACAAAAAAGTCGCGACCTAAAGAACAGATGGTGGGTGGAGAAAGCGCAGGAGATCTAGCAGCTAGCCGACAACCATGACGTGTGTGGATTCTTTAGCACAGTCAAGACCATCTACGGCCCAAGCACCCAAGGCCCTACCCCACTGCGGGCCAAGAACGGAGAAGTACTCATCAAGGACAGAGAGGCAGTCAGTGCCTGCTGGAAGGAGCACTTCGAAGATCTCCTTAACCACGACTCTGTCTTCGACACGAGTGTCCTCAACTCCATCCCACAGCATGCTACCCGCCACCATCTCAGCACAACCCCAGCCCGGCATGAGGTTGTAAAGGCCATCCAACAACTGAACAACAACAAGACCTCAGGAGCAGATGGAATCCCCGCCGAGGCACTAAAGCATGGCGGAGAAGCACTACTGGCGCGAATTCATGAACTCATTTCTCTTATCTGGAAGGAGGAGAGCATGCCAGGGGATCTCAGAGACGCCGTAATTGTGACCATCTTCAAGAAAGGTGACAAGTCCGATTGTGGTAATTACAGGAGTTTCCCTGTCGTCTGCCACAGGGAAAGTCATCGCAAGAATCCTCCTCAATCGTCTTCTCCCAGTGGCCGAAGAGCTCCTCCCAGAGTCGCAATGCGGATTCCGCCCACTAAGGGGCACAATGGACATGATCTTCACCGCATGTCAATTACAAGAGAAATGCAGGGAACAGCACCAACCGCTGTACATGGCCTTCTTTGATCTCACAAAGGCCTTCGACACTCAACCGTGAGGGATCATGGCGTGTCCTCCTCAAATTCGTCTGCGCTCAAAGTTTGTCACTATCCTCTGCCTGCTTCACGACGACATGCAAGCCGTGATCCTGACCAACGGTTCCACCACAGACCCAATTCATGTATGGACCGGGGTCAAGCAAGGCTGTGTCATCGCACCAACGCTCTTTTCGATCTTCCTTGCTGCAATGCTCCATTTCACCCTCAGTAAGCTCCCCACTGGAGTGGAGCTAATTTACAGAACAAACGGGAAACTGTTCAACCTCCGTCACCCTCCAGTCCAGATCCAAGGTCGTCCCATCCTCTGTTGTCAAATTACAGTATGCAGACGACGCTTGCGTCTGCGCTCACTCGGAGGTCGAACTCCAAACCATCGTCAACACCTTCACCGAAGCGTACGAGAGCATGGGCCTTACACTAAACATCCATAAGACAAAGGTCCTCTACCAACCTGCCCCTGCCACACAGTACTGCCCCCCGATTATCAAAATCCATGACAATGCCTTGGACAACGTGGACCACTTTCCATACCTCAGGAGCCTACTGTCAACAAGGGCAGACGTCGACGACGAAGTCCAACACCGCCTTCAGTGTGCCAGTGCAGCCTTCGGTCGCCTGAGGAAGAGAGTGTTTGAATGCCAGGACCTCAAACCCGGCACTAAGCTCATGGTCTACAGAGCAGCAGTGATACCCGCCCTGTTGTATGCCTGAGAGACATGGACCATGTACAGCAGGCACCTCAAAGCACTGGAGAGGTACCACCAACGCTGCCTCCGCAAGATCCAGCAAATCCATTGGCAGGATAGGCGCACCAACATCAGTGTTCTTGCTCAGGCCAACATCCCCAGCATCGAAGCTTTGACCATGCTCCATCAGCTCCGATGGACGGGTCACATTGTCCGCATGCTCGATACGAGACTCCCAAAACGAGCGCTCTACTCGGAGATCCGGCACAGCAAGAGAGCCCCAGGTGGGCTGAGGAAACGCTTCAAGGACACCCTCAAAGCCTCCTTGAAAAAGTGTAACATCCCCACCGACACCTGGGAATCCCTGGCCCAAGACCGCACAAAGTGGAGGAGAAGCATCCGGGAAGGCGCGAACACCTCGAGTCTCTTCGCCGGGAGCAAGCGAAAGCCAAGCGCAGGCAGCGCACGTCAACCCAAGCACCCCACCCACCCGCCGTCTGTCCCACCTGTGACAGAGACTGTAGGTCCTGCATTGGACTCATCAGTCACCTGCAAACTCATTTTTAATGTGGAAGCAAGTCATCCTCGGTTCCGAGGGACTGCCTAAGAAGACACTCCACCCCCACCTCCCCTTTACACTCCCCTCCCCACACCAAACACCCACCTGTAGAGGATCACATCGAACAAGGTCCTGCCCTGCAGGTTAAGCAGGTGACAGTAAAGCGCCTCCCGGGGCCCGCTCAGCAGCGCCTCCACGTCGTTAGTAACCAGGCCCTGCAAAAAAGCGCCCGCCTCCCGGCCCCGCAGCCGCAGCAGTCGCCGGTGAGCTAGGCCGTAGCAGCGGAGGCGGCCGCTCGCCGGCCCGGCCTGGCTGCAGGCGCGGAGCTGCCATTGCTCGGCCGCCGGGACCAGCCTTCTGGCCGCCTGTATCCGCAGTAAAACCCCCAGCGCCCGGCACCCGCGGGGCAGCAACATTGCACCAACTCCGACTCTCCGCCGCTCACTCCGACCCTGCTTAGAGCGCCCAGCCCGCCGCCAGCTTCACCAGCGGCAGCCGGAGCTCCCGGGACAGCGCCACCTGCAGCGCAGCCGAGCGGGTGTCAGAGAGCAGAGGGTCTGTGTCAGAGGGTCTATGTCAGAGAGCACAGGGACTGTGTCAGAGGATCTGTGTCAGAGAGCACAGGGACTGTCATAGAGTCATAGAGTTATACAGCACGGATAGAGGCCCTTCGGCCCATCGTGTCCGCGCCGGCCATCATGCCCTGTCTAATCTAATCCCATATTCCAGCATTTGGTCCGTAGCCTTGTATGCTATGGCATTTCAAGTGCTCATCCAAATGCTTCTTGAATGTTGTGAGGGTTCCAGCCTCCACAACCCTTTCGGGCAGTGAGTTCCAGACTCCAACCACCCTCTAGGGTCTATGTCAGAGAGCACAGGGACTGTGTCAGAGGGTCTGTGTCAGAGAGCACAGGGACTGTGTCAGAGGGTCTGTGTCAGAGAGCACAGGGTCTGTGTCAGAGAGCACAGGGTCTGTGTCAGAGGGTCTGTGTCAGAGAGCACAGGGTCTGTGTCAGAGGGTCTGTGTTAGAGAGCACAGGATCTGTGTCAGAGAGCACAGGGTCTGTGTCAGAGGGTCTGTGGCAGAGAGCACAGGGTCTGTCAGAGGGTCTGTGTTAGAGAGCACAGGATCTGTGTCAGAGGGTATGTGTCAGAGAGCACAGGGTCTGTGTCAGAGAGCACAGGGTCTGTGTCAGAGGGATTGTGTCAGAGAGCACAGGGTCTGTGTCAGAGGGATTGTGTCAGAGAGCACAGGGTCTGTGTCAGAGAGCACAGGGTCTGTGTCAGAGGGATTGTGTCAGAGAGCACAGGGTCTGTGTCAGAGGGATTGTGTCAGAGAGCACAGGGTCTGCGTCAGAGGGTCTGTGTCAGAGAGCAGAGGGTCTGTGTCAGAGAGCACAGGGTCTGTGTCAGAGGGTCTGTGTTAGAGACCACAGTATCTGTGTCAGAGGGTCTGTGTCAGAGAGCACAGGGTCTGTGTCAGAGATCACAGGGTCTGTGTCAGAGGGATTGTGTCAGAGAGCACAGGGTCTGTCAGAGAGCACAGGGTCTGTGTCAGAGAGCCTGTATCATAAAGCAGTGTCTATATAATAGGCACAGGGTCTATGACAGAGAGCGCAGGGTCTGTATCAGAGAGCACAGCATCTAATCGTAGGGGTCTACAGTGTGTCATAGAGCACAGTGTGTCATAGGGTCCACAGTGTCATAGAGCACAATGTCTGTATCATAGGGGTCATATTCATGTCATAGAACCCACTCTACTGTGTGTGTCATAGAACACAGTGACTGTGAACCATAGCCTACTGTGGTTCATGGGAGTTTACTATAGAAACATAGAAGATAGGAGCAGGAGTAGGCCATTCGGCCCCTCGAGCCTGCTCCGCCATTCAATGAGATCATGGCTGATCATCCAAACTCAGTACCCTGTTCCTGCCTTCTCCCCATATCCCTTGATCCCTTTAGCCTTAAGAAATATATCTAACTCCTTCTTGAATATATTTAATGACTTGGCCTCAACTGCCTTCTGTGGTAGAGAATTCCACAGGTTCACCACTCGCTGGGTGAAGAAATTCCTCCTCATTTCTGTCCTAAATGGCTTACCCCTTATCTTTAGACTGTGACCCCTGGTTCTGGACTCCCCCGCCATCGGGAACATCCTTCCTGTGTCTAGTCCTGTTAGAATTTTATAAGTTTCAATGAGATCCCCTCTCATTCTTCTAAACTCCAGCGAATATAAGCCCAATCGACCCAATCTCTCCTCATACGTCATTCCTGCCATCCCAGGTATCAGTCTGGTGAATCTTCGCTGAACTCCTTCCATGGCAAGAACATCCTTCCTCAGATAAGGCGACCAAAACTGCACACAATACTCTAGATGCGGTCTCACCAAGGCCCTGTACAACTGCAGCAAGACATCCTTGTTCCTGTACTCAAACCCTCTCGCTACGAAGGCCAACATACCATTTGCCTTCTTAACCGCCTGCTGCACCTGCATGCTTACCTTCAGCGACTGGTGCACAAGGACACCCAGGTCTCGTTGCACTTCCCCTTCTCCCAATCTATTGCCGTTCAGATAATAATCTGCCTTCCTGCTTTTGCCACCAAAGTGGATAACCTCGCATTTATCCACATTATACTGCATCTGCCATATCACCCAACCTGTCCAAATCACACTGGAGTTTCTCGGCATCCTCCTCACAGCACACACGCCCACCCAGCTTTGTGCCGTCTGCAAACTTGGAGATATTACATCTAGTTCCCTCGTCTAGATTATTAATATATATTGTGAATAGCTGGGGTCCTAGGACCGATCCCTGCGGTACCCCATTAGTCACTGCCTGCCACTCGGAGAAAGACCCGTTTATTCCAACTCTTTGCTTCCTGTCTGCCAACCAGTTCTCTATCCAAATCAGTACCTTGCTCCCAATCCCATGTGCCTTAACTTTACACGCTAATCTCTTATGCAGGACCTTATCGAAAGCCCACTGGTTCACCCTTATCTATTCTACCAGTTACATCCTCAAAAAATTCCAGTAGATTAGTCAAGCACGATTTACCTTTTGTTTTCCAAGTGCTCTGCTATTACATCTTTTATAATGGACTCTAGCATTTTCCCCACGACCGATGTCAGGCTTACCGGTCTATAATACCCCGTTTTCTCTCTACCACCCTTTTTTGAATAGTGGGGTTAGATTAGCTACCCTCCAATCCATGAGAACTGTTCCAGAGTCTATAGAATTTTGGAAGATGACCAGCAGTGCATCTACTATTTCTAGGGCCACTTCCTTAAGTACCCTAGGATGTTGATTATCAGGCCCTGGGGATTTATCGGCCTTCAATCCCCCTAACACCTAACAAGCCCCATCAAGGGAAATCCATTTTAGACAGCGGGATAGAGCCAGCAGCGGGGTTGGGACCCGCCACCGACATCATCCGCCATGGACCCGCCGAGGTGAGAAAAATCCTGGCATTGTGTCTGTGCGTCACTGGGGGTCTACTGGATGTGTCATAGAGCCCTCAGATCTGTGGACCATAGGACTCTACCATGTATCTCATAGAGTCCAGTATCTGTGTATCATCACAGTCTACTGTATGTGTAATAAAGCCTAGAATCAAGGGGCCAGAAATTCATCTGTTGAGCGCCACTCCGTAGCACCACGAAATGACGATAAAATGCCGCTCTTTTGCCAGCTGGTGGTGGGTCTCGTGGCGGCCGCCATATTGCTCTCCCCATTTGCGGTGCCGGTAACTGGCAGCGTCCTGGAAAAAAAGGCGGCGTGGCGACGTCAATCGGCGTGCAATGCCGACTTAATGCCACTAACGCGAACTTCGACCCTAGCGCTGAATTCAGCGCTGGGTCCTAAGCACGTCAGGTTAACCTGGCGTGCAATCAAGCTAACAGTGGCGATGTCTGCAGCTCTTAAAGGGACACACACATCATTCAGGTAAGTTTGAATTTAAGGGCTTGGACTGTTTTTTTTATTTTATTGAAGTGGTGGCTTGCTGCAATATCACAGAATCACAGAAACCCCACAGTGCAGATAGAGGCCATTTCGGCCCATCGAGCCTGCACTGACACATTATCCCACCCGATCCCCGTAACCCCTACACCAACACATATCCCACCCTATCCCCGTAACCCCGTGTATTTAATCCCCCTAACACTAAGGGTCAATTTATCATAGCCAATCAACCTAACCCGCACATCTTTGGACTGTGGGAGGAGATGTGAAAAGTTTTTAAAGTCTCTAGGGAATGCTGCTGGATGCTTGCAAGGGCTCGGATGGTAAATGAAGGCCTTTGAGAAGACAGAACATGCTGTGAATACTCAGCAGGTCATGCAACATCCGTGGAGAGAAAAACAGAGTTCACGTCTCAGATCGACATACTTCCTGACCAACTGAGTATTTCCAGCATTTTATGCTGTCATTTCACATTTACAGCATCCGCTTGCAGAGGGAAGAGGAAGACACAGAAGAGGAGGAAGCCAAAGAGGAGGAATCAGATGGAAGGATGCATTCTAGTAATCCTAGGCAGCCCCTTTGTGGTCGGGATATCCGAGATGGAATCACGTGCCTGCAGTCCCACTGACTGGGCATACTGCCTCTTCTTGTTGACCCATTGGTCGGGCAGGCTGCATTTCTTGGGTGTGTGAAATGAGGAAGGCACAAGGGTGGAGTTGTGCAGACAGGAGGGCGGGAAAGCGAGAGGTGCATGCCAGAAGGAGGATAACGTACAAGGATACCTGCATCTTGTATCCTTACAGCCCCGCTGCTGGTCAAGGGCTCAGCTATGCCCCTGCCAAGAATGGCTTGCACCGTTTCCTCCAAGGGGGTGAGGTGACGCTAGGAATGGGAGATGTGCCTCGTTATTGGTGCATATTGTCGGTGGGTGAGTGATTGGGGGTTGTGCATTGAGCAGTGTGTGAGGCTAGTGGTGCAGTTGGTAGGAGACGGCTTTTGAAGATGCATTCACTGACCTTGATCAGTGGTCTGAGGTCATGAAGCTTCTTTGGGCACTGGAGCCAGCTGGTGGGGCGGCACTGCTGGCAGTGATAGCCTCGGTGATGTACTCCCACATCGTTCTTTCTGGAGAGCCTCCTGGCCCCTGTGGGTAAAGGGCTGCTCTTGCAGTGTTAACCCCCTGCACAAAGCTGGAGTGCTGCATGTGAGACCCTCGGTGCCCCTTCCCTGGCTTGGTGAGCCATTTTTGTTAGTGCTGAGGCAGTTTTCCTATTTGTTGAGGTTATGAAGGTAATTCAGCTTTCACAGCTGAATATTCACATTTGGAACTTCTTTTAAGTATTGAATATTTCTTAAAAGGCAGAAAGGGCTGAAAAATGTATTGATTCACTGCATTTTATTTTGTATTGCTTCAGTGTGCATGGCCCCTTTAATTCTCAGACCGCTTCATTGCCCACAATTCCCTGCGAGCTCCACAACTTTGCTCACAGAGGCTGTGGGAAGCTGCAAAGCCGGACCTGGACAGAAACTTAGTCCTGGATTCCTCCAGCAACGCCACCAGGATGGCGTTGCGCGGAAGATGAGCGCTGCACCATCTATCTCCATGCCCCCGCACCCCCCCCCCGACCAATTTCACTCGGTTAGCGGCCATCTCCAGCGGCCGTTAACTGCAGTTAACGGTGACACAGTTGCTGGCGCACACGAAAATTTCCCCCTCTGGGTCTACTATGTGTACTGTAGAGCTCCAGGGTTGGCAGGTCAGAGGGATCTACAGTGTTAATCATAGATCCACAGGGTCTGTGGGTCATGGGGACCACTGTGTATGATATAGATTCCCAGTGGTTTATGTCATGGAGCCCCAGTGTCTGTGTGCCATAGGGTTCTACTGTGTGCGTTAGAGTCCAACGTCTGTGTGTTATGGAGCTCTACTGAGTATCTATCTGTGTCTTAGAGCCTTACTGAATGCATCATGGAGCCCCACTGAGTATGTGTCATTGAGATCTACTTGGTGTATGTCTACTATCTATGTTATAGAGCAGTGTTTTTTTTTTATATAAAGAGTACATAGGGAGAAACTGTTTTTATTGGCAGGAGGGTCAGTAACCAGTGGGCACAGATTCAAGGTAATTGGCAAAAGAACCAGAGGGGAGAGGAGGGGAAAATTTTTTTTTTACACACAGAGTTGCTTTGATCGGGAATGCATTGCCTGAAAGGGCGATGGAAGCAGATTCAACTGTAGCTTTCAAAAGGGAATTGGATGAATACTTGAAAAGAAAAATTTGCAGGGCTATGGGTCTAATTGGAGAGCTCCTTCAAAGAGCCGGCACAGGCATGATGGGCCGAATGGCCTCCTGCTGTGCTGAAAGATTCTATAATGGTTAATCTGTATTCAGCAAGTATCCCACCCCTCTGTTTACGAAGACAGTGTTTATCACCGATTACCAGAAGCTCCCTTTTACGGAGCTTGTCTGGCGTTATACTTTGAGCTGCCATTAGAGGGCAGATATGTCCTTTTAGATAGCAATTTTCATCCTAGTGACGTTCACATCGCTAGATCATTAAAAAAAACTTGTACGGATATTGTTGTATTGATTTTTTTTTGTTCCTTTTTATGGGATGTGGGCGTCGCTGACAAGGCCAGCATTTATATGCCCATCCCTAATTGCCCTTGAGAAGGTGGTGGTGAGCCGCCTTCTTGAACCGCTGCAGTCCGTGTGGTGAAGGTACTCCCACAGTGCTGTTAGGGAGGGAGTTCCAGGATTTTGACCCAACGACGATGAAGGAACGGCAATATACTTCCAAGTCAGGATGGTGTGTGACTTGGAGGGGAACTTGGAGGTGGTGGTGTTCACCTACTTACAATATAGTGCCTTTCACAACCTCAGGACGTCCCAAAGCGCTTTACATCCAATAAAGTACTTTTGAAGTGTAGTCACTGGTGTAATGTAGGAAATGCGCTTTTTGTGCACAGCAAGCTCCCACAAACAGCAATGTGATAATGACCAGATAATCTGTTTTAGTGATGTTGGTTGATGGATAAATGTTGACCGGGACACCGGGGAGAACTCCCCTGCTCTTCTTCAAAATAGTGCCACGGGATCTTTTACATCCACCTGAGAGGGCAGATGGGGCCTCGGTTAAACATCCCATCCGAAAGACGGCACCTCCGATAGCCTGGAGTGACAGCCTGGATTATGTGCTCAAGTCTCTGGAGTGGGACTTGAGCCCACAACCTTCTGACTCAGAGGCGAGAGCGCTACGCACTGAGCCACAGCTGACACCTGCCTCCTGCCTCCCATCCCCATCAGCCCTTCTTTGGCCCTATAGTGTCGTTGATTCCTGAGGCAGGTCCCAAGTGGAGAAGCAGAGCCACATCACTGGAAGTGGAAGGCGGATTTCCGCTCACTGGGGTCCCACCAAGAGAGCTGGTGGCCTGAAATAAATCCATTCCACCTACCCCCACATAGAACTGTCCCCAGCCATCTCATTTCAAAATAAAACCTCCGAAGTTGAAGGTCAAGCTGAGGGTGACATATTTGGGACAGAACTTTATTTTGTTGAAGAGGTTGAGTTTATTTTGAGGTAACAGACTCTATAAGGGGATGGGTTTTCCAGGGAGCTTATCTGCTAAGGGTGCAGATATATTTCATGACACAGGCAGTGCTATCTACCAGTTTCAATAAAATTGCTCAGAATACTGGCAACCCGACAGAAAGACAGACTTGCATTTATATAGCGCCTTTCACGACCACCGTACGTCTCAAAGCGCTTTACAGCCAATGAAGTACTTTTGATGTGGAGTCACTGTTGTAATGTGGGAAACGCGGCAGCCAATTTACGCACAGCAAGGTCCCACAAACAGCAATGTGATAATGACCAGATAATCTGCTTTTGTTACATTGGTTGAGGGATAAATATTGACCAGGACACCGAGGATAACTCCCCTACTCTTCATCAAAATAGTGCCATGGGATCTTTTACGTCCACCTGAGAGAGCAGGCGGGACCTCAGTTCAACATCTCATCTGAAAGACGGCACCTCCGACAGTGCAGCACTCCCTCAGTACTGCATTGGAGTGTCAGCCTACCTTTTATGTGCTCAAGTTCCTGGAGTGGAACTAGAACTCACAACCTTCTAACTCCGAGGCAAGTGTGCTACCAACCGAGCCACAGCTGACAGACCATCCTCCCACCATCGGGCAGCTCCCCTTCCCACCAGAACATGAACGCAAGTCACCAGTGCCTCTATAAACCTACGTTACAACAGTGACTACACTTCAAAGGTCAACAAGGGCAGACGTTGATGACGAAGTCCAACACCGCCTTCAGTGTGCCAGTGCAGCCTTCGGTTGCCTGAGGAAGAGAGTGAAGACCAGGACCTCAAACCCGTCACTAAGCTCATGGTCTACAGAGCAGCAGTGATGCCCGCCCTGCTGTATGCCTGAGAGACATGGACCATGTACAGCAGTCACCTCAAAGCACTGGAGAGGTACCAAAAACGCTGCCTCCACAAGATCCTGCAAATTCATTGGCACAATAGGCGCACCAACGTCAGTGTTCTCGCTCAGGCCAACATCCCCAGCATCGAAGCTTTGACCACGCTCGATCAGCTCCGATGGACGGGTCACATCGTCCGCATGCCCGATACGAGACTCCCAAAACAAGCACTCTACTCGGAGCTCTGGCACGACAAGAGAGCCCCAGCTGGGCGGAGGAAACGCTTCAAGGACACCCTCGAAGCCTCCTTGAAAAAGTGCAACATCCCCACTGACACCTGGGAATCCCTGGCCCAAGACCGCACAAAGTGGAGGAGAAGCATCTGAGAAGGCGCCGAACACCTCGAGTCTCTTCGCCGGGAGCAAGCGGAAGCCAAGCGCAAGCAGCGCACGTCAACCCAAGCACCCCACCCACCCGCCCCTTCAACCACTGTCTGCCCCACCTGTGACAGAGACTGTAGGTATCACATTGGACTCATCAGTCACCTGAGAACTCATTTTTAATGTGGAAGCAAGTCATCTTCGGTTCCGAGGGACTGCCTAAGAAGAAGACTTCAAAAGTACTTCATTGGCTGTAAAGCGCTTTGGGACATCCCAAGTTCATGAAAGGCGCTATATAAATGCAAGTTTGCTCTATGTAAGTCTTCCTTTAACCTAACTGTGACTGCAGAGACAAACCACAGAGAGAGGTAAAAATAGAGTAAAAAAGAGGTAGAGAAAAGAAGTAATAATGCATGGAGTGAAGCAGAAATGGAGTGAAGTGTTTGAGGTGAAGGAGGATAGAAAAAGTGAGAGAAGTGAAGGAGGAAAGCGAAGGAAATGAAGGAAGAGAGAGAGAGGGACAGAAGTGTATGAGATGATGTGTATGGCAGACAAACCTGATCCACAGCTGAGATCACACACTTCTACGCAGCAGGGGTGAGCGGAGAACAAATCAGGAGAGGCAACTTTGGTTAATTTTCACCTCCCCTAACCCTGGGCACCAAGGCTAACTGGAACTCCATTACCATCGTCAAGGCTGAGATGGAGGAACTCAGCACGGGCAAGGATCAAACCTCTTTTATCTTCCTGGTCTGTATGACTCAGCTCTAGACTAGACAACACATCTACCAACTGAGCCATTGGGGAACTACACCATTCAATGTTGTAATAAAGTGGATCAGTGAAGCTAAAAGCAGATACGTATTATCTACATCCTCCTTCACTTTTTAAATTTGTTCTCAAGATGTTGGTGACACTAGCATGGCCTTATTCTTTGCCCATTCCTAGTTGCCTTGCAAAGGCGGGGAACTTTGTTAGCAATTGTTTTACAACTGAGTGGTTTCAGAGGGCATTTAACTGTCAACGTCATAGAGTGGGATTGGAGTCATTTTAAGATAGTAAGTTCCCTTCTCTTAGTGAACGAACAACAGCTTGCATTTATATAGCACCTTTAATGTAGTAAAATGTCACAATGCGCTTCACAGGAGCATAATCAGACAAAAATTGACACTGAGCCAAAGAAGGAGACATTAGGTGAGGTGACCTAAAGCTTGGTCAAAGAGGTGGGTTTTAAGGAGTGTCTTAAAGCTGAAGTGAAAGGTAGAAAGGCAAAAAAAATTTGGCGAGGTAATTCCAGAGACCTAGACTACTGAAGGCACGGCCACCAATAGTGGGGCGAAGGAAGTGGGGGATGCATAAGAGGCAAGGGTTGGAGGAATGCAAAGATCTCGGAGGGTTGTAGGGCTGGAGAAAGTTAGGGAGGGGGCGAGGCCATGGAGGGATTTGAAAACATGCTGGGTTTTTGCAACAATCTTGCAGCTTTCAACTGTTTCCCCCCCGGGTCACAAATTTCCAGAATTATTGAGTTAAATTTCACAACTTTATGGGATTTGAACTCACAGCCTTTGGGTTCCTAGTCCTGTACCATAATCACTAGAGTACAGAACCAAGGTGCAGATTAATTAAGTCCACATTGCACCACAGTTGCTGATCAAATTCAGTTTGTTTATGTACTGCCATTCTACTGCATTGAATATTTAATATTTTCTACACCTATAGGAATCCTCTCAAGGGTTTGCAAGAGGATGTACAGTACTTAGTGAATCCAATGGCAACTTAACATGATACTCTCCTAAGAGCTTTAAACAGAGGCAAATCATGGTTGACTGCCATCTGAGCAAGGCTTTGCATAATCAATGCTCTCCCACTCATGCAATTCCCTAAGTACTCTGTAGATGACTTCCACAATGTTAATTTTCTTATTTTAAAAACATAATTACATTAAAAAACATCCACACACACCATTTTGAGTAAAAGCTTTGATCACTTTTTTGTTAAAATACAACGGAGCAAGATTTCCTCTGTGTGCTGCGTCTAACGAGATTGCAAACCCATTCGTCATAAATTGGCTTCTGGTTCCATTGCATGATGTTCGCTGAGGAAATTTTCGCCCTTTACTGGAAAATCTATCCTATTGGATGGGAGAAGGGAGATTTCCAGCGTCTGCTGTATTTGGTTATAAACGGCTCTGCTGGGGGACCTTTCTTTCAGCATCATTTTTTTTCTGATTAATCTCCTTTTCAGTTTGTTGTTTCTACAGTTGCATGTAATTAATTTCACTTTTCCAACTCAGGAGACAGGCACCTACCTCGGAGTTGCACCCACCTATTATTTAATGTGCTTAGTATTATTGGGTTGCAGTTATTTAACAGCACACTTGCTTGGCACTGTTTCGTAATCTACATGTATATCTGAACATGGCATCAATCACAGCACACGTATAATTACCAGCATTTTGTTTGTCTGCTGGAGCATATAACTAGGATGAATTACTGGGTCATTAAAGGGCGTATTGTTTACTATAACAGAACAAGATGGGGCTCATAAATGTTGCTGACTTCGGCATTTGCCATCTACGGATAAGGTCGCTGCTGCGATTTCAGGTTAACAAAATTGAGGCTCACGGAATAGGTGGGTCAGTGGCAGCTTGGATAAGGAATTGGCTTAAGGACAGAAAACAGCGAGTTGTGGTAAATGGCTGTTTTTCAGACTGGAGGATGGTAGACAGTGGTGTTCCCCAAGGGTCAGTGCTGGGGCCACTGCTTTTTTTTGATATAAATGACCTGGATATTGGAATACAGAGTAGAATTTCTAAATTTGCTGATGACACCAAACTTGGGGGGTGTGGCAAACAATACCAATCGACTGGACATAGAAAGGCTAGCAGAATGGGCAGACAAGTGGCAGATGGAATTTAATACAGAGGGTGTGAGGTGATGCATTTTGGCAGAAGGAACAGGGAGAGGCAATATACACTTAATGGCACAGTTTTAAAGAGTGTGCAGGGACAGAGGGACCTGGGATAATGTGCATAAGTCCCTGAAGGTGGCGGGACATATTGAGAGAGTGGTTAGCAAAGCATATGGGATCTTGGGCTTCATAAATAGAGGTATTGAGTACAAAAGTAGAGAAGTTATGCCAAACCTTTATAAAGTGCTGGTTAGGCCACAACTGGAGTATTGTGTCCAGTTCTGGTCACCACACTTTAGAAAGGATGTGAAGGCCCATGAGAGGGTGCAGAGATTTACCAGAATGGTTCAGAGGATGGGGGATCTTAGCTACAAGGACAGTTGGAGATGCTGGATTTGTTTTTATTAGAGCAAAGGAGGTTGAGGGGTAATTTAATGGAGGTGTACAAGATTATGACGGGTTTGGATAGGCTAGACGGGAAAAGGCTGTTCCCACTAGTTGATGGTACGAGGACTAGGGGACACAGATTTAAGGTTTTGAGCAAGAGATATAGGGGGGATGTGAGGAAAAACTTTTTTACGCAGCGAGTGGTGAGGACCTGGAACTCGCTGCCGACGGAAGTGGAGACACTCAATGTTTTCAAGGGGAGACTGGATAGGCACTTGAGGGAAATAAACTTGCAGGGCTACAGGGATAGAGCGGGGGAATGGGACTGACTGAATTGCTCTAGAGAGCCGGCATGGACTCGATGGGCCAAATGGCCTCTATGCCTCACTGCAGCAACCACCGCTGCAGAAGGTGGGGTCCATATTGGCACCAAAGTGGAGCTAAGATCTGTTGTGGAATTCTTTTTGCCATTATGGAATTCTTTCTGCCATTATCAAGCTTATTAAGTCCAAATTAAAGTCTGTTTGTTGCATTTCCGGTTCCACAGCGCAGTCCATGCCTGCATGCAGCAAGACCTGGCTGGATAACATTCAGGCTTGGGCTGATAAGTGGCAAGTAACATTCATGCCACAGAAGTGCCAGGCAATGACTACCTCCAATGAGCGAGAGTCTAACCACCGCCCCTTGACATTCAACGGCATTACCATCGCCGAATACCTCACCATCAACATCCTGAGGGTCACCATTGACCAGAAACTGCAGCAACTCGCCAAGGCTTCTTTGACAGCACCTCCCAAATCCGTGACCTCTACCACCTAGAAGGACAAGGGCAACAGGCGCATGGGAACACCATCACCTGCAAGTTCCCCTCCAAGTTACGCACCATCCTTACGTGGAAATATATATCCGTTCCTTCATCGTCGCTGAGTCAAAATCCTGGAACTCCCTCCCTAATAGCACTCTGGGAGTATCTTCACCACACGGACTACAGCGATTCAAGAAGGCGGCTCACCACCACCTTCTCAAGGGCAACTAGGGATGGGCAATAAATGCTGGCCTTGCCAGCGACACCCACATCCCAGGAACGAATAAAAAAAGGTGGAAATATCTAAAAGAGAGGCAAAGACCTGGCACAGAATTAGGATATAAAATATGCTGTCTAAATGGGTAATGGCACCACTGAAGGAAGCAAATATCTGGAAACGAAGGCTAGCAGCAAAGGCCAAAGGAAGACTATGGGGGTGATTTTCACCAAATGCTTTGGCGCTAAAGAGGTGGCCAAGATGGGATCTTAAGCTGAAACATCGGTTTAGCCTGAATTTTGCGCAAGACGCCATCTTGGTAAAGGAGTTGAAGCCAGTGCTAAGAATGGGCGCCCGGAGGCTTGTTAAACAGCTAGTTGACACTTAAAATGCCTGCTAGCGCTCAGTAAAGAGGTTGTACGG
The DNA here is from genome assembly GCF_052327205.1 of Somniosus microcephalus. NCBI lineage: Eukaryota > Metazoa > Chordata > Chondrichthyes > Squaliformes > Somniosidae > Somniosus > Somniosus microcephalus. Next base: position 24,399,002 of record NC_140991.1, on the reverse strand, counting down.
TGTTTTGGTGGCTAGCGCTTCAACTAACGCCCTCTCCTAACAGCGACCAGCTGTTTGGGAGTAAACACAACATTGATGTCGATTTCAAGTGATTCTTGAAGGGATACTCACCACTTTAAGGGATACTCACCACTTAAAGGGATACTCACCATTTCATGTTCATTGCTGCTGGAGCTGTGAAGAGTACCTCTGAAACACATCGGGAGACTCTCTGGAACTCTTTGTCAAGACTTCACCAACACTCGATCAGCATTTTTTCCGGAAATCTTCTGAGGACTTCACCTAAAAAGAGTAAGTGCTGTGCTACTCCACCTTATTGGACCCTTCTAGGAGTCACCAGGAGTATGGGAGTGCTTGGTCATGGGCATCTTGCTAGGGGTCCCACTTAGTCTGGACGAGGAATGGGAGGAGGACATGAGGCCAGGCAGAGCAACACCAGCTGCTGCAGGAGAGAGGGACAGTGAGGTGGCGTCCTTCCCCCCTGTGGGTACAGGATATCCCTCCACACCAGGACCTCAAGTGTCGTATCTGATAATCTGTGCGCCCTCTCCCTCAGTCCAAGCCATCCTGCAGCGTGCCGCTATGTACCAGCCAGAGCACTCCACACCTTCAGTGGAAGTGGGTGCAAGGAGCCCACATATACCGCTCCATGAAAATTGTGTCAAATCAGCAGTTGAGTGCTAAACCGCCGGGCAAGTTCAAATTATGGTAATCAGCAATTAGGACCACAATTGTGTGCTAAATCCAGACTTTCAAACCGGCTAGTCTTAGTAGCATTGCACCCATTTAGCACCTGTTTTCACCCTTTGGCCAAGATAACCCCCTACATCTATTGCATTCACTTTATCTATCCAATCTAGCAGTTCTTCAACAACCCCTATTAAATTTGTCAAACATGACTTGCCTTTAACAAAATCCATGCTGGCTATTCATTTCTAAATACTCACTAATTTTACCTCAAATTATAGATCCTACAAGTTTCCCCACAACTGATGTTAGACTAACTGGTCTCTAGTTGGCCACTTTACCCTTCTCTCCCTTTTTAAACAGAGGTATTACATAGCCCAAATATCTTCAGTCGGTTCATCAATGACCAGCCCTCCGTCATAAGGTTAGAGGTGGGGTTGCACAGTTTTCAGCTCTATTTTGCAATTCCTCAGATAATGAAACAGTCCATACCCACATGCAGCAAGACCTGAACAACATCCAGGCTTGGGCTGGTAAGTGGCAAGTAATATTCATGCCACACAAATGCCAGGCAATGACCATCTCCAACAAGTGAGAATCTAACCACCTCCCCATGACATTCAATGGTATTATCATCCCCGAATCCCCCACCATAAAGATCCTGAGGGAAACTATTGACCAGAAACTCAATTGGACCAGCCACATACTGTGGCTACAAGAGCAAGTCAGAGGCTGGGTATTCTGCAGCAGGTTCTGCGGTTCATCTTCTAACTCCCCAAAGCCTTTCCACCACCTACAAGGCATAAGTCAGGAGTTTGGTGGAATACTCTCATAAATGGGTACGTATAGTAATCTGGGATGTTATGATTAAGGTTATCCACCAGGTGGTGCTGTAGCCAATGCTGCTGCTAAGGTCAGAGGTTTGCTTCCTGTTAAGGTCAGAGGTTTGCTTGCTGTCAAGGTCAGCAAAGGTGCAATGCCTGGAAGCAGGCCTGCCTGGTTGTCTCGCAGTCGTTCAATAAAGTACTCGTCTTAATCCTCATACCTTGCCTCTTCGAGTTCCTTGTCTCACTACATGGATTTATCACATTTGGCGACGAGGTAAAACAGGACCCTGAATAAGAGAAGTCTGCCAGGATGTTTAAACAACAAAATCACGAGCTGCAGTTAGCTACCAGTTGGAAGCGAGCATGGCTGCCATGGTAGGAACGGTCTCCGCTTTTGATATTCAAGCACAAACTTGGGAGGAATACTGTGAAGTGTTGGGTTATTTTTTCGAAGCAAATGAAATAAATGATGCCGGAAAAAGGAAAGCCATTCTGCTTAGTTCAGTGGAAAGCCAAACCTACAGTTTGATGAAGAACCTGCTCAGTCCTGAAAAGCCTGGAGACAAATCATTTGTTGAATTAGTGGCTGTGCTAAAAGAACATTTCAACCCTAAGCCTAGTGAGGTTGTACAGCGGTTCAAGTTTAATTCAAGGAACAGGAAAGAGGAAGAGAGTGCAATGGACTATGTAGCGGTGTTGCGTAAATTGGCACAAGATTGCAATTATGGGAACAACCTGAAGGAAATGCTGAGAGATAGGCTAGTTTGCGGAATAATGGACGACCGAATGCAGCGCAGATTATTATCCGAGACTGGGCTTACTTATGAAAAAGCATTGGAACTTGCTCAAGCCATAGAGACAGTGAACCGAGATGTAAAAGAAATACAGGGTTCAGACAGGGCTAATGCTACGCAAGTTGCAGGTCAGGTTGTTGTGCACAAGTTGAACATGCGTCAGAAACCACAACGTGAGCATGTGAAGGCATGTTATAGATGCAAGGGCGATCACCTGGCGAGTGAATGCCGGTTTCTGGAGGAAAAGTGCTACAAGTGTGGGAAACAAGGACACATAAAACTCTTCTCATGTATTTTAATGGATGAGCTAAGATGGGTTGAATGTCATAGAGGGAAAAATTCGGTTGCTTTGCAGCTCCCGTTAGTGCCCTAAGAGGGTGCTAACGGGGCGCAAAGCAGCTAGTGCCCGGGCGTGGCGATGTTAGCGTGCTCATGAAATTGACCAGTCGTTTTGCGGCAGCGCTAAACACTACCGCCACGATCTCCTGCACCCGCAGATCGCGACGTCAGTCAAGCGTGCAACGCCCCGGTAGCACCCCAGACTGGATATTGAGTCACGCCCCCTGCCTTAGGAACGACAGGTAGAGGGGAACGTTTTCAAGTCGGGAAGGGGCTGGGGGCTATTTAAAGGCGGACGCTTCCTGCCTTTTCTTGTCGGCAAAATTTTTGGTTTAAACGCTGTCCTAAGGAGTTTTGGTCCTCAGCACCACTTTTGAGGTTCCTTAGTGCCGAGCTCTTTCCGTGTGCCTATCCATTAGTGTTTCCAACACAATTGCTTTTGAGTTCTCTCCAGGCTGAGATTCCAGGCTACAATGAGCAGGGAGTGGCTGGCCAGCAAGATGGACCCTCCCCTTTAAGAACTGGATGGCGCCAGTCTGTCTGGCTTCCATGGTAATGGACATCGCCTGAGCTTTGGTAGCGCCTCGCTCCCTGACGTTTGCGCCTAGAGAGGTGTGTAGCGCCTGATTTAACGCTCAAATCACCTCCAGGGGCGAATTTTGCAGTCGGAGACGATAATTAGCGCCAGGTGCTAAACTTTGTGCCCGGCTGATATTAGCACCCCAAAATGGGAGATACCGAATTTTTCCCCCATAGAATCATAGCATGACACAGCACAAGAGGCTGCCATTCGGCCCATCATACCTGTGCCGGTTCTTTGAAAGAGCTGTCCAATTAGCCCCACTCCCCGGCTCTTTCCTCATAGCCCTGCTAATGTCCTTCCTCGTCTGCATTTATCTTGTAATCATCAATATTCATGCTTCTGTGGCTCAGTGGTTAACATGAGGCTTTTAACCAGAGAACAGTGGTTCAAATCCAATCACTGTTCCTACACATGTAATTATTTTAAAGTGCTAACTTGGTTTAATTGCTAGTCAGCTTGTAGTCTCCTAAAATAAATGTTTTCTTTGTTCAGTGAGGCTTGAACCCACAACTTTCTGACTCAGACACTCTCATCTGAATCAGAAGGTTATGCGTTCATGCCTCAACCTGGATTTGAACGCATAATCTAGGCTGACGTTAAACTGAGGCTCTATCTGAAAGGTCTCATGGCATTATTTCAAGCGCCGAAAACAGATTATCCAGTAGTTCATAGAATCACAGGGGGAGAAATTCATTATAGCCCCATTTGGGGCGCTAACTTTTAAAAGTTGAAAAAATTAGCGCCAGGCGGCTAATGTCTTTCAACTTTTAAAAAATTCGGTTTTGCGCTCCAGGAAGTGGAGCGCTAAATCAAGCGCTCCACTTCCTTCCTGGAGTGCAACAGGCAGCAGGCGGGTCGGTAGGTGTGCAACGCTGCACAATGGGCCGTGCAGCGCTGCCGCGTTGGAAGGCTCCTTTCCTCCCTTAAAGGGAAGGGCCATCTCTGCAAGGAAAAAACTTAACTGGTCCCTGATGGCAGTCGCGATCCAGTCCGATGCACTGCAGCAAAGTGCCGGGCTGATCGATCGCTGGCGAAGAAAACTGAAAAAAAATCAGAAACAGCATTTCAGATTTTTTGTTACTTACCTCGGCCACCACGCCTTTAAGTATCATCCCCGAAGCGCCCAGCCTCCTGATGAATGCCTCCTGCAGCTATTGGTGTTTCCGCTTGGTGATGCTGCAGGGGCGGAACCGAAGTTCAGGTCCGGGGCGATGACGTCACGATCTCCGGGCAAAGGAGATCGGGGCGCAACGCCATACTGCTACTGCAAACCTCCCGCCAAATATCGCCGAGTTGATCTTCTCACTGTGTCTGGTCGGTAAGCTCCCCGGAGACGATAATGGGAGGCCGCGATTTTATCGATCGATGCGGCTTGGGAGTGGGTCAGCTGGTTTCCAGGTTCCAGTCCCACCCCCAACTTCATCCGGCCCACGGACGTGATTTTACGTCAATTGGCCTTGTTAAGCCCGTCCTGCGGGCTTGCCGGCCAATTAAGAAGCTGGTCAGATGACATCATTTGATGACGCAGCAGCTGCCGGTTTTCTTAAAGGGACCACACACATTTTTTCTTTGACAGCTCATTTCTCAGTGTTTGACAGTATTGAGGTGCTGCAAACACTTACAATGACTGTTCACAGGTGAGTTCTTGCACCTAAGCTCTCCGGTGACTCCCTCCTTAGGCTAGAACAGATGGCAGCTGCAGGTGAGGTTACAGAAGCGATCTGTCACTGGTGAGAGAGGTTCTCCCAATGAGGTGGATAGACATACAATTCAAAACTTGTTACCTACAGGAAAGTCTAAATGCATTAAAAATGAATTTCCCAACATTTCCTTACCTCTGAAACTCACCAGTGCACCATTGGATCCTTCACACCACTTCTGCAGCTGTCATCAATGCAGAAACATTACATCAGACTCACAACACACCACACTTACCTGGCATGGTGTCTGGACGTCGGGAAGCCCGAAGTAGAAGTGTCAAAATTGCAAAAGAGCCTGTTAACTGCCTGTTAATAACCTTTAATAGGCAGTTAAGTGGCTATAATCCTCTTCCCGCCACTAGGTGTCAGGTCCATGCGCAAATCGGGGACCCGACACTTGGGAAGATTGATTGGAGGCAGGTCGACAACGCGTTTCCTACCCGGTCAATCTTTGTGATTTTGCCGGATGTCCCGCCTCCAAACCCGCCCCCTGAGCACTGGCAAAATTCCAGCCTCAGAATCTTACAGCACAGGAGACCATTTGGCCCACTTTACCTGTGCTGGCTCTCTGAAACAGAAGCCTCTGATGCATCTTATTCTGCACCTGACATTTATTCAGCTTAAGCTTGCACAGCTGTTTGGCAACTGTGTTGGTAGTAATTTAGATGGATGTCTGATTAAGAACGGGTTATAAGAATAGATATATATAACAAAGTTGCCTGAAATAGAAGTAGAAGTGTCAAAATGGAGACAAAAAATCCAGAAAGGGACTATTATTTTAATGGTAATAAAATAATGTGTATGGAAAATTAAAGAGATCTGGGGATCCTGTTTGAGAATAAATTGAAGCTATTGCAACAATGCTCGTTGGCAGTGACCAAGACAAATTAGATGCTGGGATGTATTAAAAGGTCAATATTGAGCCAAAATAGTGAGGTAGTCCTGCCACTTTATAAATCATTGGTGCGACCACACTTAGAATGAATGCTATGTACAGTTCTGGTCACCATCATGGTACAAAAGGATATTGCAGTTATTGAATGGATACAGAATAGAGGAACCAGAATAATTGGAGGGATTGGATTATGAGGAATTATTATGTAAATTGGCCATGTTCTCACTGGAAAACAGAGAAGGTTGAGGGGTAATATCATGCTGTTTTTAGGATTCTAAAAGGGACTAGATAATGTAGACCATGACAAGCTGTTTCACCTTGTCCAAAACAGTGGAAACATGGCCTGCACTTGAAGGGGGTAAATTCAAAATTTATCTGCGGAAACAATAGGGGGGGGAACTTTTAACTCCCAAGGGATATGGGGGTGGTGGGGAGGGAAAGGTAGGTGGGTGGTTAAAAATAAAAATGGCAAACCCGAATCCAACCCGTCCACTTCCGGTTTTAACAAAGGCGGGTCGGTCTGTGCGCCTAAGATTTTATCTCTGTTCCAGATTTAACGCAGGCCAGCTGGATTTCATGGGCTTGGGAAACCTGGCAGCTGAAGGGAGGCGAGAACGACTGGATGGAACAGACAAGTGCCTTTCCAACACTGCTTGTGGGCCAGGATGAGCAGGAGTGCTTCCCCCTGACCCACTAAGCTTACCTGCTTCCATTCTCATGATTGAATCGCTCACAATCGGAATCCCAATGTCTGACGCCCCTCCCCCCCCCACCATGTCCGACCTCTGGCTGCGGCCTAGTGTCTCAGGCCTACCCGCCTGACAGCCAGCAACCTCTCAATCTGGCTGGCTGTGGCTGAGAAACGGTTTCAAACAATTTAAGAGAGGTCCTGCCGTTAAATCCGGCAGGACCTCCGGGAAACCCGTACTTCCTGGTTTCCCAGCTGCTAAACCTCCCCTTTGCTATCTCTCCCAGTTATTATCCCAATATTTCAGTGAGCGAGCGGTCAATCTATGGAACAGGTTCTCTCGGGAGATGGTGGACGCAGTTAATATGGATTCATTCAAGTTAAATAGATTTTGTTCAGAACATGTTGGGATACAGTGTATGAGTAATTTGAGGCATGATGTATTAAGTGTAGCATGTTTGGGAGGAACAGGTGACTTTGGACCTATGGTTCCTAAAGCTTTTCACTACTCGAGTTTTTCTCATGTCATGTCTGGGTCTGTTGTAGACTAACTGATAAGAGATTGATTGCTATAATTAGTCAACAACTCCATTATTGTTGTATCATGTGATTACCAGGATAGAAGGCAAACTAGATGGACCTTGATCTTCTTTTATCTAGCAATTCCTATGTTCCTAAATCTTTTTAAAGGAGTCAATCACTGTTTCTAATGATTATCTATCTGTTATTCTGTGGAAACAAACACAGGCATTTGGTTTTGATAGATGGGACTGATGTGATAGAATACATGTGTAAACCATTTTCTGCTTTTCCCTGTTGGGATGAATATAAAATCTATACACTTACACTGAACAGGTCTTCAGCTTTAGATCTAGGCAATTAATATTTACATGAAACACAAATGTAATTGTTAATACATACATGGTAACAGATAAGGCAAAAATAATTATCCTCCCAACCCCCCAGAAAACACCCAATAATACAAACATGGTTTTATAGTGAGTTTATTAAAAGGTATTCAAAACATTGACAGGCAGAAAAATGAAAACTATTAAAACTGATACTATTTTTTTTCAACAGAAGCACAAATGTTTCAAAAACAAAAAAGTTAGGCGGTGTTTTTTGCTTTGACAATGACTTGACTAACAGTACTTTTCCTAACACTGGCTCTGTTCATTCATTTATTTTAGAGCCTTCAGTGCTTGTTACCTTTGATGGCCACATGAAAGTTTAACTTAAAACAGAGAAAACAAATTTCAAAATTTGCATCTGGACAAAGTAAAAGAGCACATTGTGCATGTTGTTGCTTGTTGTATTCTACCCTCCTTTCAGCAACAGTTGAAGTCAGCATTAGAAACTGAAGACAGTTTTTTTTTAATGGTATTGTATGTGGGGTTACTTTATTAAAACCCCTCTGAAGAAAATCAGAGGCTAGAAGACGCATGTTATTTTCTTCTTGATGAATTCAAGTATCTTCCAGGTTGGAGGAATGCAGACAATTAAAAAAAAACTTAGCACATGTACTATTTATTTAGCCAGTGGGTGAGAGAAAGGCACCTCTTTTATCCTGAAATATGTTACAGTTATGGCATGGGATGTGGTATTTACATTTAATGACCTTCCTTACATACAATTAAGGAAGAAATATACTTTTTCCATTAGTTAACTCCTGGCCCACATGCGTTGTAGGCTGTAGCTGTGAAGGTCAACCCTTTTTGCACAGTTGTAACCCATCACTCCCAAGTGGGCACCAAGTTTGTTATCCTGTGAATTAGCTCCCAGGAACCAATCAAGTGCCTAAAATGCAGTGCATCGTATTATAACACAGTGGCTGCATTGTGTAAACTGCAGAGTTCAAAGTACTTGATAGTTAGTTTCTGGGAGGTATTAGACATGGTGCAATCCTAGCTTTTAGAGCTTATTATGCCCTTGAGAAGTTGCCATGAGGCTCATCAATCAAAATAATTTTACCCTAAACCTATGTATAAAACAGAACAAAATACAGGTGCTATTCAAATACAGTTTGCATTAAAAAAAATGAAATTGTATAAAAGGTTTTTGAAGCAGTGCACTTTATGTTAATAGCTTCAACCTGACCTCTTTTTCCACCTACATAACAGAGATCATGTTGAGGGTATCTGCACTTCATGTTAACGCCATTACTATAATGACTGAATCCCAGTACGAAGATCGCAGTGCATCGAGTTACTCCTGTGCAAGCCAATGATTTTGAATTATTGTTTAGTGGCGCTAACTTACGTCTTTCAGTTTGCCTGAACTGTGTTCTTTATTTTAAAAAAATTCCACTTCTCTTGGCACTTACAATTAATCAAAGTGTGATCAATATTGCAATGCTGGACACAAGGGGGTTGAACTTGCTTGAGGATTCTTGCCGACCCCTGCTCTAAGTTCAGTTGGAGTCCACCAGAAGGGCCGCAAACCTGGCCAGGCCAGTACCTGGATACGCTTGCGTAGGAATTTCCTGTGCTCTTGTTTTGGGGTGGCGCATCCACCTGTCCTAAACGAGGCTGGTGATGCGAAGGGAGTGGGGCTGAGAAGGGGTGGCGGGGGCTCCCCACACTGGGAGTTCCTGTGCCATCAGCCTTTCAGAGGCCTAATGCAAAATAGGAGGCTGGTACGACGAGAAGGAAGAGGTGTGTTGGCCTCAGCATTGGCGGGAGTGGAGCTCACCTTGGGGGGGTTGAGACCTGGACCCCTGAAGAAAGGTAATATTTTTCATTATAACATTGCTATTCTTGTTCCCCTTACAAAAAGAGGCTGAGAGGCACATTGATTTTTCTTTCCAGCGAGGGGGGGAAAGGGGAGTGACCTAGCAAACCTTCAACTCTCCAGACAGAAGCAGGCACTGGACTTTCTGGCCTGTGTGGGGTGGCAAGCGCATGGACACCTGCCATGGGTACTTAACTTATGGGATCTCCTACTGTCCCACATCCTTTGTGGAGTTAGTGCTGGAGGTCTGCTGGGCATGATCCCAGCAGAAGTGGCAATTTTTTTTCCAGTTACTGAATCAGTGATAAAATAAATGTAGCCTTACAGCCTAGAGCCTGGAATTTCCACAGGGGATCTACTGCCATAATTGGAAGATGGGCGTAACCCCTGGAGAAATGGCATAAATTACTAAAAGCAGACACTTCTCCAGGTGTTCTGTCCATCTTGTTAAAGTTATGGCAATAGATCAGAAGAACCTTGTGGAATTTCAGGCTCTACATATTTAAGGCAAATTGTGGATAATTCAATTGCCTTATTGAGATGCACCAGCAACATTCACACAATAGAAAATAAGATGCTATACCAAAAAACCTATAAAGTTCATTACATTTCAAACCCAAATTCTCAATAGTGCATGGAGTTTGAAAAAATGTTAAAGATACAGACCTAGAAATTACTGGGGGTAATTTCGACCTTCATCGCTGGGGCAGTAAACTGTCGGAGTAGATCACCCACCTGTAACTCCATTGATTTCAACAGTTACGAAAATTAGGCGGGTTCTATAATGGATGGGCGATCCGCTCCACGGGGGTAAAATTAGTCTTGGGCGGTAGTGCAAAATTGGTGATAGCAAATCGCCAGCCAGTTTTATACTCTGCCCAATAGACTCAGAAAAGAAAATGTGGGGGGGGGGGGAATGGGCTGTAAAACGGGATCCCTATTTGCGATCACCTGTGTTGTGCTACCGCCCAAGACCAATTTCACCCTCACCATTCTATCCTCCAAGCAGTGAAGGTGAAAATGACCCCAGCTGTATGTGCTATTATTATACGTGTTCGGATCAAATTCCTCCGTCAGCTGTTTTAATGGAGGCGTTAATCTGTTATTTTAAAATAATGGACACAAAGATTTGAACAGAATGTGTTAAGTACTAATAGAACAATTATGTGCACATTAATTTCAAGGCTACATGATAAAGGAGGTTGTTCCTAGTAGGCTGCAAGATAAAGCTAATCAATGTACATTTAGAACAGTAGGGATCCCTCACAAATTGTTCAAAAATAACAAGTATAGTAATAGAATCAAACATGAAACATTAAACACTGATCGACTGCCAAACTGGATCTTGGTCTGGATAGCTCAGTGAAATTTTGTACCATGACACTGGTGACATTGTCGTTCAGTGCAAATCCATATCCTCAATGTTTTACCTACCTGGATCAGTGGGATCTTTTAAAGGTTTCTTGCTAATACCTGACCTCTGTGCAGTTCACATCCAGAGAGGTGAAGTTCAACCAGAAGCTCTACTGTTAATGAACATTTACCAGTAACATCAGTGCAATACCTTTTCTTTTGACTGTGGCAGTGCTAATAGCTTACTTAATAGCTTTGGGTCAATAGCGCACCACAAATCCATTGACCAAGTTACACTGATTACTTGTCTCATTTCCCTGAGGTTGCACATCATTTGATTTTTTTTTTAAACTGACTTTGCATTTACAATATGTTTTCTTTGTCAAAATTTGACATTTTATTGCGAGTTAATTAAAATGGCAATGCTGCTGGCAATAGTGTAATATGGAATTAAAGCATTATGGAATACACTGAAATGCCTAACTTTAAAATAAATAGATTTGGTTGACATCAGTCCCATTCTCCATGAGACAGCCCCAGGCTTAGTTACGTAGTCCTCATCGGGACATCGGATGTTCCAACGTTTGCTGTAGCTGGCACTTTTGTTCTACTCCACAGTGCCTGCCAACCAAATTGGCACTAATACCAATCAGCGATGGCCTCCATTGCCTGTGCACAGCGTGGCTGAACTCCAGCCTAAGCTTAACGTCTGTGCTATCTGGTTGCCCAGCCACTGCGGCAACAACAGCTGAGCGTCTTGAGGTCACAACCTGAATGTTGGAAAAACGGCCAAAGTCTCGATAGCGGTTCCCCATCTCAGCTTATCAAAAGGGCAACTTAAATAAATAGTATGTTATTACACATAACCCCTCATATTAATTATTATATTAGCTCTTAAGTGCCAAACACCTCTCTTCAAGCCCAACTGCTTTGCGTAACTATAGTGCATAAAGGGCTTTCTGCTGTAGTTTGATTTCATACTCTATTATTTTGTACCAGCCACTACTGCATTTAATTATCAATACAATCTGGTTAACACTGCGTCACTGATATAAAAGTAACAATGAATCATTCTGATTCAACAGCAAATTGTCCACATTAACTCTTCCTCCAATGAATGGACAACAGGACAGTCAGATTATGTTAATATTTTCTTTTGTTTTTGAAGGAAAAAAATAACAATGTCAACTCCTTACATAAATAAGTGAGTTGTTAAAAATAAGGGTTTCTCAAGAAACCTGCATTCCTTCACTGTTTGAAAATGTTTCATGAAGCTAGGAAATTGACTTAAACCACAATGTCAAAGGTATGAAATATTTTCCATATTTCTTGGAATGTTTCCAGTGGTGATAGACAACGCTGAGAAAAAAATGGATGTTTTACAGCGATGTAGCTGTAACCTCTCTGCAATCCATATATCAGTTTAGTTCCCATTTAAAATCAGTTACATTAACTTTCACCATTTTCATTCCCCCCCCTCAATTTTCTCCCCATCTCTTCTAAATGTGCTAAATATGGTTCCATGGGTGCTGGTTGTCCTCCAGTGCCTCACTCAGGTAGTCATTACTGATACATAAACCTAGGCAGTGAGTGTCAGTAGACTATTCAATTATGGGGGGCATTGGAGTTGAGCCCAATCCTATTTTCACCCACCAAACATACACACGTGTTTTACAGTAGGGATCATTCAATAGTGATCAGTAAAGAGACTCTGACTTGATTTTTCTCCTTCCCTAGCCCTGGGATGCTGAGGCCAATTATTGCATCCCTGTCACCGCCTCAGTAAGATAAACTAGTTCAGCACAGACTGGGGTTTTACTCTAGGTCCTTCTGGTCTGCGAGGTCCCCCAATTTAAATTTTAATTCTCCAAGACACTGTGACTGAGATTTACCGCTTCACAACTCACCAACATGCGATTTTTCTGACCATTAGTGAACGGTCTAACGATTGCAGAAGTGGAAAACCCCGGCCACTGTGAACAGCAGAGTAGAGGACAAGGAGCTATCTGAAACAAAATTTATTGCTTGTGACATTGCTCAGTTAACATTTTGTCCACTCAAGAGTTACAAATCATATCCCATGGATCCTCATTACCTATCCTCTGTAGCCTAGAAATTACTCTTTGCGCTGTCAGCGTATAGATGTTTAATGCGTTTGTATGACATTCCTCCATCTGCTGTCTAATCAGAGGCAGTAACCCATTAAAAAGAGCAGAGGAATGCCATACAAATGTGTGAAGTATCCGTGTGCTAATATTATAAAGAGTATTTTTGGGGTTTATATCTTCTTCATGTATCCATCGAACATCTTATCCCAGACTGGCCCAGTTTGGTTTGAGCCAGCATGGATTGTGGGTTGCTCATCTCTACTTTCAGGTAACCTACAATTCAACAAGTGTAGATACTATACAAATACACATCACAAAGGTAACCTTTATATTAAAAAAAATACTACAAATGCTGTAAATCTGGAACATGAAATGCTGTAAGCGCACTGCAGGTCTTACCTGAAATATTAACCTCTCTCTTCCAGATCCTGAACAACCTGCTGTGCATTTCCAGCATTTTCTGTGTGTAATATTAGAAAGGATAACTGCATACAGGGAAAACAAAATCTGAACTAGAAATAGTTAACTAAGTCACTGAGTTCAGATTCCTTTTAAAAATCTCATCAGACCTATAAACAATTCTTTTCATAGTATAAATGCAATTACGTACTCTAGATCTAAGAATGCAGTTACTGTTATGTACTGTCATTTTTCATCATAGAAATTTACATCTAAGGAACTTAGTTCTATTTTCATCAGCTAAGGCACTTAGTAGAAAGAATCTGCGTGTAAAAAAAAAGCAGTGACACTAGCTACATATCACAAGTTCCAAACAAGCAAACAGATTGATCCTGATTTTCACTGCATTGGAAAATAAAGTTCACTGCACATGATAACATCAACTGGGCGATTTATTGCCGATACACATTTGTGATGTGATGACCATTGTTCAGGGGCCATAACCTACTTGTTCTGAGCATGTATTTCCATTCAGCCCAGACACTGTTTCATTAACTCGAGCGGACACTTAAAGGGCTACATTTATCTTTTAATCAATAAATGTTGGCGTAGATTTAAAAACAAACAATTGGAAATAAAAACAGAAAATGTTGGAAAAGCACAGCAGGTCAATCCACATCAAAAAAGGACATGCAATAGCAAAATACTGCGGATGCTGGAAATCTGAAATAACAACAGAAAACGCTGGAAAAACTCAGCAGGCCAGGCAGCATCTGTGGAGAGAGAAACAGAGTTAACGTTTCAGGTCTGGGACCCTTCGTCAGAACTTCAGAACTGTTCTGATGATGAAGGGTCCCAGACCTGAAACGTTAACTCTGTTTCTCTCTCCACGGATGCTGCCGGGCCTGCTGAGTATTTCCAACATTTTCTGTTGTTATTTCAAAAAAGGACATGTTAGCTAAGTTTCACAGGTGTGACTGTCTGATTGGGAATACTTTGACGTCATGATACTGTTGTGATATCAGCCACAGAGAGTGAAGAAACAATGCAACATTTACTAATTAATAACTGGAATGTAAAAATCTTTGAATTGGGATTGAAAAGCAATAAATGTACATTGTGTCTTGCGCAGTGGTAAACTGAGAACAGACTGGGGGCAGCAAATAAGATTTTTCCTGCAAAAAACAATCTAAATGCATCAAAATTATTGTTTAAATGGGAAAGCCTGAAAATGCCAGTGTTTGATTAACCTTTTTTTGCAGGCAAAACCATTACATTTAGCTGCCCAACAATGCACTGAACATTGGTGGCTGCAGGTTCAATTCTGCAGTCAACTGAGTTTCTGATCTCAGCTGCGTTGCTGTGGGGAAGATCTTAAGTGAAAGCCAGCTGCTTCCACAGAAGGAAGGAAGGAGAGGAGTAGAAGTCAGGTACACCCCTGCAAGATACAACTATCCCCAGGCTATTTCTGCAAATTTACAATCGGCTCAGAGGAGTGAGAAAGGAGGTTCAGGAGCAAGTCACGTGACAAGTGCACCCGATGCCTTAGTTGCAGAGCGGCCTAAGGAGGCCAGGGGAGAAAAATTATAATCTGGCAGTGAAACTGTGCGTCCATTTGCTCATTGCTAACAAAATGTCATTGTGTGACTATTACATGATTGAGCATGTTCATTCTGACACAGGCAATGGTTTCCACTGCTGAGTCCCACCAGAATAGAGCTTCAGTTTGAAGGGGATTGTGCCAAGTTAGAATCACAGAATCTTACAGCACAGAAGGAGGCCATTCGGCCCGTCGTGCGTAAAAATGCTGATGACTAACTGGCATAATAACTTCGGCACAGCCTGCTTATGTGGTTTACAGTATTTAAGAAGACATGCAAAAAAAACTAAGCCCTTAAAAAAACAAAATTTGCATGAACTGGAATGAAACACACATGATCCTGCCTTATTTGCTAGAAACCTCATGGGGTTCAGTTGTGAGACAGAGGTGTAATTTATCCTGATCAATTCCGCCAGTAACTTTCAAAAGCTGACTACTTCAGTCTTCTGCCCAAACACCGTGGCAATTCATTAGATTGTGAACCTTAATCTTACTATTAGTAAGAGTTACTATTGCCATGAATTAAATGTACAGCATGTTTGCCTCTGTTTATCTTTAATTTCATTTCTAATTTGCTTTCACAATCTCGCCAAGCTCTCCCTAAAAGACACCCTGCTGTGAAGTACTGGGTCCCATTAGGAGTCTTCTATGCTGTTACAAATTGTAAAGATTTCTTCAGAGAAAAAACAAGCAAACGGTGGAAATTCCGATGAAGAATCACACTTCAAACATTAGGTATTGGGAGCGGAACTAGGTGGATAGCTCTTTTATAGAGCCAGCGCAAATGCATTCTCCTGTGCTGTAAAATTCTATGATCGACCTGCTGTACATTTCAAACATTTTCTGCTTTGAATTAAAGATTTTTGCAAGACAAGAGTTCGAATCTTCCAGGTTAATTTCTAAATGATTCAGATTTGTTTCTTTGTTGGAGGGCTGGTTGAAAGTGGAAGCAGTGATACCTGTTCTGTGCATAGTTTGTACTGCCACTTGAGGTTGAAGTGCAGTGTAGCATGAGCTTTAATTTTCAAATGCAGACGTACACATCAGTCATTGTTAGATGTACCGGAATTAGGGTCAATGCACTTTGTTTACCAACACCATTTCATGAAAAAAAAATGCTGCAGATCCAAAATTCTGGAATAGCATTTTAAGGCAATGGCAACCTTCCTTGGATTTTCAACTAGAATCTGCCCTTTAAAAAAAAAATGGCAATACTTCCCCCATGCCCACCCCGCCTGCCCCCCCCCCCAGCCCACCTCAAACACCTTTTGATGTAATTTTCTTCATATTATCCTCCTTAATCGTAAAGGCGAGAAGATCCAGTCTACAAACATCTCTACACACACGTTTCCTGATGTTCCCTGGGCAACATGCCAAATTTCCATCCTTCCTACAAGTCATCTGCCCTTTTAAGATGAGAATGTATAGCTTGTGCAAAATTAGTTAAGCTGCAATTGAATTTTTTTTTTTTTTTTTTAAAAAGAAACTATTAAATCTACAAAACATTAAAAATGAGATAATTTAGACAATGGTAAAGAAATGTACAAAGCCTATGGAAATGGAGTCAAGAACAATACAGTGTGAAAATGTCTTAGATTTTGGATCTGAAAGAGGGCAACGGAATGAGAGATTGGGGAGATTCTCTGTAGCAAGACAGGGGACAACAGAACAATGAGGCTGAACAGGAAGTACGTCTTTTGTAAAGTATATCAGTGTTTATATTCCCCTTTTACAGTTTATCAGTTGAAGTCCTGACGTTTTGAACCCACCCATTGTCATAACGTGAAATGGCTACTAAAAAAAATTGAATTAGGAAGTAAAATGAATATTGCAGCTTAATCATTTGTAGCCATAATGGAGTCAATGGCCTGTTTCCTGTGAAGTAGGCACATAGCGAGCCAAGTAAAGATGAAGAATACTGGCCCAACAACTATTTAAATTTTAAAATGAAGACGACGAATCTGTGTCACTACAAAAACTTGTGCCCTTAGTACAGTAAACTATAGATGTTACTACATTTTGATGTTGAGTACAAGCAGACTCCAATTGGTTTAGGAGTCGTCGAGAGGGACGGCCCTATGAGCCCGGCACAGCATCTTGTTCAATGGGACTACAGATCAGAGAATTGGTACAGAGATAAATGTGTCTGATTTATGGGACTCTCGATCTACCAGTCATTGATTTCGATGGCTAGGAAATTGGGAACACTGCGAATTAGGCACACTGTGTCTAATTCTCCGATTTGCAGAACCATCGAACAAGGTTTCATGCTGGGAGCCTTGGTTTGCAAAATCTACTCTTATAACCCAAAGAGCCAAATCGTTATCACGTTGGTTATCTAAAAGAAAGCAGATTGTAGTCAAATGTGCAGAAAGCGGCTATCACCTTTTTTCTTGTAAGGACCATTGTAAACTTAATTGAATATAAACACAAGTTAAATCCAAACAGATGTTTTTCCATCCCCAGATTTGCTACTGGAGCTGCCTTTCTCTGAACCAGGTTTGGGCTTAGCTCCCTGCTTTTCGTGAGCAGTGTTGACACGGTTTTGCTCCGCTACAGTACCTCCCGATGCTGGGCTGCTGGTCCTGGATTTCTGTGCATTCTCATGGCTGTTATAACCCTGAAAGGCAACGTCCAACTGTTCCTGGGCAACTTTCAGCTGCTTGTGGAGCCTGGCCAAGTCAGGTGGGATGTTGTCATCTGGACTAGTGGACTGTTGCTCTTGGGCTACATTAGCTAAGTTTTGCTCATGAGCCACAAGGCCATTAGGGACCTTGGTGGACTTGTCCGATTTGATCACCAGATTGTACCCTGGTGGCGATGCTGGAATGTTCCGAGGGTAATGGTAAGGGAAAGGTCGCATGTTATTCTGGTTACGCTGTTTGTTACGGATGATATCTCTGATGGTTCCAAAGCCCAGATGGAACATCTCACAGATATTAAGAATCAGGCAAAGGCAGCTGACTACGTACATTATAATGAGGAAGACTGTCTTCTCTGTAGGTCTTGAGACAAAGCAGTCTACAGTGTGAGGACAGGGGTTTCTAGTACAGACATAGGATGGGTCAACTTCAAATCCATACAGAAAATACTGTCCCAGAAGGAAACCTACCTCAAACATAGCCCTGAAAATCAATTGGAAAACGTACATTTTCATCAGACCTTCTCGCAAGATGCGCCGTCTCCCATCATGTTTTTGATGGTTACTGGCCTCTTTTTTCTCACTATCCGTTTCTTCATAGATCATTGGTTCTTCCTCATCTTCGTCCTCCGTTTGTTCTGAATTACGGTGGACATGCCATCGTACGGTTGGTAGTTTCTTCTTCTTGAAGAACTTGTTCTTCTTTTCTTCCTCAGTGGATCTGGCAATCTTGTGGATGGCATAGCCAAGGTACATCACAGATGGGGTTGATATCATGATGATCTGAAAAACCCAGAACCTCACGTGGGAGAGAGGTGCAAATGCATCATAGCAGACATTTTCACACCCAGGCTGTTTGGTGTTACAGACAAATTTGCTCTGCTCATCAGAATATATGGACTCCCCTCCGACTGCAGTCAGCACGATGCGGAATATAATCAGCACCGTCAGCCATACTTTGCCAACAAAGGTGGAATGATTGTGGATTTCTTCAAGAAGACGTGTTAAAAAGGCCCAGCTCATATTTGTCATAAGGACTCCTCATCTAATATCTGCAATGGAACAAAAATAAAACAGTCTCAATACATTGACCACAACTGCATACTACAAAAACATTTTTTTTTACTGTAAAGAGACATGGGATTTGTAAACTTAAGGCCCAAAATGCAAGGAGGCAGTAAATTCCTATAGACTGAACATTAATAGAAAAAGTACAGATGTAGCGTTTTTCACATATTTAGGATGTCCCAAAACTCTTCACAGCCAATGAATTACTTTTGAAGTTACGTAGGCTGTCAGTTTGCCCAGAGCAAGGTCCCACAAACAACAAATGAGATAAATGACCAGCCTATTTACAGTAGTGTTAGTAAAGGGAGGAATGTTAGCTGGGACACCAGGAGAATTCCCTGCTGTTCTTTGAATATTGCCATGGTTTCTTTTTGGTCCATCTAAACTAGGAAATAGTGCCTTGGTTTGATGCTTCATCTGAAAGACAATGCACAAGCCCTCAGTACTGCACTGAAATTTAAGCCTAGATTATGTGCTCAAATCCTGGATTGGGGCTTCATCCCACAACCTTCTGGTTCAGAGGAGAGAGTGCCATCACTGAGCTGAACTGACACTTAAAACTAAACAAACACACCATCATGATACCAGTGAAACCCAGAGTCATGTGTGCAATATTGGCAGGGAAGCCATAAGAATACAAAGGAGTGAATTTCCACAGGGATTCTCCAGCTCGTTCACCGTAACTTTGGCGGAAGAGCTGCAGAATCCCAGAAGAACTGCCTTCCTCATCATGTTTTTAACCTTCGAAATACTCCAAGCTCAGTGTAAAAATGTGTGTGTATGCCTGAGTGGAGTTTCCCTCTATATTGCTGGCTCCTGGCAGGGCAACGCCACAGGAATAATTTATTTAATTCTTTTTGTTGTAAATGCAAACACAGATATCATGTGGTTTTGTACGCAAGATGTGAAGTATGTATATTTAAAAACAATAGAAAGATAGGAGGGTATTCCCTTTAGACTATTCAGCAAAATGATGCCTTAAATGTAACATCTGGTACTGTGTTGAGGGTGAACTTGTGCTTGTTAAGTTGAGGGATGTCAGTGTTGGGGATGAATTCTTTTCCCACTTTCTGCACTGAGAGACAGAGAATCAAGCATTCTGAGGTGAAGTACCTCAAAAATATGCCTGTATTACAAAAATGTGCCAAACCCCAAATCTCAAAAGCCACTCCCATGCCAGCGTGTAATATATCAATTTTGCACACAAACTTTTGTTGTTGCCTTTCTGTGTGAGACTGAGAATTTGTGCCAAATTATGAGTAGTTTATTTTACTGCAGACTTGTGTCTTTTAAGAACTTGTTTAAGATACTTCTCAAACACATTGGGGGTAAAATTCAACTTGGGCTGGAATGCAAAACGGGCAGCGCTGCATCTACCGTCAGTTATACGTGCTTTGGTCTCACACTCTGGAATTCCCTCTCTAAACACCTCTGCCTCTCCACCACCCTCACCTCCTTTAAACCCACCTCATTAACCCAGCTTTAGGTCATCTCTCCAATATCTCCAGCTTTGGCTCTGTGAAGCAGCTTGGGACATTTTTCTATGTTAAAGGTGCTATTTAAATGTAATTGTTGTTCAATCAAAATCATGACTGTATAGCAGGTTATATTCAGCTGATTAACCGACTCAACATGTGCTGGGAATTTCCTTGTGGATCCTCCCGATTGGCCCCTGTAACTTCAGCAAAAATCATGTTTACGCAGTATCTGGGGTTTCTGCGATCTTCTGCAAAAGTTACATCGGAGAACACTCGAGGAAATTCCTGGCAGCAGTCTTGTCTTTTGATCAAGCTGCCTCTGAGTTGCAACCTCCTGTACTCCTACCTATCCATACTGTTACATAGGTAGTGAAACTGCATCAAAAACTTTCTCTGTAGTAGGCTCCTCACCGAATCATGCTTTTTGTATGGAGAGGATCTGTTACATAGCAAAAAAACTGATAACACACAAGGCCAGATTTTCCAAAGAGCTGCCTTGCTTCGGGTTGTTGGCACAGGTGCTTTGTGTGTCATGGTCCACTTTTTTGCAGCAGCACAATAACTTAGTGTCAGCTTTGGTTCATGTACAAATCTGGTGAGGGGAAAAATTAGGTAGGGCTCCTGTTCCTATCCACTGACTCTTGCTGCAAAGTGCACATGCTTCGATGTCCTGTAAAGACAGGAACTGGCTCAGCTGTGATGCCCAACACGATCAAAGAGCTGCCAACACCCATTGCCTAGGATTACACGTGAGGAAAAGGCACTTGGGCGAGATACCAGAGGGTATCCAGCATCTGTGGATTTGACCAGTAAGGTTCAGTGCCTTTAAGAAAGGAAGAAAGAAAATTGGAGAGGGCTAAAAAAAAGTCATTTTAGATTACAAAATGCAAGCTGAATATGCTGTGAAACAGCTGTGTGGTTCAAAGAATTAGCCTATTTAGGGGATATCAGTCTTCCTCAGTTATTAAATAAGCTAAAATTTCAACAGAATAGTGTTTTTAGAAAAAATAGGGTTGTTAAAACCGTGGCTAACAAAGGAAATTAGGGATAGCATAAGATCCAAGGAGAGGACATATAAATTGGCCAGAAAAAGCAGCAAACCTGAGGTCTAATGAGAGGGAGGAACTGAATGAAATCAGTATTTGTAGGGAAATGGTGTTAGGGGAATTGACGACATTGAAGGCCGATAAATCCCCAGGGCCTGATAATCTACATCCTAGGGTACTTAAGGAAGTGGCCCTAGAAATAGTAGATGCATTGCTGGTCATTTTCCAAAATTCTATAGACTCTGGAACAGTTCCCATGGATTGGAGGGTAGCTAATGTAACCCCACTATTTAAAAAAGGTGGTAGAGAGAAAATGGGGAATTATAGACCGGTAAGTCTGACATCAGTAGTGGGGAAAATGCTAGAGTCCATTATAAAAGATGTAATAGCGGAGCACTTGGAAAACAGTGACAGGATCGGACAAAGTCAACATGGATTTACAAAAGGTAAATCATGCTTGACTAATCCACTGGAATTTATTGAGGATGTAACTGGTAGAATAGATAAGGGAGAACCAGTGGATGTGGTGTATTTGGACTTTCAGAAGGCTTTCGTTAAGGTCCCGCATAAGAGATTGGTGTGCAAAGTTAAAGCACATGGGATTGGGGGTAAGGTACTGACTTGGATAGAGAACTGGTTGGCAGACAGAAAGCAAAGAGTTGGAATAAACGGGTCTTTTTCCGAGTGGCAGGCAGTGACTAGTGGGGTACCGCAGGGATCGGTGCTAGGACCCCAGCTATTCACAATATATATTAATGATCTAGACGAGGGAACTAGATGTAATATCTCCAAGATGACACAAAGCTGGGTGGGCGTGTGTGCTGTGAGGAGGATGCAGAGAAACTCCAATATGATTTGGACAGGTTGGGTGATCATACTGCATCTGCCATGCATCTGCCCAATGTGGATAAATGCGAGGTTATCCACTTTGGTGGCAAAAACATGAAAACAGATTATTGTCTGAACGGCAATAGATTGGGAAAAGGCGAAGTGCAACGAGACCTGGGTGTCCTTGTGCACCAGTTGCTGAAGGTAAGAATGCAGGTGCAGCAGGCAGTTAAGAAGGCAAATGGTATGTTGGCCTTCATAGCGAGAGGATTAGAGTACAGGAGCAAGGATGTCTTGCTGCAGTTGTACAGGGCCTTGGTGAGACCACACCTTGAGTATTGTGTGTAGTTTTGGTCGCCTTATCTGAGGAAGGATGTTCTTGCCATGGAGGGAGTGCAGCGAAGATTCACCAGACTGATACCTGGGATGGCAGGAATGACGTTGACGAGAGATTGGGTCAATTAGGCTTATATTCGCTAGCGTTTAGAAGAATGAGAGGGGATCTCATTGAAACTTATAAAATTCTAACAGGACTAGACAGACTAGATACAGGAAGGATGTTCCTGATGGCAGGGGAATCCATAACCAGGGGTCACAGTCTAAGGATAAAGGGTAAGCTATTTAGGACTGAGATGAGGAGGAATTTCTTCACCCAGAGAGTGGTGAACCTGTGGAATTCTCTACCACAGAAGACAGTTGAGGCCAACTTATTAAATACATTCAAGAAGGAGTTAGATATATTTCTTAAGGCTAAAGGGATCAAGGGATATGGGGAGAAAGCAGGGACAGGGTACTGAATTTGGATGATCAGCCATGATCTCATTAAATGGCGGAACAGGCTCGAGCGGCCGAATAGCCTACTCCTGCTCCTATCTTCTATGTTTCTATGATTTAAGTCTTCCATACGCATTTTAAGAAACCGTACTGATAATCGTAATCTGCACAGAACTTGGAAGTAACGGTTATCCACAGCACACAGGTGTCCAGCCAACATCTCTGGTATTTTATATACATCTTAATAAAAGTGTGGTGGTTTAAATTAAACAGCTTTGCCCTGGTCAGCCTTCAAGGCACTTAAAGTGGATCTTCAAGGAAAATGATAATTAAGCAAGTTTGCCTATGCTCATTTCTTAGTGATTTTTTTTACTTTTTAAAACTATTTTTTCTGCTCCTATTTCTCCCTTTCTCAAGGCAGTGAATCACGCTGGGCTACGGTTCCAAAGGCACCGACAACTCTAATGTGCCTTGGCCAACTTGCCGTTCTGCATGTTGTGAACCTCGCCAGTGAATGTTGGAAAGCTGTATGACTGCAGGGGCCAATACAGCCAAGACAAATCATATCCTCACTTGACAGCCATACACACACATTTGAAGAGGTGTCACGAATAGAGATCATGAGCTGGAACTTTAGCTAGATGATTCTCTCTAGCCTGAAGGCACTGTGGGCAACTGGACTGTCTTCATTCCAGCCCCAGCACAAACCCTGGGATCTTCCCGGTTTAGTACCAAATCATAATTTATTCACTAAGCCATCAAAGGAGCTTGGCCTACAATTTTATTAAAGAAGACATTTTACATTTAGGGAGAAAAAACACTGATGTCTGAACAGGTGATACCAAAAACATTGCATCACAATAATATTGTAAGCAGGAAAATACATTTTCCAGACATAGATTAATTTCTGATAAACTGCACATTTTTGCTAAACAAATACTTTTTAGCCAGATTACACAATACGTTGTTTATGATGGATCTGTCAAATAGCCATATATTGCATCTTGAGCCATGTTCTACAGAACTGCAGAGTTCGACTATTAAAACTTGCTAATGACCAAATATGGCATTGCAAATATGATCCTCTTTGGGAGATTTCTGCAATAGACATTAAGCTGCATTCAGATGCAATGGCCTCCTGTCTTCACGATGCTCCGATTGAGAACCCTGCAATATGTAACATTGCAAGTGGTTTACTGTTTGATGGTGTACTAAGTGAGAGAAATATAGGTCTGAGCTGGCATGGGGCATAAAAATGTCCAGTCCAGATACTCGGCATTCCGCAATGAGTACAACAGCCCTTCAGAGATGGACTGTATAACATGACCTTAATCCTAACAGATGCTAAATAATAGATCCGAAAATTACCTGTTACCGGGTCCAGTAACTATCAAAATGCTCAATTATGTACCTTTCTGCCAATTTTGTAGTGTCAGCCAGTGGCTCAGTTGGTAGCACCCTCAGAAAGTTGTGGGTTCAAGTTCCATTCCAGAGACTTGAGCACAAAAAATCTAGGCTGACACTCCAGTGCAGTACTGAGGGAGTGCTGCACTGTCGGAGGTGCCGTCTTTCAGATGAGACGTTAAACCGAGGCCCCGTCTGCTCTCTCAGGTGGATGTAAAAGATCCAATGGCACTATTTCGAAGGATCCAATGGCACTATTTCGAAGAAGAGCCGGTGTCCTGACCAATACTTATCCCTCAATCAACATCACTAAAACAGATGGTCTGGTCATTATCACATTGCTGTTTGCGGGAGCTTGCTGAGCACAAACTGGCTGCCACATTTCCTACATTACAACAGTGACTACACTTTAAAAGCACTTAGTTGGCTGTAAAGCACGTTGGTATGTCCGGTAGTCGTGAAAGGTGCTATATAAATGCAAGTCTTTCTTTTTCCTTATTATAGAAAGTGCTGCCATAACACAAAGCTGCCTATCCATTTATGTTACACAAAAAAGTGGTATTTGTACTTTTGAGCAAAATTGTGACAAGATTAACCAACACAGTGAGAGTTGCAAAAATAAAAATCAGTAACACCACTGACACCAAAGTTTGTCTAATGACCAGCACAAAAATATTTAATCTCACCTGATTCTTGGAGCTGTCATACAGCTATAACATTTACTGCAAAAATGACAATACTTTCAACAAACAGCATTAATGTAGTAGGTGTGTTATTCTCACACCAGCTTCCAAACCGCTAATGAGACTGATAGTACCTTGTTTCTATCGCCTGCCTTCTGCTTACTTCCAATGTGAATTCGACGGGCCAAGAAAGAGTTCCATGCATGCATGCTTCTACGTATATACAGAGCTATACACCCATTTGTCAAATTTTAAATGTGAAATTGCCTCCTTTTGGGTTTTGCACCGCTCGCCTCTGGAGACAGGTCAGAACCTGATTGTGGAGTTATACTGCTACTTTTACATTGCTGCAAAGCACTTTGCAAGGACACTAAAAATGTCCTCTTAAAGGACCATAACTCCTCCTCTTGTGGGTTATTGTAGTCTTTTTGGACAGGAGGAAAAATAAAGACCCAAATGCACCACAAATGTTAGCTGATGATGATGTTCTATTTGTTCCATGTGTGATCCCTCGGAGACTTTGGAACAGGTATGTTGAAGATATCAGATATCTTACAGACCTGACCATTTGGATGCTGCTCGGAATTATTACAAAGGTAGGTTAGAAAGAAAGAACTTAGATGTATATAGCGTTTTACCACATGTAGGCAAACAGGGCAGAAAATTTGCATACAGCGAGGTCCTGCAAACAGCAAATGAAATGAATGGTCACATAATGTTTCTGGCGGTGTTGGGAAAAAGCTCCCTGCTCTTCTTCAAATAGTGCCATAGGATCTTTTATATCCACCTGAACGTGAATATGGGCCTTGGCTTAACGCCTCATCCAAAAGGCAAGTCGCCCTCAGCTATGCATTGAAGTACCAGTCTAAGTTATGTGCTCAAATTTATAGTGGGGCTTGAATCCACAACTTTTGCTCAAATGTATTATTCAAACCCTTGAAATAAGAAATTAATCACAAAGCAACTGCTTCCACTCAGACAGAAACTCTTACTCAATTGTCCATTCATTCCATATGGTTCACTTTTCAAAAAATTGTACAAATAGCCATATATTGCATTATAGAAGTGAAATTAAGTTAAAATACAATTGAGTACTTACGTAAACATGTTTCTTCCCTTTTTTAAGAGAAGTGCAAAAGTTACTTGTTAGAGTTGATTTTAAGAAAGGAGTTTTAACTCTCTGATGAGCTCTGTTTAAGAAAATAACCTGCTACAGCCCACAGTGACAGGCTTTAAGCAACTTCAACAGGCTCCACCTTTATGCTTCATCATGTCTAGACAGGGATCACTTTAACTCACTGGTGTGTGCAATGGCATCTGCATTAGCCTTTTCTTCAACCAACTCCAGTTTAAAAGATCACCACTGCAATTTATTTTTCAAAAGAGGAGAAACAGTATATGTTCTTTTCTCCACCCATTGGTCACAGTGAGCAAGTTACTGAGAGTACAAACTCCAAGGCAAAAAACTTTAATAATGCTGAACTTAGGCTGAGCTCCCTATCACCAATAATTAAACAATAACAGACACAGATGGTTGGATGCACAGCGGGTTCTAATTGAGAAATAGGCGGTCTGATTGAAGGACAAGTCTGCAGTTTACATTCTTCAGTCTAACCGCTTAACAACAGATACAACCTCTTGAACAACTATAAAATTCATTATTGCCCTTCAATTTTTTTTGATAGGAATTCTTGTCTTATTATCTCATGGTCAGTGGTTCAGTGCAAAAGTACTCGGGCAAATACTGCCGTTAAAGAAAAAAAATGCTGCTTTATTAAAGAGGCACTGTTATTCTGGTGAAAGGGGCATCTGTGTTATTTTAACAGGGTTGTTAACAGGAATTGTTTCAAATACATTCATTATAAACACTGCACTATTTTAAGCACACTGGTTAACTCATGTTAAATTCCTGTTTGCATTATTTTAGTGCGTTGTTAATCTATTTATGTGAAATGGGTTAAAGACTGCTTTAAAATAGCAACAACAGGAATTAATGCAAACAATTAATCAGTGAAATTAAATCCCAAAATGACATACAATCAGAAACTATATACGTTTATGAAACTTCTGGCAGATTTTCACTCATTCATATGCATTTCCTTTTGAATGTAAGATTGTGCAGGGACATCGCTATTGGCTTTGTGGCTAAAAGCTCTACCTGGTGTAGTATTAAGCCATACTGACCTGTGCTGAGTTAGGGGAACTTAACCGGGGCAGCAGTTGGGGCCCTGCAATTAGACTTAATAACCATGGGCTAGGGAATGGCAAAACTGGCAAGAGTTCTTGCTCCTAATTCATCAGTGCATGCATGGACATCGGGTGAGAACAGGATTGAACTGGAGTGTGATGTTCTTTACAAGCAATTAACATGCGGATGCTCTTTGTCTAAACTCACAGATGACAAAATGCCTCTTGAGAAAGGAACTGGAGGGCTGCCAGTGCCTATGGAACTAGAGTCCAGCAAGAGATACTTCCCAGGGCACCAGCTGATCACTGTGGTAATGAGGTCCATTCAATCCCCAGAGTCATCAAAGAATGTTGAAGATGCCTGAATCAGTCCAGGTGCCTGAATACAGCCTGGCTTGGTACTCTAGGATCATGGTTTGGTGCTGCAGGCTTCTCAATTCTGCACTATGAAGATGCCGCATTATGGAGGTTCCACAGGAGAAAGACGCCCAAGAGCAGCGTGGGGATATCAGCCAGAGGAGCAGCAGGTGGAAGATGTGGAGAACACTTTGCCAGCTGTAAGAAACATTCCTGGTACCCTCATAGAAGAGGCCTTCACTTGAATTCCACATCTGCTTACACCATTGCCATTTCCCCCCATGCTTGTCCCCTTCCCTCCAGAAGTATGTTAGCTCATACAACTCATGTCGACACTACCTATTGCAATTTTGCAAACAACAACGTCTGTATGCACAACAGCTTTAATTAAACCATAACTTTAATGAAAACCCATAGGGCTGGATTTTGTCAGCCCCGAGGAGGCGGGTATGCAGGCGGGACTGCCTGTAAAGTTGCAGAATTTGGGGGCGGGTGGCAAACCTGCCCCCATCCCGCCTCCGTGCCCTCTTGCCAGGAGGCGGGAAGCCGTCCTGCCCCGGGTCCCGTTTCCTCGAGGCGGGAAAGGGATTAAATCCTATTAACTGCTTGCTAACAGGTAGTTAACAGGCAGAAAATAGGATTATTCCCATTTTACCTCCCCAAGTGCAGGCTTCCCGATCTCGGGCAACCCCGCCAGGGTGGAGGAGACGAGTAGGAGGTCTGCGGGAGTCGGATGGGTCTGAAAGTGCAATGTAGCGGTGAGTGATGGGCGCAAGTGTGGAGTGGTAAGTATGTAAGGTGAGTGTAAAATGTTAGAAAATGTTCACTTACCTTTGTTTCTGCCTACAGTCTTCAGCCGCTGAGGAACCGGAGTCCCCGACATCTCCATTGTAGATTTCACAGACTGGCTGTTAGATCCTCCAAACCAACAGCCAGGTGATTTCTGCAAAGTTGAAAGGTTTGATGAGTCCTGAACACAAGGTCTCCTCAAACTACACAGAATGTCAGTGTTTGACAGCTTCACAGAGCTGTCAAACGTTGCCATTTCTTCTTTCAAAAAATCTTGACAGATGAGACGTCATACTTTGACGTCCTCTGTCACTGACTTCCCTCTAATTGGCCTGCTGAGCCCGCTGGGCGGGCTTAAAAAGGTCAATCAGGGGAAAATCCCGCTGGTTGGCCAGAAGCTGATGGAGGCGGGATTGAAAGCTGGCAAGCAGCAGTCCCACCTCCAAAAGCTTCTCACTGACAAAATCCAGCCCATAGTGTGTATGTGAAGACTGCTTTTTACCACCATGCTAGTGTCTGAAGTGCGAATTCTCTACCTTAATTTAATGCTTTTTCTGAGTAGCAGGATGGTGTAAGATGGCTGGCTACTACGGGGGCGATTTTCCCAGCCCTGAGGAGGCGGGTCAGTTGACAAAATCACAAAACGTGAGGGCGGGTTCGGAACCCGCCTCCAAGCAATTCTGCCGGAGGCGGGTTTCATGGGTGCGATTTGGTCCCTCCTCCATCAGTCGGGAGAGGAAGTTAAGACCCTTAAATAGTCGTAACGAGCCTCTATAATCCTATTTTTGACAGGCCGTTGTTATTTTGCCACATTTTGTGCGTGTTGCACGACCCTCCTAAACCACACCAGCTAATCCTGGCAGGTTGACAAGTGGGTGGCCTCCTCATAGCTGCAGCTCCACCATTAAAACGGAGCTTTCATCAGGGAGCAGTTGTAGGTGGCAGAACTTTTGTTCCACAGGACTTTCAGCACTTTTAGCAGGCCTACTGAAGTCGGAGGTGCTGCAGCTTCTATCCCTCAACTGTGGGATGTCCTTGGAAGACCCTCTCCCCGCTTGGACTGAGCGCTTCCCCAACGGAGGTATCTGCCAGCAGCATGGGAACCATTTATTTCCTTTCACCGTGGACCTCAAATTCGGATGAGGAGCAGCCACGGCAGCAGCAGAACCAGGCAGCTCAGCAGCAACAGCAGCAGAAGCGCCAACCTCCTGCTCACCCACCTGATGCTGCACAGGGCAGAAGGCGCCAGCGCATGGAAGCACATCGCTGCAGGAGATACCCCCCTCTCAGGGTTTACAGAGGATGAGCCACCTCAACATGACTGAGCTGCAGTGCCAAAGGAGGCCGAGACTTTCGCGAGAGGTTGTCGGGAGACATCTGCACACTGCTGCACCAACACCTGGAGCCCAGAGGAGCGGGTGAACACCCCTTACCAGTGGTTGTCAAAGTCACCACCGCACTCAACTTTTTTGTCTCAGGTTTCTTCCAGGGATCATCAGCAGCATCTCCCAGTCAGCTGCCCACAGTTGCATTACGCAGGTTACTGATGCCCTTTTTGCAAAGGCGCACAATTACATCCACTTCTCAAGGGATCAAGCAAGTATAACCCATGCTTTCAGTTGGCTTTGCAAATATGGCAGGCTTGCCAATGGTGAAGGGCGTCATAGACTGCACACATGTGGTGGCACCCCATCACAACCCAGCTATCTTTGTCAACCGCAAGGGCTTCCACTCCTTCAACGTACAGCTGGTGTGTAACCACAAGAAAGAGATTTTGCATGTTTTCGCCAAGTTCTGTGGTAGTTGCCATGACTCGTTCATCCTGCGGAACTCTAGTGTTCCTCCGCTCTTCAATCCACCAAATCAACTTAACGGATGGCTCCTTGGTGACAAGGGCTACATCCTGAAGAAGTGGTTTAATGACGCCGATCAGGAGGCCAGCTAACGAGCCCTAGAATGCCAGCCACATTTCGACCAGGTCCATCATCGAGCAAATCATTGGTTTGCTGAAGATGCGATTGCGATGCCTTGACAAATCAGGTGGAGCCCTGCAGTATTCATCAGCCAGGGTCTCCAGAATGGTCGTGGTCTGCTGTGCACTGCACAACATGGCACAGCGTCGTGGCTTGCAGCTTCCCGATGAGCAAGTGGCTCAGTTCATAGCCTCCTCAGATGAGGAGGAGGAGGAGGTGGTGGTGGAGGAGCAGGAGGACCGAGCGGTGGCGTATCTACCGGCAGCCCGTGATGCAAGAGATGCACTCATCCTGACCAGATTTGCATAGGTTGCCCATTGTGGCACATGTACTTGGCTCCTTCTTAACACATGATAGACAATGGACATGACTCTCTGGCCTCCTTTCACTTTGACCACCAACCTGACCATGCAAGTGTCGCGGAGCCCGCAATGTGGAGCTGCCTAAGCCGAAATAACAGATGCCATCACACCAACAGTTTGCCATCACCCCAACAGTTTGCCATCACCTAATTTTAATACATTCACACAGGGATGGCATTTCATCAATAAACAGAAACAATCACCCAATCTGCACACAGGTCTGGAGGTTATATCCCTTGCCAGCTGGACCTACACAGCCTTGGTTTCTTTGGAAGGCCTCTTCCTCCCAGATGAGGGGAAGAGCACCTCCCTGCCAGCTCTTGCTCCCTCAACCAGCATACCCAGCGCCTCATCCGAGAACCTCAGGGAGGCCCTTGCCTTGGAGCTGGCCATTCTTCAAGGAGATAAAAGTTTGGAGGTGGTGCACCATCGACCAAAAACCAGTGGAATGAGCAAAGGCAGCAAGCAGCCCTTAAATGAAGCTGGATAAGTGACGTCAGCAGAGGCGAGTTTCAGTCCCAAAACACTAATTGGCCCAGGGGAACCCACACCTCTGAAATTAACTGGCCAATTAGGGGGTGGGTGGGGGGGAAGAAAAAAAAAAATCGCAAATTTTTCCTACCTGACATAGGAGGCGAGTTTGGAACCCACCCAAACCGAAACCCGCCTCCAATGGGAAAATCGCGCCCTACGTTTCAGTATGAGCCTCTTGGGACAGTAGTCCCTGTCTCATGGCAGCTACATCCGTAGATGAACCTTATGGTCCTACATGACCAACCTCCTCCTTTTGGCCATATGTGCAGGCATTGGCTCTGCATAGCTACTGATCTGTGGAATACCAGAGCTAATGAGATCAGTGAAACCTCATGAGATACTTGTATGTATCTGAGCCCTCGTTTAAAGGCTGCAAAAGACAGCTCTCTCCAATTTGCAACCTAAGCCTCTATGATAGCAATCTGAGCATTCCATGGCAAAATTGCAGTCTGCCTTCAGGGCCTCAGTCATGTAGGTCCTCTCTGGCAATGACTCTAGAGTTGCCACAGCTGTTGTGTATTGAGGTGTTGCAGGTAGTGGACTCCTCCAATTGACCTGCCTTCCGTTGTACAGTCAGGCAACATGCCAGTGCATTCATGTAGGCTTGATGCTCTGCCAGCATCTTTCCTATTAGAGCAAGACCCATGAGATCTGAGTCCCAATGCTCTACAACTGAGGGATAACCCTCTGGTCAGCAACAACAACTCCTCAGGTTCCATCCTCAGCTCCTCCTGCCCACTCCTGCTTTGTGTATCACCGCATACACTGCACTCTCACTCACTAAGGTCCCCTCCCACCCAAGGTGGAATTCTCTGGGATGATGATACATGGGAGGGAGAGGGTGAGTGGGTACAAGTGTTGGCAGGGCCAGAAGCAGAGAATTGTTGTTTTTCCTCCCTGGGTTCTTCCTCAGCCACGATTAGAGGAGGAAAAGAAGACAGGTTAGATTTGGTTACTGGGGAGCAGAGTTCACTTTCAATAGGAGGAGCCATATGAGAGTTTCCTGATATAGTTTGCTGACAGGTGATGTGGGGTACAAATGAATGGGAAGCAGAATGTTATCAAGAACCTATGGCATGCATCTTCCCTCCTATTCGTCCTTCTTCAACTTCCTCTATTGCCTCCCTCTGCAGCAGCTCTAATTTTTCCTCCTTATAGGGAGTGAGGGGGAGGGGCTTGGGGAATCCAACACCAGTCACTGATCTTTCTCAGCTGTTATAGGCTGTTTTGTGCTTAAAAGGGCAAAAGGGACAAGTTAACCTGAGTTTCCATGGGACACGGTGAAACCCAGGAGTCTGTATTCAACCTGTAATGGGTTTGCCCACTGATGAAAGCAACAAGAAATTACATTCTATGTGAGGCTTTTATTAGGGGTTTTGCATGTAAGGATATGTGAAGCAACACTTGCATGTGAAGGTGAGGATGTGAAGGAGTTTTGCTATAGATTTTTAAACACTATTTAGAGCGGTCAAATGACATTTTAAAATCTGAATAGTGCTTTTTAATGTCAGTTGTTTGGAAAATGTGTTATTATTGAGAACATCAAGTGAAGGAGCAAGGCCCATAGAGCAGGACACCACCAAGGTCAAAAATGAGTAGGGGAGAAGATGAGATAAAATCAAAAAGTAGTGGTTAGGGGATACCAAGGTTGGGTATAAAAGCCTGTAAGTTGTAGAAGGAAGGGAATTAGGTCATGTGCTCCCAGTTTTCAGTCCATAATAGGTGGAAAACCATATGCACTCCTGGCCAGGCTCTGCAGCCTGAAAGCCTGTAGATTGAAGGAGGTTAGGAGTACCATAGATGTGAGATTGAGTGCTGAGGAAGAATGAGTTAGAGCAAGAGATGATGCAATGGATCTTGATTGCAACACACAGAGGTAATCAATATGAGTATAAACGGTTTTGTTTTTATTTATCTTTATGGGTTTTGATACAGTATATAAGGAGAAACTGTTTCCACTGGCAGGAGGGTCGGTAACTAGTGGACACAGATTTAAGATAACTGGCAAAAGAACCAGGGGTGAGATGAAGAGACATTTTTTTACGCAGTGAGTTATGATGATCTGGAATGCACTGCCTGAAAAGGTGGTGAAAGCCGATTTAATATTAACTTTCAAAGGGAATTGGATATATACTTAAAGGAAAAATTTGCAGAGCTCTTTGTAAGAGATGGGGAG
This sequence comes from Somniosus microcephalus, assembly GCF_052327205.1. NCBI lineage: Eukaryota > Metazoa > Chordata > Chondrichthyes > Squaliformes > Somniosidae > Somniosus > Somniosus microcephalus. The sequence continues at coordinate 24,365,999 of NC_140991.1, read as the reverse complement.
TTGGCCTAATTAGATAGCTCTTTCAAAGATGGGCTGAATGGCCTCCTTCTGTACTGTAATATTTTATGATTATGAATCATTTATTTACTTGAAATAACAGTTTTAACCTCTTGTCTGCTGCATAGCATCAACTTCACAGCATCCACAATATTACACCATTAGTGATGCGATGGAAAGACTGGTTTTCAAAAAAAGTTTTGTATCTAGGACATCACCAAACACATGAAGAGAGTCTCTTCCCGTCATGGTGCAAAGCCTCGCCAAGGAGAAAGTGCATACGTGTTTGACTGAAAAATGTGTGAGTGCAGTCTAAAGTTTTGATAGGCACTCCCGTGCTATTCCCTACCCTCCCTTTCCATCCTTTGAAAACATTTTAGGTGAGATGTGTACCCTCTGCAATATACAGGTTTCAAGCTGGTTCTAGCCATACATGATGCAAGACTTCCTCTAAGCATTTATAACCTTCTCTTCAACATTACAATCTATTGCAAGCATGCACAAGCGCATCTACTACTGAGAGATTCAACAAGTTTCCAGACTTTAATGTCATGGTGAAAAGGAGCAGGCTTACCACAAAATAATACCCTGGATCAAACAGTATATCATTTGGCTCCAAATGGAATTAATGCAGCCAAATGGAGCTGCCTGATTGTCTCGAAAGCACAATCTTTTTTGTCAACCTCAGATATTCTCAATAGCCTTGTTAAAGTTGAAGCAGCTCATTAAACTTCATGAGAAGTCTCTGGGTTCTGACTAGGAGTCCCATTACATTATAATTTTATTGGCCCCATTTCATACTTTCAGCAATGGGGCTCAGTGGCTAACATAATAACCTAGGGATCTTGTCTGAGGTCTTTCATGAGTAACCTCTCTTGCACTCCCGACAATCAAAACTGACATCTTCAATTTTGTGAATGTAGTGGTTTTGGCAACATGATAGAAGATATTAATACTTAATCAAGCCATGATCATTTCTATCATGCAACCCTCTCAACCAAAGCATTGTCCATAGATTATCTTTTCCATTACCTTTCATACGCCCGAATTATTACTTGTTCCTTTTGCTTTGTTTCCTTTAAGTAAATTTGGTTTAAGTATTATCCTCAAACTTAATCACCATTAATTTGTGCTGGGGTTCTCCCGATCGTCCACCATAATTTTTGTGGAAGATCTGTGGAAACCCCAGAGAAACGACTTAGACGCTGTTTATGCGTCTTCTCTGGGGTTTCAGTGACTCATCCACTGAAGCTATGGCAAATGATCAGGAGAACCCCCTCAGGAATTCAACCCCAATAAACATAGAGACATAGAAGATAGGAGCAGGAGTAGGCCATTCGGCCCCTCGAGCCTGCTCCGCCATTCAATGTGATCATGGCTGATCATCCAAATTCAGTACCCTGTCCCTGCCTTCTCTCCATATCCCTTGATCCCTTTAGCCTTAAGAAATATATCTAACTCCTTCTTGAATATATTTAATGAATTGGCCTCAACTGCCTTCTGTGGTAGAGAATTCCACAGGTTCACCACTCTCTGGGTGAAGAAATTCCTCCTCATCTCAGTCCTAAATGGCTTACCCCTTATCCTTAGACTGTGACCCCTGGTTCTGGACTCCCCGCCATCGGGAACAGTCTTCCTGCATCTAGTCTGTCTAGTCCTGTTAGAATTTTATAAGTTTCAATGAGATCCCCTCTCCTTCTAAACTCTAGCGAATATAAGCCTAATTAACCCAATCTCTCTTCATACGTCATTCCTGCCATCCCAGGTATCAGTCTGGTGAATCTTCGCTGCACTCACTCCATGGCAAGAACATCTTTCCTCAGATAAGGCGACCAAAACTGCACACAATACTGAAGGTGTGGTCTCACCAAGGCCCTGTACAACTGCAGCAAGACATCCTTGCTCCTGTACTCGAATCCTCTCGCTATGAAGGCCAGCATACCATTTGCCTTCTTAACCACCTGCTGCATCTGCATGCTTACCTTCAGCGACTGGTGAACAAGGACACCCAGGTCTCGTTGTACTTCGCCTTTTCCCAATCTATTGCCGTTCAGATAATAATCTGCCTTCCTGTTTTTGCCACCGAAGTGGATAACCTTGCATTTATCCACATTATACTGCATCTGCCATGCATCTGCCCAATCGCCCAAATCGTACTGGAGTTTCTCTGCATCCTCCTCACAGCACACACGCCCAGCCAGCTTTGTGTCGTCTGCAAACTTGGAGATATTACATCTAGTTCCCTCGTCTAGATCATTAATATATATTGTGAATAACTGGGGTCCTAGCACCGATCCCTGCGGTACCCCACTAGTCACTGCCTTCCACTCGGAAAAAGACCCGTTTATTCCAACTCTTTGCTTCCTGTCTGCCAACCAGTTCTCTATCCAAGTCAGTACCTTACCCCCAATCCCATGTGCTTTAACTTTGCACGCTAGTCTCTTATGCGGGACCTTATCGAAAGCCTTCTGAAAGTCCAAATACACCTACATCCACTGGTTCTCCCTTATCTATTCTACCAGTTACGTCCCCAAAAAATTCCAGTAGAGATTAGTCAAGCATGATTTACCTTTTGTAAATCCATGTTGACTTTGTCCGATCCTGTCACTGTTTTCCAAGTGCTCTGCTATTACATCTTTTATAATGGACTCTAGCATTTCCCCCACAACCGATGTCAGGCTTACCGGTCTATAATTCCCCGTTTTTTCTCTACCACCTTTTTTAAATAGTGGGGTTACATTAGCTACCCTCCAATCCATGGGAACTCGTCCAGAGTCTATAGAATTTTGGAAGATGACCAGCAATGCATCTACTATTTCTAGGGCCACTTCCTTAAGTACCTAGGATGTAGATTATCAGGCCCTGGAGATTTATCGGCCTTCAATCACGTCAATTTCCCTAACACCATTTCCCTACAACTACTGATTTCATTCAGTTCCTCCCTCTCATTAGACCCTATGTTCCCCTAAGTTTGCTTATTCCTAATCTAAATGCCTGCTTATTTTGTTCCTTGCTCCTCTATTAATATTTAATCTGTTCCTTTTATATGCTTATATCTGTTTTCTCTTCAATATTGTCCCCATAGGTACATTGCAGTTTCTTTGGGATATAAATTGGTCTTGGGCAGTAACGCAAAATAGGCAATAGTGAATAGGCAACCCATTTTTCAATGTAAATCAATATTGAGCAAAGTGTAAAACAGGCTGCCGAATCGCAATTGCCCATTTTGCACTACTGCCCAAGGTGAAATGATACTCCTTTTTTTCCTTTCCCCACTTACTGGCTTAGAAATTTGCTCGGGTGCAGGGGACAAGGCGTGTACTGCATGCCCCTGTTAGTATTGACTCAGGCAGCTACCCGCACTACTCATTGGCTGCACGCCTAATGGGGTTGCTGTACAGGGAATAAGTTATTTTAGCACGGCAGCCACATTCTCCAAATACCTCAAGACATTCTCCTATCACACTCTTGCAGGAGAAGGTTGCACACAATACCAGACAGCAGGCTGGCACCAGAGGAGAAAGACTCGTTTCCCCATCTCAAAGAAAATGTGCTGGCTGTCGTGGGCAGGTGCAGAGTTGACAGTGGCAACGTTGGAGGAGATGTTGCCCAGGGCTTCTTCACACCTAATCCACTTTGGCCCTTCTGACTTCTCCCTTACCCCACACTCTACATGACAAGCTGCAATTGCTTTGAACACCTACTTCTTTCTTTCTGTTCTCCCTTCACACCACAGGGTAATTCTTGCCCCCCTCCTTCATTTCAGCTGCAGAAAACGTAGATGCCCCTCAGTTAGTCGAGGAAAAAGAGCCCACAATTCTGGAAGATGCACGTTCACTGAATCGGACTCGCAGGTGCCAGCTCTGATACTGGCACCACGTGGACTTGAGGCTAGGTTAGAGGAGGTATCTACATGTGGTGACTTCCTGGCCACAGGTGTGCAGGAGCAAAGGCAGGGGGATAGGATGCCACAGTTGCTAGCTCGCTGGAGGGCAAGGTTGCATACTAGCCCTGCTGCAGAAGACTCAGATGCAAACTTCGAGGGCCCAGGCCACCAAAGGAGGCTGATCGGTATCTACGATAAAATGTTAGTTGCACTGGGCAGCCTGTCAGAGAACTCGCGCCACACAAGTGCGAGGCAATGACCATCTCCAACAAGAGTCTAAACACCCCCCCTTGACATTCAATGGCATTACCATCGTCAAATCCCCCATCAACAACATCCTGGGGGTCACCATTGACCAGAAACTTAACAGGACCAGCCACATAAATACGGTGGCTACAAGAGTAGGTCAGATGTTGGGTATTCTGTGGCGAGTGACTCACCTCTTGACTCCCCAAAACCTTTCCACCACCTGTAAGGCACAAGTCAGGACTGTGATGGAATAATTTCCACTTCCCTGGATGAGCAGATCCAACAACACTCAAGTAGCTCGACACCACCCAGGACAAAGCAGCCCGCTTGATTGGCACCCCATACACCACCTTAAACATTCACTCAGTCCACGATCGTCGGAACCTGGCTGCAGTGTGTATCATCTATAAGATGCACTGCAGCAACTCATCAAGGCTTCTTCGACAGCACCTCCCAAACCTGCGACTCTACCACCTATATGGATAAGGGCAGCAGGCACATGGGAACACCGCCACCTCCAAGTTTCCCTCCAAGTCACACACCATCCTGACTTGGAAATATATCACCGTTCCTTCATAGTCGCTGGGTCAAAATCCTGGAACTCTCTCCCTAACAGCACTGTGGGAGTACCTTCACCACACGGACTGCAGCGGTTCAAGAAAGCGGCTCACCACCACCTTTTCAAGGGCAATTAGGGATGGGTAATAAATGCTGGCCTTGCCAGCGGCGCCCATATCCAACTTGTCTCAAGGTTTTTGCAGAGCATGGAGACTATTCTGTCCAACATGGTCAGATCCATCCACATCACGGTGGAACCCACCATGCTGGAGCCTGTTATGACAGCTCTGACAGATTCCATGGCAGCACAGACATTGGCCTCATGGGAGAGGCAGCTGTAGTCCTCTCTCAGGATGACTGTATGCCTGTTACCCTGCCAGCCACACCACCTGTGTCCTTGCTAGTGCCACACAGCCAATGCAGAGATGGTACAGTCTACAGCCGGACCCTCTAGGCCTAGAGCTGCTTGAGGTCCTCCTCCAAGGACATCTGAAGTGACCTCAATGGAAGCTCAGCAGCCTTCCACCTCCCAAGTGGGGAAATACTTTGTAGGAGCTTGAGGATAGGAAAGCGAGCACATAAGACAGGCACTAAGCTCCCAATATGATGGGCGGCGCATTTCCATCCAGAAATGTACGCATGCTTCCTGCCCACCATATCTGAATCTTGGTCATGAATCATTAAAAAAAAGTGTCTGAAGATCTAATTTCAGACAGTCATTAGAATACAGTTCGAACAGGAGGTATGATTGTGTATGGTTATGTTACTGGACTAGTAATCCAGAGGCCTGGACGAATAAATTCAAATCTCATCATGACAGTTTGATAATCTGAAATCAGTTTTTAAAAATCTGAAAATAAAAAAAGCTGGTATCAGTAAAAGCTGTTGGATTGTCATAAAAACCCAATGCTTCTCTAATGTCCTTTTTGGGAAGGAAACCTGCCAGCCTTACCTGGTCTACTCTACATATGACTCCAGTTCCACACCATCTTGACTCTTAACTACCCTCTGAAGTGGCCAGCAAGCCACTCAGTTGTATCAAATCGGGACCAGCAGTTCAAGAAGGCTACCCACCGCCACCTTCTCAGGACAACTAGGATGCACAATAAATGCCGACCCTGCCAGCAACGTTCACATCCAGAGAGTGAATTAAAACAAAGTCTATTCAGCAAATCAGGGTTATGTCAGAGTATAAAATGAACCAACTGGCTTCCACGATAGCTCAGTTTGCAAATGCACTGCCTGGCGTGGGACTGAGCTATACCGATCAGGAAGGACTCCGGTTCTATCCTGGGTTTTTGCCAAGTTAGGTCATACCAGGTGGAACAGTAGCAGGAATGCTACAATTGGTCTCAACTGGTCTAAGAGAAAATACATCAGCCAAAGTTTCTGCTCCTGATTGCTATCCAGTGATACTTGCTTGAAAATATCCACCTGTGAACATCAGTCGAGGATGGGAAATTACTTTGGTATAATGCTACCATTTTCAAAATAGGCTGCTAATACTTGTTGTCTAAGCTCAAAGCTGAAGAATGTACAACTTTTGTGAAATCGCAGAATAGTCTAGCACTTGTGAAACCAGACCCCAAGAAATAGTGCATTCCGTGACATAGGAAAAAAGGAACTGCTCAAAATACTGAGCAAGGATAGCTTGAAAAATTCTTACTTGAGCTGCATTTGTGGCTTGTTGACAATCTCCATACAGTCTGAAGCATAGATGAAGGTGGCCCAAAGCAATAACCTTGCTCTAACATGCAAAACACAATGGGCCGTATTTTCCGACCCCGCGCTGAGAACCGGCACTGCCGATCTGTCAAGAATCCACTTGACAGATCCTCCGCCTGCCCTGGAGAAGGGCCTCCGCGGGTGACGAGTTCCGCTTTCTGCAGAACCTCTGCCCGCTGAAAACCTTTAAAAATCTTACGCCTGGTAAAAGCAGACGTAAGGCCTGCTTTTACCAGCATAAGAATTTTAAAAAGTAAAAAAATAAATGTTTTTTCACTCATTTATAATTTTAAAAATACTTTTAAAAAAGGTAAGTTTATTTTTAGCCCCATAAAAAACTAATTATTTTTTTCAAAAAATTTAATTTTTGTTTAAAATATTTAATTTAATGTCATTTTAACTAATTTTAAATAAGTGATTTAAAAAAAAATTATTCAATGCTTTAGTGTGTTTTTTGAGTGATCCCCATTCATACTTTTGACAGGTCTATCCGGAGAGACCTGTCAAAAGTGTGCAGGGGGATTCCCTTCTTCCATTGGTTCCCCATGGCCCAAGTGATCCCAGGGACGCTTGCGAACTGCCTGCGATCCCGGGATACCTGGGCCTCTGCGCGCGCGGACCAGGAGAGGCCCAGGAGCGGAAGTGTCGGGTCCTACGAAGCCAGCAAGTAAGTTCGTAGATTTTTTCCAGATCGGAGGCATCTGCACGCAGGAAGCCTCCGATCGGAAAATCTGGGCCATTGTTCTAAAGAATTCCACACACGAATGCACTGAAACCTTTAAGATAGCACTTGGAATGTTTGCCAAATGATCTGTTTAAGATCTGGATTTTTGAAACTATGAGGCTTGCCAGCTCCAAGTCTCTGTGCTTTACACTTCATAAAAAGACGAGCACATTTGAAAAAGTAGGAAGAAAAGGCCATTCAGCCAGTCTCACTCCAATATAAAGGTGCCTGGTCTGAACCCAATCCACATACCTCTCATCTGTCTTGGAGTTGAACATCATAAGAACTTATGCTGTTAAATATAAAATTAAAGGATTTTCAGTTCATTTTTTTTAAATTGCGCTTTTTCAGTGTGATTAAAATTTGTCACTCCAATCACCATCAGATGGATGTATCTGATGTAGCTCTTCCCTTTCTCTGGAATTGTTGGTCGCTGTTATAATTGTGCAAGATGGGGGGGTGGGGAATTATGCATTATTACTGTATTGTTGCTAAATAAGACACTGATCAGATCCCATCCAGAACACCAAGTGAAGCTTTGGTCACTTAGCCATTAAGCCCTTTGGAATAGGGCAGAAGGTGAACAAACACAGTAAAATGATTCTTGGTACCAGGAACTTAGGTTGTGAGGAAAGGTTAAAGATAATTGAAGCATCAAAATTAATGGAATGAACAAAATTGACCAACACAAATAGTTCATTACAGTGCAAATAAAAAAAGGTTCAATAAAAAACATAGAAACATAGAAGATAGGAGCAGGAGTCGGCCATTCGAGCCTGCTCCGCCATTCAATGAGATCATGGCTGATCATCCAAATTCAGTATCCTGTTCCTGCCTTCTCCCCATATCCCTTGATCCCTTTAGCCTTAAGAAATATATCCAACTCTTTCTTGAATATATTTAATGAACTGGCCTCCACCGCCCTCTGTGGTAGAGAATTCCACAGGTTGACCACTCTCTGGGTGAAGAAATTCCTTCTCATTTCAGTCCTAAATGGCTTACTCCTTATCCTTAGACTATGACCCCTGGTTCTGGACTCCCCGGCCATCAGAAACATCCTTCCTGCATCTAGTCTGTCCAGGCCTGACAGAATTTTATAAGTTTCGATGAGATCCCCTCTCAATCTTCTAAACTCCAGTGAGTATAAGCCCAATCGACACAATCTCCTCATACGTCATTCCTGCCATCCCAGGTATCAGCCTGGTGAATCTTCGCTGCACTCCCACCATGGCAAGAACGTCCTTCCTCAGGTAAGGTGACCAAAACTGCACACAATACTCAAGGTGTGGTCTCACCAAGGCCCTGTACAACTGTAGCAAGACATCCTTGTTCCTATACTCGAATCCTCTTGCTACGAAGGCCAACATACCATTTGCCTTCTTAACCACCTGCTGCACCTGCATGCTTACCTTCAGCGACTGGTGCACAAGGACACCCAGGTCTCTTTGCACTTCCCCTTCTCCCAATCTATTGCCATTCAAATAATAATCTGCCTTCCTGTTTTTGCCACCACAGTGGATAACCTCACATTTATCCACATTATAGTGCATTTGCCATTTTCTGCCCAATCACCCAACCTGTCCAAATCGTACTGGAGTTTCCGGACATCCTCCTCGCAGCTTACCCTCCCACCCAGCTTTGTGTCGTCTGCAAATTTGGAGATATTACATCCAATTCCCTCGTCCAGATCATTAATATATATTGTGAATAGCTGGGGTCCTAGGACCGATCCTTGCGGTACCCCACTAGTCACTGCCTGCCACTCGGAAAACGACCCGTTTATTCCAACTCTTTGCTTTCTGTCCGCCAACCAGTTCTCTATCCAAGTTAATACCTTGCCCCCAATCCCATGTGCCTTAATTTTGCACGCTAATCTCTTATGTGGGACCTTATCGAAAGCCTTCTGAAAGTCCAAATACACCACATCCACTGGTTCTCCCTTATCTATTTTACCAGTTACATCCTCAAAAAATTCCAGTAGATTAGTCAAGCATGATTTACCTTTTGTAAATCCATGTTGACTTTGTCCGATCCTGTCACTGCTTTCCAAGTGCTCTGCTATTACATCTTTTATAATAGACTCCAGCATTTTCCCCACTACCGATGTCAGGCTTACCGGTCTATAATTCCCCGCTTTTTCTCTACCACCTTTTTTGAATAGTGGGGCAACATTAGCTACCCTCCAATCCATGGGTACCGTTCCAGAGTCTATCGAGTTCTGGAAGATGATCAGTAATGCATCTACTATCTCTAGGGCCACTTCCTTAAGTATCCTGGGATGTAGACCATCAGGCCCTGGGGATTTATCGGCCTTCAGTCCCATCAATTTTCCTAACACCATTTTCCTACAAATACTGATTTCTTTCAGTTCCACCCTTTCATCAGACCCTATGGTCCCCGGCATCTCTGGGAGGTTATTTGTGTCCTCCTTTGTGAAGACAGAACCAAAGTATGTATTTAGTTGGTCTGCCATTTCCTTGTTTCCCATTATAAATTCCCCTGATTCTGACTGTAAGGGACCTACGCTTGACTTCACCAATCTTTTTCTCTTCACATATCTATAAAAGCTTTTACAGTCAGTTTTTATGTTCCCTACTAGCTTACTCTCATATTCTATTTTCCCCTTCTTAATTAATCCCTTTGTCCTCCTTTGTTGACTCCTAAACTGCTCCCAATCCTCAGGATTATTGCTTTTTCTAGCCAATTTATATGTCGTCTCCTTGGATCTTATGCTATCCCTAATTTCCCTTGTTAGCCACGGTTGAGTCACCTTTTTTGTTTTATTTTTATGCCAAACTGGGATGAACAAATTCTGTAGCTCATCCATTCGGTCTTTGAATGTTTGCCATTGCCTATCCACCGTCAACCCTTTGAGTGCCATTCCCCAATCAATCCTACCCAACTCACTCCTCAGACCATCGTAGTTTCCTTTATTTAAATTGAGGACCCTTGTCTCTGAGTCAACTACTTCATTCTCCATCTTAATGAAGAATTCGATCATATTATGATCGCTCCAACCCAAGGGGCCTCGTTCAACAAGATTGCTAATTAATCCATTCTCGTTACATAATACCCAGTCTAAGATGGCCTGATCTCTGGTTGGTTCCTCTACATATTCGTCCAGGAAACCATCCCGTAAACACTCCAGGAATTCCTCCTCCACAATATTGTTACTAATTTGGTTGGCCCAATCTATATGTAGATTAAAGTCACCCACGATGACTGCTGTGCCCTTATTGCACGCTTCTTTAATTTCCCTTTTAATGCCATCCCCAACCTCCGCCTTACTGTTTGGAGGTCTATATATCACTCCCACTAATGTTTTTTTCCCCTTAGTATTTCTCAATTCTACCCATACAGATTCCACATCATCAGAGCTAATGTCCTTCATTACAATTGTATTAATCCCTTCTTTAACCAGTAATGCTACCCCACCTCCCTTTCCTTTTTGCCTATCTTTCCTGAATATCGAATACCCCTGGATGTTGAGTTCCCAGTCTTGGCCATCCGTGAGCCACGTTTCCGTAATCCCAACCAAATCATATTCGTTTACCTCTATTTGCGCAGCCAATTCATCCACCTTATTACAAATGCTCCTTGCATTAAGACACAAAGCCTTCAGGCTTGTTTTTTTAACGCTCTTAGACCTATTAGAATTATTTACTGTGGCCACGTTTGATTTAAACCGTTGATTTCTCTGACTGCTACTTTTGTTTTTCTCCTTCCTATCTTTTGCTTTTATCCCTGTTTTCCTTTCCTCTGTCTCCCTGCTCAGGTTCCCAACCCCCTGCCATTTTAGTTTAAACCCCCCGAACAGTGCTAGCAAACCTCCCCGCAAGGATATTTGTCCCGCTCTGGTTCAGGTGCAACCTGTCCGACTTGTACAAGTCCCACCTTCCCCAGAAGCAGGCCCAGTGATCCAGGAAACTAAAGCCCTCCCTCCTGCACCAACTCTTTAGCCACGCATTCATCTGCTCTATCCTCCTATTCCTATACTCACTAGCACGTGGCACCGGGAGTAATCTAGAGATTACAACCTTTGAGGTCCTGCTCTTTAATCTGCTACCTAGCTCCCTAAATTCTTGCTGCAGGACCTCATCCCTCTTCCTACCTATGTCGTTGGTCCCAATGTGAACCACGACCTCTGCCTGTTCACCCTCCCCCTTCAGAATGCCCTGCAGCCGTTCAGTGACATCCTTGACCCTGGCACCAGGGAGGCAACAAACCATCCTGGAGTCACGTCTATGGCCACAGAAACGCCTATCTGTTCCCCTTATGATAGAATCCCCTACCACTATTGCTCTCCCGCTCTTTTTCCTCCCTTCCTGAGCAGCAGAAGCACCCCTGGTGCCAAGAAGTTGGCTGCTGCTGCCTTCCCCTGGTGAGTCAACTACAAACAGAAAACTACAAACATTGCAAATCTGAAATAGAACAGAAAATACTGGGAATACACAGATGATCAGTCTGCATCTGCAAAGAGGGCAAGTACCAGAGAACACATTTTAAATGCGAGCCTTGCACTAGGCTGGAGTTCATACTACATCCTCACCCTACCACCCTGCAAACTCAAACTGGTGTGAGATGCCTTCCTGCAGGAGGTTAAACATCTTTGTGTTCATGTGCTTGGGAGACAGATTGCAAGTTATATGAAAGAAAGAACTTGCATTTATATAGGGGGCTAAATTCGATTGATTGGCGCTAACGGGGCGCAAATCAACTAGCGCCTGGGCGCGGCGCCGCTAACGCCTCCCACAAAATTCAGAGAGAGGTTAGTGGCGGCGCTGCGCCACCGGCTATGTCATCGCCGTGCGCAACGCCCCGCTCGCGCCCCGGCTGTAATATTGGGTGGCGCACCCCCCCCCCCCCCACCCCCAGCTTACCGCTGGACGCTATGTCCGTCAGGGTCAGGGGGGCCTACCTGCGGCCGGGGCGCCGCTAGTTAAAGGGGAGGTGGCGGGCGGCCATTTTTGTTGCTGGCCACCTGCCAGCACCTGCCCCCATTGCTGTCCTCGGCCCCCGTGAAGCCCCCCCTGCGCGGGCTCGTTTGCCGGCACTCCTGATCCCTGGTGGCCCAGCTGGGCATCAGGACGCGCTGCACCAGGCCCCTCCCCTTTAAGAAGGGCCTGCAGTTCCGCGGCACTGCTCGCAGTGCCTCAAGAGGGATGCGGGGCACTTCCAGTAGCGCCCCCTCCTCACTCTCGGGGCGCTGACGTAAGAAAACTACTCGGCACTTGGTCTGAGTATTAAGGCTTTAATCAACTGTTTTTCAACATGGAGATCTAGTTGTGTCCTTCACTAGTTCCTGTTAAAGAATGTCCTGAGCAAGCTGGGCCCATGCCCGAGTATTTATACTCTCCCTGGACAGCGCCACCAACAGGTCGCCCAGTATTATTTCATAAGTAATTTCCCATGAATGACAAGATTCATGTCAGGCGCTACCTGGGAAAATCGGCTGCGGGGGTGCTAACTTTTTTGGGGCGCTAAAATTAGTGCCCCAGCGAAGGTAGCGCCACCGAATTCTTACCCCATAGTGCCTTAACATGATCTCAGATATCCCAAAATGCTTCGAATGTAATTCATTGCTTATAAAAGGTTTTGATAGAATAAGTAAGGTGAAACTGTTTCCATTGGCAGGTAACTAGAGGACACAGATTAAGGTCATTGGCAGAGGAGCATTTTTTTTTTTACGCAGCGAGTTTTATAATCTGTAATGCGCTGCCTGAAAGGGTGGAGGAAGCAGATTCAAGAGTAACTTTCAGAAGGGAATTGGATATATACTTGAAAAGGAAAAATTTTCAAGGCTAAGGGGAAGGAGTGGGAAAATGGGACTAATCTCTTTCAAAGAGCTGGCACAGGCACGATGCGTCGAATGGCCTCCTTCTGTGCTGTATGATTCTATGATTCTAAAGTGCAGTCATTGATGTCATGCAGGCAAAAATGGCAGCAAATCAGAGCACTGCAAAAATCTACTAAAGAATGAATAAACAGATAATCTATTTTGGGTTGCTTGTTTGATGGGGGAATATTGGCCAGCACTCCTGCTCATCCTGGCCCATAAGGATCCCATTAAAACTGTAGAAAATCTTACCTTACCTCTTCTGGCCCTGGATCAATTTGCCACCAGCTTTCCCTGGCATGATTGGCATTGTGCGCAACTCGTGCTGCCCAGAGTTAAAATCGTGTCGCGGTTTGAATTATGTCATCGGACCCTGGTTTTTGAATATTTATGAGGCCCTCGCCTGCCTGTGGTGAACTCCTTACATGCCGAAACCCGGGAGTTAAAGTGGTGCCAGGCGGGAATGCTGCACGAATGGAGAGGTAAGTACTCTGCCCCTATTTTAACCCCCAACCCACCACGTCCCATTTCTCATCGGGTGCGGCAGGGGTTAAAATCAGGGAAGCAACTGCCACTGAGCTGCACCACATTTCATTTAAAAGTCTTCTTACCAGATTCATTACAAAAACAAGTTAAATTATCTCATGTTAACAAATATACTTAAATTATTTAGTTGGGTCGCAAAAACAATTTATTTTACTTCAAACTTATCATAAAGTTCCAAGGTTTAAAAAAAAAATCTTTAGTTGATTTACATGAAAGTTACATCAACTGGCGCCACTAAATGTTTGACCTTGAGTTATGCCAAACTGATTATCAACATGAGGAAAAAAGTGTTGTCCTGCAGTCAATATGCATTTAAAGAGAAGGGCTCCCATTCTCTACTTGGGTAGAGTGGTGTCATTTTTGTGTTTATTCCTGGTGCATTTATTTTACTTACATAGTTTGTAATATAGCTGGTGCCTGAGTTCTGGGGTATCAGTGTCAATTGTGTGAGAATCACTTAAGGCTCTAATGTTGCACAACTGCAGGAATAATTCCAATTTGATGTCAACAACAGAATCTTTGTTAATTGAAATGTCAGTGATCGGCCAAGGCCCATAGTGTAAAAAAGAGCAAAAGAGAAATTGTGGTAAATTAAGTAGTAGCTTAGGTGATGCCACAATTTATTTAAAAAACCAGGTGGTTATATATAGGAATGGAAAATTGAGTGAGGCAAGGAGGCATAGTTTTGACGTTCTGGAAAAAAATGAGTAACAAGTCCTCCAGAGTCCTACAAAGATGGTCCATCTCCCAGCCAGCCAGATGTTGAACATCATTAATTTAGCAAATACCCGAGCAGAACATTTTCAAGTTGTTTTCTGCGATGGGTTTAGGAGAAAATGAGGACTCACCGTGCTGCAATGGGGATTTGGGGACAGCAAGGTGGAAAATGGGACTGTCCCTGTAAAAGCAGAACAAAGAGGGTGCTGGAGTGGTCCTGAGATTGTAAAGAAATCGTATCTCTCTGTCTGGTCCCTCCTCTTTGCTGAAAAGGATTATGCAGATACGCGATACATCGAGGTGGAAATAATCAGCTAACATTACTAACATCAGGCAACACCACTGTTGATAAAAAGTTGATAAATACATTAACAAAGTACGGAATAAGAAAAGACTATTAAGCTTGTCCCTACCAGCAGACACTGTACAACTTGCACTATCATTTAATTTCCTAACTGAAATAAACAGGTGAAACCTCAAAAAGATAAAACTCTGAAATTTCTCATTCTCTCCCACCCCCAAGCAGTCATCGAATCATAGAATAGAACAGCACAGAAGGAAGCCATTTGTCCCATCGAGTCTGCGCCAGCTCTTTCGAAGAGCAATCCAGTTAGTCCCACTCCCCCGCTCTTTCCCCATAATCCTGCAATTGTTTGTCCTTCAAGTATTTATCTCATTCCCTTTTGAAGACTACTATTGAATCGGCGTCCACTGTCCTATCAGGCAGTGCATTCCAAATCCTAACCACTCGTTACGTAAAAATGTTCTCTCATGTTGCCTCTGGTTCTTTTGCCAATCACCTTGAATCTGTGCCCTCTCGTTATTGACTCCAGCCACTGAAAACAGCTTCTCTTTATTTACTTTATCTAAATCATTCATGATTTTAAACACTTCTATCAAATCTCCTCTGCCTTCTCTGCTCCAAGGAGAACAACCCCAGCTTTTCTAGTCTATCCACGTAACTGTATTCCCTCATTCCTGGAACCATTCTAGTAAATCTTCTCTGCACTCTCTCCAAAGCCATCACGTTCTTCCTAAAGTGTGGTGTCCAGAATTGGACACAATACTCCAGCTGGGGACAAACTAGTGTTTTATATAGGTTTAGTATAACTTCCTGGCTTTTGTACTCTATGGCTCTATTTATAAAGCCCAGGATCCCATATGCTTTATTAATTCAAAAGCAAAATACTGCAGATGCTGGAAATCTGAAATAAAAACAGAAAATGCTGGAAATACTCAGATGATCAGGCAGCATCTGTGGAGAGAGAAACAGAGTTAACGTTTCAGGTTGATGACCCTTCGTCAGAACTGGAAAATGCTGGAGATCGAACAGGTTTTTAAGCAAGTGCAGGGACAGGGAAAGGGGGGAGGGGAGGAAAGAACAAAAGGGAAGGTCTGTGATAGGATAGAAGGCAGGAGAGATTAAGAGACATTAAGAGATGGTGCAAGGCAAAAGAAGATGGTAATGGGACAAGTTAAGAAACAAACAATGGCTCTAGATGAAGTGTAAATGGCAATGGCAGAATGAAAGACAGTTGCCATGTGGGAGAGAGAGAAAAAAATAAATGGGGGAAAAAAATGGAGTAAAAAGGAATAGGGGCAGAGGTTATGGTCTGAATGTCTCTTAATCTCTCCTGCCTTCCATCCAGAGCCATCTTCTGTTTCTTAACTTGTCCCATTACCATCTCCTTTTGCCTTGCACCATCTCTTAATGTCTCTTAATCTCTCCTGCCTTCCATCCTATCACAGACCTTCCCTTTTGTTCTTTCCTCCCCTTCCCCCGCCCCGCACTTGCTTAAAAACCTGTTCGATCTCCAGCTTTTTCCAGTTCTGACGAAGGGTCATCGACCTGAAACGTTGACTCTGTTTCTCTCTCCACAGATGCTGCCTGACCTGCTGAGTATTTCCAGCATTTTCTGCTTTTTTTTAAACTGCTTTGTTAACCTGTCCTGCCACCTTCAAAGATTTGTGCACAAGCACCCCCAGGTCTCTGTTCTTGCACTCCCTTTAAAATGGTACCATTTAGTGTGTGTGGTCTCTCCTCATTCTTCCTACCAAAATATATCACCTCCCACTTCTCTGCGTTGAATTTCATCTGCCATATGTTAGTGCATTCCACCAGCCTGTCTATGTCTTCTTGAGGTCTATTACCATAGTCCTCACTGTTTGCTACACTTCCAAATTTCGTGTCATCTACAAATTTCAAAATTGTGCCCTGTACCCCCAAAACTGCAGCACCTCGATCTAACAACATTCAATCCTGACTAATTGCATTGCAAAGATTTTTTTCCCCACTTACAGAACTGAAACCATAATGTCATCTAAACCAATTCTTACCCTATTTACTTTAGTCCTGTTCCTAATTAGATCTTTGTCCAACTCTTTTTAAAGGAATTAGTCAATCTTGCACTAAGTGCTCTTGATGACACATTATGGGGGAAATAATTTTAATTTTAGTCAAAATAATAAATAATCTGCTTGCATCTACATTACCCACACCCTCAGAATTTTAAAGACTTGGATCGTGTCCACCATAAATCTTTTTTTTAAATTAAAATACTTTCCTGCTGTGAGTATCTGTGAGTTTGTACAGATAACGGTAGCTGTAGTAAAGACAGCTGCTTGACGGCAATCGGATAAATAGGAAGCCATCTTGGCCATGCGGCAGTACTACACGAGCTGGCACTGACTCAAGACCTAATAAAGAGTACTCAACGATATCTACTCGTAAGCCTCTTATATCGTAGTATTAAGATAACATTACATGGTACCAGGATTTATAGAACGCACGATACGGGCATACCACAACAATGGAAGGGATAAAACCACCGACTAGCCTGCAACTTGAAGGAAATCTGGACCAAAATTGGCGCGAATTCAAACAACGCTTACTTCTCTACCTCACAGCGATCGACGCCACGACTAGCTCTGCAACACGTAAGGTAACTTTGTTGCTAACAGTGGCTGGCTCACAGGCAATCGAGCTGTATAACACATTTACGTTCGCAGTTGAAGGTGACAAAAATGATCTGGACAAGGTGATAGATTTGTTCGAGAAATACTGCACACCTAAAAAGAATGAAACGTTCGAGAGATTTGTTTTTCGCTCCTGCGGGCAAAAGCAAAGAGAATTCTTTGATGTTTTTCTGACGGACTTAAAAACAAAAGCACAAACATGTAACTTTGGAGACTTGAAGGAATCGATGATACGCGATCAGGTCGTTTTCAGAATACTCGACAAGAAGGTGAGGGAGAGAATTCTTAGGGACAATGACTTAACTTTGGATGCTGCAGTAAAAATGTCATGCTAGTGAACTCTCAGCCATGCACGTGCAAAAATTCGATGGGAGAACTACAGCAACGGGCGTGAGAGCGCTGGGACTGGACAACCTACCAGTGGATGTAGCACACAGAAGGGACACAAGAGGGCGCACAGAGTTCAGGACTATGACGCCATACGATTGCAGACAGTGCGGCAATAGACATGTGGCAAGACAGTGTCCGGCTTATGGGAAGAACTGCGCAAAATGTAAAGGCAGGAATCACTTTGCTAAAATGTGCTTTTGGGAAGAGAAAACCGAAGGTAAAAAGACAGTGCATACTACTGAGACTGAAGACACGGAATCGGAGACTTTGTATGTTGGAATGGTGCAAAATTACTTAAAACAGGGTAAAGATATGGAAAAGGAAGTACATTCCGTAGGACTAAAGACTGAAGTTTGGATAGCCCCCTTGCTGGTAAATGGCACCATTGTTCCCTTCAAGCTAGATACAGGTGCTAAGGCAAACCTCATAAGCTGGAGTGATGCACGGAATCTCAAAGTGAGACCAAAAATACTGAACAAGACAGTGGCTTTGAAGGCGTACAATGGACAAAGTATTGAAACAAAAGGAACGTGTAGGCTGAATGTTAAGGTAAAAAATCGCATTCACCCATTGACGTTTGTTATAGTGCCTGAAGGACATGAGTCACTGTTGGGGGATAAGGCATGTATAGATTTGGGCTTGGTAAAACGAGTCTATACTATTAATGAACTGAACTGTGTGCAGAGTGCCCCCCAAGACAGTACAAATATAAAGCATGATGCTATAACACACAAGTACGCGGATGTATTTCAGGGTTTCGGAGCACTGCCTTTTACATACTCCATCAAACTGAGAGATGACGCACAACCTGTGATTCACGCACCCAGGAGAGTTCCGGTGGCTCTCCGTGAGAAACTGTGGAAAGAGCTAGACCGCATGGAGGGACTAGGTGTCATAAAGAAGACTGAGGAACCGACTGACTGGGTAAATTCCATGGTTTGCGTCAATTCAAAAAAGACTGATAAATTGCGTGTCTGCACGGATCCTAAGGACCTTAACGCTAATATAAAAAGAGAGCACTATCAAATCCCAAAGAGAGAGGAAATAGTCAGTGAAATGACAGGAGCAAAATTCTTCTCCAAGATGGACGCCTCGCATGGATTCTGGCAGCTGAAACTTGATGGAGAGTACTAAGCTGTGCAGCTTTAACACCCCGTTTGGTCGATACTCTTACCAGCGCCTGCCCTTCGGCATTAGCTCCACCCCAGAAATCTTCCACAGAGCAATGGAGCAAATCATCGAGGGCCTGGATGGTGTGCGGGTGTACGTGGATGATCTGGTGTTATGGGGCTCCACTCAGGGAGAGCATGACACCAGACTGGAAAAAACACTTCAGAGGATACGGCAGTATGGACTCAAACTAAATAAAGACAAATGTCAGTTCAGCGTCAATGAAATCACATTCCTCGGGGACAAGATTTCTGCAGAAGGGATTCAGCCAGACAAGTCAAAGGTAAAGGCCATACATGACATGGAAAAACCGAAGGACAAGAAAGGGGTTCAGCGGGCCCTTGGCATGGTTAATTACCTAGGGAAATTCATTCCAAATCTGGCAGTGAAAACCGCTCACTTGAGAAAACTGCTGCACCAAGAGACAGAGTTCCAATGGGGACATGAACATGAGAATGAATGGAAGGGGCTGCTACACATTCTAGCAAGTGAACCCCTACTGAAGTTCTTCTGCCCTGAAAAGAGGACAAAAGTGTCCACAGATGCCTCTAAGGGTGGATTAGGGGCTGTCCTTCTACAGGAAGATGAAGGAGAATGGCGACCAGTGGCATATGCGTCACGCTCCATGACGGCTACAGAGTGCCGATATGTGCAAATAGAGGAGTGCCTGGGCTTGGCATTTGGGTGTGAAAAATTTCATACCTACATCTATGGACTTCCCAAGGTTATCCTAGAAACTGACCATAAGCCACTGCTCGGGATCGCAAAAAAGAATCTGTGTGACATGTCATCACGGATACAGCGCCTAATGATGAGACTACAATGTTATGATTTTGAGCTCACATATGTGCCAGGGACACAAATGTTCATTGCAGATACACTATCCAGGGCTGCGCCTCGTGCCACACAAAACAGTGAAACAGAAGAGGATGTGGACCTTCATGTGGATATGGTCTATGCAGCATTGCCCGACTCACAGGAACAACTATCAAAGATAGCCACAGAGACATCAAAGGACCCTGTTCTGAGGAAAGTGATGAGAAATCTTCAAGAGGGTTGGAAGGGTCATGTAAACAATATCATATTCAGTCTGAGCTTTCTGTGGTCAATGGACTACTGATTAAGTGTGACAGGATTGTAGTGCCCATCTCTATGTGACGAGAAATGCTTAACAGGATACATGAAGGGCACCTGGGTGTGGAAAAGTCAAAAAGGAGAGCACGTGAGGCACTCTGCTGGCCAACCATGAACTCTGATATTGACCAGATGATCAGTGAGTGTGCTACATGTCAGGAGTATCACTACAAGCAAACAAAAGAGCCCCTCATTACCACAGAACTCCCATCACAACCTTGGGAAAAGGTAGGAACTGATATTTTTCACTACGAAGGAAAAGACTATTTGTTAAGTTATTGATTATTACTCTAATTATCCTGAGATTGCTCTCCTACCCAGCACCACGTCAAGAGCTGTGATAACTCACCTGAAGTCAATCTTTTCCAGGCAGGGCATCCCTCTAACTCTGGTCTCTGATAATGGCTCTCCCTTTGCCAGTCATGAGTTTCAGTCGTTTGCTACAGAGTATGAGT
Organism: Somniosus microcephalus; assembly: GCF_052327205.1. Classification (NCBI taxonomy): domain Eukaryota; kingdom Metazoa; phylum Chordata; class Chondrichthyes; order Squaliformes; family Somniosidae; genus Somniosus; species Somniosus microcephalus. The sequence goes on along the minus strand of NC_140991.1, from coordinate 24,345,636 downwards.
TTAAGCATGTAACCTCTAGCCCGCTCTACCCTCAAGCCAATGGAAAAGCGGAGAAGGGGGTGCAGATTGTGAAAAGACTATTAAAGAAAGCAGCACACAGCAACACTGACCCATATCTGGCCATGGTGTCGTACAGGGCGGCCCCGCTGGAAAGTGGCAAGTCTCCAGCTGAGCTCTTACTGGGTCGCAAAATCCGTACTCGACTTCCCAGGCATGTCACACCTGATCACAGAGATGAGGTATGGGCAGACAAGGCCCGGAAACTTCAGCGGAAACAAAAAATGCTCCATGACTGCACAGCCACTGCACTAGTGCCTCTACAGGAGAAGGATGTAGTTCGCATTGAAGGGCCTGGGTCATGGAATCAAAGAGCCACCGTTCTACAACAGGTTGCCCCCAGGTCATACAGTGTCATGACAGAAAATGGCAATGTGTATCGCAGAAACAGGAGGCACCTACTGAAAACCACCGAGACCTATCAGCCGCAGGAGGACAGAGAGGATGAGCTGATGATGGAAATCCGACAGAGTGACGAGGAGACGAGGGCAATGCCACAAAGTGATGAAGTACACAGGGGTGACAATGAGACAAGGGATCCGTGTGGTACAGACATGAACTTAATGGACACAACTGGGTTGGCCCAGCAAATACCCGCTCAGCTACGCAGGTCACAGCGCACCAGAAAGCCTGTCGTTAGACTCGACCTGTGGACAAGGGAAAGACTGTAAACAGCTAATGGACTTCTGGGTGTGGGTAGTGTTTATATGTACCGGCAGTTATTGCAAGGTATAGTTACACTGACAGTTTTTACATGTTGTTAATAGTAATTAATAGTAGTTACACTGACTGTTTTTATATGTTGTAAATGTGTGTTCTATGTGTTATGTTATGGTGTTTACTGTTTATGTCATCGTTGAGGGGGAAAGATGTACAGATAACTGTAGCTGTAGTAAAGACAGCTGCTTGACGGCAGTCGGATAAATAGGAAGCCATCTTGGCCATGCGGCAGTACTACACGAGCTGGCACTGACTCAAGACCTAATAAAGAGTACTCAACGATATCTACTCGTAAGCCTCTTAATACTACGATATAAGATAACATTACAGAGTTTGAGGCCTTGTCCATGTTGCTCTTCTCTGAATTCCCTCCAAAGCATTGATATCTTTTTCAAGATAGTGCACACAGAATTGCACAATAAATTCCAAACATGACCTCAGCAAGATCTATACATAGTTAGAAGAGAAACAAAAAAGACATGCTACATCCAACTACCTTAAGGCTAAAGGGATCAAGGGATATGGGGAGAAGGCAGGGACAGGGTACTGAATTTGGATGATCAGCCATGATCTCATTGAATGGCGGAGCAGGCTCGAGGGGCCGAATGGCCTACTCCTGCTCCTATCTTCTATGTTTCTATGTTTACCACCATCAAATCCAAGAGGCCAAAACAAATATGTCAAGAAACTGGAAAAAAGAACCAAATAATTCTTCATGAAAGTGATATTTTTCTGGGAACGGCGAAGAGCAGAAACTTTAGTCTAGAATCATAAACCTCAAATGGCAGTTAACAGATGTAAGAAGTTGCCAACGATATTTTACAGGCACTGGCTAACGTCCATTAGAAGACCAAATAGTGGGACAGAGATGGTGGAACGAAGCTGCAAGCAAATTTCAGAAAGATCTAAAAACAAGAGTAGTGATAACAGGGGACTTCAATTATCCTAATATAGACTGGGAAAAAAAGTGTAAAGGACAAGGGGGGGTGGGGTGGGGGAAATTCCTGAAATGTGTACAGGACAACTTTCTTGGTCAGTATGTTTACAGCCCAACAAGGTAGGAAGCAGTGCTGGATCTAGTTCTTGGAAATGAAGTGGGGCAAGTAGTGCATGTTTCAGTGGGAGAGCATTTGGGAAACAGTGATTCCAATATCATTAGGTTTAGAGTATCATGAGATGGAGGCCATTTGACCCATCACGTCTGTTGCCGGCTCTTCGAAAGAGCTATCCGATCAGCCCCACCCCCTGCCCTTTCACCATAGCCCTGCAAATTTTTCCACTTCAAGTATTTATCCAATTCCCTTTTGAAAGTTACTACTGAATCTGCTTCCACAACCCTTTTAAGCAGTGCATTCCAGATCATAACAACTCACTGTGTAAAATAAATTCTCATTTTGCCAATTACCCAGAGTTACTGAGGTCTATTTTATTGTCCTCTCAGCTTAGATCCACTAACTCAGCACAGACCTGAAATTGATCACTAGACCTTTTCGACTATATGGGGGCGATTTTGCCAGCCGTGGGGAGGCGGGTATGGAGGCGGGACTGCCAGGAAAATGGCAGAATTTAGGGGCGGGTGCCCAAACTGCCTCCATGCCATCTTCCCAGGAGGCGGGTTGCCGTCCCGCGCCAGGTCCCGTCTCCTTGGAGGTGGGAAGGGATTAAAGCCTATTAACTGCCTGTTAACAGGTAGTTAACAGGCAGAAAATAGGATTATCCCCTTTTTGCCCTCACAAGTGCGGGCTTCCCGACGGCTCCAAAACCCGCCAGCTCAGCGAGGCGAGTACTGGGTCTGCAGGGGTCGGGGTGCAAAAGTGTGGTGTGAAGGTAAGTGATGGGTGCAAGAGTGTAGAGGTGAGTATCTGAGGTAAGTGGAAAGTGTTTTTAAAAGTATACTTATCTTTGTACATGGCCACAGTAAATAATAATTCTAATAGGTCTCAGAGCGTTAAAAAATAAGCCTGAAGGCTTTGTCTTAATGCGAGGTGCATTCGTAATAAGGTGGATGAATTGGCTGCGCAAATAGAGGTAAACGAATATGATTTGGTTGGAATTACGGAAACGTGGCTCAAGGATGGCCAAGGCTGGGAACTCAACATCCAGGGGTATTCGATATTCAGGAAAGATAGGCAAAAAGGAAAGGGAGGTGGTGTAGCATTACTGGTTAAAGAAGGGATTAACACAATTGTAAGGAAGGATATTAGCTCTGATGATGTGGAATCTGTATGGGTAGAATTGAGGAATACCAAGGGGCAGAAAACGTTAGTGGGAGTGGTATATAGACCTCCAAACAGTAAGGCGGAGGTTGGGGATGGCATTAAAAGGGAAATTAAAAAAGCGTGCAATAAGGGCACAGCAGTCATCATGGGTGACTTTAATCTACATATAGATTGGGCCAACCAAATTAGTAACAATACTGTGGAGGAGGAATTCCTGGAGTGTTTACGGGATGGTTTCCTGGACCAATATGTCGAGGAACCAACCAGAGATCAGGCCATCTTAGACTGGGTATTATGTAACGAGAAATGATTAATTAGCAATCTTGTTGTACGAGGCCCCTTGGGTCGGAGCGATCATAATATGATCGAATTCTTCCTTAAGATGGAGAATTAAGTAGTTGACTCAGAGACTAGGGTGCTAAATTTAAATAAAGGAAACTACGATGGTCTGAGGCGCGAGTTGGGTAGGATTGATTGGGGAATGTCACTCAAAGGGTTGACGGTGGATAGGCAATGGCAAACATTCAAAGACCGCATGGATGAACGACAGAATTTGTTCATCCCAGTTTGGCACAAAAATAAAACAAAAAAGGTGACTCAACCGTGGCTAACAAGGGAAATTAGGGATAGCATAAGATCCAAGGAGAGGACATATAAATTGGTCAGAAAAAGCAATAATCCTGAAGATTGGGAGCACTTTAGGATTCAACAAAGGGGGACAAAGGGATTAATTAAGAAGGGGAAAATAGAATATGTGAGTAAGTTTGCAGGGAACATAAAAACTGACTGTAAAAGCTTTTATAGATATGTGAAGAGAAAAAGATTGGTGAAGTCAAGCGTAGGTCCCTTGCAGTCAGAATCAGGGGAATTTATAATGGGGAACAAAGAAATGGCTGCCCAACTAAATACATACATTGGTTCTGTCTTCACAAAGGAGGACACAAATAACCTCCCAGAGATGCCGGGGAACATAGGGTCTGATGAAAGGGAGGAACTGAAAGAAATCAGTATTTGTAGGGAAATGGTGTTAGGGAAATTGATGGGATTGAAGGCCGATAAATCCCCAGAGCCTGATAATCTACATCCTAGGGTACTTAAGGAAGTGGCCCTAGAAATAGTAGATGCATTGCTGATCATCTTACAACATTCGATGGAATCTGGAACAGTACCCATGGATTGGAGGGTAGCTAATGTTACCCCACTATTCAAAAAAGGTGGTAGAGAGAAAACGGGGAATTACAGACCGGTAAGCCTGACATCGGTAGTGGGGAAAATGCTAGACTCCATTATAAAAGATGTAATAGCAGAGCACTTGGAAAACAGTGACAGGATCGGACAAAGTCTACATGGATTCACAAAAGGTAAATCGCGCTTGACATAATCTACTGGAATTTTTTGAGGATGTAACTGGTAAAATAGATAAGGGAGAACCAGTGGATGTGGTGTACCTGGACTTTCGAAGGCCTTCGATAAGGTCCCGCATAAGAGATTAGCGTGTAAAGTTAAGGCACATGGGACTGGGGGCAAGGTATTGACTTGGATAGAGAACTGGTTGGCAGACAGAAAGCAAAGAGTTGGAATAAACGGGTTCTTTTCCGAGTGGCAGGCAGTGACTAGTGGGGTACCGCAGGGATCGGTCCTTGGACCCCAGCTATTCACAATATATATTAATGATCTAGACAAGGCAACTAGATGTAATATCTCCAAATTTGCAGATGACACAAAGCTGGGTGGGCGTGTGTACTGTGAGGAGGATGTCGAGAAACTCCAGGATGATTTGGACATGTTGGGTGATTGGGCAGAAACATGGCAGATGCAATATAACGTGGATAAATGTGAGGTTGTCCACTTTGGTGGCAAAAACAGGAAGGCAGATTATTATCTAAATGGCAACAGATTGGGAGAAGGGTAAGTGCAACGAGACCTGGGTGTCCTTGTGCACCAGTCGCTGAAGGTAAGCATGCAGGTGCAGCAGGCGGTTAAGAAGGCAAATGGTATGTTGGCCTTCGTAGCGAGAGGGTTTGAGTACAGAAACAAGGATGTCTTGCTGCAGTTGTACAAGGCCTTGGTGAGACCACACCTTGAGTATTGTGTGCAGTTTTGGTCGCCTTATCTGAGGAAGGATGTTCTTGCCATGGAAGGAGTTCAGCGAAGATTCACCAGGCTGATACCTGGGATGGCAGGAATGACGTATGAGGAGAGATTGGGTCGATTGGGCTTGTACTCGCTGGAGTTTAGAAGAATGAGAGGTGATCGCATTGAAACTTATAAAATTCTGACAGGACTGGACAGACTAGATGCAGGAAGGATGTTCCCGATGGTCGGGGAGTCCAGAACCAGGAGACACAGTCTAAGGATAAAGGGTAGGCCATTTAGGACAGAAATGAGGAGGAATTTCTTCATCCAGAGAGTGGTGAACCTGTGGAACTCTCTACCACAGAAGGCGGTGGAGGCCAGCTCATTAAATATATTCAAGGAGTTGGATATATTTCTTACGGCTAAAGGGATCAAGGGGTATGGAGAGAAAGCAGGGACCGGGTACTGAATTTGGATGATCAGTCATGATCGCATTGAATGGCGGAGCAGGCTAGAGGGGCCGAATGGCCTACTCCTGCTCCTATCTTCTATGTTTCTTCCTGCAGGCTTCAGTCGGTTTTGTATGCGGAGAGTCTCAGACCTCCGTGTTGCAGATGAGAGATGGCCGTTGCATTCTCAGATGCAACAAACATCTCATTTTTGTAAAAGAAAGGTTGATGAGGTCTTGTATGCAAGACCTCATCAAACTGCAGAGATTGTCACTGTCTGACAGCTTCACAGAGCTGTCAAACGATGACAATTAATCTGTCAAAAGTTTTTGACAGATGAAATGTCATACGTTGACGTGCTCTGCAACTGGCTTTCCCTTAATTGGCCTGCTAAGCCCTCTGGGCGGGCTTAACAAGGTCAATCAAGGGAAAGTAGCGTGGGTTGGCCACAAATCGATGGAGGCGGGACATCGACCCGACAAGCAGCAGTCCCGCCTTAAACGTGCCCCCAGTCACAAAATCGCCCCCCTATGTGAGAGAAATTCACCGGGGCTCATTTGTGGGCCCAGACTCGGCATTGCACAGACATCATTGTGCCCCCAGCCAGAGGTCCGTGGCCAGCCTGAAATTAAACCTCAGGCCTCATTAACATTTTATTCATGAGTAGTGCCTCCATATGCAGCTTGCGTATTGAAGATGCTGGATGTCAGGCTGCTTGCCTCACTGGCAGTGGCCTGAGGCAAGTCCCCAGTGGGTAGCTAAAAAACAGAGTGTGTGGCGGGGGCCGAAGGCAATGGCTTCGGTCTTCCCAATGTTTAATTGGAGGAAAATCTGCTCATCCAGTAGCCTGACAACACAGAGGCAGTTGGGGGGGGTCGAGAGAGGTTACCTCTGAAGTCCCTCAAGGATCTATCCTTGGCTCCCTCCTATTTCTCACCTATATGTCCTCGGGTCTCATGGACAAGATAAGCTCAGAGAGGGCATGAAGGAAGATAGGAGAGAAATTAGGAAAAAATGCAAGTTCAGGGGAAAGGCAGCGGGAACCTCGGGGGAAGTTTGGCTTGGTGGCCTAGGAAAAGGGAGGGATGCGACAGAGGCAGCTGAACGGATGGTCTCAATCTTAGTGACAAAGAAGTTCATGAGCTGCTCGCACTTGTTATTGGATGCGAGGGTGGAGAGAGCAGAGAAGGGGGGGTGTTTAAGGAGACAGTTGGTAGTAGAGAAAAGAAGCCGGGGGTTATCTTAGCATTCTAGGAGGATTCTGGAGTAGAGATCAGAGGAGAGCAAGACCCTATAGTGCTTTGTGTGATCTGGCCAGATGTGGCGATGATTGCCTAAACCATTTGGGGGAAAATTCAGTTGCTTCGCGCCTCCCGTTAGCGCTCTAAGAGGGCGCTAATGGGTCGCAAAGCAACTAACGCCCGGGCGTGGCGACGTTTGCGCCGCTCGCGAAATTGACCAGACATTTTGCGGCGGCGCTAAACACTACCGCCACGATCTCCTGCACCCGCAGATCGTGATGTCAGTCGAGCGTGCAACACCCCGGTAGTGCCCCGGACCGGATATTGAGTGGCGCCCCCTGCCTTACCGCCTGCCGCTAGCAACAACAGGTTGAGGGGAACGTTTTGCAATCGGGAAGGGACTGGGGGAAGTGCTATTAATAGGCGACCGCTTCCTGACTTTTTTTTGTCGCAACATTTTTGCACCACGCATTCTGAGAGTGAGAGAGAGAGACTTCTGGAGATATTCAACGTTGTGTGAAGGAGTTTTAGGTAATGAGCTGCACTTTGCAGGTTCATTTTGATTTGTCCTTCCTTGCATCGATTTAGAAGAGACTATGGGGGCTGCACTCTGAGCTCTTTCCCTGGGCCTCTCCATTGTTCTTTCCAGCAGAATTGATGTACAGGTCTCTCCAGGCCGAGATTCAAGGCTACAATGAGCAGGATGTGGATTGAGAGCAAGATCGACCCTTCCCTTTAAGAACGGGCCGGTGCCAGTGTGTCTGTGTTCCATTGCTGACTGACATCACCTGAGCTTCACCAGTGCCAGGCGCTAAACTTTGCGCCCGGCCGATAATTGCGCCCCAAATGGGGCGATACCAAATTTCTCCTCCTTTGTCTGTCATGAACGTTCAAATCTGTGTCCATTGGACTTAAGGAAATAAAGAAGGGGGCTGTACCAAGGGGAACAACCAGGGTGGGAGATATGAATGGTTTTACTGTGGGCAAGGGCATCAAAGGTGGAGGTGAGGGAGTGATTGAGCATCGTTGGTATCATTCTAGTAAACCTCCTCTGCACCCGCTCCAAAGCCTTGACATCTTTTCTAAACTGTGGTGCTCAGAATTAGACACAATACTCCAGCTGAGTCCTAACCTGTGAATGATAAAGTTTCAGCATAACTTCCTTGCTTTAGTGCTCTATGCCTCCATTTATAAAGTCAAGGATCCCAGATGCTTTTTTAAGCTTGATCAATTTGTTATGCCATCTTCAAAGATTTGTGTATATGAACCCTCAGGTATCTCTGTTCCTGTACCCCTTTCAATTTGTACCATTTAGTTTATATTGCCTCTCCTCATTCTTCCTTCCAAAATGCATCACTCACATTTCTCCACCGTAAATTTCATCTGCCATGCATCTGCCCATTTCACCAGTATGTCCTCCTTCAAGTCTGCTGCTATTTTTCTCAGTTTACTATATTTTGAAACGTTGTGTCTTCTGCAAACTTTGAAATTATGCCCTGTATACCCTAGTCCAGGTTATTAATAATATACCAAAAAGAACAATGGTCCTAATATGGACATCTGGGGGACACCACTGTATACGTCCCTCCAGTCTGAAAAACAACCATTGACCACGACTCTGCTTTCTCTCTTAGTCAATTTTGGTAACACTCTATTTTGTGGCACTTTATCAACGGCTTTTGAAAGTCCATATACAGAACATCAACTGCACTACCATTATCAATGCTTTCTGTTACTTCATCAAAGATCAGCCGCGATCTAATTGAATGGCAGAACAGGCATGAGGGGCTGAATGGCCTACTCCCATTTGTATGTTCCTAAGGTGGTAGCACACACAATACATACTATAACATGCATAATATAAATAAATACAACATCCTTACTGTTATTGTTGATAATTTACCTTGGATGATTTTTATAGAATTTACCAATTAATTTTTTCTGCTTCATTAACACTAGCTCATGGATGTTTAACCATAGTGATTTGGGACAGATTGATCTCAACATTTAACTTGGTAAGGTATGGAGAGGAATTTTGCCAGCCCTGAGAAGGCTGGTTTGGAGGCGGGACTGCTGGGAAAATGGCAGAATCTGGGGGCGAGTGCCCATCCCGCCCCCAACCCGCCTCCGTGCCATCTTCCCGGGAGGCGGGTACCCGACCCGCGCCGGGTCCTGTCTCCTGGAGGCAGGAAGGGGATTACAGCCACTTAACTGCCTGTAGTTTACAGGCAGTTAAGAGGGTTATCCCCATTTTACCCCTGCAAGTGCGGGCTTCCTGACATTGGGAAACCCCGCCAGGGTCAGCGAGGCAAGCAGTGGGTCTGCGGGGATTGGAGGGGTCGAAAAGTGAGCTGTGGAGGTGAGTGGTGGGTGCAAGTGTGGAGAGGTAAATATGTGAGGTGAGTGTAAAGTGATAGAAAATGTTTACTTACCTTTATTTCTTCCTGCAGGCTTCAACAGTTGGGGAACCGGAGACTCTGGCATCTCACCAGCAGAGATGACAGAATGGCTGCTGCATTCTCCGATGCAACAGCCATCTGATTTCTGCTCAGCAGATAGGTTTAATGAGTCTTGACTACAAGGACTCATCAAACAACAGAGATTGTCAGTGTTTGACAGCTTCTCTAAACGTCATACGCTGATGTTCTCTGTTACTGGCTTTCCCTTAATTGGCCTGCTGAACCCGCTGGGCGGTCTTAACAAGGTCAATCAAGGGAAAATAGCGTGGGTTGGCCAGAAGTCGATGGAGGCGGGACTAAAACCCGACAAGTGGGAGTCCCGCCTCCAAAAGCTCCCCATTGGCAAAATCCAGCCCATGTAGGGGGAGAAATTCAGTATCGCCCTGTTTGGGGGTGGTAACTTTTGAAAGCTGGGAAACTTAGCGCCAGGCGCTAATGATTCCCAGCTTTTAAAGAATTGGGTTTTGGCGCTCCAGGAAGGAAGTGGAGCTCTAAATCAAGTGCTCCACTTCCTTCCTGGCGCGCTAAAGGACACAGGCGGGATGGCAGTTGTGCAGCACTGCGCAATGGGCCGAGGCTCCTTTCCTCCCTTAAAGGGAAGGGCCATCGCTGCAGGCTTTGCATTGGGACCAGTTAGCTGGTCCCCGACGGCGGCCGCGATCTGGCTCGATCAGCCCCATGCACTCCATCAGAGTGCCGGACTGATTGATCACGGCCCAAGGGAAGTAAAAAAAATTGGACACAAACATCTCAGAAATTTAGGTACTTACCTCGGCCACCTCCCCTTTCACTTTCGCCCCCGAAGCGCCCGGCCTTCCGATCAACGCCTCCTGCAGCTGTCAGTGTCATTGCCCGGCGATGTTGCAGCTGGCGGAACCGAAGTTTGGGTCTGGGGCACTACCGGGACGATGCGCACAGCAATGACGTCACGATTTCCAGACGAAGGAGATCGTGGCGCAAAGTCTTACTGCCGCCGCAAACCTCTCACCGAAGTTTGCGGAATTTGTTCATTTTGCTGCGCCCGGACGCCAAGTTGTTAGCACCCCATTATAGCCCCCCAGGGGCGTTAACGGGAGGCGCTAACCCACTGAATTTCTCCCCCGTAGACTCATGTACAGATGTATGCAGAACCAAATGTGCTCTTTATTTCGCCCTAATCTTTGCATCCTCAACTGGTAACCTTTAAGCACTACAGCATGTTTGTAGTTCATTTAATCTTTCTTCCCATCAGAAGACTGTCAAACGTTATTACTACTGCCTTTATTCAGGGACTTTTGATCATTTGCCGCAATAGCACCAAACCTCAGCTCGGGACCTAATTGCATTGGAGGTAACAAACTGGTTTGTGCAGCTGGAGAAAACAGGGCCTCATTTAGCACAAAGGCAGTATTTGATCCTTTTTTTAAGTTTTACATTTTTTAATAACTTTTTGCCCAAGTTATGGATTCCAATTGAACATTGTCAACTCACAAGTAGTTTGATAATATAAATGATTATGTATAACTGAAATGAGTCTGAACCATTTGGAGTAGACAGGCCTTTTAAGAGCGAAACCTTTCATCTGCCATTGTTTGAATTACCACTCTTGTTATAATTTTTATGATTAAGAAACCTAGGTGAAGGGCCAAGGCCCTCAACATACCACCATGGCTGAAAATGAGATAAATGAAAAAGTAGTGATTAGATGTCGTCAAATTTAATTTTTAAAGGCCTGTAGATTGGAGGGGGACGTGAAGACTGAGGGAGATAAGGAGTTTTGAGTTCCTAAAAAATTAGTGAGAATAGGAAGTGCAATGATTGCTAATTGCAAACCAATGAGCACAAGGGAAGTAGGGTTATTTTCATTGAAAACAGTATAATCGCATGGTACTGCTATTAGATTTCGTTGGGAAGTGACCAAGTGCTGGATGATTACATTTGTTTTGGAACAGGTTTATTGTATTTTTAGTTTGGAAAGTTATAGAATGAAAATTACTGTTGGCAATATTAGTGAATGAACATTTACCTCTTCCATCTGACAGCCCCCTGTACACTATTTTAATGCAGGCGATTATCCATTTATTTCAAATAGGTTTATACTTCCACTAAAGTAGCAGGCAAAGGAATATCTAATGAACCTGCTAGGTATTCATCTGCTTATCTCACCAATAGTAATTTCTAGGCTAATTCTTTCTCCTTTTACTTCTGTTAAACGCAAGGGACCTGTCAGTGGGGTAAGAGTTCTCCAACATCTTGCAGTTCTGTTTCTTTCTCCACAGATGTAGTTTTTGTTTTTATTTCAGATTTCCAACATCCACATTTGGATAAGAGTTGTAAGCTACAAACAAGCAGAAGTATATAGAAACAAACAAATCAACATCCTGGGGGTCACCATTGACCAGAAACTTAACTGGACCAGCCACATAAATACTGTGGCAACAAGAGCAGGTCAGAGGCTGGGTATTCCGCAGTGAGTGTCTCACCTCCTGACTCCCCAAAACTTTTCCACCATCTACAAGGCACAAGTCAGGAGTGTGATGGAATACTCTCCACTTGCCTGGATGAGTGCCGCTCCAACAACACTCAAGAAGCTCGACACCATCCAGGACAAAGCAGCCCGCTTGATTGGCACCCCATCCACCACCTTAAACATTCACTCCCTCCACCACCGGCGTACCGTGGCTGCAGTGTGTACCATCTACAAGATGCACTGCAGCAACTCGCCAAGGCTTCTTCGGCCGCACCTCCCAAACCCACGACCTCTTCCACCTAGAAGGACAAGGGCAACAGGCGCATGGGAACACCACCACCTCCAAGTTCCCCTCCAAGTCACACACCATCCTGACTTGGAAGTATATCGTCATTCCTACATCATCGCTGGGTCAAAATCCTGGAACTCCCTCCCTAACAGCACTGTGGGAGCACCTTCACCACACGGACTGCAGCGGTTGAAGAAGGCAGCTCACCACCACCTTCTCAAGGGCAATTAGGGATGGGCAATAAATGCTGGCCTTGCCAGCGACGCCCACATCCTAGGAACGAATAAAAAAAGAGATCGTGGAAGAAATACATTGGTACTGCTTGTAAGCTTGCTAATTCTTTCCCTTTTATGTATATATAAAGCTATCAGAGCGGGAAAGTAAAGTTGTGCCTGGTTAGTTGGCAAGTGGGCTTATCTAGTTCTGGAGTAATCTTAATGTGGTGCAAAGACTAGCTGGCCAGAAATAGAGAAACTGAAACCACAGAGTAAGGGAACTTGTGATATCCGTCCTAAAACATCACAGTCCAAAAACATCACTAATCAACTATTCCTATGCTATTTGTAGACAGTTCATAAAGGGCCATTTAAACAACGGCTCGAATTCTGCCATCAGCAGTGAACGAACAGCACTCACTGTTCATTATGCTTACAGCTGCCCACAGACTTTTCGTGGGCTTTTGTCCTGCACTACCCCCATATCTCTTGATTCCCTTAATATCCAAAAATCTATCGAAGATTCACCACCCTCTGAGTGAAGAAATTTCTCCTCATCTCAGTCCTAAATGGCGACCCCTTATTCTGAGACTGTGGCCCCGATTTTCTGCCAGCCGTCGGGCGGCTTTTCAGGCAGGCGGGGGCCGAAAATCGCCGAAATAGGGAGTCGCAACCCCCCACCCGCCTGATTCCCCGCCCCGTCCGACTTTCGGACCGCCGTTTCTCCGCGAGCCGATTCAGTCCCGCCCGCCGCTGGCGGGACTGGCCGTCGAGACCCTAATCACCAATTATTGGCATGTTTAATGCCATTTTAGGGTGCCCTTGCGATTTTCAGGGGTTTCCCACGCTAAACACAGCTGCGGGGAACCCCGCTGATGAAACCTGGCGTGAAGCTTGCCGGCTTGCTTGCTCTCAGCTGCAGGTCATTTGGGAAAGCTGCGATTTAAAGGGACAGCATTTGTATGGTGAAGAACCTTGTTGTTGCAGGCTTGGGGCTACTTCTTCAAGGCTTAGGCACAGCTGTGGAAGGTTGGAGCCTCACACACTTCTCCAATGTGATCTCCTGGGAAGCCCCTCTCGCCACCCTCACTCAGCGCTTCCCCAGCGGAGGCATCTACGAGAAGCATGGGACGCCTTTTTTTCCTTCCCTTCTTGCCATTAGAGGATCTCCAGCAGCAGAGGCGGCAGCAGCAGAACCAGGAACAGCAGGATGAGCACCAGGATGCTGCTCACTCACCTGAAGCTGCACAGGCCAGAAGGGGCCAGTGCTTGGAAGTGGCTTGAGAGCACCTTGCTGCGCTTTAGGGGGCCATGGGGACCCGTATCTGCACTGGCAGTCCTACTCAGAAGGACTTCCATGAAGGTCTGGTTTCTCTGTTCAATAGATGGCCAACGCTCAAGAGATGTCATTCTCTTATGAGCACTCACCATGTTTTCCGTACCCTGGCGAGTTATCTCCTCCATGGAGGTTGCCAACCTTTCCATGGTGATGCGTTCATGCGCCAATGACTCCACAAAGGCTCTGCTCATGGTCGCTATGGACTCCTCCATTCGCTCCACACTCGCAGCGACCCTGGAGACAAAACCTGCCAGAGACTCCTGCATCTGTGCATGGCGATCCATCACCTCTTCTCTTGCAGATGGACCCAGGGGCAGAGTGTCGACATGCAGCGCAGCTGAGCTGAGCTGGCAGAGTCCTGCGCCCTCCGACGAGAACTCTCCACTGCTGTCCCTGTCTCCAGAATCTGCTGAGGCTCACTTGTGAGCTGTGAAACACCAGGTGACAACACTACTCTATGTCCCGAAGGTCCCCCCGAGGTGTGAGTGTCTGCGCTGGTGCTGGGTGCGCTTACTTCTGCTGACGCTGCGCCCTCAGAGGTTGGAGCTTCCTCTGAAGAGTCTGGCTGCACAGACATCTTGGCCAACGCCAAAGAAGTGTTTCAAGAGAAACTAGGAACCTTGAAAGGCATCACCGCCTCAATAAAAGTGGAAGATGCAGCAATTCCCAAATTTTTTAAGGCAAGACTGGTGCCATACGCAATACGTCCAGCAGTCGAGGCAGAGCTGGAGAATTTGGAAAAAGCAGGCATATTATCCAAAATAGATTGGAGCGAGTGGGCAACACCCATTGTTCCAGTCATGAAAAAAGCATTGAATAAAGATAATTCTGAAGAACAGAGAAAAATTTGCATCTGCGGGGACTTCAAGGTGACTGTAAACCCGGTCCTTCACACGGTACAGTATCCTCTTCCGAGGATAGAAGATATTTTCGCCTCACTATCCGGAGGGAAACGTTTCACCAAAATTGACTTGGCACGGGCATATCTACAGATGGAGGTTGAGGAGGCCTCTAAAAAGTATCTCACGATAAACACACACAAAGGCCTGTGCCAGTACAATCGACTGGTTTTTGGAGTAGCATCAGCTCCAGCTATCTGGCAAAGAGCTATGGAGCAAGTCCTGCAAGGGATTCCGGGGACTCAATGCTACCTAGATAACATCCTTGTAACAGGAGAAAACGACAACGAGCACCGTGCCAATTTGGAGCAGGTGCTCACTAGGCTGAAAGAACGGGGCCTACGAGCGAATCACCCCAAGTGCGAATTTTTCCAAAATCAGATATCATATTGTGGCCACATAATTAATAATGAAGGGTTGCATAAGTCAGCTGAAAAAATTGAAGCGGTCATAAAAGCCCCAGCACCTGAAAATGTTTCACAATTAAGGTCGTTCCTGGGATTAATAAATTACTATCATAAATTTTTACCGAACTTATCAACTCTTCTACACCCTCTTAATGAATTTCTACAAACAGGAGTGATTTGGAAATGGAACGAAGACTGTAAACGTGCCTTCCATAAATGCAAAGACTTAATCACATCCAAAGAAGTTTTGGCTCATTACAACCCATCACTGCCAATCAGACTGGCGTGCGATGCATCCCCTTACGGCGTAGGAGCAGTATTATCCCATAAATTCCCTGATGGCTCAGAACGGCCAATAGCTTTTGCGTCACGCTCATTAAACTCAGCTGAGCGTAACTATACCCAAATCGACAGGGAAGCACTCAGCCTGGTATGGGGAGTGAAGAAATTCAACCATTACCTACACGGACAAAAATTTACCTTGTTGACTGATCATCAACCCCTCATCTCCATATTCAACCCTAAAAAAGGTGTTCCCATTATGACAGCGCAAAGGCTACAGAGGTGGTCCCTTTTTCTAGGGGCACACCAATACAACATAGAATACAAAGGATCAAAACAGCATGGGAATGCTGATGGTTTATCGTGCCTACCGTTGCCAACGGTAGAAGAGGCACCTACAGTAGACCCAATGGAGATGTTCCACTCTACCATAGTGGAATGTCTACCAGTAACAAATTCTGCCATTGAAAGGGAAACGAGAAATGACCCGACTCTTTCACGGCTCTACGATTTAACAGTGAAGGGATGGCCAGCACATGGCGAACCACTGTTGCCAGCATTCTCACAAAGAAGAGAACAGCTGTCAGTGTGCCGAGGAACCTTGATGTGTGGATCCAGAGTGGTGATTCCACCCAAACTCCAGGATAAAGTGCTAAAGGAGCTTCACGAGGGGCATCTGGGTGGAGTGAAAATGAAGAACCTAGCCAGGGCGTTTGTATGGTGGCCAGGTATCGATGGAGACATCGAAGAAATGACCAAGAGCTGCCTAGGATGCCAGAAGGTCCAAAACGCTCCACCACAAGCCTTTCTACATCCATGGGAGTGGCCCTCATCTCCCTGGCAAAGGGTGCACATCGACTTTGCTGGTCCATTTATGGACTCAATGTTCTTAATCGCGGTTGATGCACACTCCAAGTGGCCGGAGGTAATAAAGATGTCCTCCACCACCACGGAAAAAACCATCACAGTATTAAGGACCATATTTGCCAGGAATGGGCTGCCGGAACAGATATGTTCTGATAATGGACCGCAATTTGTGTCCGAAGAATTCAGAAAGTTCTTAAAAAACAATGGGGTTAAGCACTACACGTCCGCCCCATACCATCCCGCCACCAATGGATTGGCTGAATGGTTTGTCCAGACCTTCAAGAAGGCCATGGGTAATGAAGACATAAAACTTCAGCACAAGGTGGATAACTTCTTATTCGCATACAGGAATGCAACACATATGGTTACCAACCAAACTCCCGCCATGATGTTCTTCAATAGAAACCTAAGATGCCGGCTGGATTTGGTCAAGCCCATCATCAGAAGGGACGTGGAGAACCGGCAGTTTCAAGGCATGAATGAAAGGCCAACTGGAACCTTCCAGATAGGTCAACAAGTTTTGGCCCGGGACTACCGTACCGAGAAATGGCAGCCTGGAACTATCTGCACACGACTAGGACCACTGATGTATATCGTGGACATCGGAGAAAGCATAATAAGGCGCCATGCTGACCAAATCATAAAGTCATCCGAAAAGGGACAATCTACACCACAACTCTATACATCTAACGATGAAGTAGAGATACCCATATCTACCTCCGATCCGGTGATACTGGAACCCGATGAACCCGACACTGGCATTCAAGCCGAATCAGCCTTGCCAGAAGAACCTACTACACCACCAGAAACTACTACACCCCCGAGGCGTTATCCGGACCGAGTCAGGAAGCCTCTTGAAAGACTGACTTATAATTAATTAACTACAGCAATGTATATTATTTTGCTTATAACATGTAATTAATAATTACTTAAAATATGATGTACTGGTTAGCTAAAAGGGGAGGAATTGTAGTGTATGTGCCTTGAAGAGCCCCAGGTGTGCTGTAATGCCGGTAATTGCCACTCGGGCTATATAAGCCTGTATATTGTGTATATCCGTTAGAACCCCCCCCAGACTTTGCTTAGTAAATACCTATGAACCAACTCCTGTCTTCAGTGTCTTT
Organism: Somniosus microcephalus; assembly: GCF_052327205.1. Classification (NCBI taxonomy): domain Eukaryota; kingdom Metazoa; phylum Chordata; class Chondrichthyes; order Squaliformes; family Somniosidae; genus Somniosus; species Somniosus microcephalus. Next base: position 24,328,544 of record NC_140991.1, on the reverse strand, counting down.
ATCAATACGCGGACATTACATTAACGTTCAGCAATTTGTGTACCAGGACACCTAGGTCCCTCTGAACACCAACATTTCCCAATCTCTCACCATTTAAAAAATACTCTGCTTTTCTATTTTTCCCACCAAAGTTGATAACTTCACATTTCTCCACATTGGCCCAGAACTTGGTGTCGGGGGCTTGCCGCGCGTGGAAGCCCCCGATCTACACTCACCCTGTGCGCTGACATCTGAAGCCCGGGCCTGCTTGCATTTCCTGTCACAGGCCCGGTTCAGATGTCAGCGCGCAGTGCTTACCTGATCCAGCGGCATAGTTAGTGCGATGTGTCGGCTGGGATCAGGTGAGCACTGTACAACCAATCGGGAGGGGAAGGTTCATTCATGAGTTTGAGAGTAAGAACTGTCAAACTCATGAAAACTATGGGGGCCCAAAACACTATTTAAACTTTAAATAAAAATTAAAAAAACATCCCAATCATTAAATTAAGTATAAATAAGTTAAAAAAAATAATTTAAACAATTTTTTTTTTGAAAAAAATAATTTTTTAATAAAAATGGTCTAAAACTAAACTTACCTTATTGTAGATTCTTTAAAATAATAAACCTGTGGAGAAAAAAAATTCTAAATTGCACTAAAACACCAATTACCTGTAAAAATAAATACTTACGTGTGCTTTTTACAAGCGTAAAGACCGGAGGCCTTTACACATGCGCAAATCCCCCAAAACAGAGGAAATCCAAGACGCACGCGCTGCCCCCTACAGCGCACGCACTAGCCTCTTCACCTCTTGGGTTAGAGGAGAAGAAATGCCGGTTTTCAGCGCATGCGCTGTGCATGCTGAAAACCGGCATTTCCTCCGGCCAGACGCGTGAGTACCCCTTCCGTACTCATGCGTTTGGGGAGGAATTACTGGCCCATTATATTCCACTAGCTGAAGTGCCCGGCGGTGCTGAGGCTTTTTCGAGGGCATGTTGTTGTTGGAAGAGAGAGAGAGAGAGAGCGACAGGGGGTGGGGGGGGGGGGGGGAAGGGAAGGGGGGAAAAGGGGGAGGGGGGAAGGGGGAAAAGGGGGAGGGGGGGGAAGGGGAGGGGGGGGAGAGGGAGGGAGGGAGGGCGGGGGGCCCCCCCCGAGGGTCGCGGCCCCCCCCAGGGTCACGCCCCCCCCCCCCCCCCGAGGTGATGACTGCCGATTGCGGCTGTGCGAGACGGCCGGGGGGCCGGTTGCCAGGGTGACGCTTGGCGCCCCCCCCCCCCCCGAGAGTCGCGCCCCCCCCCCCCCCCCGAGGGTCGCGGCCCCCGCAGAGGGTCCCCCCCCCCCCCCCCGAGGTGAAGACCGGTGATTGCGGCTGTGCGAGATGGCCGGGGGGGCCGGTTGCCAGGGTGACGCTTGATGCTCAGCAAGCCCCGCCCCCCGGCCGAGCCAGAGAGAGACGCCGCGTCTCAGCTCCTGCTGCGCGCGCACCCTAGCGGCGCTGGGCTGAGGCTCAGCCCTCCAGCCTTCGAGTGGGGCCGGGAGGTGCCTAGCTCGGGCGTGGGTGCGAAGGAGAAGCCGAGGCTTCGAGGCCTACCTGGAAAAACGGGGAAAGGTAGGAAAATTAATGAGATTAGATAAGTTAATTCGTTTCTAAATCATTTTTTAAAAAAACAATATGTGTTTTAAAAGCAGCGTTTTTTTTAAAGACGCAGAAAGCGGGAAAAAGGAAAAGTTTGGAATCAAGATGGCGGCGACTCACCTCGGTTCAGAGCGATAAGGCCCGGCCACACACGCACCGATTGGCCCGGCGGCACACGCCAGCAACCCGGCGTACGATTGGTCGAGCTCGAGGTCACTCTGTCGCTAATGAGCGGATAATGAGATGCTAATGAGCGGAACGTTGAAGGTTTTTGGGATACCGCGGGCGCGATTTTAGCCCGGCCGAAACGTAAATACGCTTAAAACCGTCTCGGAAGCGTAAGCTTTCTTTGGAGGTAACGCGCGCGTAGGCACGCCCTGTAACTTTCGAGTGCATACCCGACAGACGCACACGCGATGACAGACAGAATGACAGACAGAAGTACCGATTTATATATATAGATAGATTTGCCATGTTCTTGCCTACTCGCCTTGGCTTGTCTATATCCCCTTGAAGCCTCTTTGCATCCTCCTCACAACTTACATTCTCACCCAGCTTTGTTTATGATTTTGTTACAAATAGTTCGTAGAGACAATATTTTGCCCGGGATGCCATTGGCCTGGTTTTTAATTTTATATTTCTTACAAGAATCAAATTATTTTCTTGTTAACAAATTAAAACCTGCAGAAAAGTTTTAAGTGGTTTATATGAAACTGAAAACCTGAACAGCCCAGTTCACCAGTCCCAGCTGGCAGTCCTCTTTTTTAATAAAAAAAAGCTTGTCGTTAAAATAAAACACCAGATGACAAGATCAAATGGGCAAAGCAATCTTGAAAGGTTTGTTATAAAAATGACTGAACCAAACATGAGTTTAAAAAACAACATTCCTCCATGCTTCCACCCTATGGTGGCAGGTGATGAGGCAATCTGGTGACAATTTTGCACCAAATACTCAACCCCAGGCTGCCTTTTGTGAGATGCCTGTTTCTGGCAGCACTCCCTTGATCAATAGAGGTATCCATTTGAACTCTTGTTTCAGGGTATTGATGGCTTGCTTCACCAAGACCCCGATAGTAGTTTGTGCCTTGTTATGTCACTCTTCCGGCCTTATTTTTGGGTGCCTCAATGGGGCAAGCAGCCATAGTGGATAGTATTTGTCCTCCAAGCTTCTTTGCCTTGGAACAATGGTGGCACTATGGATTGACACAAAATGAATGAATCATGGCAATTGCCAGGGTATCAGTCATCCTCAAACGAGCAGATGGAATTCAATCTCTAAGTGAGAAATGGTACATTTTGGTAAAAATAATTAATTATACTATGAATGGGGGAAAGTTGAATAATGCAGAAGAACAGAGGGATTTGGGGCAAGTGGAATACTGCATTTTATGGCAAGAGATATAGGCCTAGAAATTCGGTGGGCTGCGCCACCAGTTAGCACCTAAAGAGGGCACTCAGTGGCTTTAGCGCCACTGGCCGCGCCTCCCGCGATATTTAGCTGGGGCGCTAATGGCGGCGTTAGCCTGTAGCACTGTGCCGCCAACAATGATGTCATCGGTGTGCGCAGCGCCCCGCTACCGCCCCGATCGCGATATTTGGTAGCACCCGCCTCTAACGCCGTTCGCAAATCGCGCCCGGTTCACGGGGCCTACCTCTGGCAGTAGTGGCGCAAATTAAGGTGGAGGTGCGGGGCGGCCATTTTTTCGGTGGCCGCCTGCCAGCACCTCCGTCCCCGGCCTCCTGATTCCCTCCCCCCGGGCAGTGCCGGCTGTGTCCCGAGAGCCCGGCACTTCTCCTCGGTGCCGGGCTCTTTTGCCAGCACTTGCGATCGGTCATTGCGCTGGTGCAGGCCCCTCCCCCTTAAGGGGAGGAAGGCCTGCAGTACCGCAGCGCGCCGTGCCGCAGTGTTGCGCTGCGATATTCAGTTTCAGCGCCCCAAGAGGGGCGCGGGGCGCCTTGTGCAGCGCCCCGCGTCCCTCTTGGGGCGCTCAAGCTGAATTTCCGGCGGGCGCAACGGCTCCGATCGCAGCGGTAATTCCGGTGCCCAGGCGAGCTTGGCGCCCCGTTTGGGCCTCCACCGAATTTCTAGGCCATAGGGGGCTGATGGGGCGCAAATAAACTGGCGCGGCGCCCCGGCTGTAATATTGGGTGGCACCCCCCCCCCCCGACTTATCGCCGGGCGCTATGTCCGCCGGGGTCAAGGGGGCCTACCTGCGGCTGGGGCGGCGCTAGTTAAAGGGGAGGTGGTGGGCGGCCATTTTTGTTGCTGGCCGCCTGCCAGCACCTGCCCCTGTTGCTGTCCCCGGCCCCCCGTGAAGCCCCCCCCCCGCAGGGTGCTGGCTGCTCTCTGTGAGCCCGGCACGGCTCGTTTGCTGGCACTCCTGATCCCTGGTGACCCAGCTGGGTGCCAGGCCCCTCCCCTTTAATAAGGGGAAGATGGCCTGCAGTACCGCGGCACGTAGCGCCACGATATTGGCTCGCAGCGCCCCAAGAGGGACGCGGGGCGCTTCCAGTAGCGCCCCATCTCCCCCTCGGGGCACTGCCTGGGAAAATCAGCTGCGGGGGCGCTTACTTTTTCGGGGCGCTAATTTTAGCTCTACCCAATTTTTACCCCATAGAATATAAAAGTAATGGTGAATCTATATGAAACCCTAGTAAGGCCACAGTTGTAGTACGGTGTGCAGTTTTGAGGCAATGAAGAGAGAAAGCGGGAAAAACTTTTTTTTTTTTACACATAGGATTGTGAGGCTATGGAATTAACTACTGGGGAAACAGACAGAGTTAGCAGATACAACACTGCTTTAAGAAGCTGACTGCAAGTTAGTTAGTGGAAAAACAGCAAAAGCAGCTGAACAGGAAAGAATCACAAAAATACACAGTAGGTACTCACAAGAAGTCCAAATGAATTAGGCCACTTTAAGAGGAAACTTCAGAACTGATGCTACTTGCCCTGCACCACACTTATGTCATCCCCTGGTCAGTTCTAATCATATTTCACCCCTGTTCAGTTAGGGATTTGTCTCAGCCCCCTGCTCAGTTCTGATCTTGGAAGAAGGTGGCAATCCTAGCAATCACGTACATTAAAAAGTTTTTGCAAAGGCACATTGATATGCAGAGTGCAAGCCACATGTTCCAGGGATGACTGATTGTATCTACACCCTAATATTTCTCAATTGTCAATAACACCGTAAATAGAATTACACAGAATATGCAAAACAGAAACAGGCCATTCGGCCGAACCAGTTCCTGCCAGTGTTTATGCTCCAGTCAGGCCTCCTCCCATCATTCCTCATCTATCAACATAACCCTCTATTCCCTTCTCCCTCATATGTTTATCTAGCCTCCCCTAAAATGCATCTATACTATTCGAATCAACCACTCCCTGTGGTAGCGAGTTCCACATTCTCACCACTCTCTGGGTGACAACGTTTCTTCTGAATTCCCTATTTGATTTCTTGGTGACTATCATATTGATGGCCTCTCGTTTTGCTCTTCCCCACAAGTGGAAACACTCTCTCTGTGTCTACTCTATTAAAACCTTTCATAATTTTAAAGAACTCTATTAGGTCACCCCTCAGCCTTCTCTTTTCAAGCGAAAAATGACCCAGGCTGTTCATCCTTTCCTGATATGTATAACCTCGCAGGTCTGGTATCATCCTTGTAAATCTTTTTTGCACCCTCTCCAGTGCCTCTATATCCTTTTTATAATATGGCGACCAGAACTGTACACAGGTCAAGTGTGGTCTAACCAAGGTTCGATATAAGTTTAGCATAACTTCCCTACTTTTCAATTCTATCCCTCTAGAAATAAACCCTAGTGCTTGGTTTGTTTTTGTTATGGTCTTATTAACCTGCGTTGCAACTTTCAATTTTTTTTCTGCTAGTTTTTCCTCCACCAACTTTTGCTCTTCCCCATCTCTTCTAAAGGGGTACATAGATACATAGAAGATAGGAGCAGGAGTAGGCCATTCGGCCCTTCGTGCCTGCTCCGCCATTCAATGAGATCATGGCTGATCCTTTAATTCAGTATCCCGTCCCCGCCTTCTCTCCGTAACCCTTAACCCCTTTTGCCCGTAGAAATATATCTAATTCCCTCTTAAATATATTTAATGAGCTGGCGTACACTGCCCTCTGTGGCAATGAGTTCCACAGGTTCACCACTCTCTGAGTGAAGAAATTCCCCCTCATCTCTGTCCTAAATGGTTTAGCCCTTATCCTTAAATTATGTCCTCTAGTTCTGTTCTCACCCGCCAAGGGAAACATTCCTTCTGCATCCAGTCTGTCTAGACCTGTCAGAATTTTATACACTTCTATGAGGTCCCCTCTCAATCTTCTAAACTCCAGTGTGTACATCCCTAAACTACATAGTCTCTCCTCACAGGTCATTCCCGCCATTCCTGGTATCAGCCTGGTGAATCGCCGCTGCACCCCCTCCATGGCAAGAACATCCTTCCTCAGATGAGGCGACCAAAACTGTACACAGTACTCGAGGTGTGGTCTCACCAGTGCCCTGTACAGCTGCAGCAAGGTATCCCTGTTCCTGTATTCTAACCCTTTTGCTATGAAGGCCAGCATACCGTTTGCCTTCTTGACCGCCTGTTGCACCTGCATGCTCGCCTTCAGTGACTGGTGTACAAGAACACCCAGGTCTCTCTGTACTTCCCCCTCTCCCAATCTATTGCCATTTAAATAATAATTTGCCCTCCCGTTCCTGCACCCAAGGTGGATAACTTCGCACTTGTCCACATTATAGTGCATCTGCCATTTATCCGCCCAATCGCCCAGTCTGTCCAAATCGCTCTGGAGCTTCCTGGTCTCTTCCTCTGAGCCCACCCCCCCTCCTAGTTTAGTGTCGTCTGCAAATTTGGAAATGCTGCATCCGACTCCCTGATCCAGGTCATTAATGTAAATTGTGAACAGCTGGGGGCCCAGGACAGATCCCTGTGGTACCCCACTTGTTACTGCCTGCCATTCAGAAAATGAGCCGTTTATTCCAACTCTCTGTTTTCTATCTGACAGCCAGTTCCCTATCCACGCCAATACTTTCCCCTTTATCCCATGAGCCTCAATTTTCCATGCTAATCTTTTATGTGGGACCTTATCGAAGGCCTTTTGGAAGTCCAGGTACACCACATCTACTGGCTCTCCCCCATCTATTCTACCAGTTACTCCCTCAAAAAATTCCAATAGATTAGTCAAGCACGATTTACCCTTTGTAAATCCATGTTGACTCTGTCCTATCCTGTCCCCATTTGCTAAGTGCTCCGCTATTTCATCCTTAATGATGGACTCCAGCATTTTGCCCACAACTGATGTAAGGCTTACAGGTCTGTAATTACCTGCTTTTTCCCTACCCCCCTTTTTGAATAGTGGGGTAACGTTAGCTACCCTCCAATCCATGGGCACTGTTCCCAAGTCTAATGAATTCTGAAAAATCATCCTTAGTGCATCCGCTATCTCTAGGGCCACCTCCTTCAGTACCCTAGGATGCATGTTATCATGCCCTGGGGATTTGTCCACCTTCAATCCCTTTAGCTTCCTTAACACCATATCCTTAGAGATATTGATTTGCGTCAGTTCCTCCTTTGCCAATGTCCCTATTTTTCCCGATATCCCAGGGAGGTTTTTTGTGTCTTCCTTCGTAAAGACTGACCCAAAGTATGCATTTAGTTGATCTGCCATTTCCTTATTTCCCATTATATATTCCCCCGTATCTGACTGCAATGGACCAACTTTGGTTTTCACCAGTCTTTTCCTTTTGATATACTTATAAAAGCTTTTGGAGTTAGTTTTTATATTTTCCGCCAGCTTGTTTTCATAAGCTATTTTGCCCCTCTTGATTATGCCCTTTGCCCTCCTTTGCTCTATCTTAAACTGTTCCCAATCTTCCGCTCTGGCGCTTTTTTTGGCTATTTTATACGCCCTATCTTTGGATTTTATGCTGTCTCTAATTTCCCCTGTTATCCACGGTTGAGTCACCTTTTTAGATTTCCTTTTATGCCAGATTGGTATAAACAATTTTTGCAATTTTGTCATTCTATCTTTAAATGTTTGCCATTGTTTATCTACCTCCAGTCCTCCCAGGAACGTTGTCCAATCAGACCTACTCAGTTCCCGTCTCATGGCATCATAATTCCCCTTGTTTAAATTCAGGACCTTAGTCTCTGAGTCAATTTCTTCGCTCTCCATTTCGAGTGAGAAATCGATCATGTTATGATCGCTCTGACCCAAGGGTCCCCGTACAACAAGATTACTGATTAGTCCCTTCTCATTGCACAGTACCCAGTCCAATATAGCCTGTTCCCGAGTTGGTTCCTGCTGAAACCCTCATCCATGCCTTTGTTACCTCTAGACTTGACTATTCCAACACACTCCTGGTGTTGACTCATTGCGGAAGTTCTCATGATCTCCTCCTGCCTTACATTCTTGAATGCACCCTCTGCACCTCTAACTGAATCTCTCACTCCTGCCCCTTTCCATCTACCATTTGTTGCTGCTCATTCAAGCAATATGCTCTTGTCATCTGGAACTCCTTGCCCAGTTCCCTCCAGTTTTCCTTCACCCTCTCTGCTAACAAAAAACCTCCTCAAAACCCTTCTTTTTTATATGCCTTTAGTCCCCCACCTGAAACCTCTCCATTTTTTCCTTTTCTCCCCCCATTTAATGTAAAGTACTATGAGACAACTTGTATGTGACAATAGCTATAGAAATGCTAATTGTTGTTGAGGTTCAGTTCTACGGGTGCCAGTCACTCTTCAGTACCTCGCGCAATTGGTATACATGTGTATGAGCATTGACAGTGAGGTTTGACGGGTATCTGAGCATGGAGCCATCACAGCTGACCCCAACATACCCTCACTTGATATCCCCAATGTATAGGAGGCACTGGATACTGGTCAGGAGTGAGAACACTGAACAATATTTTCCTACCCAACCCAGGGGCAATGAGAACATTGCAAGAGCCTTACTGCTGTCGCGGCTGTGATCAGCTAACTCAGCAATGACCATGGATTAAACCTGGAATCTTTCCTGGTTTGTATAGCTTAGCTATGGTTTCAGGTGGGGAGCAGTGTATATATTGTGTTACACAAGGTATCACAATTGTGTGGGACAGGCTCGATGGACCAGAGGGTCTCTACCTGTATTCCCGCTTCTGATCGCTATACATTGACTCCAGACTCTATCAAGTGCATGTATGCATGTTGGTAGAATCACACAAAGAATGGCTATTTGGGTGAAACATTAGAGAGTTTCTGGCTTTGACTGTAGTTCAACATGAGTCGGGAGGAGAGAAAAGAATTGTAATTTTTCAAATTTTATAAAGTTTGATTTATAAAAAGTATTTGTTGAAAGGGGTCCAAGACCAAGGAACCTGCACAGATGTATCTTAGAGCTGAGATTATTTGGGGTTGTCTCACTCTCAGTGGGTGGTTTTGGTTGTGCAGGCAGGCAAGAGGAAAAAATTTCTTTTTTGCTATTAAAAAAATGTCTTTGTGTAGCAATATTGTAAGAATGTTTAGAAAGCGCTCATTTACAATTTTGCTATGCATAGCACATAGAAGAAATCTCCCTGTGAAATACAGGTGTCCATCACGCTGAGAACATAAGAACATAAGAAATAGGAGCAGGAGTAGGCCATTTGGCCCCTCGAGCCTGCTCCGCCATTCAATAAGATCATGGCTGATCTGATCTTGGCCTCAACTCCACTTTCCTGCCCGCTCCCCATAACCCTCGACTCCCTAATAGTTCAAAAATCTGTCTATCTCCACCTTAAATATAATCATTGACGCAGCCACCGCATAATTTTGGTGACTTACCCAGGTTGAGGGTGGGTGGGCTGGAAGGGGGGGTGGTGGGGCGGGGGGGAGGTCTGATGATGAAGAAGTTAATACAGTGCTTTTAAATAGATCTCTTTCCCTGACTAGAGAGGGGAAAACAACAACCAGAGTTTCCATGCCTAATTGCTGTGCAGTGAGTGATCTGTGCTGAAAGGTGGGCATCTGTGGACATCAGACATGAACATATTGGTCTCGTCAGTGATGCTCTCCACTGCTGAATAACCTAACAACTTTCACAGTCTAGGCTAACACATGAAGAATAGCAAGTTGGGGTAAGTACCAGAAATTGCTGGCACCTGTGGAACCGTACTACATCAATAAGCAAACATATTCAGGAGGAGACAAAATTGCATGAAAAACATTTAAAGAAAAAATATGCTAACTTTTATGCGCACACGTGCTCAGTCTCTGAAATGTGGAAGTACTACCACTGACAGAATATAGGCAGGTGCAGTCATGAATATCTTACTCAGGATCAATAAAATACTAACACGCAGAGAGTGGGAAACAGCACTACAGTACCATGCTTAGCTGAACTCTGCAAATATGTTTGAAAAGTCCTGAAGAATGGCCGTGATAGGACGCAACAGCACAAACATGAAGAGTGGCCACGATTGAGGTATTGGCCTGCTCTGGAAACAGCAACAGAACTCGAGAGCAAGAAAGCAGCTCTACAGACGCTTGAAGGCCGAGGTCCAACAACAAACTCGCGACCTAAAGAACAGATGGTGGGTGGAGAAAGCGCAGGAGATCCAGCAGCTAGCCGACAACCACGACGTGTGTGGATTCTTTAGCACAGTCAAGACCATCTACGGCCCAAGCACCCAAGGTCCTACCCCACTGCGGGCCAAGAATGGAGAGGTACTCATCAAGGACAGAGAGGCAGTCAGTGCCCGCTGGAAGGAGCACTTCGAAGATCTCCTTAACTGAGACTCTGTCTTCGACGTGAGTGTCCTCAACTCCATTCCGCAGCATGCTACCCACCACCATCTCAGCACAACCTCAGCCCAGCATGAGGTTGAAAAGGCCATCCGACAACTGAAGAACAACAAGGCTTCAGGAGCAGGTGGAATCCCCGCTGAGGCACTAAAGCATGGCTGGCGTGAATTCATGCACTCATTTCTCTTATCTGGAAGGAGGAGAGCATGCCAGGGGATCTCAGAGATGCCGTAATTGTGACCATCTTCAAGAAAGGTGACAAGTCCAATTGAATTAATTACAGAGGAGTTTCCCTGCTGTCTGCCACAGGGAAAGTCATCGCAAGAATCCTCCTCAGTCGCCTTCTCCCAGTGGCCGAAGAGCTCCTTCCAATGCGGATTCCGCCCACTAAGGGGCACAATGGACATGATCTTCCCTGCATTTCTCTTGTAATTGATGTGCAGTGAACAGCACCAACCGCTGTACATGGCCTTCTTTGATCTCACAAAGACCTTCGATATTGTCAACCGCGAGGGATTATGGCGTGTCCTCCTCAAATTCGGCTGCTCTCAAAAGTTTGTCACCATCCTCCGCCTGCTTCATGACGACATGCAAGCCGTGATCCTGACCAACGGTTCCACCACAGACCCAATTCATGTACGAACCGGGGTCAAGCAAGGCTGTGTCATCGCACCAACGCTCTTCTCGATCTTCCTTGCTGCAATGCTCCATCTCACCCTCAGTAAGCATCCCGCTGGAGTGGAACTAATTTACAGAATAAACGGGAAACTGTTCAACCTCCATTGCCTCCAGTCCAGATCCAAGGTCGTCCCATCCTCTGTCGTCGAATTACAGTATGCAGACGACGCTTGCGTCTGCGCTCACTCGGAGGTCGAACTCCAAACCATCGTTAACACCATCACCGAAGCGTACGAGAGCATGGGCCTTACACTAAACATCCGTAAGACAAAGGTCCTCTACCAACCTGCCCCTGCCACACAGTACTGCCCCCCGCTGATTATCAAAATCCATGACAAGGCCTTGGACAACGTGGACAACTTTCCATAGCTCGGGAGCCTACTGTCAACAAGGGCAGCCGTTGATGACGAAGTGCAACACCGCCTTCACTGTGCCAGTGCAGCCTTCAGTCGCCTGAGGAAGAGAGTGTTTGAAGATCAGGACCTCAAACCCGGCACTAAGCTCATGGGCTACAGAGCAGCAGTGAAAGCCGCCCTCCTGTATGCCTCAGAGACATGGACCATGTATAGCAGGCACCTCAAAGCACTGGAGAGGTACCACCAACGCTGCCTCCGCAAGATCCTGCAAATTCATTGGCAGGATAGACACACCAAAGTCAGTGTTCTCGTTGAGGCCAACATCCCCAGCATCGAAGCTTTGACCACGCTCGATCAGCTCCAATGGACGGGTCACATTGTCCACATGTCCGATACGAGACTCCCAAAACAAGCGCTTTACTCGGAGCTCCGGCACGGCAAGAGAGCCCCAGGTGGGCAGAGGAAACGCTTCAAGGACACCCTCAAAGCCTCCTTGAAAAAGTGCAACATCCCCACTGACACCTGGGAATCCCTGACCCAAGACCGCACAAAGTGGAGAAGAAGCATCCGAGAAGGCGCCGAACACCTCGAGTCTCTTCGCCGGGAGCAAGCGGAAGCCAAGCGCAAACAGCGCAAGGAGCGCACATCAACCCAAGCACCCCACCCACCCGTTCAACCACCGTCTGCCCCACCTGTGACAGAGACTGTAGGTCCCGCATTGGACTCATCAGTCACCTGAGAACTCATTTTTAATGTGGAAGCAAGTCATCCTCGGTTCCGAGGGACTGCCTAAGAAGGAGAAGAAGAAGAAGATTGGGGCAATTCAGTGCCTTCAGGAGAGACAAGTGAGGAAAAACTGGATGGAGAAAATAAATTGTTTATATTTCGTTGAAATTTATCAATAGGAGCAGTCTGGGATAACGTGTGTGTTTACAAAGTTGATGCTCTCAGATGTTGATCTGAACTCATTTGTTCTCAGGATTTTATTCCGGAAAAATGTTTTTAACAGTTATAAAATAAACAGCATTGTATGGGTTTTGAATTTCAGTGCAAAGTGCTCAAGAACCAAACCATCACTACTGCAAAGAATCGAAAAATGCAGAAATGGAAGATTCATTTTAATTCAAATTTCTATCCCTAAAAGATTACAATTAATCTACAATTGTTCTTCTCTAGTGGAAATTTTGTGCTCCTCAAGGTGAAGAATGTTAGTGCCGGAGAATGAAACACTTCCCATTTTGTGCACTCGGTGCCCCCAGATCGAGTTAGTAGTAGAGCAAAACTGTTCTTATTTGTATCTGCCATAACAATGTCCTTAACTCAAACATTAGGCCAGCACCTCCTATTGCAACAGTACTACATTCTCCTATTGTCACAGCAATAATCCTGTGCTCTCGGAGTGAGATTGAGACTTTACTGCCAATTAACGCACAATTTGGGAAGTCTTATGTGAAGACATGCTAGGAAATGAATTGAAATTGTCCAAATTCTTACACCCAACAGTGAGATAAAGAGACTGTTATCACATCAGATGGGGATAAATTGAAACCGAGAGGGCGATTTTGCCAACCCTGGGGAGGCGGGTTTGCCGGGAAAATGGCAGAACCCATCCCGCCCCCAACCCGCCTCCGTGCCATCTTCCCAGGAGGCGGGTACCCGACCCGCGCTGGGAGCTGCCTCCCCGAGGCGGGAAGGGGATTAGTGCCAATTAACTGCCCGTTAACAGGTAGTTAACAGGCAGTTTTTTTGAGAATCCCTATTTTCAGCCCTGAAGTGTGGGCTTCCCGACGGCTCCGAACCTCGCCAGGGTCAGCGAGGCGGGCCGTCGGTCTGCGGGGGTCGGAGGGGCCGAGATGTCCGGTGTGCAGGTGAGTAATGAGTGCAAGTGTGGAGAGGTAAGTGTGTGAGGTGTGTGTAAAGTGTTTTAATAAGTTTTACTTAACTTTACTTCTTCCTGCAGGCTTCCTCCCTTCAGGTCTCGGGAGTCCCTCAGCCCACCGGCACAGAAAGCAGAATGGCTGTTGAACTGTCAAAAGCTGCAGCCTTCTGCTTTCTGCTCAGGAGAGCTCTCTAACTGAGCTCGAGTGGAAGGACTCAACTTAGAGGACAGATTGTCAGTGTTTGACAGCTTCACAGAGCCGTCAAACGCTGACATTTTATCCGTCAAAAGCTCAATGAAAACAAGGAAAGTTCTAATAATACTCAAGAGGCATAAGCATTAAACTTAAAATTGTACATACTCATTGCAATTGGTTCCACTCCAGTGTGTACCAACATGTGTAATCTTAAAAGAGGGTGTATTCCCCCTGGAAAATGTTTAATTTTATATTATGGTCTAGTTTAATTATAGCCCGCTAGGATGGAGTTAAAAACTGAACTGAAATTCAAGCTGTTCAGCAACTTTCCACAGTGCAGTACACGTGATCAACTGTTAAGTTACAATCTACATAGCCATAAATTTAGTGTCAGACGATTCTGCAAATCCTCTTGAGCCTATTTAAACGGAGTGCCTAGTACTTTCCCAGACAGTTGCAAATTCTGTAAGTCTATCAGGAAAATAAACTAATGAGATGTTACATGTTAACACAAAGTCTTCCATGGTTTGTTTTTTAAGGAAAGATTTCATTTTTTTTTTAAATGCACAAGTTATATAATTTTACTCCAACAGTTCAATCATTCTCAATTAACACTGAATAATTCTCTAAATCATCAACTTCTTATTTATTCTTGACACCTGGGGTGGGGCTGCTATAGGAAGCTTGTGAGGGGGGAAAGTGGGGGACAAAAGTGGGTGTCTGCCTTTACAGGAACGTACACTCCTGGCACGAACCAGAGAAAATCATGGGCTCCGTGCGCGATTTCCCAATATGCACTCCAGGTAGGCAATACTCCTAGACCAGAGTGTACAACTGGAAAAATGTACCCTTATATACCCTGAGGAAAATAACAGGCAGACTGCTGAAAGCGAATTGTATCTAGATGGATGGTAGCAAATGGAAGACCAAGTGAGAGGCAGAGCAATGGTTGTACTCTTTGAGAGATTTCTAATTAGGAGGCTCACTGATAGACTGCTTAACTTGGCTTGTTTTCTGTTTTGTAGATTTACATTTGTGCTACTATTACAGCCTTCGTAAGTCATGATCTGTTGGCAATGCCCCTTGATCTAGGTTTCTCAGTGAAAACAAACTATACGTTGGCCCAGATTTTGCGATGAGAATAATGGTGAGACTATCAGTGTTCACTGTTATTATGGAGTAAATCTGACAGCAGCTTCCGGAATCTGCACATGAGCAGTTAAATGCGGAAATCCGTAAGTTTCTGTCAGAATTACCCTGCTCTTCCACAGGCTGCACTACACCGGTACCTCGCCTATAGATTCGGCAATGAAATCCATGTAAGGGTGTGAAATTGCAGTACTTACCCACTAGTTACCCACTAAACATGGCAGGAAAGGTTAGGGTTTGTCCATTCAAGTGTAAGTGAATTTTCAACAGTCATAATTACTGCGAAACAACCTCTCTAGCACTGAAAATTTAATTTTACACCTCTGGAATCTCATTCCTTCAGAATTTAATTAGTCTTGGATATATATAAAAACATTTTTTTTTACTTCTTTCTGTCTCTTTTAGCTCTCTCTCTTAATCCCATCTTTCTTCCCCTCTCTTTATTTTGCTTTCTTTACATGATTTTACAATAGAATAAATATTCTAATTTATACTTCCTGGTTTATACTCTGCGTGCCTCAGTGAGGATTCTTCAGTCTGACTGGTTGAGGAGACATGCTGTTTGCTTTCCCTGCTCACACATCGCACAGATCCCCTGGAGAAGGCACTGTGCTGAAAAGGATCCCTAGCAACCGCTCAAAAGTCTGTGCCAGCTGTCAACATGATGAACGGGAAATGCCATTCCTTCGCCGCTGACCACAAAATCAGGGCCATTATGCTATCAAAGATGAAGACCCATTGTAGTTTGGTTGACTGCTACTTAATTTGTTCTACATCATTAATGCTAACCTAAGGCCCGTCATCACCATTACTGAGACTAGAATATCAAATAAATTAGACTAAAACTGTGTGGTAAACCACTGTTTGTATTCCACTGTGTACATGCCTGGACATGCCTCGGCTGACTCCTCCCACAAGTCCTAGTATAAAGGTGACTGCTCCCCAGCCCTTTGTATTTCTGGACCGGTCGACCACTCGAGGCAGACCTTCATTCTTTTGTTAATAAAAGCCTTTAGTTACTCTCTTAACTCTCAGTCTTTTATGAGTAATTGATAGCGCATCAAACTGTTGTGTATATACCTTTAAGGGAATAACTGGTCTTAGACTGCAGTACCGGCAGTGACCACCCCTGTATAAAAGGCCCCAGCAGGCTTCTGTATTTTCAGTCTGACGCTGCCTCTTGTTCAGTAAAGTACCTGTTAAACTGTTCTCCCGAAGTCCGAGTATTATTGAGGCGCGGACTTTACAGTGGTGACGAGTAAGTTCGAACTCACCTGCAGTGTGGCATCATCTCACGGGGATCTCGCCTGAGAGGAGGGTCCTGGAAGGTCGTAGTCTGAGCAACGGGAGTCGACCGAGGGCAACCGCCCAAAGAATTCATCGGTGTTCGGAGAATTGCGGGAGAGACTGTGGAGCGCTGTGCTTGGCTCCCCGGTTAAGAGGTTCCAGCAAATCGTGCTGGTAGCAGGTAGCACGCTGGCCCTTCCGGACTGCGGCGGGCTCAAGCTCGATCGAGTGGCTCTACAAAACGGGCCATGCAGCGTCGCCGGGAAAAGAAAACAAGGGAGAGAGGGTGGAGCGCACAGGGCGCGGTCGGTGCTCAAGAACAGGGCAGCGGAGAGAAACTAAACGGGAGGAAGGAAAGCGAGACGCGCCGAAGCTGCGGGTCGCCGCCATTACCCCGTAGAACGCTAGGAGCAGCGTGGCAGCAAGGGGAAGAAGCAAAAGCGCGGGAGGCGCCATTTTATCCCTTTGGGGAAGAAGCAAAAGCGCGGGAGGCGCCATTTTATTCCATTGGGGAAGAAGCAAAAGCGCGGGAGGCGCCATTTTAAATCGCCCAAGAAGCCGAAAAGTGGCAGTATCACTGCTTTCGACAACGAGGTAGAAGACTGGACCACGTATGTGGAAAGAATTGAAGTGTACTGTAAGGCAAATGAGGTGGCCGATGGAAAGAGGGCGTCGGTATTATTAAATCTGATGGGTGCGAGTACGTACGGCCTATTGCGGAATTTAATTACCCCAGCTAAACCAATGGAAAAAAGTTGAGGAGATTGTTCATATCTTACAGGAACACCTAAGCCCTACATCACTGCTGATAGCAGAAAGATTCAAGTTCCATAAAAGAAACCAGCACAAAGATGAGAGCAATGCTGACTATCTTATGGAACTACGCAAGTTATCGAAGCACTGCCAGTTCGGAGCAGGACTGGCAGACACCTTACGGGATAAGTTTGTCTGCGGGCTCCAGAGTGAAGGAACCCAGAAACGACTACTTTCAAAAAATGACCTGACGCTAGAACAGGCTTTCAGCGTGGCAGTATCCTACGAAGCAGCAGCACGGGGAGCTGCGGAAATACAACAGAAACCACAAGAATACAGTGCTAACGAAATGGCGTATGGAGCCGAAAAGTGCTATCGCTGCGGCAGAACAACCCATGAGCAGAAGGACTGCTGGTTTAAAGACAAAATATGCAGGCAATGTGGAAAAATGGGACATATAGCAAGAGTCTGCAGGTTGGGAAAGAAAACCAACACGACAAGAACTACTAAGGAACAGTACAGGAAAGTAAAGAAACTGACAGACAGTAGTTCGGAAGATCAGGAGAGTGATAAGGACTCCGGGAGCAGGAGACTAAGTTGTTTAAAGTTACACAACGTGATCGCAAAGGAAGATCACCGAACCATTTGGGTCACCCTCATGATAGCAGGGTCCCCAGTAAAGATGAATTGGACACAGGATCAGCCCTAACTGTCATGAATCGACGAGACTATGAGCGGCTATTCTCACACATACCCTTAAAGGACACGTCCATTGTATTGAAGACATACACGGGGCAAAAGGTCTACCCCAGAGGAAAAATAAGGGTGCCAGTTGAATATAACGGAAAGGAAACACAGAAACTATACATGTATATACTACGAGATGGAGGACCACCATTATTGGGACGTGAATGGATCTGAAAACTACAATTGGATTGGCATTCCATTCTGGCACTAACTGTGACTGACAAAAAAGATGATGACGTCGCACCTGGACGTCTGTCACAAATTCTATCTGACGCGGAAGAGGTGTTCCAACAAGGACTTGGGACTCTAAAAAGGAGTAAAGGCAACCATAAAGATTGAGGATAACGCAACCCCAAAATTTTTCAAGGCCAGACCGGTGCCATACGCGATCCGCCCAGCCATGGAAGCTGAACTGGAGAGTCTGGAGCGTTCGGGGGGTGTTGTCTAAGGTGGACTGGAGCGAGTGGGCCACACCCATCGTTCCTGTAATGAAGAAAGCATTGAGCAGCACGCCTGGGGAGCCAAGGAAGGTTCGCATCTGTGGGGACTTCAAGGTGACTGTAAACCCAGTCCTGCACACAGTACAGTATCCGCTTCCGCGGATAGAAGGTATTTTCGCCTCACTATCTGGAGGGAAATGTTTTACAAAGATTGATCTGGCTCAAGCGTATCTACAAATGGAGGTGGAAGAAGCATCTAGGAAATACCTCACGATAAACACTCACAAAGGCCTTTACCAGTACAATCGACTGGTATTCGGGGTAGCATCGGCCCCGGCTATTTGGCAGAGGGCAATGGAACAAGTCCTGCAAGGGATCCCGGGGACCCAGTGTTATTTGGACGACATCCTGCTTACGGGTGAAAATGACAATGAACCCCTTGCCAACTTGGAACAGGTGCTCACGAGATTGCAGGAATATGGGCTACGAGCCAACCGTCCCAAATGCGAGTTCTTCAGGAGACAAATCTCGTATTGTGGCCACATGATTGATGAGGAAGGGTTGCATAAGTCGCCAGACAAGATTGAGGCTGTAGTCAAGGCTCCAGCACCGGAAAATGTGTCGCAACTGAGGTCGTTCCTCGGGTTGGTGAACTACTACCATAAGTTCTTGCCGAATTTATCTACAATTCTGCACCCACTGAACGCCCTGCTTCAAACTGGTGTAACATGGAAATGGAGTGATGAGTGTAAGCGTGCCTTTCAGGAATGTAAATGCCTAATTACTTCAAAAGAAGTATTGGCCCACTACAACCCAACACTACCGATTCGGTTGGCATGTGATGCGTCACCTTACGGCATTGGAGCGGTGCTGTCACACAAATTCCGTGACGGTTCAGAGAGGCCAACAGCCTTTGCATCGCGCTCGCTAACCTCAGCCGAGCGTAACTATGCCCAGATTGACAAGGAGGCCCTCAGCCTGGTGTGGGGGGTGAAGAAGTTCAATCACTATCTGCACGGGCAGAAATTCACCCTACTGGCTGATCATCAACCCCTGGTCTCAATTTTTAACCCAAAGAAGGACGTTCCGGTGATGACGGCGCAACGGCTGCAAAGATGGTCACTTTTTCTAGGGGCACATCAGTATGACATAGAGTACAAAGGTACGAAACAACATGGAAACGCTGATGGGCTTTCGCGCCTACCGTTGCCTACGGTGGAAGAAGCACCTGCAGTGGACCCTGTGGAGATATTCCATGCGACCATAGTCGAATGTTTGCCTGTTACAAACGCAAGTATTGAGAAGGAAACCTGAAATGACCCGACACTCTCTCGGGTCTATGATTTGACGGTGAAGGGATGGCCAGAATATGGCGACTCACTGTTGCCAGCATTCTCGCCAAGGAGAGAACAGCTGTCAGTGTGCCGGGGAACCTTGATGTGTGGATCCCGAGTGGTAATTCCACCCAAGTTGAGAGATAGAGTGCTCAATGAGCTTCACGAGGGTCATCTGGGAGGGGTAAAAATGAAGAGCCTAGCCAGGGCGTTTGTGTGGTGGCCGGGAATCGATAAAGAAATTGAGGATATGACCAAGAGATGCACAGGATGCCAGAAGGTCCAAAACGCTCCACCACAGGCCCCGCTACATCCATGGGAGTGGCCCTCATCTCCATGGCAACGGGTACACATTGATTTCGCTGGTCCATTTATGGACTCAATGTTTCTAATCGCTGTGGACGCCCATTCGAAATGGCCAGAGGTCATTAAAATGTCCTCCACCACCACGGAGAAAACTATTGCAGTCCTACAGACCATCTTCGCCAGGAATGGGTTGCCAGAACAGGTTTGTTCCGACAATGGCCCACAGTTTGTGTCTGAGGATTTCCGGAGGTTCCTGAAGAATAATGGGGTGAAACATTACACATCTGCCCCATATCATCCAGCCACAAATGGATTGGCTGAGAGGTTTGTTCAGACCTTTAAAAAGGCCATAAAGGCAATGTATAATGACGACATACCACTGCAACACAAGGTGGATAACTTCTTGTTTGCTTACCGGAATGCGACACATGCAGTAACCAACCAAACTCCAGCCGTACTGTTTTTCAACCGGAGACTAAGATGTCGCTTGGATTTGCTCAAACCAAACATAAGACGAGATGTTGAGGATAAGCAGTTCCAGCACATAAATGAGAAGCCAACCAGGAGCTTCAAGATAGGGCAACCAGTCTTGGCCCGCGACTACCGAACAGAAAAATGGCAGCCAGGAACGATATGCACACAGCAGGGACCACTAATGTACACAGTGGACGTTGGAGAGAGCATCGTGAGACGCCATGCTGACCAGATTCTAGAGTCACAGGAACAAGCCAAACCTATACCACAAGCATGTGCACCTGGTAATGAGCCCGAAGTACAGATTGCGTCTACCTCAGAAGCAGGGGTATTGGAAGCTGACGAACCAACCAATGACAATGAGCCAGAATTGCCTCCACCGCCAGAACAGGATACTCGAGAAAGGCGCTATCCAGTCAGGATCAGGAAGCCTCCTCAAAGACTGAACTTATAAATGACTATTTCAGTTGATGTATATAGTACCGAGAAAATTGTAATTGTAATTAATTATTTAGTTGTTAAATGAATGTTATGTACTGTTTATCTAAAAGGGGAGGAATTGTTGTGTATGTAGCTTTAAGGGAATAACTGGTCTTAGACTGCAGTACCGGCAGTGACCACCCCTGTATAAAAGGCCCTAGCAGGCTTCTGTATTTTCAGTCTGACGCTGCCTCCTGTTCAGTAAAGTACCTGTTAAACTGTTCTCCCGAAGTCCGTGTATTATTGAGGTGCGGACTTTACAAAAACCACATGGAAAAGATAGAAGAATGTGTGGTGCAGTGCCTGCACATCCAAGTGCTCTTGAACTGATCAGGCTTCGTCAACCCATTTGTTCTCAAAGGAAAGATTTAATACGCCTAGCCTCAATAAATGCAAGGTTTTTTTGAAAATCATTTACAAGTAGCTGATTTGATCAGAGAAGTGTCTCCATGTATAAGCTGTATAAAATAATGGGGGTAAAATTCAACTCTGGCAGGGTACAAAATGGGTGCTAGGTCAGCCACTAAATACACCCACCCAATTTTCCTTTCCACTGCAGTCTTTAGGTTTCAGCTGTGGCTCAGTGGTAGTAGCTCTCTTGCCTTTGAGTCAGAGGGTTGTGGGTTCAAGCCCCACTCCAGTGACTTAAGCGCATAATCTAGGCTGACACTGCAGTGCAGTACTGAGGGACTGTTGGATGTGCTGCCTTATGGATAAAACGTTAAACCGTGGCCCCGTCTACTGTCTCAGGTGACTATAAAAGATTCCATGGCATTATCCCTCAGTCATTTGTCTCATTGCTGTGCACAAACAGTCATGGTGAGCATATCTCCCAGTCCTTCCACCCACTAAAGAACTGCATTCACTTAAAGACCAACATTGTTATTAGTGCTAACTAACATTGAGGTGTCATTAGATACTCGTAGAACACTCTCTGCATACAAAGGTTCCTGCCAAAGGGCAGCCTATTGCAAAGTCCCCTCAAACTACAGTGGGTGTGAACTCAGCCAATAAAAGGACCTGACTGTCTAAAATTGGATTGTGGCAAATCTAAGAGAGGTATGTGTTGAATAGCAGGACTAGTGTTAGGAGCTCTCTCCAGTGTCCAACACTGGGAGTAATTTCTGCTATTTTTCTCCGGAAAACTTACATAAATCAACTACCAGAGCAGTAAGTCATTACTGTGGTAGACCAGTTTCAGAAAATAACATACTGGGCATAGATTTCATATGACAATCCAAATCTGGGAATAGCAATCCACCATTAACATTTTTGCAAGTTAAAGGCTGTTGCATTTTCACAAGAGCTCTTTTTGCTTGGCCCTATCCCAATAGCA
The DNA here is from genome assembly GCF_052327205.1 of Somniosus microcephalus. Classification (NCBI taxonomy): domain Eukaryota; kingdom Metazoa; phylum Chordata; class Chondrichthyes; order Squaliformes; family Somniosidae; genus Somniosus; species Somniosus microcephalus. The sequence continues at coordinate 24,306,739 of NC_140991.1, read as the reverse complement.
TACCATGAAAAACAGCGTGCATTAAGCATAAACCTACTGCTTCAGAGCACTCTTTGTACTCTTGTAAAATTAATAAAAATTACCACTAGGACCTGTTCTCCCTAGCCAATAAAATCAGGCCGTTCACCTCTCATTCATTTGGAGTCAGTTGCAGTCATTTTAGTTTAAAATGTAGCTCATTTTAACGTACCTCACTCCTAAAAAATAAAATACAACTCTACAGTGCCATTTGTTGGAACTAATTTGTAACCTATCACTCTTTTGATCATAAATCCCAGTCCTAACATTCCCTAATGTTAATCGCTCCACTTAAATGTTGTTGCAAGTGTCAGTTTGGGTCAATGGTAGCACTATTGCCTCTGGGTCATATAGTTGAGGAATTAAGCGCAACTACTAACTTGAGCACATAATCGATACTGACACTGTGCACAAGTTCGCTAGTAAGCTGCTCAGTGCACCTAGAATTTCCCTGTGTATGCCCTCTTTGGTAGGCTAGCTCCTCAAAGTCAGCATCGGAGTCCCCTGCAGCAGAGCTAGTATGCAATCTCCCCCTCTGGTGAGCTGACACCTGTGGCATCCTATTCCCCTTCCCTAACTCCTGCACACGTGTGCACGGATCCACCACATGAAGAACTGCCCTCGAGCCTAGCCTCTAAAGCACGTGTGGTGTCAGTCTCTTAGCTGGTGCTCGCAAGGGTGAGATCCCTTGGGATGCATCTTCAGGAAGATTGGCCTCCTCTTCAACGTGGTGGAAGTATCTCCACATCTTCAGCAGAAGTAAAAGAGACGGACAAGGGTTAGCAAAGAAAGAAGTGGATGGTAAAAGCATCTGCAGTTTTTCATGTAGCATGTCTAGGGTGAGTTGAAGTAAGGAGGGAAAAAGAGCATAAGGTGTGAAGAAACCCTGCACGACCTCTCTTCCCGCATTGCCAGTTGCCGCGGCCATGATGCTGCCCCTGCCTGTGAAGGCTAGCACACTTTCTTCGATGGGGGAGACAGTGTGTAGGTGGGCTTGGCCTCCTCCGCTGAAGCCTCCTTTCTGAAGTTGTGGGTGAGCTATTCCTGGAAGAAACAAGAGTGCTGGTGACATCGTTGTGAATTGTTTAGAGAATGTGCTTGTCATGATCGAATAGCTGGTATGCCATGTGTAAGTTGTGAGGAAGTAAGGAATGGGAGAGTGGTGAGAGTAGGAAGTGCAGAGTGTGTAAGTATGAGGAGGAGGCGTACAAAAGTGTGGTGTAGTGATTGTAGGAGAGTGAAGAGAAGCAGCAGAGGGGAGTATTGTGAGTACTGAGGCTTCAGGTGGTGGAGGTGTGTGCAGAGATTAAGAGAGCATTATTCATACCGTGACAATTCTGTGGAGGTCATTTAAATTGTTCCAGCATCATAGTCATGTCCTTGGAGCAAAGCTCCTGGCCTTGATCACTTCACATTGGCGGTGAAGATGTCGCCTGGAGAGCTTTCTGCCACCTGCCGGGGGGGGGGGGGGGGGAACAGGATCTTCCTCCTGCTGTCCACCACCTGTGGCCTCCAAAGCAGCATCAGTCTGTACTTCTTCCAGCCATTTCTTTCTTTAGAAACTTTCCCTGTTGACTGCAGCCAGAGTGCACCTCCCCTCTAAGAGGCGCTTGCTGCCTTTTAAGTGGCGTTAGAGATGCCTGGTTTCTGGCCACTCCCCCAAACATGCATGCAGACAATGAATACCGCGGGTAGCACTTGCTGCATGCAAGAATCATTTTAATGAGGTCCCAGCACCAATTTCAGGTGCTGGCTGGGACCAGGCAAACATGCGCATGAATCGTGAGGCCCGAACCCTGCATGTCCAGACCCTGCATGTCCATTTTCAGGCGCGATCGAATTACTAGGTCTATATGTTTAGCTCATTACAAAGTCACAGAAAAGATGCTGTAACTTGCAGGCAGGGATTTGTTATTCAGATAGGATGAATTCACCCAAGTTAGATCATTCACAACAAAACCTACCTGAGTTCCAGTTTAGGACTAGTCCTTCTAGCATTCAGTTAGGGCTTGTGACCTTTTTCCAAATGAGACCTGCTAGAACGTATGCGATATCAAAACTAGTTGCTTCTTTCTGGAAAGTGATCACAGTGATTTCAAAAGTTTCCCCCGCCCCCAACCATTTTTTTTACATAGAATTTACAGCACAGAAACCACCCAACTGGTCCGTGCCAGTGTTTATGCTCCAGACGAGCCTCCTCCCATCCTACTTCATCTCACCCTATCAGCATATCCTTCTATTCCTTTCTCCCTCATATACTTATCTAGCTGCCCCTTTTAGAGTGGACAGATTTTTAGCAACAGGAAAAGGCCATAAGGCACAACAAGCCCATTCTTTTCTCATGTCTTTTGACAATATTCCTTAAATTTCTTTTTCTTCTCTTCTCCCTTGAAGGCACTGATGCACACTGGGTATGGTTCCAAGGACACTGGTAAATTATTACTAACATTGCCTAAGTTGTCATTCTTCATTTGTAACTCTAGACACCATGGGGGAGAAATTCGGTATCGCCCCATATGGGGCGCCATTACTGGCGGTGCACAAAGTTTAGCGCCTGGCGCTAATTATCCCCTCCGACAGCAAACTTGGCTTTTATCGCCCCTGGAGGTGATTGGAGCGCTAAATCAGGCGCTACACACCTCTCTTAAGGCGCTAAGGCCGAGGAGCGAGGCACTACCTCAGAGGGCGGTCGCAGCGCAGGTGCTGTCAGTTAGCGATTGAACACAGACACACTGGCGGCGGTCAGTTCTTAAAGGGGTGGGTCGATCTTGCTCTGCAGCCACACCCTGCTCATTGGAGCCTTGAATCTCGGCCTGGACAGACCTGCTGCCAAATCTAGCAGCCAGACACTATGGAGAGGGCCAGGGAGCGAGTACAGCGCTCCTGCGAGCGGGCTTTGGAGGCTCTGGTTCGCGGGGTGGAGCGCAGAAGATCCATTCTGTACCCAGAGCGTGGCAGGAGGCCTTTGCCACGCGAGTACAGAAGAGTGTGGAGGGAGGTGGCTCAGAGAGTGTCCTCAAACAGCATGGTGCCTAGGACCCATCTGCAATGTAGGAAAAAGTTCAACGACCTCACTCGGGTCGTCAGGGTGAGTGCCTTTTTTTCAAAACCTCTTCATCCCTCCATCTCAACCTCACTTTATGGCCAGAGGGTCTTGAAAGCCCCAATGCCCAACACTCATCCAACACCTATGGCCCTTTCATCAAACACACATGCACATTCCACACTTTGCATACAGTAAGGGCTATTCAACCATGGGAGGCATTTCAGACAAGACCATGGCTGCATAAAGTAAGGGCTTGTGGTAAACCACTGTTATTGTTGTTCACCGTTGTTGTTGTTGTTGCACACTGTTGTATCTATGCATGCCTCAGCTGGCTCCGCCCCTGGCTCCACCCACATGCCCAGGTATAAAGGTGACTGCTCTGCAGCCCCCTGCCTTCTTGGAAACCAGTCAACCACGAGAGGCATGCTCTGTTCTTTGTTAATAAAAGCCTTTTAGTTACTCTCCTAACTCTCCGTCTTTTATGAGTAATTGATAGCGCATCAATTTTATTAACAAAAACAAAATGTCGGCACCAAACGCTGAGCAGCAGGCGCTGCAGCAAAGGACGGCACCAAACGCTGAGCAGCAGGCGCTGCTGCATGCCCTCAGACCAACATGCCTGGACCTAGACCCTCAAGAGGCGGGTTCGTCTACCAAGTTCGCACAATGGCTGCGTTGCTTCGAAGCTTACCTGGAAGCCTCAGCCGTGACACTAGATGGAAACAAACTAAAAGTCCTGGCCTCCAAGGTGGGCCACCAAGTCTACACGCTCATCCAGGACGCGGCTACCTACGCGGCGGCTATCGATCTGCTAAAAGGACAATACACACGCCCAGTAAATACGGTTTATGCCAGACACCTCCTGAGATCCCGCAAACAGCAGTCCGGGGAATCGGTGGAGGCATTCCTACGGGCACTACAGATACTCGGCCGAGTCTGCGATTGTAAAGAGGTATCGGCCGCGACACACACGGAGGAACTTATCCGAGATGCTTTCGTTGCGGGCCTCAAGTCCGACTACTCCCGGCAGAGACTGTTGGAGAAGGGCGAAATCGACCTGAAGAAGGCAGTGTCCCTCGCGCTCTCGCTAGACGCGGCCCACCGGAATATAGACGCATTCTCCCCTAACCGCTCCGCACCGTGGACGCCGCAACCCTGGGTCATGGGACCGCCACCCCCGGCACCAACTGCTGCAGCGATGTCCAAGGGCCCGAAATGTTACTTTTGTGGCCAGGCAAAACACCCCAGAGCACGCTGCCCGGCGAAAAACGCTACCTGCTCTGGCTGCGGGAAGAAAGGACACTACGTCAGCGCCTGCAAAGGTAAAACCGCTAACGCCAGCAGCGCCGCGTGTGAACCGTGGGGGCAGCCATCTTGTCCGCCATCTTGGACACCTCCAGCCGCGTGGGGATCGGGAGCATGGGCGCAGCCATTTTGTCCGCCATCTTGGACGCCTCCAACTCCAATCGCGGGTGACCCGGACTCAACCACCGCCTCGTCTGACGACCACAGCGACTCGCTCGACCATACGCTGGCCTCCGTGACGCTGGACCAATCTCTCCCTCACCAACTGTCCAAGTCCATGATGGACATTACGGTAAACGGCCGCGCCACTACCTGCCTTTTCGACAGCGGGAGCACGGAGAGCTTTATCCACCCCGACACGGTGCGCAGTTACTCTCTCCCGGTCCTGCCAACGCGCCATCGGATCTCTATGGCTTCCAAATCCCATTCAGCAAACGTCGGTGGCTACTGTGTAGTGACCCTTTCAGTAAGGGGCACAGAATACAAAAATTTTAAACTTCTTGTCCTGCCCCATCTCTGCGCTGCCGTTCTACTGGGGTTGGATTTTCAGTGCCACCTTAAAAGTGTCACATTAGCGTACGGCGGACCCCTCCCCCACTCACAGTCTGCAGCCAGCAGCTTGTAAATCGCCCGCCGCGCACCATTTGCAGCCTCTCCACGCTTAAAGTCCCCCCCCCCCCTTGTTCGCTAACCTCACCCGCGACTGTAAGCCCATCGCTACCAAAAGCAGGCGGTACAGTGCCGGGGATAGGAGCTTCATTAAATCCGAAGTAGTAAGACTCCTGAAGGAAGGGATTATTGAGGGTAGCACTAGCCCATGGCGAGCACAAGTGGTGGTAGTGAAGACTGGCGAAAAATAGCGCCTAGTTATTGACTACAGCCAGACGATCAATCGCTACACCCAGTTAGATGCATACCCACTCCCCCGCATATCTGACATGGTCAATCAGATAGCACAATACCGGGTGTTCTCGACGATTGATCTGAAGTCGGCATACCACCAGCTCCCCATCAGGGCTGAGGACCGCCAGTACACAGCTTTTGAAGCTGACGGTCGTCTCTACCACTTCTTCAGAGTCCCCTTCGGCGTCACCAACGGGGTTTCGGTCTTCCAAAGGGAGATGGGCCGAATGGTTGACCAGAACGCGCTGCAAGCCACCTTCCCCTATCTAGACAACGTCACCATCTGCGGCCACGACCAGCAGGACCATGACGTTAACCTAGAGAAATTCCTCCGTACGGCCCAGTGGCTGAATCTAACATACAACAAGGACAAATGTATGTTTCGCACCACGCGCCTCGCCATTCTTGGCTGCGTAGTGGAGAATGGAGTCATCAGCCCCGACCCCGACAGAATGCGCCCCCTTATGGAGCTCCCCCTCCCCCACTGCCAAAAAGCACTGAAGAGATGCCTAGGGTTTTTCTCTTACTATGCTCAGTGGGTGCCCAACTATGCGGACAAAGCCAGACCCCTCATCAAGTCCACCTCCTTCCCCCTGACAGCAGAGGCATGTGCAGCCTTCACTCTCATAAAAAGAGATATTGCGAAGGCCACAATGCACAGTGGATGAGTCCATCCCTTTCCAAGTGGAGAGCGACGCATCCGACTTCGCCCTAGCTGCAACCCTTAACCAGGCGGGGAGACCCGTGGCCTTTTTCTCAAGGACCCTCCAGGGCCCCGAGATTCGACACTCCTCTGTCGAAAAGGAGGCCCAGGCCATTGTGGAAGCAGTGCGACATTGGAGGCATTACCTGGCCGGAAAACGATTTACCCTGCTCACTGACCAGCGTTCAGTAGCTTTTATGTTTAATAATGAGCAGAGGGGCAAAATCAAGAACGACAAGATCTTGAGGTGGAGAATTGAACTCTCCACCTACAATTACGATATCTTGTACCGGCCCGGGAAACTCAACGAGCCCCCAGATGCCCTATCACGTGGTACATGCAGGTTGATAGACTGCAGACCCTCCACAATGACCTCTGACACCCGGGGGTCACCAGGTTCTTCCATTTCATCAAATCCCGTAACCTGCCCTACTCCATCGAGGAGGTCAGGACCATGACCAGGAACTGCCAAATCTGTGCCGAGTGCAAACCGCATTTTTATAGGCCAGACAGAGCAAGCCTGATCAAGGCCACTCGCCCCTTCGAGCGCCTGAGCGTCGATTTTAAAGGGCCCCTCCCCTCCTCTGACCGCAACGTGTACTTCCTCAACATAATTGATGAGTACTCCCGTTTCCCGTTTGCCATCCCTTGCCCAGACATGACCAGTACCACGGTCATTAAATGTCTGAATGACCTTTTCGCCTTGTTCGGCTTCCCTAGCTATATCCATAGCGACCGGGGCTCATCCTTTATGAGCGACGAACTCCGTCAGTACCTGCTCACGAGAGGTATTGCTACAAGCAGAACCACCAGCTACAACCCCCGGGGGAACGGCCAGGTGGAAAGAGAGAACGCGACGGTTTGGAAGGCCGTCCTCTTAAACTTAAAATCTAAGGGCCTTCTGACCTCTCGCTGGCAGGAGGTCCTCCCTGCGGCGCTCGACTCCATTCGGTCACTGCTTTGTACAGCCACCAATGCCACCCCCCATGAAAAAATGTTCACTTTCCCCAGGAAGTCCACATCGGGGACCTCGCTACTGACATGGCTGACGTCTCCAGGACCCGTCCTACTGCGGAAGCATGTGAGGTCCCATAAAATGGACCCCCTGGTCGAGAGGGTGAGCCTCCTCCACGCCAACCCCCAGTATGCTTACGTGGCGTACCCGGACGGGCGGGAGGACACTGTCTCCATACGAGACCTCGCACCTTCGGGTGCCCCTGAAACACTACCATTGCCATCCACCACTACCCACAACCCAACCCCTGTAGACGGCATGCCGCAGCCCCAGGACCCGTCATTGACCACCCAACCACTCAATGAGACGCCAGATTCAACGTTGGATGCTGCACCATCACCGCCGCCACCACGACGATCAGGACGGCATACAAGGCCACCTGATAGACTTACTTACACGAACCTTTAGTACACTTCACCCCGTCGGACTCAATTTTAAACAAGGGGTGAATGTGGTAAACCACTGTTATTGTTGTTCACCGTTGTTGTTGTTGCACACTGTTGTATCTATGCATGCCTCAGCTGGCTCCGCCCCTGGCTCCACCCACATGCCCAGGTATAAAGGTGACTGCTCTGCAGCCCCCTGCCTTCTTGGAAACCAGTCAACCACGAGAGGCATGCTCTGTTCTTTGTTAATAAAAGCCTTTTAGTTATGCTCCTAACTCTCCATCTTTTATGAGTAATTGATAGCGCATCAGGGCTATTCAACCATGGGAGGCATTTCAGGCAAGACCATGGCTGTATATTTACTCAGACGCCGTCCTTTTTCTTGCAGGCCAAGCTGTCTCATAATAGGAGACAGCAGCAACGGACCAGTGGAGGGCGGCCTCAGCTGCAACCCCTAAGCGATCTTGAGCGCGTCCACAGAATTGTGGCAAGCCGGGTGATTGGTCCCGTCGCCACTGGAGACGCCGAACCCGTTCTGGACAGCAGTGTTAAGGTCATCACCATTTTGTCCTCTCTCCTTCCACTTGTTCCTCACAACAGCAGCCTTTGACACTTTCAATCCAAATCACTAAATCGCTGCACTCATGCCTCCCTTGCTGCCACCCTGTCCTCACACTAAAGCCACTCTTGTACCTCCCTGCTTTCAGATGGTGATTCACCAGGTGAGGAAACGGGCCCTCAAGCTGCCAGTGAGAGTGAAGCTGAAGGCGAGGAGGAAGAGGAAGCCGGACCATCAGCGCCACCCTCTACCGAGGCAGCCCATGCCCATGCTGAGGACACGACTTCCCTGGAGGGGAGCGGGGGGGAATGGTCTGATGAGGGTGAAGCTCCAGGACCCAGCGGGCTGCAGCAACGCGATGGGGGTAGGGAAGCTCGGGTCTTCCATTCCTTAAACGTCCAGTTGGTTTGTGACCAGATGTGCTATCTCAACACAGAACACTTTTTTTTAATAAAAGCAACTTACCGAGATTCTAGTTTTGGCAAATTAGAACTCATGAGGAATCTGCCATCCTGCAACTTTCCTTGTCTGGTAGTAACCATATATATAACTTTTTAAATGTTCATCCAGGACTGTTAGGGCAGTTTTTATAACCCCTGCTGGCACAAAGAAGACAATGAAAAGTCTGCCCGAGCAGCTAGCTGGGACTGCTGCAACCAATCATGTCTATTTTATTGCACTCTCACTGAATGTGGTTGGAGTTCTGTCCTACTACAGCACTAACTATGAAGTTTATCAGCACTTAAATAGCTCCTATGACAATCATCAGCTTAGCTTGTGGTTTCTCTTGTGTATTTAGCCAACAGGAGTGGTTTAATTTTCTCTAAGACACTTCAAGACCAACACAATTTTGCTTTATAGAATTGCAATTCTATGGTTTTGCAAGTCTGGTAAAATTTCCAGCTGGAAACACAAGCAAAGAAATAACAGGGTGTGATGGTGACCTCTGACTGGCCTCACAGTAAGTAAATTCCCCGACTTTTAATACCAAAAGTATGTTCTGTGGACAACTGTTCATTTATGATTCTTTATTTGTCCTTGGAATGATTACATACCCATGCCCTTAGGTCACGAGTTGATAAGCATGATAGTAACACAAGGAATCTACTAAATTCTAGTATTTGTGTTAGCAAGCAATAACATTTGGGGAAGGTAAGAGAGACATTTGCTAAAAATGAAGCCAACTTGTGATATCCAATCTGTGGATTATGTGCTTCTTTGCTGTGTTAGTCAAATATTTATTTTCAAGTCAACTGTGACTCCCAACTTCTAATGATACCGTTGATGCGAGCTAAAATACATAATGAGCTGAACTACATTAATACTCAGCAGTTTAAGTTCTATCCAGTTTAAGACAGTATGGAACAAGAAAAAACACATCTGGATCATTAAGCCCTTTGGAGCCCATGCACAATTGGCCTTATCATGGGCTTGCCAGCAACACCCACATCCTGAGAATGAATATAAAAAAGAATGGCTTCTATTTATTTTTGTGTGGCACAGTGCATCACATGGTGCATTTGTAATGTATAGCACAGTACCACATCACATAATGCAGCTGTAATGTATAGCACAGTACCACATCACATAATGCAGCTGTAATGTATAGCACAGTACATCACATAATGCAGCTGTAATGTATAGCACAGTACCACATCACATAATGCAGCTGTAATGTATAGCACAGTACCACATCACATAATGCAGCTGTAATGTATAGCACAGTACATCACATAATGCAGCTGTAATGTATAGCACAGTACCACATCACATAATGCAGCTGTAATGTATAGCACAGTAAATCACATAATGCAGCTGTAATGTATATCACAGTACATCACATAATGCAGCTGTAATGTATAGCACAGTACATCACATAATGCAGCTGTAATGTATAGCACAGTACCACATCACATAATGCAGCTGTAATGTATAGCACAGTACCACATCACATAATGCAGCTGTAATGTATAGCACAGTACCACATCACATAATGCAGCTGTAATGTATAGCACAGTACATCACATAATGCAGCTGTAATGTATAGCACAGTACCACATCACATAATGCAGCTGTAATGTATAGCACAGTACCACATCACATAATGCAGCTGTAATGTATAGCACAGTACCACATCACATAATGCAGCTGTAATGTATAGCACAGTACCACATCACATAATGCAGCTGTAATGTATAGCACAGTACCACATCACATAATGCAGCTGTAATGTATAGCACAGTAAATCACATAATGCAGCTGTAATGTATATCACAGTACATCACATAATGCAGCTGTAATGTATAGCACAGTACATCACATAATGCAGCTGTAATGTATAGCACAGTACCACATCACATAATGCAGCTGTAATGTATAGCACAGTACCACATCACATAATGCAGCTGTAATGTATAGCACAGTACCACATCACATAATGCAGCTCTCTCCATGGATGCTGCCTGGCCTGCTGAGTATTTCCAGCATTTTCTGTTGTTATTCCCAATTGCACTGTAGGAGTCCAATTTAAATATGTTAATGAACTGTCCCGCTTTTCCACAGCGGGTCACTCAGACGCCATGGAATGTGCCGCAGTTAAAAAGGCAATGGGTGCATACACGGCCGGTTGGAGGCCGCGTTCCCTGTTTTTCCATTTTTAACCGCACCCCCCGACCCTCTCTCACCTGCCCGGGGAGGGGGGGAGGGGGTTAATATCAAGGCCATGGACTTTTTTTCCCCCACTTGTGACAACGATGAACAGAACTCAGTCTTTAATTGAAACCATATTAAGCAAATTGCAAATAAGTATTACCTCTAATATTAGTGCTTATAAAGGATGTGAAGGATGTGAGTAAACCCTTCAATGCATAAACTCAGCATATTTTACACAATCTCAAGATACTATCATTGCAGATGAGGAATGCCATTCTTTACTATCCAACAGTTGTAACCTGGTGAAATTACTGTATGTGCACAATTATGGCTCCACATGAGCTTTTCACGTGTAACCAGTTAACTTTGTGGCCTGGCAGGAATAGGGATGACGATAATAGAATCAAAGAATGTTACAGCACAGAAACAGGCCATCAAGTCTGCACATGTTTTCTCTCCATTAACCAACTGTCTAATGTCACTGTTCTGCATGCTCCCCACACCATTTAATACTTTTTTTTCCAAGCCTAACATCTCAAGTCTCTCTTCATAACTGTACGCCCTCACTCCTAGTAACATCCTCGTAAATCTACATTGCATCTTTTTCTATTGCTTTTACATTCTTCCTTTGAGACAACATATCCTTCCTTTGAGGCATGAAGGTGCTTATTACTGAATTGGATTTTAGTTGATTCATGCAAAAATAAGTCTGTCTGAAGAATACTTGTGGATCATCAGGAGTGCAGATAATATAATTGCAGTTAACCATGGTTTTAACTGGTTGGTGGTTTATATATTCATTCAAGTTCAATAATATTCTTCATATAATTAGGTGACCAGAACTGTAAACAGTACGCCAGAAGGGTCTGACCAATGCCTTATATATCAACAGTATAACATCTCTTGATCTGTTGAAGAAGTTCACATGAAGGTTACAACTTTGCTCTCCCAGTTTCTGACATCATCTGACCTTAAGTGCACAGTAATCATTTTCAGGTGCCAATTTTCCTGTGTTTAAGCTATCTGAATTCTCAATCTGAATAATGTCATGTAATTTTTCCCAGGTGCCTATTATTACCTCGATCATTTTGATTTTCTTGCAGAAATGCGGCCACAGTCTTCAAAGTTTAATACTACGTTTGCTACTACTAAAAAGCACAGGTAGTATAACTAATCAGAAATTGGCAATCACATTTGGCTGGGTGTGCAATTTAAAAAAAGAAATATGACATGTTGTTGAATGAACAAGCTGAATCATATACTTTGGAGTGAGCATTTCTTACAAGCCGTGTGAGAACAGCTGACCTAAGTTGTACCAGACTCTGGAATATTTGCTGACGTGTATTATTTCCAGTTTTATCAGCAGTTTGTTAACAAGTTCTGTGAATATTAGGGATAATTTTGCAATGGATGCAGCAGCGATGGATGCGTGTAACTGTGACCAGTGCAGGTGTGCAGAAGTTGCTGGCAGCAGACCTGTGTTTGTTGGGATTACGCAGATTGTTTTTTTACGACTGGCTGCACTGCTCTTGCAGACAGTGCATCAAAGGCTCATTTAAGTACTAAAAAAATTATTCAATTAACCTGGCAATTTACCTAGCCTGTGATTTCTTGAGGTTTTCGCTGAAATTGTGCAGGCAGAACTATAGGCCCCAAAACACAGTCACAGTCAAAGGTCCATGGTCCTGCTAGAGTTTTTTTTGATAGCCGAGCTTCGCTAGTTTAACGATGTTTTGTGGATAATTGCATTTTTTGTTGTTGTTGATTTTTTGGCCTGATTTGTATTTTGTTTGGTTTATTTTTGACTTAGCTTCCACATTTTTTGCAGATGCTTGATTTTTTTAATTTTTTTTATACAGTGTACCATTTGAAAGCTTGTAATTCGTTTTAAGCACTGTAAGCATGTAACAATGGCCATTCTTCTTCCCCTCAGGGAGCTTGAGGATGAAGTGCAAAGACAGTCTAACTGAACCTCGGGTACTACAGACCTGCCGTTACACAAGTATGCCGCTTCTCTCTCTCTCACACACACATGAGCATGGGTTCCTGAGAAGAGTCATAGCCCAAGTATGCAGGAGATAGCTTAATTCCAAGCAGCCAGCCTCTCGCTGTCCAGGGGTAAAGGGGGAGGGGGGTGTAGGATTGCCACAATATAAAAGGGTCATGACAGCAGGAAAGAGGGTACAGGCTTGCATGATACGTATGCTGCTGGTGATCATACACCAGTTGCCCATTAACAGAGTGGAAGCCCTTGCAATTCATGAAGGCAGTGGGGTTGGCTGAGGTAGCTCGAAGGGCGACATGAGGGCAGATAATGGGGCCCTGGACTTGAAATATGTACGAACACCAGAGCCCTATCCTGTTGCTTATGGTATCAGTTACCTGCTTAATGGAAGCATGAAATGCATACTGACTAATGTTGTTGATATCCCCTATGACAGCCTGGAAGAAGCCTGAGGCAAAAACGTTGAGGACTGCAGTGACCTTGACTAGCAGTTGGTTATAGGTCTTGTTGCAGGAGGTGTCACAACTCTGTGATAGCCTCCCTAGGAATGCATAGGCTCCTTATGCTCAGAGAACAGCAGGTCTGTTGTCCTTGGCCTATACGCTCTGTTGGGAGGGTAAGGATTGCTGCAAGCAGCCGCCTTCTATTTGTTCTCCCTACAGCTGCAGCTCTGTTTGCTGCTTCCTCCCGTCACTGCTCCTTCTCCTTTTCCTCGTCTGTGGAATTACCATAAGGACCCCCACAAAGAGAAAACCACATTGCCAGAAACCCCTTACGAGCCTAAGTAGCAAAAATACCCACAATGTAATACAAGAAAACTGTCTCCTAAATCTTTGATTTGAGTAATGTTTTAAATACCGCTGGAAATGGGCACCTGAATTTTTACAAACAGTAAGTGGATGAACAGAATAACATTTCTAATAAATCTCATGTTATTTTGACTTAATTCCATGCATTCCTTATAACATAAAAATAACAAATATTCCACTGTCCCCGTTAGTGGCTAACTTACTCTTCTAACCAGAGAATCAGCACCTCATCTTCCGATTAGGCACTTTGCAGCCTTCCGGACTCAATATTGAGTTCAACAATTTCACATCATAACCTCGGCCCCTATTACATTTTTACTTATATTTTTTATCCACCCCTTTGCGGTTTCTCCCTCCCCCCCCACTTTCCTTTTTTTCCTCTCTCCCACATGGCAGCTGTCTCTCATTCTGCCAGAACGTTTCACACCTAATCTGAGCCGTCTTTTATCTCCACTAGTCCTATCACAATCTCGTCTCATTTTGAATACCTCTTAATGTCTCTTCACTTCTTTTGTTCTGTCCCAGCCCTACCTTTCGATCTATTTCATTTCCTTTCCAGTTTTGAAAAAGGGTTAGACCCGAAACGTCGACTCTAATTTCTCTTCACGGATGTTGCCTGGCCTGCTGAGTTTTTCCAGCATTTTCTGTTGTTATTTCGGATTTCCAGCATCTGCAGTATTTTGCTATCGTACTAATCTTCTGAAACTGTTTGGCTCTGAACTTAAATAAGAGACCTTTCTCTCTGGAGGTCTGGATTCCTTACCAGTTCTCTCATACTGACAAGGCCACAGCCGTGAATTTCTTTGGAGCTGCTCCCACTCGGGTGCCGTAACTTCAACAGTAGTGTGGCAGAAACCCCAGTTGCGCGTGTAGTCACAGCGAAGTTCCAGCAGGAGCAACTCCGAGGAAACCCCTGGCCCATGTGTTTCTTTGTCTTTTTGTTTCCTGGATGAGCAGGAAGCCAAGTGCTTGACCGCTAGATGGGCAAGACGTCAAGGGCTTAACCTCTGACTCTGTCCCAGCTTCCCATGCCCGGCTGACCTGACAGTTAATTCATTTACCACCCTCATAGGTAGGGGTTTCTGCAACTAGCTCTGCTGTTCTCAAATGAATAGGCCATCCTAACTCAGTAAGTATGAATGTTCACTGAAATGCCTAAATGTGTTTCCATTGTCTACTTATTTAATAAATAAATGATAGAAATGAACAGGAAAAAATGCAAGGGTAGCCGCCATAATAAAGAAAAAGAAGCTTTGGGGATCCAACTTCCACCTTTCTCTTTCAGAAGCTGACTGTCCTGTTATACATTTCTAATATTTTGTGATTTATATTTTAATACCAATTTTTTGTTGCTTGCTTAAATTTCCAGTTGCCTGACTACTTGGCACTCTTAATATTGACAAAATAAATATTATCAATGGCAGCATTCGGCCTTACTGCTCATTCCTAGCCGTGGGGGGCCACTAATCCTGCTTCAGTTGCTGTCTTAATTGCTAATTTTAAAAGTTTATAGTTACAGTATCAATGAGTTAGAGAGCAAAATTCAGAATAGCACTGTGACAAATTATATATAAAAACTATGGAATCATAGAATCTTTCAGGCCATCTCACCTGTGTTAGCTCTCTGAAATAGCTAAATAATTAGTCCCATTCCCCATCCCATTTAAAACTTCCTTTTTCAAATATTCATCTACTTTACTGGCGTAGATTTGTTGGGCCAAGTGGCCTCTTTCTGGGCTGTACCAATCTCTGATTCTATTTCCTTTGAAACACTATTTAGAAATTCTGCTTCCATCTACTTTAAAGCATTATCGGAGACACTTCTGAAGTCTAGATGAATGTAGTCCCAGTCTTCATGCCTGAATAAAATTCACAAAGAGATGAAAGAAAAGACCTGCATTTATATAGCACCTTTCACAACCTCAGGATGCCCCAAAGTGCTTTACAGCCAATGAAGTACTTTTGACGTGTAGTCACTATTGTAATGTAGGAAACGTGGCAGCCAATTTGTACACACCGAGCTCCCACAAACAGTAATGAAATAAATGACCAGATCATCTGTTTTAGTGATGTTGGTTGAAGGATAAATATTGATCAGGACACTGGGAGAACTCTCCTGCTCCTATTTGAATGTGCTATGGGGTCTTTTACATTCACCTGAGCGGGCAGGTAGGGCCTCGGTTTAACGTCTCATCCAAAATAAATGTTTATCTCCTGCTCTAGCTCATTCGTTTCCAGAATGTCAGAACTGTGGAACTCCTCGCCTCCCTCAATCTTGTTTTCCACCTATCTTCAGGCTTTTAAAAGCCAAGCTTGCCTTCACCTAATTACTGGTTCCTCATTTACTTCTACTCTTTTCAATCTTCGTGGTGTACTGCACTATGGACCTTGGCCTAGGTTTCTTAATAATAAAAATATTATTCAATAGTTTATATTCCCTCAATTCCCTGAATTTTCAGATGGTGTACAATAAAAAATATTAATTTTGACATTTAACAAAATTAGTTTCATAATGGTTCCATAAACTTAGTGTATGTTTTCTCTCTAATATAATTTTTTTCTGGTTTACTGATCTAAGACACAAAAAACCTCCCTGGGATATCGGGAAAAATAGGGACATTGGCAAAGGAGGAACTGACGCAAATCAATATCTCTAAGGATATGGTGTTAAGGAAGCTAAAGGGATTGAAGGTGGACAAATCCCCAGGGCCTGATAACATGCATCCTAGGGTACTGAAGGAGGTGGCCCTAGAGATAGCGGATGCACTAAGGATGATTTTTCAGAATTCATTAGACTCGGGAACAGTGCCGATGGATTGGAGGGTAGCTAACGTTACCCCACTATTCAAAAAGGGGGGTAGGGAAAAAGCAGGTAATTACAGACCTGTAAGCCTTACATCAGTTGTGGGCAAAATGCTGGAGTCCATCATTAAGGATGAAATAGCGGAGCACTTAGCAAATGGGGACAGGATAGGACAGAGTCAACATGGATTTACAAAGGGTAAATCGTGCTTGACTAATCTATTGGAATTTTTTGAGGGAGTAACTGGTAGAATAGATGGGGGAGAGCCAGTAGATGTGGTGTACCTGGACTTCCAAAAGGCCTTCGATAAGGTCCCACATAAAAGATTAGCATGGAAAATTGAGGCTCATGGGATAAAGGGGAAAGTTTTGGCGTGGATAGGGAACTGGCTGTCAGATAGAAAACAGAGAGTTGGAATAAACGGCTCATTTTCTGAATGGCAGGCAGTAACAAGTGGGGTACCACAGGGATCTGTCCTGGGCCCCCAGCTGTTCACAATTTACATTAATGACCTGGATCAGGGAGTCGGATGCAGCATTTCCAAATTTGCAGACGACACTAAACTAGGAGGGGGGGTGGGCTCAGAGGAAGAGACCAGGAAGCTCCAGAGCGATTTGGACAGACTGGGCGATTGGGCGGATAAATGGCAGATGCACTATAATGTGGACAAGTGCGAAGTTATCCACCTTGGGTGCAGGAACGGGAGGGCAAATTATTATTTAAATGGCAATAGATTGGGAGAGGGGGAAGTACAGAGAGACCTGGGTGTTCTTGTACACCAGTCACTGAAGGCGAGCATGCAGGTGCAACAGGCGGTCAAGAAGGCAAACGGTATGCTGGCCTTCATAGCAAAAGGGTTAGAATACAGGAACAGGGATACCTTGCTGCAGCTGTACAGGGCACTGGTGAGACCACACCTCGAGTACTGTGTACAGTTTTGGTCGCCTCATCTGAGGAAGGATGTTCTTGCCATGGAGGGGGTGCAGCGGCGATTCACCAGGCTGATACCAGGAATGGCGGGAATGACCTATGAGGAGAGACTATGTAGTTTAGGGATGTACACACTGGAGTTTAGAAGATTGAGAGGGGACCTCATAGAAGTGTATAAAATTCTGACAGGTCTAGACAGACTGGATGCAGAAGGAATGTTTCCCTTGGCGGGTGAGAACAGAACTAGAGGACATAATTTAAGGATAAGGGCTAAACCATTTAGGACAGAGATGAGGGGGAATTTCTTCACTCAGAGAGTGGTGAACCTGTGGAACTCATTGCCACAGAGGGCAGTGTACGCCAGCTCATTAAATATATTTAAGAGGGAATTAGATATATTTCTACGGGCAAAAGGGGTTAAGGGTTACGGAGAGAAGGCGGGGACGGGATACTGAATTAAAGGATCAGCCATGATCTCATCGAATGGCGGAGCAGGCACGAAGGGCCGAATGGCCTACTCCTGCTCCTATCTTCTATGTATCTATGTATTTCCAATATAGTGCTGCTGGGTAAAGCAGTCAACCGAACATAAGTCGTGGGTAAGCTTCTAGAGGCTCTAATAAATTAATACTCACCTAAAAAGACATGGGTTAATTATGGGCAGCCAGCATGAATTTGTAAAAGCCACGTCATGTCTGACAAATTTAATAG
This sequence comes from Somniosus microcephalus, assembly GCF_052327205.1. Taxonomy (NCBI): domain Eukaryota; kingdom Metazoa; phylum Chordata; class Chondrichthyes; order Squaliformes; family Somniosidae; genus Somniosus; species Somniosus microcephalus. The sequence continues at coordinate 24,288,894 of NC_140991.1, read as the reverse complement.
AGTTCTTTGAGTAAATAAACAGAGTGCATGGATAAAGGAAATGCAGAGGATGTTGTGTATATGGATGATAAAGTGCTACATAAAGATATTGTTGATCAAATTAAAACACAAGGTATTAAACTGAATATGGCAGCATGGATAAGAAGTTGGTTAAAGAACAGAAAACAGAGTCTAGTGATTAATAGATATTTATTGGATTGGAGGGAGGTGAACAGTGCTGCCCCCCAGGGATCAGTGTTAGAACCACTGCTCTTCTCAATAGATATAAATGATCTGGACTTGGTTACGGGGGAGAGCAATTATCAATATTTGATAGGGAACCTCACTAACGAAGACTGTAAGCATCTTCAGGAGCACAGACAGGTTAGTAGATTGGGCAGGTAGACATCAGATTAAATTTAATACAGAGAAATGTGAAATGAAATTTAATGCAGAGAAATGTTAGTTGTTATGTTTTGGCAGGAAAAAGACATATACACTAAATGGTAAAACTTTAGAATGAGTAGAGGAGCAGAGACACTTAGGAGCTTAGATACATAAATCTTTAAAAGTGGGTGAACAAATTGATGAAGCTGTACAAAATAAGCATTGGGGTCATCAGTTTTATAAATAATAAAGCAACAATACAATGTTAAAGCTCTATAAATCATTGGTTAGGCCAGTTAAAATATTGTGTCCAGTTTCGGACACTATACTTTAGGAAGGATGGCAAGACCATTTTAGATTCCCTAAGAAAATATCAGCTATGAGAGGCTTTAGTTATGAGGAGACATTAGAGAAACTGGGGCTCTTTTCATTAGAACAAAGAAAGTTAAGAGGAGCCCTAATAGAAATGTTCAACATGTTGAGGGGTTTTGAGAAGGTAAATCAGAAAAAAGCTATTTCCACAGGTCAGTGAATCGGTAACCAGAGAGTATCAATTTAAGATGATCAGCAAAACAACTAAAGAGATTAGGAGAAATGTTCTCACACAGAAGGTTGTTAGGACATGGCTTGCCCTACCAGAAACAATGGTGATTATATGGAAAATTTTTTAAATGGGTATGGGAACAAGACTGCGAGCATAGCTCTTTCAGACAACCAGCACAGGCGCAATGGGATGAAATGCCTTTTATAATTCTATTAAATAAATAAAATTGTTTCAGTTTCAGATTTCCAGTTTTTTGCTTTTGAATTGTGCAGTTTGGGTAACATTAAACTTATACTGGTTTACTTAATAATCAAGACTGAGTTGGACATTTGATACCAGTGCCATCAATTGCTGTGCATATTGCAACAAGAGCATCTGGCAGCTCTCATGAGAACACCAGAGGGCGCTCCTGTTACTGCACTGTACTGATGTAATACCAACAACTGAGATTTCTATAGTGCTCCTCAAATACAGAATCACATCTCACAAATGGAAAAAAAGATAGAAAGCAAGTAAAAAGGAGTCAGGAAACATGGTTGGATGGTGAGATGGTAAGGCGGAGATGGCTGGGAAGAGACAGATGGTGGGTCAAGGTGATGGAGGGATTTGAAAGTGAGGGAAAGAATCTTAAAATCAATTCACTGGAGCATGGAGAAATCAGTGGACAAGGACAAGGGTGTTAGGATAGTGGGATTTGGTGCATATGAGGTTATGGGCTACAGCGTTCTGAATGCGTTCCAGTTTGTGTAAAATGGAGATAGACAAGGACAGTATTGGAGTTTGAGGTGGGGATTGTGAAGGATCCCATGCAAATATTGGCACTCTTGCAAATACTGATACATTCCTAACCCATATTTTAACTTCCGAAGGACAGATTCAACTATCCAATGCTGAGACCCTGCCTGCTCTCTCAGGTGGACATAAAGGGCTCGAATTTATCAATGGGGATGTGATGGAGGCGGGACTCCCACTTTTTGGGTTGTAGTCCCGCCTCCATCGACTTGTGGCCAACCCACGCTGTTAACAGGCAGTTAATTGGCACTAATCCCCTTCCCGCCTCGGGGAGGCAGCTCCCAGCACAGGTCGGATATCCGCCTCCTGGGACATTGGCATAGAGGCGGGTTGGGCCGGGATGGATTCCTGCCCCCCCGATTCAGCAATTTTCCCACCACTCCCGCCTCCACGGTGCTTGGAAATTCGAGCCCAAAATATCCCATGGCACTATTTCGACGAAGAGCAAGGGAGTTCACCCCGGTGTCCTGGCCAATACTTATCCCTCAATCAACATCACTAAAAAGATTATCTGGTCATTATGACATTGCTGTTTGTGGGAGCTTGCTGTGCTCAAATTGGCTGCTGCGTTTCCTACATTACAACAGCAACTACACTTCAAAAGTACTTCATTGGCTGTAAAGCGCTTTGGGACATCCTGAGGTCGTGAAAGTGACGGTATCATTCTGAGAGACTTTTTTATTGGTATAAACTAAGAAATAATGTGCTTAGTAACTCAATAAATAAAGCAAAATATTCAAATATGGTGAGACAATAATCTGATGAACTCAGATCCTCTCATGAAACCTGTGTACTAATACTGCACAGGGTGCGGGGGGGGGGGGAGGAGATTCCCTTTTTCTTGAAAAATGGGAGATTGATTATTTTTCTCTAGAACACACTAGACAAATTGCATCCTCAAAGCGTTCCCAGAATTTTGTTAGTGGGTTGTTAGTAACAAAGAAGAACAGGCATTCTCCTGTTTCATTAAATGAAGAATTTCACTCCCTTTGTATATTTCAGACTTCTAAATCAGAGGTCACTCTGCATTGCTCATTTATTCTTAGTAATTTTTTTACACTGCCACTTACTTCCTGCGCAGAACATATTGTCGTCTGTACTCGCCTTAAAAATAATTTATTCTTTAGAATCGGTCCAGTGCCGATGGTGAAATTTTACTAGGTGTAGAGTACAGTGAATGAAAAGCAATTTGGAAAAGTAAAGTTAGTCACTGCTTTGTTTCATAGTGAATATTTAAGGTCCCAACTGTATGGCCTAGCCTACAAGTGTGGCTGAGACAAATTACAAGTTTCCTTTACACTTGTCTTCCTCCTAGCTATTTTCCTGAAACTACAGAAAGATCTAAAAAAGCCATACAAAAGATCTGGTTCGACATGGTAGAATAATTTTCCTGGGATAGATTTGTAATAGAGAAGTGATGGTAGTTAATCAGGTGCTGCCAGTTCAATCTTTTTCAAATAAGAATGCACTGATAGCACAAGTCATGTTCAAAATGGGGAAGTTGCCTGTTAGGCCCAAATGTCCAGATGTTGGCATGAGGTCACTGGGAAAAAAACTTGGAGGGGGCCATGCAAGTGATTGAAGAGGGGGCCCTGCACAGGCCCTATCAGTTAAATGGGAACTGGATGCAAAGTTATTTTTCCTAAGTGAGCAGCAACCTTCTTTTCCCACTACCCAACATTATATTGGCACTATTCCCCACCAGAGGCTGGGAAGCCCACCTCCCATAAGTTAATGACCTCATGGCAGGAATATGGGTTGGAGTCAGGGAGACATCTTAGCTACAGAAGCCCTGTACTGTCAGAGATGCCCAATCAAGGGGGCAGCAGAAAGCCTAGGCCAATATGTGGAATTGAGCCTTTGGGTTTTGTGTGACATTATATAAAGATCTAATCATTTACAGAGTACCATGTGTTGAATCATATAAGTACCAGATGTGTTTTCAGTACATTAAAGTGGCTAAATATTAGAAATATAATTTTTTTTAAAGCTACAGAGAAAGGGGGAGTGGGGAATAGGATTAAGTAGTTAGCTCCCTGATAGCCAGTGCCGGCACGACAGGCTAAATGACCTCTTTCTATGATGTAAATATCCACTTGGCTCAGTGATAGCAGTCTAGGTTCCGAGTCAGAAGATTAGAAGTGTTGTCTTTCGGCTGAGAAGTTAAACCGAGGTCCTGTTTAGGTTAATGTGAAAGTTCCCATAGTGCTTTATAGTCTTCCTGGTATCCTGTTCAACATTCATCCCCCAACCACACCACCACCACCAAGAGTGCTTATCTCACTGTTGTTTGTGCACAAATTGATGCCATGTTTGTCTACAAATTAATACTTCAAAAGTAATTCATTGGCTGTGAAATGCTAAGGGATGTCCTGAAATCATGAATGGTGCTGCATACATGCAAGTTCTTTCTTTCGTAACATTCTCTGATAGACTAGATTATGCAAGGTTTTTGGAAGGAGGGGATGATAGTCTAAATGGCCTTTTCTCATTTCATGCTTTATGCTCTTATGACTTAAATACGCAAATGATGGACTGACTTGCCATGATTAACAGATAGAAGACACTGCTCAACGGCTCATATTCGAGAGTCCACGAGAGCTGAAATCCCCGTGCCCTGGCAGCACACAGCCCCTGTATTTGGGCAGCCATGGTTTGAAATTAGGAAAAGACTTGATTATGCTGGATCTCGGCCCCTTTTTCCAATTTCAAAATTCTGCTAGAACCTGGGGCAGGTGCTTCTTGCATCGAACCACTTTGGTGTGGATGAAAGTGAAAGAGGTGGAACTGGCAGGATGGGCATCATCCGTCAGAATTCGCACCAGTTCTGCCTCATTTGCTCCGAAGGCAATGCACATCTAAATGAAGCAGTTAGAGTTGTTTACCAGGCACTGATCCCAGCAAACGTGGTCACTGAAAATATCAAAGGCCAGTTGAAAAACCAACAAGTTTAAAATCTGGGCACTTTAACAAGTTTTTAAAGATCTTCAGCTGGTACAGTTGGCCTTCTTAGGCTTCAGTAAAGTGCTGCTGGAAAATCCCTTCCCCTTGCCCCTACTAAGGTTGGCTCCCCAGTATAGCAATGGAAATGATGCAGGTGTCTATCTTCATTATGCTGGTTTTCCTAGCAGGCAGCCGAGCCAGCTTGTCAATCTGGCCAGATGCCAGGCGGGAAATGGAAGAAGAAAATGTTAATAAAGTACTGCCATTAATATCGGCAGGACCTCCGCGTCCCTGAACTTTCCGGATTTTAGACGCGCTACCTCGCTCTCCCACACCCTCCCCTCTCCCCATAAATATCGGAGCCATTATTGCTTCCATTAATCTAACAATTCAAATAAAGCAAATGAACAGAAAAAAAGTCCTGTTGAACAAAAACTGTAAAGCACGAAGTCCAAGCACCAGTTACGTGTTGTTAGTCTATCGTTAACTTTACTACTATTCACTTTAATATCCCAACAACTACTTACATTTATATAGTGCTTTTAACGTAGTAAAACATCCCAAGGCGCTTTATAGGAGTGTTATCAAACAAAATTTAACACCGAGCTACATTAAGAGATATTAGGAGACCAAAAGCTTGGTCAATGAGGTAGATTTTAAGGAGCAACTTAAAGGAGGAACGAGAGGTGGAGGTTGAGGGAGGAAATTCCAGAGCTTAGGGCCTGGGCAGCTGAAGGCACAGTCGCCAATTGAAAATCGGGGATGCGCAAGAGGCCAAAATTGGAGGAGGGCAGAGATCTCGGATGGCTGTTGGGCTGGAGAAGGTTACAGAGATCGGGAGTGGGAGGCCATGAAGTGATCTGAACACCAGGAAGAGAATTTTAAAATCGCGGTGTTGCCAGACTAGGAGTCAATGTAGGTCAGCAAACACGGGAGATGGGTGAAAGGGACTTGGTGCGAGTTAGGACACGAGCAGCAGAGTTCTGGGCGAGCTCAAGTTTAGGGAGGGCGGAAGGCCGGTCAGGATCATTGGAATAGTCGAGTGTGGAGGTAACAAAGATCATTGGAATAGTCGAGTCTGGAGGTAACAAAGATCATTGGAATAGTCGAGTCTGGAGGTAACAAAGATCATTGGAATAGTCGAGTGTGGAGGTAACAAAGATCATTGGAATAGTCGAGTCTGGAGGTAACAATGATCATTGGAATAGTCGAGTCTGGAGGTAACAAAGATCATTGGAATAGTCGAGTCTGGAGGTAACAAAGATCATTGGAATAGTCGAGTCTGGAGGTAACAAAGATCATTGGAATAGTCGAGTCTGGAGGTAACAAAGATCAATGGAATAGTCGAGTCTGGAGGTAACAAAGATCAATGGAATAGTCGAGTCTGGAGGTAACAAAGATCATTGGAATAGTCGAGTCTGGAGGTAACAAAGATCATTGGAATAGTCGAGTCTGGAGGTAACAAAGATCATTGGAATAGTCGAGTCTGGAGGTAACAAAGCTCATTGGAATAGTCGAGTCTGGAGGTAACAAAGATCATTGGAATAGTCGAGTCTGGAGGTAACAAAGATCATTGGAATAGTCGAGTCTGGAGGTAACAAAGATCAATGGAATAGTCGAGTCTGGAGGTAACAAAGATCATTGGAATAGTCGAGTCTGGAGGTAACAAAGATCATTGGAATAGTCGAGTCTGGAGGTAACAAAGATCAATGGAATAGTCGAGTCTGGAGGTAACAAAGATCATTGGAATAGTCGAGTCTGGAGGTAACAAAGATCATTGGAATAGTCGAGTCTGGAGGTAACAAAGATCAATGGAATAGTCGAGTCTGGAGGTAACAATGATCATTGGAATAGTCGAGTCTGGAGGTAACAAAGATCAATGGAATAGTCGAGTCTGGAGGTAACAAAGATCATTGGAATAGTCGAGTCTGGAGGTAACAAAGATCAATGGAATAGTCGAGTCTGGAGGTAACAAAGATCAATGGAATAGTCGAGTCTGGAGGTAACAAAGATCATTGGAATAGTCGAGTCTGGAGGTAACAAAGATCATTGGAATAGTCGAGTGTGGAGGTAACAAAGATCATTGGAATAGTCGAGTCTGGAGGTTACAAAGATCATTGGAATAGTCGAGTCTGGAGGTAACAAAGATCATTGGAATAGTCGAGTCTGGAGGTTACAAAGATCATTGGAATAGTCGAGTCTGGAGGTAACAAAGATCAATGGAATAGTCGAGTCTGGAGGTTACAAAGATCATTGGAATAGTCGAGTCTGGAGGTAACAAAGATCATTGGAATAGTCGAGTCTGGAGGTAACAAAGATCATTGGAATAGTCGAGTCTGGAGGTAACAATGATCATTGGAATAGTCGAGTCTGGAGGTAACAAAGATCATTGGAATAGTCGAGTCTGGAGGTTACAAAGGCATGGATGAGGATTTCAGCAGCAGATGAGCTGAGGCAGGGGTGAGTAAACACTTAGAAGCACAAGCCTAACAAATTAGTTTTCACTGGTTGAATTAGAGAACTGACTATTACTGGAGCAATTGCCATTGTTTGTGTGTTCTATCAATTGATGCAAGACATGTTCTTTGGAAAGAAATCATTTACATTTTGGGAGCTGTTTGAACACCCTAAGGAACCCCTGCCTACACCTCTGCCGATTACCATGGCAGTATGAAAAATGGTGTCATCTCGATTACTGCCAATCATGGTGGATACAAATTGATTCAGATTTGTTCTTCGAGTCATCAGTTTCTCTGTTGCATGGTTGAATTTGAGGAATGGAATGCCTCTTTCAGACAACTGCGCTGTTAACTCCTTTACTGAATCACACCTTTACCACATGCCCTTTCGTTGTAAAACACCACACAGATGAGTAAGCATATATTGATTATTCAACGAGGCAGGGCAAATTTGAGTATTGATTAATGCAGCCCTGAATGCTATTCAGTGCCCTGACTTTTCACTGACAGTGGGGACAAAAGATCCTGCTGCCACTAAAAGGGTTAAATCAAATTCATCACTGGGACGGGCAGTGGAGCAGCCTATTGGCGCGCTGGTGCACTGTGTCATAGAGTAATAGACCGTGGAATTAGATCTACATAACGACCTCCCCATCTTGGCTGTGCCATTGTGAGGAGCACATAGTGGAATCCAACTGTGTTATACACCTTTGGCTACTTAGTAGCTAAAAAGGAACATTGGTCACCTGCCCACCAATCAATTGAAGTGTCTGGAAATGGGGGTGGGAGGGGCGGAGGTGAACAATTTCAGATGGTTTATAAAAAAGGAAAAAATATTATAACTTGTAACTTGGTCATGATTAATTAAACTTGTAGAATTCTTTGAAAATATAAGAGAGGAACCTAACCAACTCAAAGGCAACGACTACCCACTGAAAACAAACGCAGAGTGAAAAAGCTGCAGCAAAAAGCCACTCTGCACACCACCTTTTCGGCGGCCTTTACCACTGAAGTGGTAGGCACAGCACTGACAGTCACCAGCTTACCAAACTCGTCTCCAGCATCCTTGACACTGGAATAATCCCAGAAGTTTGGTGCCATTCCAAAGTCGTTGCCATCCTATAGCTAGGAAAACCAGCCAACAATCCCAAAAGTTACCGCCCCATTGCCCTTCTGTCTATGGTCTACAAGGTGATCGGACGGCTTGTCCTTAACCGGATAAAACTGGCTTTAGAAGCTGTCCTCACAAATGAGCAGGCGGGTTTGAGAGAGGGAAGAAGCTGCTCTGATCAGGTCCTTGCACTCACTATCAACATTGAGCCAGGATTCCAGAAGCAGCTGAAGACTGGAGCTGCCTTCATAGACTTGTCATCGGTATATGACACTGTCTGGCGTGAATGCCGTTACTGAAGCTTTCAATAATCATTCATTGTCGCAACACTCTCAGTCTTATCGACACCCTAACAAGCAACCGTAAGTTCTGAGTCTATCTTGGTGACAAGACCAGCTGAACACGGACGCTCAACAACGGTCTGCCACAGGGGTTGGTGATCACACCAGACTTTTTCAATATCTATACGGTGGACGGGAAAAGCTTATAATGAGATCTCTAGTTCGGATATCCATTCGATGGCTATCCAACGGCGCCGGGAAAGAACTCAACATTTCCTCTGCGGCAGGCGACTTACCCACGAACCCCACCCAAAATACCTGGGTGTCACCCTGGACAGGACTCTCACCTATCGGCCTCATCTCACCAACACCAGCCAAAAAATAAAAACCAGGGGGAACCTGGTCCAGAAACTCGCTGGAACATCTTGGGGGACCACAGACATGTTACACCGCAACGGTGGCCCTAGTCTACTCTGCTGCACAATACTGCTTTGGCTCATAGTCCTGCAGCCGCCACACAAAGTTTGTGGCCGTGCAGCTAAATGCTGTCAGGGACGCTTAAGTCCACTCCAATGGAGTGGCTCCCGGTACTGTCCCACATTGCGCAGCCTGCGATTCACCGCGATGCCACCATGCTCCATGAGATGGAAAAAATCATGAGCAACATCGACCTTCCCATTCACTAAGACTTTAAAAACCCACCATGAAAGCATTTAAAGTCACACCGGCCATTCTGGGAAACAGCAGCCAATATTCGTGCAGCTGGTATCAACCCACTATCTTTCCCGGCGGCATTGTTGTTCAGATGGCACGCCGACACAACTGTCTTCTCTGCATTGGGGCGGAGGCGCCAGATCCGAAAGTAGCATTCTAGTAGGTCCAAGTCGCTTGTGAGCGTCCTACTTGCCTCCTCTAGCGTTGATGCCTGTGTCAGCAGTGCTATGTCATCGGCATAGGCGAACTTCCGGGATTTGTGCAGGGCATGTCTGCCATATAGATGGATGGAATCGTGGGACGCATGCAACAAAGAGCCAATACCTCATCACTGACCTAACAGCAGAGGTCCCTGGTTTCGACCTCCCTCGAAGACAGTGGACAGCGCTCAACCGAATCCGCACAGGGTATGGACGGTGCGACCGCCTGTTCCACAAGTGGAAGATGATGGATGAGCCTAAGTGCGACTGTTGCCATGAGCCTCAGACCAGAGAACACATCATATCAACCTGCCCAGTAAGACCTATTGCGGGAAGCACTCATTTCTCCACTCAGCATCTCAGGAGGCCATCGAATGGAGAGCCAAACTAGATATCCCATTATAAGCTTTTCCCGTCATACGAATGTGGTAATAGTACAGAGAGCTTAAATTTATTGAAATGCAGTGGAAGTAGTTTATAGATTTTCAAAAATGGGACCGCATAAGAGACTAATGGCAAAGATAATGAAATTAAGCCACGTGCAGACACATGAATAGAGAGTAGTTGGTGAGAAGAAAGTAAGGGGTAGGGATAAAGGGTAGTTTCTCAAACTGCAAAGATATGGTGACTGGGGCTGCTGTTATTTATTTAAAGAAAGGCTTGCATTTATATAGCACCTTTCATGAGCTCAGGACGTCCCATAGCACTTTACAACCAATGAAGTACTTTTGAAGTATAGTCACTGTTGTAATGTAGGACCAATGGAAAAAGGTGCAGCATAGATTAACCAGGATATTACTAAGGATGAAGAGCTACAGGCCCTCTGTAGTGATTTTTTTCACTGAAGTTATAAAGGCTGAGGAGTGACTAGAAAAAGATCTTCAAGATGGTAATGAGAACACACATATTTAAGAAAATCCTAAAAGAAAACAAGGGAAAAGTGGGGGGGAAAAATTCTGGTTAGTATGTGGAATTCTCTCACCCAAACTACTTTAAAAAGGGAATTAAGCAGTTGCTTGAAAAAGAGGACTATTAAGGGATATGAGGAGCAAGGGACAGACTGGGATTTGACCAGGTGGGTAAGGTGGAGAAAAACAGACTTGATAGGATTAATGGCCTGTATCGCTGTTGCGACATTCTGTTGTATAAAACTAAGCAGTGTTGAGTCATACCTTAATACAGATGGAATATCACATTGCAACTCTCACATTCCTAATGCTTACACTTTAGAATATTTATAACTTGTAGTCATAACAGTCTGTAAACTTTCAGCAGCAAACTGTCAATGAGAATATTCAACTTTAAAATATGCTTTCAAGTAGTGGAGCTCACAGCCCTGAAACTATAGGCCCAATCTTTATGCAGTAGATGCATATCTAGCCCTCTGCACTAACTACATCAGCAGTGGATGCAATTTCATGTAATTTGGATTTATTTTCTCCTGAATTCTCTTACAGGTCATCTAGTTCTGTTGACAAGTGATTCTGATGTATATCGATGCAAAATTGATAGTGTGACTTGGGAGTAAGGCCAGTGAAGAAGTTGCGGACATACTAAAGACAAGAGGTGTGAGACTATCTCCAGCACATAGTATCACACCCCTTCGACGCCATCTGGTATGAAGCGAAGTTTAAAAATATTTACAATGGAGCAGTGGCTCCACTGGAAAACTTGGGCACTTTAACAACTTAATTCGAAAAGTTTAGTATTTGCAGAGATGCTGTGCATACTAAAAATGTAACCTATATTCTGAACCCGGTGAGCTCCTTTGTCCCCGGGAAGAGAGTGACATAAGAACTAACAGTGTAACTGCCCTCCTAAATTTACTCTTCCCACAGCAAACAGAGCCAGAAGAACTGTACTGTATATTTATCGCAATCTGGACCTGCTTTACATCATCACATTGTGCATCTGTAAACAGACGAGAAAAGATTTGCCAAATACTTTTTCATCAGAATGGTGCTCTTTTTAGCATGGATGAGGAGCTAGTGAGCTAAGGGAGGATTGAAACATGTCACAAACATTGCAAACAAACAGAAATAAACAAGCTGGGATATTGGAAGTGAAGGGATATAAACTAATGTTTGTTTCTCGAATGGCCAGAGCTGGAGTATAACACGCCCATGGCTGGTCGGTATGACAACTTCCATCCCTCATTCATGCAATCCAAAAATCTTATATTTCCACCTTTTTTGCATTTACTTTCAAATTACCACAGGTTTTTCTATTCTCTTTCCCTTCCTGAAGTCTCCCTGCACTGCGTAGCTTCTCCAGCTTTCTGTTATTTATGATTTTCACGTTCCAGCCTTATCCAGTTTAAATCTATATATCTTCCGTGACTGAGAATGGAGGCCTAAAGTTTTTCCTTTTAAATTAATTCTCGGGATATGGGCATTGCTGACAACACCAGTATTTATTGCCCATCCCTAGTTTTCGTTGAGAAGCTGGTGGTGAGCCTTCCTCTTGAACCGCTGCAGTCCATCCTCAAACTGCCACCTGCTCCACCACTGGTGTACCGCGGCTGCAGTGTGTACTATCTACAGGATGTACTGCAGGAACTCGCCAAAGCTTCTTCTGCAGCACCTTCCAAACGCGCGATCTCCACCACCTAGAAAGACATGGGCAGGTGCATGGGAACACCACCACCTCCAAGATCCTCACCAAGTCACTCACCATCCTGATCTAGACATATATCACCATTTCTTCGTTGTCGCTGGGTCAAAACTGGGAAAAAAATTAACTAATTTGCAGAATAAATAAATCTGACCTTAGTTTGGGTGGGTTTACCTAATTAATGTATAGTGGTTATCAATGTTCCCTCTGAATTGTTTTGTGTGCGCGGTACCTTTGTATCTTAGAGGGAACAGCTTGTGAGCGTCCTGCGCGGTACCTTCCCGATTGCTGCGCAGGTGCTTAGAAGGAACAATGGTGGTTATGTTACTTGACTAGTAATCTAGAGTCTTGGACTAATAATCCATAGAATGTGATCTCAAATCCCACAAATTGCAGTTTGAGAATTTGAATTCAGGTTTTTTTTTTTTTTAATCTGGAAATAAAAAGCTGGTATTAGTACAAGTGATCATGAAGCTGTCGGATTGTCGTAAAGATCCAACTGTCCACTAATGGTCTTTAAGAATGGAAATCTGCTGTCTTGACTCTAGTCCCACATCTGATGGTGGTTGACTCGGGACTGCCCTCTGAAGTGGCCCAGCAAGCCACTCAGTTGCATGAAACTGTTACAAAGAATAACTCACTACATAACAGCATCGTGGGAGCACCTTCACCACGCGGACTGCTGCAGTTCAAGGCGGCGGCTCACCACCACCTTCTCTGGGCAACTCGGGGTGGACAATAAATGCCGGCCTTGCCAACGACCCCACATCCCAATAATGAATTTTTAAAAGTCAAAGGAAGATCAGCAACATTAAATAAGTATAAACATATCTGCATTCCAGGCTTTTGTTTATGTGATCACCTTTCCTTAAATTGTAATTTTCTTTTAGAAAATACAGGAAACTTTGGTTTATCCGGAGGTTGTATGTCCGGAATACTCGATCTAACGGCAAAAATCAGGAGCCGTTTTCTATAAGTTTTTTTTAGTTCTCGTTGCTTTTTTTCCCCCAGTCAGGCACTGCAAGGTCTGTAGCTATAGCAACAGCTTCAGCTAGAGACGCTTGCAGCTGCAGCCGACTGTTTAGAAGCTATTGCTAAGCAACAGTGTTTGTTGTCAGATACAGAGATGAAAACCTCCGTATGCTTCAACATTAACTTTGTATGTCCGGCAGTTTTGATAGATCAGCAACAGCTCGGTCTCGTCGGTGCCGGATATAACAAAGTTTCCTGTATGTCCCATTAAAATCATCTCTGTGGAGCATTACAACAACAACTTGCATTTATACAGCGCCTTTAACGTAGGAAAATGTCCCAAGGCGCTTCACAGGAGCGTTATCAGACAAAATTCGACACGAAGCCACATACGGTGATATTAGGGCAGAAGAGGTAGGTTTTAAGGAGCGTCTTAAAGGAGGAGAGGTAGAAGTAGAGCGGTTTAGGGAGGGAATTCTAGAGCTTAGGGCCCAGGCAGCTGAAAGCACAACTGCGATTGGTGGAGCGATTAAAATCGGCGATGCGCAAGAGGCCAGAATTAGAGGAGCACAGATACCTCGGAGGGTTATAGGGCCGGAGGAGGTTACAGAGATAGGGAGGGGCAAGGCCATGGAGGGATTTGAAAACAAGGATGTGAATTTTAAAATCGAGGCGAGGCGGGAGTCAATGTAGGTCAGCGAGTACAGGGGTGATGTGTGAACGGGACTTGGTGCAAGTTAGGATATAGGCAGAGTTTTGGAATGAGCTCAAGTTTACGGAAGGTGGAAGATGGGAACCTGGCCAGGAATGTGTTGGAATAGTGAAGTCTGGAGGTAACAAAGGTATGGGTGAGGGTTTCAGCAACAGATGAGCTAAGACGGGCAGAGTCAGGTGATGTTACAGAGGTGGAAGTAGGCGGTCTTAGTAATTGCGTGGATATGTGGTCAGAAGCACATCTTGGGGCCAAATATGAAACCAAGGTTGCGAACTGTCTAGTTCAGCCTTGTACCGTTGCCAGGAAGAGGGATGGAGTCGGTGGCTAGGGAATGGAGTTTGTGGCGGGGTCCTAAGACAATGGTTTTGGTCTTCCCAATATTTAGCTGGAGGAAATTTTGCTCATTAAGTATTTGATATTGGACAGGCAGTCTGACTATTTAGAGACAGTGGAGGGGTCGAGCGAGGTGGTGAGGTAGAGCTGGGTGTCGTCAGTGTACATGACTGCTCACGTTGCTGTGGAGCATCAGATAAATTTGATATTTATAATACTAGGTGAACAGCACCACAAAAGATCCGTTAAGACAATTATAATTTCTTAATTATTCATGTCTTGTGTATACTATTTCTCATCAATTTTTTTTTAAACAGAAAATCAAATATTATAGTGTTAGGCCTAGAAATTCAGTGGGCTGCACCACCCGTTAGCGCCTCAAGAGGGCACTTAGTGGGTTGGACGCCACTGGCCACGCCTCCCGCTAAATTTAGCGGTACGCTACTGGTGGCGCTAGCCGTTAGCGCTGCGCCGCTACCGATGACGTCATCGGTGTGTGCAGTGCCCCGCTACCGCCCGATCGCAAAATTTAGTTGCACCCCCTGCTTTAATGCCGGTCGCTATTTGCGACCGGTTCAGGGGGGCCTACCTGCGGCGGTAGAGGCGCTGAGGTGCGGGGCAGCCATTTTTTTTGCTGGCCACCTGCCAGCACCTCTCCGCGCTGCCGTCCCCGGCCTCCTGAGCGCCCCACCCCCCCGCGGAGTGCCGGCTGTGTTCCAAGAGCCCGGCACTTCTCCTCGGTGCCGGGTTCTTTTGCCGGCACTCACGATCTTTGATCGCGCTGCAGCAGACCCCTCCCCCTTAAGAAGGGGAGGAAGGCCTGCAGTACCGCAGCGCGCCGTGCCGCACATTGAGCAGCGATATTGAGTTGCAGCGCCCCAAGAGGGATGCGGGGCACCTCCAGTAGCGCTGCGCTACTCTCTGGGGCGCGCAAAGTCAATTTCCGGCGGGCGGCCACAACTACTTCCGGGGCGCTACTTTTAGTGCCCTGGCGAGGCTGCGGGGCGCCACTGAATTTCTAGGCCTTAGTATTTTAATCAAATCAGTATCTAGGGCAAATTGAAATTAAGAAATACCAGTGAGACTACTCTAACACACATTTTGTAATACATTTTCAGCAATCTTTTTTATCTAGCATCTTGATTATCCACCAGAATTTTCCCAGGACAAATCCTTGCACAGTTCTTTTGTTATTTGTATTTCATCTTGGTGAGTAAAAACTACATAATGGGGGAAAAATTGAGTCGTGCCCCCTTTGGGGCGCTAACTTCGCCAGGGTGCTACTTTTAGCGCTCTGAAAAATTAGCACCCCATAGGTTGAAATTCACCACAATTCACAATTCACAATTCAAATCGCTTTATTGGCATGATAAGTTACATCTTATGTTGCCAAAGCATCAAAATACATTTATGGTTTAGCACATAAACGCAGTTCTATTCATACAGTGTATAAACAGGTATATCCCTGAGTGTATAAATATACATTCGCATTGTTTATATATATTCTTTTCTTAGTTTACTGGTTGTCCCTCTGTTCATGGCAAGCTGTAACATAGTGTGCCGCCAGTGTTATACAGCTTCTCTCCTCTCCCAGTAGGAATGGGAGTTTTTGGTTGTCATTCAGATTTCTGAAATCAGGGCATATTTGTGAGACTTTTTGGTAGAAATTCTCCCTGATGCCCTGATATTTTCCACAAGCTGTGAGGAAGTGCATCTCTGTCTCCACCAGTCCCTGACTGCAGTGAGAGCATATCCTGTCCTCTCTTGGCAGCCTGGTCTGCCTGTGTCTGCCTTTTTCGATCGCTAGGCTATGTTCGCTAAGTCTGTACCTTGTCAAGGTTCTTCTCAGTTTGTTATCCTTTACCATGGTCAGGTAATCAGCTATGTTGTATTGTCTGTTTAGGGCCAAGTAGCAATTGAGTTTGCTTTGGGTTTTTGTTGTTTCTGCCCAATATGTCAGATATTTTTCCTTTTGCTTAGCGACGATTGTGTTGGGTCGAATTCTTTGTGTTACCCTGTCACTGTCCTGGGGCTGGTTATTGTTAGTATTGTTAGTAGTTACTTCACTGAGTCCCAGGACTAGTTGACTGAGGGTATTCTTCTTTATGGTCAGCTCTTGGCATTTCAGGGCGTCGTAGTGATAGCATTGGGGATTGCTCATTTGTAGGTGATTCCAAAATTTGGTGGCTCTTTTTTGGATAGTGATTATTAATGGATATTGGCCTAGTTCCGCCCTGCATGCATTGTTTACTGTTTTCCTTTGAGTCCGGAGGATACTTTTACAGAATTCTGCATGTAGGATCTCAATTGGGTGTTTGTCCCATTTTGCAAATTCTTGTTGAGTTAGCGGTCCCCATACCTCACTGCCATAGAGTGCAATTGGTTCAATTACTGATTTGAAAATTTTGAGCCAAATGCTAATTGGGATTTCTATTTGGATTGATTTTTTGATGGCATAGAAAGCCCTTCTTGCTTTCTCTTTCAGTTCATTCACAGCCAGTTTGAAGTTTCCCGTAGAACTGATTTTTAAGCCCAAGTATGTGTAGTTAGTGGTTTGTTCAATTTTGGTTGTTCCTACTGTGAAATTTATTTTGGGTCCCTGATGTTTGGATCTTTGCTGGAACACAAGGACTTTGGTTTTTTGGGGATTTATTGTCAGGGCCCAAGTCTGGCAGTACGACTCCAGCAGGTCCAGGTTTTGCTGTAGCCCCTCTTTAGTAGGTGACAGCAGAACCAGGTCGTCTGCATAGAGGAGGAATTTAACCTTGGATTCATATAGGGTGAGGCCGGGTGCTGTAGATTGTTCAAGTAGTTTTGCCAATCCATTTATGTAAATATTAAAGAGTGTCGGTGAGATTGGCGAGCCCTGCGTCACCCCCCGCCCCTGTGGGAAGTATTTTGTTTGTTTGTCTCCAATTTTAACTGCACATTTGTTGTTTGTATACATTGATTTAATTACATCATATGTTTTCCCTCCTACCCCGCTTTCGATAAGTTTCAGGAATAAACCGTCATGCCAGATGGAGTCGAAAGCCTTCTGGAAATCTACAAAGCATGCGTAGATTTTGCTTTTGTTATGGTGAACGTGTTTGTCAATTAGGGTCTGTAGGGTGAAGATATGATCGGATGTTCTATAGTTTGGCAGGAATCCAATTTGGCTTTTACTCAAGACATTGTGCTCCTCAAGGAAGTTTATAAGTCTTTTGTTTATGATGCTACAGAATACCTTCCCCAGGTTACTGTTTACACAGATGCCTCGATAGTTGTTTGGGTCGATTTTGTCCCCACTTTTGTATATGGGCGTTATGAGTCCTTTGTTCCAGATATCAGGGAAATAACCGACACTCAAAACCAAGTTGAAGAGTTTTAGGATAGCCAGTTTCATTTTGTTGTCTGTGTGTTTAATCATCTCGTTTAATATGCCGTCTGTCCCGCAGGCTTTTCCTGGTCGCAGGTCCTTGAGTTTTTCAAGAAGTTCTTTTTCTGTTATTATGGCGTCCAGCGGGTTTTGGTTATCTTTTATGGCCATTTCTAGCTTTTCCAGTTTTTTGCATATTTGGTGTTGCTCTGGTCTTCGTGTGTTTTTCTGGTATAATTTTTCAAAGTGGTTTACCCATGTGTCCCCGTTTTGAATGGCCAAATCGTCGTGTTGTTTTTTGTGTAGTGTTTTCAAGTTTTCCCAGAAACAATTGGAATCAATGGATTCCTCCATGGAGCTGAGTGTATTCTTAATATATTGCTCTTTTTTGGTTCTGAGTGTGTTTCTGTATTGTGTTAGTGTCTGACAATAAGTAAGGCGTAGTTCCTCGTTTTCTGGATGTCTGTGTTTTTGGTTTGATATTTTTCTAAGTTTTTTCCTCATGTTATGGCAATCTCGGTCAAACCATTTTTCATAGTTTTTTGTTTTGGGTTTGTTCTTGTGAGCTTTCAAGTTTGCATTTGTTGCCAAATTATCAAAAATATTGTTTAGTTTACTAACTGCCCGGTTTACGCCTTCTTTATTGTGAGTGTATATGTTATCCAGAAAGGTGTCTAAGAGAGCTTGAGTTGATGCATTGCTAATTGTTTTCTGGTATTTTTCCGTGTCGTTTTTGGCCCATCTGTACGATTTTTTGGTGTTGTACAGTTTACTGGGTTGTGTTTCTATGTTGTTTGTTTCTGTCTTTTTGAGGAACATAGTAATTTGACTGTGATCTGACAGTGTTGTTTGTGGTTTGACTGTGAATGCTCTGAAAGAGGATGGGTCTAAGTCTGTAATCATATAGTCTACTGTGCTGCAGCCAAGAGGTGAGCAATAGGTCGATCTTCCTAGGAGGTCTCCTATGAACCTACCATTGACAATGTACAGACCCAGGTTTCGACAGAGCTGTAGTAGCTGTTTTCCGTTGGTATTTGACTGCTTGTCGCAGTTATGCCTGTATGGGAGGGAAGGGATGTCAAAGTGGTTATTCCCGAAAACGTAATTGTTTCCCTGATTATTGGTGAAGTCTGGTTCTTCGCCCGTTCTTGAATTGAGGTCCCCACAGATCAACACGTTCCCCTGGGCCTGGTATTGGATAATTTCCCCCTCCATGTTGGAGAAGGTGTCCTCTTTAAAGTACGGGGAATCGATTGGAGGGATATAAAGTGCGCAAATGTAAACATCTTGGGTGTTTGAGATAATCTCCCTCTCAAGTTTGAGCCACATATGGTTTTCGCCCTTTTTTATAAATTTGATGTAATTCTTAAGTTCTGTTTTAAACCAGATCAGTATGCCTCCGGAGTCTCTGCCTTGGGTTACACTTGGAAGCACCCCACCTCCCTCTTGGAGCACTGCAAGTGAATATCGCGGTGCTACGTGCCGCAGCGCATGCATGTCGCGCCATGGTACTGCTGGCTTTCCTCCCCAAGGGGAGGGGCCCAGCGCAGCGCGACCGGGGCCCAGTTGGGCCACCAGGGATCGAAGTGCCAGCAAAAGAGCCCGGCACTCAAGAGAAGTGCCGGGCTCACGGAGCGCAGCCAGCACTCCTCTGGGTGGCTGCAGAGGAGGCCGGGGACGGCAGAGGGGGCAGCTGCTGGCAGGCAGTCAGCAACAAAAATGGCCATCCGGCACCTCCCCTTTAATTTGCGCCGCCCCGGCCGCAGGTAGGCCCCTGACCCCGTCAGACATAGCGTCCGGCGGTAAGTCAGGGGCCGCTAAAGGGAGGCGCAAAGCAACCGAATGTTTCTTGTGTGATTTACACTGTGCTTGTCTTCATTCCTGTGTCTAGGAGACTACCGTACCATATGTATAAAACCAAACTTTGAGTATTCTTGATTAGCTGCCAGTTTCCATTATCTACAGGGGAATCCTCTCCATGTTGGCAGATAATGGAAGTTTCACTGCACTACCTTTATATTGCGCTTTTGTCACTGGTGTTTTTCAGCCTGCCACTGACAAAAGGCAAGTATAAAGTTGCAGGTGCAGACTGATATAGGCACACCCCAAATCACTCGCGAGAGGTGGTTTCAATTAATTTCGTCTTGTACTGGGAAACAGTAGTGTACAGGTAGTGCAAAGCCCTCGCTTTACCTTAGCTTTCCCGTTTTAAAAAGGAGTATTTTTTCCCCCCAAAACCAGAGCCCAACATTTTGATTTCTATCAACAGAAAAGTCAGCAAGCAGTGCTCTGTGGATATGGATGAATGTGCAAGCGCAAAGCTCTGCCTTTCTGCTGCTCCACAGTGACGTGAGCAGTCAATGTAAGTGAAGCTTCCTGCTTGCACTGAGGCCAAAATGCTGTCCGTCAGTGCTGCAATGATAGGTGCAAGTATGAAGGCAGTATAAGTACATTTTAGCATTGTGTGGACGATCCAGGCTAAAAGACTTTGCACATGTCGTTCATCATGGTCAGTGAAAGTACCGCAGCCCAAACTACATCAAAATTTAAAAAATATATACATATGATTCCAAATCTGCTGGAATTAGAACAACAAGCAAATTGAACAGCATGTGCATATAAACTCAAGCATATGAACTCAAAACATAGAAACAAAAGTTGCTACAACATTTTTTTTTCAACCATACTTAAGGTTTTATGGAGCCATGCCTCCCACATTGTTCCATTTCCACACTGGCTGAAATCCTTCCTTCCATAGATGAGATCCAGTCCACAGATTCCATCAGCGCTTCATTTTTTCTTCTTCTTTGGCTTAATGTCAGCTGCACTCTTGTAGGAAAATAAATGTTCATCCCAAAAAGGAGTGATCTTTTTAATCCAACTTAAGGGGACAACACTGTCTTATAGTGAAAACTTAACAGTAGTATTCTCCTTTAAATTGCCTTTTTCAAGCACTGAAATGCTCCAAATTTGAACTGATTTAAAAAAACAACAATCACTGTCTCAGGGCAAGCAGTACTTCCATGAGCTCAACTCGTAGGAAGCTGACTCTCAGATGTGATTAGTTCGGCAACATCTGCTCAGATGTGCAATGTCCGGGCACTCCTGGAATGTCATGCAAACGATTGGGAAGTATTCCCGACTACGAAACAAAACTAAAACACCGCATACAACTTGACTTCAGGAAAAAAATCTGCCACATCAGCAGTTTATACATTCTGCTTCTTTCAAAACATTCAGCTACTCCTCTTCAGTGCTCTTATAACCTCCTCAAGCATAAAAGCATGTAGTTCATGCAGCACACAGATGACTTATTTATGCGAGGAGCGAAGTATGTGCTGTATTATACACACACACTAAAAGAGTGCGAGGATTTGTTTATGACAGTAAGGCTGCCAATCTAATCCGCCAGCAAAACTAAATCAGATTAATTTTTTGGGAGAACTGTTAAATTATTTAAGTGCAATCTATTTCACTGTTGCAGCTTTTTCCCCCCCAGATTCTCCTCTCTTCCTTTCCTGAAGGCACGGATTCTTGCTGGGGTGGACCTCCACTGGTGGTAGCAGCCATCCGGTACTATGCCCGAGTGACCACTCATCATGTGTGAGCCTGGACTGTGAGTGTTCACAGGCCATTCAACCATTGGATTTAGTGCAACCGAGCCCAATTCTGTTCTTGCCAAATGTCCACACACATCCAGTTTCCAGCTGGGGATCACCAGTAGCAATCAAAACAGGAAAGCTGACTGATTTTTCTAGTTTTTTTAACTGCCAAAGTTTACCCCTATTTGTTTATATAAGAGGCTATTGCTCTTCAGTGTGTACTGATAATGGGAGTTTTCTGTTAAGTGTTTTTCCAAATCTGCATGTCCATTGTAAATGCCAATCTGTCTGCATCCGTCTGCTAAGTCTAGACAATAAAGGCATCAAAGTTCCAGCTTTTTAAGCAGGTCCAAACAGTGCCTCTTCTGTAAATTCAAAACCATAGGTTCCTCTTCCATATTATGCTTTATATCTGCTCATTTTTCTTTTTGGTAGCAAGGCAGAATAGGGGAAGGTGATGTGGCTCTCTCATTATTGAAAAAAAAAATGTACACAGGTTTACTTATTGTGCAATTTCTTAAAACAACACTTAAAGAAAAGAAAGACTTACATTTATATAGCGCCTTTCACGACCACCGGACGTCTCAAAGCGCGTTACAGCTTAAAGGAAGACACATTTGGTATAGTTAATCTGGTGCCTCAGTTATGTATATCAGTAGAAGAGCTTTGCACATTTCACGATGAAGATGGATCCGATATCATGAGATGTTAAACAGAGGCCCTCTTAGGTGAATGTAAAAGATCCTATGGTACTATTTAAAGAAGAGCAGGGGAGTTTACCTGGTGTCCTGGCCAACATTTATCCCTCAACCAAACCAATACCATTAAAACGGATCATCTGAACATTCATCTCATTGCGGTTTGTGGGATCTTGCTGTGTGCAAACTGGCTGCCGAGTTTCCCTACATTATAACAGTGACTACACTTCAAAAGTGCTTCATTGCTTGTGAAGCACTTTAGGACGTCCTGAAGTCATGAAAGGCATGCAAGTTCTTTTCCATAATATATCCCGACATATCCACATTAAATGCCAGTGGTAGCACTCTCCTGATTCCAAAGGTTGAGAGTTCAAGCCCCACTCCAGGACTTGTGCTCATAGCATAGTCTGGCACTATGGTGTAGCTCTGAGAGATGCTGACTTTCAGTTGTTAAACTGAGGCCCTTCTTGCCTGTTCAGGTGTATATAAAAAATTCAATGGCACTTTTCCGAAGGAGAACTGGAAGTTCTCCTGGAATCCTGGCAAACATGCAACCCTCAGAACATCACCAAAAGAGATTTATCTAATTTCTGTTTGTACAACCTTGATGTGCGCAAATAGAAATTGGCTGCCATGTGTGCCCATAAAACGACAGGACTACACTTCAAAAGTAATTCATTTCCCGTGAAATCCTTTGGGATGCCCTGAAGAGATGAAAGACACGATTTAAATGGAAATTCCTTTTTCTTTATACAGGAAGGAAGAGTCTGGTGCAAGACGGAAAAAGCGAGCACAATGCCATCTGCTCCCCGAATATCACTGCCATCTGCTCCTGGCAACATAAGGGACAAGGCCTCCCCTGCAAACCCACCTGCTGGAAAAGGTACTATCCAACTGCTTTCCCACCTTGCCTCCTCTAGCCATTCTGTGATTCCCCCTTTAAAGTAATTAGAACTTTTCCCATTTCTCCTTTCTGTTCATATCCCTCTGTCACAGTTTTACACTGCCGTTATCACTCTCCTCTTGAAACAGGTCCCTGATGGCTCAGTGGGGTATTGAATTGTCATAGATTTATACAGCACAGAAAGAGGCCCTTCGGCCCATCGTGTCCGCGCCGGCCATCAAGCCCTGTCTATTCTAATCCCATTTTCCAGCACTTGGTCCGTAGCCTTGTATGCTATAGCATTTCAAGTGCTCATCTAAATGCTTCTTGAATGTTGTGAGCGTTCCTGCCACTACCACCCTTTCAGGTAGTGAGTTCCAGATTCCAACCACCCTCTGGGTGAAATTTTTTTTCCTCAAATCCCCTCTAAACCTCCTGCCCCTTACCTTGAAACTATGCCCCCTGGTTATTGACCCCCTCTACTAAGGGGAAAAGTTCCTTTCTATCTACCCTATCTATGCCCTTCATAATTTTGTACATCTCAATCGGGTCCCCCCTCAGCCTTCTCTGCTCTAAGGAAAACAACCCCAGCCTGTCCAGTCTCTCTTCATAGCTGAAGCGCTCCAGCCCAGGTAACATCCTGGTGAATCTCCTCTGCACCCTCTCCAATGCAATCACATCCTTCTTATAGTGTGGCGACCAGAACTGCACGCAGTATTCCAGCTGTGGCCTAACTAGTGTTTTGTACAGCTCCATCATAACCTCCCTGCTCTTATATTCTATGCCTCGGCTAATGTAGGTAAGTATCCCATATACCTTCTTAACCACCTTATCTACCTGTCCTGCTGCCTTCAGGGATCTATGTACATGCACACCAAGGTCCCTCTGATCCTCTGTCCTCCCTAGGATCCTACCATTCATTGTGTATTCCCTTGCCTTGTTAGTCCTCCCAAAATGCATCACCTCACACTTTTCAGGGTTAAATTCCATTTGCCACTGTTCTGTCCATCTGACCAACCCGTCTATATCGTCCTGTAGCCTGAGGCTTCCCTCCTCGCTATTTACCACTCCACCAATTTTCGTGTCATCTGCGAACTTACTGATCATACCTCCTACATTCATATCTAAATCATTAATGTACACTACAAACAGCAAAAGACCCAGCACCGATCCCTGCGGTACACCGCTGGACACAGACTTCCAGTCACAAACAACCTTCGACCATCACCCTCTGCCTCCTGCCACTAAGCCAATTTTGGATCCAATGTGTCAAATTGCCCTGGATCCCATGGGCTCTTACCTTCTTGACCAGTCTCCCATGTGGGACTTTGTCAAAAGCCTTACTGGAGTCCATGTAGACTACATCAACTGCACTACCCTCATCCACACACCTAGTCACCCCCTCGAAAAATTCAATCAAATTGGTTAGACATGATCTCCCCCTGACAAAGCCATGCTGACTACCCTTGATTAATCCTTGCCTCTCCAAGTGCAGACCAATTCTGTCCCTCAGAATTTTTTCCAATAATTTCCCTACCACTGATGTTAGGCTCACTGGCCTGTAATTCCCTGGTTTATCCTTACTACCCTTCTTGAATAGTGGTACTACGTTAGCTGTCCTCCAGTCCTCTGGCACCTCCCCTGTGGCCAGAGAGGTTCTGAAAATTTGTGTCAGAGCCCCTGCAATCTCCTCCCTTGCCTCACACAGCAGCCTGGGATACATCTCGTCTGGGCCTGGGGATTTATCCACTTTTAAGCCCGCTAAAACCGCTAGTACCTCCTCCCTCTCAATACTAATTTGTTCAAGTATATCACAATACCCCTGCCTGATTTCTATGCCTACATCGTCCCTCTCCATAGTGAACACAGATGCAAAATATTCATTTAAAACCTCACCCATGGCTCTACATTGTATGGTGGAATACTAAGCCATGTAAGACCTGAATGTCCCAGGCTTCATACTTCGTTGTTGACTGGGCTCAGGAAAAGAGGGGGGAAAAAATCAGCCACAGCCTGTACTTCTGAATACTGTTCAGTGACCCTTGCTGATGGTGTTCATGTGTGGACATCTGATCATGCCAGGAATTCACATGATGCTGGAACTGAGTACTAGCAACAAGACAACTGAAACATTATGAGAGGTTTGTAACAAGACACAGCTGTATATTAAATACGTAGATATGTTTTAGAAGCATATGGATCTACAAGAAACACTTTCACTTTTTTTCTGTTTTTTGTAAAAAGAAAACTCAATGACAGGCTGCTGGAATGCCAGATAACTATGTACAGAGGTCAGCTTTTTCCACTATAACGTGCATTACATAACTAAGCAGTCATGCTACCCACAATAGAAGACTCTACAAATTGTTTGCAAGCCTAACTGTATAATTTACTTTTACCAAATAAGTGTGCACAGCTTTTGATATGATGCCTCTTTCTTTCTTCCTCATATATTTTTAACATTTCAAACACATAAAATGTTCTCCCAAGTTACAAAGTACAAACCCAACTGCTTTGCCAGAGAGTGAAGCAGCTGAACAATGCTACATTTTTGATATAAAATCTGCAAACCTACTCACTGCCTTTCAGGGATTGCCAGGAAGCAATTCAACAACAATGGAACATTATGAATTTTCTCTCTGATCCACTATTTGTATCTCCTTTTTATTTTTTATATTTTGTTTTCTTTGCTCTCGCGCTCATTGCATTTTATAGCCTATATATAATTTTCTCTCTCCTTTGGAAGGTGTAGTTCCTGACAAGTGGATTTTCATTGTTTTCCTGCCAGACTAGCTGCTCACTTTAGTCTGGTTCAGTAACTTTCCTTTTTCGTCAGCACTTTTTTTTTTTACTAAGGGCCCAGAATTTCCTCGAGACTTGCACCATGGCATTGGCGCATCTACTGCACTGGGTTCATTTTAGACCGTAAATGTCCCAGGAAATTACGGTATGAGTGAATTACGTCATTTATGCCATGCCATAAATCCCCGCGATCTTTGCGTCACTCCCAATACCTTCGCCGAAACTGTGCAAAACTGATTATCATCGCTCCGCCCCATTAAAACAGTGGCGACCACAACTTTCCTGGATTTACACCAGTTTTTTCATCTCAGCCACTTAGACTGAAAAATAACAACACAGGTGAATTACTTAAATTCATGCATCTATATCTATATATATAAATCGGTACTTCTGTCTGTCATCGCCTGTGCGTCTGGCGGGCTATGCGCTCGAAAGTTACAGGGCGTACCTACGCGCGCATTACCTCCAAAGAAAGCTTACGCTTCCGAGACGGTTTTAAGCGTATTTACGTTTCGGCCGGGCTAAAATCGCGCCCGCGGTATCCCAAAAACCTTCAACGTTCCGCTCATTAGCATCTCATTATCTGCTCATTAGCGACAGAGTGACCTCAAGGTCGACCAATCGTACGGCGGCTTGCTGCCGCGTGCGGCCGGGCCCTCCTACGGTCGAGTGACGGGACGATTGACCAATCCTACGCTTTGGTGACCTGATGGTCGACCAATCGGTGCATGTGTGGGCGGGCCTTATCGTTCTGAACCGAGGTGAGTCGCCGCCATCTTGCTTCCGTTCTTTTTCCTGCTTTCTGCGTCTTTCTTTTCAAATATACATTTCCAGCAAAATAAAATTGAATTTATTAAATTGTTTAAAAAAAAACTTCATTCATTTGTAAATATTTTTTCTAACCTCAACATTCTTTTTGCTACCTTTCCCCGTTTTTTTGTTAGGCCCTGAAAGCCTGGGCCTTTCTTGCTCAGCCAGGCCCGAGCTAGGGCTTCTGCTAAGCTCCTCACCGCCCCCCCGCCACGCGTCACGTTACCCGGGGCAACGGCGTCAGCCACGAGGGTCAGGGTGCGCGCGCAGCAGGAGCAGGTGAGACGCGGCGTCTCTGTTCCGCGCTCGGCTCGGGCGGGGGCGGGGCTCGGCCGCCAGCCGTCTCTCAGAGCCGCAATCGGGCTCGGAGAGCGCGGCTCTCGGCCTGGGCCCCCCCTCTCTTCCCCCCAGTCGCTCTCTCTCTTCCCCCCAGTCGCGCGCTCTCTCTCTCTCTGTTCCGCGCTCGGCTCGGGCGGGGGGGCAGGGCTCTCGAGAGTGCGGATCTCGGCCTTGGTGAGCGGGAAGGGTTACCCCGGCAACGGGAGTGCGGGGCGGCCTCGGAGAGCGGGGCTCTCGGGAGTGCGGGGCGGGGCAGCAGTGTTACCCCGGCAACCGGGCGTGGCCGTGGCCGTCTCTCAGCCTCAAGCCCTCCCTTCCCCCCCCCTCCTCTCCCCCCCTTCCCTCCCCTCCCCCCCTCCTCCCTTCCCCCCCTCTTTCCCCCCCCGCCCTCTCTTCCCCCCCGCCCTCTCTTCCCCCCCACCCTCTCTTCCCCCCCGCCCTCTCTTCCCCCCAGTCGCTCTCTCTCTACCCCCCAGTCGCTCTCTCTCTTCCCCCCCAGTCGCGCGCTCGCTCTCTCTCTCTCTCTCCTCTCTCTCCCCCACCCCCCTCCCCCCAGTCGCTCTCTCTCTCTCTCTTCCAACAACAACATGCCCTCGAAAAAGCCTCGGCACCGCCGGGAACTTCAGCTAGTTCAATATAATTGATTAAAATAAAATAGCATCTCTGCTCTTTCTTAGTATTTTTAATTCTTAGCTAAAACACTTCATCTTCGTCATTGTGTGTTGGTTTAGTATATATTGTGTGTATGGTGTGGGGCACTGAACTGCCTGCACATGCCACTGATGAAAGTGAGAGTGGGGGAGAAATTTGTTATTATGTACTTCCCATCATTTGCACCTTAGCAATGCTGGGTGGGACAGACGTCAGTTTGTTTTGGGTGTCCTGCGCTGCTTTAGGAAGGAGAGGAGGTGTTTACATTTCAATGGGCTATCCATCTTTCGGATGAGACGTTAAACTGAGGCCCTGTCTGCTCTCTGGTAGACATAAAAGATCCCACGGCACTATTTCAAAGAAAAGCAGGGGAGTTATCCCCGGTGCCCTGGCCAATATTTATCCCTCAATCAACATCACTAAAACAGATTATCTGGTCATTATCACCTTACTATTTGTGGGAGCTTGCTATGCGCAAATTGGGCTCTCGCTTCTTTTTGAGAAAGTGATTAGGAATTTTCAATATCCCACAGAAAAAGAAGCCTCCATGGTGTCCAGTAATAACTTGTAGACCCTTATCCACACCTGTTAGGTCTGGATACTTGTGAACAAGGTTTGCACTGGCATGTGTGCAACACAATGCTCAGTAACAATCGTAGGGTGATCAATTGCACAGGCTACAGCACTTCGTTAAAATAAAAATTAAATGTTTTGTTTTGAGTCCTGCTGCAGTCAATCTCTGCCCTTCCCGCCAGGCGGGCTCCCCACCAGAGGTGAGGAGCCCAACTAAAAAACACAAATGTCCCTGAAAAATTGACCTGGATCAAGGTGCATCCCTTTGGCAAGCATAACCCGTGCCTTACCAAATATACACCAAAATTCCGCATAGGTAATCCTAGCTCCCGCAATTTTTCTCCCACTTATTTTGGTGTCTTATGATTTAACGGCATTAGTATTTCAGGTTTCCAATGAACATTCACAAGTAGCTAAGAAAACATTTGAATTCAAGCCTTGATCCAATCTCCTGTCTTGTTTCCTGTCCAGTTTTCAACTTGCAAAATGTAGCAACTCTGGTCACATCACCAATTACACAATCCTGCCAAGAACTGTAATTCACATTTAATGAATGTGGGAGCTGCTGATGAAACATTTGGCTGCGATAAAACCGTGTCACATACACGATCAGCATACCACAAAGAAAAATAAGAAATTGGGTGGGGAAAGGAAAGCAACATCCGCGTAAAAGTCTGTGTGGTGCAATGAGTAATAGTGGTCACATTTGGGTTCCTACATTCAAATACAGCACAAACTGATGGGATAAAATTATTTCCTCTCTGCTGGCTACAAAGGTGCTAAATGGCATGAAATTGAGTTGTCCTTTTTCTTTAAGACAACATTGCTGAAGTTATAAGATTCAAAATAACTCTTCTTAGGTATTGCTGACAAAAACGCCAAACTTTATGGGCTCGATTTTCCAAGCACCGAGGAGGCGGGCATGGAGGCGGGACAGCACGTAAAATCGGAGAAAGTGGGGGCGGATGGCAAACCCGCCCCCATCCCGCCTCCGTGCCCTTTTGCCAGGAGGCGGGAGGATGTGCAGCTTCGGGTCCCGTCTCCTGGAGGCGGGAAAGGCTTTTAATCCTTTTAACTGCCTGTTAACAGGTAGTTAACAGGCAGAAAAAGGGATTAGTGCCATTTTACCTTCACAGCTGAAGGCTTCCCGACCTTGGAGAACCCCGCCGGGTTGGAGGAGACGTGGAGGAGTTCTGCGGCGGTCGGAGGCACCTGGAAGTAAGGTGTAGAGGTGAGTGATGGGTGCAAGTGTGGAGTGGTAAGTATGCAAGGTGAGTGATAAGTTTAAAAAGGTGTTCACTTACCTTTTTTTACTTCTATAGCCTTTAGCCGTGCTGGATCGGGAGAGCGGACATCCACCTTGTCAATTTCAGGTAATGGCTGATGGACCCTCCGATCCATCAGACATCGGAAATTTACTTTTTAACAATGTTTTTTCAGTCCTCACCACAAAAACGAATCAAACTCAAGAGAATGTCAGTGTTTGACAGCTTCACAGAGCTGTCAAACGCTGTCATTTCTTCTTTCAAGAAGTCTTGACAGATAGCACGTCTGACGTTGACGTGATCTGTCAGTGACTTCTTCCCTAATTAGCTTGCTGAGCCCGCAGGACGGGCTTAACAAGCTCAATCAGGGGGAAATCCCTCTGAATGGTCAGGCGAGGATGGAGGCGGGACATTTACACGACAAGCAGCAGTCCCGCCTCCAAGTTGCCTCCATTGACAAAATCCAGCCCTATGTCTGTACTAAGATCAATTTGAAAATCTTCAAATGTTTATGTTTATAAATTTAGTTTTTAAAAGTCTTTAAAATCTAAGCTTGGCATCACCTAATCACTACTTTTTGATTTACCTTCTCCAGTTTCACCTTGGTAGTGGCCTGCGCTGGCTCTTCATCCAGGTTTCTTAATAAAACAAAAAATAATAAATTGCGGAGCTCCTCAAAGGTTGCGAGTCAGATCTGCGACAAGCGTTTGCAGTATAACCTGATGTTGAGTGCCACAGTGCCAAAAATGAAACCGGTTTAAACAGATTCCTTATTCACATAATGTTTGTATGTACCTAACAATGGGTTTCTTTTACAACATTTTCCAGACACACAATACACTGAAATGGCTTTGTACTGATCAAGAAGACCATTTCAACTTCAAAAAAATGCATTGATCGCCCAACCAACAAATGTTAAGGTTCTTAAAAAAATGCTAGTATATCCCTCCAAATGTAAGCCATAGAATTAGGCTTTGCAAAAATTAGCAAGTGAATGATCAACATATTTGTATAAAATTCCTTTATCTGCCACTTTAAGAGGGTTTATGGCTCCATTAAAATAACAGAGGAATCTCATGGACACTAAGGGCAGAATTTTGCCGGCAGTCAGTGTGTGGGTTTGGAGGCGGGTCCGCTGTCAAAATCAAAATGATTGACAACGGGTTGGGAACCCGTTGAGAACCCGCCTCCATGTAAGTTTCCAGAGTATCAGGTCTGCGATTTCAGAACAGACCCGACACCAAGCGACGGGGGAGGCATTTAAAATAATTAACTGCTTATTAAGTGCTTGTTTACTACTATTTTGCCAGCCTTTTTCTATTTTACCACAGGGTTCACGTTTATCGGAGATCACGTCAGGTAAGTAGGTCGAGTTCTCTATGTCTCCCCATTGCTGTGAATAGCTGACAGCTGCAAAAGTGGTATAAAAGCTTCCATTTCACAGCTAGTCACTTTACAATGTCAGAAGCTTGAGCCTTCATGACTTGGAAGAAACTTTTGAGCTGAATGCAGTTTGGAAGTGTTTGGAGTAAACTCTCTACCCACTGTCACCTCCTTGGAGCAAGCTCTCTCACCATTGACAGATCGCTTCTGTCATCTCAACTTCAGCTGCCATCTATTCCAGCAACATCGGTGCCCTTGAAAAAATCTCACCTTGGTCCTCAGAATCCCAACACAATCAGCCCCAACACCAACATCACCGGGCACACCAACATCCACACCAACCTTCTCCGCAATCAACTGATGCTGCACTGGACACAGGGCATCATCACCCGTGCACATTGCTGGCCGGGATGCCAGCAATGGCCTCACCATGTCCAGATTTGCTTCATTTAACACTGTACATCCTGGCTGCCACATGGTGCACCAGGCTGGCACCACCCCACAACAGCACCATAAAGCATTCCTACAATGTCCAAGCCATTCCTTTCACACTCATCACCACTGGGGGAGAGGGGGGGGGGGGCTTATGTCTCACCATTCACTGCAACTCACTAAGCCACTTCCAAAGGTGCACACAAATCTGTCCAAGAACGCATAGGGGGCGATTTTCGCACTGGAGGCGGGTTTCGGTTTGGGTGGATTCCAAAGCCGCCTCCACTGATAGGTTTGAAAAAATTGCAATTTCCCCCTGATTGGCCAGTTGATTTCAGAGATGTGGATTTCCCTGGGTCAATTAGTGTTTTGGGACTGAAACTCGCCTCTGCTGACATCACTTTTCCAGCCTCATTTAAGGGCTGCTTGCTGCCTTGGATCATTCCACTGGATTTCTGTCAATGCTGCACCGCCTGCAACATATTTTGAGAAACCACTATGTCCAATTCCAAGGCAAGGGCCTCCCCGAGTTTCTTGGATGAAGCGCTGCAAATGTTGGTTGAGGGGGTGAGAGCTAGCAGGGAGGTGCTCTTCCCCTCATCTGGGAGGAAGAGGCCTCCCAAAGAAACCAAGGCTGTGTGGGTACAGCTGGCAAGGGATATAACCTCCAGATCTGTGTGCAGATTGGGTGAATGTTTATGTGTATTGATGAAATGCCATCCCTGTTGGAAAGCATTAAAATGATTTGATGGCAAAATGTTGGCGTGATGGCATCTGTTCTTTCGCCTTAGGCAGCTCCACATTGCGGGCTCCACGACACTTGCGTTGTCAGGTTGGTGGCCAGAGCGAAAGGAGGCCAGAGAGTCATGTCCATTGTCTATGATGTCCTAGGATGGAGCCAAGGACATGTGCCAACTTGGGCAACCTATGCAAATCTGGCCAGGATAAGTTCATCCCTTGCATCCCAGGCAGCCATGTGCTCGCGTGCTGCTGCTGGTCGATACACCGGCGCTCTGACCTCCTCCTCCTCCAGATCCTCATCCTCCTCCTCCTCATCTGAGGTCCATGCAGAAAGAAAATGAATGGTTCCCATGCTGCTTGCAGATGCCTCCTTTGGGGAAGCGCTCATTGCAAGCGGGGAGAGGGTCTTCCAAGGAGGTCCCACAGTTGATAGAGTCAAGCTGCAGCACCTCCGACTTTGGAAGGCCTTCTAAAAGTGCTCAGAGACCTTTTAAAGCCAAGGTCTGGCACCTGCAAGTAATCCTTGCTGCAATAAACGATGTCTTGTTAGACCTGCAGCTGTGAGAAGTCATCCACAAGTCAAGCCGCCAGGTTTGCCGGGCATGGTTTAGGAGGTGCGCGGAGCACGTCGAAATCCTCGAAAGATCACGAGGGCTTCGCAAAATAGGTTTAGAGAGGCCCTTTTTTAGACCAGTACGTTGAGGAGCCAACTAGGGAACAGGCTATCCTGGATTGGGTATTGTGCAATGAGAAGGGGATAATTAATAATCTTGTTGTGCGGGGTCCTTTAGGGAAGAGTGACCATAACATGATAGAATTCTTCATTAAGATGGAAAGTAAAGAAGTCCAATCTGAAACTAGGGTCCTAAATCTAAACAAAGGAAACTACGCTGGTATGAGGAGTGAGTTGGCTATGATAGATTGTGGAGCTTCATTAAAAGGCATGATGGTGGATAGGCAATGGCTAACATTTAAGGAACGAATGCATGAATTGCAACAGTTATACATTCCTTCCTGGCGCAAAAACACAAAAGGAAAAGTGGCCCAACCATGGCTAGCAAAAGAAATTAAGGATAGCATTAGATCCAAAGAGGAGTCATATAAAGTTGCCAGAAAAAGTAGCACGGCTGAGGATTGGGAGCAGTTTAGAGTTCAGCAAAAAAGAACCAAGAGATTGATTAAGAGAGGAAAAATAGAGTATGAGAGTAAACATGCAAGGAACATAAAAGCGGATTGTAAAAGCTTCTACAAGTATGTAACAAGAAAAAGATTAGTGAAGACAAATGTAGGTCTCTTACAGTCAGAAACGGGAGAATTTATAGAAGATAGGAACAGGAGTAGGCCATTCGGCCCCTCAAGCCGGTTCCGCCATTTAATGAGATCATGGCTGATCATTCAAATTCAGTACCCTGCCCCTGCTTTCTCCCCATATCCCTTAATCCCTTTAGCCATAAGAAATATACCTAACTCCTTCTTGAATATAATTAATAAGTTGGCCTCAACTGCCTCCTGTGATAGAGAATTCCACAGGTTCACCACTCTCTGGGTGAAGAAATTCCTCCTCATCTCGGTCCTACATGGCTTACTCCTTAGACTGTGACCCCTGGTTCTGGACTCCCCGACCATCGGGAACATCCTGCATCTAGTCTGTCTAGTCCCGTTAGAATTTTATAAGTTTTGATGAAATCCCCTCTCATTCTTCTAAACTCTAGAGAATATAAGCCTAATCGACCCAATCTCTCTTCATACGTCATTCCTGCCATCCCAGGTATCAGTCTGGTGAATCTTCGCTGCACTCCCTCCATGGCAAGAACATCCTTCCTCAGATAAGGCGACCAAAACAGCACACAATACTCAAGGTGTGGTCTCACCAAGACCCTGTACAACTGCAGCAAGACATCCTTGCTCCTGTACTCGAATCCTCTCGCTATGAAGGCCAACATACCATTTGCCTTCTTAACCGCCTGCTGCACCTGCATGCTTACCTTCAGCGACTGGTGCACAAGGACACCCAGGTCTCGTTGCACTTCCGCTTTTCCCAATCTATTGCCGTTTGGATAATAATCTGCCTTCCTGTTTTTGCCACCAAAGTGGATAACCTCGCATTTATCCACATTATACTGCATCTGCCCAATCACCCAACCTGTCCAAATCATATTGGAGTTTCTCGGCATCCTCCTCACAGCACTAAAAACCAACCCAGCTTTGTGTCATCTGCAAACTTGGAGATATTACATCTAGTTCCCTCATCTAGATCATTAATATATATTGTGAATAGCTGGGGTCCTAGCACCGATCCCTGCGGTACCCCACTAGTCACTGCCTGCCACTTGGAAAAAGACCCATTTATTCCAACTCTTTGCTTCCTGTCTGCCAACCAGTTCTCTACCCAAGTCAGTACCTTACCCCCAATCCCATGTGCTTTAATTTTGCACGCCAATCTTTTATGCGGGACCTTATCGAAAGCCTGCTGAAAGTCCAAATACACCACATCCACTGGTTCTCCCTTATCTGTTCTACCAGTTACATCCTCAAAAAATTCCAGTAGATTAGTCAAGCATGATTTACCTTTTGTAAATCAATGTTGACTTTGTCCGATCCTGTCACTGTTTTCCAAGTGCTCTGCTATTACATCTTTAATAATGGACTCTAGCATTTTCCCCACTACCGATGTCAGGCTTACCGGTCTATAATTCCCTGTTTTCTCTCCACCACCTTTTTTAAATAGTGGGGTTACATTAGCTACCCTCCAATCCATGGGAACGATTCCAGAGTCTGTGGAATTTTGAAGATGACTAGCAATGCATCTACTATTTCTAGGGCCACTTCCTTAAGTACCCTAGGATGTAGATTATCAGGCCCTGGGGATTTATCAGCCTTCAATGCCATCAATTTCCCTAACACCATTTCCCTACAAATACTGATTTCATTCAATTCCTCCCTCTCATTAGACCCTATGTTCCCGACATCTCTGGGAGGTTATTTATGTCCTCCTTTGTGAAAATAGAACCAAAGTATGTATTTAATTGGTCTGTCATTTCTTTGTTCCCCATTATAAATTCCTCTGATTCTGACTGCAAGGGACCTATGCTTGACTTCACCAATCTTTTTCAATTCACTTATCTATAGAAGCTTTTATGTTCCCTGCAAGCTTACTCTCATATTCTATTTCCCCCCTCTTAATTAATCCCTTTGTCCTCCTTTGCTGAATCCTAAACTGCTCCCAATCCTCAGGTTTGCTGCTTTTTCTGGCCAATTTATATGTCCTCTCCTTGGATCTTATGCTATCCCTAATTTCCCTTGTTAGCCACGGTTGAGTCACCTTTTTTGTTTTATTTTTATGCCAAACAGGGATGAACAAATTCTGTAGTTCATCCATGCGATCTTTAAATGTTTGCAATTGCCTATCCACCGTCAACCCTTTAAGTAATGTTCCCCAATCCATCCTAGCCAACTCGCGGATCTTATCATCATAGTTTCCTTTATTTAAATTCAGGACCCTACTCTCTGAGTCAACTACTTCACGCTCCATTTTAATGAAGAATTCTAACATATTATGATCGCTCTTCCCCAAGGGGCCTCACACAGCAATATTGCTAATTAATCCTTTCTCATTACAGAATACCCAGTCTAAGATGGCCTGATCTCTAGTTGGTTCCTCGACATATTAGTCCAGGAAACCATCCTGTATACACTCTAGGAATTCCTCCTCCACAGTATTGTTACTAATTTGGTTAGCCCAATCTGTATGTAGATTAAAGTCACCCATGATAACTGCTGTGCCCTTATTGCACGTGTCTCTAATTTCCCATTTAATGCCATCCCCAACCTCAGCATTACTGTTTGGGGGTCTGTATACAACTCCCACTAACGTTTTCTGCCCCTTGGTATTTCTCAGCTCTACCCATACAGATTCCACATCATCAGAGCTAATATCCTTCCTTACAGTTGTGTTAATCTCCTCTTTAACCAGCAATGCTACCCCACCTCCTTTTCCTTTTTGCCAGTTCATTCCTGAATATTGAATACCCCTGGATGTTGAATTCCCAGTCTTGGTCACCCTGGAGCCATGCCTCCGTAATTCCAATTAGATCATAACTATTTACATCTATGTGCGCAGCTAATTCATCCTCGCATTAAGACACAAAGCCTTCAGGCTTGTTTTTTTTAAACAATCTTAGTCCTTTTAGAATTATTATTTACTGTAGCCTTGTTTGATTTACGCCATTGACTTCTCTGCCTTCCACTTTTGCTTTTCTCCTTCCTGTCTTTTGTTTCTATCCTTGCTTCCCTTTCTTCTGTCTCCCTGCACAGGTTCCCAACCCCCTGCCATTTTTAGTTTAATAGGGAACAAGGAAATTGCAGAGCAATTAAACAAATACTTTGGTTCTGTCTTCACGAAGAGGACACAAATAACTTCCCAGAAATGCTAGGGAACCAAGGGTCTTGTGAGAAGGAGGAATTAAAGGAAATTAGCGTTAGTAAAAAAATAGTGCTGGAGAAAATAATGGGACTGAAAGCCGATAAATCCCCAGGGCCTGATAATCGGCATCCCAGAGTACTAAAAGAGGTAGCCATGGAAATAGTGGATGCATTGGTTGTCATCTTCCAAAATTCTATAGTTTATGGAACAGTTCCTGCAGATTGGAGGGTGGCAAATGTAACCCCACTATTTAAAAAAGGAGGGAGAGAAAACAGGGAACAACAGACCAGTTAGCCTAACATCAGTAGTAGGGAAAATGCTAGAGTCTATTATAAAGGATTTGCTAACAGGACACGTAAAAAATATCAACAGGATTAGACAAAGTTAACATGGGTTTATGAAAGGGAAATCATGTTTGACAAACCTACTGGAGTTTTTTTTGAGGATGTAACTAGTAGAATAGATAAGGGAGAACCAGTGGATGTGGTGTATTTGGATTTTCAGAAGGCCTTTGATAAAGTCCCACATAAGAGGTTAGTGTGCAAAGTTAAAGCACGTGCGATTCGGGGTAATATAGTGGCATGAATTGAAAATTGGTTAACAGACAGGAAACAGAGAGTAGGAATAAATGGGTCTTTTTCGGGGTGGCAGGTGGTGACTAGTGGGGTACCGCAGGGATCAGTGCTTGGGCCCCAGCTATTCACAATATATATCAATGATTTGGATGAGGGAACCAAATGTAATATTTCCAAGTTTGCTGACGACACGAAACTAGGTGGGATTGTGAGTTGTGAGGAGGATGCAAAGAGGCTTCAAGGCGATTTAGACAAGTTGAGTGAGTGGGCAAATACATGGCAGATGCAGTATAACGTGGATAAATGTGAAGATATCCACTTCGGTAGGAAAAACAGAAAGGCAGAGTATTATTTAAATGGTGATAGATTGGGAAATGTTGATGTACAAAGGGACCTGGGTGTCCTTGTACACCAGTCACTGAAAGCAAACATGCAGGTGCAGCAAGCAGTTAGGAAGGCAAATGGTATGTTGGCCTTCATTGCAAGAGGATTTGAGTGCAGGAGCAAGGATGTCTTACTACAGTTATACAGGGCCTTGGTGAGACCACATCTGGAGTAGTGTGTGCAGTTTTGGTCTCCTTACCCAAGAAAGTATATACTTACCATAGAGAGAGTGCAGCGAAGGTTCACCAGACTGATTCTCGAAGGGCAAAAAGTAGGTGTGACGAAATGTTGCTCAATTTTTTTATTAAAGGCTGAGGTTCGTGTTCAAACTTTTGTTTAGTGTTTTGGACATTATCTCCAGGTTGTGAGAACCAGTTATGTTAATGAATAATTTTTTGTCTTCGATCTATTTTCTTTTCTTTCCAGTTTTGAAGAAGGGTTTTGACCCGAAACGTAAACTCAAATTTCTCTCCACAGATGTTGCCTGACCTGCTGAGTTTTTCCAGCATTTTCTGTTGTTATCTCAGATTTCCAGCATCTGCAGTATTTTGCTATCGTTTTAATGATTTTTTGTGTTTGTTTCTATTAGTTTGTCATGAAGAAATGACACACAGAGTTTGTAAAATAAATACGTTTTTGTATTCAAAATGTACATGTTTGGTCTTTGGACTCATTGCTGCCTTGGCCGGCTTAGGGGTTGCGGGTTGGTTTCATTCATGTGGTTCTCCATGGCAGAAGCCATTTCCTCAGCAGGGGCCTAGAAGCGGCTTGCTATCAGCCGTTGACGGACGGCCCTTGCAGTTTCAACATTATGGGCCTCCCTCCCGCCTTGGTGCTGCTGCTGATCATCCTCCTCCTCTTCCTCCTCCGGTGGTGCTCCAAGGCCTGGTGGCATTGGCTGGGTCCTGAGGATTGCCAGGTTATGTAGCATACAGGCGGGTACTGCAGGGCTCCTCCTGAGTGGTCCAGACAGCGGAACCGTTGCTTGAGCACGCCGATCGTCTGCTCTACGATGTTCCTGGTGGCGAGATGGCTCTCGTTGTACCGCAGCTCAGCAGGGTTACGGTGCGGTGTCATCAGCCAGGTGCACAGTGGATAACCCTTGTCCCCGAGGAGCCAACCACTTGGCTGATGCAATGCCTGGAAAAGTTCTGGCACAGCAGTCTGGCGCAGGATGAATGCATCGTGGCTGCTGCCAGGATAGCGGGCATTGACAGCGAGTATCAGCTGTCCGTGGTCACAGACCAACTGGACGTTTAAGGAGTGGAACCCCTTGTGGTTACGGAAATCCTCTGCATTCTCATGCGGTGCACGCAATGCCACATGCGGCAGTCAATGGCGCCCTGCACCATGGGGAAGCCCGCTATCCTCGCAAAGCCCAATGCGCGTTCATGCTGTTTGGCCCGGGTCATCGGGAAAGAGATGCACTGGCATCTCCTTTTATAGAGGGTGACGTAATAAAACTCACTACGCACTTGGTTCGAGTATAAAGCAAGGCTTTAATCAACTTGTTTCAAAACATGGAGGTCTAGTTGTACTTCACTAGTTCCTGTCTTACAAAATGTCCCTGGGCAAGCTGGGCCCACGCCCGAGTACTTATACTCCTTGGACGGCGCCACCAGCTGGCCGTCCAGCGTTATTTCATGAGGATGAGATTTATAACAGAGGGCATTTGTGACCTGACGGATGCAGCAATGGACCGCGAACTGGGAGATATTGGCGATGTCCCCAGTAGCTGCTTGAAAGGTGCTGGTGGCATAAAAGTTCAGAGCTGCTGTGACCTTCACTGTCACCGACAGAGACGTCCTGGTCCTCAGTAGAGGCTGCAGATCTGGCTGCAGCAGGTGGCAGAGCTCAGTGACTACCTCCTTGCTGAAGTGCAGCCTGCGCAAACACTGCTCCTCAGACAAATTAATGTAGGAGAATTGTTGGCGAAATAGCCTGGGAGGGTAAGGTCTCCCGTACAGAGGCCTGTTGGCCCTCCTCCGTCTGGCCATGATTGCCACTCTCTGCGTCTATGTTGCATCCAAATCTACAGGCGCAGGACGACGCCCCGAATCAGTGCAGCCCCCATAGTCTCTTGGTAATCAAAGTAATGAAGGCCAAAATCCAAAAGTACCTGCAAAGTGATGCTCAGTAGCCTAAACTACTTCACACAGCGTTGACTCTATGCAGAAGTCTCTCGTTCTCTCTCTCAGAATCACTCTCTGTCAGAATGAGTGGTGGAAAAATGTCTACCACAGAAAAAGCCAGGAAGAGGCTGCCTTTAAATAGCGCTCCCCCCCTCCCAGCCCTACACTGAATGGGAAATGTTCCAGTCTACCGGTCGTTGCTAGCGCCAGGCGGAAAGGAGGGGGGTGCCATTCAGGGGCGCCACAAGGGCGTTGCACGCTCGACTAACCTCAAGATCTGCGGGCGCAGGAGATCAGGGCAGTATTGTTTAGCGCCGCCGCAAAATGTCTGGTCAATTTCACGAGCGGCGCAGACATCGCCACGCCCGGGCGCCAGCTGTTTCGCG
This sequence comes from Somniosus microcephalus, assembly GCF_052327205.1. Taxonomy (NCBI): domain Eukaryota; kingdom Metazoa; phylum Chordata; class Chondrichthyes; order Squaliformes; family Somniosidae; genus Somniosus; species Somniosus microcephalus. The sequence goes on along the minus strand of NC_140991.1, from coordinate 24,249,414 downwards.
CCCCATTAGCGCCCTCTTAAGGTGCTAACGGGAGGCGCAAACCAACCAAATTTTTCCCTCATAACCTCCAGATCTGTGTGCAGATTGGGTGATTGTTTCTGTTTATTGATGAAATGCCATCCCTGTGGGAATGTATTAAAATTAGGTGATGGCAAACTGTTGGCATGATGGCATCTGTTATTTCGGCTTAGGCAGCTCCACGTTGCGGGCTCCGTGACACTTGCGTGGTCAGGTTGGTGATCAGAGTGAAAGGAGGCCAGAGAGTCATGTCCATTGTCTATCCTGTGTTAAGAAGGCGCCAAGCACATGTGCCACAATGGGCAACCATTGCAAAGATGGCCAGAATGAGTGCATTCCTTGCAGGACGTGCTTCCATGCGCTGGCGTCTTCTGCCCTGTGCAGCATCAGGTGGGTGAGCAGGAGGTTGGCGCTCCTGCTGCTGAGCTGCCTGGTTCTGCTGCTGCCATGGCTGCTCCTCATTCGAATCTGAGGTCCATGGTGAAAGGAAATAAATGGTTCCCATGCTGCTGGCAAATACCTCCGCTGGGGAAGTGCTCATTCCAAGCAGGGAGAGGGTCTTCCAAGGAGGTCCCACAGTTGAGAGATAGAAGCTGCAGCACCTCCGACTTCAGTAGGCCTGCTAAAGTGCTGAAAGACCCGTGGAACAAAAGTTCTGCCGCCTGCAACTGCTCCCTGATGAAAGTCGTTTTAATGGTGCAGCTGTGAGGAGGCCACCCACTTGTCAACCCGCCAGGATTAGCCGGCGTGGTTTAGGAGGGTCGTGCAACACGCTGAAAAAGTGGTAAAATAACGAAGGCCTGTCAAAATAGGATTATAGAGGCCCTTAACTGCTTTTTAAGGGTCTTAACTACCTCTCCCGACTGATAGAGGCGGGACCGAATCGCACCCATCAAACCCGCCTCCGGCAAAATTGTACGAAGGCGGGTTGGAAACGGGTTCCGAACCCGCCCTCAGTTTTTGCAATTTTGCCAACTGTCCCGCCTCCTCGGGGCTACGAAAATCACCAAGTGGCCAATAATGGGAAAATCGCGAATTTTTGAAAACTATCAGTCGAGGCGGGTTTCAAACCCACCCAAACCGAAACCCGCCTCCAGTGGGAAAATCGCCCCCAACATGTGCAGGACTATGGTAGGGAAGGCAGAGTGATGGGGATGTGATGAGTGGCACAGCAGGATGAGGTTGAGAGTGGCCTGGCAGTAACGTTTCGTGATCTACTGAGATCATTGAAAGGTTTGCGCCACTGCAGCCTGGTCCTCCTGACAACATCCCTGCTTGTGCCCTTCTGTGCAATGTGCAACCAGGCTGCGTTGGTCTCCTGGGGTGGTCTCTCGCATGACTCCCTCCATAAGCATGGGAAGGGAGTCATGCGAGAGCCTGGGTGCAGCCGTGCACCTTTGTGCAGTGCTAGTCAGTGTTTGCAGCACCTCAATGCTGTAGAACACTGACAGCACAACTGTCAAATGAATGTGGCCATGGTCTCTTTAAAGAAACCGGCTGATGACGTGTCATCGAATGACGTCATCAGACCCGCTTCCTTTTAATTGGCCAGCAACCCCACAGGGCGGGTTTAAGAAGCCCTATTAACGGAAATTCCTTTTGGTAGAGCGGCTACAGCTGGGAACGGGACCGGAACCCGCCAACCACCTCTCCTGCCGCGATCCCGCTTCCGCTGGCAAAATCGCAGCCTTAGTGCTTGTACAGTAATATAATGTTAAAATATAAATAACTAAATTAGAATAAAGTATGCATTACATTAGTGATTGACTAATGGATCTCTGGGCAAAAATCTAAACAGGTTCAAACAGAGGCTTAGACAAAGTAGAGCCAAGCGGAGATTTAAGATTTGAGGACTTAGGTAAACTGCTAATGGCATTTAGAGAACTAGCAAAATTAATTCAAACTGATAAAGACCACGAACAAGGGTCAAAGACAAGGACAAGGCATAGATGAGAAAAACAGAGACTATGGCCGCGATTTGCCAGCACTCAGAGGGCGGATTTGGAGGCGGGTCAGGAGTGGAAATCTAAATGATTGACAGCAGATTGGGAACCCGCCACCATCCCGCCTCCACGCAACTTTGCAACGCGTCGGGTCTGCGAGTCCCGATCAGACCCGACACCAAATGGCGGGAGAGGCACTTAAGGCAGTTAACTGCTTGTTAACCACCTACATAATCCCATTTTTACAGGCTCTTCTCATTTTACTACATTTTCAGCATGTTGCACGTCGTGCGACAAACACGCCAGCTGATTGTGCCAGGTTCAGCAACTACTTGAATTCTTGACAGCTGCACCTGCAGCATAAAAGCAGACCTGTAACATGGCTGACTTTCAGATGCCAGAACTTTGTGTTTTGAGGTTTTGGAACACATATTGCAGGTCTATTGAGCTTGTAAGTGTTTTAAGCGGAGATCCATATGCACTGTGACCTCCTTGGAAAGCCCTCTCCCCACATTGACAAAGCGCTTATAACATCTATTCCTCAACTGAGATATATACCAGCGGAATGGGAACCATTTATACCCTCTCATCCTGGTCCTCAGAATCGGAGGAAGAGCAGCCGTGGCAGCAGCAGAACCAGGCACTACAGCAGCAGCAACAACAGGAGTGCCAACCTTCTCCTCACCCACCTGATGCTGCACAGGGCAGAGGGCGTCAGCGCAGGGCTGCGCTGTGCTGCAGGAGATACCCCAACACAGGGTTTACAGGCAGAGGGTGAGCTTCCTCAACATGATGAGCAGCAGTGCCAAAGGAGGCTGAAACTTCCGCGAGAGGTAGTCGCTGACATCTGCACAATGCTGCACCAACACCTGGAGCCCAGAGGAGCGTCTGGACACTCCTTACCAGTGGCCGTCAAAGTCACCACCGCACTCAACTTCTTTGCTTCAGGATCCTTCCAGGGATCAGCAGCAGACATGAGCGGCATCTCCCAATCAGCCACACACTTGCATCACGCAGGTTAGCGATGCCCTCTTTACAAAGTCGCACAATTACATCTACTTCTCCACGGATGAAGCAAGTGTTACCGCACGTGCGGTTGGCTTTGCAAATATGGCAGGCTTCCCAAGGGTGCAGGGCGTCGTAGACTGCACACGTGGCCATTAGGGCACCCCATTATAACCTAGCTGTATTTGTCAACCGAAAAGACTTCCATTCCCTTATCGTCCAGCTGGTGTGTAACCACAAGAAGAATATTATGCATGTTTGCGCCAAATTCCCTGGCAGTTGCCATGATTCGTTCATCCTGTGGCAGTCTACTGTGCCTCAGCTGTTCAATCCGCCAACCTAACTTTCCGGATGGCTACTTGGAGACAAGGGCTATCCCGTGAAGACGTGGCTAATGACACTGATGAGGAGGCCATCAAACGAAGCTGAGGAGCGCTACAATGTGAGCCACATTTCCACCAGAAGCATCATAGAGCAAACCATCGGCTTGCTCAAAATGCGATTCAGATCCCTCGACAGATCTGGTGGAGCCCTACAATACTCACCAGCCAGGGTCACCAGAATCATCGTGGTCTGCTGTGCACTGCACAACACAACATCGCACAGCAGCGTGGCTTACCGCTGCCTGAGGAACAAGTGGCTCAGCGCACAGCCTCCTCTTCCGAGGAGCAGGGGGAAGACCTTGCGGAGGCGCATGTGCCAGTTCCACCAGCGCGCGAGTACATTGCTGGCCTTGAGGCAAGGGATGCACTAATCCATGCCAGATTCGCGCAAGTTTACGCAGCAAACACATATGGCTGGCACATGGAAATGAGTGTCTGGCCGACCTTCTTAACACACCATATAGCATCTGTACAATAAACTGTGGGATCCTATCACTCTCAGCACCATCATTACAGATGAAAGGCGCCCTGACCCCTCACTGTGACACTTCCATTTCTGAGCACACATAGGCCAACTTTTTGAATCTTTGCCATCGCATCTCTTTATTACAACTGAAATAACTATGAGAATCTTCACTTTGTATTAGATCAAAACACACAAGTGACTACCCTTGTGACTATTTGTGTGTTAACTTTCTCTTACGCGTGCTTCTACTGTGGCTTCAGCAGATGTTGAGGCACCTTGCTCACTTCCATGCTGCACCTGCTTCGACGCCTTTGGCGGGCGTCCTCTGGGTTTGGAAGTCTGGGAGGGCTCGGCAACAGTCTGCTCCTCCTGCAGCTACGCAGGGGCTGAGACGGCCATCTCAGTTGGGTAAGGGATATGGGGCTCTGACCGAGGGCTCCGCAGTGGCATGGGAGTGTGAGCGCTTGGAGAGGAGCCCCCACTTGCTTAGTGTTGACCACCAACATCCCTCTCATGGGTCACCCGCACTTCACTGCTACCAAGTAGCTGGAGAGCACCTTGCTGCACATCAGTGGGGCCATGAGGACCCGTCTCTATACTGACAGTCCTCATAACGGGGACGTCCATGTACCTCTGGTTCTTCTCAACAGATGCCCATCTATCCTCCATAGCAGACCATCTATTTAGAAGAGTCACCATGTTCATTTGCGTCTGGCGATTTATGTCCTCCATGGAGGTTGCCATCCTTTCCATGGTGGCACATACATTCGCCATTGAGTGCACCATGGCATTGCTCATGTTTGAGATGGACTCCTCCATTCGCTGCACACTCGCAGTTAGTGGTTGCAAACCCTGTCAGAGACTCCTGCACTTGCTCCTGAAGTTCCAGCACCGCTCTCTTTCTGGATGGCCCCAGAGGCACAGCGTCCACATGCAGCTGAGCAGAGCTAGGAGCGTCCAACTCCCTCCGACAAGGACTCTCCACTGCTGTCCTTGTCTCCACCATCTGCTGATGCTCACTTGTGAGCTGTGATACACCAGGTGACAACACTAATCTATCTCGCGAATGACCCACCGAGGTGCGCGTCTCTGCGCTGGTGCTGGGTGCGCTCAATTCTGCCAACACTGCACCCTCAGAGGTTGCAGCTTCCTCTGAGGAGTCTTCCAGCTCTTCCTCCTGGACAGTGGGGAGAGGGGCTCTCGATGGTCCTGTGGGGGAGTAAAGGCATAGAGTTAGACATGTGATATTAGCATAGCAGGCACATCGATTTGTGCAGATGATCAGAACTCAATCTGTATGAACATCAGGGCCTAGAAATTCAGTTGGGCATGCCAGCCGTTAGCGCCTTAGGAGGAGTAGATCTCGAGCGCTAGGCGCTTAGCGCCCGGGCGCAGCGCGATCTGCGCCTCGCCCCAACTTCAGTACACATTTAGCGCCGGCGCAAAGTCTTAGCGCGCGCCCTGCTGCGCGCGCAGATCATGACGTCATTTCGTCGTGCAACGCCCTTTGTGCGCCCCGAACCAGAACTTCACTCGCGTCGGCCCATTGTGCGCCGGGCAGCCCTAACGACTGTGAAGTGGAACGGTACACAGCCGATGCGGGCCGCTGGGAGCGCAAATTCAAGGGCCCTCCTGTACTAGAAATGGTACGGCTGGCTGGCGGAGGAAGAGGAAGAGGAGGAGGATGATGATGGTGGTGGTGTGCCGGGGACACATAACAAACTGATGGAGAGAAACCCTCCCCAAAACCACAAATACACCAGTGTCGGCCTTTCAAAAAAACAAATCCACCCTCCCCCTTTAAGAGCTCACCGGAGCCAGAGTGTCTGCCGTCAATCAGCAGCTCGCCACACCTGCCCTGTGCCCAACTTCCAGTTTAGCGCCCCGGCCCGCCGGCTTAGCGCCTAAAGAGAGGCGTGCAGCGCCAGTTTTAGCGCTCGAGCAAACTCTTAGGGCGAAGCTAATGAATATCGGAGAAGTGGCCTCGATTTGGCGGCGGGTGCAAACTTTAGCGGCCGCCCGACTTTACCGCCCCAAAAGTGACTACAATGAATTTCTAGGCCACAATCTTTTGCATAAAAACAAATTACATTGACAATTGGTTATCTTCTCTGATTTACCACAGCCTCTCAAATCATACACAATTTACTTATAGCCTCCTTCTCACTAATCGACAGAAGGCTCCTGTAAGAGCCATAAAAGCTTAAGAAAATACTTTAAAATAGTGGTTAAATGGCATAATACAGTTAATTTACCTGACCGACTTATTGTATTAAGAAACCCCCTATGTTCTTGCTCCAGTAGTATAGTCCGAGACACCCCCTTCATTCTTGCCACAATGGAACAGTCCCTAAGCCACACATGGGTGCAGCCATTTTACAGTTTAAACTGCATGTGGTTGAAGGAGGCAGAAGCTGTGAGGTTTGGAGCAGTACAGTTTTTGACCGTGTTCGTTTATACGTGTTTGCTTTGTAATTCCGTTTGTTAAGTGTTATAGTAAACAGTTTAAAAGACAAAGCTACGTTTGGGAACGTTTTATTTCGACACGCGTCTACTCGTTGTTAAAAACCCCACAGCTCAGTGGCTGCCTGTTTGGAAACTAAGCAGCGCCACTACAGCTCCCACTTTATAACTTGGCTTTTACGCAACTTCCAAAGCGAGTCTGTTTATGTCTTGGTGGGAAATACTAACAATTTACATAAATGTACCACTTCCCCTGTAAAAGAAAACATCTCTTGAGTGCTTAGCAAAGCAGAAAATGCTGGCTATTGAGTAGGAAGGAGGAGAATAAGTGTTGATGGGGGGGCGGTGGGGGAGGTGTGTGGGGGGGATGGTGGCAGAAGGCATGATCAAAGAGAGGGGTTTTTAGAAGGCTGTTGCAGGAATGTAGGTAGGAAATTTTGAAGTGGCTTTAGGGGAGAATATCAGAGGGCAGGGACATAGTGACTAAGAACAGCATTCATTGGTAAAATAGAGAAAGCAAGAAATAAACAGTAATCTGGAGTCAGAGGATGGGAGGGTGTGTGCCGGCTGAAAAAGATCACAATTCTATAGAATGGAGCAAGGTTCTGGAAGGAGTTGAAAATGAAGAAGAGGATCTTAAAGTTGGGGGCACAGGGACCCAGCAGAGCTTAGCAAAGACAGAATACTGGGTGTTTGGGACCTTGTGTAGGAGAACATGGGTCACACAGTTCTGAGTGCGTACATATTTTTTAGATTCCATCATATGGTATATATAAATTCCTCACATAAATTCCTCAAATTCATGTAAATCTTTCAGTGACCCAAATGAGTTGGGTTTTTTCCAATTACTGCTGCCATATAATCAGTTCAGGCTAAGTGCTAGTAACATTCAGCTGCGAATGGAAATTGCTTCATTGCCAAAAATAGGTTTATAAACACGAAAATGGTATCATAATGGTCCAACAAGTCCTATCCTTTGTGATTGATCTGAACCTCATCTATCTGCGATCTCACCATTTCCCTTAATATCTCCTGTCTCAAAAAAACAATAGATTGGTATAACAGTTGGGTTATTTAGGCTTAGTATTTTCACTAGGACTTTAGCGAGATGGTAGCACTTCATCACATGTTGGAAGTGGAGCCAGCACTCATCTTGTGGCAGATGATGTGTATAGCAAGGTGACCATCTTAGCAAATATATTCTTGTAGAAAACCGTAATGACTGAATTTTTCCATTTGGAGCTGATGGGTTACTGAACCTCTTGAAAGAAGATTGGGAAGTCCAGTTTCAGCTTGTCACCCTCCACTATTAGTTGTAGACAATTAAGATATTCCTCATTCATTGTAAGGGACACTTCATTTGGATTGATAGAAGGTAATGTAGAATGCGGAAAGGTGTGATTGACAGTCCACGAGTCTGAGGTCAGAATACTGTTGGGTGGTGCAACCTTAGGATAGTTCCACTGATTTGTTGCTTGAATAATGCAAATGCTAGCAATTATCATATGTGCCTTTGCTTATCGATTTGCATATTTATGAGTCAGATGCCCCTCACTGTGGGCCATTAGGATGAAATCAGATTTGATCCGTGCTTTAGGCTGTTGGAAATTTAATTTTGTCCTTTAAAGTCATAGACTATGATTTCTGTTCATGAGAAAGCTTTAGCACTCTTCCATAGCAGGATTGGGGTAGCATTAAGAGTGCAGTTGGTCTCTAGGCTTAGTAGGGAGAGCCAAGTGGATCATCAGATACCATGATTCAATCTATTGAGCAGCATCAAACAAAGATCTGTTGCCACAATTAATTCTTTTCAGCAGCATCAGACTAGAGATACAAATCGATGAAATGAAGAAGTTATCGATTCTTTAGTCGAAGGCATGGGGATTGATACAGAAGGTGAAGTCTGTCAACCTTGGGTTACAGTGCATCCGGATACCCATTGGGCCTAAGTTCATTGTTTTGCTGGGAGGATGCTTTGAGCATTTCCCATGGGGAAGTGTGGGGGTGGGGATATCTGGCCTTGTGGAAAGTGTATCCACCTGTGGCGAGAGGGTGTAGTTAAATTCTCACAATCGTGTTGTTAAACATGACTGAGGTGAACTCCTGGAACATATTGGTTATGAAGTTAAGGGAATCTGCATTTTGGGACTGAATTGCATGATGTGAATATGTAGTACTACTGAACACTTGCTATAATACAGCAGAACTTGGAGATGGTTCTTGTATATGAGAGTGGCTGTTTTGTATTTGGGCAGGGAGGAATGGAAAGCAGAGATGAAGCGGTCTATCCAGTTCTTGTACATATTTATGTGTTCAAATGCACTCTGGTTGGCTTCCTGAGGGGGACAATGTCTTCCTGCTTTTGCCAAAGGAAGGTGAGAACTTTCTTCCACTTGGTGGATCAGTTAATTACCTCAATTTGGGCAATAGACAGGCTTCAACATGATGAATGATGAAGGGAATACTTGAGGTGATCTCACTAAGGCCTCCCGATGAGTGGGGTGTTCAAAGATGTGCAGAGTAAAGGGGCTCTGCATGACACATGGGCCCATATTTTCCGATGCCTACGGGTGTAAATGAGCTGTGTACACACCCGTAGGGACATCGGAAATGTTGGTTTCAGGCATGCAAAGCGCATGCGCTGAAAACCGGCATTTCTGATCTGTCAAGAATCCGCTTGACAGATCGGACGCCTGCCCTGGAGAAGGGCCTCTGCGGGGGGGAGAGTTCCGCTTTCTGCAGAACCTCCGCCTGCTGAAAACCCTTAGAAATCTTACGCCTGGTAAAAGCAGGTGAAGGCCTACTTTTACTAGCAATAAGAGTTTAAAAAAGTAAAAATTTTTTTTACTCATTTATAATTTTAAAAAGGTAAGTTTATTTTTAGCCCCATAAAAAACCTTAATTTTTTTTCAAAAAATAAATTTTTGTTTAAAATATTTAATTTATTGTAATTTTAACTTTTTAAAAACGTGATGGTTTTTAAAAAATGTATTTAATGTTTTACTGTCTTTTTTAAGCAATCCCCATTTATCTGTCAAAAGTATGAAGGGGGATTCCCTTCTTTCATTGGCTCGCCTGGCCCACATGATCCCAGGGACGCTTGCGAACCGCATGAGCCCCTGGGATACGTGGGCTCTGCGCATTTCGACTGTGGAGAGGCCCAGCATCGGAAGTGTCGGGACCTCTGGAGCCCTCGGGTAAGTGCGTAGATTTTTTTTCCGATAGGAGGCATCGGCATGCAGGAAACCTCCTATCAGAAATGACGGGCCATTATGGTAACAAGCCTGAGAGGGATAGTTAACAGATCAGATAATATTTGCTGGCTGATCACTGGTGAATAACTGTTTCATGACTATCAAATTTAATGAGTTTTAGCACTACTTCCAGATGAGAACAATAAAAAGTAAAAGTAAGCTTAGTTTGGAGTGGTTCCCAGCAAAAGGAAATGTTTCAAGAGCAAGATTTTAACCCCACAGGAAATCGCACTGAGGTGATTTACTATGTGCTCAGGATAACCTTACCTTATCATTCTTGTTCTCCACCTTCTTTGCAACTTCCTGAGGTGTTGCATTTGCTTTGCAGGAATATGCTACTTTACGTCATTGTCAGACTTTCAGGTACCACTTATGAGCGACTTCAAAGAAGTAACAAATATTAATCATTTGTGCATGAGCCAATGTCACAAGCGAGTCACTTTACAGAAGAGTCAAAACCTAAAAATAGTATTCAGAGGAATAATTGTGAGAAATGTTCAGCAAATTACCTCCTGGTTTGCAGGAAAGGGAAAGAAGATTTCAGACTGTTTCCTCAAACAAATCTCAACTGAAAATTACACGGAGACAAAAAGCTCCGCAGGGGAGATTTGCAAAAAAAAATCCATAACAATTTCAGGATAATGCCCATTAAATGAGACATGACAGCCAAATATTACGATATTGTATGTGATTTTCTTGCGTACGAACTCCCAACGAATTATCAAAAGGGTGAAACTTTAAAGTATAGTGGAAGCTGGTGTTTCATTGTACTTTCCCACCTTTTCTTCCATATGAACGCATTTATTATGCCCTGGAAAATTTTCCTTACTTTTCTCTACCCCTTAATTCCTCACAAAGCTTTCTCCCCATGCATTCACATTTCTCTCATAACATGGCAGACAATGCAATGTTTACCCCATTTAATTCCCATCTACACTGTCATAGGCTGCGATTTTACCATCGGAAGCAGTTTGGAGTCGGGTTGGCTGTTCGGCAGGTTCCGGTCCTGCTGCCGGTTTCAGCTGCTCTGCATTAACTATTTTCCCTTAACTGGACTTATTAAGTCCGTCGTGCGCATTGCCCGGCCCTGTCGGTGGGTTCGGGTCTGCTGCTCGCTTCTGCTGACATCTTCCATTGAGCTGCATTTAAGGGGTCCATGCAGCTTTGTGGTTTTTCATTCATTTTCTGATGCTTCTCAGTGTGGCAGATAGAGAGATGAGTGGTTCAAGATCAAAGGCCTCTCCAAGATTTGATGATGACTCCCTCCGTGCTCTTGTGGAGGGAGTGAGAGGACGCAAAGAAGTACTGTTCCCCTCAAATGGACGGAGGAAGCCTCCTCAGCAGACCAAGGCAGCCTGGCTGCAAATTGCTGAGGTGGTGAGTGCTAGGTCTTTGTGCTCTCGCACCTGAGTTCAGTGCTGCAAGAGGTTCAATGATCTGCTATGCTCAGCAAATGTGAGTATAACATCACACCTTCAATCTGCTCCCCATCTCCTCTCATCACCCGCACTCTGCATTGTCAACCTACTCCTGCACATCCCAACTTACCCTTACATCCCTTGCACCCTTAACCATCCCTCTCTCTATGTACAGAATCACTCCACCATTCTATGTACCCCTCATACTCGCTCTCCACTTCTCCGATATTCATTAGCTTCGCCCTAAGAGTTTGCTCGAGCACTAAAACTGGCGCTGCACGCCTCTCTTTAGGCGCTAAGCCGGCGGGCCGGGGCGCTAAACCGGAAGTTGGGCGCAGGGCAGGTGCGGCGAGCTGATGATTGACGGCAGACACTCTGGCTCCGGTGAGCTCTTAAAGGGGGAGGGTGGATTTGTTTTTTTGAAAGGCCGACACTGGTGTATTTGTGGTTTTGGGGAGGGTTTCTCTCCATCAGTTTGTTATGTGTTCCCGCAACAACAACATCCTCCTCCGCCAGCCAGCCAGCCGTACCATTTCTAGTACAGGAGGGCCCTTTAATTTGCGCTCCCCGCGGCCCGCATCGGCTGTGTACCGTTCCACTTCACAGTCGTTAGGGCCGCCCGGCGCACAATGGGCCGGCGCGAGTGAAGTTCTGGTTCGGGGCGTACAAAGGGCATTGCACGACGAAATGACGTCATGATCTGCGCGCGCAGCAGGGCGCGCGCTAAGACTTTGCGCCGGCGCTAAATGTGTACTGAAGTGGGGGCGAGGCGCAGATCGCGCTGCGCCCGGGCGCTAAGCGCCTAGCGCTCGAGATCTACTCCTCCTAAGGCGCTAACGGCTGGCACGCCCAACTGAATTTCTAGGCCTGTGTTTTTTTCCCCCCAATTTTCTCCACACTTGGAAGGCAGTAATTCGTGCTAGGGTACAAATCTACAGACGTCATAAACTTGCCCAAGAGACCGTTCTTCATGCGTGAACCTGAACAATGAGTGTTAGCAGCTTGTTAGAACATGGGGTGGGGGCCATCATGGCTGAGCTTGATCCTGTTATCATCCAACATTCGCACTTGCACTTTCCAGCAAAGTTACCTGGTAGGCGATTAGGAAGAAACATAGAAGATAGGAGCAGGAGTAGGCCATTCGGCCCCTCAAGCCCGCTCCGCCATTTAATGAGATCATGGCTGATCATCCAAATTCAGTACCCTGTCCCTGCGTTCTCCCCATATCCCTTGATCCCTTTAGCCTCAAGAAATATATCCAACTCCTTCTTGAATATATTTAATGAATTGGCCTCAACTGCCCTGTGTGGCAGAGAATTCCACAGGTTCACCACTCTCTGGGTGAAGAAATTCCTCATCTCAGTCCTAAATGGCTTACCCCTTATCCTTAGACTGTGACCCCTGGTTCTGGACTCCTTCCTGCATCTAGTCTGTCTAGTCCTGTTAGAATTTTATAAGTTTCAATGAGATCCCCTCTCATTCTTATAAACTCTAGCGAATATAAGCCTAATCGACACAATCTCTCCTCATACGTCATTCCTGCCATCCCAGGTATCAGTCTGGTGAATCTTCGCTGCACTCTCTCCATGGCAAGAACATCCTTCCTCAGATAAGGCGACCAAAACTGCACACAATACTCAAGATGTGGTCTCACCAAGGCCCTGTACAACTGCAGCAAGACATCCCTGCTCCTGTACTCGAATCCTCTCGCTATGAAGGCCAACATACCATTTGCCTTCTTAACCGCCTGCTGCGCCTGCATGCTTACCTTCAGCGACTGGTGCACAAGGACACCCAGGTCTCGTTGCACTTCCCCTTTTCCCAATCTATTGCCATTCAGATAATAATCTGTCTTCCTGTTTTTGCCACCAAAGTGGATAACCTCGCATTTATCCACATTATACTGCATTTGCCATGCATCTGCACAATCACCCAACCTGTCCAAATCATACTGGAGTTTCTCTGCATCCTCCTCACAGCACACACGCCCACCCAGCTTTGTGTCGTCTGCAATCTTGGAGATATTACATCTAGTTCCCTCCATAGACCAGGGAACTGAGGCCAATAGTGGTGCCTCAACTGCTCCTCTAATTGAGATCATCTGCACAGACCAGGAACCTAATCAAAACTAAGATGTGTTTGGCTTGTACCACATCAGGCAGCGTTTTTATCTGTTAAAGAAATATTTTTTTTAAACCAAAAGGCATCTTTCAGTAAATCCTCAGATAAAAATATGAAGCAAAATTTATCACCTTGTCTGTTTATACAGCAATGGCATGTGATAGAGACAAATAATTCCCTCCCTCACATCTGCCCTTGATAGCTGTCTCTGAATGACCACAGAAGTTGGATGGTCATTTAATGGCATACAAAGCATAATGTAACATTTTTCAAAATTACAAAATAACTACAGGTCTAAAATTCACAATGTTTAAGACCAACAGATTAAGAATTTTAAACATATAACTTGGCAAAAATTAAGTGTTTTTAATTTACATTAAACAGATGTAGCGATACCTTACAAGCATAGTAATAGTTCATTGCAAACCAGTTTATGCATTAACTATATAATAAAATGTGCTAACAAACAAGATTGTGCACTTATATTATAATTACCATTATAACAAGCACATTTAATACGTTTTTGGGGAAACAGGGTTATAGTGCAAATGCAATCTAGTAAAGCTTTAGGCTATTCCACCTTTGTGTCATGCATATATGAGAATGATTACAGCTGAACCATAGGATAATATTCTAATAATAGGCACTTGTTTCACAAATAATTTGCCAAAGAAAATGAAATGACACGCATCAATGGCTGCCTGTCTAATGGATGAGTTTTATGTGCACAATTAGTCATTGCAGACACACAGCTGTTGTTGGAACAAGAATTTTTATGCTATTGGTGCACCGTGTTTGGGGATCCCAGAATTTCAGAATGGGAAACCTATTTTCAACCATTTGGACTCCTTGTTCAAGTGTTCAGCAGTGCAGGATAAGGTACAACTTTCAGCTATGGAGCTGTGTGAATTAGACCTAACAAGGTCAAGAGAAAAAAAACTGTTTCACAGTGTGTGATCATTGAGTTAGAAAATAACAGATACCAGATATTGAGTAATGAGGCAGGTAAGATGCCCATACAAGTCATATGGAAAAGCTTGAGCAGTTTGTAAATGCTCTCAACTCCAAAACTGAACTGATGCATTGAACTCATTCAGTGACTGACTGAAGTTCTGTGGACCCAACTCCCTCAGCTGTTCTGTTAGACTCCTGCTGTAACTCCGACAGTTAAAAACCATAAGAACACAAGAAATAGAAGCAGGAGTAGGCCATACGGCCCTTCGAGCCTGCTCTGCCATTCAATAAGATCATGGCTGATCTTAGATCTCAACTCCACTTTCCTGCCCAATCCCCATATCCCTCGATTCCCCTAGAGTCTAAATGATGAGATTTTTAAAAAGGAAATGTTTATTGAATGAGTGACAAAGAAAATCTTGGAGATATTTAGCACCTTTATAAATGAGCAATTTACTAAAAATATTAAATGATTCCTTTTACATGACAATTACTGTTAGTGAAATGACAAAAATATTTGATAAGAAAGGACACCAAACCGCAAAGATTATTGAAGGTTGCATTTAGTTTCCCAGTCTGTGTTAAGCTAGCTGATCTCAGCTGCAGCAGCAGTATGCCTACGATAAATGGTCATTGTGCCAATTACAGTAGGCCTACTCCTGCCCTGTTTGACCAGGGAAGGGAAGAATCAGCTAGGATGTTGTTTGAGATTTGCACAGATTGGCTACATAACATGTTAATGCTCATCACAGTAATTCATTGCATGTGACATGCTTTGAAGTGTCTCTAAGAGATATGGTACAGTTTGAAGAAGCAAGTCTGTCTTTTTCCTTCTGATTACAATCCAGTGACTCTTAGTATGTGGACATCAGGTGATGACTGAATTGGGCTTGGTTGTGATACTCCTATGGACACATAACTATGGAATCTCACTGTGTTTGCTCACATAAATAATGGCCACTTTAGTGAGGGTGTGTAGTACCTGTGGAACCCTACCTCATCATACAGCATATAGTCAGTACCTTTAAAAAGGGAGGGGAGGAAAGCAAAGACAACTGAAAAAAATGTCCTGCAATTCCTGCGTTTGGGGAGGGCACAAGGCAGGATTTTCACCTTTGCTGGTGCAGGAATTTGGGACAGACCCAGGTCTGCCAGTTTCCGCCTCAAAAATATCAGGTCATAAATTCTAGCAGTTTCAGGGTGGCTGGAACAGTTTCTGCTTACTCTGTCCCATCCCGTCATAATTTTAATCAGCACTGTCAACATTGAGTTCAACAATTTCAAACTATAACCCCTGCCCCCATTTTTCATGCTGTATGATTTTGCCATTCCCATTTACAACATTTTGGGCTGGATTTTCATTGAGGCGGGACTACAACTTTTGGGGTTATAGTCTCGCCTCCATCGAGTTCTAGCCAATCCACGCAATTTTGACTTGATTGATCTTGTTGAGCCCGCCCAGCGGGCTCAGCAGGTCAATTAAGGGCCACCCGGCAACAGATTGATATTTCATCTGTTAAGACCTTTTGACAGATGAAATATCAGCGTTTGACAGCTGTTTGAAGCTGTCAAACACTGACAATCTGTACTCCAGGTTAATTCCTTCCTCTCAGGCTGATTTAGAGATCTCCCCGGAACAGAAAGCTGAATGCTGGAACTTTTGACAGCTCGCGGCCATTCTGCTTTCTGTGCCGGTGAGATGAGGGACTCCGAGACCTGAAGGAAGGAAGG
The DNA here is from genome assembly GCF_052327205.1 of Somniosus microcephalus. Lineage (NCBI taxonomy): Eukaryota > Metazoa > Chordata > Chondrichthyes > Squaliformes > Somniosidae > Somniosus > Somniosus microcephalus. The sequence continues at coordinate 24,233,658 of NC_140991.1, read as the reverse complement.
CTGTAAAGGTAAGTACATGTAAGTAAAACTTCTTTAAACACTTTACACACACCAAACACACTTACCTTTGCACTCATGCACCCATCACTCACCTGAACACCTCGACCCCTCCAAGCCCTTCATCCCGATGGCCCGCCTCGCTAACTTGGCGTGGTTTGGAGCAGTTGGGAATCCCACATTTCACCAATGAAAATTGGGATTAGGCTAAAAACTGCCTGTTAACTACCTGTTAACAGGCAGTTAATTGGCACTAATCCTCTTCCCGCCTTGGGGAGGCGGGTCCCAGTGCGGGTCGGGTACCCACCTTTGAAACTGGCATGGAGGTGGGTTGGGGGCAGGATGGGTTCGTGCCCCCCGATTTGGGGATTTTAACCCCCCACATGCCTCCAATCCCGCCTCCACGGCCCAATGAAAATCCTGCCCTTTATCTTTCCTGCCGCTTACAAAAGCACAGTATGTTCCTTCAATTCCTTCCTCCCCCAACCCCTCCCTGTCTCTGCACCTGCTTAATATCTGTTACATCTCCAGCTTTTTCCAGTTCTGATGAAGGGTCCCAGACCTGAATCGTTAACTCTGTTTCTCTCTCCACGGATGCTGTCTGGCCTGCTGAGTTTTTCCAGTGTTTTCTGTTGTTATTTCAGATTTCCAGCATCCACAGTATTTAGCTATTGTAGGAGTCGCTGGAAATAATCAGACTGCGAGACTTTCATAGCAGCAAAGAAAAACGCGTGTTAGCTTTATTAACTCTCCGCGTGGACTGAGGGACTCGGCCTTGTCGCAGGGTTATGACATCATCACACAATCAACGACTCTTAAAGGGACCCTGCCCCGATAACTCAACCAAGTTCCGTACATAACATGGAGCAATAACAACATTGGCTATACATAGTGAATTGTGTTACTGTCCCTATGTGGTCTCCGCCACACTATTATATTAAGTGTTTGGTTCACTGCCACCTCTCTTCTAGGAATGCCCACCTTGAAGAAGTTCTGCTCTTCTCTCCGACAGGATTTCCGTTTGTCTCTTCAACCTTGTTCATCTTCATTGCTTTCAGTTTCCCTTCTCGTGTTTGATCAGGTATCTGCCAAGACTCGGTTTCACAGCCACATCTCTTTCCTCAGCAACTGTCTCCAGTTCCAACTTATTCCACGTGGATTCCAACTAAACTTCCACCCTTCGTGTTTTGGATCCACCCAGGATTACAAATATCTCCAAGATATTCAACGTTCCTCGAACTACTGCTCTCGCCGCATCTTGAGATCCATGCTCAACGCCATGCGCCGCCACATGAACACTCTCGACCTCTCTCTTCAGCAGCACCGACGCACTCTATCTCAAAGCTGTCCGGGTCCACAGTTCCATTTTATCCTTCGACTCATCCGTCGCTTAAACAACATTTTTTTTTTCTTCCTTTCTGATGTCAAGGATCGCAAGCTTCATCAACTCTTGGACACCAACGCCCCTCCAGAACCTTCTTCCCCTTAACTTTCCTCTGACCCCATCCCTTCTTCCAATCTCACCCCCTGCCGTGTTTTCACTATCCCCTCTGACCTTCCCCTCTCCGACCCCGGCACGTTGCTGAGCTCTTTTTCCGTCGCCTTCGTCTCCGTGCCCACTTCTTTGGCCAGGAGTCTTCCCCCCGCACAGCTGATCCTTTCTCCTGCTTTCAAAATTCTCGTTCTACCTGGACCCTTCCCTCTGGCCTCTTACCCTCTCTAGATCTTTTCATTGCTAACTGCCGACGTGACATCGGCCGTCTCAATTTCTCTGCTCCCCTCTCTCACTCCAACCTACCTCCCTCTGAACTTCAGCACTCCGTTCTCTCCGATCCAACCCTAACATTATCATTAAACCTGCTGATAAGGGTGGTGCTGTTGTTGTTTGGCGAATGGACCTCTACCGTGCGGAAGCTGAACGCCAACTCTTCGACACCTCCTCCTACCTTCGCCTGGACCATGACCCCACTAGCAAACATCAGGCCATTGTTTTCAAGACTGTCACTGACCTCATCTCCTCTGGAGATCTTCCCTTCATGGCCGCCAACCTCATAGTCACCCAACCCCGCGCAGCCTCCTTCCCAAGATCCACAAACAGGACTGCCCTGGTAGACCCATCGTTTCAGCCTCTTCTTGCCCCACGGAACTTATCTCTTCCTATCTCGACTCTATTTTTTCTCCCCTTGTCCAGTCTCTTCCAACCTACATTCGCGACTCTCCCGACACCCTCTGTCACTTTAACAGTTTCCACTTTCCTGGCCCCAACCGTCTCCTTTTCACCATGGACATCCAATCCCTCTACACCTCCATCCCCCACCAGGATGGCCTGAGGGCGCTCCGCTACTTCCTTGAACAGAGGCCCAACCAGTCCCCATCCATCACCACCCTCCTCCGCCTGGCTGAACTTGTTCTCACATTGAACAACTTCTCCTCTGACTCCACTCACTTCCTCCAAATTAAAGGTGTTGCTATGGGAACCCGCATGGGCCCTAGCTATGCCTGCATTTTCATGGGATATGTGGAACATTCTTTGTTCCAGTCCTACTCAGGTCCCCTCCCTCACCTTTTTTTCCCGGTACATCGATAACTGTATCGGTGCAGTCTCCTGCTCTCGCCCTGAACTTGATAAGTTCATTCACTTTACTTCCAATTTCCACCCTTCCCTCACCTTCACATGGTCCATCTCCGACTCTTCTCTTCCTCGACTTCTCCGTCTCCATTTCTGGAGATCGGCTTTCGACAAACATCAACTACAAGCCCACTGACTCCCACAGCTACCCGGACTACACTTCCTCCCACCCCGCTTCCTGTAAGGACTCTATTCCATTCTCTCAGTTTCTCCGTTTCCGCCGCGTCTGTTCTGACGATGCCACCTTCCATAACAGTGCTTCCGACATGTCTTCCTTTTTCCTCAACCGAGGATTCCCCTCTACTGTGGTTGACACGGCCCTTGACCGTGTCCGTTCCATTTCCCACACTTCTGCTCTCACCCCTTCCCCTCCCTCCCAGAACCATGATAGGGTTCCCCTTGTCCTCACCGTTCACCCCACCGCCTCCACATTCAATGGATCATCCTCCGCCATTTCCGCCACCTCCAACGTGATCCCACCACCAAACGCATCTTCCCCTCACCTCCCCTTTCAGCATTCCGAAGGGACCGCTCCCTCCACGACACCCTGGTCCACTCCTCAATCATCCCCAACAGCCCTTCCCCTTCGCCTGGCACCTTCCCGTGCAAGCACTGGAGATGCAACACATGCCCTTTTACCTCCTCCCTTCCCACTGTCCAGGGCCCCAAACACCCCTTCCAGGTGAAACAGCGATTTACTTGTACTTCTTGCAATTTAGTATACTGTATTCACTGCTCACGATGCGGTCTCCTCTACATTGGGGAGACCAAATGCAGATTGGGCAACCGTTTTGTGGAACACCTCCGTTCAGTCCGTAAGGATGACCCTGAGCTTCCGGTCGCCTGTCACTTTAATTCACCGCTTCACTCCCACTCTGATCGCTCTGTCCTCGGCCTATTACATTGTTCCAATGTAGCTCAACGTAAGCTCGAGGAACAGCACCTCATCTTTTGATTAGATACTTTACAGCCTTCTGGACTCAACAGTGAGTTCAACTATTTCAAACTATAACCCCTGCCCCCATTTTTCATGCTGTATGATTTTGCCATTCCCATTTGCAACATTTTATCTTTCCTGCCTCTTACAAAAGCACAGTATGTTCCTTCAATTCCTTCCTCCGCCCCGTCTCTGCACCTGCTTAATATCTGTTACATATCCAGCTATTTCCAGTTCTGATGAAGGGTCCCAGCCCTGAAACGTTAACTCTGTTTCTCTCTCCACGGATGCTGCCTGGCCTGCTGATTTTTTCCAGCGTTTTCTGTTGTTATTTCAACTCATACTCTATTTCCCTCCTTCTAACCTGTTTTTAATCCAATTTGCTACCCTTCCCCTGAATCTTCTGTGTGGTACCATGGCAAAGATTTTCTAGAAGTCCATGTACACCACATCCACTGCATTTCCCCCATCCACCATATCTGTCACCTCCTCAAATAACTCTATGAAGTTCGTCAAGCATAATATTCTTTTCTAAAATCTGTTTTGGCTGGTTCTAATTATTGGATCTTTATTATCTCGATATTTAGTCATTTCACCTTTAATTAAGGATTCCAAACTGTTGCCATTTTTGAAAATGGGTTTTACACTGGCCACTCTCCAGTGCTCTGGCACACAACCACTATCAATAGAACATTGAAATACAATTTCCCACGTTTGCACTATTCCTTCCCCCATTTCTTTCAGAATCCTCGAATATATCCCATCAGGTCCTCCTTTAGCTTAACCAACTTCTCTATACCTTCCTTTTATTTATTAAAATATCTCTCATCTCGCTTTTAACCAATTCAGGATTTACCTCCTTCCCAACATCCTTCTCTTTGGTAAACACTGATGCAAAGTACTTGTTAAGTATCCCCACCAATGTTAGTTTATCCTGTATTAACTCACTATCCTCTCCTCTTCAAGATCCCATCTCACATTTAACAATTCACTTAAAACTGACCTCTGGGAGCTCGTGCCCATGAGGCCTCGGCTGCAGACTGCAGCTCCTCAACTGCTGCAGGGGCTCTCTGGCCCAGTCAGCTGGCACCATGGAGTGGGGGGGGGGGGGGCATTGGTTGATTGGTTGAGGGGGTGGCAAGGGAGCAGAATTGCTGCCAACCTGAGAGAGGACAGCACTTGCCTGCCCCATAGCACCACCATTAATCCCATGGGGGTGCAGCTCATCACTTTCATTGATCTGAGCAAACTGCAGTAGATAATCGCCTTGAAAACCCCTTTTGGCATGCACTAGTGTCTCCAAAGTGGAGCAAATGTTGGTGCCCAGCACCTGGATGGCAGCAATCTGAACTTCCATCAAAGCTGCAAAGGCTGGTGACACAGACTCCTGCTGTGAGGGCCCGACTGCAGAGTCCGTGGAAGTGGTCACACGCTCCAGGAAAGATTTCAGGTTGGAAGTGCGAGAGAACTTCACACATGTTGGAAATGGATTCTTCCATACTTTCAGACATGGTGGTCAAAGTCTTTAGCAGGCCTTCAAATACCTCTTATAATCACTTGTGTAACTTGAGTAATTTTTTTTTTTTTTTTTTTAATATGGCCGGATCCTGAAGGTCTGCATCTCTGTCCTGTTCAGCAGAGCTAGGAGAGGACGTCGCTCTCCGGCAAGTCGTCTCCTGGGCTGTCACTGCCGCCAGTATCTGCACCTGATCACTTGCGCTCTATGTTTCACCACGTGCAGGCCCCTCTAACTCTATCTATTCCATCGGGGTGCCAATCTCTGCACTGGTGCTTGGGAGGGATGGTGCATGTGACGGTGGGTTCTCAGGAGGGATATCCTCCTTTGAGGTGTCTTCAGGAAGTTCTTTAGGGGGTTCTTACTGCTGAGAAGCACCTGAAGCAAAGTGTTAATAATTAGACTGGTAATGAGAGGCTGGACAAATACACATGAAAGGCTTCACTATGCTGGTTGAAGTCTTCAAGTTAGCTGAAGGTGTAATTGCTTGTGGTAGTTGAAGTGGTACAATTGATAATCAGTCACCCTGCTTAAAGGAAGTGCCAACCTCGCCATCTCCAATGCTCAATACTCTCGAAGACCCACTTATTTCCAGTGCTTCTTGCTCCACCTGGGTTAGGGGCACAAGGTCGCTGGTCTTCCACCAGTCTTAGTTCTCTCCCTTGTGTGGTGTGTTCTCTTCTCCTGCAGGAGGGAGACAGAGAGTTATGAGTGGCTCCTGAGAAGGCAAGTGGAGATGTGTGGTTCTTGTGCATGTAGTGCATAAGGTGAGAGGGGAAAGAAGCAAAATGCTAAGGAGAATAGTTTGTCTCAAGTGGGAACTGAGGAAGGAGTCAAAAGAGGAGGTTCGAAGAGCATGCCTTTAATGGAAGCAGTGAAGGAAGCAAGCAGCAGATGAGTATCTGTGAGGAGTAAGCATGAAAGGTGGTACAGTGTGCCCTTGCAATTGGTGGTGAGGGAAATAATGCAGGGGTGGAGATTTGTCTGCATGGTGAAGGAGAGGGACTGTGAGCAGGTACAATGCAAAAGATGGGGAAAGGCGGAGGTGTACTCACCTTTCCTGATCTAGTGATGTTATTAAATCTCTTTCAACACTGGATCCACGTTCTCGGGGTGATGCTCCTGCTACTCACTCTCTGCCACTTCCAACCAGGCTTTCTTGGTCAGGTTGTTGGGCATTCCCTTGCCATTTTGTGGGAACAGCACTTCACACCTGGCCCTGACTGTTGTTAGCAACACCTCCAAGGAGGCTCTTAAAAACCTGGTGGTAACCTAACCCCTCCTTCCAGCCATCTCCTAACTGCAACACAATAAAGCAAGCTAAAACTAGTATTACAATTGAGTGAATGCAATCTCCTTTTAAAAGGTGCACTCACCTTTTAAATAGTGGCCCGGGGCTTCTGCTTAAAATTAGGGGTCTAGGTGGGCAGGTGGTTAGCCCACCAATCTTATTATAATGAGGCCTGGCGGTTAAAGTCAGCTGGTCCTTGCTTCATTTCCGACTTCTGGGTGCGCCGCCCGCTTCAGGCCCCCCATGCACCAATCCTACCACCCGTTAAAATCGACCCCAGAAGGTCACTGAGCCAATGGCACCAGCAAGTTTGAAAGTATAGCACAGGAGATGATACAGTACAGTACTTGGTTGACACTACTTATTTTATTTTTTTTAAAGGCTGTAGATTGTAGAAGGAATGGAAAACTGAGGGAATTGAAGTTCCTTATTTTACACAAGGTAATCTATATAACAATCATAGAATCATAAAATCCGAAAATGATACAGCACAGGAGGTCATTCGTTCCATCGTGCCTGTGCTGCCTCTTTGGTAGAGCTATCCAATTAATCCCACTCCCCTGCTCTTTTCCCAAAGCCCTGTAAATCTTTTCCCCCCCATCAAGTGTTTATCCAATTCTCTTTTGAATGTTACCATTGAATCTGCTTCCACCACACTTTCAGGTAGCGCATTCCAGATCATAAGAACTTGTTGTGTCAATCATCTTAAATCTGTGTCCTCTGGTTACTGACCCTTCAAAATCATGAATGGTTTTGAACACCTCTATAAAATCTCCTCTTAAACTTCTCTGCTCTAAGCAGAACAACCACAGCTTCTCCAGTCTCTCCACAAAAAAGTTCCTCATACCTGGTACCATTCTAGAGTGTCAGCCGTGGCTCAGTGGGTAGCACGCTCGCCTCTGAGTCAGAAGGTTGTGGGTTTAAGTCCCACTCCAGGGACTTGAGCACAAAAAATCTAGGCTGACACTCCAATGCAGTGCGGAGGGAGTGCTGCATTGTCAGAGGTGCCATCTTTTGGATGAGACGTTAAACCGAGGCCCCACCTGCTTTCTAAGGTGGATGTAAAAGTTCCCATGGCACTATTTCGAAGAAGAGCAGAGGAGTAATCCCCGGTGTCCTGACCAATATTTATCCCTCAAAAAACAGATTATCTGGTCATTATCACACTCTTGTTTGTGGGAGCTTGCTGTGTGCAAATTGGCTGCCGCGTTTCCCACATTACAACAGTGACTATACTCCAAAAGTACTTCATTGGCTGTAAAGCGCTTTGAGATGTCTGGCGGTCGTGAAAGGCGCTTTTTAAATGGAAGTCTTTCTTTCTTTCAATCTCTTCTGCATCCTCTCCAAGGTATTCATATCCTTCCTAAAGTGTGGTGCCCAGAATTGAACTCAATACTCTAGCTGAGGCCTAACCAGTGTTTTAGAAAGGTTTGGCATAACTTCCTTGCTTTTGTACTCTATTCCCCTATTAAATAAAGTAACGGATGCCATATGCTTTTTTAAACAGCCTTATCAACTTGTCCTGCCACCTTCAAAGATTTGTGTACATACACCTCCAGGTCTCTCTGTTCCTACACACCCTTTAAAATTGTACCATTTAGTTCATATTGCCTCTCCTCATTCTTCCTACCAAAATGTATCACTTCACACTTCTCTGCGTTAAACTTCATCTGCCATGCATCTGCTCATTTTACCAGTCTGCTTATGTCCTCCCAAAGTCTGTTATTATCCTTCCAATAATTGTTTACTACATTTCAGAGTTTCATGTCATCTGCAACTTTGAAATTATGCCCTGTATACCCAAGTCCAGGTCATTACTATACATCAAAAAGAGCAGTAGTCCAAATACTGACCCCTGGGGTACACCACTGTATCCTTCCCTCCAGTCTAATAAACAACCATTCACCTTCACCACTACTCTCTCCTTTCTGTCCCTTTGCCAATTTTGTATCCAGGCTGCCACTGTCCCTTTAATCCCATGGGCTTTAATTTTGCTAACAAGTCACATGTGGTACTTTGTCACATGCCTTTTGAATGTCCCTATACACAACATCAACCGTACTACCCTCATCAACCCTCTCAGTTACTTCAAAGAACTCAATCAAGTTAGTAAAACACGATTTGCCTTTAACAAATCTGTGCTGACTTTCATTTATTAGCCCATACTTTTCCAAATGCCAATTAATTTTGTCCCAGATTATTGTCTGCAAAAAGTTCCCCACCACCGATGTACGGCTGACTGGCCTGTAGTTGTCGGGTTTACCCCTCTCCCCTTTTTTTAAACAGGGGTGTAAAATTTGCAATCCTCCAGTCTTCTGGCACCACCCCCCTATCCAAGGAGGATTGGAAGATTGTGGCCAGAGCCTCCACAATTTACACCCTTACTTCCCTCAGTAACCCAGGTACATCCCATCCAGATCGGGTAACTTTTGTACTTTGAGGACTGCCAACCTTTTAAGTACATCCTCTCACTACGGCCTCCTCTTTTACTGCTACATTGGCAGCACCCTCTTCTCTCGTGAAGCCAGACGCAAAGTACTCATTTAGTACCTCAGCCATGCCCTTTGCCTCCACGAGAAGATCTCCTTTTTGGTCCCTACTCGTTCCCACCCTTTCTTTGACTACCTTTTTTTTGCTATTTGTATGTTCATAAATGACTCTTTAAAACAAAAATAAAAAGGGAATAATTGAATCTTAAGATGCAGAAGGAACAGTTGCCCTTAAACACAGCTGCAATTGATGTTTAAAACTGTCACTGTGGATGAGCTCAATGTATACAATGCCAAGTTATTTCCCTTTTCTGACACCCAGATGCCAAGACAATCTGTTTCCTTAACTGCTGAAGATCACTACAGTGGACTAAAGGTTTCACGTATTCATTTACCTTCTAGCAATACATCATATTCAATTTAAAGTGAAATTTTTTTAGTTTTTTCAAATTCCACATTGGTTCTCTTATTCTATTCCCTCTTACAGTAACTATTCCTTTCTTAAGATGGTGCTGTTGAGACAATAAATCTTATCAAGACTGTTGCTAATGTGATTCCTCAACCATGTGACAGTAGGAGGTGAGTCATGTCAGTTCCCATCCTTTCCCGACCGTCATGTCAGTTCCCATCCTTTCCCGACCCCTTCTCTTGCTACATTTGCTCCACTTCCTCCATCACTATGAGTAGGTGCTCAATCCAGAGCCATGACTACGTATGGATAAAACTTAATAACCATTCAACCATCAGGCACACCCTGGCATCAAAATCATGACTATTTGCTAGTGAGGACTGCATAACGCCAATGGATTTATCGGTTCTCTGATAACTCCAGGGGAGCCACTATGCAAAACCAGAAACAAGCCTCGTCCACTAGTAGCACAGATCAGGAAACTGCAGGCATGCTCCCCACGATTTTCCAGAAGCACACATTGGTAATATCAGTCTTCTAGAGTTAGCTGGCTCAGCTGGTAGCACTCTTACCTCAGAGTCAGAAGGCTGTGCGTTCAAGCCCCACTCCAACTTTTAAACACATATGCCTGGAATTTCCACGGCGGTCTCCTAATCTCCTGCTGTAACTTGGGAAGAAGCTGGGGAAACAGTGTAAACAGCCATTTGTGCTTCTTCTCTGGGGATTTCACCAATCTTCCCCTGATGTTATAGCGGGAGATCAGGAGACCCTATGGAGAGTCACCCCATGATCTAGGTTGACACTTCAGTGCAATACTGAAGGTATGCTATTCACAGAAATCACAGAAACCCCACAGTGCAGATAGAGGCCATTTCGGCCCATCGAGCCTGCACCGACACATATCCCACCCGATCCCCGTAACCCCTACACCAACACATATCCCACCCTATCCCTGTAACCCCACGTATTTAATCCCCCTAACACTAAGGGTCAATTTATCATAGCCAATCAACCTAACCCGCACATCTTTTGGACTGTGGGAGGAAACCGGAGCACCTGGAGGGAACCCACGCAAACACGGGGAGAATGTGCAAACTCCACACAGACAGTCACCCGAGGCCGGATTCGAACCCGGGTCCCTGGCGCTGTGAGGCAACAGTGCTAACCACTATGCCACCGTGCTGCCCGTTGTCAGATGAGACATGAAACTGAGGCCATGTCTTCACACAAAATTACATAGGATGTCTGCTTATCCAAGAGGTGCTGGGCACAGGGCCAAAGGCCCAGTTCTTCTCAGTGCCCCTCCAAATAGGCACCTGCCTGGCACTCATGCCGGAAAATTATGCAGGAGTACCAGTGATGCTCTTTCTGCCTCATTTGCATGGCTACACCAACTTGGAGCCTAACTGGTAAAATAGATAAGGGAGAACCAGTGGATGTGGTGTATTTGGACTTTCAGAAGGCTTTCGATAAGGTCCCGCCTAAGAGGTTAGCGTGCAAAATGAAGGCACATGGGATTGGGGGCAAGGTATTGACTTGGATAGAGAACTGGTTGGCGGACAGAAAGCAAAGAGTTGGAATAAACGGGTCGTTTTCCGAGTGGCAGGTGTAATGTATATACCTTTAAGGGGGGAACTACTTTTTACAGCTCATGTATACTGTAGTACCGGCAGTGACCACACCTGTCTATAGCACGGAGTAGTAATCTGTACAGGCAGTTCCACTGTGAGCCACGTTGAGTAAACACCTGTTGTACCGTTTCTCCTGCAGTCTGTGTCTTATTATACACAGACACAACAGCAGGCAGTGACTAGTGGGGTAATGCAAGGATCGGTCCTAGGACCCCAGCTGTTCACAATATATATTAATGATCTGGACGAGGGAATTGGATGTAATATCTCCAAATTTGCAGATGACACAAAGCTGGGTGGGAGGGTGTGCTGTGAGGAGGATGTCGTGAAACTCTAGTACAATTTGGACAGGTTGGGTGATTGGGCAGAAACATGCAAATGCACTATAATGTGGATAAATGTGAGGTTATCCACTTTGGTGGCAAAAACAGGAAGGCAGATTATTATTTGAATGGCAATAGATTGGGAGAAGGGGAAGTGCAAAGAGACCTGGGTGTTCTTATGCACCAGTCGCTGAAGGTAAGCATGCAGGTGCAGCAGGCGGTTAAGAAGGTAAATGGTATGTTGGCCTTCGTAGCAAGAGGGTTCGAGTACAGGAACAAGGATGTCTTGCTACAGTTGTACAGGGCCTTGGTGAGACCGCACCTTGAGTATTGTGTGCAGTTTTGGTCACCTTACCTGAGGAAGGACGTTCTTGCCATGGAAGGAGTGCAGCGAAGATTCACCAGGCTGATACCTGGGATGGCAGGAATGACGTATGAGGAGAGATTGTGTCGATTGGGCTTATACTCACTGGAGTTCAGAAGATTGAGAGGGGATCTCATCGAAACCTATAAAATTCTGTCAGGCCTGGACAGACTAGATGCAGGAAGGATGTTTCTGATGGCCGGGGAGTCCAGAACCAGGGGTCATAGTTTAAGGATAAGGGGTAAGCCATTTAGGACTGAAATGAGGAGGAATTTCTTCACCCAGAGAGTGGTGAACCTGTGGAATTCTCTGCCACAGAGAGCGGTGGAGGCCAGTTCATTAAATATATTCAAGAAAGAGTTAGATATATTTCTTAAGGCTAAAGGGATCAAGGGATATGGGGAGAAGGCAGGGACAGGGTACTGAATTTGGATGATCGGTGCCCTGGTCTCTGACATTTTTTCCTCTGCTTTGCACTCAGCTACTGAACATTGCCTAGGCACAAAGGAGAGGAAAAATTACCTTACAGTGTTAGTGTATTATTTGTCTATCAGTCGGAGAAATCATGAACCTACAGTGATAACCCCTATTATTACCAATGTGTAACCCACTGGCAAAAAGGTTCACTGTTCACCCTGTGGCTAGTTATTCTAGATTTCTTCACAGATTTGGTTCATAGGCAACACTGGCCTCCCTGTGGAAGCAGACTTTTGTGCTGAACACGAGAAAAGGTATCTGGAGCATGTCTGAATCATGACAACCATGTCGCACCTCAAACAATATATATCAAACACATGGACCATGATTTTCCTACTGCAGCCCTCCCGGCGCTTACCTGGAGAGCACTTTGGGAAATTTTGCATCCCGGCCTGTGATTTTCCAACTATTAAAACTAGTGGATGAACAATCAGGTGTGGAATATCTCAAAATAAAAATTCCCGGCACAGCCGGGCACACTGAAGAGGAAGATCCCAGCTATAGTGTTAATGGTATCTTAAAGTATGTGACTGGGATCCTGGCCTTCATCAACAACCCACTTACTCTGTACAGCTGCAGGTGGCTCACAAAGTTGCTGTGAGTGGCATCAGGTTTACCAGAGGGCTGAAGAAATGATGGAGAAGAATTACTAGTTTAAACTTCATTCAAATTTCACTAGAAATACCAACCAGAAGAAATCTACATGAATGCATTTACCACATCACTATACATAGTGGCAATTCTTGCCTCTAAATTTATGGGTACAGTAGCCTAGTGGTTATGAAACTGAACCAGCAACCCAGAGATTGGTAATTTGTGAAATTTAATTCAATACATCTGGTAATTTGTGGTGTTAGCACCAGAAAATGATCACGAAAGCTGCCAGATTGTTGTAAAAACCCAACTGGTTCATTAATATTCTTCAGGGAAGGGAAACCTGTCACCTCTACCTGGTCTGACTCTAATCCCACACTATGTGGTTGACTCTTAATGCTTTCAAGTCAGCTCAGGATAGGTTAACCAGCGTGTCCCACATCCCAAGAACAATTTTCTTTAAATTCTAGCCTTATTTATAATTGGTGACTCTTTTGTATGATACTGGAGCTTCCTCCATTTCCCAGGGAAAATTCTTATACAAAGCTTGTAGTACTGTTATCTTTGTACACAAGGTAAAGTTAAGCAGAGACACAAAATGCCTGCTTGGTGCCGACAGGCCTTTTGCATACTAATATTTCAGTGGCACAATAAGTTTTTAAAAAAATGATCAGACAAGAACAAACCTGCATTTAGAATGGAACGATCAAATCATTTATTGTATTATAGTTCAATCCTACTTATCTGTCAATCACACCAACACTAAAGATTTCTGGATATTTTCTTTACAGAAACATTGCCAAATATCGCATTCTGAACAATTATCAATTGGCACTCACATATCTGGGAATTATTCACAACATTACATCTTAATATAATTTATACCTTATCCAGGTGCCAATAAGAGAAAGGAAAAAACACAACTTACCTTCACACATTAAAAGAGAAGAAATAACACTGCTTAGTCGCAGATCTTCCTTTCAACCCACTTCACTGGCTGTGGATCGTTCTAGCCTGCACTGGAGCTTAAACAAACAGAAACAATCCTATATTACTGGACCTTGCCAAGACATCCACTCACCACCAAGCACAATCGAATATACGAGAATTCTGGATCTCCGCAATGGTCGCATTGTTCTACTGAGGAATCTGTAACACAGAGCACTTTTTGAATTGGAGGTTTTGTTCCAATTCCATTGAAGAAAAAGGTCAGATGTGTGCATTGTCCAATGGCACGCATGAGTACAGCATAGAACCGGACGTCAGCCACATGATGCTTTTAAAATTCAAATGTAATACAAAGTAAAGAAAGAAGAAACTATTGCCTTCATTTATATCAACACTAATAATGAAGATTCAAATCAAGAAAATTTACCACAAATTGAAGATTTTTGAGTTGAAACTGCAGGGCTACAGAAACAATATACAAAGGATAACATACATATAGAATAACACAGAGTTTCATATACAGGAAAGAATGCCATGATGCTGTGTGTTACACACAGACTAATGCACAGGTTATTGTATGCTGCATATAGGATAATGAACAAGGTGCAGTGCGTTACATCCAAGATAATGCACAAACCATTGTATGTTGCTGACAGGATAATGCCCAAGATGTAGTGTGTCACATACAGGACAATGTATATGCTGAAGTGTTTACATACAAAAATAACGCACAGGCTACTGGATGTTAGATACAAAATAATTCACGGGCAGCAGTGTGTTACAGGTTGGAACTATAATTATTGTCATGAGACCATTTCCAGTTTGATCCCAGTACTTTTAAAAAAGTAAGTGCCGGCAAACCTGAATTATGCTGCTGTGTCTACGAGGGGAAAATGAGCTGTACTAAAATTAAAAGATCAAAAATTAAATGTTAGTGTGTTACACTTTCACCCGTGAGAAACTGAAGCAGTGTGCGATTAACTCCTAGAAGGTGATTTCACATAGTTTGCCGACGTGACATTTGGGTGATTTCACACCAGAACTGCATCGACGTGGAGCTGAAACTGCTTCACTTCAATCCAAACTGCGCAGTGTTACTGGCCTATTGGACACCATCTCGGTAACCAAAGAAAGTAAGCAGAGTGGCAGGTGTTGCCATAGCTACTGATTGCATTGGTAAGAAATCTGAACCCAAATTTCAAGTTCAGTAATCTTAAAGTCAGAGTTCCACATTTGAAATTGGGATTTAGATTTGACCTGATCACATTGAAGACCCCTTACAATGCTTTAAAATCTATGACTATGAACAATATCTGACGTATAATCGTTGCCTTACCAACCACACAAGGGCACCTTGCACTTGCATCCCTGTTTTTAAAATTTCTCGACCAGAGCCATGCAAATCACAAAGGTCCCATCTTTTGATTCCTGATCTGTACAGAGTTAGCTGATCTCAGCCTGGGTAGCACTAGTGATGCGACAATTCACCACAGAGCTACTGGCTGCGGAAGGAGGTGCATTAAAATCAGCATAGCCTCCCACCTCTGGCAGTTATCCAGGGCTTCTGCTGGAAAGTGCATAGGTGTGAGCTTTGGGTAGGAGAGGACAGGGCTCAGCGGTGATACCACCCACTGTGGAACAGCCAGCGAACATTCACTGCCTCGGCTCAAGCATAAAACTGGTCATTCGGGCAAGCTATTGCAGGGCGGCAGACAACCTCGAATCAAACCCCAGCATTAGACAGCACCAGCAGCTTGAAGAATGGAGAGACAATTGGAAGGAAATGTAATATTTTTTCCAAAAAAGGTGTTGCATCCTATTTTCAGTCCCTCACCAAAACATGTGTCTCCCTGTGCTGCATTCTCAACTTGTTTTGCCCCTATCAGTTTTAAATACTGAAAGCAATGTCAGTAACTGAATTGAAAACTTGTTAACAGACTACTAAACTCATTAACTGCCTGTGTGACAGGAGCTATACTTCACTATTGACTTTTATATATTGTTTTCTTCATCCCTTTGTTTGGTTCAGTCCAATATAGGGACGCACTTACTTTCCAGTTCTGATTTTTTTTTTTTGTTCATGGGATGTGGGCTTCGCTGACAAGGCCAGTATTTATTGCCCATCCCTAGTTGCCCTTGAGAAGGTGGCGGTGAGCCGCCGCCTTGAGCCGCTGCAGTCCGTGTGGTGAAGGTGCTCCCACAGTGCTGTTAGGGAGGGAGTTCCAGGATTTTGACCCAGCAATAATGAAGGAACACGATATATTTCCAAGTCAGGATGGTGTATGACTTGGAGGGGAACTTGGGGGTGATGAGGTGTTCCCATGATGAAAAGTCTCCACTTGAAACATTAACCGGTCTTTCTTTTCAAATGGTGAATCTTTTTATTTCTCTTGTCAGATTGGCTCTGGTAAGTGCGGGAGCACTTTTGCCTCAGAGTCAGAAAGTCGTGAGTTCAAGTCCCACGGCCGGGACTTGAGCACATAATCTAAGCAGAAGCTTCAGCCCAGAACTGAGGGAGTGTTGTGCTGTTGAAGACGTTGGGGGAGAGAAATCATTTCTTCCAGCAAATATTTAGTGTCGAGGGCGGGACGACCAGTTTCTCTTCTGCCCGATTTCCCCCGGAGGTGTCCCAGCTGCCAAACTGGCAGCCGATGACTTCCAAGTGTGCAGGACACCCGCATGAAACAGGCGTTGGGACCCTTGAATATGCTAACCTGGGTAGGACCCACTCCCAAATTCAGACTAAACTAGGCAGATCATGTGGTCTACAATGGCCTAACTGTAATGTCTGAGTATAAATAATACTCAGACTGCAGGAGAACAATAAAACAGGTATTTACTGAACAGAGAGTAATTCAAGACTGAAATACAGAAGCCTGCTATGGCTTTATATACAGGGGTGGTCACTGCCGGTACTGCAGTAAGAATCAGTTCTTCTCTTAAAGGCACATACACAACAATTCCTCCCCTTTTAGATAAACAGTACATAACATTCATTTAACAACTAAATAATAACTAATTACAATTACAATTTTCTCGGTACTATATACATCAACTGAAATAATCATTTATAAGTTCAGTCTTTGAGGAGGCTTCCTGATCCTGACTGGATAGCGCCTTTCTCGAGTATCCTGTTCTTGCGGCAGAGTTGATTCTGGCTCATTGTCATTAGTTGGCTCGTCAGCTTCCAATACCCCTGCTTCTGAGGTAGACGCAATCTGTACTTCGGGTTGATTACCAGGTGCACCTGCTCGTGGTATGGGTTTGGCTTGTTCCTGTGACTCTAGAATCTGGTCAGCATGGCGTCTCACGATGCTCTCTCCAACGTCCACTGTGTACATTAGTGGTCCCTGCTGTGTGCATATCGTTCCTGGCTGCCATTTTTCTGTTCGGTAGTCGCGAGCCAAGACTGGTTGCCCTATCTTGAAGCTCCTGGTTGGCTTCTCATTTATGTGCTGGAATTGCTTATCCTCAACATCTCGTCTTATGTTTGGTTTGAGCAAATCCAGGCGACATCTTAGCCTTCGGTTGAAGAACATTATGGCTGGAGCTTGGTTGGTGACTGCATGTGTCGCATTCCGGTAAGCAAACAAGGAATTATCCACCTTGTGTTGTAGTGGTATGTCGTCATTATGCATTGCCTTTATGGCCTTTTTAAAAGGTCTGAACAAACCTCTCAGCCAATCCATTTGTGGCTGGATGATATGGGGCAGATGTGTAATGTTTCACCCCATTATTCCTCAGAAACCTCCGGAAGTCCTCTGACACAAACTGTGGCCCATTGTTGGAGCAAATCTGTTCTGGCAAGCCATTCCTGGCGAAGATGGTCTGTAGGACTGCAATAGTTTTCTCCGTGGTGGTGGAGGACATTTTGATGACCTCTGGCCATTTCGAATGGGCGTCCACAGCGATTAGGAACATTGAGTCCATAAATGGACCAGCAAAATCAATGTGTACCCGTTGCCATGGAGATGAGGGCCACTCCCATGGATGTAGCGGGGCCTGTGGTGGAGCGTTTTGGACCTTCTGGCATCCTGTGCATCTCTTGGTCATATCCTCGATTTCTTTATCGATTCCCGGCCACCACACAAACGCCCTGGCTAGGCTCTTCATTTTTACCCCTCCCAGATGACCCTCATGATGCTCATTGAGCACTCTGGTGGAATTACCACTCGGGATCCACACATCAAGGTCCCCCGGCACACTGACAGCTGTTCTCTCCTTGGCGAGAATGCTGGCAACAGTGAGTCGCCATGTGCTGGCCATCCCTTCACCGTCAAATCATAGATCCGAGAGAGTGTCGGGTCATTTCGGGTTTCCTTCTCTATACTTGAGTTTGTAACAGGTAGACATTCGACTATGGTCGCATGGAATATCTCAACAGGGTCCACTGCAGGTGCTTCCTCTACCATAGGCAACGGTAGGCGCGACAGCCCATCAGCGTTTCCATGCTGCTTCGTACCCTTGTACTCTATGTCGTACTGATGTGCCCCTAGAAAAAGTGACCATCTTTGCAGCCGTTGCGCCGTCATCACTGGAACGCCCTTCTTTGGGTTAAAAATGGAGACCAGGGGGCTGATGATCAGTCAGTAGGGTGAATTTCTGCCCGTGCAGATAATGATTGAACTTCTTCACCCCCTACACCAGGCTGAGGGCCTCCCTGTCAATCTGGGCGTAGTTACGCTCGGCTGAGGTTAACGAGCGCGATGCAAAGGCTATTGGCCTCTCTGAACTGTCAGGGAATTTGTGTGACAGCACCGCTACGATGCCGTAGGGAGACGCATCACAAGCTAACCGAATCGGTAGTGTTGGATTGTAGTGGGCCAATACTTCTTTTGAAGTGATTAGGCATTTACATTTCTGAAAGGCACGCTTACACTCATCACTCCATTTCCATGTTACTCCAGTTTGCAGTAGGGCGTTCAGTGGGTGCAGAATTGTAGATAAATTCGGCAAGAACTTATGGTAGTAGTTCACCAACCCGAGGAACAACCTCAGTTGCGACACATTTTCCGGTGCTGGAGCCTTGACTACAGCCTCAATCTTGTCCGGCGACTTATGCAACCCTTCCTCATCAATCATGTGGCCACAATACGAGATTTGTCTCCTGAAGAACTCGCATTTGGGGCGGTTGGCTCGTAGCCCATATTCCTGTAATCTCATGAGCACCTGCTCCAGATTGGCAAGGTGTTCACTGTCATTTTCGCCCGTAACCAGGATGTCGTCCAAATAACACTGGGTCCCCGGGATCCCTTGCAGGACTTGTTCCATCGCCCTCTGCCATATAGCCGGGGCTGATGCTGCCCCGAATACCAGTTGATTGTACTGGTAAAGGCCTTTGTGAGTGTTTATCGTGAGGTATTTCCTAGACGCTTCTTCCACCTCCATTTGTAGATACGCTTGGGCCAGATCAATCTTTGTAAAGCGTTTCCCTCCAGATAGTGAGGCGAAAATATCTTCTATCCGTGGAAGTGGATATTGTACTGTGTGCAGGACTGAGTTCACACTTACCTTGAAGTCCCCACAGCTGCGAACCTTCTTCGGTTCCCCAGGCGTGCTGCTCAATGATTTCTTCATTACAGGAACGATGGGTGTGGCCCACTCGCTCCAGTCCACCTTGGACAGCACACCCAAACGCTCCAGCTCTGCTTCAATGGCTGGGCGGATCGCGTAAGGTCTGGCCTTAAAAAATTTTGGGTTTGCGTTATCTTCAATTTTTATCGTTGCCGTTACTCCTTTTAGAGTCCCAAGTCCTTGTTGGAACACCTCTTTCGCGTCAGTTAGAATTTTTGACAGTCGTCCAGGCGTGACATCATCATCCTTTTTATCAGTCACAGTTAGCGCCTGAATGGAATGCCAATCCAATTGTATTTTTTGGATCCATTCACGTCCCAATAATGGTGGTCCTCCATCTGGTAGTATATATAGATACAGTTTCTGTGTTTCCTTGCCGTTGTATTCAACTGGCACCCTTATTTTTCCTCTGGGGTAGACTTTTTGCCCCGTGTATGTCTTCAATACAATGGACGTGTCCTTCAAGGGTATGTGTGAGAATAGCCGCTCATAGTCTCGTCGATTCATGACAGTTAGGGCTGACCCTGTGTCCAATTATATCTTTACTGGGGACCCTGCTATCATGAGGGTGACCCAAATGGTTCGGTGATCCTCCTTTGCGATCACGTTGTGTAACTTTAGACAACTTAGTCTCCTGCTCCCGGAGTCCTTATCACTCTCCTGATCTTCCGATCTACTGTCTGTCAATTTCTTTACTTTCTTGTACTTTTCCTTAGTAGTTCTTGTAGTGTTGGTTTTCTTTCCCGACCTGCAGACTCTTGCTATGTGTCCCATTTTCCCACATTGCCTGCATACTTTGTCCTTAACCCAGCAGTCCTTCTGATCATGGGTTGTTCTGTTGCAGCGATAGCACTTTTCTGCTCCATACGCCATTTCGTTAGCGCTGTATTCCTGTGGTTTCTGTTGTATTTCCGCAGCTCCCCGTGCTGCTGCTTCGTAGGATACTGCCACGCTGAAAGCCTGTTCTAGCGTCAGGTCCTTTTCCGAAAGTAGTCGTTTCTGGGTTCCTTCACTCTGGAGCCCGCAGACAAACTTATCCCGCAAGGTGTCTGCCAGTCCTGCTCCGAACTGGCAGTGCTTCGATAACTTGCGTAGTTCCGTAAGATAGTCAGCATTGCTCTCATCTTTGTGCTGGTTTCTTTTATGGAACTTGAATCTTTCTGCTCTCAGCAGCGGTGTAGGGTTTAGGTGTTCCTGTAAGATATTAACAATCTCCTCAAAACTTTTCTCCATTGGTTTAGCTGGGGTAATTAAATTCCGCAATAGGCCGTACGTTCTCGCGCCCATCAAATTTAATAATACCGACGCCTTCTTTCCATTGGCCACCTCATTGGCATTGCAGTACACTTCAATTCTTTCCACATACGTGGTCCAGTCTTCTACCTCGTTGTCGAAAGCAGTGATACTGCCACTCTTCGGCATCTTGAGAGATCTAAAATGGCGCCTCCCGCGCTTTTTCTTCTTCCCCAATGTAATAAAATGCGCCTCCCGCGCTTTTCCTTCTTCCCCAATGGAATAAAATGGCGCCTCCCGCGCTTTTCCTTCTTCCCCTTGCTGCCACGCTGCACCTAGTGTTCTACAGGGTAATGGCGGCGACCCGCGGCTTCGGCGCGTCTGACTTTTCCTTCCCCGCGTTCTATCCTCTCCACGCTGCCCTGTTCTTGAGCACCGACCGCGCCCTGTGCGCTCCACCCGCTCTCTCTCTCTTCCTCCCGACGACGCTGCACGGCCCCTTTGCAGAGCCGCTCGATCGAGCCCGAGCCCGACGCATTCCGGAAGGGTCGGCGCACTACCTGCTACCAGCACGATTTGCTGGAACACCTCAACTGGGGAGCCAGGCCCAGCTCTCCACAGCCTCCCCTGCAACTCTCCGATGGATCCCTGGGCGGTTGCCCGCGGTCGATGCCCGCCGTTCTGACTTCGACCTCCAAGAAGCTTCTCTTCAGGGAAAAGATCCCCGTGAGGTGATGCAGTACTGCAGGTGAGTTCAACCCTGCCCGTCGCCAGTGTAATGTCCGAGTATAAATAATACTCAGACTGCAGGAGAACAATAAAACAGGTATTTACTGAACAGAGAGTAATTCAAGACTGAAGTACAGAAGCCTGCTATGGCTTTATATACAGGGGTGGTCACTGCCGGTACTGCAGTATAGAATCAGTTCTTCTCTTAAAGGTACATACACAACACTAACCAGTGGTCCTTAAAGGGTTCACTGGAGGCCTTTTATTACTTTTTTTTTAAACTTATGTTTATGTGGAACCAGGAGGAGCAGAAAAAGCTACTTCTAGCTCCACAGCAGTACTGTGGGCCACTGACGGCCCAGGCTCTCCCCCCACCTGTGGTGATTATTCCTTGTTTAGTAAAAGTATTGTGATTGGTTGTTTGTTAACTGCCTTGGGATATATGTTGTAATCTCATTGGTAGTTGATGTCACATGATGTGTGGTGGCCACCTTAAATTCAGTTCTTTTCCAGCTTTGGTTGGGACTGGATGTGGAAAGATGTGCTGCAGATTTTAAAGTTAATAAAGCCTAGCTTTGGAAGGCAAATCTATTCTTTATCTCAATTTATTAACTTTATGTTAGAATGGAGCGATATCTTCAACCAGAACGATTCAAGGCTGACCCCAATTCTGCTGGAGTGGATGATAAATGGAAACATTGGTATTGTACATTTAAAAACTTTTTGGGCATGTTGGATCAAGAGTCTCTAAATAAGCTGAATATGCTGATCAACTACATTGCTCCAGATGTATATAAATATATTTTGGACTGTAAAACTTACGAAGTGGCTATTTCTACATTGGAAAAGATTTTTGTTAAACCAAAGAATGAGGTATTTGCACGTCACCTTCTATCTGCCCGTAGGCAGCAGGTGGGAGAATCTTTGGATACTTATTTACAAGCACTTCGGTGCCTTAGTGTTAACTGTAATTATAAGGCCGTGACGGCTGAAGAATATAAGGAAGAATCGGTACGGGATGCTTTTATTAATGGATTACTGTCTAGATCAATTCGTCAGCGGTTGTTAGAAAATAAGACTTTGGATCTTAAGAGTGCTTTTGAGCAAGCTTCTACATTGGATGTGGCTCAGAGAAGTTCGGATTCTTATGCTCTTTTTAATCGGCCTGCGACTATGGTTTCGGCAGTTTCGGATGAAAAGGAATTGTGTGGACTTAATGGGAGTGGTTTACTAGATTCTGAAACAGTTTCTACTTCGGCGGCTGTTGCCTCTAGGATTCAGAAGTGTTATTTTTGTGGGAATATCCGGCACCCTCGTCGGAAGTGTCCTGCTCGGGAGGCTGTGTGTAGTAAATGCGGCAAGAGAGGTCATTATGCACGCGTGTGCAAATCATCAGGTTCAATTACCTCCTCCTCTCCTGGTGTGGGAGGGCCCTCCTCTACCACCTCCTCCTCTGTGACTATTCAGCCTTTAGATAGGGCGTTTATTGCATCAATTTCTGCTGCATTTGCTCATGGCCTAAACAAAGCTATAGTTACGGCTCAAGTTAATGGGTTGGAAGTGAAGGCCCTTATAGATACGGGCAGTACTGAGAGTTTTATAAGTCTTCAGTTTGCGAAGACTGCATTTGAAAATTTCGCCTGTTACGTATCAGGTGTGTATGGCTCAGACGACCCTTACTTCACAAATAGCTGGTTGTTGCTTTGTGAAAATGATTCTTCTAGGTAATACGTATACTGATATACGCCTATCTGTTTTGCCTAATCTCTGTGCGGATATTTTGATTGGACATGATGTGCTTCAGTTACACGAGTCTCTTAGTCTTTCATTTGGAGGGACTAAGCCACCTTTATCTATTTGTGGATTAACCTCTTTATCCATTTCTCCATTATCACTTTTTTCCAATTTGATGCCGGATTGTAAGCCAATTGCTACCAAGTCAAGAAGATATAGTAGTCAGGATAGAGAATTTATTAATTCTGAAGTTCAACGTCTCTTATTGGAAGGAATCATTGAACCTAGTTGTTCGCCTTGGCGAGCACAGGTAGTTGTCACGACTAACAAGAGACACAAGAAACGAATGGTGATAGACTATTCCCAAACTATTAATAGGTATACTCAATTAGATGCATACCCTTTGCCTAAGATTGATGAGCTTATCAATAAAGTATCTCAGTATAAGGTTTTTAGCACTATTGATTTAAAGAGTGCTTATCATCAGATTCCTATTGTTAAGAAGGATCAACCATATACGGCCTTTGAGGCTGGTGGAAAGCTGTATCAGTTTTGCCGAATACCATTTGGTGTTACTAATGGTGTTGCTTGTGTTCAACGGGCAATGGATGCTTTTATAAGTGATAACTCCCTCTCTGACACCTTTTCATACTTAGATGACATCACAGTGTGTGGCAAATCAAGGGTGGAGCATGATTCTAATTTAAAAAGATTCCTTCAAGCTGCGGAAAAAGTTGGTTTAACTTTTAATAAAGAGAAATGTATCTTTTCGACTACTGAGGTAAATCTATTGGGGTATATTGTCTCGGGAAACAAGATTAAACCAGATCCAGAACGTCTGCGACCATTGATTGATTTACCTTGTCCTACTAATTCTAAGGCTTTGCAATGAGTTGTTGGACTGTTTTCTTATTATTCTAATTGGATTGCAAATTTTTCACGGAAGATCCGGCCTCTTATTCGGGTTACGACATATCCTCTATCATGGGAGGCCAGGACATGTTTTGAGAATTTTAAAAAGGATATTTTAGGGGCAGTTGTGCATTCTATTGATGAGCAGGTTCCTTTTGTGATCGAGACGGATGCTTCTGATTTTGCAATTGGGGCTACTCTGAACCAAAATGGAAGACCTGTGGCCTTTTTCTCACGTACTTTGAACAATAGTGAAAAAAGACATTCTTCAATAGAGAGAGGCATACGCAATAGTAGAAGCATTGCGTAAATGGAGACATTATTTATCGGGGCGACATTTCACGTTGGTAACTGATCAAAAATCTGTGTCCTTTATGTTTGATGTTAAACATTTTGGAAAGATCAAAAATGATAAAATAATGAGATGGAGGATTGAGTTGGCATGTTACCATTTTGACATAGTTTATCGTCCGGGGAAGGATAATGTTGCTGCTGATGCACTGTCGAGGGCTTATTGTTCTGTGATTCACGGAGATACGCTTATTAATCTTCACAATGCCTTATGTCATCCTGGGGTTACGAGGATGATACACTTCGTACGCAGTAAGAATTTGCCCTTTTCAGTTGAAGACGTCAAGCGGATGACTTCATCATGTTCTATCTGCGCTCGGTGTAAACCGAATTTCTTTAAGCCTCAACGAGCTCATCTTATAAAGGCTACTTCTTCTCCTTTTGAACGTTTGAGCGTCGATTTTAAGGGGCCTCTTCCTTCAACTACTCAAAACCGATATATTTTTACTGTTGTGGATGAGTTTTCAAGGTTCCCTTTTGCTTTTCCTTGTGCAGATGTATCAGCTGCTACAGTTATCAAATGTCTGGCTCAACTTTTTGTCATCTTTGGGATGCCTGCGTATATCCATTCGGATCAGGGAAGTTCTTTTATGTCTTCCCAGTTGAAGGAATACCTTCAGAGTCGGGGAATTTCTACTAGTAGAACTACCCCGTATAATCCCCAGGGTAATGGACAGTGCGAACGATACAATGGGATGATCTGGAAGGCAGTTATGTTGGCTTTGACATCCCGGAACCTTAAGAATACACAGTGGGAAATGGTACTGCCTGATGCCCTGCATTCCATTAGATCATTGCATTCAACGGCTACTAATGTGACCCCCCATGAAAGGCTCTTTAACTATCCGCGGAGATCTACTACGGGATATTCGGTACCTTCATGGCTTACTATGCAGGGACCTGTGCTGCTTCGACGCCATGTTAGATTGTCAAAATATGATCCTTTAGTGGAGGAGGTGGAGCTGTTGGAGGCAAATTCCCAATATGCTCATATTCGATTCCAAGATGGGAAAGAAAGTACCGTTTCAATTAAAGACTTGGCTCCTTGTGGTGGCCAGCCCTCTTCTGAGGATATTAACAATAGTCATGATTTAGATAATGTGGATGCTGTTACAGATACTACGAATGTCTCCAATCCGATTGCAGATAATTATCTATATATATAAAGCGGCTCTTCTGTCTGTCTGTCCCGATGTCTGTCTGTCTGTCTGTCCGTTCTCTATACGTTTGAAAGTTACAGAGCGTACCGACGCGCGCGTCGCCTCAAAAGAAAGCTTGCGATTCCGGACCGGTCATAGGCGTATTTACGTTTCGGCCGGACAAAAACCGCGCCCGCGGTATCCGAAAAACGTTCAGCCTTCCGCTCATTAGCATCTCATTAGCGACCGTGTGACGTCGAGGTCGACCAATTGGACGGCGGGTTCCTTCCTACAGTTGCGTGTCGAGTGACTCGACGATTGACCAATCCTACGATTCGGTGACCTGACCGGTCGACCAATCGGTGCGTGTGTGGGCGGGCCTTATCCTTCTGAACCGAGGTGAGTGGCCGCCATCTTGATTTTTCACAATTTTTCCCCCCACACTTTCTGTGTGTTAGGGAACTACGGTAAATATTTTAATGATGTGTTAGGGAATTAATTAACAATTTAATAGGGGGGGGGGTGGAGAGCCTCGGGAAATCGCGGGGGGGGGGGAAGAGAGCCTCGGGAAATTGCGGGGGGGGGGAGCCTCGGGAAATCGCGGGGGGGGGGGGGGGGGGAGAGCCTCGGGAAATCGCGGGGGGGGGGGAGAGCCTCGGGAAATCGCTGGGGGGGGGGGAGAGCTGATGAGTTTAAAAAAGAGGCCGCCAGTTGCGCGGCCGCCTTGACGACGGCATGCATTCGCACGGCCCCCGTTACCCCGGCAACGGGGCACACCGGCGGTCTTGAAACCACGCATGCGCACGGCCCGCCACCCCGTCACGACAGTTGCGCAGCCGCCTTGACGCCGGCACGCATGCGCACGGCCGTGACGCCAGCACAGCCTCGGGAGATCGCAGGGGGGGGCGAGCCTCAGGAAATCGCGGGGGGGGGGGGAGCCTCGGGAAATCGCGGGGGGCGGGAGAGCCTCGGGAAATCGCGCGGGGGGGGCGCAACCGCACCGGACCTCAGGCGCTAGGCAGGGGGAGGGGCCGGAGAGAGGGACAGAGGGGAGTGGGGAGGGTAGGTGTGGGGGTGGGGGAGGGAGGGAGACAGGGGAGGGGAGGGAAGGAGAGGAGGGGAGGGAGAGGAGGGAGAGAGGGGAGGGGAGGGGAGGGAGGGATAGGACAGGGAGAGGACAGGACAGGGAGAGGGGGGACACACAGGGGCAGGGAGACCAAGCGCCCCAAAATTGCCCTCGCAACGCGGGGCTCCCCAGCTAGTACTTCTATTAGTCAGCCCTTGATGGATGTTTATGACCGTCCCAGTTTACCTTCTGATGGGATTTCTAATCCGGAAACCGTTGAAAATCGGGATATGGATAGCCTTCCTGCTGAAGATACTTCTGTGCCTTCTGGTGTGGGAGGGCAAGGAATTTCACCAAGGTTAAGAAGGTCGACACGAACAAGATATCCGGTCGACCGATTGAAAATGGACTTTTAAATTGATAGTAATGTTTTAAAATTGTTGAAATATTATATTGTTTTAGTTGAGAGATACTTAATACTTATGTGCAATGTTATTATTTGTTGTTGTTCACTTAGTATTGTGTCATGTAAACAGTTTTACTCTTGTGCATAGTTTTAGTTGTAAATAATTAATTATAAATTGTAAAGGTTATTTAGGTTGGAGTATATTTTAAAAGGAGGGGTGAATGTGGTGATTATTCCTTGTTTAGTAAAAGTATTGTGATTGGTTGTTTGTTAACTGCCTTGGGATATATGTTGTAATCTCATTGGTAGTTGATGTCACATGATGAGTGGTGGCCACCTTAAATTCAGTTCTTTTCCAGCTTTGATTGGGACTGGATGTGGAAAGATGTGCTGCAGATTTTAAAGTTAATAAAGCCTAGCTTTGGAAGGCAAATCTATTCTTTATCTCACCACCCCACCCCCAGGAACTAGCTGCAGCTGGCTCCAACCGGCAAATTGCATCGGGACACCCAATTAGCGCCCGCAGCTCGCTAGTTTTATGGAGTCGTGACCTAAAGCGTAATTTCCAGCAAGCCTCGGGCCTATGTCTCTGGGCACGCATTCGCTTTGCAATGCCCATTTCGTGACAGTTTTCGGTGCCGCTTAAATTTCTTTATCATTGTTGTTCAAAAGAGACCAACTTAACCAAGGCCCTGACTGTTCAGGTGGACATAAAAGTTCCCATGGCCTATTCGAAGAAGAGCAGAGAGGTTCCCTGGTATCCTGGCCAACATTCCTCCTTCAACCAATACTGCCAAAACAGATTAACTGGTCATTAATTTCATTGGCTGCTTGTGGGGCTTTGCTGTGCATAAATTGGCTGTCACATTGGCCGATAAAGCAGTGATTACAATGCGAAAGAGATTCATTGGTGGTGAAGTGCTTTTGGAATTACTCAGGATGTGAAAGGGGCAATGTAAATGCAAGTTCTTTTTTTCTTATTGAAAACATACTACAGGGTACTTCCAAATCCCCACAAAAAGCTGAATAACATTTTTTATAAAAGGTCATTTTCATCAGCACTTTCTTTCCTCCCAACAGAAAGTTGCCCCACAGCTACTCGGTCTCACCCACAGAGATCATAGAAAAAATTCTGAATATGTGACCTTAATCAGTTTATATGGAAATAGGAAAAAAAAGCACAAATAATGTTGGTTCTCACTCCCTTGTGGGAGTGCAGTTGGCGAGCTAACACAGAAATAAAAAAGGTTTTAAGTTTAGGGTTAAATTCCGCCAGTTTCAGTGGACTCTCCAGATATTTCACAAATGACATGCTAAAAGTTGTTTTAAAATACAAGTGCGATTTTTTTTTTTTCCCACTTACCTCTGAATCTTTTGATGAGATGTTAGTTATTTAGGTTTTCAAATAATTTTCAGCAGTAGCAAAGCAAACATCAGAACTCAAGCTATGATCCCACCTCCTGCCTCAACCCTATCCTTTTCACTGTCAATCTCAAAAATAAAAAATAGATTTATTTCTCAGAGCATTACTTAGTTTGGTGATTAATATTGATTTTGTCCCAAAAAATAACTTACAGAATAACACAGAGACACATCTTTCTACTTATAATACAAGTGTTCTTGGGAAGGGAAATACATTTTCTGACTATGATGTCTCCTTATAGTTACAAATATTATCTTGGGAGATGGCTCTGTTGTTTTGATTACAAGGAGTTCAAATCCACGACCTCTACCGCCTAGAAGGACAAGGGCAGCAGGCGCATGGGAACACCACCACCTCCAAGTTCCCCTCCAAGTCGTACACCATCCTGACTTGGAAATATACTTCTGTTCCTTCATCGTCACTGGGTCAACATCCTGGAACTCCCTACCTAACAGTATCGTGGGAGTATTCACCACACGGGCTCACCATCACCGTCTCGAGGGCAATTAGGGATGGGCAAAAAATGCTGGTCTTGCCAGCGACGCCCACATCCCATGAACGAATAAAAAAAAATCTGAATTTTCCACAAGCTTATAAGGTTTGACATTGCATGCACCAGCTATTTAGTTTGATCAAGGCTGGTCTAAGGAATGAAAAAAAAAACTTTAGATTTAGCCTTCCTCCTCCAAAAATGGTCATGTATTGTCAGAGAAAAAATATTTTAAAATACATTTCCACATTTAGAAGTGGATTCTTGTTTCATTAAAACAACACTGCAACTTTATATATGAATACAATTCTCAGAGTCATTTCTCCCCTGGGAACAAATTTAAATAAACATTCTTAGAACAAATAAATCAATGATAGGGCAAGGGATAACTGGACCAGGGATGACAAAGAACTGGAAGTAAGAGGAAGTTCTAATAGGAATCTAGAGCATAGTAGGTGGGAAAGGGTCTAGGGGAGAGTAGAATGGGGTACGGAGAGAGGCAGAATGGGAGAGGAGAAAGGCAGAGCAGGGCATGGAGTGGGGCCCTCACTAGTCCGAAAGGGTGGCGGGGACAAGAACGCATAAAGTAGACCTGCAAATATTTTCAAATAAAACATGTGTGATTTAAAATTAAATTACTTACTTGAACAGTTTTTAAAAATAAAATCAAGATGGCATCAGGTGAAGAGAAAGCTCAGAAATTCTGCTCCACAGCAACACCTGGTGGCCAGAGTGTACAATTGTAGACAGGCTCAAACCCATTGTTTTAAAACAAAACTTTTTAGTCGGGGAATTGCACAGTTTCAAAGCAGTTTTATGACATCCAATCACCTCACAGAAGTGCACCAAGGTATTACAATGTTATCCATAGGTAATACAGGCAGTATGAATGGAAAGGCAACCTATTGGCTTGGCTAGGGAATTATTTAGGAGTTAGGAGACAGAGCAGGGATAATGGGCATGTACTCAAATTGGCAGGATGTGACTACTGGTGTCCCCTAGGGACTCAGATTTTCACTATTTTTATAAATGACTTGGATGAAGAAATAGAGAGCCATATATCTAAGAATGCTGATGACACAAAGTTAGGTAGCACAGTAAGTAGTTGCAAAGGGACATTGATAGATTAAGTGAGTGGCCAAAACTGTGGCAGGTGAAGTTCAATGTGGTAAAGTGTGAGGTTGTCTACTCTGGACCCAAGAAAGATAAATCAGAGTATTTTATAAATGGCGAGAAGCTCGGAACTGTGGAGGAGCAGAGAGATTTAGGGGTCCAAGTACAGAAATCACTAAAAGCTAGTGGACAGGTACAAAAAATAATTTAAAAGACTAATCGAATGTTGGCCTCTATCTCAAGAGGGCTGGAATACAAAGGGGTGGAAGTCATGTTACAGCTGTACAGAGTTCTGGTTAGATCCCATTCTAGAGTACAGGTCAACTATCCCTTATCCGCAATTCTGAAATTCGAAAAGCTCTGAAAACCAAAAATGTTTTCGTGGAGCGTCTCTCGGTATTTCCAGTGTAAAAGCTTGAGCAGCTTGCACGGGAGTTTGCAGATTACTGCGTGGCCGTGTGCAACTTTGAGGAAACATTGCTGTTAACTATTTCTTTATAGTAATCTGGTTACCTAGCCAGGTTTGCATCCATCACTAGTGGTGTAGTTGTAGGGTAAACCCGACGGCTGCCTCTTGTCCATTTATAAGCATTATTATCCGTTCTGAAATCCGAAAAATTCCGAATTCCGAAACACATCTGGCCCCAAGGGTTTCGGATAAGGGATAGTGCACCTGTACTGCATTCAGCTCTGGGCACCGCACCTCAGAAAGGATATATTGGCCTTGGAGGGGTGCAGCACAGGTTCACCAGAATGATACCTGGATTAAAAGGGTTAAATTATGAGGACAGGTTGTATTCCCTTTAATATAGAAGATTAAAGGGTGATCTAATTGAGGTGTATAAGATGATCAAAGGAGTTCATAGGATAGGTAGGGAGAAACTATTTCCTCTGGTGGGGGAGTCTAGAACAAGGGGGCATAACCTTAAAATTAGAGCTAGGCCGTTCAGGGGTAATGCAAGAAAGCATCTTCACACAAAGTAGTGGAAATCTGCAACTCTCTCCCCTATTGAGGCTAGGGTCAACTTTAATTTCAAAACTGAGCTTTTTGTTAGGCAAGGGTATTAAGGGTTACGGAACCAAGGTTGGTAGATGGAGTTAAGATATAGATCAGCCATGATTTAATTGAATGGTGGACCAGGCTTGAGGGGCTGAATGGCCTACTCTGTTCTTATGTTCCCAGAGATGGCAGGACATACCTATTTAAATAATATACTAGTTGATCTCCCATGGCATTGCACATGTTAATTTGGAGAATGTCTGTCTTTGTGTTGCTTCTTCTCTATGTCTCTCCTCTTCTCCTTCCAACTTTCACTTTCTCTCTCTTCTGAACTCTTTTTGTTTGCTTCTCTCCTTGTCCTCTTCTGCTTCTGTCAGCCATTTCCTTCTTTCCTTTTGGGTAGAAGGTTGTCGGCGATACGGTACGATGTGACAGGAAAAGGAGCCACTACTTGTGGTGGTGCTTGGGAAAGATGTAACTGTCTTCCAAACTGTTCCTCAATCACTCATACTTTCCCTCACTTCCATTCATCTACCCACTACCCCTCGTACCATTCACTCATTCCCATCACTACCCTACCTCTTCCCCTCTGAATCACCTGCTCAACTCCTCTGTCATGCCCTCCTCCTCGCTCCACTGTCACTTATCTCATTGTTAACCCATCAGCCACTCCCCTCACATTCACTCCCCAAAGGCAAGTAGCGAGAAACCAGTGATTCCTTCAACCTCAACTTCTTTCAATCTTCCCCTCTTCCTTCCTTCCTATCCATTTTCCTCAAGAGGCTTTGTTTATTTTCAAAATGCAACTTAAAAAAAAAAGAAATAAAATTAGAAGAGAAGAAATTCTCTCTCTATTTGAATATTTCTGTCCCTCTTTCCCCATGTCTCATAGGTGTTAGAAATTAGAACTTCTGTCTGTCAGGCATAAGTAATTAACTTTGACTACTTTTGTCAACAAAACACAGGTGGAGATAATTAGTTGGCTTCAAAATTCAATGTGTTTCTAAAAAAATTGAAGAAAGAAAAAGAAAAACTGCCTCATCTCCCTAATCCAAGTCTCTCTTGCCACTCTCTCCATTGCAGTCTCTCTCTCACTGACTCCAATGTCTGTCTCTCCTTTTTTTTCCATTTATGTGATGTGGGCGTCGCTGGCAAGGCCAGCATTTATTGCCCATCCCTAATGGCCCTTGAGAAGGTGGTGGTGAGCCGCCTTCTTGAACTGCTGCAGTCCGTGTGGTGAAAGTATTCCCACAGTGCTGTTGGGTAGGGAATTCCAGGATTTTGACCCAGCGACGATGAAGGATCAGTGATGCACTAAGTCAGGATGGTGTGTGACTTGGTGGGGAACTTGGAGGTGGTGGTGTTCCCATGCGCCTGCTGCCCTTGTCCTTAGAAACATAGAAACATAGAAGATAGGAGCAGGAGTAGGTCATTCGGCCCCTCGAGCCTGCTCCGCCATTCAATGAGATCATGGCTGATCATCCAAACTCAGTACCCTGTCCCTGCCTTCTCCCCATATCCCTTGATCCCTTTAGCCTTAAGAAATATATCTAACTCCTTCTTGAATATATTTAATGAATTGGCCTCAACTGCCTCCTGTGGTAGAGAATTCCACAGGTTCACCACTCTCTGGGTGAAGAAATTCCTCCTCATCTCTGTCCTAAATGGCTTACCCCTTATCCTTAGACTGTGACCCCTGGTTCTGGACTCCCCGCCATCGGGAACATCCTTCCTGCATCTAGTCTGTCTAGTCCTGTTAGAATTTTATAAGTTTCAATGAGATCCCCTCTCATTCTTCTAAACTCCAGCGAGTATAAGCCCAATCGACCCAATCTCTCCTCATACGTCATTCCAGCGATCCCAGGTATCAGTCTGGTGAACCTTCGCTGCACTCTCTCCATGGCAAGAACATCCTTCCTCAGATAAGGCGACCAAAACTGCACACAGTACTCAAGGTGTGGTCTCACCAAGGCCCTGTACAACTGCAGCAAGACATCCTTGTTCCTGTACTCGAACCCTCTCGCTACAAAGGCCAACATACCATTTGCCTTCTTAACCGCCTGCTGCACCTGCATGCTTACCTTCAGCGACTGGTGCACAAGGACACCCAGGTTTCGTTGCACTTCCCCTTCTCCCAATCTATTGCCGTTCAGATAATAATCTGTCTTCCTGTTTTTGCCACCAAAGTGGATAACCTCGCATTTATCCACATTAAACTGCATCTGCCATGCTTCTGCCCAATCACCCAACCTGTCCAAATCATACTGGAGTTTCTCGGCATCCTCCTCACAGCACACACACCCACCCAGCTTTGTGTCATCTGCAAACTTGGAGATATTACATCTAGTTCCCTCGTCTAGATCATTAATATATATTGTGAAATAGCTGGGGTCCTAGGACCGATCCCTGCGGTACCCCACTAGGCACTGCCTGCCACTCGGAAAAAGACCCGTTTATTCCAACTCTTTGCTTTCTGTCTGCCAACCAGTTCTCTATCCAAGTCAGTACCTTGCCCCCAATTCCATGTGCCTTAACTTTACACGCTAATCTCTTATGCGGGACCTTATCCAAAGCCTTCTGAAAGTCCAAATACACCACATCCACTGCTTCTCCCTTATCTATTCTACCAGTTACATCCTCAAAAAATTCCAGTAGATTAGTCAAGCACGATTTACCTTTTGTAAATCCATGTTGACTTTGTCCGATCCTGTCTATCAAGTGCTCTGCTATTACATCTTTTATATGAACTCTAGCATTTTCCCCACTACCGATGTCAGGCTTACCGGTCTATAATTCCCCATTTTCTCTCTGCTACCTTTTTTGAATAGTGGGGTAATATTAGCTACCCTCCAATCCATGGGAACTGTTCCAGAGTCTATAGAATTTTGGAAGATGACCAGCAATGCATCTACTATTTCTAGGGCCACTTCCTTAAGTACCCTAGGATGTAGATTATCAGGCCCTGGGGATTTATCGGCCTTCAATCCCGTCAATTTCCCTAACACCATTTCCCTACAAATACTGATTTCATTCAGTTCCTCCCTCTCATTAGACCCTATGTTCCCCGACATCGCTGGGAGGTTATTTGTGTCCTCCTTTGTGAAGACAGAACCAAAGTATGTATTTAATTGGTCTGCCATTTCTTTGTTCCCCATTATAAATTCCCTTGATTCTGACTGCAAGGGACCTACGCTTGACTTCAATCTTTTTCTCTTCACATATCTATGGAAGCTTTTACAGTCAGTTTTTATGTTCCCTGAAAGCTTACTCTCTTTTCCTCCTCTTAATTAATCCCTTTGTCTTCTGTTGCTGAATCCTAAACTGCTCCCAATCTTCAGGTTTACTGCTTTTTCTGGCCAATTTATATGTCTTCTCCTTGGATCTTATGCTATCCCTAATTTCCCTTGTTAGCCACGGTTGAGTCACCTTTTTTGTTTTATTTTTATGCCAAACAGGGATGAACAAATTCTGTAGTTCATCCATGCGATCTTTAAATGTTTGCCATTGCCTATCCACCGTCAACCCTTTGAGTAACATTCCCCAATCAATCCTAACCAACTCGCACCTCATACCATCGTAGTTTCCTTTATTTAAATTCAGGACCCTAGTCTGAGTCAACTACTTCACTTATCATATTATTATCGCTCCGCCCCCAAGGGGCCTCGCACAACAAGATTGCTAATTATTCCTTTCTCATTACATAATACCCAGTCTAAGATGGCCTGATCTCTAGTTAGTTCCTCGACATATTGGTCCAGGAAACCATCCCGTATATACTCCAGGAATTATTCTTCTGCAGTATTGTTACTAATTTGGTTAGCCCAATCTATATGTAGATTAAAGTCACCCATGATAACTGCTGTGCCCTTATTGCACGCGTCTCTAATTTCCCGTTTAATGCCACCCCCAACCTCCGCATTACTGTTTGGGTCCTTCTAGGTGGAAACTTTCTAAAGTTTATAGAACACAGCACAAAAGCTACAACAGATGTTTAATCAGATCACTAAATGTTATTCTCACTCTCACATTCAAACAGATACAAATATACAGCTTGTTGTAAAAAAAAAATTACATTTTACTTCAATAAAATTTTGAAGTTGGTCCTCTTTATTTCAAAAATTACATAGGATTACATAGGATATACGGCACAGAAACAGGCCTTTTAGGCCAACCAGTCCATGTCGTCATTTTAGCTCCACAAGAGCCTTCTCCTGTCTTTCCTCATCTAAATCTATCAGCATAACCCTCTATTCCCTTCTTCTTCATATGTTTGTCTAGCCTCCCCTTAAATGCATCTATACTATTTGCTTCAACCACTCCCTGTGGTCGTGAGTTCCACATTCCCTGTGGTCGTGAGTTCCACATTCCCACCACTCTTTGGGTAAAGAAGTTTCTTCTGAATTCCCTATTGGATTTCTTGGTGACTATCTTACAGGAAACTCTTTATTATCCGGCACCAACGGGACCGGCGTGGTGCCGGTTTATCAAAAAGTCCGGATTACAGAGAGATATAGTTAAAAGGTACGAGAGCTCCGTACACAGCAACAAATCCAGGCTTCCCTGTTGCTTAGCAACATGTGCAGGAACTCCGGCCACAGACCAAGCGTCCCTGTTGCTTAGCAACAAGTGCACGAACCCCAGTTACACAGCCACAGATCCAGGAACTGCCACTAATATGAAGTAAAACTTACCTGAACCTACTCCTGCATTTTGCCGGTTAACAGAGATTTCCAGTTTTTTTTTAGGTGCCGGTTAAAAAAGAGAGTTTCCTGTATATTGATGACCTCTAGTTATGCTCTTCCCCACAAGTGGAAACATTCTCTCTATATCAACTCTATCAAAATGTTTCATAATTTTAAAGACCTCTATTAGGTCACCCCTCAGCCTTCTTTTTTCAAGAGAAAGAGACCCAGCCTGTTCATCCTTTCCTGATATGTATACCCTCGCATTTCTGGTATCATCTGTGTAAATCTTCTTTGCACCCTCTCCAGTGCCTCTATATCCTTTTTATAATATGGCCAGAACTGTACGCAGTACTCCAAGTGTAGTCTAACCAAGGTTCGATACAGGTTTAGCATAACTTCCCTACTTTTCAATTCTATCCCTCTAGAAATAAACCCTAGTGCTTGGTTTTCTTTTTTTTAATGGCCTTGCTAACCTACGTTGCAAATTATTTGAAGAAAAGCTACTGAGCAGAAAGTACTAGAAGCTAAACAAATAAATTCCATCAATATAGCTGACTTAACGTTACTGATGCACCCTGGGATATTTGGTGCACTGCACATGTCAGACTGCAGAATTACAACTCTGAGCAAAAAATCATGTGCAAGCCCAGGCTTTTGAGATCGAGGCCTTCAAGTAAAAATTTAATGAAACTATTAAAAGACACAAAAAGTAACAATGGATAAACTAAATAATATTATTGAGAAATATGTTTAAAAAATTTGATTAGAAACTTATTTTGGACATTAGAAATGTCAGTTACTGAGAAAAAAAATGGCAGATTTTATTTTATACATTAGAAAGGATTTTGAATAACTTGTGTGAACCTGGTGGCCAGATTGTACAAAGTGGTGAGTTTACATAAGCAAAACTCTTTTATAAATGTAGAATTTATTGTGAAAAAGTTAACAAAAAAATGTGACAACAGGAAGTCAAGTTGTAGAGACAGGAAATGCAAGCAGGTGCAACATTTTTGAATAAGATATAAATAGATTGTGGTTTTAGGGCGCAAATGGTAAAATCATCATGATGCTCAGCTGCACAGTATTGGAGTACCAAGTCTATGTTGAGTTAGCTGATCTCTGTAGGGATTCTACAAACAACTGACCGCAGTGCCCTAGATTAATGAGGAAAAAAACTGACCAGGTATTTCCACCCGATTGCTATTCAGTACCCCATACTAGCAAATTCTTGCATGGATGACGGGCGAGGACAGGAGCACATTTCAGAGTGACCTCCCTGCCCCCTTAGGCGAATAGTCTGTTGACACTCACTGTTAAGGCACACCCATGAATGATGGCTCCACAGGCAAGTTCTTAAGAATGCCCAGTGCTCATAGAACTATGTATCAACAGGAAAACAACACCTTCAGGAAAGAAGTCAGAAAACTGGTGGATAAAAATCAGAAAGAATAAAAAAATGATTTCTACTGGCTGTTATCCATTGTTATAACAGTAGCTTAGGCTGTTGTAGGTGTCAACACAATCGCAATACCCATCCACTAGCACAGTAGGGCTTCAAGTAGCTTTTGGTATGTCAACATTTATTTATGGTTATATCTATTAATGTGAGCTGCCAAACCCAAACCTCATGAGCACCCTTATCTCTGCATTAGTTTCAATGAGAGTAGAATATGTTTGACTATAAAGTTCAATATTCCATTGGCTTTGTTAATTGCAGCTCTGCATTGGTTGAATATGTTGAGTCTATGAAGACTCCTAGGTCTATTTCAAATTCATCCTTAGCTATATCAGCACCATTCATGGAGTATGTGCTGCCCATTTTTCCTTCCTACGTGCAGTACTTTATATTTGTCTATATTAAATTACATCTTCCATTGTTCTGCCCACCTACATATTGGCTGGATTTTCCTCTGCTAAACCGTCTTAAATAAGGCAGGTTAGCGGTGGAAAAGGGGGTTAAATTGGGCAGTGAGGTTCTGGCCCCACACTCAATTTCCTTCCTTTTTTCCTGCCAGTGTCCCTTCCCTGCCCACAGGACATGAATACGTAAATGTCGGGGGAGGGGACAGAGCCTGGTTTCCCAATGCTCTCTCTGCCAGCCCTAGGGACCAGGACAAAAATGGCAGGATTAACCCAGTTAATCCATATCTCAGCCCAATTGATCATGGCTTCCTCCATTCACTCACAGGTGAACTGACTAAAGTATAGGTTATTGTTATACTACTTATTAAACAGTATCCGTTAGCTTTGATGCAAAGTTGGCCGACCCAAGTTATAACTTTTTCCCTTGGAGGAGAGATGATGTGCCAAAGGAGGCATTTAAGTTGGTAAGTCCTATTGAATAGTGGTGTAATAGTATCATCTTCATCGGGGCAGAGGGCCTTCATAACTAATAATAATAAATTTAATTAATTACATAGATATGGGTGAACAGGTGATGTGTCACTGTTGCGAAATGTGGGAGCTGGTGGACCCCATTGAGGCTCACGGTGATTACATTTGCGATAAGTGTTTGCTGCTAGAGGAACTCAAGCTCCATGTTAAAGAGCTTGAGACCGAGCTTCAGACACTGCGACACATCAGGGAGGGGGAGAAGTTCCTGGACTCTATGTTTCAGGAGATGGTCACACCTATGAAGTTAATTACTGCAGATGTAGTCCGTGGTCAGGGACAGGACGGTGTGACTACGAGTGAGGAAGGTACAGGGATCCAGGATGTAGTGTTGAAGGAGACGCAGCCCTTGCTCTTGTCAAGCAGGATCGAGGTTCTTACTCCCTGTGAGGGCGGGAGCGGGGACTGCAGGGAGGATGAGCAACCTGGCCACAGCACCGTGGTACAGGGGGCCATTCAAGTGGAGGGAGTAAAAAGAAATGTTGTAGTGGTAGGGGATAGTATCATTACGGGGATAGATAGGGTTCTCTGCAGTCAAGAGCGGGAGTCCCGAAGGCTGTGTTGCCTGCCCGGTACCAGGGTTAAGGACATCTCTTCTGGGCTGGAAAGAAACTTGGAGTGGGAGGGGGAGGATCCAGTTGTCGTGGTCCATGTTGGTACAAACGACATAGATAGGACAAGGAAGACGGTTCTGTTAAAGGAGTATGAGCAGCTAGGGGTTAAATTAAAAAACAGAACCTCAAGGGTAATAATCTCTGGGTTATTACCTGAGCCACAAGCGAATTTGGCTAGGATAAATAAAATTAAAGAGTTAAATGCGTGGCTCAAAGACTGGCGTGGGAGAAATGGGTTTTGCTTCTTGGGACACTGGCACCAGTACTGGGACAGGAGGGAGCTGTTCCGTTGGGACGGAATCCACTTGGCCAGTGCTGGGACTAGAGTCC
This sequence comes from Somniosus microcephalus, assembly GCF_052327205.1. NCBI lineage: Eukaryota > Metazoa > Chordata > Chondrichthyes > Squaliformes > Somniosidae > Somniosus > Somniosus microcephalus. The sequence continues at coordinate 24,194,863 of NC_140991.1, read as the reverse complement.
TGGCGAATCATATAACTAGGGCTGTAGAGAGGGCTTTAAACTAATTAGTGGGGCGGGGAGGTTTCTAGAGAGCAAATAATAGAAATGACAACAGAGAAGGTCATAGACTTAGGTAGCAGTGGGGGAATTAAAAAACAGAACGTGTCAGGAAGGGACAGAAGGTATGGAGTAAAAAGTAAAGTACTAAAAAGGGAAAAAACAGGAACTAAGTGTTACAAAACATATTTGAAAGTTCTTTATCTGAATGCACGTAGCATTTGTAACAAAATGAATGAGTTAACGGCACAAATAACGACATATGGGTATGATCTTGTGGCCATTACAGAAACATGGCTGCAGGGTGACCATGACTGGGAATTAAACATACCAGGTTATTTAACAATCAGGAAGGACAGGCAGGAAGGGAGAGGAGGTGGGGTGGCTATGTTAATAAAGGAAGGAATCACTATAATAGAGAAATGATATTGGGTCAAAGGAGCAGGATAGTGAAACAGTTTGGGTGGAGATAAGGAATAATAAGGGGGAAAAAACACTAGTGGGTGTAGTCTATAGGCCTCCGAACAGTTGCAACTCTGTTGGACGGAGTATTAATCAGGAAATAGTTGAGGCTTGTAATAAGGGAACAGCTATAATTATGGGGGATTTTAATTATCATATTAACTGGACAAATCAAATTGGGCAGAGCAGCCTTGAGGATGAGTTCATTGAGTGTATTAGGGATGGGTTTCTTGAGCAGTATGTAACTGAACCGACCAGGGGGCAAGCAACCTTAGATTTGGTCCTGTGTAATGAGACAGGATTAATTAAATGTCCTAGTAAAGGATCCCCTTGGAATGAGTGACCATAACATGGTTGAATTCCATATTCAATTAGAGGGTGAGAAGGTTGGATCTCAAACAAGCGTGCTGAGCTTGAATAAAGGAGACTATGAAGGTATGAGAGCGGAACTGATTAGAGTGGACTGGGAAAATAGATTAAAGGGTAAGACGGTACATGATCAGTGGTGTACATTTAAGGAGTTATTTTACAACTTCCAAAAAAAATATATTCCACTGAGGAAAAAAGGGTGTAAAAGAAGATAGCCATCCGTGGCTAAGTAAAGTAATTAAGGATAGTATCTGACTAAAAACAAGGGCATATAAGGTAGCCAAATCTAGTGGGAGGATGGAAGATTGGGAAGTCTTTAAAAGACAGCAAAAAATAACTAAAAGATTGATTAAGAAAGGGAAGATAGATTATGAAAGTAAATTAGCAAAAAATACAAAAACAGACAGCAAAAGTTTCTGTAGTTATATAAAAAGAAAAAGGGTGGCTAAAGTAAATGTTGGTCCCTTAGAGGATGAGACCGGGAAATTAATTGTGGGAAACATGGAGATGGCAAAAACACTGAACAATTATTTTGTATCAGTCTTTACAGTAGAGGACACTAAGAATATCCCAACACTGGACAAACAGGGGGCTCTAGGGGGGGAGGAACTAAATACGATTAAAATCACTAAGGAAGTGGTACTTGGTAAAATAATGGGACTCAAGGCGGATAAATCCCCTGGACCTGATGGCTTGCATCCTAGGGTCTTGAGGGAAGTGGCGGTAGGGATTGTGGATGCATTGGTAATAATTTTCCAAAACTCCCTGGACTCAGCAAAGGTCCCGGCAGATTGGAAAACTGCTAATGTAACACCCTTATTTAAAAAGGGTAGTAGGCAGAAGGCTGGAAACTATAGACCTGTTAGCCTAACATCTATGGTTGGTAAAATGTTAGAGTCCATTATTAAGGAGACAGTAACGGGACATTTGGATAAACATAATTTAATAGGATAAACTCAGCATGGTTTCATGAAGGGGAAGTTATGTTTGACAAATTTGCTGGAGTTTTTTGAGGAAGTAACATACAGGGTGGATAAAGGGGAACCAGTGGACGTAGTGTATTTAGACTTCCAAAAGGCATTTGACAAGGTGCCACACAAAAGATTATTGCTCAAGATAAAAAATCACAGGATTGGGGGTAATATTCTGGTGTGGGTGGAGGATTGGCTCTCTAACAGAAAGCAGAGAGTTGGGATAAATGGTTCGTTCTCAGATTGGCAACCAGTAACTAGTGGTGTTCCGCAGGGGTCAGTGCTGGGCCCCCAACTCTTTACAATCTATACAGTATTAACGATTTGGAGGAGGGGACCGAGTGTAACATATCAAAGTTTGCAGATGATACAAAGATGGGACGGAAAGTAGTGAGTGAGGAGGACATAAAAAACCTGCAAAGGGACATAGACAGGCTAAGTAAGTGGGCAGAGATTTGGCAGATGGAATACAATACTGGAAAGTGTGAGGTTATGCACTTTGGCAGGAAAAATCATAGAGCAAGTTATTATCTTAATGGCAAGAAACTGGAAAGTACTGTAGTACAAAGGGATCTGGGGGTCCTGGTGCACGAAACTCAAAAAGTTAGTATGCAGGTGCAGCAAGTGATCAAGAAGGCCAATGGAATGTTGGCTTTTATTGCTAGGGGGATAGAATATAAAAACAGGGAGGTATTGCTGCAGTTATACAAGGTATCGGTGAGACCGCACCTGGAATACTGCATACAGTTTTGGTGTCCATACTTAAGAAAAGACATACTTGCTCTCGAGTCAGTACAAAGAAGGTTCACTCGGTTAATCCCGGGGATGAGGGGGTGGTCATATGAGGAGAGGTTGAGTAGATTGGGACTCTACTCATTGGAGTTCAGAAGAATGAGAGGCGATCTTATTGAAACATATAAGATTGTGAAAGGGCTTGATCGGGTGGATGCGGTGAGGATGTTCCCAATGAAGGGTGAAACTAGAACTAGGTGGCATAATCTTAAAATAAGGGGCTGCTCTTTCAAAACTGAGATGAGGAGAAACTTCTTCACTCAGAGGGTGGTAGGTTTGTGGAATTTGCTGCCCCAGAAAGCTGTGGAAGCTACATCATTAAATAAATTTTAAACAGAAATAGATAGTTTCCTAGAAGTAAAGGGAATTAAGGGTTACGGGGAGCGGGCAGGAAATTGGACATGAGTCTAGGTTCGGAATGGTCATGGCCCTGTGGGTAGTGGAGTGGGCCCAGGGGCCGTGTAGCCTGGTTCTGCTCCTACTGTGTTCTAATTCTGTGTTAGATTTCAGGAGATGGTTTTATTCCTGTTCCTGGCTGGGGTGGAGATTGCCTTTACAGAAGGTAAGTACTGTAGAAAATATAGGGACAGAGTGATCTCCTGGAAGAATTTCGATCGCCTAGATGGGTCGGAGAGGAATTTCACAGATTTTTTTCTCCCAAATTGGCCATTGGGTCTTTTATCTGGTTTTTCGCCTCTCCCGGGAGATCACATGGGTTCGGGTGGATGGAGAGTGATAGAAGATTTGAGGTTAGGATCAGATGAGCCATGATCTTATTGAATGGTGGAGCAGGCTCGAGGGGCCGATTGGCCTACTCCTGCTCCAATTTCTTATGTTCTTATGTTCTTATATGGCTGCAAGCATACCAACTTTTCACTTCTAGGATGCTGCCTGGTATGAGAAAATATAAATACAAAGAAAGATTTGAAAAATTGGATGTATTTTCATTAGAACTGAGATTATGAGGTGAATTAATAGAGGTGTTTAAAATTATGAAGTGATAGTATAGATAGACATAAACAGACTGCTTCCAGTAGCTGAGGGGCCTGGAATGAGGAGATACATAGAAAAGATTAAATATAAATGAGCTAGGACAGAGAGGGGGAAAACTTTTATTTATACAGAGGGTGTGGAATGCAGTAGTGATTGAAGCAGCGGCCATGTCACCTTTTAAGAATAGATTAAATTGCATTGAAAGATAGGGGGACAAAGGGATATGGAAAGAGGGCGGGCACCTGATTAGCACTGCTGCTCGTGTGGAGGATAAGCACCAACACAGACTGGTTGTGTTGAATGCCTTGCTTCCGTGATCTATGTAATTCTGTGAAGAGTGTAATGGTGTCCCCTCTCCATTGGCTGAGGTCGTATAGCCCTACCACATCAACAACAACTTGCAAGAAGGCCCAGCAGCGCCTATATTTCCTAAGGCGGCTGAAGGGATGTAACCTGTCACCCCTGATCCTCTCTAACTTTTACCGCTGCACAATAGAGAGCATCCTGACGAACTGTATCACAGTATGGTATGGCAGCTGTAGCTACTATGACCGGAAAGCCCTGCAGCGGGTAGTCAAAACTGCCCAACGCATTACCGGCACCCGGCTACCGACCATAGAGCACATATACCAGAAACGCTGTTTACGGAGGTCACGGTCCATCATCAAAGACCCTACCCACCCCAGCCACAGTCTGTTCGCCCTCCTGCCATCTGGGAGACGCTACAGATGCATTCGCACCCGAACGACCAGATTTAGGAACAGCTTAAGAAGAAAATGGCCATTAAGCCAAAGAAGGAACCATTGGGAGGGATGACCAAAAACTTGGTCAATGAAGTAGACTTTAAGCCAAGAATGATGGTGGGGAATCAGACAAATGATCAGAGGTGGGGTCTCAATGAACATCTCTATCCTTAATCATGTGCAAGTGAGTGCAAGACAGAAAGCTGAATTGTTTTCAAGTGTCTTCAGCTAAAAGTACTGCGTGAAGTATCCTACTTGGCCTCCTCCCAAAGTCCTCATCAGCATAGATGCCAGTTTCTAGCCAATTCAGTGCACTCCACATGACATTAAGAAGCAGCTGAATGCAGTTGACACTAGTAAAAAAAAAATGGGCCCCGACAGCATCCTAGCTGTAGTGTTGAATATCTGTACACCAAAACCAGCCACCTCCCCAGCCAAGCTCTTAAAGTATAGCTATGGCACTAGGGTCACCATGCACTATGTGCAAAATTGCTCATGTATGTCCTATCCACAAAAAAAGGAGTCATCAATAGTACCAGCATGCAGTACCTGCTCACAAATAAACTGCTCATCAATGCTCGATTCGGGTTCTGCCAGAATTACTTGGCTACAAACCTCATCCAGGCATAAATGCAAGATCTAAATGCCAGATCTAAATGCCAGAACAGAGTTGCGAATAACTGCCCTTGACATCAAGACAGAATTCAACAAGTATAGGGCAGTCGGGGTCAAAGAGAAAACCCTCCAGCGGCTGGAGTCATACCTTATATATGGGAAGAGGGTCATAGTTGGTGGAGGTCCCAAGACATCAACGCAGGAATTTCTCTTCAGCTTCTTCAGCAATGATCTTCCCTGAGTGGGGCTGTTTGTTGACAATTCCATAGTGTTCAACTCCGTTCACTATTCTTCCAATAACAGCATGCATTTATATAGTGCCTTTAACATAGTAAAATGTCCCATGGTGCTTGAATGATAAAGCATCACATGCCAGCCTACAGCAGGACCTGGACAAAATCCAGACTTGAGCTGACAAGTGGCAGGTAACATTCGTGCCACATATGTGCCAGACAAGAACCACCTCCAACAAGAAAAACCTCCCTCCTGACTTTCAATGGCACCAGTCACCATTCAATAATTGTTACAATCTGCAACCAGAAGGAAGAGAGTAGTGACTATGGTAACTATTGCAGAATTTCACTTCTTTTGCTAGACAGGAAAATACACTGGAGTGCGTCTCAAATCATCTGCTTATTAAAGTGTAATTACTCAATTCTCCCAAAGGCATAAACTGCAGCATTGCTGAAATGGTCTTCATGGTCTATGGAAGGTTGGCTGCCCAGAGAGATTTGTCCAGATTATGTGTCAGCACCATAGCTTGATAGAGTGTGTGTCGATAAGAGTGCTGTCTAAGCCTTTTGCCCTATAAATGGCATCGAACAAGAATGTCTAGCCTCTTTGTGTTTCATGACGTGTAGCTGTGGGTGTTTACCTATACTTCCGCACATCAAAGATCACAGAAGAGGACATATGTCAGCTTTTGTTTGTAGATGCTCCAGAGGCACACACTCAGCAAGACCTGGAGTCCATTATCAACCAGCTTGCCAGAGCAACAAACCAACTAATGAACTTATTTTAAGCCTGAAGATAACAGATATCATGCATCAGCCAACACCAGAAAATGCTAAATAACAACAGAAAATGCTGGAAAAACTCAGCAAGTCAGGCAACATCCGTGGAGAGAAATTTGAGTTGAAGAAGGGTCAAACCCGAAACGTCAACTCAAATTTCTCTCCACGGATGTTGCCTGACTTGCTGAGTTTTTCCAGCATTTTCTGTTGTTATTTCGGATTTCCAACATCTGCAGTATTTTGCTATCGTACCAGAAAATGCTACATCAACCAATCACCACCATTGATAATACCAAACAAAAAATTATCAACTGGCTCATTTGTCTGGCTAATGTATTTTCAAATGATGCACTTGAATCAGAAAAGTCAGCTCTGCCTTTGAAAGGTCTGAAAAAGCATGTCTGTATCCAGCGTGGGATCAAATTCACAACAAAGCTGTAAGTAGCCCTCTATATGGACGTAAACTCTAGATGTGTTCAACATCTCTACCTCCAACACCCGAGGGTCTATCGTGCACAGCAAGTGGCAGGACTGAGATCCTGAAGCATGCCAAGACCACCAGCATCATTGCGGGATTTCATGAAAAAGTAGCAGCAGCAGAAATCTGACCAGCAGCAGTTTGCCGATTCCAGATAGGCTGTTTGGGTCTGTGAAACATACGGGAGAGCTCGACCCTCTCATACTGGCCTTAATAGTCATCAAGCCTGATTCTCTTTCCAACAAAGGCTGTCACCTTCAAATATGAAGGACTACCATAATGGAATTTATTGACAGTGACACGTTAACAAATTCACCTTCCACTGCTGGCCCTTGAGGCTCTTTGGGCAGGGAAAATATTAGTCTGTGCACTCGTGCAGCTCCACTCTCCAGCATCTGAATGCAGCTTAAATATCAACAACAATTGCGGTCTTGCTGGCTCTTTGCCATCATTAAAATGATTATAAATTAAGTTTTAAAACATTCACAGGCAGGCAAAGCTTTTTAAGCTACGTATGTACTAAAGCTGGTGCAAAACCACAGTGGGATCAACCAACCTCCTATTGCTTCCAAAATTGGATTCGGACATCGTCACAATTTTGCAAAATCTAATTTTTTATCACTGCAAAGCTAAATTCACTTAGTATCGATAACAAGCTGTATAGTGTACCCAGCCTATTAAATATATCAAGTGGTTTATCAAGGCTCTGGGTGAAACTGACAACTCTAGTCTGTTCAGGCCATCCACATTCAGAATGGCACCTTAGCAGAGCTGCAGTACACTACTCCATTTGCAATTAACTAATTTTTTTAAATTAAAAATATTATTTTTGTTTGTCAGATTACTGCTGATAAAAAATCATCACAATTGATTGCGAACAAACCATTGCCAAAGTCCAATAAAGAAATGCAGTTCTTTTGTTTGCATGTTTCTCCCATTCCTTCCTGATTGTGCTGACATAGAAACATAGAAGATAGGAGCAGGAGTAGGCCATTCGGCCCCTCGAGCCTGCTCCGCCATTCAATGAGATCATGGCTGATCATCCAAATTCAGTACCCTGTTCCTGCCTTCTCCCCATATCCCTTGATCCCTTTAGCCTTAAGAAATATATCCAATTCTTTCTTGAATATATTTAATGAATTGGCCTCCACCGCCCTCTGTGGCAGAGAATTCCACAGGTTCACCACTCTCTGGGTGAAGAAATTCCTCCTCATTTCGGTCCTAAATGGCTTACCCCTTATCCTTAGACTATGACCCCTGGTTCTGGACTCCCCGACCATCAGGAACATCCTTCCTGCATCTAGTCTGTCCAGGCCTGACAGAATTTTATAGGTTTCGATGAGATCCCCTCTCAATCTTCTAAACTCCAGTGACTTTAAGCCCAATCGACACAATCTCTCCTCATACGTCATTCCTGCCATCCCAGGTATCAGCCTGGTGAATCTTCGCTGCACTCCTTCCATGGCAAGAACGTCCTTCCTCAGGTAAGGCGACCAAAACTGCACACAGTACTCAAGGTGTGGTCTCAGCAAGGCCCTGTACAACTGTAGCAAGATATCCTTGTTCCTGTACTCGAACTCTCTTGCTACGAAGGCCAACATACCATTTGCCTTCTTAACCACCTGCTGCACCTGCATGCTTACCTTCAGCGACTGGTGCACAAGGACACCCAGGTCTCGTGGCACTTCCCCTTCTCCCTATCTATTGCCATTCAAATAATAATCTGCCTTCCTGTTTTTGCTACCAAAGTGGATAATTTCACATTTATCCACATTATAGTGCATTTGCCATGTTTCTGCCCAATCACCCAACCTGTCCAAATCGTACTGGAGTTTCATGACATCCTCCTCACAGCTTACCCTACCACCCAGCTTTGTGTCGTCTGCAAATTTGGAGATATTACATCCAATTCCCTTGTCCAGATCATTAATATATATTGTGAACAGCTGGGGTCCTAGGACCGATCCTTGCGGTACCCCACTAGTCACTGCCTGCCACTCGGAAAATGACCCGTTTATTCCAACTCTTGGCTTTCTGTCCGCCAACCAGTTCTCTATCCAAGTCAATACCTTGCCCCCAATCCCATGTGCCTTAATTTTGCACGCTAATCGAAAGCCTTCTGAAAGTCCAAATACACCACATCCACTGGTTCTCCCTTACCTATTTTACCAGTTACATCCTCAAAAAATTCCAGTAGATTAGTCAAGCATGATTTACCTTTTGAAAATCCATGTTGACTTTGTCCGATCCTGTCACTGCTTTCCAAGTGCTCTGCTATTACATCTTTTATAATAGACTCTAGCATTTTCCCCACTACCGTTGTCAGGCTTACCGGTCTATAATTCCCTGCTTTTTCTCTACCACCTTTTTTGAATAGTGGGGTAACATTAGCTACCCTCCAATCCATGGGTACTGTTCCAGAGTCTATCGAGTTCTGGAAGATGACCAGCAATGCATCTACTATTTCTAGGGCCACTTCCTTAAGTACCCTGGGATGTAGATTATCAGGCCCTGGGGATTTATCGGCCTTCAGTCCCATCAATTTACCTAACACCATTTCCCTACAAATACTGATTTCTTTCAGTTCCACCCTTTCATCAGACCCTATGTTCCCCGGCATCTCTGGGAGGTTATTTGTGTCCTCCTTTGTGAAGGCAGAACCAAAGTATGAATTTAGTTGGTCTGCCATTTCTTTGTTTCCCATTATAAATTCCCCTGATTCTGACTGCAAGGGACCTACGCTTGACTTCACCAATCTTTTTCTCTTCACATATCTATAAACGCTTTTACAGTCAGTTTTTATGTTTCCTGCTAGCTTACTCTCATATTCTAGTTTCCCTTTCTTAATTAATCCCTTTGTCCTCCTTTGTTGAATCCTAAACTGCTCCCAATCCTCAGGATTATTGCTTTTTCTGGCCAATTTATATGTCGTCTCCTTGGATCTTATGCTATCCCTAATTTCCCTTGTTAGCCACGGTTGAGTCACCTTTTTTGTTTTATTTTTATGCCAAACTGGGATGAACAAATTCTGTAGCTCATCCATTCGGTCTTTGAATGTTTGCCATTGCCTATCCACCGTCAACCCTTTGAGTGCCATTCCCCAATCAATCCTACCCAACTCGCTCCTCAGACCATCGTAGTTTCCTTTATTTAAATTGAGGACCCTAGTCTCCGAGTCAACTACTTCATTCTCCATCTTAATGAAGAATTCGATCATATTATGATCGCTCCGACCCAAGGGGCCTCGTACAACAAGATTGCTAATTAATCCTTTCTTGTTACATAATACCCAGTCTAAGATGGCCTGACCTCTGGTTGGTTCCTCGACATATTGGTCCAGGAAACCATCCCGTAAACACTCCAGGAAATCCTCCTCCACAGTATTGTTACTAATTTGGTTGGCCCAATCTATATGTAGATTAAAGTCACCCATGATGACTGCTGTGCCCTTATTGCACGCGTCTCTAATTTCCCGTTTAATGCCATCCCCAACCTCCGCCTTACTGTTGGGAGATCTATATACCACTCCCACTAATGTTTTTTTCCCCTTAGTATTTCTCAATTCTACCCATACAGATTCCACATCATCAGAGCTAATATCCTTCATTACAATTGTATTAATCCCTTCTTTAACCAGTAATGCTACCCCACCTCCCTTTCCTTTTTGCCTATCTTTCCTGAATATCGAATACCCCTGGATGTTGAGTTCCCAGTCTTGGCCATCCTTGAGCCACGTTTCCGTAATCCCAACCAAATCATATTCGTTTACCTCTATTTGTGCAGCCAATTCGTCCACCTTATTACAAATGCTCCTCGCATTAAGACACAAAGCCTTCAGGCTTGTTTTTTTAACGCTCTTAGACCTATTAGAATTATTATTTACTGTGGCCATGTTTGATTTAAACCGTTGATTTCTCTGACTGCCACTTTTGTTTTTCTCCTTCCTATCTTTTGCTTTTATCCGTTTCCCTTTCCTCTGTCTCCCTGCTCAGGTTCCCAACCCCCTGCCATTTTAGTTTAAACCCCCCCGAACAGTGCTAGCAAACCTCCCCGCAAGGATATTTGTCCCGTTCTGGTTCAGGTGCAACCCGTCTGACTTGTACAAGTCCCACCTTCCCCAGAAGCAGGCCCAGTGATCCAGGAAACTAAAACCCTCCCTCCTGCACCAACTCTTTAGCCACGCATTCATCTGCTCTATCCTCCTATTCCTATACTCACTAGCACGTGGCACCGGGAGTAATCCAGAGATTACAACCTTTGAGGTCCTGCTCTTTAATCTGCTACCTAGCTCCCTAAATTCTTGCTGCAGTGTTATGTTCATTAATAAATAGACATTCTTATGAACACAGCTAGCTTTTGCTAGTTACTTTATTGAGCACATGTGGACTTGTACAGCATCTTGTAGAGGCTTCCATCTTGACTGCTGCCTTGTGGGTAGACTAGCCTCATGGGTAATGTAGTCTTAATATAATATATAGCTGGGTAGTGTAGTCTTATACATACAGCTATATACAGCTCTACGGCTCCACCTAGTGTCCACTATAGAATGACATGCTATTGATCGCTACAGCAGGACCTCATCCCTCTTCCTACCCATGTCATTGGTCCCAATGTGAACCATGACCTCTGACTGTTCACCCTCCCCCTTCAGAATGCCCTGCAGCCGTTCAGTGACATCCTTGACCCTGGCACCAGGGAGGCAACAAACCATCCTGGAGTCACGTCTAAGGCCACAGAAACGCCTATCTGTTCCCCTTACGATGGAATCCCCTACCACTATTGCTCTCCCACTCTTTTTCCTCCCTTCCTGAGCAGCAGAAGCACCCCTGGTGCCAGGAAGTTGGCTGCTGCTGCCTTCCTCTGGTAAGTCATCCCCCTCAACAGTATCCAAATTGGTATACCTGTTTGAGAGGGGGATGGCCACAGGGGTCCCCTGTACTACCTGCCTGCCTCTACTGCTCTGCCTGGTCACCCATTTCCCTTCTGCCTGTGCAGCCTTTACCTGCGGTGTGACCAACTCACTATGCGTGTTATCCACGACCCTCTCAGCATCGTGAATGCTCCAAAGCCAATCCATCCGCAGCTCCAGCGCCGCAATGCGGTCTGCTAGTAGCTGCAGATGGATGCATTTCTGGCACACATGGTCGTCAGGGACACCGGCAGTGTCCCTGAATTCCCACATAGAGCAAGAGGAGCATAACACGGGGCTGGGCTGTCCTGACATGACTTACCCTTTAATTAATTTAAATTAAATCAATACCACCAATTTAATGATATACTCAAGGGCGCTTGCCTGCCAGCAGTCCCCGCTACACCACAGAGACCCTAGAAACTATAAACCACAGAATTTAAGTTTTGTAAAGAAGGAGAAAGAGTAAATACTTACCAACCAATCACTTACCCGCTTTCTGGTGACATCACACTTGGATTACTTTTTACCTCTCTCCTTCCCTCGGACTTCAGAGATTGGAAGACCTTACCTGGTCTCGGAGCTGTTTTTAAAGTCGCCACCGCTCAACCTCGTTCTCTCGCAGGTCCACCCGCCTGCCTCCGCTGCTCTGAGGCCTTACCTGGTCTTGGAGCTGTTTTTAAAGCTGCCGCGCTCAGCCTCGTTCTCTCGCAGGTCCGCCCGCCTGCCTCCGCTGCTCTGAGGCCTTACCTGGTCTCGGAGCTGTTTTTAAAGCTGCCGCCACTCAGCCTCATTCTCTTGCAGGTCCGCCCGCCTGCCTCCGCTGCTCTGAGGCCTTACCTGGTCTCGGAGCTGTTTTTAAAGTCGCCGCCACTCAGCCTCGTTCCCTCGCAGGTCCGCCCGCCTGCCTCCGCTGCTGAGGCCTTACCTGGTCTCGGAGCTGTTTTTAAAGCTGCCGCCGCTCAGCCTCGTTCTCTCGCAGGTCCGCCCGCCTGCCTCCGCTGCTCTGAGGCCTTACCTGGTCTCGGAGCTGTTTTTAAAGTCGCCGCCGCTCAGCCTCGTTCTCTCGCAGGTCCGCCCGCCTGTCTCCGCTGCTCTTGCTGAGGTATAGTTCCAAGGATGCTGGCAGTCTTGAGTTACCTCACCCAAATGGCCAAGCTTCATGGGGCCAACTTTAACCTAACCTGCCCATCAGGAAACTGACGGGATCGAGTACAACACTGGTTTTATACCCCATCCGATTTTACTCTCTGTTGAAGTCAATGCAAGATATTGGGAGGAGTGTAAAATCACCCGATCCCATGGGTTTTCTGCCTGATGAGTTAGGCTAAAATTAGCCCCATGCATCGCCCCAGACCGTGTCATCACGCACAATCATGAATCGAATCCATTCCTTACCAAACATCTACATATCCGCCTTTTTCAATACAAATCACTGAACAGTGCTAAGGAACAAAATTACTGAGATATTGATGTCAATGATCGTGCCCCAACTGCCCCCCTGGCTGAGATGAGCCAACTTAGCACAGACTGAGGATAAAACTTGGGACTATTTTATCTGTATGAGGCACCAGGGCACATAACACAGTTCATAAATACTCTTACTGTGATCTGGTAAATATCTCTTAGGAGATAGTGTGCTATTTAAGAAAAAATATATGGGCCAGATTTTGCTGAAAGAATAAAGGCGTCTGAATGACAAACTATGTTATTAATGCACAAATCTGCAATTATGTAGCAAGAGATACCCCGTGAATTGAGAATCGCCACAAGTTGCTGGCCAATTTCTGCCACTCCATTATTAGCTTTGCGAAAACAGCATTTCTCGCTTAACCTCCCTGTGATTTTAATGAAGTTGCTGTATTTGCACATTAATTGACCATTAAACTCGTCATAGAAAGGTAAATCTAGTAATTAACAGCGCAAGTTCCCCTTTAATGACGTGATAATTGTTAATTATAATTGATAAGTGGGAACTCAGGGACACTTCCTGTGTCCCTGACCACTGTGTGTGCAGGAAGTGTATCCAGCTGCAGCTACTGGCAGACCGCATTGCAGCGCTGGAGCTGCGATTGGATGCACACTGGACCATTCGCAATGCTGAGGATGTCGTGAATAGCACGTTTAATCAGTTGGTCACACCGCAGGTAAAGGTTGGACAGGCAGAAAGGGAAGGGGTGACCAACAGAGTACTAGACGCAGGCAGGTAGTGCAGGGGTCCCCTGTGGACATCCCCCTCTCAAACAGATACACCACTTTGAGTACTGTTGGGGGGGATGGCTTATCAGAATAAGGCAGCAGCAGCCAACTTCCTGGCACCAGGGGTGGCTCTGCTGCACAGGACGGGAAGAAAAAGAGGGGTAGAGCTATAGTAATAGGGGATTCTATTGTAAGGGGAATAGATAGGCGTTTCTGCGGCCGCAAACGAGACTCCAGGATGGTGTGTTGCCTCCCTGGTGCAAGGGTCAAGGATGTCTCAGAGCGGCTGCAGAACATCTTGGAAGGGGAGGGTGAACAGCCAGTTGTCATGGTGCATATAGGTACCAACGATATAGGTAAAAAACAGGATGAGGTCCTAAAAGCTGAATATAGGAAGTTAGGAGGTAAATTAAAAAATAGGACCTCAAAGGTAGTATTCTCAGGATTGCTACCAGTGCCACGTGCTAGTCAGAGTAGAAATAGAAGGATATTTCAGATGAATACGTGGCTAGAGGAATGGTGCGAGGGGGAGGGATTCAAATTCCTGGGACATTGGAACCGGTTCTGGGGGAGGTGGGACCAGTTCAAACCGGACGGTTTGCACCTGGGCAGGGCCGGGACCGATGTCCTAGAGGGAGTGTTTGCTAGTGCTCTGGAGGAGGGTTTAAACTAAAATGGCAGGGGGTTGGGAACCTGAGCAGGGGGACAGAGGAAAGGGAAACAAGGATAAAAGCAAAAGATAGGAAGGAGAAAAACAAAAGTGGCAGTCAGAGAAATCAACGGTTTAAATCAAGCATGGCCACAGTAAATAATAATTCTAATAGGTCAAAGAGCGTTAAAAAAACAAGCCTGAAGGCTTTGTGTCTTAATGCAAGGAGCACTCGTAATAAAGGTGGATGAATTAGCTGCGCAAATAGAGGTAAACGAATATGATTTCATTGGGATTACGGAAACATGGCTCCAGGGTGGCCAAGGCTGGGAACTCAACATCCAGGGGTATTCAATATTCAGGAAAGATAGGCAAAAAGGAAAGGGAGGTGGGGTAGAATTGCTGGTTAAAGAAGGGATTAACACAATTGTAAGGAAGGATATTAGCTCTGACGATGTGGAATCTGTATGGGTAGAACTGAGAAATACCAAGGGGCAGAAAACATTAGTGGGAGTGGTATATAGACCTCCAAACAGTAATGCGGAGGTTGGGTATGGCATTAAAAGGGAAATTAGAGAAGCGTGCAATAAGGGCACAGCAGTCATCATGGGTGACTTTAATCTACATATAGATTGGGCTAACCAAATTAGTATCAATACTGTGGAGGAGCAATTCCTGGAGTGTTTACGGGATGGTTTCCTGGACCAATACGTCGAGGAACCAACCAGAGATCAGGCCATCTTAGACTGGGTATTATGTAACGAGAAAGGATTAATTAGCAATCTTGTTGTACGAGGCCCCTTGTGTCGGAGCGATCCCTTGGGTCGGAGCGATCATAATATGATCGAATTCTTCATTAAGATGGAGAATGAAGTTGTCTCAGAGGCTAGGGTTCTAAATTTAAATAAAGGAAACTACGATGGTCTGAGGCGCGAGTTGGGTAGGATTGATTGGGGAATGTCACTCAAAGGGTTGACGGTGGATAGGCAATGGCAAACATTCAAAGACCGCATGGATGAACTACAGAATTTGTTCATCCCAGTTTGGCATAAAAATAAATCAAAAAAAGGTGACTCAACCGTGGCTAACAAGGGAAATTAGGGATAGCATAAGATCCAAGGAGAGGACATATAAATTGGCCAGAAAAAGCAGTAAACCTGAGGATTGGGAGCAGTTTAGGATTCAACAAAGGAGGACAAAGGGATTAATTAAGAAAGGGAAAATAGAATATGAGAGTAAGCTTGCTTGGAACATAAAAACTGACTGTAAAAGCTTTTATAGATATGTGAAGAGAAAAAGATTGGTGAAGTCAAGCGTAGGTCCCTTGCAGTCAGAATCAGGGGAATTTATAATGGGGAACAAAGAAATGGCAGACCAATTGAATACATATTTTGGTTCTGTCTTCACAAAGGAGGACATAAATAGCCTCCCAGAGATGTCGGGGAACATAGGGTCTGATGAAAGGGAGGAACTGAAAGAAATCAGTATTTGTAGGGAAATGGTGTTAGGGAAATTGATGGGATTGAAGACCGATAAATCCCCAGGGCCTGATAATCTCCATCCTATGGTACTTAAGGAAGTGGCCCTAGAAATAGTAGATGCATTGCTGATTATCTTCCAACATTCGATGGAATCTGGAACAGTACCCATTGATTGGAGGGTAGCTAATGTTACCCCACTATTCAAAAAAGGTGGTAGAGAGAAAACAGGGAATTACAGACCGGTAAGCCTGACATCGGTAGTGGGGAAAATGCTAGAGTCCATTATAAAAGATGTAATAGCAGAGCACTTGGAAAAAAGTGACCGGATCGGACAAAGTCAACATGGATTTACAAAAGGTAAATCGTGCTTGACTAATCTACTGGAATTTTTTGAGGATGTAACTAGTAAAATAGATAAGGTAGAACCAGTGGATGTGGTGTATTTGGACTTTCAGAAGACTTTCGATAAGGTCCCGCATAAGAAATTAGCGTGTAAAGTTAAGGCACATGGGATTGGGGGCAAGGTATTGATTTGGATAGAGAACTGGTTGGCAGACAGAAAGCAAAGAGTTGGAATAAACGGGTCTTTTTCCGAGTCATGGTCTGGTGATGCCGGTGTTGGACTGGGGTGGACAAATGTAAGAAGTCACACAACACCAGGTTATAGTCCAACAGTTTTATTTGATATCACAAGCTTTCGGAGCGCTGCTCCTTCGTCAGGTGAAGTGGGGAGATGCCTATAGACACAGATTACATAGTCAGAGAATAATGCCAGATGATTACAGGTAATCTTTCTAACTGCCATTTATCACACCTCGGCAGAGAGATAATCACAGCAATCAAAGGTGTGAATGGTGTCCAAACAGGTCAGTCAGGAAAACATTACATCAAAGAACAATGAGGTGGGGTCACAAGGGGTAAAATGTTGCAGATGCTGGGTTCTGTATGAAAAACAGACAAAAAACATTTTCTTTGCTGGAAATCACAGCAGGTCCGGCCGCATCTGTGTAGAGAGAACAAGCCAATGACGACTCGAGTCTGGATGCCCCTACGTCAGGTGGGGTTACATGTAGCATGACATGAACCCAAGATCTCTTTCTGTACCTGATTTGACATTGAATTCATCCACTCTAATTCACCCTCCATCTCAGTCCTTCCTTCCTCTGTTTATTTCTCAATCCTTAAATCTCATTGGTTAAGGAGATACACTGTTTGTCCTGTTGTTCACCAAGGTCCCCCCCTCCCCGCCCATTTCCCTCGCTGTGCCATTATCGGTTCGCATTTCCAGCAACTTTGTGGGTAAACATTTTTCAAAACAAAGACATGTACGAACTAATCTAACTAAACGGGGCATTGCACGAGATGCCCCATTCCAGCAAAATCTGGCCCATAATAACTATCTCAGTAATGCAATTACAGGAAACTCTTTATTATCCGGCACCAACGGGACCGGCGTGGTGCCGGTTTATCAAAAAGTCCGGATTACAGAGAGGTATAGTTAAAAGGTACGCGAGCTCCGTACACAGCAACAAATCCAGACTTCCCTGTTGCTTAGCAACATGTGCAGGAACTCTGGCCACAGACCAAGCGTCCCTGTTGCTTAGCAACAAGTGTACGAACCCCAGTTACACAGCCACAGATCCAGGAACTGCCACTAATATGAAGTAAAACTTACCTGAACCTACTCCTGCATTTTGCCGGTTAACAGAGATTTCCGGTTATTTAGGTGCCGGTAAATCGAGAGTTTCCTGTACATTATCACAGTTCTGAATGTTATTTCCTGACACTTTTTTTTAGTATTTAGTAGAAGACTTGCATTTATATAGCGCCTTTTACAACCACCGGACGTCTCAAAGCGCTATACAGCCAATAAAGTACTTTTGGAGTGTAGTCACTGTTGTAATGCAGGAAACGCGGCAGCCAATTTGCGCACAGCAAGCTCCCACAAACAGCAATGTGATAATGACCAGATAATCTGTTTTTAGCGATGTTGGGTGAGGGATAAATATTGTCTAGGACACCGGGGAGAATTCCCCTGCTCTTTTTCGAAAAAGTGCCATGGGATCTTTTATGTCCATGGGGCCTCGGTTTAACGTCTCATCCAAAAGATGGCACCTCCAACAGTGTAGCACTCTCTCAGTACTGCCCTGGAGTGTCAGCCTAGGTTTTCATGTTCAAGTTGGTCTTGAACCCACAACCTTCTGACTCAGAGGCAAGAGGGCTTCCCACTGAGCTGCAGCTAATACTCATGATAATGATCAGATAATCTGTTTTTTAATGTTGATTGAGGGTTAAATATTGGCCAGGACACTGGGGAGAACTCCCCTGCTCTTCTTTGAAATAGTGCCATGGGATCTTTTACGTCCACCTGAGAGCGCAGACAGGGCCTTGGTTTAATGTCTCATCCAAAAGACAGCACCTCTGACAGTGTAGCACTCTCTCAGCACTGCCCTGGAGTGTCAGCCTAGATTTTCCATGTTCAAGTTGGTCTTGAACCCACAACCTTCTGACTCAAGAGACAAGAGGGCTTCCCACTGAGCCACAGCTAACACTCATTAAAAGAAATCAAAAACTGCACTGCAAAAGTTCACAATACATCAGATACAGCACCAGTGTCACTGTGAGCTATCCACACCAGCCAATGCAAGGCCATTAGAATTTTCAGGACGGGCTGCAACCTATGCCTGGCAGAAAACATATGCCAGCCAGTTTTCATTACCATTTTCTCCTTTTTCTGTTGTTCTTTCCTCTTTTCCTGAAGTCACTGGTAATGAAATTACATTACATAGGATATACGGCACAGAAACAGGCCATTCGGCCCAACCAGTCCATGCCGGTGTTTATGCTCCACAAATTGGTCTGTGGCAGTAGCGCGAAATAGGCTCATAGCGAGGGGGCAATCAGAATGATTCAGGGGATGAAGGGTTGGTATTATGAGCAGTTACATAAATTGGACAGTTTCTCACTGGAAGATTGAGAGGTGATATAATTGCTGTTTTTAAAATTCTAAAGTGACTACATAATATAGGCCAAGCCAAGCCATTTCACTTTGTCCAGAACAGTAGAATCAGAGGACACTCATTAAAGAACTGTTCTAATGTCCTCTTTAAAGTACTATTCTATAGTCCTCTCTTGCTTTCCATTTATAATAAATGACTTGGACATAAACAAAAGAAGTTTGCTGATGATACCAAATTAGAAGCATTGCAAACTGTGAGAAAGAATGCAGCAGATTGCAGGAGGATATCGCGAGGGTAGCAAAGTGGGTATTTAGGTGGCAGATGCAGTTCAATGTGAAGTTGTATATTTTGGGGAAAAGTAGTTCGAGATTAGAGTGATAGCTCAAGTTGAAGAGGTAGCACCAGCACAAACACAATAGGCTAAATGGCCGAATGTAAATTCTATGACTGTGTGTGAGAGGCTGGACAATGAATGTCGCCAGGCTTTCAATTGCAAGTCCAATCCTTTCATCATCTGATATCTTCATATGAACATTTTCCAGCAAGATCACTGTATAATGATCAGGTGTGGAAACCAGACTGTTTTCCCACCCTCTATCTCAGGGGCACTGAGGCCAAATACAGAACCTCTACTGCCAACAACTGAGATTAGCCAACTCAGCACAGACCAGGGATCAAATCCTGGATCATTCCTTAATCCCAGCATTTACCAACTGAGCTGCTGGGACAAATGTGACAATGTCACTTTAACGCATTCTCAATTATAAGTTTAAAGGGGTCTGTCTTTATGGGATGGGAGTAGTGTTCATTGTTTCTGGTCTGGGGATGGAGAACAGCCAGAGAAGTCATGCAGGATTTTCAACATAATCACATCAGCTCGTGATGGGAGGAAGCAGTTCAGTGTTATTAACAGAATTGCATCACATGTTTGTAAAGAGAAAAAAAAGGTTTGCCATATAAATGTTTTCATGAAAAACACTGCCTTTAAAGAACTATTCCATGGTCTCCTTTAAAGTATTAGTCCATGGTCTTTAAACTACTGTTCGCAACCTTGGTGTCATATTTATAATGAGCTTCTGACCAGATATCTGAACCATCACTAAGACCACATATTTCCACCTCCGGAACAACACCCGACTCTGCCCCTGCCTCAGCTCATCTGCTGCTGAAACCCTCATCTATGCCTTTGTTACCTCTAGACTTGACTATTCCAACACACTCCTTGCTGGCTGGCCTCCCATGTTCTACCCTACGTAAATTTGAGGCCACTCAAAACTCTGCTGCCGTGTCCTAACTCGCACCAAGTCCCGTTCACCCATGACCCGCGCTCGCTGACCTCCATTGGCTCTCGGTTAAGCAACGCCTCGATTTTAAAATTCTCATCCTTGTTTTCAAATACCTCCATGGCCTCGCTCCTCCCTATCTCTGTAATCTCCTCCAGCCCCACAACCGTCAGATATCTGCGCTCTTCTAATTCTCGCCTCGAGTATCCTTGATTTTAATCGCTCCACCATTGGCGGCCGTGCCTTAAGCTCTGGAATTCCCTCCCTAAACCTCTCTGCCTCCTTACCTCTCTACTCCTTTAAGATGCTCCTTAAAACCTACCTGTGACCAAGCTTTTGGTCATCTTCTCTAAAATCTCCTTCTGTGGCTCAGTGTCAAATTTTGTTTTAGAACGCTCCCGTGAAGCACCTTGGGACGTTTTACTACATTAAAAGGTGCTATATAAATACAAGTTATTGTAATTATTCCATGGTCCTTCTTTAAGGGACTATTCAGTGACAGCTGTGGCAAAGTGGGTGGCAGTCTCTCTCACCTCAGAGTCAAAAGGTTGTGGGTTCAAGTCCCACTCCAGAGACTTGATCTAGGCTGACCACTCCAATGCAGTGCTGAGGGAGTGCGGCACTGTCGGAGGCGCCGTCTTTCAGATGAGACGTTAAACCGAGGCCCCCGTGGACGTAAAAGATCCCACAGCACTTTTTCGAAGAAGAGCAAAGGAGTTCTCCCCGGTGTCCTAGTCAATATTTATCCCTCACCCAACATCGCTAAAAACAGATTATCTGGTCATTATCACATTGCTGTTTGTGGGAGCTTGCTGTGTGCAAATTGGCTGCTGCATTTCCCACATCACAACAGTGACTACACTTCAAAAAGTATTTCATTGGCTGTAAAGCGCTTTGGGACGACCTGAAGTTGTAGAAGGCGCTATAGAAATGCACATCTTTCTTTTTATTGCACGGTCCCCTTTGAGGAACTAGTCCATGGTTACACATTCTTTTGACTTGAGAGTCGACATCCAATTCACTGCCTCAGCCCTGTAAGTACCACTCGTTATTATTACCTCAGCAGAGAAATATAATTTTTAAAAAGCTGCACATCAGCTGTTATTTTGTTTATGCGTATGTGTGTGTTTATACTTCACTCACTTTTGATTTCTTCCCCTCTGGTTGCGCTCAGTTATTGTTTTGCTGCCTGGTTCTCTTCTCTCTCGCCATCTGCACCGTCTCCGTCCAGCAGCTCCACATCCATCACCGTGCAATCACCGTTTTTTCACTGGCTTTTTCGGGACCTTCGACAACCACCCTCCTCCCCTCAACAACAAAAATTAAATTGTTATAATTTCCTCACACCTCACTTTCCAAGCAAAATATATATAGAGATTTGTTTTTGGAAAGCCGAAAGGCATAACTTAATTCCTTTGCCAATTCCCATCGAATTTGTCACAGAAATGCCGCCCCGAGATAGACGGGCGGACGCCAACAAGCTCCGAGGTGAGAAGCTGCGCTTCTTCTTCTGCCATTTTATTGAATTGTCGTCCCGTTGGCGCTCGAGCTCAGTCAGCATGAGCGGTTAGAGCGCGCGAAGGCCCGCCCCCGACCAATCGCTGACCCTCCCTCCTCCCCCGACCAATCCCTGACTCCCCCTCTCCCTCCACCCCCGACCAATCCCTGAGCCCCCCTCTCCCTCCTCCCCGACCAATCCCTGACCCCCCTCGCCCTTCACCCCCGACCAATCCCTGAACCCCCCTCTCCCTCCGACCAATCCCTGAACCCGCTCGTTCCCTCTCCCTCCCAGCCAATGACTGACCCTTCCCCCCAACCAATCCCTGACATCTTCCTCCCCAGACCAATCACTGACCTCCTCCGACCAATCCCTGACCCTCCTCTTCCCCTCTCCCACCCACAACCAATCCCTAACCCCCCTCCTGCCCCAACCAATCCCCTCCCCTCCCCCGACCAATCTTTGTCACCCCCACGCCTGCCCTCTCACTTTCCTCCACCAATCCCTCTCCCCATACCAATCCCTGATCCCCCTCCCCCGCCAACAATCACTGCCCCCTCCCCCGACCAAACCCTGACACCCCCACTCCTGCCTTCTCACTTTCCCCCACCAATCCCTGACCCCCCTCCTCCCCTGACCAATCACTGACCCCCTCACCCCCGACCAATCCCTGACCCCCCTCCTCCCCCGACCACCAATCCCTGACCACCCTCCCCCAACCAATCAGTGACACCCTCACCCTCACCACCAATCCCTGATCACCCTCCCCCAACCAATCACTGATGCCCCACCCCATACCAATCCCTGACTCCCTCCCCTGACCAATCCCTGACACCCACCCCCACCAATTCCCTCCCCCTGCCCCTCCCCTGACCAATCCTGGACCCCCACTCTTCCCCGATCAATCCCTGACCCCCACTCCTGCCCTCTCCCTCTCCCCCATCAATCCCTCGCCCCCCGCCAATCCCTGACCCCCTCCTCCCCCTGACCAATTCCCCTCCCCCACCAATCCCTGAACTCCCTTCCCCCCACCAATCCCCTCCCCTGCCCGTCCCCTGCCAATCACTGCCCCTACCCCCTCCCCCCATACATACACTGCCAACAAAATATCACATTAATAACAAGCATGGTACTAGTGGCAGAGCTTTCCAAACAACACATGGACACTCACTTTAATTATATTAATGCCAACATCAGAATAACAGGCAAAAATCATGTCAATAATAAGCACTGTTCCAGGTCAGAGCCTTCCAAAAATCAGATTAACAGTCACTTTAATACTATTAATATAATCATCGTAATAATAGGTCGGAACCCCTCCGAAAATTACATTAATGATCACTTTTATAATGCTAATACCATCATCATAATAACCCCTCCCATCGCATTAATTTTTTTAATTTTTTAAAATTCAATTTTATGGGATGTGAGCGTCACTGGCAAGGCCAGCATTTATTGCCCATCCCTAATTACCCTTGAGAAGGTTGTGGTGAGCTGCCTTCTTGAACCACTGCAGTCCGTGCAGTGAAGGTACTCCCACAGTGCTGTTAGGTAGGGAGTTCCAGGATTTTGACCCAGCGACGATGAAGGATCGGCAATATACTTCTAAGTCAGGATGGCGTGTGACTTGCAGGGGAACTTGGAGGTGGTGGTGTTCCCATGCGTCTGCTGCCCTTGTCCTTCTAGGTGGAAGAGGTTGCGGGTTTGGGAGGAGCTGCCGAAGAAGCCTTGGCGAGTTGCTGCAGTGCATCTTGTAGATGGTACACACTGCAGCCACGGTACAACAGTGGTGGAGGGAATGAATGTTTAAGGTGGTGGATGGGGTGCCAATCAAGCGGGCTGCTTTGTCCTGGATGGTGTCGAGCTTCTTGAGTGTTGTTGGAGCTGCACTCATCCAGGCAAGTGGAGAGTATTCCAATACACACTCCTTACTTGTGCCTTGTAGATGGTGGAAAGGCTTTGGGGAGTCAGGTGAGACACTCGCCGCAGAATACCTAACCTCTGACCTGCTCTTGTTGCCACAGTATTTATGTGGCTGGTCCAGTTAAGTTTCTAGTCAATGGTGACCCCCAGGATGTTGATGGTGGGGGATTCGGCGATGGTAATGCCGTTAAATGTCAAGGGACGGTGGTTAATCTCTCGCTTGTTGGAGATAGTCATTGCCTGGCACTTCTGTGGCGCAAATGTTACCTGCCACTTATCAGCCCAAGCCTGAATGTTGTCCAGGTCTTGTTGCATGCGGGCACGGACTGCTTCATTATCTGAGGAGCTGTGAATGGCGCTGAACACTGTGCAGTCATCAGCGAACATCCCCATTTCTGACCTTATGTTGGAGGGAAGGTCATAGATGAAGCAGTCGAAGATGGTTGGGCCTAGGACACTGCCCTGAGGAACTCCTGCAGCGATGTCCTGGGGCTGTGATGATTGACCTTCAACCACAACCATCTTCCTTTGTGCTAGGTATGACTCCAGCCAGTGGAGAGTTTCCCCCCCGATTCACTAGGGCTCCTTGATGCCACACTCGGTCAAATGCTGCCTTGATGTCAAGGGCAGTCACTCTCGCCTCACCTTTGGACCAAGGCTGTAATGAGGTCGGGAGCCAAGTGGTCTTGGTGGAACCCAAACTGGGCATCAGTGAGCAGGTTATTGGTAAGTGCCGCTTGATAGCACTGTTGATGACACCTTCTATCACTTTGCTGATGATTGAGAGTAGACTGATGAGGTGTTAATTGGCCGGATTGGATTTGTCCTGCTTTTTGTGGACAGGACATACCTGGGCAGTTTTCCACATTGTCGGATAGATGCTGGTGTTGTAACTGTACTGGAACAGCTTGGCTAGAGGCGCGGCTAGTTCTGGAGCACTAGCTCTTTAATGATCTCTTTAATAATATTAATCTAATCGTAATAATAGGCCAGAACCCCCTCCTCCAAAACTCACATTAATAATCACAATAATAATATTAGTATAATCCCTATGATAGGGAACCACAAATTACGTAAAGCCAGGCTCAGTATGGAGTTATTGGACAAAGCTGGCAACAAAACTTAAGGTCTACAAGGCAATAGTTATAACATCCTAACCTGGACTGCTTACAGGCACCATATCAGAAAACTCAAACATTTCCACTTATGTTGCCTCAGAAAGAGCATCAAAATTCGATGGGGGGGGGCACAAGATTCCAGACACTGAGGTCCTCAAAAGAGCAAATATGACAGGCATAGAGGCAATGATAATAAAGATGCAGCTAAGGTGGACTGGTCACCTAGTCCGAATCTCTGATACTAGACTACCCAAGAAGGTATTCTACGGTGAGCTGAAGCTTGCTAAATGATCCTGTGGTGGTCGGTTCGAAAGATACAAGGATTGCCTGAGGACCAATCTAAAAAAAATGTGGCATCTCAACTGACAAATGTGAGTATGATGCTTGTGACAGCAAAAAGTGGCAAACGATGATTCCCGATGGCGTGACAAAGCTTAAATCAAATCGTATCCAGATAGCTGAAGGAAATCAGCCCTCAGGTCAATCTGACATTCGATGTCCTGTGTGTTGAAAAACATTCCTCGCAAAAATTACACTTTACAATTATACGAGCACCCGCAATCTGTGTTAAATTGGAAATGAATCATAGGCTGTCATCATTGACAATGATGAACAAATTCCTAAGTTGGGCTCATTTATTCTTACAGTAGAGAAAGATTGTGGAGCACCAATCACCAAATCCTTCCAGTCTGAGAAACTTCCTTTTACTCCCACATTTTGTTTTCTGCCCTCCAACCATTTCTTTATCAATGTGGCCAATTAGAAGACAAAAAGTTTGGATTCCCCTACATTAAAGTAAGAAAGAGTACTCACTGGTTTAATAAGACCTGTGATTGCATTAGGATAATACCAGAAGGACGATTTTTATTAATGCTTTCCTGTGGGATTGTACATTTGGAAAATTTTCGATGCATTGTATCACCACCATTTAAAAAAAAATCAATTGAAAAAACACACGAGTTAAATTTCCATAGGCGTTCTGCCGCTTGTCCGCTGAAACTTCAGAGGAAAAGAAATCAGAAACCCAAGAAAAAGAACACTGTTTCTCTGGGGTTGCCGCAGATCTTCCGCCAAAGTTACACCAGGCAATCGGGTGAACCCCAGTGGAAATTCAACCCTATATATTAAAAAGGAAACATTGGAGCAGAATTTGCGGCCGGTATGACGACGTACTCTCAGAGTACACCATCATACCACCTTTGAAATGGACAGCAAGTTCAGGATTTCCGCATGTGCTTGCACAAGCGCTAAGTCCCAAACTTGCGATCTGTCAAGTTCCGACTTGACAGATCATCCGCTCCGACTGTATTATCCTCATTGCTGGCGCAGAGTTGGGCTAATTGCCCACCAATTGGCCAGCAATTACGCTGAAAATCTTACAGCTGGTGCAAACAGAGGTCGGAGGGTGCACAAGTGCGCTGTGAAGGTAAGTGATGGGTGCAAGTGTGGAGAGGTGAGTATGTGAGGTAAGTGGAAAGCGGTAATAAAAGTTTACTTACCTTGGTTTCTTCCTGCAGGCTTCAATCAGTGGGTATGCGGAGAGTCTCGCACTACTGCGGCAGAGATGACAGATGGCCGTTGCATTCTCCAATGCAGCAACCATCTAATTTCTGCTAAATAAAGATGTTTGCTGAGTCTTGAATTCAAGAACTCATCAAACTACAGAGAATGTCAGTGTTTGACAGCTTCACAGATGAAACGTCATACGTTGACGTTCTCTGTAACCGGTTTTCCCTTAATTGGCCTGCTAAGCCTGCTGGGCGGGCTTCACAAGGTCAATCAAGGGAAAATAGCGTGGATTGGTCAGAAGTTGATGGAGGCGGGGCTGAAACCCAACAAGTGGGAGTCCTGCCTCCAAAAGCTCCCCATTGGCAAAATCCAGCCCCAGTGATTTTATTGCGGACCTGCTAGAAAATTCGAGTCTTTTCCCTTCCCTAAAACAGTGCAAATTACATTCTTCCTTGCAAAAAAAAGTTTGCAAAAATATCTAAATATTCAATTCAATGTTATTATTATCAGCTCAGGATCAATAAAGATGCAAATGAACTGCTAGCCTCTAGGACTACAGTGCAGTAAAACAGAGACATTTCCTTAAACTCGGAAGGAGTCAAGCCCCTTACCAATCTCAGCATATTGGATGCATCAGGTACCTCAGAGCTTTACGCCGCGCTCCTGGGCTCCGTGACGCACTACGCTGTGCACAGCTCTGCAGCGTCTGTCAGCATGTTTACATGTGGGGCCTCGCACCAGGTGAGTGTGAAATCCTTTCGGAGGTCAGCGATATAGTCCGTAGCTACGATAGCAAAATACTGCAGATGTTGGAAATCCGAAATAACAACAGAAAATGCTGGAAAAACTCAGCAAGTCAGGCAACATCCGTGGAGAGAAATTTGAGTTGACGTTTCGGGTTTGACCCTTCTT
Organism: Somniosus microcephalus; assembly: GCF_052327205.1. Taxonomy (NCBI): domain Eukaryota; kingdom Metazoa; phylum Chordata; class Chondrichthyes; order Squaliformes; family Somniosidae; genus Somniosus; species Somniosus microcephalus. The sequence continues at coordinate 24,167,950 of NC_140991.1, read as the reverse complement.
CAAAACTGGAGAGAAAAGGAACTAGATCGAAGGCAGGGCTGCGATCGGACAAAAGAATTAAAGAACCAAAAGAAGTAAAAGAGATTAGAAGCTAGACGAGATGGTAATAGGCTGTGATTAGGTGTAAAGTGTACTGGCAGGGCAAAAGATAGCTGCCAGGTGTGAGAGAGAAACAAAAGGAAAGGGGGGGGGGGAAAGGAAAGGAGTGGAAAAATATAAGTGAAAATGAAATAGGGGCCGAGGTTATGATCTGAAATTGTTGAACTCGATATTGAGACCGGAAGGCTGCAGACTGCCTAATCGGAAGATGAGGTGCTGTTCCTCGAGTTTACGTTGAGCTTCCGTGGAACAGTACAAGAGGCCAAGGACGGTGAGGTCCGAGTGGGAATGGAGCGGTGAATTGAAATGACAGGCGACCAGAAGCTCGGGGTCACCCTTACGGACTGAACGGAGGTGTTCCGCAAAGCGGTCACCCAATCTGCGTTTGGTCTCCCCAATGTAGAGGAGACCGCATCGTGAGCAGCGAATACAGTATACTAGATTGCGAGAAGTACAAGTAAATCGCTGTTTCACCTGGAAGGGGTGTTTGGGGCCCTGGACAGTGGGGAGGGGGGAGGTATAGGGGCAGGTGTTACATCTCCTCCGCTTGCACGGGAAGGTGCCAGGCAAAGGGGAAGGGCTGTTTGGGGTGATAGAGGAGTGGACTAGGGTGTCTCGGAGAGAGCGGTCCCTGCGGAATGCTGAAAGGGGAGGGGAGGGGAAGATACGTTTGGTGGTGGGATCACTTTGGAGGTAGCGGAAATGCCGGAGGATGATCCGTTGAATGTGGAGGCTGGTGGGGTGAAAGGTGAGGACAAGGGGAACCCTATCGTGGTTCCGGGAGGGAGGGGCAGGGGTGAGGGCAGAGGTGCGGGAGATAGAACTGACACGGTCGAGGGCAGTGTCAACCACGGTAGAGGGGAATCCTCGGTTGCGGAAAAAGGAAGACATGTCTGAAGCACTGGTGTGGAAGGTGGCATCGTCGGAGCAGATACGGCGGAGGCGGAGAAACTGGGAGAATGGAATAGAGTCCTTACAGGAAGCGGGGTGGGAGGAAGTGTAGTCCAGGTAGCTGTGGGAGTCAGTGGGCTTGTAGTAAATATTGGTCGATAACCTATCCCCAGAGATGGAGATGGAGAAGTCGAGGAAGGGAAGGGAAGAGTCAGAGATGGACCATGTGAAGGTGAGGGAAGGGTGGAAATTGGAGGCAAAGTGAATGAAATTGTCAAGTTCGGGGCGAGAGCAGGAAACGGCACCGATACAGTCATCAATGTATCGGAAAAAGAGGTGAGGGAGGGGACCCGAGTAGGACTGGAACAAAGATTGTTCCACATAGCCCATGAAAAGGCAGGCATAGCTAGGACCCATGCGGGTACCCATGGCAACACCTTTGATTTGGAGGAAATGAGTGGAGTTAAAGGAGAAGTTGTTCAATGTGAGAACAAGTTCAGCCAGGCGGAGGAGGGTCGTGGTGGATGGGGACTGGTCGGGCCTCTGTTCGAGGAAGAAGCGGAGTGCCCTCAGGCCATCCGGGTGGGGGATGGAGGTGTAGAGGGATTGTACGTCCATGGTGAAAAGGAAGCGGTTGGGGCCAGGAAACTGGAAACTGTTAAAGTGGCGGAGGGCGTCCGAAGAGTCGCGGATGTAGGTGGGAAGAGACTGGACAAGGGGAGAAAAGATAGAGTCAAGATAGGAAGAGATAAGTTCCGTAGGGCAAGAACAGGCTGAAACGATGGGTCTACCAGGGCAGTCCGTAGCTACGCTGCCGAGCGCAATTTCGGGGCCATTAAACACAAATATTTATGCAAAGAAAGAACTTGCATTTATATAGCGCTTTTCATGACATCATGACATCTCAATGACAACAACTACAGGAAACTCTCATTTAAACGGCACCTAAATATCCGGAAATCTCTATTAACCGGCAAAATTCAGGAGTAGGTTCAGGTAAGTTTTATTGTATATTAGTGGCCGTGTAACCGGGGTTCCTGCACCTGTGGCCGTGTAACAGGGACTCCTGGATCTGTGGCTGTGTAACCGGGGTTCCTGCACCTGTGGCCGTGTAACAGGGACTCCTGGATCTGTGGCCGTGTAACCGCAGCTCCTGCACCTGTGGCTGTGTAACAGGGACTCCTGGATCTGTGGCCGTGTAACTGGGGTTCCTGCACCTGTGGCCATGTAACAGGGACTCCTGGATCTGTGGCCGTGTAACTGGGGTTCCTGCACCTGTGGCCGTGTAACAGGGACTCCTGGATCTGTGGCCGTGTAACTGGGGTTCCTGCACCTGTGGCCGTGTAACAGGAACTCCTGGATCTGTGGCCGTGTAACTGGGGTTCCTGCACCTGTGGCCGTGTAACAGGGACTCCTGGATCTGTGGCCGTGTAACTGGTGTGCTGTGTAACGGGGCTCTCGTACCTTGGTAGGTATACCTCTCCGTTATCTGGAATTTTTAATCAACCGGCACCATCCCGGTCCCGTAAATGCCGGATACCAAAGAGTTTCCTCTACTTGTAGGAAACTCTTTGGTATCCGGCACCGATGGGACCGGGATGGTGCCAGTTGATTAAAAATTCCGGATGACGGAGAGGGTTATCTACCGAGGCTATTTTTAACAAACAAAAATAAAAAAAATCAAGAAATGTGCAGTATACAGTAATTGGCAGATCGGAAGAGACTACTGACAGCGCGGGAGAGTCAGACTCCTGTTATTGAGGTGTTCGGACTTCCGACAGCGCCAAGAAGCCGAGTAGTGGCAGTTTGGAGAACTACCCCCACTGACTAACTCAGACACCACGAGAGACTTGGACTCGGCAACATTTCCGGTTATTGAGGTGTTGTTTTCGGAGTATGAATTTTGCCGGTTAATAGAGAATTCCGGATATTTAGGTGCCGTTTAAACAAGTGTTTATATAGCGCATTTAACATAGTAAAATGTCCTAAGGCGCTTCACAGGAGCGTTATCAAACAAAATTTGACAACAAGCCACGTGAGAAGATATTAGGACAGATGGGTAGGATTTAAGGATCGTCTTAAAGGAGGAGAGAGAGGTAAAGAGGTGAAGAGGTTTAGGATTGGGAATTCCAGAGCTTAGGGCCTAGGCAACTGAAAGTACAGCCGCTAATGGTGGAGCAATTAAAATCGGGATGCACAAGGGGCCAGGATTGGAGGAGTGCAGAGATCTCAAAGCGTGATCGGGCTGGAGGAGGTTAGAGAGATAGGGCTGGATTTTCATTCAGAAGTTGGGTTGGAGGCGGGACTACAACTTTCGGGGTTGTAGTCCCACCTCTATCGAGATGCGGCCAATCCACGTGATTTTAACTTGATTGACCTTGTTGAGCCCGCCCAGCGGGCTCAGCAGGCCAATTAAGGGCCACCCGGCAACAGGTGACATCACAGATTGAAATTTCATCTGTCAAGACGTTTTGACAGATGAAATATCAGCGTTTCACAGCTCTTTGAAGCTATCAAACACTGACGGTCTTACTACTAACATGAGTCCTTCTCCACAGACTCAGTTAGAAATCTCTCCTGCACAGAAAGCTGCAGGCTGTCACTTTTGACAGTTCGCAGCCATTCTGCTTTCTGTGCCGGTGAGATGAGGGACTCCCCGAACCTAAAGGAAGGAAGGCTGAAAAGGTAAGAAAATGTATGTAAAACTTATTTAATCACTTTAGGCACACCAAACACACTTACCTTTGCACTCATGCACACATCACTCACCTGAACACTGACATCTCGACCCCTCCAAGCCCTTCAACCCGACGGCCCGACTCCTCCAACTTGGCGTGGTTTGGAGCCATCGGGAATCCCACAAATCAACCTTCAAAATAGGGATTAGGCTAAAAACTGCCTGTTAACTACCTGTTAACAGGCAGTTAATTGGCACTAATCCCTTCCCGCCTCAGGTTGGTGGGTCCCAGTGCGGGGCGGGTACCCGCCTCCTTTGAAACTTACGTGGAGGCGGGTTGGAGGCGGGATGGGGTCGGCACCCCTGATTTCGGGAATTTAACCCCCCGCACGCCTCCAAACCCGACTCCACGGCACACTGAAAATCGAGCCCATAGGGAGGGGTGAGGCCATGGAGCGATTTGAAAACAAGGATAAGAATTTTAAAATTGAGGCGTTGATGGTCTGGGAACCAATGTAGGTCAGTAAGCACAGGGGTGATGGGTGAGTTTTGGACAAGCTTGGGTTTATGGAGAGTGGAAGATGGGAGAGCGTTGGAATTTGACTCTAGAGGTAACAAAAGCATGGATGAGGGTTTCAGATGAGCTGAGGCAGGGGTGTAGTCGGGCGACGTTATAGAGGTGGAAGTAGGCAGCCTTGGTGATGACATCAGTATGTAGTCGGAAGCTCATCTCAGGGTCAAATACAACACCCAGGTTGAGAACCGTCTCAATGCGCTTTACAGCCAATGAAGTACTTTTGAAGTGTAGTCGCTGTAGGAAATGTGCGCGCCAATTTGCACACAGCAAAATCCCACAAACAGCAATGAGACAATTTTGTTAGGGATAAATATTGGCCAGGAAACCGGGGCAAACTCCCCTGCACTTCTTTGAAATAGGAACTTTTACATCCATTGAGAGAACAGACAGGGCATTGGTTTAACATCGCATCCTAAAGACTCTGATAGTGACTACTGCCTCAGTACTGCATTGGAGCATCAGCCTTATATTTTTATGCTCAGGTTTCTGGAGTGGGAATTTAACCCATGCCTTTTGACTCAGAGGCAAGAGTGTTACCGCTGACCCCATGCAGATTCCAGTTACTTGGAAACACAAGTGTGATTTCATACACAGCACAACGAAGGACTGGTAGTTCAGTCTGAGGTTAGAAGACGTCAAACTGGCTGACTGAAGACTGTCTCCACATTCCTACTATAAACCATTCATCTCTTCCAGCTGCATATTTGGGTTCAATCCAGCTTTGTCTATTTTCTTTGTATGCAAAACATTTGCTACGAGTACCATTTTTCTATGTTGTGCACTCAGCAGTCAGACAGTGTCCATTGTACTTGTTAAATGTGACCCATTGCTAAGTGCTTGCTCCAAGCCTGGTACTGAAACACTTAAAAAAAAACTGCTTTGTGAATGGCTGGCTGTATAACACAGTACAAACAAAGGTCTTGGATTGTCTCTAAACTCTCCTGCATTCATTCTTTCATTTTATTTCCTTTTAAATTCTCTTTCAATGCATGCACTCTTGAATAAGAGGGGTACAAGTTGCTCGATGACTCAGATCGTAAGCACGTTACCGGTGATGGCACTGAGCCATTCAGACTAGGAGGATCCCAGGCTGATTGCCTGATCTGTGTTGGGTTAGCTGATTTCAACTTTAGGCGCAGTACAGTTGTCCTGAGAATCCCTTGATTGGGGAAAGTAGGGGAAACAAATCAGCTAAGGTTCCTACTATAATTGGCAAAAAGAACCAGAGGAGAGATTCTTTTTCACGCAGGGAGTTGGTTATGATCTGTTGTGCTTTTGCAGAGAGCCGGCACGGGCTCGACGGGCCAAATGGCCTCTTCCTGTGCTGTGAGATTCAATGATTCTACTCTTGCGATGCTTCCCACAAATAGATTTGTTTTTAAGGATGTGACTGATGCTTGCCTGCTGACACTCACTTCCTAGGCTGCCGCATTCCCTGCACGAAAAAGAACAATCCCTAGTTCAATTCTAGTAAATCTTTGCACCCTCTCCAAGTCATTGACATCCTTCCTAAAGTGTGGCGCCAGAATTGAACGCAATCCTCCAGCTGCGGACTAACCAGTGATTTATAAAAGTTCAGCATAACTTCCTTGCTTTTGCACTCTATGCCTCTATTTATGAAGCCAAGGATCCTGGGTGCCATTTTAACAGCCTGCCACCTTCAAAGACTTGTGTACGTACACCCCCAGGTCTCTCTGTTCCTGTAGCCCCTTTGAAATTGTACCATTTAGTTTATATTTCCTCTCCTCATTCTTCCTACCAAAATGCATCACTTTGCACTTCTCTGCGTTAAATTTCATCTGCCGTGTGTCTGCTCATTTCATCAGTCTGTCTATGTCCGCCTGAAGTCTGTTACTATCCTCCTCACTGTTTACTACATTTCCGAGTTTCGTGTCATAAGAATGAGCACTTGGATGAGGCAGCCAGCATTCCTGCATAAATGTCAAAAGATTGAGGAAAAGAGGAAATAAATTTGTGGGGCACGTTAGAAAATATCAATGATAGCAAGGAGCACTAAGGCCTGGTGTAGGACAGCATAGATGGAACATACAGCTCTCTCAACATTACCCTGTCAACAGGCCTCAAACCAACCCAAACAATCTGATAATCTACATCCTAGGGTACTTAAGGAAGTGGCCCTAGAAATAGTAGATGCATTGCTGATCATCTTCCAACATTCGATGGAATCTGGAACAGTACCCATGGATTGGAGGGTAGCTAATGTTACCCCACTATTCAAAAAAGGTGGTAGAGAGAAAACGGGGAATTACAGACCGGTAAGCCTGACATCGGTAGTGGGGAAAATGCTAGAGTCCATTATAAAAGATGTAATAGCAGAGCACTTGGAAAACAGTGACAGGATCGGACAAAGTCAACATGGATTTACAAAAGGTAAATCGTGCTTGACTAATCTACTGGAATTTTTTGAGGATGTAACTGATAAAATAGATAAGGGAGAACCAGTGGATGTGGTGTATCTGGACTTTCAGAAGGCCTTCGATAAGGTCCCGCATAAGAGATTAGCATGTAAAGTTAAGGCACATGGGATTGGGGGCAAGGTATTGACTTGGATAGAGAACTGGTTGGCAGACAGAAAGCAAAGAGTTGGAATAAACGGGTCTTTTGCCGAGTGGCAGGCAGTGACTAGTGGGGTACCGCAGGGATCGGTCCTTGGACCCCAGCTATTCACAATATATATTAATGATGATCTAGACAAGAGAACTAGATGTAATATCTCCAAATTTGCAGATGACACAAAGCTGGGTGGGCGTGTGTGCTGTGAGGAGGATGTTGAGAAACTCCAGGATGATTTGGACATGTTGGGTGATTGGGCAGAAACATGGCAGATGCAATATAATGTGGATAAATGTGAGGTTGTCCACTTTGGTGGCAAAAACAGGAAGGCAGATTATTATCTAAATGGCAATAGATTGGGAGAAGGGGAAGTGCAACGAGACCTGGGTGTCCTTGTGCACCAGTCGCTGAAGGTAAGCATGCAGATGCAGCAGGCGGTTAAGAAGGCAAATGGTATGTTGGCCTTCGTAGTGAGAGGGTTTGAGTACAGGAACAAGGATGTCTTGCTGCAGTTGTACAGGGCCTTGGCGAGACCACATCTTGAGTATTGTGTGCAGTTTTGGTCGCCTTATCTGAGAAAGGATGTTCTTGCCATGGAGGGAGTTCAACGAAGATTCACCAGGCTGATACCTGGGATGCAGGAATTACGTATGAGGAGAGATTGTGTCGATTGGGCTTGTACTCGCTGGAGTTTAGAAGAATGAGAGGTGATCTCATTGAAACATAAAATTCTGACAGGACTGGACAGACTAGATGCAGGAAGGATGTTCCCGATGGTCGGGGAGTCCAGAACCAGGGGACACAGTCTAAGGATAAAGGGTAAGCCATTTAGGACAGAAATGAGGAGGAATTTCTTCACCCAGAGAGTGGTGAACCTGTGGAACTCTCTACCACAGAAGGCAGTGGAGGCCAGTTCATTAAATATATTCAAGAAGGAGTTGGGTATATTTCTTAAGGCTAAAGGGATCCAGGGGTATGGGGAGAAAGCAGGGGCCGGGTACTGAATTTGGATGATCAGCTATGATCGAATTGAATGGCGGAGCAGGCTCAAGGGGCCGAATGGCCTACTCCTGCTCCTATCTTCTATGTTTCTATGTTTCTATAAACAAGGATGAAATTTGGGAATGGAACAGAGGATGCAATCTACAAACACCCTCCTCACCGTGGCTAATCCCCTCTCCCCCAGCTCAGAACCATTGATATCAAATGCATTCAACTACCTTCATTTACAACTCAAGTTTTTGGCCTACGACCCTTAGGAACATAGGAACAGGAGTAGGCCGTTCAGCCTCTCAAGCCTGTACCATCTTTCAATTAGACCATGTCTGATCTGTACCTTGTCCACTTACCCAACTTTGTTCCATATCCCTTGATGCCCCTTGCCCAACAAAAAATTATCGACCTTAGTCTTGACCATTTCAATACACCCAACATCCACAGCCATTTTGGGGGGAGAGAGTTCCAGATTTCCACTACCTTATGTATGAAAAAGTGCTTCCTGATTTCACTCCTAAATGGCCTGGCTCTAATTTTCAGATTACGCCCCCTTGTACTTGATTCAGCCAACAGAGAAAATAGTTTCTCTGTATCAAATTCCTTCAACATTTTAAAGACTATTGATTAGATCACTCCTCAACCTTCTAAACTCAAGGGAATACAAACTAAATTTACGCAACCTGTTCTTCACTATTAAAGATTGAGTTTTATTCCATAATACCTTTCAAAAGGGAAGTGGATAACTGTTTAAAAAATGTAAAAAGTAGCAGGGCGTGGAGAAAAGGCAATGGAGCGGAACGAAGTGGGTAGCAATGGGCCAAATTGCCTCCTTCTGTGCTGTAAAATACTATGATTCATTTATACAGCACCTTTAAAGTAGTAAATTTTCCCAAGGCGCTTCACAGGAGGGTTAGCAAACAAAAATTTCACACCGAGCCACATAAAGGGATATTAGGTGACCAAAAGCTTGGTCAAAGAGGTAGGTTTTAAGGAGCGACTTAAAGGAGGAGAGAGCGGTGGCGAGGCAGAGAGGTTTAGGGAGGGAATTCCAGAGTTTAGGGCCTAGGCAGCTGAAGGGACGGCTGCCAATGGTGGAGCGATGAAAATCTAGGGATGCGCAAGAGGCCAGAATTGGAGGAGCGCAGCGATCTCAGAGGGTTTACTCAAAGTTCAGAAAGGGAACCCTTCGTCAGAATTGAGAATTTCCGCTTTAGACGCTGAATTGACTGCTGTGCATATTCTGGCAATTCCGCCCCCACCCCATTTAGAGTTTGAGGGAATAGGAATGGCTCGTATAATCTCTGAAGCAGTAACGGCCCACATTGCAGTTATTTTACACAAGTGGTAAACAATTTCAACTCTTGAGTTATTCAGCTGTTTAAGTGTTAACGCAGAAGTTCCAGATTTTATTCCAGACTGTGAGTAATTTGGCTTTTGCCACTGGTATGATTTATGACACATTTAGCTACAGCACTGTACTGGGTTTTATGACAGAGGTGGCTCCAAAGGAATACAATAGAGGTGAGGTCTTCTAACACTTTTCCTGAGGTCAACAAGCCTACATTCACTCTACCCTCTTTATAACAACCCTTGGGAATCAACTATACTGTGTATTTTATAATGTACTCTCACCAATGTCCTGCAAAATACAACATGAAAAGGTTGAGATGCAAGGCCCAATAGATTTATGATGTGGAGATGCCGGTGTTGGACTGGGGTGGACAAATGTAGGAAGTCACACAACACCAGGTTATAGTCCAACAGCTTTATTTGAAACCTGACGAAGGAGCAGCGCTCCGAAAGCTTGTGATTTCAAATAAAGCTGTTGGACTATAACCTGGTGTTGTGTGACTTCCTACAATAGATTTATGACAGTGAGGTCTTACAACTGAGAGCCTTTTAACATTGGCCATGTTTAATTCTGTGATACACACTTATAAAACATTAAAATTATGCTCACAGTTTCTTAAACCTATGCACTGTTTTTTTTTCTAGTAGTTTTCACATTTGACTTGTGACCTTTTTTGGTTAGTCTTGTACTTGAGGTTCACTTACCTTCCTTCTTAGTTCTGAGAAAGGTGCTTTATCTGAAACATTAACCTATCTTTTCTCTTTTGATCTGCTGATGGATTTGCTGTTCTTCCCAGCAAATTTACTTTTTTATTTAAAATTTCCAGCATTTGCAGTTTTTTAATTTCTTATTTTGTTTTGGTGTTTAAATGGTGTTGATACTCAGTATTATAGGTGCTTGGCACCTAATTACATAGATACATAGATACATAGAAGATAGGAGCAGGAGTAGGCCATTCGGCCCTTCGTGCCTGCTCCGCCATTTAATGAGATCATGGCTGATCCTTTAATTCAGTATCCCGTCCCCGCCTTCTCTCCGTAACCCTTAACCCCTTTTGCCCGTAGAAATATATCTAATTCCCTCTTAAATATATTTAATGAGCTGGCGTACACTGCCCTCTGTGGCAATGAGTTCCACAGGTTCACCACTCTCTGAGTGAAGAAATTCCCCCTCATCTCTGTCCTAAATGGTTTAGCCCTTATCCTTAAATTATGTCCTCTAGTTCTGTTCTCACCCGCCAAGGGAAACATTCCTTCTGCATCCAGTCTGTCTAGACCTGTCAGAATTTTATACACTTCTATGAGGTCCCCTCTCAATCTTCTAAACTCCAGTGTGTACATCCCTAAACTACATAGTCTCTCCTCATAGGTCATTCCCGCCATTCCTGGTATCAGCCTGGTGAATCGCCGCTGCACCCCCTCCATGGCAAGAACATCCTTCCTCAGATGAGGCGACCAAAACTGTACACAGTACTCGAGGTGTGGTCTCACCAGTGCCCTGTACTCCTTTTATAAATGTTTTCTTTCACTACATTAACTTCTAAATTCTCATCCTTGTTTTCAAATCCCTCCATGGCCTCGCCCCTCCCTATCTCTGTAATCTCCTCCAGCCCCACAACCCCCCCGAGATATCTGCGCTCCTCTAATTCTGCCCTCGAGCATCCCTGATTATAATCGCTCAACCATTGCTGGCCGTGCTTTCAGCTGCCCAGGCCCTAAGCTCTGGAATTCCCTCGCTAAACTTCTCGTACTCTCTACCTCTCTTTCCTCCTTTAAGATGCTCCTTAAAACCTACCTCTTTGACCAAGCTTTTGATCACCTGTCCCAATTTCTCCTTATGTGGCTCGGTGTCAATTTTTTTTGTCTTATAACACTCTTGTGAAGCGCCTTGGGACGTTTTGCTACGTTAAAGGCGCTATATAAATACAAGTTGTTATTGTTTAGTTTTTTTTTTAATTCATTGATGGGATGTGGGTGTCGCTGGCTAGGCCTGCATTTAGTGCCCATCCCTAATTGCCCTCGAGAAGATGGTGGTGAGCCGCCTTCTTGAACCGCTGCAGTCCATATGGTGTAGGTACACCCACAATGCTGTTAGGAAGGGAGTTCCAGGATTTTGGCCCAGCGACAGTGAAGGAACGGCGATACAGGTCCAAGTCAGGATGGTGTGTGGCTTGGAGGGGCATAAACGCTTAGTAGATTTCTCTTTCTTTTCATGATTCTTTCCTGCTCCCAGTCCCAAAAGAAACCCATGTTGTTTAATTTAAAAGATTATCAAGAAGTTGACTCCATTTAATCTTGGCCTGTGTTTACTTTTTATATAAATATCTCTTTGTAGCCCACAAATATTTAGTGGACTCCCCTTTCCCTCTTTGTTCCTTTTCCCGCTTCTCAGATGTACAGGGTTTTATTTAATTAAGCCATTTATTGCTGAGAAGACTTCTCCAGTGAATTGTATTGCTGTGGGTGTAACTTTAGTTATGTAGGTCACACACTCCATTGAAAACGCCTATGTAAACATTTCTCATCAAATGCCCACACAGAAAACAGACAGTAGGAATAAATGGAACTTTTTCAGGTTGGCAGGCTGTAACGAGTGGGGTACCGCAAGGATCAGTGCTTGGGCCTCTGCTATTTACAATCTTTATTAATGACTTAGATGAAGTGACTGAGTGTAACGTATCCAAGTTTGCTGATGATACAAAGTTAGGTGGGAAGGTAAGCTGTGAGGAGGTCGCAAAGAGGCTGCAGAGAGATATAGACAGGTTGACTGAGTGGGCAAGAACATGGCAAATGGAATACAATGTGGTGACGTGTGAAGTTATCCACTTTGGTAGGAAAAACAAAAAAGCAGAATATTTTTTGAATGGTGAGAGACTGGAAAATGTTTGCACTCAGAGGGACCTGGGTGTCCTTGTACATGAATCGCAGAAAGTTAACATGCAGGTACAGCAAGCAATTAGGAAAGCAAATGGTATGTTAGCTTTTGTTACAAAGGGATTAGAGTATAAGAGTAAAGAAGTCTTACTACAATTATTCAGGGCATTGGTAGGGCCACACCTGGAGTACTGTGTACAGTTCTAGTCTCCTTACCTAAGGGAAGACATACTTGCCTTAGAGGGAGTGCAGTGAAGGTTCACTAGACTGGTTCCTGGGATGAGGGGATTGCCCTATGAGGAGAGATTGAGTAGACTAGGCCAATATTCCTTAGAGTTTAGAAGAATGAGAGGCGATCTAATTGAAACATATAAAATTCTTAAGGGGCTTGACAGGCTTAATGCTGGGAAAATGTTTCCCCTGGCTGGAGAATCTAGAGCACGGGGTCACAGTCTCAGAATTAGGGGTTGGCCATTTAGGACTGAGATAAGGAGAAATTTCTTCACTCAAAGGGTTGTGAATCTTTGGAATTCTCTAGCCCAGAGGCTGTGGATGCTCAGTCGTTGAGTACATTCAAGACAGAGGTCGATAAGTTTTTGGGAACGAAGGGAATCAAGGGCTATGGGGATAGTGTGGGAAGGTGGATTTTAGGTAGAAGATCAGCCATGATCTTATTGAATGGCGGAGCAGGCTCAAAGGGCCAAATGGCCTACTCCTGCTCCTATTTCTTATGTTCTTATGTTCACTTACATGTTATATTTACCTGTAACATTTCCCTGTAACACCAGCAGGTTGCACTCTAATAGCACTTCCAATGTTAACATTCCCACTAATCCGTAAGGCTCCTTGGTCCATTCCCTGGAATGGGTATAAGTGTTATTTTATTTCATTTCAATTTTCTTTTTTTTGGAAAACTGCCTCTCTTAACATTATTTTTCAACTTTTTAAGGCACTGGAGAAGGTGCAAAAAATATTTACTAGAATGATACCAGAACTGAGAGGTTATGCCTATCAGGAAAGATTGAACAGGCTGGGGCTCTTTTCTCCAGAAAAGAGGTGAGGAGTGACCTGATAGAGGTCTTTAGGATTATGAACGGGTTTGATAGGGTAGACGTGGAGAAGATGTTTCCACTTGTGGGCGAGACCAGAACTAGGGGTCATAAATATAAGATTGTCACTAATAAATTCAATAGGGAATTCAGGAGAAACTTCTTTACCCAGAGAGTGGTTAGAATGTGGAACTCGCTACCACAGGGAGTGGATGAGGTGAATAGCATAGATGCATTTAAGGGGAAGCTAGATAAACACATGAGGGAGAAAGGAATAGAAGGATATGTTGATGGGGTGAGATGAAGAGGGGCGGGAGAAGGTACGTATGGAGCTTAAACACCGGCATGGACCAGTTGGGCCGAATGGCTTGTTTCTTTGCTGTAAATACTTTGTAATTTTGTAAAAGTTCCTCTCCGTGGATTGTTTCCTCCCCTTTTCAGCCCTGACATTTCCTGCCCACGGAGCAGCTCTACTTGCCCTGACTTTCCTCACCTCCGTCTGTGCTGGCTGGCCAACTACAGGCCAACTTTACACAGAGCGCTGTGAGTCTGTGAAATTCACTTTGTTTTTGATGAGGTAACAGAGAGGGCTGATGAGGGCAATGCGGTTGACGTGGTGTACATGGACTTCCAAAAGGCATTTGCTAAAGTGCCACATAATAGGCTTGCCAGCAAAGTTGAAACCCATGGAATAAAAGGGGCAGTGGCAGCATGGATACAAAATTGGCTAAGTGACAGGAAACAGAGAGTAGTGGTGAATGGTTGTTTTTCGGACTGGAGGGTCGGTTCTAGGACCACTGCTTTTCTTGATATATATTAATGACTTGGACTTGGGTGTACAGGGCACAATTTCAAAATTTGCAGATGACACAAAACTTGGAAGTACAGTATAGTGAACAGTGAGGAGGATAGTGATAGGCGTCAAGAAGACATAGACAGGCTAGTGAAATGGGCGGACACGTGGCAGATGAAATTTAATGCAGAAAAGTGCGAGGTGATACATTTTGGTAGGAAGAACGAGGAGAGGCAATGTAAACTAAAGGGTACAATTCTAAAGAGGGTGCATGAACAGAGAGACCTGGGGGTATATGTGCACAAATCGTTGAAGGTGGCAGGACCAGGTTGAGAAAGCAGTTAAAAAAGCACATGGGATCCTGGGCTTCATAAATAGAGGCATGGGGGAAAAATTCAGTTGTTTGCGCCTCCCGTTAGCGCCTTAAGAGGGTGCCAAGTGGGGCGCAAAGCAACTAGCGCCCGGGCGCCGGCTGATCGTGATGTCAGTCGAGTGCGCAACGCCCTGTTAGCGCCCCGGACCGGAAATTGAATGGTGCCCCCTGCCTTACCGTCTACAGGTTGAGGGGAGCGTTATGCTGTCAGAAAGGGACTATGGGAGCGCTATTTAAAGGCGACCACTTCCTGCCTTTTTTTGTTGGTGACATTTTTGCACCACGCATTCTAAGAGAGAGAGAGAGAGACTTCTGGAGAGATTCAACGCTGTGTGAAGGAGTTTTGGGTACTGAGCAGCACTTTGCCGGTTGATTTTGATTTGCCCTTCCTTGTATCGATTTAGAAGAGACTATGGGGTCTGCACTCTGAGCCCTTTCCCTGGTTCTCTCCATTGTTCTTTCCAGCAGATTTGATGTACAGGTCTCTCCAGGCTGAGATTCAGGCCGAGATTCAAGGCTGCAATGAGCAGGATGTGGATGGAGAGCAAGATCAACCCGCCCCTTTAAGATAAAAACAGAAAATGCAGGAGAAACTCAGCAGGTCACGCAGCATCTGTGAAGAGAGAAACAGAGTTAACGTTTCAGGTCGATAACCATTCGTCAGAACTCCCCTTTAAGAATTAGACGGTGCCAGTGTGTCTGTGTTCCATTGCTGACTGACATCACATGAGCTTCGCCAGCGCTGTGAGGTAGCGCCTCGCTCCTTGGCCTTAGCGCCTTAAGAGAGGTGTGTAGCGCCTGATTTAGCACTCCAATCACCTCCAGGGGCGATAAAAGCCAAGTTTGCTGTCGGAGGTGATAATTAGCGCCAGGTGCTAAACTTTGCGCACCGCCAATAATGGCGCCCCAAATGGGGCGATGCCGAATTTTTCCCCCATAGGGTACAAAAGGAAGTTATGATGAACCTTTATAAAACACTGGTTTGGCCTCAACTGGAGTATTGTGTCCAATTCTGAGCGCCACACTTTAGGAAGGATGTGAAGACCTTAGAGAGGGTGCAGAAAAGATTTACGAGAATGATTCCAGAGATGAGGGACTTCGGTTACAAGGATAGACGAGAGAAGCTGGGGATGTTCTCCTTAGAGCAGAGAAGGTTAAGAGGAGATGTGATAGAGGTGTTCAAAATCATGAGGGGTCTGGACAGAGTAGAGACAGAGAAACTGTTCCCATTGGCGGAAGGGTTAAGAACCAGAGGACACAGATTTAAGGTGATTGGCAAAAGAACCAAAGGCGACGTGAGGAAAAACTTTTTTACGCAGCGAGTGGTTAGGATCTGGAATGCTCTGCCTGAGAGGGTGGCGGAGGCAGACGCATGGCTTTCAAAAGGAAATTGGATAAGTACCTGAAGGAAAAAATTTCCAGGGCTACGGGGAAAGGGCGGGGGAGTGGGACTAGCTGAAGTGCTCTTGCAGAGAGCGGGCACGGGCTCGACGAGCTGAATGGCCTCCTTCTGTGCTGTAACCATTCTATGATTCTATGATTCTACTTCCAGGGATAACACTAGCATGGACTGGTTAGGCCGAAGGGCCTGTTTCCATTTGTAACTTCTATGTATCTCTAAGGAAGCAGAGGAATGCTAAGTGACTGAAAGTAAACGCCCATTTCTCAAAGGCCCAAGACTTATGATTGAAATATATTATTCTCTACATTACAACAGTGATTACACTTCAAAAGTACTTCATTGACTGTAAAGCTCTTTGGGATGTCCTGAGGTTGTGAAAGGAGCTTTATAAATGCAAGTCCTTTTTTCTTTTATATGGTTATAAAATAGATTATAAATAGATAAGAGGAAGAATTTGACCTGATCATTTTCAATGCCTGAACAAATTCTGACAAGTTTTAAAATAAAAATGAGATCTTTCTACTGAAAGCTTTTTTTTGCTATAATCATTATCACATTGAATTCTCGGTTCAGTTTCAAGGTCTTATGATCATTTGCGGGGCTTTAACCTCACGGGCGGATTCTTAATCACTTCCTTCAACCACCCCCTAAGGAAAGATCGAATGAACAGTAAATGTTACTGTTCAGTGCTGCCGGTGTGGAGCTTCACTCATCGGGTGCACCAGGTGAGGAGCGATGAAGAAGTGTCAGACGTGGGTCAGTTGGTGGCATTCTCGCCCCTGAGCCTCTGCACAGTCGGAGGTGCCGTCTTTCAGATGAGACGTTAAACTGAGGCCCTGTCTGCCCTCTCAGGCAGACATAAAAGACCCCATGGCACTTTATTGAAGAAGAGCAAAGGAGTTCTCCCTGGCGTCCTGGCCAATACTTAGCCCGATCAGCTCCAATGGACGGGCCACATCGTCCGCATGCCCGATACGAGACTCCCAAAACAAGCGCTCTACTCGGAGCTCCGACACGGCAAGAGAGCCCCAGGTGGGCAGAGGAAATGCTTACAGGACACCCTCAAAGTCTCCTTGAAAAAAGTGCAACATCCCACAGGGAGCACACGTCAACCCAAGCACCCCACCCACCTGTCCCTTCAACCAACATCTTCCCCACCTGTGACAGAGACTGTAGGTCCCGCATTGGACTCATCAGTCACCTGAGAACTCATTTTTAATGTGAAAGCAAGTCATCCTCGGTTCCGAGGGACTGCCTAAGGAGAAGAAGCCCTCAACCAAAACCACAAAAAAAATATCCAGATGATCTGATCATTATCACATACCTGTTTGTGGCACATTGCTGTGCGTAGATTGGCTGCCCACTTTCCTACATCAAAACAATGACTACGCTTCAAAAGAATTGGCGCTTTGGGACATTCTGAGGTTGTGAAAGGCGCTATATAAAAGCAAGACTTTCTTTCTTTTTTCTTTCACTTGTGTGGAGCGATGCTCATCGCTGATAGTGCCTGATCCTACAGGAAACTCTTTTTTATCCGTCACCGACGGGACCGGCGTGGTGCCGGTTTATCAAAAAGTCCGGATTACAGAGAGGTATAGTAAAAGGTACGAGAGCTCCGTACACAGCAACAAATCCAGGCTTCCCTGTTGCTTAGCAACAGGTGCAGGAACCCCGGCCACAGACCAAGCATCCCTGTTGCTTAGCAACAGGTGCAGGAACCCCGGTTACATGGCCACAGATCCAGGAACGGCCACTAATATGAAGTAAAACTTACCTGAACCTACTCCTGAATTTTGCCAGTTAACAGAGATTTCCGGTTATTAGGTGCCGGTAAATCGAGAGTTTCCTGTGTTAAGAATTTGAGTGTGAATTAGAGGCGGGTAAAATCACACAAACCGTCAATTGAGCTTGCTGACCTCTGCATCCAGACTTCTGATCTGTGCTGGCATCACGTGTTACTGGAGTGCTATCTTGTAAACACAACCTTAAATGACTCAAAAAGGATTCTTCTCTGCTTGGCGTAGGAACGACTGACCATTCCTAAGCATCCTTAGTCCAACTAGATGGATCTGTTAAACAAGACGGGAAAAAAAAACTCCACAGGAAAAATGGGATCAGATTCATACGAATTGTGCTTGGTTTGAAAGGGAAACGTTACTCACAATTCTTCCGACTGTAGCTAAAAAGCATACGGAATGCACAGAGAGCATCTGTTTCCTCTCAGGCACTTCACATTATCAGTGTGCTCCCATCCTCAGGCCATTAGAGTACTTTCTTGTGTCGGAGAACATGTCAGTCCATTGAAAGCTATCGAACAACAAATACTATTTAAAAGGTTGACTGCCATGCATTGATCCCTATATCAGAGTGATGAAAATAAAATAAAGCCAGCTCTGAAGGGGTTTATCCGAATTATCAAACGTAGTCCTAATGGTTGGCGGTGAGCGCAAAGTTCATCGAGAGTTCTTTCAAGCGATCAAATCTGAGAAGTTAAAAGTGGAGACAGCATTGCACTTTGGAAAGCTACAATGAGTTTCTCCTTATAGAGTAATACTATCAGAAGATTCAAGAGGAGATAATAAGAGAAATATTTTGTAGTTTTAAAGCAGAATTCACAAGGAAATTGTGTGTTTTCCTGTAAAACTGAAATATGTTGCCTTGTGTAAACTGTAACAAATAAAGGTTTCAAAGTTAAACAGATTATACATTAATCATATTTTATTTTCTCAAATGTATCTTTACAAGTAGTCAATTCCAGTTTAAAAGTTTGCTTATAAAATGCTCCTACTAAGATGGAGCTTTATAGTTGCACAGTATTGCCAGATACAGCTGTACATTGCAGCACGGTGGCATAGTGGTTAGCACTGTTGCCTCACAGCACCAGGGACCCGGGTTCGAATCCGGCCTCGGGTGACTGTCTGTGTGGAGTTTGCACATTCTCCCCGTGTTTGCGTGGGTTTTCTCCGGGTGCTCCGGTTTCCTCCCACAGTCCAAAGATGTGCGGGTTAGGTTGATTGGCTATGATAAATTGACCCTTAGTGTTAGGGGGATTAAATATGTGGGGTTACGGGGATAGGGTGGGATATGTGTTGGTGTAGGGGTTACGGGGATCGGGTGGGATATGTGTCGGTGCAGGCTCGATGGGCCGAAATGGCCTCTATCTGCACTGTGGGGTTTCTGTGATTCTTCTGTGATTAGATTATGTGTAATAACTCACTCCAATAAATTATGTCTACACACTAACTTTAAGGACTTTGTTGAAGTTACTTTGTAGTCAGCTTACATCCCAATGTTTGGTACAAGTCCAAGCCCAGTCAGTTTGAGCTGATCTATCTCTCTGGGGGTGAAATCGGTGTTGGGCAGTAACACAATACGGGCAATAGCGAATCGACAGCCCACGTTACACCCCTTTCGATTTTCTTTTCCATTGAAGTCAATAGTTACTTAAGTAGATGTTCTGGCGAAGGGTCTTCGACCTGAAACGCTAACTCCGTTTCTCTCTCCACGGATGCTGCCCTGGCCTGCTGAGTTTTTCCAGCGTTTTCTGTTGTTATTTTAGTTACTTAAGTAGAACTGACTCATTTTAATCAACTGACCATAAATATCATAATTAAAATCTCTACTTGTCAGCCTCCTGCATCCTCTGGTGGGGGTGGGGGGAGTCCAGAACAAGGGGGCATAACCTTAAAATTAGAGCTAGGCCGTTCAGGGGGTGATGCCAGGAAGCACTTCCTCACACAAAGGGTAGTGGAAATCTGGAACTCTTCCCCCCCGCACCGCCCCCCCCCCCCCACAAAAAAAAAGCTGTTGAGGCTGGGGGGTCAATTGAAAATTTAAAAACTGAAATCGATAGATTTTTGTTAGGTTAGGGAATTGAGGGTTATGGAACCAAGGCGGGCAGATGGAGTTAAGTTACGGATCAGCCAAGATCTAATTGAATGGCGGAACAGGCTCAAGGGGTGAATGGCCTCCTCCTGTTCCTATGTTCCTTCCTATGCCCCTAGACACTGTAGTACTCAGTGAGTGACATCATGTCACAAGTAGACAGATGATCATTGACTGCATGAGCCTTGGGCCTGGGAGGGTATATTTTCTGTTCCCTAAGGCTGATGACGCTGGGGCACAACAGGTGCTAGGGGAAGCGTAAAATCAGAACAATATCGCGGAATCGGTGCTGTTTTAGCAGCCGGCACATTTACCCAGCAAGGCATTGAGGCCGGCGTAAGTAGGGCAGCTGAAAAACAGCCATGGTGATTTTCCATTCGCTGAGAATGGACGAGCACTGGGTTGACCCTTGGCCATTCTGGAGTAGACCCAAGAGAAGATGGTGACACAGAATGTTCTGTTTCAGCGTAGTGAGCGAAATGAAAACCAGATCAAAGCTATTTGAACAGGGAGTGGTGACAGAGGCAGGCACAGAGTTAGGTGGCAGCAATACATTCCAGAGCTTCAGAGAAAAAAAAATTAGGAAAAAAAAAATATGTGTAGTGCCAGCGCCCAACGAGGACATCCTAACAGATCAACCATCGACTTGTTGTATTTTCCCAACAGGCTTGATGTATATGCTTGTTTCAATGATCAGTCGATTGTGACCTACTTAACGTTATCAGAATGCTTGCTAGCTGTCAGCCATGGCTCAGTGGATTAGCACTCTTGCCTCTGAATCATGAATGTTCTGGGTTCAGGTCCCACTCCAGAGTCACAGAAGTCTAGGCTGACACTCAGCGCAGTACTGAGGGAATACTACGCTGTCAGACGGTGCTGTCTTTCGGGTTACATTAAACTGAGGCCTCGTCTGCCCTCTCAAGTGAATATAAAAGATCCCATGGTACTATTTCGCAGGGGAGTTATCCCCGGTGTCTTGGCTGATATTTATCCCTAAATCAACATCACTAAAACAGATTATCTGGTTGTTATCATGTTACTGTCTGTGGGAGCTTGCTGTGCGCAAATTGGCTGCCTCGTTACATTACAGCAGCGACAACACTTCAAAAGTACTTCATTGGTTGTGAAGCTCTTTGGGACGTCCTGATGTCATGAAAGGCTTAGAAACATAGAAGGCGCTATACGTTTTCTTCTAGCTCTTCATAACCACCACCACGTGATTCAGTCCTTGTCCCTGTAACCTCTCCAGTTTCCTCACTCTCCTGAACTCAACGCTCTTTCTAGCAGGTGGCTTAACTTGTAGGACAATGATTAAAGGGGTCACAAAGTGCGAGGGCTCATCCTCAGTGACGCCATCATTGAAGTAGACACAAACCGCCAGGGAATTATACACTCGCAATCATCAGCAAAGTGATGGAAGGTGTCATCAACAGTGCTATCAAGCAGCACTTACTCACCAATAACCTGCTCACTGATGCCCAGTTTGGTTTCCACCAAGACCACTCTGCCCCCAACCTCATTACAGCCTTGGTCCAAACATGGACACAGGAGCTGAATCCAGAGGTGAGGTGAGAGTGACTGCCCTTGACATCAAGGCAGCATTTGACCGAGTGTGGAATCAAGGAGCCCCAGTAAAACTGAAGTCAATGGGAGTCGGGGGGAAAATGCTCCACTGGCTGGAGTCATACCTAGCACAAAGGAAGATGGTTGTGGTGGTTGAAGGTCAATCATCACAGCCCCAGGACATCGCTGCTGGAGTTCCTCAGGGCAGTGTCCTAGGCTCAACCATCTTTAGCTGCTTCATCAATGAACTTCCTTCCAACATAAGGTCAGAAATGGGGATGTTTACTGATGACTGCACAGTGTTCAGCGCCATTCAAAGCTCCTCAGATAATGAGGCAGTTCATGCCTGCATGCAACAAGACCTGGACGACGTTCAGGCTTGGGCTGATAAGTGGCAGGTAACATTCGCGCCACAGAAGTGCCAGGCAATGACTATCTCCAACAAGCAAAAGTCTAACCACCTCCCCTTTACATTCAACGGTATTACCATTGCCGAATCCCCCATCATCAACATCCTGGGGGTCACCATTGACCAGAAACTTAACTGGACCAGCCACATAAATACTGTGGCAACAAAAGCAGGTCAGAGGCTAGGTATTCTGTGGCGAGTGTCTCACCTCCTGACTCCCCAAAGCCTTTCCATCATCTACAAGGCACAAGCCAGGAGTGTGATGGAATACTCTCCACTTGCCTGGATGAGTGCAGCTCCAACAACACTCAAGAAGCTCGACTCCATCCAGGACAAAGCAGCCTGCTTGATTGGCACCCCATCTACCACCTTAATATATTCACTCCCTCCACCACCAGCGTACCATGGCTGCAGTGTGTACCATCTACAAGATGCACTGCAGCAACTTGCCAAGGCTTCTTCGGCAGCACCTCCCGAACCCGCGACCTCTTCCACCTAGAAGGACAAGGGCAGCAGGTGCATGGGAACACCACCACCTCCAAGTTCCCCTCTAAGTCACACACCATCCTGACTTAGAAGTATATTACCGATCCTTCATCGTCGCTGGGTCAAAATCCTGGAACTCCCTCCCTAACAGCACTGTGGGAGTACCTTCACCACACGGACTGCAGCGGTTCAAGAAGGCGGCTCACCACCACCTTCTCAAGGGCACTAGGGGTGGGCAATAAATACTGGTCTTGCCAGCGACGCCCACATCCCATATACGAATTAAAAAAATCCCTGCTGTCCACTAGACATTCAGGGGACTCCTACTCCTTCCACTACAGTGCGTGTGAGTCTGACAACCCACCATCTCTCTTTTTATCAAAAAATTGATAAAAATCAAGAAAATGGAACATGACAGTAAATTAGCAAGAAATATAAAAACACTGTAAGAGCTTCTACAATAAGTAAAAAGGAAGAAAGTAGCAAATGTAAATTGGGGAACAAGGAAATGGCAGAGGCTTTAAACAAATATTTTGTATCTGTCTTCACAGTAGAAGACACAAATAGTACACCAAAAATAGTGGGGAACCAAGGGGCTAATGAGAGCGAAGAACTTAAAGTAATTAATATCAGTGGAGAAAAAGTACTTGAGAAACTAATGGGACTAAAAGCCAACAAATCCCCTGGACCTGATGGCTTACATCTTAGGGTTCTAAAAGAAGTGGCTGCAGAGATAGTGGATGCATTGGTTGTGATCTTCCAAAATTCCCTGGATTCTGGAGCGGCCCTGGTGGATTGGAAGGTAGCAAATGTAAAGCTGCTACTCAAGAAAGGAGGGATAGAGAAAACCGGGAACTACAGGCTAGTTAGCCTGACATCAGTCATCAGGAAAATGCTGGAATCCATTGTTAAACAAGTCGCAATAGGGTAAGGTATTAGCATGGCTAAAGGATTGGTTAACAGACAGAAAACAGAGAGTAGGGAGAAACGGGTCATTTTCAGATTGGCAGGCTGTAACTAGTGGGGTGCCGCAAGGATCAGTGCTGGGGCCTCAGCTATTCACAATCTATATCAATGACTTAGATGAAGGGACCGAGTGCAATGTATCCAAGTTTGCTGACGATACAAAGCTAGGTGGGAGAGTAAGATGTGAAGAGGATGCAAAGAGCCTGCAAATGGATATAGACATGTTAATGAGTGGGCAATAAGGTGGCAGATGGAGTATAATGTGAGGAATTGTGAAGTTATTCACTTTGGTAGGAAGAATAGAAAAACAAAATATTTTTAAATGGTGAGAAACTATTAAATGTTGATGTTCAGAGAGATTTGGGTGTCCTCGTACAGGAAACACAGAGAGTTAGCATACAGGTACAGCAGGTAATTAGGAAGGCAAATGGCATGTTGGCCTTTATTGCAAAAGGGTTGGAGTATAAGAGTAAGGAAGTCTTGCTCCAATTGTACAGGGCCTTGGTGAGACCACACCTGGAGTACTGGGCACAGTTTTGGTCTCCTTATCTAAGAAAGGATATCCTTGCCTTAGAGGCGGTGCAACGAAGGTTCACTAGATTGATCCCTGGGATGAGAGGGCTGTCCTATGAGGAGAGATTGAGTAGATTGGGCCGATACTCTCTGGAGTTTAGAAAAATGAGAGGTGATCTCATTGAAACATATAAGATTCTGAGGGGGATTGACAGGGTAGATGCTGAGAGGTTGTATCCCCTGGCTGGAGAGTCCAGAACTAGGGGTCACAGTCTCAGGATAAGGAGTCGGCCATTTAAGACTGAGATGAGGAGGAATTTCTTCACTCAGAGGGTTGTGAATCTTTGGAATTCTCTTCCCCAAAGTGCTGTGGATGCTGAATCGTTGAGTATATTCAAGGCAGAGATAGATAAAACTTTGGACTCCAGAGGAATTAAGGGATATGGGGATAGGGCAGGAAAGTGGAATTGAGGTCGAAGATCAGCCATGATCTTACTGCATGGCGAAGCAGGCTTGAGGGGGCGTATGGCCTACTCCTGCTCCTAATTCTTATGTTCTTATGCTGGGCTGCCAGGTGATCACTCCCTTAGCCTAACAGGATTGCCAAGAATTTCAATTTCCTTTGGCCTCAGAGTGTGAGGTGCGTCAGACCTGTTTAAAGGCTGCAACTCTAATTTCCAAGCACCCAGCACATTACTCCCATTTTTACATGGGATTTACGCCAATGACCGCGCCAATGGATGTACAAATGAGCAGACCCACAAAATTCTGGTGGAAACAGCTCTCCAGGCCACTAACCGGCGCAACTCATTTCCCATCGATGTAAATACGACCTGACTCACCGTGTGGAATTTCGATGCCATGGAGTTTGTTCAGTTGACGGCAACAATGACATTGTTGAGCCCTAGGTAAATTCATATCAGAGAGCAGGATAGAAAGAAAGAACTTACATTTATATAGCGCCTTTCACAACCTCCGAACATCCCAAAGCACGTTACAGCCAATGACTTTTTGAAGTGTAGTCACTGTTGTGATGTAGAAAACACGGTAGCCAATTTGCGCACAGCAAGCTCCCACAAATAGCAACGTGATAATGAGCAGATAATCTGTGATGTACGAAAACTGCTAGGCACTTGGTCTAAGCGTTAAACAAAGCTTTAATCAACTGTTTTACAACATGGAGGTCTGGTTGTGTCCTTCACTAGTTCCTGTTAAGAATGTCCTGCACAAGCTGGGCCCGTGCCCGAGTATTTATACTCTCCCTGGACAGCGCCACCCATAGGCCGCTCAGTATTATTTCATAAGTCTTTCTTTCATGAATGACTGATTCATGTCAATCTGTTTTCGTGATGTCGTTTGAGTCGTAGATATTGGCCACGACACTGAGAGAACCCCCAAGCTCTTCTTCAAAATAGTGACTGCGGGATCTTTTACGTCCACCTGAGAGTCGCAGACGGGGCCTCGGTTTAGCATCTCATCCAGAGGGCGGCACCTCCGACAGTGCAGCGCTCCCTCAGCACTGCGCCGGGGAGTGTCAGCCTAGATGGTCTGCTAAAGTCTCTGGCATGGGACTTAGACCCACAACCTTCTGACTCAAGAGGTGAGGGTGCCACCCACTGAACCAAGGCTGACAACAGGATAGAGTTTAGGGCACGGGAAAGCTATACTGTTAATAAAAAACCACAACCCGGCTAATCGTGTCAATACATTTTCAGGGTTGCTGTTGTTGTATTTGGTCTTCCAATTCTGCATGTTCCCTGGTTCTGGAGAAAGAATTGTAATAACCTGTCACCTAGTGGCGTCCTGATGGTATTGCGTGTTGCTTCAAGATTTTGCCCTGACAATGGCCAGTCAGTAAGGGGAAACCGACCCAATTTTCCGGGTCACCCCCTGACTTGCACGAGTGAGACGAGTGGCCAGCGTTAAACGCGTCCCTCGTAGGCAGCTCGCCAGTTCTTAAGGACCCTCAGCAGCTTAAAGGGGAGGTGAATTTTATTTTGTGGCCAAAGCAGGGAAACAACACGGTGGAGCTGCAGAAAGATACTGGGGAACAGTAACCTGAGGCTTTCAGAAACATCTGAGGAGATTCTGGTGCAGCAAGATTAGAATAGAAAGGAGGCTGCCCTGCCCTCGGATGTTCTGTGGGTACCAAGGAATATTGGCAAGAGATAGCACCACACGTGAATGCACTCAGCATTATCTCCAGAACCTGGCTGCAGTGTAGAAAGTGCAGTGCTCTTGTTGCCACAGTATTTATATTATCGTGCCACACAAGTGCCAGGCAATGACTATCTCCAACAAGCGAGAATCTAACCACCTCCCCTTGACATTCAATGGCATTACTATTACATCCGTGAATAATTGAGACACGGACTGCAGGAGTGGAACAAAATAAGTCTTTACTGGTGGAAGTCAATAGTGAAACTAAAAACACAGAGGCTCACTAGCGCCTTTTATACAGGGGTGGTCACTGCCGGTACTGCAGTCTGAGACCAGTTATTCTCTTAAAGGTACATACACAACAATTCCTCCCCTTTTAGATAAACAGTACATAACATTCATTTAACAACTAAATGATAGCTAATTACAATCACAATTACTGTTGCTAGATACATTGGTTAAGTTTAAGCAATTATAAGTTCAGTCTTTGAGGAGGCTTCCTGATTCTGTCTGGATAACGCCTCTTTGGGGTATCAGGTTCTTCTGGCAATGTTGAGTCGGGATCAATGTCGTTGTTTGGTTCATCTGCTTCCAATATTACCGGTTCTGCGGTAGCTGCAATTGGAACGTCGATTTCATTACCAGGTGTATCAGATCGTGGTGTGGAGTTGACGTTTTCCAGTGACTCTAGAATCTGGTCAACATGGCATCTTACAATGTTCTCCCCAACGTCCACGGTATACATGAGAGGTCCTTGTCGTGTACAAATCGTTCCTGGCTGCCATTTCTCAGTGCGGTAGTCCCGGGCCAAAACTGGTTGACCTATCTTAAAACTCCTGGTCGGCCTTTCATTCATATTCTGAAACTGCCTGTTCTCCACATCTCTTCGGACGTTTGGCTTAACCAAATCCAAGCGGCATCGTAGTCTTCGATTGAAGAACATCATGGCTGGAGTTTGGTTGGTAACCACATGTGTCGCATTCCGGTAGGCAAACAAGAAGTTGTCCACCTTGTGTTGTAGGGGTATATCTTCATTACACATTGCCTTGATAGCCTTCTTGAATGTTTGGACAAACCTCTCGGCCAATCCATTAGTGGCTGGATGATATGGGGCAGATGTGTAATGCTTAACACCATTGTTCTTTAAGAACCTCCGGAACTCTTCAGACACAAACTGTGGTCCATTGTCAGAGCAAATCTGTTCAGGCAGCTCATTCCTGGCGAATATGGTTCGTAAAACTGTGATCGTTTTTTTCCGTGGTGGTTGAGGACATTTTTATTACCTCTGGCCACTTTGAATGTGCATCCACCGCAATTAAAAACATCGAGTCCATGAAGGGACCAGCAAAATCAATGTGCACCCTTTGCCATGGAGATGAGGGCCACTCCCATGGATGCAGAGGAGCTTGTGGTGGGGCGTTTTGCACCTTCTGGCATCCTGCACAGCTCTTGGTCATCTCTTTGATTTCTCTATCGATTCCCGGCCACCACACAAACGCTCTGGCTAAGTTCTTCATTTTTACCCCACCCAGATGACCCTCATGAAGCTCATTGAGCACTCTATCCGTCAACTTAGGTGGAATTACTACTCTGGATCCACACATCAAGGTTCCTCTGCACACTGACAACTGTTCTCTTCTCGGCGAGAATGCTGGCAGCAGTGGTTCGCCATGTGCTGGCCATCCCTTCACCGTTAAATCATAGACCCGTGATAGTGTCGGGTCATTCCGTGTTTCCTTTTCTACATTTGCATTCGTCACAGGGAGACATTCGACTATGATCGAGTGGAATAACTCCATTGGATCCACTGCAAGGTCTTCTTCTCAGACCTGCAAACTCGTGCAATGTGTCCCATCTTCCCGCATTGCCTGCATATTTTGTCTTTGGACCAGCAGTCCTTCTGGTCATGGTTAGTTCTGCCGCAGCGATAACATTTTGCAAATCCCCGTGTCATTTCGTGGGTGCCGTATTCCTGTGGTTTTTGTTGAATTTCTGCAGCTCCCCTGGCTGCTGCTTCATACGATACTGCCACGCTGAAAGCCTTATCTAGCGTCAGCTCTTTCTCTGCGAGTAACTTCTTCTGTGTTCCTTCACTCAGGAGTCCACAGACAAATTTGTCCCGTAGGGTATCTGCCAGTCCTGCTCCAAACTGGCAGTGCTTTGATAGCTTGCGTAGTTCCGTAAGCTACTCAGCATTGCTCTCATCTTTGTGCTGAGTTCTCCTGTGGAATTTAAATCTTTCTGCTATCAACAGCGGTGCAGGGTTTAAGTGTTCCTGTAGGACAGCAACAATTTCGTTAAAACTCTTCGCCTTCGGTTTGGCTGGAGTAATCAGGTCCCGCAATAGGCCGTACGTTCTAGCGCCCATTAAGTTTAGCAATATTGATGCCTTTTTCTCCTCCGCTATTTCGTTTGCCTCGCAATATACCTCGACTCTTTCCACATACGTGGTCCAGTCCTCTATTGTATTATCAAAAGCAGTGATACAGCCAGTCTTCGGCATCTTGCAAATCTAAAATGGCGCCTCCCGCGCTTTGCCTTCTTCCCCGATTTAACAAAATGGCGCCTCCCGCGCTTTGCCTTCTTCCCCGCTGTTGTTAGCGCTGCTTTCCACGGTTTCTTGCGCGTTTAATATTTTTTTCTTTATTATTTTCCCGTCGTGGAGCGGACCCTCCGGGACACTTCCCTCCCTCTTCTTAGGTCCGAACGCTGCCCGGCTTCGAAGCACCGGCCGCGGCCTGTGTGCTCCACCCTCTCTCTCTCTCTTTGCTTCCCGACTCGCTGCCCGGCCCCGTTGAAAAGCCACCCGATCGAGCTCTAGCCCGCCGCAGCCCAGGAAGGATCAGTGCATTACCTGCCACCAGCCTGATTAGCTGGGAAACCACAGACCGAGGAACCAAGCCTGGCTCTTGACAGTCTCTCCTGCAAGTTTTCAATCCGACGATTTGGAGGGCGGTTGCCCACGGTCGACGCCCGTTTCTTGAGTTTCTTTGGATTTTATTTTTTTTTCTTTCTTCTGGCTTCGACCTTCAATAACGTCGTCTGAGATGCTGCCGAGTTGCAGGTAATTTCGTTTCTTACTCGTCGCCAGTATTACGTCCGTGAATAATTGAGACACGGACTGCAGGAGTGGAACAAAATAAGTCTTTACTGGTGGAAGTCAATAGTGAAACTAAAAACACAGAGGCTCACTAGCGCCTTTTATACAGGGGTGGTCACTGCCGGTACTGCAGTCTGAGACCAGTTATTCTCTTAAAGGTACATACACAACAATTAGCATCGCCGAAGCCCCCACCATCAACATCCTGGGGGTCACCATTGACCAGAAACTTAACTGGACCAGCCACATAAATACTGTGGCAACAAGAGCAGGTCAGAAGCTGGGTATTCTGTGGTGAGTGTCTCATCTCCTGACTCCCCAATGCCTTTCCACCATCTACAAGGCACAAGTCAGGAGTGTGATGGAATACTCTCCACTTGCCTGGGTGAGTGCAGCTCCAACAACACTCAAGAAGCTCGACACCATCCAGGACAAAGCGGCCCACTTGATTGGCACTCCATCCACCACCTTAAACATTCACTCGTCTCCACCACCGGCGTACCGTGGCTGCAGTGTGTACCATCTACAAGGTGCGCTGCAGCAACTTGCCAAGGCTTCTTCGGCAGCACCTCCCAAACCCGCGACCTCTACCACCTAGAAGGACAAGGGCAGCAGGCTCATGGGAACACCACCACCTCCAAGTTCCCCTCCAAGTCACACACCATCCTGACCTGGAAGTATATCGCCGATCCTTCATCGTCGCTGGGTCAAAATCCTGGAACTCGCTACCTAACAGCGCTGTGGGAGTACCTTCACCACACGGACTGCAGCGGTTCAAGAAGGCGGCTCACCACCACCTTCTCAAGGGCAACTAGGGATGGGCAATAAATGCTGGCATTGCCAGCGATGCCCAGATCCCATAAGTGAATAAAAAAAATGTGGCTGGTCCAGTTAATTTTCTGGTCAATGGTGACCCCCAAGATGTTGATGGTGGGGGATTCGGAATGTAAAGGGGAGGTGGTTAGACTCTTGCTTGTTGGAGATAGTCATTGCCTGGCACTTCTGTGGCACAAATGTTACCTGCCACTTATCAGCCCAAGCCTGAATGTCTTCCAGGTCTTGTTGCATGTGGGCATGGACTGCCTCATTATCTGAGGAGTTGTGAATGGTGCTGAACAGTGTGCAGTCATCAGCAAACATCCCCATTTTTGACCTTATGTTGGAGGGAAGGTCATTGATGAAGCAGCTGAAGATGGTTGGGCCTAGGACACTGCCCTGAGGAACTCCTGCAGCAATGTCCTGGGGTTGTGATGATTGACCTTCAACCACCACAACCATCTTCCTTTGTGCTAGGTATGACTCCAGCCAGTGGAGAGTTTTCCCCCGGATTCACATTGACTTCAGTTTTACTAGGGCTCCTTGATGCCACACTCGGTCAAATGCTGCCTTGATGTCGAGGGCAGTCACTCTCACCTCACCTCTGGAACTCAGCTCCTTTGTCCATGTTTGGACCAAGGCTGTAATGAGGTCTGGAGCCGAGTGGTCTTGGCGGAACCCAAACTGGGCATCAGTGAGCAGGTTTTTGGTGAGTAAGTGCCATAAGTTTTCCACATTATCGGATAGATGCCAGTGTTGTACTGGAACAGCTTGGCTAGAGGCGCGGCTAGTTCTGGAGCACAAGTCCTCAGCATGACAGCCAGGATGTTGTCGAGGCCCACAGCCTTTGCTGTATCCAGTGCGCTCAGCCGTTTCTTGATATCACGTGGAGTGAATCAAATTGGCTGAAGACTGGCTTCTGTGATGGTGGGGACCTCAGGAGGAGGTCGATAAGGATCATCCACTCGGCACTTCTGGCTGAAGATGGTTGCAAACGCTTCAGCCTTGTCTTTTGCACTCATGTGCTGGGTTCCACCATCATTGAGGATGGGGATATTCATGGAGCCTCCTCCTCCCGTTAGTTGTTTAATGGTCCACCACCATTCACGACTGGATGTGGCAGGACTGCAGAGCTTTGATCTGATCCGTTGATTGTGGGATCACTTAGCCCTGCCTATAGCATGCTGTTTCCACTTTTTAGCATGCATGTAGTCCTGTGTTGCAGCTTTCCCAGGTTGGCACCTCATTTTTAGGTACGCCTGGTGCTGCTCCTGGCATGCTCTTCTATACTTCTTATTGAACCAGCGTTGGTCCCCTGGCACGGTGGTAATGGTAGAGCGAGGGATATGCTGAGCCATGAGGTTACAGATTGTGGTGGAATACAATTCTGCTGCTGCTGATGGCCCACAGCGCCTCATGGATGCCCAGTCTTGAGCTGCTAGATCTGTTCTGAATCTATACCATTTAGTACGGTGGCAGTGCCACACAACACAAGGGAGGGTGTCCTCAGTGTGAAGACGGGACTTCGTCTCCACAATGACTGTGTGGTGGTCATTGCTACCAATATTGTCATGGACAGATACATCTGCAACAGGTAGATTGGTGAGGACGAGGTCAAGTTGGTTTTTCCCGCGTGTTGGTTCTCTCACCACCTGTCGCAGGCCCAGACTGGCAATTATGTCCTTCAGGACTCGGCCAGCTCGGTCAGTAGTGGTGCTGCTGAGCCACTCTTGGTGATGGACATTGAAGTCCCCCACCCAGAGTACATTCTGTGCCCTTGCTACTCTCAGTGCTTCTTCCAAATGTTGTTCAAAATGGAGGAGTACTGATTCATCAGCTGAGGGAGGGCAGTAGGTGGTAATCAGTAGGAGGTTTCCTTGCCCATACTTGACCTGAATCCATGAGACTTCATGGGATCTGGAGTCAATGTTGAGGACTCCCAGGGCCACTCCCTCCCGACTGTACACCACTGTGCCGCCACCCTTAGTGGGTCTGTCCTGCCGGTGGGACAGGACATACCTGTTAGATCCGGGTATCTTAATGTTGTGTCCTTTCGATAATCAGACAAAGACTGCAGGGAACGATCAACAGGTCTTTACTGGATGAAGTTCAAACTGCAACTGACTGTACAGAGCGCCACTCAGGGCTTATATACAGGTGTGGTCACTGCCGGTACTGCAGGATACAGGAGCTGTAAAAAGTAGTTCTCCCTCTTAAAGGTACATACACTACAATTCCTCCCCTTTTAGATTAACAGTACCATAACACTCATTTAACAATTAAATATCAAACTAATTACAATTAACACTTTTAACATGCAACATTAACTGGAAATAGTCTATTTATAAATTCAGTCTTTGGGGAGGCTTCCTGATTCTTTCTGGATAACGCCCTTCCCGAGTGTCTCGCTCTTGGTGCGGAGGCGATTCTAACACCCTGTCGTCAGTTGATTCATCAGCTTCCAATGCTATTGTTTCTGAGGTAGATGCGACCTGTATGTCGGGTTCCTCACCAGGTACGTATGGCCGAGACATGGGGTTGACTCGTTCCTGTGACTCTAGGATCTGGTCAGCATGGCGTCTCACAATGTTCTCCCCAACATCCACTGTGTACATTAGTGGCCTCTGCCGTGTGCATATCGTTCCTGGTTGCCATTTCTCTGTTCGGTAGTCGCGGGCTAAGACTGGTTGCCCTACATTGAAGCTCCTTGTCGGCTTCTCATTGATGTGCTGGAATTGCTTATTCTCAACATCTCTTCGTACATTTGGTCTGAGCAAATCCAAATGAGATCTCAACCTTCGGTTAAAGAACATCATGGCCGGGGCCTGGTTGGTGACTGCATGTGTCGCATTTCTGTAGGCTAACAGGAAATTGTCCACCTTATGCTGCAGTGGAATGTCGTCATTGCACATGGCCTTTACTGCTTTTTTAAAGGTTTGTACGAACCTCTCAGCCAATCCATTTGTGGCTGGATGATACGGGGCGGATGTGTAATGCCTTACCCCATTCCTTTTCATAAATCTTCGAAACTCTTCGGACACAAACTGTGGTCCGTTATCAGAGCAAATCTGCTCTGGCAAGCCGTTCCTGGCAAAAATGGTCCGTAGGACTGCAATAGTTTTCTCCGTGGTGGTGGAGGACATTTTGATCACCTCAGGCCATTTCGAGTGTGCATCCATGGCTATTAAAAACATTGAGTCCATGAATGGACCAGCAAAGTCAATATGCACCCGTTGCCATGGAGATGAGGGCCACTCCCATGGGTGTAGAGGGGCATGTGGTGGTGCATTTTGGACCTTCTGGCATCCTGAGCAGCTCTTTGTCAGGTCCTCGATTGGACTGGGTTCACTGTCACCTTAAAGACCCCACAGATGCGAACCTCCTTTGGTTCCCCAGGCGTATTACTCAACGACCTCTTCATTACAGGAACGATGGGTGTAGCCCACTCGCTCCAGTCCACTTTGGACAGTACTCCTGAACATTCCAAACCTTCCAGCTCTGCTTCGACGGCTGGGCGGATCGCATAAGGTACCGGTCTGGCCTTAAAAAACTTTGGGCTTGCATTTTCCTCTATTTTGATCGTCGCTGTTATGCCTTTTAGTGTTCCGAGTCCCTGCTGGAACACTTCTTGTGTGTCAGTTAGCATTTTTGACAGTCGTCCAGGTGTGACGTCGTCATCCTTTTTGGCATCTACAGTCAGTGCTTGTATGGAATGCCAATCTAGCTGTATCTTCCGGATCCATTCACATCCTAGTAGTGGTGGTCCTCCATCTGGCAATACATATAGGTCCATTTTTGGTGTTTCCTTGCCGTTATATATAACGTTCACCCTTATTTTTCCTTTGGGGTAGACTTTTTGCCTCGTGTACGTCTTCAAGACAATCTTTGTATCTCTCAAGGGTATATGTGAGAATAGCCGCTTGTAGTCCCTTCAGTTTATGACTGTTAGGGCTGATCCTGTGTCCAATTCCATTTTCACTTGGACTCCTGCTATCTTGAGCGTGACCCAGATAGTTTGGTGATCCTCCGTTTTGATCACATTATGTAGTTTCAGACAACCCAGCTCCTTGCTTCCGGAGTCTGTATCACTCTTCTGTTCGTCTGAACTACTCTCCGTCACCTTATGTACCTTCTTGCACTTCTCCTGCGGAGATTTCTTGCTGCTGGTTTTCTTTCCCGACCTGCAGACTCTTGCTATGTGTCCTACTTTTCCACACTGTCTGCACACTTTGTCCTTGAACCAACAATCATTATGGTCGTGTGTTGTTCTGCCGCAGCGATAGCACTTCACTGTTCCGTATGACATTTCATTTGTGCCATATTCTTGCGGTCTCCGTTGTATCTCTGCAGCGCCCCGTGCGGCTGCTTCGTGTGATACTGCCATGCTGAAAGCCTTGTCCAGCGTAAGATCCTTTTCTGATAGAAGCCGTTTCTGGGTTCCTTCACTTTGAAGCCCACACACAAACTTGTCCCTTAAAGTATCTGCTAGTCCCGTTCCAAACTGGCAGTGTTTCGATAGCTTGCGCAGTTCCGTTAAATACTCAGCATTACTTTCATCTTTATGCTGGTTCCTTTTGTGAAACTTAAATCTTTTTGCTATCAGCAGCGGTGTGGGGTTTAAGTGGTCCTGTAGGATTGACACTATGTTTTCAAAACCCTTTTCTACTGGCTTCTCGGGGTTACTAGGTTTCGTAGTAAGCCATACGTTTTTGCACCCATTGAATTCAACAATACCAACGCTTTCTTGTCATCTGGCACTTCATTCGCCTTGCAGTATACTTGTATGCGTTCGACATATGTCGTCCAATCTTCGACTTCATTGTCGAACGCTGTGATACTGCCACTCTTCGGCATTTTTGGGTGTGGTTAGACTGGCTTAAAATGGCGTCTCCCGCGCTTTCCTTTCTTCCCTGCTGCGGCTTAAAATGGCGTCTCCCACGCTTTCCTTTCTTTCTCGCTGCGGCTTAAAATGGCGTCTCCCGCGCTTTCCTTTCTTCCCCGCAGCGGCTTAAAATGGCGTCTCCCGCGCTGCTGCCAACGCCGCTCTCGGCGGTCCTCCTGGCAAATGGCGACGCCCTGTGGGCCTCGCGCGCTGCTCCTGCGCTGCTGCCAATGCCGTTCTCTACGGTCCTCGTGGCAATGGCAGCGCCTTGCGTTTCCCTGCGCGCCTCTCTCCCCCGTCGATGCTGCTCGGCCCCTGAACACCGGCTGCGCTCTGCTCTCTCTCGCCTCTCTCCCCCGTTGACGCCGCTCGGTCCGGAACACCAGCTGCGCCCCGTGCGCTCTGCCCTCTCTCTCTCCCCCGTCGACGCTGCTCGGCCCTTTCTGTGCTGCTCGGTCGGCTCTAGCCGCCGCTCTCCGGGAAGGGTCTGCACAGTACCTGTTGCCAGCCCGTTTTGCTGGACCACCGTGGCTGGAAGGCCAAGCCTGGCTCTCGACAGCCTCCCCTGCGATGCCCGTGCTTCTGGACTCGACCTCCTTATGCAGAGTTGCAGGTAGGTTCGAATCTTCTCGTCACCAATGTTAGATCCGGGTATCTTAATGTTGTGTCCTTTCAATAATCAGGCAAAGACTGCAGGGAACGATCAACAGGTCTTTACTGGATGAAGTTCAAACTGCAACTGACTGTGCAGAGCGCCACTCAGGGCTTATATACAGGTGTGGTCACTGCCGGTACTGCAGGATACAGGAGCTGTAAAAAGTAGTTCTCCCTCTTAAAGGTACATACACTACAATACCCAGGGATTGTAATGGAGGAGTTTGGGACATTGACTGAAAGGTTTGATTCTGTGAGTATGACTATGTCAGGCTCTTTCTTGACTAGTCTGTGGGACAGCTCCCCCAATTTTGGCACAAGTCCCCAGATGTTGGTGAGGAGGACTTTGCAGTGTTGACTGGGCTGGGTGTGCTGTTGCCGTGTCCGTAGCCGGTGCCGAGGTCGATGCCGGGTGGTCCGTTCAGTTTCATTCTTATTATGTTTCGTAGTGGTTAGTTACAACTGAGTAGCTTGCTAGGACATTTCAGAGGGCAGTTAAGAGTCAACCACATTGCTGTGGTTCTGGAGTCACATGTAGGCCAGACTGGGTAAGGACAGCAGATTTCCTTCCCTAAAGGTCATTAGTGAATCAGATGGGTTTTTATGACAATCTGACAGTTTCATGATTACCATTACTGATACTAGCTTTTTATTCCAGATTTATTTAATTAACTGAATTTATATTCCCCAGCTGCCGTGGTGGGATTTGAACTCACGTCTCTTGAATCATTAGTCCAGGCCTCTGGATTACTAGCCCTGATTGGTTGCTTTCCACAGATGACCTTTCTTTGACCCCCATAGCAAAATGGCAACTCATGATTTCTTAATAAATCTCATGATTTATGAGACGATGGGGGTGGCATTACTGACCACTCCCTGTGGTAGCAAGTTGCACATTCTCACCACTCTTTGGGTAAAGAAGTTTCTCCTGAATTCCCTATTGGATTTTATCAGTGACTGTCTTATATTGGTGACCCCGAGTTTTGGACTCTCCCCACAAGTGGAAACATCTTCTCTACGTCTACCTTATCAAACCCTTTCATCATTTTAAAAACCTCTAGCAGGTCACCCCTCACTCAGCCTTCACTTTTCTAGAGAAAAGAGCCCCAGCCTGTTCAGTCTTTCCTGATAAGTATAACCTCTCAGTTCTGGCATTTTTCTAGTAAATCACTTTTGCTCCTAATTATGAGGGCTTTTCACAGAGTAGATAGGGAGAAACTGTTTCCACTGGCAATGTGACTCTTCATCTTAGGCAATTGCCTACTAAAAGCCAACCATGTGCCCCCTTTTGAAAGGGGCACAACCAATAAAGACTGTAACTTAACAAAAAAGTTTAAGGGAAACTTAACAAATTAAATTAAAATTTCATTTTCTGTGGTGATGATGCACTCCACTCCCTCCAGTGCCCATCGGTCGAGGAAGGCCTCAAGCGTGCCGACGAACACCGCGTGCTCCATCTCCGGGGTCACCCGGGCGTGAACGTGGCCGTGGAAGAGAGGCAGGCTGTCGGACCCCTTCCACTGGCAGGTGAGTCGGTAACCAGAGGACACAGATCTAAGGTAATTGGAAAAAGAACCAAAGGGCAGATGAGGAGGAAATTTTCTTTACGCAGCGAGTTGTGATGATCTGGAATGCGCTGCCTGAAAGGGCGGTGGAAGTTGATTCAATAGTAGATTTCAAAGGAGAATTAAAAAGGAAAATTTTACAGGGATATGGGGAAAGTGGGGGAGGAGCAGTGGGACTAATCGGACAACTCTTTCAAAGAGCCGGCATAGACACGATGGGCCGAATGGCCTCCTTCTGTGCTGTATCATTTTATGATTCCAGGTAAGAGTGGATTGTAGACTGTGACACGATCCCCTGCACTTGGCTCGAAGGATCCCCTCCGTCCCTACATTTGTGGGCTTATTATTATCTCCTCAGAGCTCTCTCAATGGGAAGGTGGCTGGCTGTTGCTTTCCATCAGCAGCTTGGGGGGTTTGAGGTGGTACTTGCCACAGTTCAGTTGAGGCCCCAGTGAGACCTGCTGCAGGCTATATCTCTACCGGGATTCTTCAGGGTTCCCTGAGGTACAAGGGGCTGTGGACTGGGACTGTACCCATGTGGCCATTAAAGCCCCAACCAAGGATGCTGTGGCATAAGTTGACAGGAAGGAGGGCCATTCCTTAAATGCTCAGCAGGTCTGTGACGTCAGGTGTGACATACTGCACGCTAATGCATGGTACCCTGGTAACTACCATGATGCATTCATAACGAAACAGTCTGTACCTGTACATTTTGCAGATCAGAGTCAGGAGTCCAGGTGACTTCTGTGTCAGCCGTGGCTCAGTGGGTAGCACCCTCACCTCTGATTCAGAGGGTGGTAGGTTCAAGTCCCACTCCAGAGACTTGAGCACAACATCTAGCCTGACACTCCAGTGAAGTACTGAGGGAGTGCTGCACTGTCGGAGGTGCTGCCTTTCAGATGAGACACTAAACTGAGGTTCCGTCTGCTCTCTGAGTTGGAGGTAAAAAATCCCATGGCATATTTTGAAGAAAAGCAGGGGAGTCCTCCCTGTGTCCTGGCCAATATTTAACTACCCTGAAATTAATTGGCCAGTAGAGGTAGGTAAAGGGGATAAGGGAATGGAGTTCCTACAATGTGTACAGGACTCCTTTCAAGCCCAGTACATAAGAAGCCCAACAAGGGAGGATTCGCTACTGGATCTTGTAATGGGGAATGAACCAGAGCAGATAAGAGAAATAAAAGTAGGAGAACATCTAGGCAATAGTGACCATAATATAGTATGCTTTATGATAAAAAATTGAGAAGGACATAGCATGACAAAGATAGATTGGAGAAAAGCCAATTTTGAGGGGCTGAGATTAGAATTTGGGAAAATAAAATGGACAACAGTATTGGCAAACAAAAATGTAGAACAGCAATGGGAAACATTAAAAACAGTGTTCAACAGAGTAGGAAAAATATATTCCGCTAAGAAACTACAACAAACTAAACACTAATGAGACACCGTGGATGAATAAAGACATACGGGAAAAATTGAGGGTAAGGAAAGAGGCATACACGAAGAACATGGACAGCAGGGGAGAGCCTTATGAAGAGATTAGCAGAAGTAAAAAAAAACAATTAGGAAGGCAAAGAGGAACTATGAAATTAAATTATCAAGGAACATAAAACAAAATTGTAAAATATTCTACAGGCAAATAAATAAAAAAAGGAGTGTTGCAATGGGAATAGGACCACTAAGGGATGGACACGATAAAATAGGAACATAGGAACAGGAGTAGACCATTCAGCCCCTCGAGCCTGCTCTGCCATTCAATGAGATCATGGCTGATCTGCGAACTAACTCCATATACCCGCCTTTGCCCCATATCCCTTACTACCTTTGGTTAACAGAAAGCTATCAATCTCCGATTTAATCTAACATCAATTGCCGTTTGCGGAAGAGAGTTCCAAACTTTTACCACCCTTTGTGGGTAGAAGTGTTTCCTAGTTTCATTCCTGAAAGGTCTGGCTCTAATTTTTAGACTATGTCCCCTAGTCTTAGAATTCCCAACCGGTGGAAATAGTTTCTCTCTATCTACCCTATATATAATTTGGCCAGAAAAAGCAGCAAACCTGAGGATTGGGAGCAGTTTAGGATTCAGCAAAGGAGGACAAAGGGAATAATTAAGAGGGGGGAAATAGATTATGAGAGTAAGCTTGCAGGGAACATAAAAACTGACTGTAAAAGCTTCTATAGATATGTGAAGAGAAAAAGATTGGTGAAGTCAAGCATAGGTCCCTTGCAGTCAGAATCAGGGGAATTTATAATGGGAAACAAAGAAATGGCAGACCAATTAAATACATATTTTGGTTCTGTCTTCACAAAGGAGAACACAAATAACCTTCCAGAGATGTCGGGAACATAGGGCCTAATGAGAGGGAGGAATTGAATGAAATCAGTATTTGTAGGGAAATGGTGTTAGGGAAATTGACGGGATTGAAGGCCGATAAATCCCCAGGGCCTGATAATCTACATCCCAGGGTACTTAAGGAAGTGGCCCTAGAAATAGTAGATGCATTGCTGGTCATCTTCCAAAATTCTATAGACTCTGGAACAGTTCCCATGGATTGGAGGATAGCTAAAGTAATCCCACTATTTAAAAAAGGAGACAGAGCACCTAGTCGAGACAGAGCACCTAGTCGAGACAGAGCACCTAGTCGAGACTGAGCACCTAGTCGAGACTGAGCACCTTGTCGAGACTGAGCACCTTGTCGAGACTAACTCCCTTGTCAGGACTGAGCCCAGAGGGAAGAAACCACAGAACTTAAAAAGAAGCAAAAACAAGTGAAACCAATAACCTGATGAAAAGGCAGTTAAGCAATAAACACAGGAGAACTAGTAACAATTAACAAAGGGAAACCAACCAGTGAAGGTGCCATCTAGGGGTTACTGAAGGAACTGACCGGCACCCTCACAGTGCAGTTCTGGTCATCATATTATAGAAAGAATATAGAGGAAAAAAAGATTTGCAAGGATGATACCAGAAGTGTGAGGTTATACCGATCAGGAAAGGAGGAACAGGCTGGGTCTCTTTTCTCTTGAAAAGAGAAGGCTGAGGGGGTGACCTAATAGAGGTCTTTAAAATCATGAAAGGTTCTGATAGAGTGGATACAGAGAGAATGTTTTCACTTGTGGCCATCAGAGGCCATCATGAAGATAGTCACCAAGAAATCCAATAGGGAATTCAGAAGAAACTTCTTTACTCAGAGAGTGGTGAGAATGTGGAACTCGCTACCACAGGGAGTGGTTGAAGCGAATAGTATAGATGTATTTAAGGGGCGGTTAGATAAGCATACGAGGGAGAAGGGAATAGAGGTTATGCTGATAGAGTTAGATGAGGAAAGACTGGAGGAGGCTCGAGTGGAGCATAAACACCGGCATGGACTGGTTGGGCCGAATGGCCTGTTTCTGTGCGGTTATTCTATATAATTATATGTAATTCTATGTAATATTATTCTCTCAACCAACATCACCAAAACAGATTATCTGGCCATCATCCCATTGCTGTCTGTGGGACAAATTGGCTGCCACATTTCCTACATTAAAACAGAGACTGCACTTCAAAAGTATTTTATGACATCCTGAGGTTGTGAAAGGCGACACGCAGCCCTTCCTTCCTTTTCGGAAGATGGGACGTACCCTCTGCAAACCTGGCTCACGATCCCAGTCAGTGTTCCACACAGTAACGCCGAGGAATGATGCGGTTCAGTGACCTTCTCCAGCTGGCCGGCAGTACATCTGACCCCTTACAAAAGGGACCCCTCTGATATCTGTCCAGTGAAGCCCGGGAAACAAACCACGTCCTCCCTCCGAAGAGTAAGAGCTTCGGCCCGGATCCCTGGCCTCCTGGGGCTGCGGGGGCGCCCCTGTGGCCGCCTAATGGGTCGGGAACTTGCCACTAGGATGTAAAAAGTGAATAACTTGCATTTATGCAACACTTTTCATGACCACAGGACGTCCCAAGGCGCCTCACAGCCGATGAATTACCTTTGAATTGTTATTTTTGTAGTGTATGTACCTTTAAGGGGAGAACTACTTTTTACAGCTCCTGTATACTGTAGTATCGGCAGTGACCACACCTGTATATAAACCCTGAGTAGGGATCTGTACTGTTAGTTTTTAGAGTAACCCTCATCCAGTAAACACCTGTTGATTGTTCCTCTGCAGCCTCTGTCTATTGATTGAAGGACACACTACCTAAAGATACCTGGATTTAACATTGGCGACGAGTCGATTCGAACCTACCTGCAACTCTGCAGAAGAAGGCCGATTCCAGGGGCACGGGCGTCGACCATCCGGTGGAGACTCCAGTGAGACGGGCTGGCAGCAGGTACGGCGCAGACCCTTCCCGGACGGCGGCAGCTGGAGCCGACCGATGGCACAGGGGAAGGCCGACCAGCATCGACGGTGTAAGAGAGAGGGTAAAGCGCAGTCGGGGTTGAAGACTGAGCGGCGTCGATGGAAAAAAAAAAGAGAGAGAGGGTAGAGCGCACGGGGCGCAGCCGGGGTTCAGGACCGAGTGGCGTCAACGAGAGAGGCACGCAGGAAAATGCGCAGAGCGCGGCCGGTGTTCAAGGGCTGAGCAGCGTCCGCGGGGGAAGAAAGGAAAGCGCGGGAGACGCCATTTGAGCCGCAGCGGAGAAGAAGGGAGAGCGCGGGAGACGCCATTTTTGAGCCGCAGCGGAGAAGAAAGGAAAGCGCGGGAGACGCCATTTTGAGCCACCGGAGAAGAAGGGAGAGCGCGGGAGATGCCATTTTTAGCCAGTCTAACCACACCCAGGGATGCCGAAGAGTGGCAGTGTCACAGCATTCGACAATGAAGTCGAAGATTGGGCGACATATGTAGAACGCATAGAAGTGTACTGCAAGGCAAATGAAGTGCCAGATGCCAGGAAAGCACTGGTATTGTTGAATTCCATGGGTGCAAAAACGTATGGTTTACTGCGAAACCTAGTAACCCCAGAGAAGCCAGTGGAAAAGGATTTTGAAAGCATAGTGGCAATCCTACAGGACCACTTAAGCCCCACACCGCTGCTGATAGCAGAAAGATTTAAGTTTCACAAAAGGAACCAGCATAAAGACGAAAGTAATGCCGAGTATTTAATGGAACTGCGCAAGCTATCGAAACACTGCCAGTTTGGAACGGGACTAGCAGATACTTTAAGGGACAAGTTTGAGTGTGGGCTTCAAAGTGAAGGAACCCAGAAACGGCTTCTATCAGAAAAGGATCTTACGCTGGACAAGGCTTTCAGCATGGCAGTATCACACGAAGCAGCCGCACGGGGCGCTGCAGAGATACAACGGAGACCGCAAGAATATGGCACAAATGAAATGTCATATGGAGCAGTGAAGTGTTATCGCTGTGGCAGAACAACACACGACCATAAGGATTGTTGGTTCAAGGACCAAGTGTGCAGACAGTGTGGAAAAGTAGAACACATAGCAAGAGTCTGCAGGTCGGGAAAGAAAACCAGCAGCAAGAAATCTCCACAGGAGAAGTACAAAAAGGTACATAAGGTGACGGAGAGTAGTTCAGACGAACAGAAAAGTGATACAGACTCCGGAAGCAAGGAGCTGGGTTGTCTGAAACTACATAATGTAATCAAAATGGAGGATCACCAAACTATCTGGGTCACGCTCAAGATAGACGGAGTCCAAGTGAAAATGAAATTGGACACAGGATCAGCCCTAACAGTCATAAACTGAAGGGACTACAAGCGGCTATTCTCACATATACCCTTGAGAGATACAGAGATTGTCTTGAAGACGTACACGGGGCAAAAAGTCTACCCCAAAGGAAAAATAAGGGTGAACGTTATATATAACGGCAAGGAAACACCAAAAATGGACCTATATGTATTGCCAGATGGAGGACCACCACTACTAGGACGTGAATTGATCCGGAAGATACAGCTAGATTGGCATTCCATACAAGCACTGACTGTAGATGCCAAAAAGGATGACGACGTCACACCTGGACGACTGTCAAAAATGCTAACTGACGCACAAGAAGTGTTCCAGGAGGGACTCGGAACACTAAAAGGCATAACAGCGACGATCAAAATAGAGGAAAATGCAAGCCCAAAGTTTTTTAAGGCCAGATTTTTATGCGATCCGCCCAGCCGTCGAAGCAGAGCTGGAAGGATTGGAACGTTCAGGAGTACTGTCCAAAGTGGACTGGAGCGAGTAGGCTACACCCATCGTTCCTGTAATGAAGAGGTCGTTGAGTAATACGCCTGGGGAACCAAAGAAGGTTCGCATCTGTGGGGACTTTAAGGTGACAGTGAACCCAGTCCTTCACACGGTACAATATGCGCTTCCGCGGATTGAAGATATTTTCGCCTCGCTATCTGGAGGAAAACGCTTCACTAAGATTGATCTGGCCCAGGCGTACCTGCAAATGGAGGTAGAAGAAGCCTCGAAACAGTACCTCACGATCAACACTCATAAAGGTCTCTACCAATACAACCGGCTGGTGTTCGGGGTAGCATCAGCTCCGGCTATTTGGCAAAGGGCAATGGATCAAGTCCTGCAAGGGATTCCAGGGACCCAGTGTTATTTGGACGACATCCTGGTCACGGGCGAAAATGACAGTGATCACCTCGCCAACCTGGAGCAGGTGCTCACTAGATTGAAGGAATATGGGCTCCAAGCTAATCGCCACAAATGCGAGTTTTTCCAGAAGCAGATCTTGTATTGTGGCCACGTTATTGATGAGTCCCCTGAAAAGATTGAGGCAGTAGTCAAGGCTCCAGCACAGGAAAATGTGTCACAACTGAGGTCGTTCCTCGGGCTGGTGAACTACTACCATAAGATCTTGCCGAATTTGTCTACAGTACTACACCCACTGAACACCCTACTGCAAACGGGGGTACCATGGAAGTGGAATGACGAATGTAAACGAGCTTTCCAGAAGTGCAAAGAATTGATCACATCAAAAGAGGTGTTGGCTCATTTCAACCCAGCACTACCAATTCGGTTGGCGTGTGATGCATCACCCTATGGTATTGGAGCGGTGCTGTTGCACAAATTCCCGGACGGCTCGGAGAGGCCAGTAGCCTTTGCGTCTCGGTCACTAACCTCAGCCGAGCGTAACTTCGCCCAGATTGACAGGGAGGCCCTCAGCCTAGTGTGGGGAGTGAAAAAGTTCAACCACTATGATGTGCCTCAATAATTCCGAGACTCGATGTTAGCGAAACAAAACAAGGCTTTTATTAACTTAGAAGGTAACACGCAGTGGAGAGAGGTATCTTCCATCTGGAGGTCTGCAGTACTGGATATGAGGCCAGACTGAGCTTGCTTACATAGGGGCCAGGTATGGGCGGAGCCCTACACACAATACATTACAATATACAATACAATGGTGAGGAGACGGAACTGAGGTAAGGGAACTGAAACCTGAAACCAACCACAGTCACAGGCAGTGATGAATGGAATATTTCATCACATTCACCCCTTCTATAGATTTAGTCTGCTCGGGGGTTTGATAGTCCTCTGCGACCGACGTGGCTGTTGTGGTGTCGCGGGTGTCGGCTGGGTGTCCCCGGTGGCCTCCTGGGTCTCTGCCGGGGGTGCCGCCAGGGTTGTTGAAGGGGTAGTTGGTGGGGGTGCCGTTGGTCGATGTTCTTCCGGGGGTGATGAAAGAGTAGTGGGTGGGTAAGAGTTGCTGTGATCGTTGTTGTTGCTATTGCCGTGGTTGTTGTCATTACCGGCTGGGGCGACGTCTTTTATGGACACGGTGTCCTCCCTTCCGTCGGCGTGCCGGACATACGCATATTGGGGGTTGGCGTGGAGTAGGTGTACTGGCTCCACGAGAGGGTCCGTCTTGTGGCCCCTCACATGCCTTCGCACGAATACCGGACCTGGGGTGGAGAGCCATGACGGCATGGATACGCCTGAGGTGGATTTCCGGGGAAAGACAAACATTCGTTCATGAGGCGTGGCATTAGTGGCAGTACACAATAGCGACCGTATCGAATGGAGCACATCTGAGAGGACTTCCTGCCAGCGGGAGATAGGGAGGCCCTTGGTCCTTAGAGCT
The DNA here is from genome assembly GCF_052327205.1 of Somniosus microcephalus. Taxonomy (NCBI): domain Eukaryota; kingdom Metazoa; phylum Chordata; class Chondrichthyes; order Squaliformes; family Somniosidae; genus Somniosus; species Somniosus microcephalus. The sequence continues at coordinate 24,123,270 of NC_140991.1, read as the reverse complement.
AGAGTGACTGCTTTCCATACTGTCCCGTTCTCTCGCTCCACCTGACCGTTACCCTGGGGGTTGTAGCTGGTGGTACGGCTCGTGGCGATCCCCCTGGACAGCATGTACTGGCGTAGCTCTTCACTCATGAAGGACGCCCCCCTATCCGTATGGATGTAGCTCGGCATACCGAACAGGCAGAACAGGCTGTTGAGGCATTTAATGACCGTGGCGCTGGTCGTGTCTGGGCAGGGGAAGGCAAATGGGAAACGGGAGTATTCGTCCACAATGTTCAGGAAGTAAACATTGCGGTCGACTGACGGGAGGGGGCCCTTGAAATCTAAGCTGAGCCGCTCAAAGGGCCGTGTAGCTTTGATTAAGTGGGCTCTATCTGGGCGGTAGAACCGAGGCTTGCACTCAGCGCAAGTGCGGCAGTTCCTGGTCAGAGACCGAACTTCCTCAATCGAGTAGGGTAAGTTACGGGACTTTATGAGGTGGAACAGCCGCGTGACCCCTGGGTGGCAGAGGTCGTTGTGGAGGGTCTGTAGCCGATCCCCGGTGGCGCTGGCACACATCCCTCGTGAGAGGGCGTCAGGGGATTCGTTAAGGGCCCCTGGCCGGTAAATGATGTCATACTCGAAGGTGGAGAGCTCGATCCGCCACCTAAGAATCTTATCATTTTTAATCTTCCCCCTCTGTTTATTATTGAACATAAACGCTACCGACCGCTGGTCGGTAAGTAGGGTGAAGCGTTTGCCGGCTAGGTAGTGGCGCCAGTGGCGCACTGCCTCCACGATGGCTTGGGCCTCCTTTTCTACGGAGGAGTGTCTGATCTCGGGCCCTTGGAGGGTCCTCGAGAAGAAAGCTACGGGCCGCCCCGCCTGGTTGAGGGTGGCCGCCAAGGCAAAGTCAGACGCATCACTTTCCACTTGAAAGGGAGTGTTCTCGTCCACTGCCTGTAGCGTGGCCCGCTCAATATCCTGCTTAATGCTTTTGAAGGCGGCGTGGGCTTCAGCAGAGAGCGGAAAAGAGGATGCTTTCAAGAGGGGGCGGGCTTTGTCGGAGTAGTTGGGGACCCATTGGGAATAATAAGAAAATAACCCCAGGCACCTTTTCAGGGCTTTGGGAGTGTTGGGCAGGGGCAGCTCCCGTAGGGGGCGCAATCGGTCGGGGTCTGGTCCGATTTCCCCATTCTCCACCACGCTGCCTAGTATGCAGAGACGCGTGGTGTTGAAAACGCACTTGTCCTCGTTGTAGGTGAGGTTGAGTTTTTGTGCGGTTTTCAGGAACCTCTCGAGGTTCGAGTCGTGATCCTGCTGGTTGTGACCGCAGATGGTGACGTTGTCGAGGTAGGGGAAGGTTGCCTGCAAGTGGTGGTCATCGACCATGCGGTCCATCTCCCTCTGGAAGACCGAGACCCCATTCGTCACCCCAAAGGGGACTCTGAGGAATTGGTAGAGGCGTCCGTTCGCCTCGAAGGCGGTGTACGGGCGGTCCTCTGGTCTGATAGGGAGCTGGTGGTACGCTGACTTGAGGTCGATGGTGGAGAACACCCGGTATTGGGCGATTTGGTTCACCATTTCTGATATGCGGGGTAGCGGGTAGGCGTCTAGTTGGGTGTACCTGTTGATCGTTTGGCTATAGTCGATCACCATCCGTTTCTTCTCGCTACCCCTTACCACTACCACTTGGGCGCGCCACGGGCTGTTGCTGCGTTCAATAATGCGCTCTTTCAGGAGCCTGTCTACCTCGGTCGCGATAAACCGCCTGTCCTCCCAGCTGTACCTCCTGCTTTTGGTCGCTATTGGCCGGCAGTTAGGGGTAAGGTTCGCGAATAGCGAAGGCGGCTTTACCTTCAGGGTAGCCAGACCGCACACTGTGAGGGGCGGCTGGGACCCACCGTACTTGAGCGTGATGCTTTGGTGGTTGCACTGGAAATCCAGGCCCAAGATCACGCTCGCACATAGATTCTTCATGATTAATACTTTAAAATTATCGTATACAGTTCCGTTAACGGACAATTGTACTGTGCAGTAACCCAGAATGGTCGATGTCTGGGTTTTATCAGCCATAGAGATGGTACCCTGAGTAGGGACCACCTTTAGGGAGAGTTGTTGTGCCAGTTCAGGGTGGATAAAACTCTCCGTGCTTCCACTGTCAATTAAACATTTAACCCGGCACCCGTTTACCTCGATGTCCACCATTGATTTGGATAGCGGGTGCGGCCTGGTCTGGTCCACTGTGACCGATGCCACTGTAGGGCCCTGATCGAGACAAGATGGCGTCCACGCTGTCTGCTCATGAGATGGCGGACCCCACGAGGTCGGGCAAGATGGCGTCCAAGATGGCCGCTCCCACGGCGCACACGCGGCGGTGGCGGGTTTTCCGGCGGGGTTCCCTCTGCACACCTTCCCGAAGTGCCCCTTCTTACCGCACTTAAAGCAGGTGGTGCCTTTCGCCGGGCACAGGTTTCTGGTGTGCTTTGGCTGCCCGCAGAAGTAGCAGTTGGGTCCCCGACACGTCGCGGCTGTCGTAGGGCTTCTGGGGGTAGAGCGGGGCCCCGACGGTGTCGGGCTGCCGGGCGGGGAAGATGCCTTCCAAGATGGCGGCGCCCTTGGCACACACGTGGCGGCGTGGATGGCGCGGGCTGAAGAGTAGGCGTCCGAGTTTCTCTGGGCCACATCCAGGGATCGCGCGGTGTCCGCAGCCTGTTTCAGGTCCAATCCCGTTTTTTCCAGCAGTCTCTGCCGGATGTAAGTGGAGCTGAGGCCTGTGATAAAGGCATCGCGAACAAGCTCATCAGTGTACACTGCGGCTTTTACATCTTGGCACTTGCAGTCTTTGCCAAGCATTTTCAGGGTGCCTAGGAACTCCTCCACCGATTCCCTGGGTCGCTGTGCGCGAGTAGCGAGCAGATGCCTAGCATACACCTCATTCGTAGGCTGCTGGTAATGCGCCTTTAAGATGTCGCAGGCGGCCAGGTACGTGTCGGCGTCTTGGATGAGGGGGTAAACCCGGTGGCTTACCCAATTCCGCAGAATTCCGAGTTTCATACTCACAGTGTCCGTAGCGTCTTTGACGGCTGCGGAATTGTCCAGGAAGAATTCCATACACATAAACCAGTGTCCGAAGCATGCCGATGCGTCCGAAGCATGCTGGTCCAAATCCAAACGTTCGGGTTTTAGGAGTTGATCCATTGTGTTGAAAAATAAGTTAATAAAATTGATGTGCCTCAATAATTCCGAAACTCGATGTTAGCGAAACAAAACAAGGCTTTTATTAACTTAGAAGGTAACACGCAGTGGAGAGAGGTATCTTCCATCTGGAGGTCTGCAGTACTGGATATGAGGCCAGACTGAGCTTGCTTACATAGGGGCCAGGTATGGGCGGAGCCCTACACACAATACATTACAATATACAATACAATGGTGAGGAGACGGAACTGAGGTAAGGGAACTGAAACCTGAAACCAACCACAGTCACAGGCAGTGATGAATGGAATATTTCATCACACACTATCTGCACGGGCAGAAGTTCACCTTGCTGACTGACCACCAATCACTTGTCTCCATCTTTAATCCAAAGAAGGGTGTTCCGGTTGTTGTGTATGTACCTTTAAGAGAGAACTGATTTTATACTGTAGTACCGGCAGTGACCACACCTGTATATAAAGCCATAGCAGGCTTCTGTACTTTCAGCTTTAAGCTTACCCTTTGTTCAGTAAATACCTGTTATTATTGTTCTCCTGCAGTCCGTGTACTATTGATACGCGGACACTACACTGGCGACGAGCAGGTTCGAACTCACCTGCAGTCCTGCATCATCTCACGGGGATCTTTCCCTGAAAAGAAGCTTCTTGGAGGTCGAAGTCAGAGCAACGGGCGTCGACCGCGGGCAACCGCCCAGTGATTCATCGGAGTTCGGAGAATTGCAGGGGAGGCTGTGGAGAGCTGGGCTTGGCTCCCCAGTCAAGGTGTTCCAGCAAATCGTGCTGGTAGCAGGTAGTGCGCTGACCCTTCCGGACTGCGGCGGGCTCGAGCTCGATCGAGCGGCTCTGCAAAAGGAGCCGTGCAGCGTCGTCGGGAGGAAAAGAGAGAGAGAGAGGGTGGAGCGCACAGGGCGCGGTCGGTGCTCAAGAACCGGGCAGCGTAGAGAAAATAAAACGAGGGGAAGGAAAAGTGAGACGCGCCGAAGCCGCGGGTCTCCGCCATTACCCTATAGAACGCAAGGAGCAGCGTTGGCAGCAAGGGGAAGAAGGAAAAGCGCGGGAAGCGCCATTTTAGTCCATTGGGGAAGAAGAAAAAGTGCGGGAGGCGCCATTTTAAACCACCCAAGATGCCGAAGAGTGGCAGTATCACTGCTTTCGACAACGAGGTAGAAGACTGGACCACGTATGTGGAAAGAATTGATGTGTACTGCAAGGCAAATGAGGTGGCCGATGGAAAGAAGGCATCGGTATTATTAAATTTGATGGGCGCGAGAACGTACGGCCTATTGCGGAATTTAATTACCCCAGCTAAACCAATGGAGAAAAGTTTTGAAGAGATTGTTAATATCTTACAGGAACACCTAAACCCTACACCGCTGCTGATAGCAGAAAGATTCAAGTTCCATAAAAGAAACCAGCACAAAGATGAGAGCAATGCTGACTATCTTACGGAACTACGCAAGTTATCGAAGCACTGCCAGTTCGGAGCAGGACTGGCAGACACCTTAAGGGATAAGTTTGTCTGCGGGCTCCAGAGTGAAGGAACCCAGAAACGACTGCTTTCGGAAAAGGACCTGATGCTAGAACAGACTTTCAGTGTGGCAGTATCCTACGAAGCAGCAGCACGGGGAGCTGCGGAAATACAACAGAAACCACAAGAATACAGCGCTAACGAAATGGCATATGGAGCAGAAAAGTGTAGTGTCCGAGTATCAATAATACACGGACTGCAGGAGAACAATAATAACAGGTATTTACTGAACAGAGGGTAGGTACTCTTTTTGTTTGTACCAAAAAAAAAACCCAAATTGGACTGTAAACAAAAGTTCAACTAAAACTTAAAAAATCAAATTAAAATTTGGTTTTCCGGGTTGATGATGCACTCCAGCCCCCGCGGCGCCCACCGGTCGCGGAAATACTCAAGCGCACCGGCGGACACCGCGTGCTCCATCTCCAGGGCCACCTGGGCGCGAACATGGCCGTGGAAGAAAGGCAGGCAATCCGGCTGGACGACCCCCTCGACCGCCCGCTGCCTGGACCAATTGATGGCTCTTTTAGCCAGGCCCAGGAGCAGGCCCACAAGGAGGTCCTCCAACCTGTCCGCTCCCCTCCACACCGGGTGACCGTGGATCAAGAGCGTGGGACTGAAGTGCAACCAAAAATCGAGGAGCAGCCCCTTCAAGTAGTGAAAGAGGGGCTGCAACCTCTCACACTCCATATAAACGTGAAACACGGACTCCTCCAGGCCGCAAAAAATGCAGGCGGCCTGGGAGTCCGTGAACCCACTTAAAACCTTATTGCACGGGACCGCTCCGTGCAACACCCTCCAGGCCAAGTCCCCGATGGAACAAGGGAGGACTCCCGCATAGAGAGCCCTCCATTGGGGACCTCCGCCACCGCCAGTCGTCAAGACGCCACGCCAAGGCGTGTCCGGACGGTAGACGAAGATGGCAAAGTGGAGAGTGTGCAGGAGCAGCCCGTACAGGAAACCCCTCCGCGCGGAATGAAAAGGCACGGAGGGTATTTCCTCGAGACGGCTCAAGTTGTGAGGCGCCGGTTCCCGAGGGGAGTTTCGGGGCCGGGCGCCGATGAGGAATTCCGTCCGAACGGGGGTAAGCTCGGACGGGATCGCCCCACATGCTTGAGCCGCCTCGATACACCTAGTGGAGTCGGGGCCCAGTGCCACTTTCACCGATTCGATGGCTTCGACCGCGAGCCGGACGTTGGCCCAGGACAGGCGCCGCGCCAGCTCCTCCGGCGCCACCCAGCCCGCTCCTCCGCCATCGAGCAGGTCCCCGACTCTGGTCACCTTACCAAGCACAGCCCTGCCCTCCGCCAGCCGCCCGAACCCGCGTTCGTGGAGGTGCGGATTCCTGAGCAGCGGCTCCCGAAGGAGAGCCGCCGCTCCTGACGGGGGAGAGCTCCGCCAGGAAGCGACGTAGTTTCAAACCCATAGCAGTTCCTGGTAGAAGACAGGCAGCTCCCGCAGGCCGGCACGCCTGTCGCCCACTTTTGCGAACAAGAGCTGCGTGTCGTAATTGAGGCTGTGCAGCTGGCGGAAGAAAAACGTCACCAGCGCACACCATCTCGGAGGATTCTCGACGTACAGGTATCTCTGCAGCATCTGAAGACGGAAAGTCGCAGCCTGGGTGCGAAGGCACACCAGCGCCTGACCGCCCTCCCTAAGCGGGAGACACAGAACCGCGGCAGAGACCCAGTGCTTCCTTTTGTCCCAGAAGAAGTCGATGAGCTTCTTCTGCATCTTGGCGACAAATGCAGGGGGAGGGATCAAAGTGACCAACCGGTACCACAACATGGCGGCCACCAGCTGGTTTATGACCAGCGCTCGACCCCTGTAGGACAACACTCGGAGCAGTCCTGTCCAGCGTCCTAGGCGAGCGGTGACTTTGGCCTCCAGCTCTTGCCAGTTCGCCGGCCAGGCGTCCTCGGCAGGGCTAATGTAGACTCCCAAATAGAGGAGGTGCGTGGTGCTCCAGGGGAAAGGCCTGAACTCCTCCGGCAGGGAGTCCACCCGCCACTGACCCACCAGGAGTCCAGAACATTTCTCCCAGTTGATCTTGGCGGAGGATGCGTCCGAGTAAATCTGCTGGCATTCCCGCATCCTCCGCAAGTCAGTGGGATCCGTGACCGTGAGGAGCACGTCATCGGCGTAAGCCGAGAGGACCATCTCCACGCCTGGCCCTTGCAGAGCCAGTCCCGTCAACCTCTTCCGCAAGAGGCGCAGGAATGGCTCCACGCAAACGGCGTATAACTGACCGGACATGGGGCATCCCTGACGCACCCCCCTCCCGAAGCGAAGGGGCGCCGTCAAGGACCCGTTAACTTTAATCAGACACTCCGTGGCGGCGTACAGAAGTCGGATCCGGGCGACAAAATGCGTCCCGAACCCGAATGCGCGCAGAGTCCCGAAGAGATACTCGTGATCCACCCTGTCGAACGCCTTCTCCTGATCCAGGGAAAGGAAGGCAACCGACAGACCAGCCCTCTGGGAGTGGTGGACCAGTTCCCAGACCAGATGGATGTTATCGTGGATGGTCCGGCCCGGGACCGTGTAGGACTGGTCGGGGTGGATCATGTGGGCCAGCACGGTGCCAAGGCGAGCAGACATGGCCCTGGCAAAGATTTTATAGTCCGTGCTGAGGAGGGAGACCGGGCGCCAGTTCTTAAGGAGGCAGCGATCGCCCTTCTTAGGCAGCAGGACAATGACCGCCCTGCGCCAAGAAAGGGGCATCACCCCGGTCGCCAAACTTTCCCCCAGGACCCGCGTGTAGTCGCCTCCCAAGACATCCCAGAACGTCCTGTGGAACTCCACGGTCAGCCCGTCCAGCCCCGGGGACTTTCCCCTAGAGAGCTGGCGGAGGGCGCCGGTCAGCTCCGCCAGGCTTAGCGGAGCGTCCAATTTTTCGGCGCCCTCCGGGCCAACCTTCGGCAGGTCCTCCCACAAAACTCTGCGCGCATCCTCGCTGGACGGATCCGGAGAGAACAGAGCCCCGTAGTAGGCGCGGGTCTCCGCGCTGATTCCCTCCGGATCCGAGACCAGAGATCCGTCATCGGCCAGCAGCCCCAAGATCTGCTTACGGACCCCCCGTCTTTTTTCCAGCGAGTAGAAGAAGGGGGAGCCGCGGTCCAGGTCCCGCAGGAGCTGGATCCGCGACCTCACGTACGCGCCTCGGGACCCGACGAGCTGCAGGTCCTTCAGCGCGCCCTTCTTCTCTTCGTACACCTTCCGCAGGGCCGGGTCCTCGACGACCTGACCGAGACGGGACTCCAGGTCGAGCACCTCCTTCTCCAACCGCCCGACCCGGGCCTCCCGCCTCTTGGTCGACCCCTTCGCGTACTCCTGACAGAAGAGACGGATGTGAGCCTTGCCCACATCCCACCACAGCCTCGAGGGGAAGCCCCCCCGCTTCCTTCTCCAGTCGGCCCAGAACCGACGAAACGAATCCCGGAACCGCGCGTCCTCCAGCAGCAGGTTGTTAAAATGCCAGTACGCGGACCCACCCCGCGCGCGCAGCGGAGCGAGCTCCGCCCACACCAGGTGGTGGTCCGTGCACGGCACCGGCCGCATGGAAGCCGCCGGAACGCAGGAGACGTACGCCCGGGAAATGTAAAGGCGGTCGATTCTGGGCCTTCCTCCCCCAGACCTCACGCTAGTGAAGGCTCTGGAGTCGGGGTGGAGATTTCGCCAGATGTCCACCAAGTCGAAGGACCCGACCAGGTCCCTCAACTTCTCCATCGCCGCCGGGCTTCGCGGGGGACCCGAACGGTCCCTCGCCTCGAGGGTGCAGTTAAAATCCCACCCGAGGATGACGCACTCGCCCACGTCGACGGAGCCCAAAAGAGCGGACACTTCTTCAAAGAAGCGCACTTGCTGCGCACCGGTCTGAGGGGTGTACACGTTCACTAGATGGAGCGGCACGCCCCCCAGGCGAACAGTGACCTGGAGCAAACGGCCCGGCACGTGCTCCTTGACCCCCAAGATCTCCGGCTGAAAATGCGGGGCCAGCAAGATAGCCACCCCGCTGGAATTGTTGGAGAGGTGACTCATGCTGACCCCTCCTTGCCACTCCAGGAGCCATGTGGCTTCGTCTCCCGGAACGGTGTGGGTTTCTTGCAGGAAGCACACTGCATACTTCCCGTCCCGAAGGACCGAGAAGTTATTGAATCTGCGGCGCGCCTCCCTGCTGCCGTTGATGTTGAGGCTGGCTATGGTTATCTTCATGTCAGAAGCATAGTGCTACCTCTACCTACACCTAACGGGGGGAGGAAGCGCAGCCGCTGGTCAGCCGCCACTTCCTCAGCAGCCCAGTGAGAAACGTTCTGAGCCGACGCAGCTCGAGCGGGTTCACACCCTCGTCCGCGCCCATGATCTTAACGGCGGCGCGGACGGATACGATGAGCAGCGCCAGCTCCGACCACCTGTTGAGGGCCAGCCGGACCTTATTGCGCCGACCCAGGCACGTGGCCATAAAATCCCGGAGTTCCCTTACGGGAATGAGGGGAGACCCGGCAAGGGGCACGAGGTCATCCATCGCCTCGTCGGCGCTGGAGTCTGAATCGTCCTCCGTGCCCATCACCGAGTCCCCATCCTCCTCCAGGGGGTCGTCACCAGCGGCTGACCCGTCCGCCGTGTAGTGCGCAGCGAACGGCTCGGCCGCACCAGCCAGCCCCGCCTCCGTCCGGATCCCACCCCCAGGATCGGCGGCAGAGGATTCCTCCCTGGGCTCCTCCAGGGGTGCTGGGCCAGAAGACGGCGGCGGTTCAGAGCTCCCCTCTGCCCCAGACGCCGGAACAACCGGAGAAACTGGGGAGAGAACAAATCCCAGCTCCTCCAGTACGTCCGGCACCAGAGACGCAGCCAGGGGGCCATCCTCCTCCCCGCCACCAACCTCCGACCCAGCGGATGGGGTGTTTTGAGTTAAAACCTTTACCAGGTCGAGCAGCCCCTGGGAGCTGTCCGGGTCGCATTGGGCGAGCTCATTATCCTCGAGCTCGCCCGACCCAGACCCCAGGCCGCCCGACCCGGCGAGGGGTAACGGCACCGATAGAACGACAATTTCCGCCGCGGGTTGTTCCGCGACCCCCCCCCACGGGCAGGGTCCCGTCCCCATCCCCGGGAGGCACGTGCCGGACAGACACATCTGCCTCAGCCTCCCGAGGGACAGGCGACTCCTGCCGATCGCTGGTGATGACGACAGCGAGGGGGGGGCGCAGTACCCGCGGCGGGCGACGACTCCCCCTGCTCGGAGGGACCTTCCTCCTCCCGGTCCTCCTCCTCTTCTAGGGGGTCGCGCCTTCTTTTTAGCACGGAGGGAGCGAGGGAGGCCTCCATGTCTGCAGAGGCCTCCTCCTCAGCTTCCTCCGGCGGAGCAGGTTTGTCGGGTTCCTCGGGCCCGAGCCCGGCCGCAGGCATCGGCGTTACCGCTGCGGCGGTTGCGGCCACAGGCTCGGGCACGAGGCCCCTCCCGCTCGCGTCTGCCCCGATTAACTCCGCGAGGAGTGCTGGTGTAAGGGGCTCAAGGGGCAAGGGATGGCCCTCCACGGGGGGACCTGCCCTAAGGTGTTTTGATTTTATCCGCGCCTTCTTTCCAGCCGGACGCGCTCCCTCCCCCCCGCCGGAGGCCTTGGTGGCATCGGCCCCCGACGTCAACCGCGCATCAGATGTTCTCGACGCGCGGGCAGATCCGGGGGGAGGAGCGGCGGCGGCGCCAGCCTCGGCCGCACGAGATGATCCGGCAGCCTTGGAGGCGGGGCAGTTTTTCCTGATGTGCCCCACCTCCTTGCAGGCATGGCACCGCACACCGTCTGACGTCCAAAAGACGCGGTAGGCGGTCCCCTCGTGGAGGACGACGAACGCCCCGTCGGTGTCCTCCTCCTGCGCCAGCTGGATAAACAGCTGGCGCCGGAAGGAGAAGATGTGGCGAAGGCTGGCTCCCCGGAAGCCGAGCGGGATGGGTGTGATCCCTGACCTCACCTCCCCAAGTTGGCGTAAATGGGGAAGGAGGAGCTCACCAGGAACATAGGGCGGTACGTTGGAAATGACGATCCTCTGCGCGGTGGCCTCGAGAGGATCCACCGGCAGGAAGGTCCCGCCCACGGTGAGCCCCTTGGCGACGGCCAGGGACACTACCCGCTCCGACCCCAGGAAGGACACAGCCTTCCCATACATTTTTGAGGCCGCGACGATGGCTGAGGGGCCGACAACCCCAGCCATGGCTTTAACGCAGGCCTCAATGGTCATAGTGGGGTGAGTGTAGCTCTTCACCCCAAGCTTTTTTGTCATCAATCTGAATGGTGACGGGGCAGCAGAAGCAGCGGGAGCAGCTGTGGCTGTGGCTGCCACTCCCGCATACGTCTTGGCTGGCCCCGTCACTGGCGAAGATGCAGTCGCCATTCTGGGGTGGTATTATAAAGGGCTACACTCACCCCAAGTCACAGGCCTGAAGGTGGAAATGGCCTCAGGTATTTTTTGGTCCTCTATTGAACAGAGAGAGCTGTTTAAAATGAAGGCACACCTCTCCCCTTATTGATTGAAATTGGGAGAGGGGCCTTCTCCCGTCTGCTCAATAGGCAATTAGTAAATAAAGATGAACTTGAAGTGCCTCAGAGAAAGAGGCAGAGAGAGACAAAGAGAGAGGGGGGGTGGGAAGGAGGGAGGCCGCAAGGGCAGTGTTGCCACTCAGGATGGTGGGTGGGTGTTGGCAGGGGTGCACTCTCCGATGGGATTTAAAAGTCTTTGATGGTGGTGGTCTTCTGGCAGGGGGAGAAGATGTCTTCACCTGGGAAAGCTGGAGATGCCCAGGCTCAGTCCTGCACCAGGTCTTAACGATGCAATTAATGGAATTAAAGAATTCACCTAGGCAGCTCCAGCTGTCCCAGGTCAGGCAATTGAAGGGGTGCTTATTAGTGGTGTGTGTGGTCTAGTTTTTAACAAGAGCCACACACACACACACACACAGACACCCCTTGATGATCCGGCCTTGTTTCTTCTTTTCTCCCCCCACCTAAAATACAAAGTCTTTGGGAGAGTGCACCAAATAACACCCACCTGAAAGATGATGTTGTTCTTCCCTCCTTCCAAACAGTTGGTGGTTGTTGGTTGTTTCTCTCCCCTCTCTCCCTCTCCTGAAGTGGAGGCCAATTTGGGGAGGCAGTAATGGAAAGGCCTCTCCCCGGTTGGTGTTGTTGCTGGCCTCCCTTCTCCTTCTCCTTCTCCTCCTCTGTCCTCTCTCTCCAGGCACCTCAGTTGCTGTGATGATGGTGGAGGTGGAGGTGGTGGTGGTCTATCGATATCCTCCTCTTCCTGGTCAGGAGACCACCACTTTCCACTCTCCTGGTTTGGCTGCTCCTTCTCCTCCTGCTGACTGAGGCAGCTGCACAGGCAGGAAATGCTGGAACAGAGGGTACTCTTTTGTTTGTACCAAAAAAAACCAACCCAAATTGGACTGTAAACAAAAGTTCAACTAAAACTTAACAAATCAAATAAAAATTTGGTTTTCCGGGTTGATGATGCACTCCAGTCCCTGCGGCGCCCACCGGTCACGGAAATACTCAAGCGCACCGGCGGACACCGCGTGCTCCATCTCCAGGGCCACCCGGGCGCGAACATGGCCGCGGAAGAGAAGCAGGCAATCAGGCTGGACGACCCCCTCGACCCCCAGGTCCAGGAGCAGGCCCACAAGGAGGTCCTCCAACCTGTCCGCTCCCCTCCGCACCGGGTGACCGTAGATCAAGAGCGTGGGACTGAAGTGCAACCAAAAATTGAGGAGCAGCCCCTTCAAGTAGTGAAAGAGGGGCTGCCACCTCTCACACTCCATATAAATGTGAAACACGGACTCCTCCAGGCCGCAAAAAATGCAGGCGGCCTGGGAGTCCGTGAACCTACTTAAAACCTTATTGCACGGGACCGCTCCGTGCAACACCCTCCAGGCCAAGTCCCCGATGGAACAAGGGAGGACTCCCATGTAGAGAGCCCTCCATTGGGGACCTCCGCCACCGCCAGTCGGCAAGACGCCACGCCAAGGCGTGTCCGGACGGTAGACGAAGATGGCAAAGTGGAGAGTGTGCAGGAGCAGCCCGTACAGGGGCTCAAGGGGCAAGGGCTGGCCATCCACGGGGGGACCCGCCCTAAGGTGTTTATTTTTTCGCCGCGCCTTCTTTCCGGCCGGACACGCTCCCTCCCCCCTGCCGGACGCCTTGGTGGCATCGGCCCCCGACGTCGACCGCGCATCAGACGTTCCCGACGCGCGGACAGATCCGGGGGGAGGAGCGGCGGCGGCGCCAGCCTCGGCCGCACGAGATAATCCGGCGGCCTTGGAGGCGGGGCAGTTTTTCCGGATGTGCCCCACCTCCTTGCAGGCGTGGCACCGCACACCGTCCGACGTCCAGAAGACACGATAGGCGGTCCCCTCGTGGTGGACGACGAATGCCCCGTCAGTGTCCTCCTCCCGCACCAGCTGGATAAACAGCTGGCGCCGGAAGGAGAAGACGTGGTGAAGGCTGGCCTCCCGGAAGCCGAGCGGGATGGGTGTGATCCCCGACCTCACCTCCCCAAGTTGACGTAGATGGGGAAGGAGCAGCTCACCAGGAACATAGGGCGGGACGTTGGAAATGACGATCCTCTGCGCGGTGGCCTCGAGAGGATCCACTGGCAGGAAGGTCCCGCCCATGGTGAACCCCTTGGCGACGGCCAGGGACACCGCCCGCTCCAACCCCAGGAAGAACACAGCCTTCCCATACATTTTTGAGGCCGCTACAATGGCTGAGCGGCCGACAACCCCAGCCATGGCTTTAACGCAGGCCTCAATAGTCATAGTGGGGTGAGTGTAGCTCTTCACCCCAAGCTTTTTTGTCATCAGTCTGAATGGTGACGGGGCAGCAGAAGCAGCGGGAGCAGCTGTGGCTGTCACTCCCGCATACGTCTTGGCTGGCCCCGTCACCGGCGAAGATGCAGTCGCCATTCTGGGGTGGTATTATAAAGGGCTACACTCACCCCAAGTCACAGGCCTGAAGGTGGAAATGGGCTCAGGTATTTTTTTTGGTCCTCTATTGAGCAGAGGGAGCTGTTTAAAATGAAGGCACACCTCTCCCCTTATTGACTGAGATTGGGAGAGGGGCCTTCTCCCCTCTGCTCAATAGGCAATTAATTAATAAAGTAAATTGAGGTGCCTTAGAGAAAGAGGCAGAGAGAGACAAAGAGAGAGAGAGAGGGGGGGTGGGAAGGAGGGAGGCCGCAAAGGCAGGGTTGCCACTCAGGATGGCGGGTGGGTGGGTGTTGGCAGGGGTGCACTCTCCTGATGGAAATTTAAAGTCTCTGATAGTGGTGGTCTTCTGGCAGGGGGAGAAGATGTCTTCACCTGGGAAAACTGGAGATGCCCAGGCTCAGTCCTGCACCAGGTCTTAACGATGTAATTAATGGAATTAACCACTTCACCTAGGCAGCTCCAGCTGGTCCAGGTCAGGCAATAGAAGGGATGCTTATTTGTGGTGCGTGTGGCCTAGTTTTGGCAAGAGCCACACACACACACACAGCCACCCCTTGATGTTCCGGCCTTGTTTCTTCTTTTCTCCCCCCACCTAAAATACAAAGTCTTTGGGAGAGTGCCCCAAATAACACCCACCTGTAGATATTTTGAAAGATGATATTCCTCCCTCCTTCCGAACAGTTGGTGTTGGTTGATGGTGGTTTCTCTCCCCTCTCTCCCTCTCCTGAAGTGGAGGCCAATTTGGGGAGGCAGTAATGGGAAAGGCCTCTCCCCTGGTTGGTGTTGTTGCTGGCCTCCCTTCTCCTTCTCCTCCTCTGTCCTCTCTCTCCAGGCACCTCAGTTGCTGTGATGATGGTGGAGGTGGAGGTGGTGGTGGTCCAGCGTTCTCCTCCTCTGCCTGGTCAGGGGACCACCACTTTAGTCCACTCTCCTAGTCTGGCTGCTCCCTCTGCTTGTGCTTGCAGCTGCACAGCCAGCAATGTTGTAACAGAGGGTAGCTTAAGACTGAAGTACAGAAGCCTGCTATGGCTTTATATATAGGTGTGGTCACTGCCGGTACTGCAGTATAAAATCAGTTCTTCTCTTAAAGGTACATACACAATTCCTCCCCTTTTAGATAAACAGTACATAACATTCATTTTACAACTAAATAATAACTAATTACAATTACAATTTTCTCTGTACTGTATACATCAACTGAAATAATCATTTATAAGTTCAGTCTTTGAGGAGGCTTCCTGATCCTGACTGGATAGCGCCTTTCTCGAGTATCCTGTTCTTGCGGTGGAGTCGATTCTGGCTCATTGTCATTGGTTGGTTCGTCAGCTTCCAATACCACTGCTTCTGAGGTAGACGCAATCTGTACTTCGGGTTCATTACCAGGTGCACATGCTCGTGGTATGGGTTTGGCTTGTTCCTGTGACTCTAGAATCTGGTCAGCATGGCGTCTCACGATGCTCTGTCCAACGTCCACTGTGTACATTAGTGGTCCCTGCTGTGTGCATATCGTTCCTGGCTGCCATTTTTCTGTTCGGTAGTCACGGGCCAAGACTGGTTGCCCTATCTTGAAGCTCCTGGTTGGCTTCTCATTGATGTGCTGGAATTGCTTATCCTCAACATCTCGCCTTATGTTTGGTTTGAGCAAATCCAGGCGACATCTTCGGTTGAAGAACATTATGGCTGGAGCTTGGTTGGTGACTGCATGTGTCGCATTCCGGTAAGCAAACAAGAAATTATCCACCTTGTGTTGTAGTGGTAGTTCGTCATTATACATCGCCTTTATTGCCTTTTTAAAGGTCTGAACAAACCTCTCAGCCAATCCATTTGTGGCTGGATGATATGGGGCAGATGTGTAATGTTTCACCCCATTATTCCTCAGAAACCTCTGGAAATCCTCGGGCACAAACTGTGGCCCATTGTCGGAGCAAATCTGTTCTCGCAAGCCATTCCTGGCGAAGATGGTCTGTAGGACTGCAATAGTTTTCTCCGTGGTGGTGGAGGACATTTTGATGACCTCTGGCCATTTCGAATGGGCATCCACGGCGATTAGAAACATTGAGTCCATAAATGGACCAGCAAAATCAATGTGTACCCGTTGCCATGGAGATGAGGGCCACTCCCATGGGTGTAGCAGGGCCTGTGGTGGAGCGTGTTGGACCTGCTGGCATCCTGTGCATCTCTTGGTCATATCCTCGATTTCTTTATCGATTCCTGGCCACCACACCAACGCCCTGGCTAGGCTCTTCATTTTTACCCCTCCCAGATGACCCTCATGAAGTTCATTGAGCACTCTATCTCTCAACTTGGGTGGAATTACCACTCGGGATCCACACATCAAGGTCCCCCGGCACACTGACAGCTGCTCTCTCCTTGGTGAGAATGCTGGCAACAGTGAGTCGCCATGTGCTGGCCATCCCTTCACCGTCAAATCATAGACCCGAAAGAGTGTCGGGTCATTTTGGGTTTCCTTCTCTATACTTGAGTTTGTAACAGGTAGACATTCGACTATGGTCGCATGGAATATCTCAACAGGGTCCACTGCAGGTGCTTCCTCTACCGTAGGCAACGGTAGGCGCGACAGCCCATCAGCGTTTCCATGCTGTTTCATACCCTTGTACTCTATGTCATACTGATGTGCCCCTAGAAAAAGTGACCATCTTTGCAGCCGTTGCGCCGTCATCACCGGAACGCCCTTCTTTGGGTTAAAAATGGAGACCAGGGGCTGATGATCAGTCAGTAGGGTGAATTTCTGCCCGTGCAGATAGTGATTGAACTTCTTCACCCCCCACACCAGGCTGAGGGCCTCCCTGTCAATCTGGGCGTAGTTACGCTCGGCTGAGGTTAACGAGCGCGATGCAAAGGCTATTGGCCTCTCTGAACCGTCAAGGAATTTGTGTGACAGCACCGCTCCAATGCCGTAGGGAGACGCATCACATGCCAACCGAATCGGTAGTGTTGGATTGTAGTGGGCCAATACTTCTTTTGAAGTGATTAGGCATTTACATTTCTAAAAGGCACGCTTACACTCATCACTCCATGTCCATGTTACTCCAGTTTGCAGCAGGGCGTTCAGTGGGTGCAGAATTGTAGATAAATTCGGCAAGAACTTATGGTAGTAGTTCACCAACCCGAGAAACGACCTCAGTTGCGACACATTTTCCGGTGCTGGAGCCTTGACTACAGCCTCAATCTTGTCTGGCGGCTTATGCAACCCTTCCTCATCAATCATGTGGCCACAATACGAGATTTGTCTCCTGAAGAACTCGCATTTGGGGCGGTTGGCTCGTAGCCCATATTCCTGTAATCTAGTGAGCACCTGCTCCAGGTTGGCAAGGTGTTCACTGTCATTTTCGCCCGTAACCAGGATGTCGTCCAAATAACACTGGGTCCCCGGGACCCCTTGCGGGACTTATTCCATCGCCCTCTGCCAAATAGCCAGGGCTGAAGCTACCCCGAAAAGCAGTCGATTGTAATGATAAAGGCCTTTGTGAGTGTTTATCGTGAGGTATTTCCTAGATGCTTCTTCCACCTCCATTTGTAGATACGCTTGGGCCAGATCAATCTTCGTAAAGCGTTTCCCTCCAGATAGTGAGGCGAAAATATCTTCTATCCGTGGAAGTGGATGTTGTACTGTGTGCAGGACTGGGTTCACAGTTACCTTGAAGTCCCCACAGATGCGAACCTTCTTCGGCTCCCCAGGCGTGCTGCTCAATGATTTCTTCATTACAGGAACGATGGGTGTGGCCCACTCACTCCAGTCCACCTTGGACAGCACACCCGAACGCTCCAGACTCTCCAGCTCTGCTTCAACGGCTGGGCGGATCGCGTACGGTACCGGTCTGGCCTTAAAAAATTTGGGGTTTGCGTTATCTTCGATTTTTATCGTTGCCGTTACTCCTTTTAGAGTCCCAAGTCCTTGTTGGAACGCCTCTTTCGCGTCAGTTAGAATTTTTGACTGTCGTCCAGGTGTGACGTCATCATCCTTTTTGTCAGTCACAGTTAGCGCCTGAATGGAATGCCAATCCAATTGTATTTTTCGGATCCATTCATGTCCCAATAATGGTGGTCCTCCATCTTGTAGTATATATAGATACAGTTTCTGTGTTTCCTTGTCGTTGTATTTTACTGGCACCCTTATTTTTCCTCTGGGGTAGACTTTTTGCCCCGTGTATGTCTTCAATACAATGGACGTGTCCTTCAAGGGTATGTGTGAGAATAGCCGCTCATAGTCTCGTCGATTCATGACAGTTAGGGCTGATCCTGTGTCCAATTCCATCTTTACTTGGGACCCTGCTATCATGAGGGTGACCCAAATGGTTCAGTGATCCTCCTTTGCGATCACGTTGTGTAACTTTAGACAACTTAGTCTCCTGCTCCCGGAGTCATTATCACTCTCCTGATCTTCCGAACTACTGTCTGTCATTTATTTTACTTTCTTGTACTTTTCCTTAGTAGTTCTTGTAGTGTTGGTTTTCTTTCCCGACTTGCAGACTCTTGCTATGTGTCCCATTTTCCCACATTGCCTGCATACTTTGTCCTTAAACCAGCAGTCCTTCTGATCATGGGTTGTTTTGCTGCAGCGATAGCACTTTTCTGCTCCATATGCCATTTCGTTAGCGCTGTATTCTTGTGGTTTCTGTTGTATTTCCGCAGCTCCCCGTGCTGCTGCTTTGTAGGATAATGCCACGCTGAAAGCCTGTTCTAGCGTCAGGTCCTTTTCCGAAAGTAGTCGTTTCTGGGTTCCTTCACTCTGGAGCCCGCAGACAAACTTATCCCGTAAGGTGTCTGCCAGTCCTACTCCGAACTGGCAGTGCTTCGATAACTTGCGTAGTTCCGTAAGATAGTCAGCATTGCTCTCATCTTTGTGCTGGTTTCTTTTATGGAACTTGAATCTTTCTGCTATCAGCAGCGGTGTAGGGTTTAGGTGTTCCTGTAAGATATTAACAATCTCTTCAAAACTTTTCTCCATTGGTTTAGCTGGGGTAATTAAATTCCGCAATAGGCCGTACGTTCTCGCGCCCATCAAATTTAATAATACTGACGCCTTCTTTCCATCGGCCACCTCATTTGCCTTGCAGTAAACTTCAATTCTTTCCACATACGTGGTCCAGTCTTCTACCTCGTTGTCGAAAGCAGTGATACTGCCACTCTTCGGCATCTTGGGTGATTTAAAATGGCGCCTCCCGCGCTTTTTCTTCTTCCCCAATGGATTAAAATGGCGCCTCCCGCGCTTTTCCTTCTTCCCCAATGGAATAAAATGGCGCCTCCCGCACTTTTCCTTCTTCCCCTTGCTGCCACGCTGCTCCTAGCATTCTACAGGGTAATGGCAGCAACCCGCGGCTTCGGCGCGTCTCACTTTTCCTTCCACTCGTTTTATTTTCTCCTACGCTGCCCGGTTCTTGAGCACCAACCGCGCCCTGTGCGCTCCACCCTCTCTCTCTCTCTTTCCTCCCGACGATACTGCACGGCCCCTTTGCAGAGCCGCTCAATCGAGCTCGAGCCCGCCGCAGTCCGGAAGGGTCAGCGCACTACCTGCTGCCAGCACGATTTGCTGGAACACCTTGACTGGGGAGCCAAGCCCAGCTCTCCACAGCCTCCCCTGCAATTCTCCGAACTCCAATGGATCCTTGGGCGGTTGCCCGTGGTCGACGCCCGTTGCTCTGACTTCGACCTCCAAGAAGCTTCTTCTCAGGGAAAGATCCCTGTGAGGTGATGCAGTACTGCAGGTGAGTTCGAACCTGTTCGTTGCAAGTGTAGTGTCCGAGTATCAATAATACACGGACTGCAGGAGAACAATAATAACAGGTATTTACTGACCAGGGGGTAACTTAAGACTGAAGTACAGAAGCCTGCTATGGCTTTATATACAGGTGTGGTCACTGCCGGTACTGCAGTATAAAATCAGTTCTTCTCTTAAAGGTACATACACAACAAAAAGTGCTATCTCTGCGGCAGAACAACCCATGATCAGAAGGACTGCTGGTTTAAGGACAAAGCATGCAGGCAATGTGGGAAAATGGGACACATAGCAAGAGTCTGCAGGTTGGGAAAGAAAACCAACACTAAAAGAACTACTAAGGAAAAGTACAAGAAAGTAAAAAAAATGACAGACAGTAGTTCGGAAGATCAGGAGAGTGATAATGACTCCGGGAGCAGGAGACTAAGTTGTCTAAAGTTACACAACGTGATCGCAAAGGAGGATCACCGAACCATTTGGGTCACCCTCATGATAGCAGGGTCCCAAGTAAAGATGGAATTGGACACAGGATCAGCCCTAACTGTCATGAATCGATGAGACTATAAGCGGCTATTCTCACACGTACCCTTGAAGGACACGTCCATTGTATTGAAGACATACACGGGGCAAAAAGTCTACCCCAGAGGAAAAATAAGGGTGCCAGTTAAATACAACGGCAAGGAAACACAGAAACTGTATCTATATATACTACAAGATGGAGGACCACCATTATTGGGACATGAATGTATCCGAAAAATACAATTGGATTGGCATTCCATTCAGGCGCTAACTGTGACTGACAAAAAGGATGACGACATCACACCTGGACGACTGTCAAAAATTCTAACTGACGCGAAAGAGGTGTTCCAACAAGGACTTGGGACTCTAAAAGGAGTAACGGCAACGATAAAAATCGAAGATAACGCAAACCCCAAATTTTTTAAGGCCAGACCGGTACCGTACGCGGTCCGCCCAGCCGTTGAAGCAGAGCTGGAGAGTCTGGAGCATTCGGGTGTGCTGTCCAAGGTGGACTGGAGCGAGTGGGCCACACCCATCGTTCCTGTAATGAAGAAATCATTGAGCAGCACGCCTGGGGAGCCGAAGAAGGTTCGCATCTGTGGGGACTTCAAGGTAACTGTGAACCCAGTCCTGCACACAGTACAATATCCACTTCCACGGATAGAAGATATTTTCGCCTCACTATCTGGAGGGAAACGCTTTACGAAGATTGATCTGGCCCAAGCGTATCTACAAATGGAGGTGGAAGAAGCATCTAGGAAATACCGCACGATAAACACTCACAAAGGTCTTTACCAGTACAACCGACTGGTATTCGGGGTAGCATCAGCCCCGGCTATTTGGCAGAGGGCGATGGAACAAGTCCTGCAAGGGATCCCGGGGACCCAGTGCTATTTGGACGACATCCTGGTTACGGGCGAAAATGACAGTGAACACCTTGCCAACCTGGAGCAGGTGCTCACTAGATTACAAGAATATGGGCTACGAGCCAACCGCCCCAAATGCGAGTTCATCAGGAGACAAATCTCGTATTGTGGCCACATGATTGATGAGGAAGGGTTGCACAAGTCCCCAGACAAGATTGAGGCAGTAGTCAAGGCTCCAGCACCGGAAAATGTGTCGCAACTGAGGTCGTTCCTCGGGTTGGTGAACTACTACCATAAGTTCTTGCCAAATTTATCTACAATTCTGCACCCACTGAACGCCCTGCTGCAAACTGGAGTAACATGGAAATGGAGTGATGAGTGTAAGCGTGCCTTTCAGAAATGTAAATGCCTAATCACTTCAAAAGAAGTATTGCCCCACTACAATCCAACACTACCGATTCGGTTGGCATGTGATGCGTCCTCCTATGGCATTGGAGCGGTGCTGTCACACAAATTCCTTGACGGTTCAGAAAGGCCAATAGTCTTTGCGTCGCGCTCGTTAACCTCAGCCGAGCGTAACTACGCCCAGATTGACAGGGAGGCCCTCAGCCTGGTGTGGGGGGTGAAGAAGTTCAATCACTATCTGCACGGGCAGAAATTCACCCTACTGACTGATCATCAGCCCCTGGTCTCCATTTTTAACCCAAAGAAGGGCGTTCCGGTGATGACGGCGCAACGGCTGCAAGGATGGTCACTTTTTCTAGGGGCACATCAGTACGACATAGAGTACAAGGGTACGAAACAGCATGGAAACGCTGATGGGCTGTCGCGCCTACCGTTGCCTACGGTGGAGGAAGCACCTGCAGTGGACCCTGTTGAGATATTCCATTCGACCATAGTCGAATGCCTACTTGTTACAAACTCAAGTATAGAGAAGGAAACCCGAAATTACCCGGCACTCTCTCGGGTCTATGATTTGACGGTGAAGGGATGGCCAGCACATGGCGACTCCTGTTGCCAGCATTCTAGCTAAGGAGAAAACAGCTGTCAGTGTGCCGGGGGACCTTGATGTGTGGATCCCGAGCGGTAATTCCACCCAAGTTGAGAGATAGAGTGCTCAATGAGCTTCATGAGGGTCATCTGGGAGGGGTAAAAATGAAGAGCCTAGTCAGGGCGTTTGTGTGGTAGCCGGGAATCGATAAAGAAATCGAGGATATGACCAAGAGATGCACAGGGTGCCAGAAGGTCCAAAACGCTCCACCACAGGCCCCGCTACACCCATGGGAGTGGCCCTCATCTCCATGGCAATGGGTACACATTGATTTTGCTGGTCCATTTATGGACTCAATGTTTTTAATCGCTGTGGATGCCCATTCGAAATGGCCAGAGGTCATCAAAATGTCCTCCACCACCACGGAGAAACGTATTGCAGTCCTACGGACCATCTTCGCCAGGAATGGCTTGCCAGAACAGATTTGCTCCGACAATGGGCCACAGTTTGTGTCCGAGGATTTCCAGAGGTTTCTGAGGAATAATGGGGTGAAACATTACACATCTGCCCCATATCATCCAGCCACAAATGGATTGGCTGAGAGGTTTGTTCAGAGCTTTAAAAAGGCAATAAAGCTGATGTATAACAACGACATACCAGTACAACACAAGGTGGATAATTTCTTGTTTGCTTACCTGAATGCGACACATGCAGTCACCAACCAAGCTCCAGCCATAATGTTCTTCAACCGAAGGCTAAAATGTCGCCTGGATTTGCTCAAACCAAACATAAGACGAGATGTTGAGGATAAGCAATTCCAGCACATCAATGAGAAGCCAACCAGGAGCTTCAAGATAGGGCAACCAGTCTTGGCCCTCGACTACCGAACAGAAAAATGGCAGCCAGGAACGATATGCACACAGCAGGGACCACTAATGTACACAGTGGACGTTGGAGAGAGCATCGTGAGACGTCATGCTGACCAGATTCTAGAGTCACAGGAACAAGCCAAACCCATACCATGAGCGTATGCACCTGGTAATGAACCCGAAGTACAGATTGCGTCTACCTCAGAAGCAGTGGTATCGGAAGCTGACGAACCAAACAATGACAATGAGCCAGAATCGACTCCGCCGCAAGAACAGGATACTCGAGAAAGGCGCTATCCAGTCAGGATCAGGAAGCCTCCTCAAAGACTGAACTTATAAATGATTATTTCAGTTGATGTATATAGTACAGATAAAATTGCAATTGTAATTAGTTATTATTTAATTGTTAAATGAATGTTATGTACTGTTTATCTAAAAGGGGAGGAATTGTTGTGCATGTACCTTTAAGAGAGAACTGATTTTATAATGTAGTACCGGCAGTGACCACACCTGTATATAAAGCCATAGCAGGCTTCTGTACTTTCAGTTTTAAGCTTACCCTCTGTTCAGTAAATACCTGTTATTATTGTTCTTCTGCAGTCCGTGTATTATTGATACGCGAACACTACACCGGTGATGACTGCACAACGACTACAAAGATGGTCCCTTTTTCTAGGGGCGAACCAATATGAAATAGAGTATAAGGGCACGAAACAGCATGGAAACGCTGATGGGCTATCACGCCTGCCACTGCCTAATGCGGAGGAAGCACCAGCAGTGGACCCTGTCGAAATATTTTATTCGACTATAATTGAACGCTTGCCAGTAACTAACGCGGATATAGAGAAGGAGACCTGAAATGACCCGACACTGTCTCGGGCATATGACTTGACGGTGAAGGGATGGCCAACACATGGCGACTCACTGTTGCCAGCATTCTCATCCAGAAGAGAACAGCTGTCAGTATGCCAGGGGACCTTGATGTGTGGATCCCGGGTGGTAATTCCACCCAAGTTAAGGGAGAGAGTGCTCAATGAGCTTCACGAAGGCCATCTGGGAGGGGTGAAAATGAAAAGCCTTGCTAGGGCTTATATGTGGTGGCCGGGGATCAATCAGCAAATCGAGGACCTGACAAAGAGCTGCTCAGGATGCCAGAAGGTCCAAAATGCACCACCACATGCCCCTCTACACCCATGGGAGTGGCCCTCATCTCCATGGCAATGGGTGCATATTGATTTTGCTGGTCCATTCATGGACTCAATATTTTTAATAGCCATGGATGCGCACTCGAAATGGCCTGAGGTGATCAAAATGTCCTCCACCACCACGGAGAAAACTATTGCAGTCCTATGGACCATATTTGCCAGGAACGGCTTACCAGAGCAGATTTGCTCTGATAACGGACCACAGTTTGTGTCCGAAGAGTTTCGGAAATTTATGAAAAGGAATGGAGTAAGGCATTACACATCCGCCCCGGATTTAACAATTTTGCGCACAGAACACAGCTCCAGTGGACGGGTCACATTGTCCGCATGCCCGATACGAGACTCCCAAAACAAGCACTCTACTCAGAGCTCCGACACGGCAAGAGAGCCCCAGGTGGGCAGAGGAAATGCTTCAAGGACACCCTCAAAGCCTCCTTGAAAAAGTGCAACATCCCCACCGACACCTGGGAATCCCTGGCCCAAGACCGCACAAAGTGGAGGAGAAGCATCCGGGAAGGCGCCGAACACCTCGAGTCTCTTCACCGGGAGCAAGCGGAAGCCAAGCGCAGGCAGCGCAAGGAGCGCACGTCAACCCAAGCACCCCACCCACCTGCCCCTTCAACCACCGTCTGCCCCACCTGTGACAAAGACTGTAGGTCCCGCATTGGACTCATCAGTCACCTGAGAACTCATTTTTAATGTGGAAGCAAGTCATCCTCGGTTCCGAGGGACTGCCTAAGAGAGAGATTCAATAAGCTATCGTGCAATAAGTACGCAGACCACTAGATGGCGCTGTGTTCGATTATCACTCTGTTAGTTTCAGTTTTCAGAAAATTAACCACTCTAAAAATTCATTTCAATAAAATGCTCTGGGTTCTTGACAACTCTGGTAGGTCTAGAAACAGAACTTATCTCTGACAGATTGTTGAGTTTGATCGCCAAGGACTTCCATTTCCGGAACGTTGCCCGTCTCCGCCCCTGCCTCAGCTCATCTGCTGCTGAAACCCTCATCCATGCCTTTGTTACCTCGAGATTTGACTATTCCAAGGCACTCCTGGCCGGCCTCCCATGTTCTACCCTACGTAAACATGAGGTCATCCAAAACTCGGCTGCTCGTGTCCTAACTCGCACCAAGTCCTGTTCACCCATCACCCCTGTGCTCGCTGACTGACCTACATTGGCTCTCGGTTAAGCAATGCCTCCATTTCAAAATTCTCATCCTTGTTTTCAAATCCCTCCATGGGGTGGGATTTGACTTGCCATTGGGATGTAAAAAGTGAAGAACTTGCATTTATGCAACACTTTTCATGACCACAGGACGTCCCAAAGCGCCTCGCAGCCGATGAAGTACCTTTGAAATGTTATTTTGCGCACAGAACACATTTTCCCACCGACAGCAAAGTCAGCCACGAGCAGATAATCTGTTTTTATTGATGTTGGTTGAGGAATAAATGTCAGCCAAGACGCTGGGGAGAACTCCCCGGCACTTCCTTGAAATAGTGGCGCGGGATCTTTTACGTCCACTTGAGAGGGCAGACAGGGCCTTGTGTTTAACGTCTCATCCGAAAGACGACCCCTCCGACAGTGCAGCGCTCTCTCAGCACTGCTCTGGAGTGTCAGCCTGGATACCTTCCCTGATCCTGTGAACTTTGGTGGGGTGAGTGGCAGAGGGGTGGGTCTTTACAATGGATTTTTTGGCCCAAGCTTTTTTATTAATGCCAGAGATGAGGGGGTTGACTTATGAAGAAAGGTTGAGCAGGTTGGGCCTGTACTCATTGGAATTTAGAAGAATGAGAGGTGATCTTATTGAAACATATAAGATACTGAGGGGGCTCGACAAGGTAGATGCAGAGAGGATGTTTCCCCTCATGGGGAAATCTAGAACTCGGGGGCACAGTCTCAGAATAAAGGGTCGCCCTTTTAGAACTGAGATGAGGAGGAAATTCTTCTCTCAGAGGGTCGTAAATCTGTGGAATTCTCTGCCCCAGAGAGCTGTGGAGGCTGGGTCATTAAATACATTTAAGGTGGAGATCAGGGAGTGAAGGGTTATGGGGAGCGGGCAGGGAAGTGGCTTTGAGCCCAAGATCAGCCATGATCTTGTTGAATGGTGGAGCAGGCTCAAGGGGCCAAGTGGCCTATTCATGCTCCTATTTCTTATGGTTTATTCAATAAGCTCCTCCCAGAGTCGAAATGCGGATTCCGCCCACTAAGGGGCACAATGGACATGATCTTCACCGCATGTCAATTTCAAGAGAAATGCAGGGAACTGCACCAACCGCTGTACATGGATTTCTTTGATCTCACAAAGGCCTTCGACACTGTCAACCGTGAGGGATTATGGAATGTCCTCCTCAAATTCGGCTTCCCTCAAAAGTTTGTCACTATCCTCCGTCTGCTTCACGATGACATGCAAGCCGTGATCCTGACCAACGGTTCCACCACAGACCCAATTCACGTACGGACCAGGGTCAAGCAAGGCTGTGTCATCGCACCAACGCTCTTCTCGATCTTCCTCGCTGCAATGCTCCATCTCGCCCTCAGTTAGCTCCCTGCTGGAGTGGAGCAAATTTACAGAACAAACGGGAACCTGTTCAGCCTCCGTCGCCTCCAGTCCAGATCCAAGGTCGTCCCATCCTCTGTCATCGAATTACAGTATGCAGACAATGCTTGTGTCTGCGCTCACTCGGAGGTGGAACTCCAAACCATCGTCAACACCTTCACCGAAGCGTATGAGAGCATGGGCCTTACACTAAACATCCATAAGACAAAGGTCCTCTACCAACTTGCCCCCACCACACAGTACTGCCCCCCGATTATCAAAATCCATGACAAGGCCTTGGACAACGTGGACCACTTTCCATACCTCGGGAGCCTACTGTCAACAAGGGCAGACGTCGATGATGAAGTCCAACACCATCTTCAGTGTGCCAGTGCAGCCTTCGGTCGCCTAAGGAAGAGAGTGTTTGAAGACCAGGACCTCAAACCCGGCACTAAGCTCATGGTCTACAGAGCAGCAGTGATACCTGCCCTGCTTTATGCCTCAGAGACATGGACCATGTACAGCAGGCACCTCAAAGCACTGGAGAGGTACCACCATCGCTGCCTCTGCAAGATCCTGCAAATCCATTGGCAGGATAGGCGCACCATTGTCAGTGTTCTGGCTCAGGCCAACATCCCCAGCATCGAAGCTTTGACCACGCTCGATCAGCTCCGATGGACGGGTCACATCGTCCGCATTCCCGATACGAGACTCCCAAAACAAGCGCTCTACTCGGAGCTCCGGCATGGCAAGAGAGCCCCAGGTGGGCAGAGGAAATGCTTCAAGTCACCCTCAAAGCCTTCTTGAAAAAGTGCAACATCCCCACTGACACCTGGGAATCCCTGGCCCAAGACTACACAAAGTGAAGGAGAAGCATCTGGGAAGGCGCTGAACACCTCGAGTCTCTTCGCCGGGAGCAAGCGGAAGCCAAGCGCAAACAGCGCAAGGAGCGCACGTCAACCCAAGCACCCACCCACCCGCCCCTTCAGCCACCATCTGCCCCACCTGTGACAGAGACTGTAGGTCCCGCATTGGACTCATCAGTCACCTGAGAATTCATTTTTAATGTGGAAGCAAGTCATCCTCGGTTCCGAGGGACTGCCTAAGAGAGAGATTCAATAAGCTATCATGCAATAAATACGTAGACCGCTAGATGGCGCTGTGTTCTATTATCACTATTAGTTTCAGTTTTCAGAAAATTAACCACTCTAAAAATTCATTTCTTGACAACTCTGGTAGGTCTAGAAACAGAACTTATCTCTGACAGATTGTTGAGTTTGATCGCCAAGGACTTCCACTTCCGAAACGTCGCCCATCTCCGCCCTTGCCTCAGCTCATCTGCTGCTGAAACCCTCATCCATGCCTTTGTTACCTCGAGATTTGACTATTCCAACACACTCCTGGCCGGCCTCCCACGTTCTACCCTACGTAAACATGAGGTCACCCAAAACTCTGCTGCTCGTGTCCTAACTCGCACCAAGTCCCGTTCACCCATCACTCCTGTGCTCACTGATCTACATTGCCTCTCGGTTAAGCAACGCCTCGATTTCAAAATTCTCATCCTTGTTTTCAAATCCCTACATGGCCTCGCCCCTCCCTATCTCTGTAATCTCCTCCAGTTCCACCACCCCCCGAGATATCTGCGCTCCCCTAACTCTGGCCTCTTGAGCGTTCCCGATTTTAATTGCTCTAAAGAGGGACAAATCCCCAGGACCAGATGGTTTTCATCCCAGTGATTTAAGGGAAGTAGGTGAGAACATTAGGACAGTAGCGAGAAAGGATCTTAGCTCGGAAGATCAGGAAGTAGAATCAGTATGAGTGGAGATAAGGAATAACCAGGGGCAGAAAACACTGGTAGGAGTTGTATATAGGCCCCCTAACAGTAGCTATACCGTTGGACAGAATATTAATCAAGAAATAGTAGGAGTTTGCAACAAAGGTAATGCAATAATCTTGGGGGACTTTAACTTTCATATAGACTGGGCAAATCAAATTGGCAAAGATAGTCTGGAGGACGAGTTCATGGAATGCATTCGGAACAGTTTCCTAGAACAACATGACATGGAACCCACCAGGGAACAGGCTATTTTAGATCTTGTATTGTGTAATGAGGCAGGGTTAATTAGCAATCTCACAGTAAAGGATCTCCTGGGGCAGAGTGATCATAATATGATAGAATTTCACATTAATTTTGAGAGTGACTTGCCTAAGTTTGAAACTAGAGTCTTAAACTTAACTAAAGCCAAATACATAGGTATGATGAGGGGCAAGTTGGCTAAGGTAGATTGGAAAAATAGATTAAAAGGTATGGCAGTGGATAAGCATAATGGCTAGCATTTAAAGAAATATTTCAAAATTCTCAACAAAAATACATTCCATTGAGAAACAAAAACTCCACGGGAAAAGAGATGCAACCGTGGCTAACTAAAGAAGTTAAGGATAGCATTAGATTAAAAGAAGAAACTTATAATGTTGCAAAGAATAATAGTAAGCCTGAGGTGGTGGAGGGAGTGAATGTTTAAGGTGATGGATGGGGTGCCGATCAAGCGAGCTGCTTTGTCCTGGATGGTGTCGAGCTTCTTGAGTGTTGGGTCTTAGTAAATAAATACATTTCAAATCATTTGAAGTGTTTAAACCCTTTGTAAAGACTGCGACAATTGTTGCCCTCACACATGAGTCAGTTTACCTTTAAATGCTCCTCTTGCTTTCAAATTTGACTTAAGTCCCTTTTAGGAAATTCAGGGAGGTTGGAAGAATTTGTTTCCCCCTGTGTTTTTTTTTCTGTGTTTTTTTCAATTCCATGAGAATAAACCAAGAACTAAACATCCCGCATGATCCCTTCCAGTTTCCAGTTGATGTGCTCACTAACCCTAAAAGTGATGGAGTATCTGGGAACGTGTGCTTGACACATTCCTCACACCCACTTTCCGTTCACCTGGCTCATTGTTGGAGGTGGGTTTGCAGACTCACTGAGGACTGATCTACAGTATTTGGATGATAGCAAAATACTGCAGATGTTGGAAATCCGAAATAACAACAGAAAATGCTGGAAAAACTCAGCAGGTCAGGCAACATCCGTGGAGAAAAATTTGAGTTGACGTTTCGGGTCGAACCCTTCTTCAAAACTGGAAAGAAAAGAAACTAGATCGAAGGCAGGGCTGCGATCGGACAAAAGAATAAAAGAAACAAAAGAAGTAAAAGAGATTAGAAGCTAGACGAGATGGTAATAGGCTGAGATTAGGTGTAAAGTGTACTGGCAGGGCAAGAGATAGCTGCCAGGTGTGAGAGAGAAACAAAAGGCACCTTCCCGTGCAAGCGGAGGAGATGTAACACCTGCCCCTATACCTCCCCCCTTCCCACTGTCCAGGGCCCCAAACACCCCTTCCAGGTGAAACAGCGATTTACTTGTACTTCTCGCAATCTAGTATACTGTATTCGCTGCTCACGATGCGGCCTCCTCTACACTGGGGAGACCAAACGCAGATTGGGTGACCGCTTTGCGGAACACCTCCGTTCAGTCCGTAAGGGTGACCCCGAGCTTCTGGTCGCCTGTCATTTTAATTCACCGCTCCATTCCCACTTGGACCTCACCGTCCTTGGCCTCTTGTATTGTTCCACGGAAGCTCAACGTAAACTCGAGGAACAGCACCTCATCTTCCGATTAGGCATTCTGCAGCCTTCCGGACTCAATATCGAGTTCAACAATTTCAGATCATAAGCTCGGCCCCTATTTCATTTTTTCTTGTAATTATTCCACTCCTTTTCCCCCCCCCCCTTTTCCTTTTGTTTCTCTCTCACACCTGGCAGCTATCTCTTGCCCTGCCAGTACACTTTACACCTAATCTCAGCCTATTATCATCTCGTCTAGCTTCTAATCTCTTTTACTTCTTTTGTTTCTTTTATTCTTTTGTCCGATCGCAGCCCTGCCTTCGATCTAGTTTCTTTTCTTTCCAGTTTTGAAGAAGGGTTCGACCCGAAACGTCAACTCAAATTTC
The DNA here is from genome assembly GCF_052327205.1 of Somniosus microcephalus. NCBI lineage: Eukaryota > Metazoa > Chordata > Chondrichthyes > Squaliformes > Somniosidae > Somniosus > Somniosus microcephalus. The sequence continues at coordinate 24,092,857 of NC_140991.1, read as the reverse complement.
TCTCCACGGATGTTGCCTGACCTGCTGAGTTTTTCCAGCATTTTCTGTTGTTATACAGTATTTGGATGTTGCAGCAAGCCCATAGCCACCGGCAAATAACAAACTCCAGAAACTTTCCATAAACTTTCCATAAGCCGAAAGCCTACATTTCGTTGTACTGCACTTGTGCACTAACAATGACAATAAAAGTTGATTTGATTTGATTTGATTTGATAATTAGTACCGACCAATAAATTACAAGCGGAAGATCAAATTTCCATTTTAAACCCGTGCTTCTGAATATTTGAATCCTCACTGTTGAAAGAAGTCAAAGCAATGAGATGCTTATTACATTGTTAGCCAATGATACCCATCCTTCAAAGTTCTCATGGGTCCTGAGCATCATCTCCCTTCCTCTTTTTTTTCAGTTTCTGGGCCTCATCTCCCTTCCTCTTTTTTTTTAAATTTGAACATTTTATTTACAGTTAATGACATTACAGAGCTCAGGTCTCAGCTCTTTGTACAAAGTCACAAGCCATCATTCCCTGCAAGGCCCCTGTGTTTGTGTGCCTCACAGAATGCCGTTGCGAAATGGGCTTTGGCAATTTACTCCAAGGAGTTTAATTAGTAACAGACTTTTTTTTTATTGAAACAGCGAGAGGGACATTAATAGGCAAGTGAAGAACTCCTCCCACAGCACCGTAGCACAGTGGGAAAGGGAACTTGGATCACAAATGCTGTGGGGCTTTCCTGATTTGTGTGTGAAGCTTGCAGAAGCACAGCCACAGATACATCCAGCGATATGGCTTACTTGCTGACTGCTCTCTTGACTCTGATAATCCTTCTCCTCGCCGTGCTTTACTACCTGGGCGTTTTCAGAAGGAGGCGTCCCAACGAGCCACCTTTAGATGTTGGTTACCTGCCCTGGCTGGGGCACGTCTTGTCTTTCCGAAGGAACACGGTGCAGTTCCTGCAGGACATGCAGAGGAAGCACGGGGATGTCTTCACAGCCCAGATAGCCGGGTATTATTTCACCTTTGTGATGGACCCCCTCTCCTACGGGGCCGTGGTCAAGGAGTCAAGATCCAAACTGGATTTCGAAAAGTTTGCCATCGAGCTGGTGGCAAGAGTCTTCGGGTACCACGCCCAGGACGAGGACCACAAGCTGCTGATGGACGCAAGCACCAAGCACCTGATGGGGGACGGGCTGGTCAACCTGACTCAAGCCATGATGGAGAACCTCCAGAACCTGATGCTCCACGGCGCCGGCCAAGGTTCCAACGGCGCAAGGGAGTGGAGAGAAGACGGGCTGTTCCACTTCTGCTACAACATTGTCTTCAGGGCCGGCTACCTCTCGCTGTTCGGCAACGAAGCCGAAGGGAAGGACGGGGAGGGAGCCAAGCAGCGTGACCGCGACCAGTCCGACCGCATATTCGCCCAGTTCAGGTGCTACGACCGCCTGTTCCCCAGGCTGGCTTACTCAGTGCTGTCGCCGGCGGAGAAGGTGGAGGCGGAGCGGCTGAAGAGGACCTTCTGGGACCTGCTGTCCGCCGAGCGGCTGGTCGACCGGGAGAACATCAGCGGCTGGGTGGCGGAGCGCCGGTGGCAGATGGCCGAACAGCGGGTGCCGGGCCCCATGCAGGACCGCTACATGTTCCTGCTGCTCTGGGCGTCCCAGGGCAACACCGGGCCGTCCGCCTTCTGGCTGCTGCTGTACCTGGTCAGGTGCCCGGAGGCCCTGGAGGCGGTGAGGGCAGAGATCGACCAGGTCCTCCGGGAGAGCCAGCAGCATCCTCAGCAGAGTGGGCAGCACCAGCCCGTCATCAACCTGACCAGGGACATGCTGCTCAAGACCCCGGTGCTGGACAGCGCGCTGGAGGAGAGCCTGCGCCTGACCGCCGCCCCGGTGCTGATCCGGGCCGTGCTGCAGGATACCAGCCTGAGGATGGCCGACGGCCGCCAGTACTCGGTGCGCCGGGGCGACCGGGTGGCCCTCTTCCCTTACCTCTCGGCCCAGATGGACCCGGAGCTCCACCCGCAGCCCGGCACCTACAGGTACGACCGCTTCCTCAACCCGGACGGGACGCGGAAGAGCGACTTCTACAAAGGCGGCCGGAGAGCCAAGTACTACAGCATGCCCTGGGGGGCGGGGATCAGCATGTGCCCCGGCCGATTCTTCGCCGCCAACGAGCTCAAGCAGTTTGTCTTCCTCATGTTAACTTACTTCGACTTGGAGCTGGTTAACCCCGAGGAAGAAATCCCCCCCATAAATAGCAGCCGCTGGGGTTTCGGGACAATGCAGCCCACTCACGACGTACAGTTCAAATACCGTCTGAGATTTTAACGTCTTATTGCGGGAAAAAAAGGTACCCATTTAACGCACGCTTACCTGTCAACAAATGACAATATTTTAATGGCTCCAAACAACTCATCATCGCTTTAACCTCCCCCCACCAGATTATCTGGTCAATTATTACATTGCTGTTTGTGGGGTCGTGCTCGTTTCCGACGTCACAACGGTGACTGCACTTCCAAAAGTACTTCATTGGCTGTAACGCGCTTTGGGGCATCCTGAGGCTGTGAGGGGGCGCCGTATAAATGCACGTTGTGTTCAAAATTATGTGGGGGTTTTAATCGAGAAAATCGGACGAAACTGTTTCCAGTGGCGGGAGGGAAGACACGGATTTAAAGTAATTGGCAAAAGAACCAGAGGGGAGAGGAGGGGAATTTCTTTTTTTTTTAACGCGGCCAGTTGTTACGAGCTGGAACGCGCTGCCTGAAAGGGCGGTGGAAGCAGATTCAATAGTAACTTTCAAAAGGGAAATTGGAGAAATAAGTTGAAGCAGAAAAATCGCAGGGCTACAACAAGAACAACAGCAGCGCCGTTAACGCAGTAAAACGTCCCACGGTGCTTCACAGGAGCGATTACCAAACACAATCTGACACCGAGCCACATAAGGGGATGTTAGAGCAGAAACTTGGTCAAAGAGGTAGGTTTCAAGGAGCGTCTTAAAGGAGGAGAGAGAGGCGGAGAGGTTGCGGGAGGGAATTCCAGAGCTTAGGGCCTCGGCAGCTGAAGGCACGGCCACCAATGGTGGAGCGATTAAAATTTGGGGATGCTCAAGAGGCCAGAATTAAAGGAACGCAGCTATCTCGGAGGGTTGTAGGGCTGGAGGAGATTACAGCGATAGGGAGGGGCGAGGCCATGGAGGGATTTGTAAACAAGGATGAGAATTTTAAAATCGAGGCGTTGCTTAACCGAGAGCCAATGGAGGTCAGCGAGCACGGGTCATGGGTGAACGGGACTTGGTGCAAGTTAGGACACAGGCAGCCGAGTTTTGGATGACCTCAAGTTTAGAGGGTAGAATGTGGGAGGCCAGCCAGGAGTGTGTTGGAATAGTCAAGTCTAGAGGTAATAAAGGCATGGATGAGGGTTTCAGCAACAGATGAGCTGATGCGGGGCGGAGACGGGCGATGTTGCGGAGGTGGAAAGAGACGGTCTTAGTGACAGCGCGGAGATGAGGTCAGTTGCTTATGTTCGGGTCAAACAGGACGCCAAGGTTGCGAACAGTGTGGTTCAGCCTCAGACAGTTGCCAGGGAGAGGGATGGAGTCGGGGGTTAGGGAACAGAGTTTGTGGCATGGACCGAAAACAATGGCTTCGGTCTTCCCAATAGCCGGTGGCTATGAGGAAAGAGCAGGAGAGTGGGACTCACTGGATAGCTCTTTCAAAGAGCTAGCACAGACACGATGGGCTAAATGGCCTCCTTCTGTGCTGAATGATTCTAAGGGGGAGAGATTGGGTGGAGCCACAAACGGGGCGCCAATCTCGCCTGGGCGCCGGATTTAGTGCTGCGTTTGGAGCAGTAGCGACTGCCGGAAATTCAGCTTGAGCGCCCCAAGAGGGACACGGGGCGAGGCTCGAGGCGCTCCGCGTCCCTCTTAGGGAGCTGAAACTGAATATCACAGCGCAACGTGCCGCAGCGCCACACGCTGCGGCACGGCGCGCTGCGGTACTGCAGGCCTTCCTCCCATTCTTAAAGGGGAGGGGCCTGCACCAGCGCGATCGGAGATCGCGAGTGCCGGCAAAAGAGCCCGGCACCGAGGAGAAGTGCCGGGCTCTCGGAAAACAGCCGGCAATGCCGCGGGGAGGCGATCAGGAGGCCGAGGACGGAGGTGCTGGCAGGCGGCCGCCGGAAAAAGCGGCCGCCCCGCACCTCCACCTTAATTTGCGCCACTGCCGCCACAGGAAGGCCCCATGAACCGGGCAGGATTTGCGAACGGTGCTACAGAGGCGGTCGCTGCCAAATATCGAGATCGGGGCGGTAGCGGGGCGCTGCGCACACCGATGACATCATCGGAGGCGGCGCAGCACATCAGGTTAACGCCGCCATTAGCACCCCAGCTAAATATCGCGGGAGGCGCGGCCAGTGGCGCTAAAGCCACTGAGTGCCCTCTTTAGGCGTTAACTGGTGGCGCAGCCCACCAAATTTCTAGGCCTAAGTCTTTCTTTACAACGAATGCTTTAGGTTGTTACTGTAAGGTTATTCTTAATGCTTTTAGCTGTCATAGCTTAGAAACAAGCCATTCTACCTGTCAAGTCTGTTTTGGTGCTTTCCTCCTACATGAACCACTGAGGGGGATTTTAACTCCCTCCGCTCAGTGGAAACAGGACGAGTAACGGAATTAAAATGAATACGGTCGACTAACTGCCCCGCTCCCACTCCGCTGCCAATTTCCCCAGGGTCACCGCTGGGTTAACGGATTACTGGGAGAAGCATGTGTCACAGACACCCGGCTCAGTAAAACATTGCGGTATAATAGAAGAAGCTCATGAAAGTAAGGGTTAAAATTATTTTGGTGGGGCCAACAGGAGCAGGAGTGAATAATGTGGCCACTGTCGGCCTGTGTTCCCCCATATCATGATTGGAATCTTTGCCCCCCCCCCGCCACCTCCTACTTCACTTCCAGCTGCCGGGCCACCCAATATTGGGGCAATGGGCAGGAGCCAGGCACCCGTTTAACGTGTCATCTGAAAGACCTCCGACAGTGCAGCACTCCCTCGGTACTGCACTGGAAGTGGCTGCCTAGATTTTTGTGCTCAAGTCACAACCTGTTGACACAGTGGTCAGAGTGCTGCCCAATGATCCACAGCTTTTTTTTAAATTCGTTTTTATATATGCGGGCATTGCTGGCAAGGCCAGCATATATTGCCCATCCCTAATTACCCTTGAGAGGGTGGTGGTGAGCCGCCTTCTTGAACCGCTGTAGTCTGTGTGGTGAAGGTACTCCCACAGCGCTGTTAGGTAGCGAGTTCCAGGATTTTGACCCAGCAACGAAGGAACGGCGATATACTTCTAAGTCAGGATGGTGTGTGACTTGGAGGGGAACTTGGAGGTGGTGGTGTTCCCATGCGCCTGCTGCCCTTGTCCTTCTAGGTGGTAGAGGTCGCGGGTTTGGGAGGTGCTGCCGAAGAAGCCTTGGCGAGTTGCTGCAGTGCATCTTGTAGATGGCACACACTGCAGCCACGGTGCGCCGGTGGTGGAGGGAGTGAATGTTTAAGGTGGTGGATGGGGTGCCAATCAAGCGGGCTGCTTTATCCTGAATGGTGTCGAGCTTCTTGAGTGTTGTTGGAGCTGCACTCATCCAGGCAAGTGGAGAGTATTCCATCACACTCCTGACTTGTGCCTTGTAGATGGTGGAAAGGCTTTGGGGAGTCAGGAGGTGAGACACTTGCCGCAGAATTTCCAGACTCTGACCTGCTCTTGTTGCCACAGTATTTATGTGGCTGGTCCGGTTAAGTTTCTGGTCAATGGTGACCCCCGGGATGTTGATGTCTCATCACCACATGTGATGGTGAAACAACACTGAAAAATTAGAACATGCATTTTTTATAGTATCTTTCACAACCGTAGGAGTTCCCCGAACACTTTGCTGCCAATGAAGTAATTTTGAAGTGCAGTCACTGTTATAATTTAAGGAAAGAGCTGAAGATGCAGAGGGGAGATATTCTTCTCATGGTTGGAATCGGCTACAGATTGTATTATTTTGGCCAGCAAAAATAATAAATAGTTTTTTCTCCTTTTAAAAGAAGCTGTGTTGTCTTTTTTTTATTCTAGCCTCCAGGAAGCACCGATTTTAAATATGACTGTAGATTGTGCATGAGAATTCTAGAACTGCGAAGTTGCCACGCGATGAACCTGACCTCCCGAATTCAAACCGAGCAGAACTTTGTGTTGTTCTATGAGGTCACTGCGACAAATTGAAGCATTTCAGTCTAAGATTTAGTTTGGTATGAGTTGCTTTTGATTCTGTCCCAGGGTTTAAAAAGACAGCTTCATCATGGAAGAATATTCCACCTCCGGTCGAAATCAGGGGTCATTGTCAAGTAGCTGCCCAAGAAAGAAGCAACTCAATTCAATTACAAACAGTGGTCAACTGTCCCTCCTCGTCCACTCCACCCTCCTCCAACACCTCTCCACCGTCGTCCAGCTGGGTGGGACTGCACTCGCCTGGTTCCATTCTTACCTATCCAGTCGTAGCCAGAGAATCAACTGCAACGGCTTCTCTTCCCGCTCCCGCATCGTTACCTCTGGTGTCCCCTGAGGATCTATCCTTGCCCCCCTCCTATTTCTCATCTACATGCTGCCCCTCGGCGACATCATCCGAAAACACAGCGTCAGTTTCCACGTGTACGCTGACGACGCCCAGCTCTACTTCGCCAACAACAACGTGTATTTATGTAGCGCCTTTAACGTAGTAAAACGTCCCAAGGCACTTCACAGGAGTGTTATAAGACAAAAAATGTGACACCGAGCCATAGAAGGAGAAAGTAGGGCAGGTGACTGAAAGCTTGGTCAAAGTGATAGGTTTTAAGGAGCGTCTTAAAGGAGGAAAGAGAGGCGGAGAGGTTTAGGCAGGGAATTCTAGAGCTTAGGGCCTTAGCAGATGAAGGCACGGCCACCAATGGTTGAGCACCAACACCTCACTCGACCCCTCCACTGTATCTAAATTACCCAAGCAGAAATTTCCTCCAACTAAATATTGGGAAGACTGAAGCCATTATCTTCGGTCACAGTCACAAACTCCGTTCCCTAGCTATCGACTCCATCCCTCTGCCTGGCCGCTATCAGAGGCTGAACCACACTGTTCGCATCCTTGGTGTCGTATTTGACCCCGAGATGAGCTTCCGACCACATATCCGCGCAATCACTAAGAACGCCTATTTCCACCTCCGTAACATCGCCCGACTCCGCCCTAGCCTCAGCTCATCTCTTTCTCTTGCTCTTTCATTGTGTCTCTTACTATTTTTTCTCTCTTGCTTTCCCTCTCACTGTCACTCTCGAGAACACAAAACAAAGGCTACGCCATGTGTAATCAGCACACTGACATTTTTTCTCTCTCGCAGCCTGTTTTTTTAAAATAACACTCAATATGAATTTTACCTCAGGAAAACCTGTTAGGTTTTCTTCGAATCATTTTTGAAAAACTTTTGAGCTAAAAGCTAAAAAGAAATTCCTCAGTATAGCTGAATGAATGGTAAATAAATGGCGAGAAACTGTTAAATGTTGGTGCTCAGAGAGATTTAGGTGTCCTTGTACATTGGCTCCCGGTTAAGCAGTGCCTCGATTTCAAAATTCTCATCCTTGTTTTCAAATCCCTCCATGGCCTCGCCCCCTCCCTATCTCTGTAATCTCCTTCAGCCCCACAACCCCCGAGATATCTGCGCTCCCCTAACTCTGGCCTCTTGAGCATCCCCGATTTTAATCGCTCCACCATTGCCGGCCATGTCTTCAGTTGCCTAGGCCCTAAGCTCTGGAATTCCCTCCCTAAACCTCTCCGGCCCCCTCTCTCTCCTCCTTTTAGTCGTTCCTTAAAACCTACCTCTCTGACTAAGCTTTTGTTCTAATATCTCCATATTCGGTTTGGTGCCAAATTTTGTTTGGTAATGCTCTTGTGAAGCACCTTGGGACATTTTACTGCGTTAAAGGTGCTATATAAATGCAAGTTGTTGTTGTAGTTAATATGGAGGATGTGTAAACTGATCTCTCTAGTAGTGTTGGTGGAGGAGGCTTATCGGTGCTCACTGCTAGTATTGGTGGTCGCTGTAGTTTAGGTGTTATTTCTATGTCCAATTATTCTCCATTGCTAAATTTCAAACCTCATGTTTGATCCCGATATCTGATCTTCCAAACTGTTCCGAACTTAACTTGCTTGAGTTGGTAGTATTGACTGCTCTTTGTCAGCAGGTGGTAGACAGAAGCCTTGTATCAGGACTTGTGCGGATAAAGGGGGCAGGCACTCTTTTTAGTGCTGGACTGCATTGTCGCAAGTGTCCTCCTTCAGATTAGGCATTCCGCTGAGGTCTCGTGGATGTTTAAAAAAAACAGATGCAGTGCGAATTCGGTGGGGTCGGTATTCTGGAAGGAAGAGATGCAAGAAAATATAGGTTTGGAAGGGAACTTCGAGGGACTCGGCTCAAACGGGTTGAATAGCTTAAAGCTTCGGCTGGAGCCTACTGTTTCGCGAAATAAACTCCTTTTTTTGACTAAGTTGCGGCAGGTGCGGGCTAGCTGGCAGCTGAAGGTGATAAGAAAAGCTGTGACACCCTGAACATGAGAGCCCGAGGCCAAAGCGTGCAAAAACCATAGATGAGCCTGCCTAAACAGACCGAGTCTGAACGGGTCTCTAAGCACTTACACCCCTAGAATTAGTGTCGAATAATTGATGAACTCTGGCAGCATTATTAAGGCGTACGATAGCAAAATACTGCGGATGCTGGAAATCCGAAATAAGAACAGAAAATGCTGAAAAAACTCAGCAGGCCAGGCCACATCCGTGGAGAGAGAAATAGAGTCAACGTTTCAGGTCAAAACCCTTTGTCTTGATGAAGGGTTTCGACCTGAAACGTTGACTCTATTTCTCTCTCCACGGATGTTGCCTGGCCTTATTAAGGCGTAGCCTGCTTTTGCAAGCACTGGGGGCTGAAAAGAGGAATGCGTTGGGCGTGTAACTGCCAAGAACAATATTCTTGTATTCTACACCTTAGCCACAGTCCTGTGTACTGAGATGTCGCAATCCAGCTTTCCAACAGGAGCTGCCTCTTTATTCACACAGGCTCAAGGGCAAGGGGGAAGGACAGATGGGAGAAATCTGATGGACTGTAATAATGGTAATGGGGGTGATACGGCAAAGGCTGGGCAGGGACATAAAGGGGATAAATCGGCAACTCCAAATTAACTCAGGGTGGAGAAGTAGAGACAAGCAAAGGGACCAATCATAGAATCCTAGAAATTTGTGGCACAAAAGAAGCCCATTCGGCCCATCGTGTCTGTGCCGGCCGAAAAGAGCTATCCAACCTAATCCTTCTTTACCCAGCTCTTGGTCCATCGCCTTGTAGGTTGCAGCACTTCAAGTGCATATCCAAGTATTTCTTAAAATGTGACCGGACGGGGAGGATCCCGCGAAACACGAGGAGGGGGTCCAGCATCGAACTGGAGTTACGGTCTCTACCCAAAAGACAACGGGTATCATGATTATTTGCCTTCTGTAAACTATCGCTTAAATACACACATGTATTGATTCTTGCGTTTGTTTAAATAAAGATCACTTCTATAAGCGATTTGGTGTCAGGGTCGAACATTTTATTAAGTCAAACAGATTTGAGAAGAGAAATTCAATGATCTAAACCACCTAATCCATTCAAAACTATCTAATGATCTTGGGGTACACCGCTCCCTGGAACCAAATGTCTCATTTATACAATAGCAAAATACTGCGGATGCTGGAAATCTGAAATAACAACAGAAAATGCTGGAAATACTCAGCAGGCCAGGCAGCATCCGTGGAGAGAGAAACAGAGTTAACGTTTCAGGTCTGGGACCCTTCATCAGAACTGGAAAAAGCTGGAGATGTAACAGATATTAAGCAGGTGCTGAGAGGGGGGGGGTGCAGTTTAGGAGGGGAGGAAGGAATTGAAAGAACATACTGTGCTTATGTAAGAGGCAGGAAAGATAAAATGTTGCAAATGGGAATGGCAAAATCATACAGCATGAAAAATGGGGGCGGGGTAATAGTCTGAAATTGTTGAACTCGATGTTGAGTCCGGCAGACTGTAAAGTGCTTAATCGAAAGATGAGGTGCTGTTCCTCGAGCTTACGTTGAGCTTCATTGGAACAGTGTAATAGGCCGAGGACAGAGAGATCAGAGTGGGAGTGGAGCGGTGAATTAAAGTGACAGGCGACCGGAAGATCTCAGAGTCACCCATACGGACTGAACGGAGGTGTTCCGCAAAGCGGTCGCCCAATCTGCGTTTGGTCTCCCCAATGCTCACGATGCGGTCTCCTGTACATTGGGGAGACCAAAAGCAGATTGGGCGGCCGCTTTGCGGAACACCTCCGTTCAGTCCGTAAGGGTGACTCTGAGCTTCCGGTCGCCTGTCACTTTAATTCTCCGCTTCACTCCGACTCTGATCTATCTGTCCTCGGCCTATTACATTGTTCCAATGAAGCTCAACGTAAACTCAAGGAACAGCACCTCATTTTTCGATTAGGCACCTTACAGCCTTCCGGACTCAGCATTTCTGTTGTTATTCGAGTTCAACAATTTCAGATAATAATCCCTGCCCCCATTTTTCATGCTGTATGATTTTGCCATTCCCATTTGCAACATTTTATCTTTCCTGCCTCTTACATAAGCACAGTATGTTCCTTTAATTCCTTCCTCCCCTCCTAACCGCCACCCGCCCCCCGCCCCCGTCTCTGCACCTGCTTAATATCTGTTACATCTCCAGCTTTTTCCAGTTCTGATGAAGGGTCCCAGACCTGAAATGTTAACTCTTTCTCTCTCCACGGATGCTGCCTGGCCTGCTGAGTATTTCCAGCATTTTCTGTTGTCTCATTTATATCTCGTTTTCTTCAATGTTCGCCCTCAAGCCAATCCACCGAATCCCTCCTAATTCTCACCAGCTTGATTTTAGCGCTGCTAATTGTCAGACACCTAATGGCCACATTCAGCACTGAACAAGACTCAACTCTTGTGCATCTGGATTATTCCAGGTGTCCTCTGGTGACATTAGTCACGACAGTCGGTCAGCGGTCCGTCGCTGCATTTTAGACACGTCTCAGGTACCCTGTTCCGGCTCAACTCTGGAGTTTATTCAGCTCCGCATGGAGCCATCGACTTTTTCCAAGTGGCTGGATTCCCACGAGTGCCGGGCGCTATTGGTGCTACCCATGTGACAATTAACATCCCATCTGTTAAAATAAGAGAAAATACGATAGAAATATTAGCTCTGATGGGAAAATAAGTTTGCGAGGCCACAGAATGAAAGTCTTTTCCAGCCTCAAAGTTGGGAATGTGAGAATCTCGATATGTTTTTACATTACTTTTATTTCTAACAAAGACAAAACAGTAATGAAGACAGAATTGTTTTAAACTGTGTTCTCAAAAAACCTGTCTTTCCCCGTCAATGATGCTGATAACATTAGAGAAGGATGAATTTCAGGTCCAAGGACATTTTACAGTAAATATAGACACATATAAATAAAATAAGCTAAGTGGAGAAATATTGTGCTCGAAGAATTATTAAGATTGAAACACATAAATCACAAGCTTTTCATCACAGCAAGGGCTAATGTACGGACAGGGGATTGTTACAATATGTTGCTATGAGAGCTTGCATTAAAGGTTGTTTACAACAAAGCTATGGCTCGGGAAAAGCAATGATAGGAAGTAAGTGTGAAAAGGCATGGGGACCTCTCATCTCTATTTGGCAATCAGGTGTTTGAACAACTGGGTGGTCATAAAACGTAAGATAGCATTGTAGACCAGCAGGAAGTAGACCATAAATAAAATGGTATAAAGAAGCAAGATGGTTTTTGTTGTGTATGTAATATGTGTGCTACTTTGAACCTATGGACAGGACTGCACTACTTGTTGGGCGTAGTGATACGCAGTACCACTCCTGGCCATAGGGGTATAAATAGTACTGTGGGTACTGATCCCCCTCAGTTCCCGCCTGTGGGCATGAAGTAAAGACCTACGTATAGTCCCTACCTCCAACCAGTAAAGACCTGTTTTATTGTTACTGATTAAGTCTGAGTATTAATTACTTGAACAACTCACAGATTTAACACTGGCGACGAGTCTGATTCGGACCCTGCGGCAGTCACTCCACGGCAGCTTCGTCCACAGCCAGGACGTTGCAGAGAGGTTTCCACCCTCTCCACCCCACTGGAAGACATCCTGACCTCGGAGCCTCCATCGGCGACCGTCAGCTTCTTCTCCAGCTTGGTGGTGGGTAAGCCGTTGTCTGAGCCAGGCAGCGACGCGACAGGCAGTCGACCGCGTTGGCCGCACGAACGGGGCTGGGGGAGCTGGAGGAATAGGGCGCGAGAGCCGCTTCGAGCGGGAGGCGTTTCAACAGAGCGATCGCATCTCCTGATAAGAGCCGAGAGCCGCTTCGCGATCCAGCGATCGCATCCGCTGATAAGGGCAGCACTCGGGCGATCGCGGCGAAGATAAGGGCCGCACTCAGGGGCTGAAGGGAGACGGCGTTGGGGGACGGGTGAAGACCGCCAAGCGCGGGAAAACCGCCATTTTGTGGGCGGAGGACGACGGCAAGAGCGGGAAGCCGCCATCTTGGATAGCGGTAAAAAAAAAAATCTGACAAATTGCAAATCTACAATGCCTAAACACGGGAATATTAGCACCTTTGATAGTGACCTCGAAGATTGGGCCATATATGTTGAAAGAGTAAAAAATTATTGTAAGGCCAATAAAATTCGTGACCAAGTTAAAGCTCTAACATTATTAAATTTAATGGGTGCGAAGACATACGGGCAATTGAAACACCTGTTATCACCAGATGAACCGGCGGATAAGACGTTCGATGAGATTGTTACTGTCCTGAAAGATCATCTAAACCCCACGCCGCTGATGCTAGCGGAATGATTTAAATTTTACGACAGAAGGCAGCTACAGCATGAAAGCAATGCTGATTATTTGCTGGAATTGCGTAAATTAGCGAAATATTGCCAGTTTGGAACGGGACTGACAGAGGCACTTCGAGACAAATTTGTGTGTGGTTTATTTAAACAGGATACACAAAAGCGACTGCTCGAGGAGAATGAGCTGACGCTTAAGAAGGCGGTCACTATGGCAGCAGCACACGAAGCCGCAGCGAGAGGCACGGCAGTAATGCAGCTACGGTCACCGGAGCTCAGTGCACACAAATTGGGTGTGAGTTCTGGCAAATGTTATCGTTGTGGAAAGACAACGCATGATCAGAACCAGTGTTGGTTTAAAAACCAAGAATGTAGAACTTGTGGTAGGCTTGGACATATAGCTAGAGTATGCAGGTCAGGGAAGAAGACCAGCAACAAGAAGTCACCGCAAGGAAAATACGCAAAGGTACACAAGGTGACCGAACAGGAGTCCGATTCAGACGCTAGCAGTAATGAACTGGCTAGCTTAAGCTGTAATGAACTGGCTAGCTTAAGAGTACTCAACGCTGGTAAGGGTGCAGACCTCCAGACAATTTGGGTCACCCTTCAGATAGAAGGAGTCCAAGTAAAACTGGAATTGGACACTGGATCGGCATTGACGGTCATAAATAAGAAAGATTACGGAAAGTTATTCCAACATATTCCCCTACAGGATACGGGGATTATATTGAAAACATACACGGGGCAAAGAGTGTACCCCATCAGGAAAATAGAGGTTGCAGTGGTCCACAAGGGCGAAGACAGTCAAATAATGGACTTATATGTGATATCTGAAGGAGGTTCTCCACTACTAGGACGGGAGTGGATTAGGAAAATGAATATGGACTGGCATTTCCTACAAACAATAACGAGTGAGAACTCAGTGAAGATAGTCGGCCAGACTCTGGAACGGATGATGGTAAGCCCAACTCAGGTGCAAAAGACAAAGTTTCAGCACAGAATTCCACTGAGCAACAACAACATAGTTTAACTGTGGATTCTGAGTCTGGCAAGTCTACTCATGTGCCCATTTCTGAGGGACACCGGGCTCGAACTCAACTCCATTTCAAACTACAACAGCAATTAGAACAAATGCTTCGCCGTTGTGAGCAAGAGTTGAATGCAACGAAAGAGTTCTTTGATATAGAGTTGGAGAATCTGGAAAGACAACAGAAGCAGCTGATGGAGAAAATGGAGCAGGAGCACACAAAACGTCTGATGTCAGAGGAGTTAACGGTCAGCCAACTCCTGCATATGCTGAAGGACAGGACTCTGAAATGGGAAAAACTTGAACACGAACTTCAATATTCAAACGAAAGGGGTTCGGAGCTCTCAAAGGTTATTGGAAGAGCTGAGGTGGCAACACAGACTGAGATGACTGCAACAGAGCAGCCCTTGGATGCCAAAAGTACGCTGACTCACGTCAACGTAGAACAACAGACCGCTGAAACAGCTGCTCCGGTAGAGGGATTGAATAGTCCGATCAATCAATCTCCAAAAGAAGTTGAAGTAGTAAAATCTCAAATGAGGTCATTAGTAAACGACTTGCTGAAAGCCCAGAAAAAGCTGGATGAAGAGGTACGCATGAAGAAGTCTCTTCAGGAAAGATGTCTGGACTTGGAACAAAAGCTGGCTAACGCCCAGCTGGGTATGGAGGAAATAGAAGACCCTCTCGCTGGCCTAGATCAGGACGACACCGAATATTACTATGTCCTGTCCTGCCCAACTTGTAACTTCGACTCCCACCATACAGAAATCATGGAGGAGCACCGAAAGTCTACGGAACATCGGGAGAAGGTGGCTCTACTACGGAAAAAGGAGGAAGAGAAGGAGGAACTGCGCATGCAGCTGGCAGCTGACAGTGGAGCCCAGAGAGTCTCCAAGAAGCAGAAAAGGAAAAGTCGAAACAGAAGATGACCCATCTGAACCATTATTACCTCTACCAGATCACACACGTGGTCCCTCCGAACGGAGCCAATTCAGTTCGGAAGTTCAAACTGTTAAATCCATGGAAGGACTATTGAATGAGTCACTCCAGCAACGTGAACCGACTCCACCACAGAGATTGAATCTGTGAACTGTTTTCCGCAGAGACTGAATCTGTGATCTGTTTTGACATGAAGTTATCTATGTATCTATGTTATTCTGTTATGTAAACCTGAAGTTATATATGTATATATGTTATTACGTTATGTTAAATGGGGAGATGACTGTAAAGCTAGGAAGGGAGGAATGTTGTGTATGTAATATGTGTGCTACTTTGAACCTATGGACAGGACTGCACTACTTGTTGGGCGTAGTGATACGCAGTACCACTCCTGGCCATAGGGGTATAAATAGTACTGTGGGTACTGATCCCCCTCAGTTCCCGCCTGTGGGCATGAAGTAAAGACCTACGTATAGTCCCTACCTCCAACCAGTAAAGACCTGTTTTATTGTTACTGATTAAGTCTGAGTATTAATTACTTGAACAACTCACAGATTTAACAGTTTTTACTTAGTTAGAAAGCAAGAGACCGTTGCTGCCATCGTGATCCGATGGTGTGAACAGGCTTGGCGAAGCCATCTGCATGGGACCTCATTAAAACTACGCACATGAGTTTTGGATGCGGGGCTAATGCTGCTCTACTCTAAATGAAGTGTCTAATTGGGATAAAGGAACAAAGGGATCTGAGGGTACAGATACACAAATCACTAAAAGTAAGACACAGGTTAGTCAATTAGGCCATTAAAAAAAGCAGGCAAAGCACCGAGGTTCATTTCTAGAGGGATAGAATTGAAAAGCAGGGAAGTTATGTTAAACTTGTACAGAACCTTGATTAGACCACACTTGGAGCACTGTGCACAGTTCTGACCTCCATATTATAAAAAGGATATAGAGGTACTGGAGAAGGTGCAAAAAAGATTTACTAGAATGATACCGAAATTGAGAGGCTATACCTATCAGGAAAGATTGAACAGGCTGGGGCTCTTTTCTCTAGAAAAGAGAAGACTGAGGGGTGACCTGATAGAGGTCTTTAAGATTATGAAAGGGTTTGATCGGGTAGACAGAGAGAAGATTTTTCCACTTGTGGGCAAGATCAGAACTGGGGAACTAGGGGCCATAAATATAAGATAGTCACTAATAAATCCAGTAGGGAATTCAGGAGAAACTTCTTTACCCAGAGAGTGGTTAGAGTGGAACCCGCTACCACAGGGAGTGGTTGAGGTGAATAGCATAGATACATTTAAGGGGAAGCTGGATAAGTACATGAGGGAGAAAGGAATAGAAGGATATGTTGATGGAGTTAGATGAAGGAGGGAGGGAGGAGGCTCATGTGGAGCATAAACACCGGCATGGACTTGTTGGGCCGAATGACCCGTTTATGTACTTTGCAATACTTTGTACTCTATTTGGGTGTTTGAAATTATTAATGGCCCAGAAATTCGGGTCCCCACGGGCGAGTACGCACAGGGTACTCACGTGTAGGCCCAACGAAAGTGCCGGTTTCGTGCATGCACTGCGCATGCGTGGGAAACCGGCACTTCCGTTCCCCTGAAAGAAGGGGTTGACAGGTGGAACGCGTGCGCCGGAGAGGCAGCGCGTGTTCATCGAACTTAGTTTTTTTTTGCAGGTTTCTCCGGGAGGGTAAGTCTCCAGCAGTTACACTTTTAAAAAGCAGGCGCAAGGCCTGCTTTTAACAAGGTAAGTGGTGAATTAATTAAAATTAAAACTTTTTTCCACAGGTTTATTATTTTTAAATACTTTAAAGAAAGGTAAGTTTATTTTTAGCCCCGTTAGAAAATGTAATTCATTTTTTCAAAAATTTAAATTATTGTTTAAAATAGTTATTTATAGTTATTTTAAAAATGTGATTTAAAAAAAAAATTATTTGAAGATTTAGTGATGTTTTGGGGCTTATAGTATTTATAGGTTTGACAGGTCTTCCTGTCAAACTTATGAATGAAGCATTCCCCGCTACCATTGGCTCTCCATGGCCCACGTGATCCCAGGGGGACGCATCGAACTAACTGCGCCCCTGGGATATGCAAGCACTGCGCGCTGGCAGTTGGAGGAGGCCCAGGATCGGAATCCCACACGGGCCCACAGCCCCCAACCCAAATTTCTGGGCCAATGTGTTGTCAATAGTAAATGAAGCGAATTGTCAAACATATTAGTTTATGAATCAATTTAAAGGGCGACTTAGCCAACATAAGGTCAAGCTCAAACATTGGAATATAAAAGGGTTAAGTATGTTAACTTGTTTGTATGGAATGTTCTTCATGTTGCACATCATGATTTCAATCCCAAAGGTGTCTTTACTGAGACTGGTGTGAGATTTAGTTTTGTCATTGCTGTCATTCCTACCTTGATCTGTGGTAGGATTTGTGGCTGCAATTTACTCATTTACAAGTTAACATTTCAGGTGCAGACCCAGGGTCAGAGCTGGGAGTTCAATGAGCCCCTCTCTAGGACTGACCAAAACAAGGCGGGCAGGAGAGAACAACTGGAATAGGCCATGACTCGGATATGTGAAATACCATTACAGAGATGCAGCTTATCATATAGACAACATCTCCAGAACCTTGGGAAGAAACTAAAGAGTAGGGTGAACTTGATCCAGAAACGTGCCAAATCCACATGGGGAGCAGACGCTCAAACCCTCCGTATGGCAGCACTCGCCCTGGTGTACTCTACAGCGGAGTACTGCTCTACGACATGGCTATCGAGTCCGCATGCCAAATCCGTTGATGTCGAGCTGAATTCTACTATGAGAATTATCACCGGTACGCTTTTAACAACACCAACACCTTGGCTGCCCGTGCTTGCAAACATCACACCACCGCACCTACGCCGCGAATATGCAGTCTCCAGAGAATAC
Organism: Somniosus microcephalus; assembly: GCF_052327205.1. NCBI lineage: Eukaryota > Metazoa > Chordata > Chondrichthyes > Squaliformes > Somniosidae > Somniosus > Somniosus microcephalus. The sequence goes on along the minus strand of NC_140991.1, from coordinate 24,075,031 downwards.
AATCGCTACACCAGCAAAGACATGCCAATCCAGGCCGATGTGAACAACCTACCACCAACCCATCTCAAATCTAGAAGGCCATTTTGGACCGTCCCCGAAGCCCTTCAGCTATCTCCCCTCAGCCTTGATGACTGATGGCGAAATGCTTGGAAGAAGTATGACATACGGAATGGATTCCTTATAGAGAACCCCACAGTACAACCTGAAGGATCAAACCTTCGTCGCAAACAGTGGACTGTTAAATCCGTGATTCTTTAAATAGGATGTTTCCCCAAGAACTACACGGAGGCTGTAACTTAACAATCAACAGGTGGTTACTGGAGTAGAGTAGTCTCAAGACTGGGGTACAGAAGCCTGCTCTGGCTTTATATACAGGTGTGGTCACTGCCGGTACTACAGTATACAGGAGCTGTAAAACAGTTCTCTCTTAAAGGTACATACACAACATGGACAACCATCAACTGCCTCAGAACTGGTCATGGTAGATGCTGCCACCTTCGCCATAGATGGAAGATTAAAGCATCCACAGGATAAAGAAAAATAGGGAGGCGTATGACAGATACCGAGGGCTAAATACTGCAGAATCTTTAGGAGTACAGAAAGTGCAGGGGCGCAATTAAAAAGGATATTAGGAAAGCAAAGAGAGAGACTGAAAAATTCTTGGCAAGTAAAATCAAGGAAAACCCAATGATGTTTTATAAATATATTAAGAGTAAGAGGATAACTAAAGAAAGGGTAGGGCCTATTAGGGATCATGAGGGTAACCTGTGTGTGGAGGCGGGAGACGTCGGTAGGGTTCTTAATGAATACTTTGCATCTGTTTTCACAAAGGAGAGGGGCGAAGCAGACATTGCTATGAGGAAGGAGGAGTGTGAAATATTAGTGGAATTTATTGTGTTGGGAGGGTCTGGGACTATGCAAGCATCCAAACTCCGCTCCCATCCCATACCGGCCCCGGAATCCTGCCATTGCCGTATGAAAGCAACCGACACACCCGCTGGGCAGATCCGTTTTGACCCCCACACACACACATAAATCCCCTGTTCCTCCTTCCACCACTTGTTCCAGCACAATTCCTGTAAGGATCGGAACTCGGTGGACCCAACTGCAGTAAGGCAAACTGAGGCAGAGGTAAGGTTGCAAAATAAAGGTAGACTTTACTTGACATAAACAAAATAACAACAGTACAGAATACAGACCAGCACACGGTATCTCCAGGCAGTGCAACTCAAGACTGAGCAAAGAACATAAAGTGAACACCACTTAAATAGTAGGCATCTAACAATGCACAGGTGAATACAATAATGAATAAAGAAGGACACAATTAAGAGAGTTCATGGAGCCCTCTGGTGGCGAGGCGAGGCAGAGTCTGGGTCATTCCTTACAAATTCCACTCCCCCCTTCATCCCCATGATCTGTCGGTACGTGTCGTTCCCCAGTCTTTCCCAGTCCACTGACCTGTTCCCCTTGTCCTGACTCAACTTCCTAAGCCACCACCACCGTCCCAGGGGAATGTGTCCCTTGCATCTTAAGCACACACGCTTGCCCTCGGTCACCCTAACCCGTGTGGCTTTGATCTTCAGCTGGGGACATGGTAGGGAAGCCTCCCCGTACTTGAACCCGGCGTGGCTGGAGTATTTAATTGGACCCCAGCCACCCTGGCCATCTTCCCTCGTGGGAGTAGGCTGCCATCCCGTCTGTCTCCCCCCTCCTACCTCCCTTAGTCACAGTGGGTCCCCCCCCCCCCCGGCCAGTACAGCCGTAGAGGAGGGACGACTCGGTGTCCCCTCTCCTGCTGTGCCCCGTTCCGGCCAACATCAAGATCACGCTCAGTCTCAGGGCTGTCTCCATTCCGTCCTCGGCTTCCTATGAAACAAAAAGCAACAATTCCTTTCTGTGAGAGGGTTTACCTCCACAGGTCTGGCTTCGTTATATACAAGAACTATGTACATCACTACCCGTGTTGCCGGGTGCCCCCGCTAAGGCTCTTCTCGCCGAGGCCTTTTGCGGCTCACGGTTGGCGTGTAAGGAGGCATCCACGGCGTCCTCGGCCGTGGGACCCTACTGCTCCTCCTTACTGCCCCGACCACCGGGTCATCGTCGTCCCAAATCATGGGAGGAAGACCCGCGTCCACCATGCTCATTATTGGGCCTTGGTGTGGTTTTACTTTTGTTCTTCTCTCCCCTGGGTTAAACCGCTTGCACTGGTTAATATGGAACCACTTTGTGCCTTTTGGGAGTTTAACTGCTTACACCATGGGGCTTGCCTTGGCCACTATGCTATACGGCCCCATGTATAGTGGCTCAAATGCCCCTACCCGGGCATAGTTCCGTACCATTACCTGGTCTCCCACCTTCCACTCGAGGGTTTTCTGGGGCTCGAGCAGCAACCGATTTTTCCGGTGCTGGATCCCCATGTTACTGGCTGCCTGCCAGTGAATCTGTTTTAATTTATCATTCAGATTCTGTACAAACTTGTCCCGGTTCACTTCCCGGACTTGGACTTCCGTTAGGACCGGTGCCAAAACATGGGTGGGGGTGCGCATGACCCTCCCGGTCATGTGCTCATGCGGGGAATGCCCTGTGCTTCTGGAGAGGCTGGCCATTAAAACTAACGGCAGGACCTCATCCCACTTTTTTGGGGACGACCCTGTCTCTTTCCTTAGTCTTTCTTTAATCGTCCTGTTAAGGCGCTCCACAACCCCCAATGACTGTGGGTTGTGAGCCACATGCCACTTCCCCTCAATCCCTAAAAGCTTCAAGGTGGCCTGCATTACTTCCCCGTGAAATGACTGCCTTGGTCGGACTCCACGACCTGTGGCAGTCCCCACCGGAAGAACACTTCCTTTACCAGAATCACACTTCCTTTACCAGAATCCTTGCCGTCGCCAAAGCCCTGGCTGCTCGGCAAGGGAAGACTTCCACCCACTTGGAGATCACGTCCACCAGGACTAGGCAGTATTTGTTACTGGCCTGTGTGGTGGGTAGTGGTCCGATGTAATCGACCTGGTGGGACGGCCATGGTCCCTCTACCCTCCTTGTGTGTCCTATGGGGACTTTCCTCCGCTGAGGATTGGGGTTGTTTGCTGCGCACACCAGGCAGTCCGTGCAAAAGCCGCGGACATCCTCCCTGACTTGCGGCCACCACCCTGCCTGTTCTACCCTCTGCCAGGTAGTTTCTGGCCCTGGGTGTCCCGCTCCTGGGCCCCCGTGGGCCAACTAGAGGAATTCCCTCTGGTACCGCTTGGGAACTATCCACTGATCCCCTTTAAATAGCGATCCCCTCTTTAACAGTAATGTCCGCTGCTCCGAACGGACCCTCTACCTGTTCACCCTTTTCCTGCTTCCCCAGGATAGCCTTAAGGATGGGATCCTGGGCTTGGACTTGTTTTAAGTCCGGGGCCAAAGTTACCCCCGGTGTTCCTCCCTTGTCCCGGAGTGCTGCTACCGGGCCTACTTCATAGGGATCCCAGAACTGTCCTTCCCTGGCCCCCTGCTTGGCCAACTCGTCGGCCTTTTGGTTGCCCTCCCACATGGTATGGAGGGATCCTAAATCTATGGCCAAAGGTTTGGACATTGCCCCAGCCTGCTTGTTCCCTGTGAACCCCACGAGGTTGAATGGGACCCTGCTAGACCAGGGTGAGTTGTTCGGGTCCCTTGAATGGATCACCGTGCTCGAGGCCCCGGTGTCCACCAAGTACTTCCCGTGTACCGTCTCCACCCCCATCTTCACACATGGTCTGCCCCACTCATCGTACGTGAGCGGACACAGATACTCAGGCTGGGCGCGCTCTAGTCAGGGTGTTGGGCATACAGGAGCGGTCGGGATCACACTGCTCGCGGCAGCATCTACCCTCCCTTTCTCCTGCACAAAAACCATCCAAAGGGCAGCCACCAGAACGTCAAACGGTTCCCCGGTCGCCCCCTTCACCTCGACAGTCTGTGCCTTTTGCAACGGAGGATCCCCTCGGTCTTGCCCCTTTTTCTGGGTCAGGCACTCTCGCCTCCAGTGTCCCGTCTTCCCACACCCGAAACATGCCCTTGCCTTTTCTGCACTAACTACTTCCTGTCGCCATTCCTTCCTATTACCCTCCCTGGCTTTCATCTCATGTACCTTGCCTTTATTGGGTTTGACCTCCTCCTCTGAACCGGTTTTAAAGGTCAGGTTCATCTTACGGAGCACGTCAGCCTTCGTATTCACGAGGTCCTCGGAGTCAAACCAGGCTTCTGCTTTTGCCCTTATTCGTGGCAAACTGTTTGCCACAAGGGTCCTGAGCCAGTGATTCCTGGGGCCCGCTTACAGCTGTAACCTGTCTAGTATCCCACCCGTGGCCTTTTTGTACACAGGCCATAGCCTGTCTGTGAATGCCTGTGGTGCTTCGCCAGCCAGCTGCAGCGTTCTCTCCACTCGGGAGAACGGACTACCCTGGGAATGTCCCATGGCTCTCAGAATTTCCTCCTTTAAATCTGCCATGGTTCCCTGCCCCAGCTTGATGGCTGCGGACAGGGCTTGGTACAATTTTCCATCCAGGGAAAATAGTAACAGCCTGTGAGTTTCGCCCTCACTACACCCATTGATCCCCCCAATTTGCTCCACTTCCATAAAGTGAACGGAGGGGTCCCCTTCTTTTCTTAATTTGGCCATGCTTGCTATCATAGCCTGCAGTTGTGGGGTTGTAAACGGGACCACGTAATTGCTCTGCAGCGGGCCCTGAGCACCGTTTTGTGCGGGCGGACCGTACTTTTGCTGCCACAGAGGATACATTGGTCTCGGTGGCGCTTCCGGCGCCGGTGGGACTTCCCTATCCCAGACCCAATCCTCAGACCCCTGTCTTTCCTCTTCCCAGTCCACCCGTGCTTCCCCCGGGGTTGTTAAGCAAACCATCCCTCTGGCTTTAGACAGGGCTTGGGTGAGACCTTTTATCCTTTCTTCGCTGGGCCTGTTTTTTAAATCATCTTACCCCCTGCTCCTGGCTACCCTGTAGGCTGTCTTGATGTCTCTAAGCTGCCCCTCTAGCTTGTTAACTTTACCCGTTAAGCGGGCGTTCTCCTCCCTTACAGCCGGATCATTGAGCTTGGCCTCGGTGACCTGGCACTGCAGGTACTCCCCGGTGTTACGGGAGGTTTCCTCCTGTGCGCGCTTCTCCTGTCTTTCCTCACGCAGCTCCTCCATTAATCTATTACCCACTTTCCCCCTTGCGTCTGACTTTTCTTCTGATTCCCTGAGCTCGGCCTGCAGTTTTCCAACCTGCTCCCTGAGCAGTTGGACCTGTTTCTGCAGGTACAGGAGCCAAATCGCTTTTTCCTTAGACTTTTTATGCTCCTTGCTCCATGTCCACTCAGCAGCCCTATCCTGAGGACTGTCAGAATACAACATCTCCAGCACCCACTGCTGAGACACATTGGGCTGGAATTTCATTGAGGAGTTGGGTAGGAGGTGGGACTACAACTTTCAGGGTTGTAGTCCCGCCTCCATCGAGTTGTGGCCAACCCATGCGATTTTGACTTGATTGACCTTGTTGAGCCCGCCCAGCGGGCTCAGCAGGCCAATTAAGGGCCGCCCGGCAACAGGTGACGTCACAGATTGATATTTCATCTGTCAAGACCTTTTGACAGATGAAATATCACCGTTTCACAGCTGTTTGAAGCTGTCAAACACTGACAATCTGTACTCTAAGTAAATTCCTTCCTCTCATGATGATTTAGGGATCTCCCCGGAACAGAAAGCAGAGGCTGCAGATTTTGACAGATCGCAGCCATTCTGCTTTCTATGCCGGTGAGATGAGGGACTCCCGAGACCTGAAGGAAGGAAGGCTGTAAAGGTAAGTAAAGGTATGTAAAACTTCTTTAAACACTTTACACACACTTCTTTAAACACTTTACACACACCAAACACACTTACCTCTGCACTCATGCACCCATCACTCACCTGAATACCAGACACCTCGACCCCTCCAAGCCCTTCATCCCGACGGCCCGCCTCGCTAACTTGACGTGGTTTGGAGCCGTCGGGAATCCCACACTTCAACATTAAAAATAGGGATTAGGCTAAAAACTGCCTGTTAACTACCTGTTAATTGGCACTAATCCCTTCCCGCCTCGGGGAGGCGGGTCCCAGTGTGGGTCGGGTACCCACCTCCTTTGAAACTGGCATGGAGGCGGGATGGGGGTGGGATGGGGTCGGGACCCCCGATTTTGGGATTTTAACCCCCCACGCGCCTCCAACCCTGACTCTATGGCCCAATGAAAACCCTGCCCATTAACTTTACCAAACATATAGGAGGAAATTCTGTCCCCCATCGCAGATCTCTTGTCCTCTAAACTTTCCATGATCCTGTTCACACAACCTATCGTCCTGCCGACGGTCACCAATTCTGTAGCTGGTTTGCTTTGGTGGTTCAAATCACCCCTCCTACTTAGTTCTATACGACAAGAATTATGGTGAACAGGATTGGGACACAGACAAGCTTTTCAGACTCAACCGTACGGTGTTTAATAAGGTTAACACACACACCCGCCTCCAGTACGTAAAATGCCTGGAGGCGTAAAACAAACAGTACAACAATACGACTTGGCCCGTCGAACAGGCCCCTGTCTCATGCTAAGATGCCTAAAATCACAGTGTGTTGCTATACAGAGTATAAACTACACACAGAACCTCCCCACTAAACCCCTCTGGATTGGGTGGGACACACAACACCCCCTCACACAGTACCGGTGGTCTTAAGGATGCGTGGGCTTGGACAATGCTCACCCCGATTGTCCGTTTTCTTGCTCGCAGCTCCCCTGTGTAGAGCGTGTCTCCTGGTTCCGTATCGCCGATGCAGTATCCAAGTCCCAGTTTTGAGGTTCGTTCCTACAGTCGAAGAGCAAGGCGAGGCTCTTGTCGCTCGTGGTGGTTTCGAGCAAGCGAGAGGGAGAGCAAATGGCCAAAGCTGCCTTCTCTATATACTAAAAGTTCATTCAGGTCTGTGTAGTTGCAGTGATGTCTTTTTAATCACCCTTCTTTGTCTTCTTTGTCTGGTTTCCCGCCTTTCAGGGCTATCCCACCTAGGTGCTGGTGTTAATGGCAGATGATGGGCCACACTTCTCACCTGATCCTGGGTTAAGTGGCTTCCCATTAATTTACAATGGCCCTCTTTTGTCCAGTTCCCGCCTTTCGGGGCTATCTCATCTAGGTGCTCGTTACTGTATGAGTTACCCAATGTCTTCCCAGAGAATTCTGTCTGCCCAGAAATTCTCCCATAATTAGTTTGTAGGCCTGGCTGGAATCTCCTGTCCATCACGAACACCTGGCCCCCTCCCATCTTCTCCAACCAGGCTGCTGGTCAAACAGCAGTAACAATCATTCAAAAAGTCTGATACCAAAAATCCTTGGGGCCTGTGTTCAATGCTTACAGGCGAAATTCTCCGACCTGAACTTCAGTGACAACCAATGTTTGAGAAGTCTGCGCTTCACTAAGGAGGTCGCCACGGAAATCTGCCAACTCCTGCAGCCACAACTGCAACCTCAGAGCAGGGCAGGGACCGCATTGCCAGTGGCTGTGAAGGTGACCGTGGCTTTGAACCTTTATGCGTCTTCCAGGCCGGTGCTGGAGATATTAGCAACATCTGTCAGGTTGCAGTGCACTGCTGCATAAGGGAGGCCACTGAGGCTCTTTGTGCAAAGAGAAATAATTTCATTTCATTCCCTCTTGCCAGAGACAAGCAGGTGAAGCAAGCACAAGGGTTTGCAAGGATTGCAGACTTCCCCATGGCGCAGGGTGCCATTGACTGCACGCACATTGCTTTGGGTGCGCCTCATGTCAACTCTGACATGTACCTGAACCGAAAGGGATTCCACTCCCTCAACGCCCTGCTGGTGTGTGACCACTGGCAGCGCATCATGCAGGTCAATGCCCGGTATCCTGGGAGCCGTCACAATGCATTCATTCTGCGGCAGTCCTCTGTGCCTGCTGTATTTCAACCAGGGGCTACTGGGCGACAAGGGCTATCTGCTAACGACAGGGCTCATGACTCCGGTTCGCAACCCACGCACAAGTGCGCAACAGGCATATAATGAGAGCAGACTATTAGTGTCCTGAAGCAAGGATTCCGCTGCCTGGACTGCTCTGGAGGAGCCCCTGCGGTACTCGACTGAGTGGGTATCAAGATTTGTCATGGTATGCTGACTGCTGCACAACCTTGTCAATGGCAGTAAGGAGTGTGATGGAATACTCTCCACTTGCTTGGATGAGTGCAGCTCCAACAACACTCAAGAAGCTCAACACCATCCAGGAGAAAGCAGCCCACATGATTGGCACCCCATCCACCACCGTAAACATTCACTCCCTCCACCACCGGCGTACCGTGGCTGCAGCATGTACCATCTACAAGATGCACTGCAGCAACTCGCCAAGGCTTCTTCGGCAGCACCTCCCAAACCCGCAACCTCTTCCACCTAGAAGGACAAGGGCAGCAGACGCATGGAAACACCACCACCTCCAAGTTCCCCTCCAAGTCACACACCATTGTGACTTAGAAGTATATCGCCGATCCTTCGTCGTCACTGGATCAAAATCCTGGAACTCCCTACCTAACAGCACTGTGGGAGTACCTTCACCACACGGACTGCAGTGGTTCAAGAAGGCGGCTCACCGCCACCTTCTCAAGGGCAATTAGGGGTGGGCAATAAATGCTGGCCTTGCCAGCGATGCCCACATCCCATAAACGAATAAAACAAAATAAGGAAACAGCCCTTGCCACCACCTATCAGGTGAGATGCTGAGGATCAGAAAGCACGAGCAGGAGGAGGCAGACGAAGAGCAGGAGGCGTAAGTGGAGGAGGCAGAAGTGGAGGAAGAGGAAGGGAGGCTGCAACCTAGATAGCCCCTTTCTGCCCGGGCTGTACATGGACAACTAATTCAACAGTGACACCAGTCACCTCAACCCCAATTCCACATTCATAGAAGCATAGAAGATAGGAGCAGGAGTAGGCCATTCGGCCCCTCGAGCCTGCTCCGCCATTCAATGCGATCATGGCTGATCATCCAAATTCAGTACCCTGTCCCTGCCTTCTCCCCATACCCCTGGATCCCTTTAGCCTTAAGAAATATATCCAACTCCTTCTTGAATATATTTAATGAATTGGCTTCTACTGCCTTCTGTGGTAGAGAATTCCACAGGTTCACCACTCTCTGGGTGAAGAAATTCCTCCTCATTTCTGTCCTAAATGGCCTACCCCTTACCCTTAGACTGTGACCCCTGGTTTTGCACTCCCTGACCATCGGGAACATCCTTCCTGCATCTAGTCTGTCCAGTCCTGTCAGAATTTTATAAGTTTCAATGAGATCCCCTCTCATTCTTCTAAACTCCAGCGAGTACAAGCCCAATCGTCCCAATCTCTCCTCATACGTCATTCCTGCCATCCCAGGTATCAGCCTGGTGAATCTTCGCTGAACTCCTTCCATGGCAAGAACATCCTTCCTCAGATAAGACGACCAAAACTGCACACAATACTCAAGATGTGGTCTCACCAAGGCCCTGTACAACTGCAGCAAGACATCCTTGTTCCTGTACTCAAACCCTCTCGCTACGAAGGCCAACATATCACTTGCCTTCTTAACTGCCTGCTGCACCTGCATGCTTACCTTCAGCGACTGGTGCACAAGGACGCCCAGGTCTCGTTGCACTTCTCCTTCTCCCAATCTATTGCCATTCAGATAATAATCTGCCTTCCTGTTTTTGCCACCAAAGTGGATAACCTCACATTTATCCATGTTATATTGCATCTGCCATGTTTTTGCCCAATCACCCAACCTGTCCAAATCATCCTGGAGTTTCTCGGCATCCTCCTCACAGCACACACGCCCACCCAGCTTTGTATCGTCTGCAAATTTGGAGATATTACATCTAGTTCCCTTGTCTAGATCATTAATATATATTGTGAATAGCTGGGGTTCTAGGACCGATCCCTGCGGTACCCCACTAGCCACTGCCTGCCACTCGGAAAAAGATCTGTTTATTCCAACTCTTTGCTTTCTGTCTGCCAACCAGTTCTCTATCCAAGTCAATACCTTGCCGCCAATCCCATGTGCCTTAACTTTGCACGCTAATCTCTTATGCGGGACCTTATCAAAAGCCTTCTGAAAGTCCAAATACACCACATCCACTGGTTCTCCCTTATCTATTTTACCAGTTACATCCTCAAAAAATTCCAGTAGATTAGTCAAGCACGATTTACCTTTTGTAAATCCATGTTGACTTTGTCCGATCCTGTCACTGTTTTCCAAGTGCTCTGCTAATACATCTTTTATAATGGACTCTAGCATTTCCCCCACTACCGATGTCAGGCTTGCCGGTCTGTAATTCCCCGTTTTCTCTCTACCACCTTTTTTGAATAGTGGGGTAACATTAGCTACCCTCCAATCCATGGGTACTGTTCCAGATTCCATCGAATGTTGGAAGATGATCAGCAATGCATCTACTATTTCTAGGGCCACTTTCTTAAGTACCCTAGGATGTAGATTATCAGGCCCTGGGGATTTATCGGCCTTCAATCCCATCAATTTCCCTAACACCATTTCCCTACAAATACTGATTTCTTTCAGTTCCTCCCTTTCATCAGACCCTATGTTCCCCGACATCTCTGGGAGGTTATTTGTGTCCTCCTTTGTGAAGACAGAACCAAAATATGAATTTAATTGGCCTGCCATTTCTTTGTTCCCCATTATAAATTCCCCTGATTCTGACTGCAAGGGACCTACGCTTGACTTCACCAATCTTTTTCTCTTCAAATATCCCACACTCCTTACCTTCCCTCTGTCACTGACCATCACATTGTCCTCTTGGTCACAATGCAAAAATAAGTTCCAATGCAAACTTATAAATTAAATCATGCCATATTGCATGTAAAAATACACTAATCACCCTCATGCATTGCCTTAGTGTCTGCCTTCCGTGTGCCTTTGCATGTACTAGTGTTTCTACGCGGTGCTACCCCAGTAGCTGCAGCATGTCTGATAGAAGGCTCCTGGCTTTCAGTGGATGTCAGATGGGCTCGGAGGACGACCTCGAGCAGCTCTGGGCCTAGAAGGCCCGGCTTAGGACTGCACCACCTCGGCACGGGCGGCAGCAACCTGGGCTGGCTGGCTGGCAGGCGGAGTGGCAAGGATGTGAGCAACGAATGCTGTTGTCCGGTGAGAGGGCAGCAGGTTTCGAGCTCCATGGAGCCACTGCCACTCCCTCTGGAGTGGTGCCTCAGCAATCCTAGTAATCTGTTGGAGGACAGATTGCCGTGACTGCTGGGACACCCTGCAAGCCCCTTTGAACCCTGGTATCCAGAGCTTCCACTGCAGCGCTCAGACGTTGGGTGGATGCTGCTTGTGCTGCAATGGAAGCTGAAACATTGGCCATCAGACGCTGCATCATGGTTGGGTCCACAAGTGCGCGAATGGAGTTGGCCACCCGTTCCATGCTCTGGCGAGTTGGCACCTGAGCTACACATGCCCTCTGCCCCGGCTGCAGTGCACTTGTGCTCGGCGCCTGATCACATGCAGATCCCGCCTCTATACTAGCCTCTAAATTACACCAAGTGTCAGTATCTGAGCTGGTGGCTGCGACTGTGAAATCGAGTGACCGTGTGTTTTCATCTTCACTGTCTTCATAGAAACATAGAAGATAAGAGCAGGAGTAGGCCATTCAGCCCCTCGAGCCTGTTCCGCCATTTAATGAGATCACGGCTGATCATCCAAATTCAGTACCCTGTCCCTGCTTTCTCCCCATATCCCTTGATCCCTTTAGCATTAAGAAATATATCCAACTCCTTCTTGAATATATTTAATGAATTGGCCTCAACTTCCTTCTGTGGTAGAGAATTCCACAGGTTCACCACTTTCTGGGTGAAGAAATTCCTCATCTCAGTCCTAAATGGCTTACCCCATATCCTTAGACTGTGACCCCTGGTTATGGACTCCCCCGCCATCAGGAACATCCTTCCTGCATCTAGTCTGTCTAGTCCTGTTAGAATTTTATAAGCTTCAATGAGATCCCCTCTCATTCTTCTAAACTCCAGCGAATGTAAGCCTAATCGACCCAATCTCTCTTCATACGTCATTCCTGCCATCCCAGGTATCAGTCTGGTGAATCTTCGCTGCACTCCCTCCATGGCAAGAACATCCTTCCTCAGATAAGGCGACCAAAACTGCACACAATACTCAAGGTGTGGTCTCACCAAGGCCCTGTACAACTGCAGCAAGACATCCTTGCTCCTGTCCTCGAATCCTCTTGCTATGAAGGCCAACATACCATTTGCCTTCTTAACCGCCTGTTGCACCTGCATGCTTACATTCAGCGACTGGTGCACAAGGACAGCCCAGGTCTCGTTGCACTTCCCCTTTTCCCAATCTATTGCCGTTCAGATAATAACCTGTCTTCCTGTTTTTGCCACCAAAGTGGATAACCTTGCATTTATCCACATTATACTGCATCTGCCATGCATCTGCCCAATCACCCAACCTGTCCAAATCATATTGGAGTTTCTCGGCATTCCTCCTCACAGCACACACGCCCACCCAGCTTTGTGTCATCTGCAAACTTGGAGATATTACATCTAGTTCCCTCGTCTAGATCATTAATATATATTGTGAATAGCTGGGGTCCTAGCACCGATCCCTGCAGTACCCCACTAGTCACTGCCTGCCACTCGGAAAAAGACCCGTTTATTCCAACTCTTTGCTTCCTGTCTGCCAACCAGTTCTCTATCCAAATCAGTACCTTACCCCCAATCACATGTGCTTTAACTTTATACGCCAATCTCTTATGCGGGACCTTATCGAAAGCCTTCTGAAAGTCCAAATACACCACATCCACTGGTTCTCCCTTATCTATTCTACCAGTTACATCCTCAAAAAATTCCAGTAGATTAGTCAAGCATGATTTACCTTTTGTAAATACATGTTGACTTTGTCCGATCCTGTCACAGTTTTCCAAGTGCTCTGCTATTACATCTTTTATAATGGACTCTAGCATTTTCCCCACTACCGATGTCAGGCTTACCAGTCTATAATTCCCCGTTTTCTCTCTACCACCTTTTTTAAATAGTGGTGTTACATTAGCTACCCTCCAATCCATGGGAACTATTCCAGAGTCTATAGAATTCTGGAACATGACCAGCAATGCATCTACTATTTCTAGGGCCACTTCCTTAAGTACCCTAGGATGTAGATTATCAGGCCCTGGGGATTTATCGGCCTTCAATCCTGTCAATTTCCCTAACACCATTTTCCTACAAATACTGATTTCATTCAATTCCTCCCTCTCATTGGACCCTATGTTCCCCGACATCTCTGGGAGTTTATTTGTGTTCTCCTTTGTGAAGACAGAACCAAAGTATGTATTTAATAATTGGTCTGCCATTTCTTTGTTCCCCATTGTAAATTCCCCTGAATCTTCCTACTCTTTCACCACTGCCTGGGCAGGTTCCCGTTCCTGGGAATCTGAAGGAGAAAGTATGAAGTACATGCTTACACCCTCTGCAGCTTGTAAGTCAGAAGAGAGTTAGGGATGAGGGAGATGTGGGATGTGAGAAGGAGGATTTAGTATGAGGATACTGTCATCATCAATGGATTCTGTCCTGCCAGTGCCAGAGTCTTAGAAATGGCCCTTCCCACAATGGCCAGCACCTCCATAGAACGTGCAGGTGGGCCTCTCCCCCTCTGGTTAGTTCCGGTTGCCTCCGGTTGTGCACCACTTTCTCCTGCAAGAGAGAAGAAAGTGTGTCAGTGAGTGCCGTGCAATCTGTTTAGGTGATGTGGCAGTCATGGTTGAATAGCTGGCAGTGTGTGCAAGCTGTGAGATGTGGGTCTGAGTGCTAAGTGTTTGAGAGTGAGGGGAAGCATATGTTAGGTATGAGTCCTGATTGATAGAGATTGTTGGTAGGTGAGTGATGGGGGTGTGGTGATTTGAGCAGTGGCTGAGGCTACGGGTGCAGTTGATAGGATATGGCACTTGAAGATGCATTCACTGACCTTGACCACTCGTGTTAGTTCATTAAACTTCTTCCGGCATTGCATCCAGGTCCTTGGCGCTACGCTGCTGCAATTAACCTCCACGGCTACCTGTTCCCACTGCCTTCTCATCGTGTGTCTGGAGGGCCTCTTGTCTCTCTGAGGATGCAGGACATCTCTCATCCTTTCCACCTCCTCCACCAAGACCTCCAGTGCAGCATCCGAAAACCTGGGAGCCCGCTGTCTCCCATGGCCAGGCATTCTTCTCTCTTTCCCAGGTCAGCTGCAGAACGAATCCCAGCACCTGCTCCAGCCACAATGCATCTCCCCTTTAAGAGGTGCAGGCTAACTTTAAGTAGTGCAGGCTTGCTTTAAGTAGTGCAAGTTACTAACGATATTGGGACCCCACTGACGCGTGCAGCCAATGAACAGCGCTGGGAGCGCTGGCTGCACGCAGCAATCATTATAACGAGCAGGCAGCACGAAGTTGGTGTGCTGCCTGCATTCCACTCAGCGGGCGCAGGTTAATCGCGCAACGCGATCTCCAGGGGGGCTAACCAATTCAGAGCCCACTTTTTTGCTATGTTGGTTTCTTTTCAGGTAAATTCCACTTTTAACTTTTTCTCCATAATTTTTGCAACTTAATTTTAGATGAATTTCTTTCTCCTTTGCTCACCAAACAGGTGCTGGCTCTCAACCTCTTTGACCAAGCTTTTGGTCACCTGTCCTAATATCTCCTTATGTGGCTCGGTGATAAACTTTGTCTGATAACGCAATCTTCCTGTGAACCGCCTTGGGGACTGACGTAAGAAAACTACTAGGCACTTGGTCTAAGCGTTAAACAACACTTTAATCAACTGTTTTACAGCATGGGGGTCTAGTTGTGTCCTTCACTAGTTCCTGTTAAGAATGTCCCTGCGCAAGCTGGGCCTGTGCCCGAGTATTTATACTCTCCCTGGACAGCGCCACCCGCAGGCCGCTCAGTATCATTTCATAAGTCTTTCTTTTATGAATGACTGATTCATGTCAGGGACCTTTCACTACATTAAAGACATCATATGCAAAATGCAAGTTGTTGTTGTCAGAATTATTACAGGTATTGAAGGATCATTAGACTGAACACAATCTCACAGAAATCAAATAGAGCAAAATAATGTGTTAAGAATTCTGCTGTATTGCATCAAAACACTAAGCAATACAAAGTTAAACCTTTATTAACGCAACAGGTGAAATTTCTAGTCCCTTAATTCCAGCCATGATTCCACACCCTCCTCAACAACAACACCTTGCATTTATTTACTTCTTTATTCATTCACGGGGTGTGGGTGTCGCTGGCAAGGCCAGCATTAATTGCCCTTGAGAAGGTGGTGGTGGTGAGCCGCCTTCTTGAACCGCTGCAGTCCGTGCAGTGAAGGTGCTCCCACAGTGCTAGTAGGGAGGGAGTTCCAGGATTTTGACCCAGCGACGATGAAGGAACGCCCAGTATATTATGGCATTATATACCACCTTTTACATAGTAAAACGTCCCAAGGTGCTTCACAGGAGCGTAATCAAACAAAAGATGACACCGACCAAAGAAGGAGACAGTTGGGACAGGTGACCAAAAGCTCAGTCAAAGAGGTAGGCTTTAAGCAGTGACTTAAAGAAGGTGGAGAGATTTGGGATGGGAATTCCAGAGCTGAGGGTGTAGATAGCTGAAGGCATGTCCGATAATGGTGGGGCAAAGGAAGTGGGCAGATGCACAAGAGGCCAGAGGTGGCGGAGCGCAGAGATCTCGGAGGGTTGTAGGGCTGGAGCTAGTTACAGAGATAGGGAGGGGGCGAGGCCATGGAGGATTTTTGAACATGAGGATGAGAATTTTAAAATCGAGGCATTGTCGGACCGGGGGGGCCAATGTAGGTCAGCGAGCACAGGGGTGTTGGGTGAGCGGGACCTGGTGCGAGGGCTGTCCTATGATGAGAGATTGTATAGATTGGGTCTATACTCTCTGGAGTTTAGAAGAATGAGAGGTGATCTCATTGAAACATATAAGATTCTGAAGGGAATTGACAGGGTAGATGCGGAGAGGTGGTTTCCCCTGGTTGGAGTGTCTAGAACTAGGGGGCATAGTCTCAGAATAAGGGGTAGGCCATTTAAGACCGAGATGAGGAGGAAATTCTTCACTCAGAAGGTTGTGAATCTTTGGGATTCTCTGCCCCACAGGGCTTTGCATGCTGAGTCTTTGAATATATTCAAGGCCGAGATCGATAGATTTTTAGACTCTAGGGGAATCAAGAGATATGGAGATCGGGCGGGAAAGTGGAGTTGAGGTCGATGATCAGCCGTGATCTTCTTGAATAGCGGAGCAGGCTCGAGGGGCTGGATGGCCTACTCCTGCTCCTATTTCTTATGTTCTTATGTTAGGATATGGGCCTGCTTCTGTGAAGGAATGAGCCATACCTATTCAGAAAAATACACCATTCTATGAAATATTCTGACTTTATTAAAACATGGCAGACTGGGTTTAAAAATCTAAAAGCCTCAACAACACAAAGCTGTAAACACCATACAGGCTTTTGAGATAAGAATCAGTTGTTGACACTGAGACAATAGCCCTGTTGAAGCAGAGGGTTGGAGCTTCCAGAAAGTCTGCAGATTGGAAAGACAGACAACCAATATACCCAGTTAAATTGTTTTAAACCAACACTTTGTAAACAGGCACATGAAAGAGCACAATAGTATAATGTTAAGGTGTCATAAACCAACACTTCGGAAAACAGAAACACAGAACATTAAAGAAACATATGCCTTCATAAATATGACATCAATTTAAACAAGGGGACACGAAATCTGTAATACAACCAACTGAAGTAGCTAGAAAGACAATCATGTACTCGGTTGAAGTGTTTTTAATTTACATGTTGTAAAAGATACAAACAGAAGACTTTGTAAATATGACATCAATAGATGCAACAAGCAATCACATTGTGTTTGTGTTGAACTTGGAACAACTAGGAGACACCAGTCTGCTTACAAGCAGCTGAGGTGATTTAAGAATTGAATAGAAGACTTTCATAAGAATGGCATCAAATAGATACATCTGTTATAACCGTTTTTTATGATAAGTTTTGAACACCTAAAGGTAGAGACACAAGTCTGCAAGCTAACAGCTGAACTGACAGTAAGAATAGAAAGAAATCAACAGAAATAGAACTAGAGATAATTAGCTTATATCAGCATGAAACTTCAAACGTTATACCACTGAGAAAGAATATAAATATAGAACTTTCAAACAGGAAGATAGAAGTCGCTGGAAGGGGCAGAGTGATTCTTGGCTACAGAACCACTCTGTAATCCTACAACAGTCTCGGGTAATCAAAGGTATTTGATTTTGGTGGATATCCTGGATTAAGAATAAGTAGAAATGTAAAAATGTAACAAAGTTAAGATTTGAGAATAAGGCTCTCTGATGATAAGAATTGTAAGCTATTTGTTTTTGGAACTGTTAAGGTTGCGATTGACTCACCAGCTGTTAACTGCATGTCGGTTCTTTAATAAATCTATATATTTTTAGAATTGTCTCACATAGTACTTCTGTATCAAACTCGCAAACTCAATCTCTGTACACTCTTTGGTGAGGAGTTGCAGAATTCTGGGGGAATTTTCCGGACCCTCATAATATCCGGAAGGTTACAGTCTAGTTAAACTTATTAAAAGTGCTATCTGGAGAATGGTAACATCTTCAGGCCGTTCCTTTCCTTAAGGGAGAGATAGTCTGAACCTTTAGACCCAATAAAGTGTCTCTAGGATTCAGCTATCTCTAACTTTAGTTGAAGGTGAACATCTGGGGAATACGCCTGATCTGGGGTAGCCTGAAAAGGGCTAGGACTAGTAATTATCCCTTCACTTCTATGCTGCTTCCTGCCACATTAATCTTTACAAATCATCGGGGGTGGTGGGGGGCGGGGGGGGGGAATAACTAACAAAAAAAATTGAACATTTATAACCTTCCTAACCTTACATTGTTACAAATTCATTGGTATAAAAATTCTAAGCAAATCAAGTGTCACCGGTTAATATATTCAGTAATATGCTTACTAAACCCACGGTTCCCTTTATCTTTGAGCTGCTCTCTATGGTGATCAATGTGTTAGTCATGTATTTTGGACTGTAGAGCGGCCATCAGTGCCTTGTCTGAAGGTTTCAACCTTGAAAGAACAAACAGAAGTGGCGGTTCGATGGCCTCAGTGAGATGCGATCTTGTTGGGTCACAGCATGGTATTGGACAAAAGCAGACCTTGATCTCGAAGGGAGCCAGGATTTGTACAACGCTGAAACCTTCCAGCAATATTGTTCGACAAACGTTAACCAGCGTTTTAATTAATATTTAACTGATGTGTGCGGAGAACCATACTCTGTGGGAGCATTCGCCAAAGACTGTAAATTTCAGCCTAGATTGGGACAAATGTTTGTTCGTAATGAATTCCCCTGCCTGATTTATAAAGATAAATTCACTCCCATCTTCCTCTATGCCATGCACTATTTTACAATAAAATCACATAGAGTTTTACAGCACAGAAACAGGCCATTCGTCCCAACTGGTCCATGTTGGTGTTTATGCTCCACACGAACCTCCTCCCACCCTACTTCATCTCATCTAGCAGCATAACCTTCTATTCCGTTCTCCCTCAGGTGCTTATCCAGCTTCCCTTTAAATGCACATTTTTTGACCTAGAAGTTGGGCAAATGGTCTGCTTCAGAGCTCTGTACTATTCCCCTTTTGACCACTTCTCTTGAAGACACTGGCTTATAATGACCACAGTTTCAAGGATGCTGTCAACTCTCCATTACCTTTGCCTCAGAAAGAAAGAGAAACAACTTGCATTTCTATAGCGCCTTTCACAACCTCAGGATGCCCCAATGTACTTTACAGCCAATGAAGTAGTTTTGAAGTGTGGTAAAACACAGCATGTAATTTTGTGCACAGCACGAACCCACAAACAGCATTGCGATAAAGACCAGATAATCTGTTTTTTAGTCATCTTGGTTGCGGGATAAGTATTGGCCAGAACACCACTCCTGCTCTTCTTCGAAATAGTGCCATGGGATTTTTTACGTCCACCTGAGAGAGCAGACGGGGCCTCGGTTTAACGTCTCATCCGAAAGACGGCACCTCTGACAGTGCAGCACTCCCTCAGCACTGCCCTGGAGTGTCAGCCTGGATTATGCGCTCAAGTGTCTGGAGTGGGACTTGAATCCGCGACCCACCGACTCAGAGGCACGAGCGCTATCCACTGAGCCTCACTCACCATTAATCATGTGCGAGCCTCACTGCTGAGTGTTTGATGAGCAATGTTACAATGGGTGGCAGCACAGCCAAATCCTCACCCAATTATCCGCACGCGCAATTCCCGTTCGTGGACTGTGATCGGGAGCGGGAGCAGCAGTCTTCCCATCGCCTCTTCCCTCCCCATCCAGGCTAACCACGGAAGGCAATCTTACGGGGCTGTAAAACAGCTCTGCCACTGACCCCGCCAAAGGTCACGAGGAGGGGAGCATCCCTCTGCCACTGACCCTGCCAAAGGTCACGAGGAGGGGAGCATCCCTCGGCCACTGACCCCACCAAAGGTCAAGAGGAGGGGAGCATCCCTCTGCCACTGACCCCGCCAAAGGTCACGAGGAGGGGAGCATCCCTCTGCCACTGACCCCGTCAAAGGTCACGAGGAGG
This sequence comes from Somniosus microcephalus, assembly GCF_052327205.1. Lineage (NCBI taxonomy): Eukaryota > Metazoa > Chordata > Chondrichthyes > Squaliformes > Somniosidae > Somniosus > Somniosus microcephalus. The sequence goes on along the minus strand of NC_140991.1, from coordinate 24,055,339 downwards.
GGAGCATCCCTCTGCCACTGACCCCGCCAAAGGTCACGAGGAGGGGAGCATCCCTCTGCCACCGACCCCGCCAAAGGTCATGAGGAGGGGAGCATCCCTCTGCCACTGACCCTGCCAAAGGTCACGAGGAGGGGAGCATCCCTCTGTCACTGACCCCGCCAAAGGTCACGAGGAGGGGAGCATCCCTCTGCCACTGACCCCGCCAAAGGTCACGAGGAGGGGAGCATCCCTCTGCCACTGACCCCGCCAAAGGTCACGAGGAGGGGAGCATCCCTCTGCCACTGTACCCGACAAAGGTCATGAGGAGGGGAGCATCCCTCTGCCACTGGCCCCGCCAAAGGTCACGAGGAGGGGAGCATCCCTCTGTCACTGACCCCGCCAAAGGTCATGAGGAGGGGAGCATCCCTCTGCCACTGGCCCCGCCAAAGGTCACGGGGTCGGGAGAGGGGGTCCATACCTTTATTTGAGTGAGAATGGCGGATGCCTGTGCCTCCAGAAGTATAACCGGGGCTCTTGCTGTGCCCCACCAGCCAGAAAATCAGCTCAGTGCTACCAGGTCACTGCCCACACAGTATCCCAAGCCCCCCCTGCTCTCACCTCAATCTTCATTCTTTGAGGGTCCAGGGCAGGCCACAGGATGCAGGGCTGAATCCCCAGGTAGCCTTTCAATGGGTGTAATTGCCCCTAACCCCAATCTTTTCCCACTGGCTGTTGTAGAAGATCAGATTCAATATAAGAATGGAAATTAGATTTAGAATAAAAGTATAATCATAAGGTGGGCTTGTTTTATTTACATCATAGAATCTTACGATAGAGAAGGAGGCCATTCGACCCGTCGTGCCTGTGCCGGCTCTTTGAAAGAACTGTCCAATTTAGTCCCACATCCCAGCTTTTTCCCCATAACCCTGCAAATTCCGTCCTCTTCAAGTACCTGTCCAATTGCCTTTTGAAAGCTCCGATGGAATCTGCTTCCGCCACCCCTTCGGGTAGTGCGTTCCCGATCACAGCAACCCGCTGTGTGAAGAAATTTCTCCTCATTTCCCCACTAGTTCTTTTGCTAATTATTTTAAATGTTTGACCTCTGGTTAATGATCCGCTTGCCTGAGGATTTTAGTTTCTCCCTACTTGCACTATCAAAACCCTTCATAATTTTGAATACCTCTCTATTAGGTCCCCGCTTAACCATCTCTGCTCTGAGGAGAACAACGCCAGCTTCTCCAACCTTTCCTCAACACTGAACACTCTCATCCCTGGTATCACCCTGGTAAACCTCCTCTGTACCCTCTCCAGGGTGTGAGGGTGCCAGTCAGTTCCTTCTGTAACCTCTAGATGGCACCTTCACTTGTTTGTTTTCTCTTTTAGTAAGACCAAAAAAAAAACAAGTTAAACAAGAAAACTGTAACCAAAAGTCTAGTAAACTTTTAAATAAAAATTCAACAATCAAATTAAAATTTGGTCATTTAAACCGATTATGCACTTCAGTCCCCGTGGCGCCCACCGGTCACGAAATTGCTCGAGCGCGCCGGCGGACACTGCGTGCTCCATCTCCAGGGCCACCCGGGCGCGAACATGGCCGCGGAAGCGAGGGAGGCAATCTGGCTGGACGACCCCCTCGACCACCCGCTGCCTGGACCAATTAATGTTTTTTTTTGCCAGGCCCAGGAGCAGACCCACGAGGAGGTCCTCCAACCTGCCCGCTCCCCTCCGCACCGGGTGGCCGTAGATCAGGAGCGTGGGACTGAAGTGCAACCAAAACTTGAGGAGCAGCCCCTTCAAATAATGGAAGAGGGGCTGCAACCTCTCACACTCAGTATATACATGAAATACGGACTCCTCCAGTCCGCAAAACAAACAGGCGGTCTGGGAGTCCGTAAACCTATTTAAGAATCTATTGCACGGGACTGCCCTGTGCAACACCCTCCAGGCCAAGTCCCCAATAGAACAAGGGAGGACTCCCGCATAGAGAGCCCCCCATTGGGGACCTCCGCCTCCGTCGGAAGGTAAAACGGCACGCCACGGCGTGTCCGGACGGCAGGCGAAGATGGCAAAGTGGAAGGTGTGCAGGAGCAGCCCGTACAGGAAACCCCTCCGTGCGGAATGAAAAGGCACGGAGGGTATTTCCTCGAGACGGCTCAAGTTGTGAGGCGCCGATCCCCGAGGGGAGTTTCGGGGCAGGGCGCCGATAAGGAATTCCGTCCGGACGGGGGTAAGCTCGGACGGGATCGCCCCACGCGCCCGAGCCGCCTCGATACACCTCGTGGCACCGGGGGGCAGCATTGCTTTCACCGCCCCGATGGCATCGACCGCGAGCTGGACGTTGTCCCAGGACATGCGTCGCGCCAACTCCTCTGGCGCCATCCAGCCCGCTCCTCCGCCATCGAGTAGGTCCCCGACTCTAGTCACCCTGCCAGGCACAGCCCTGCGTTCCGCCAGCCACCCGAACTCGCGGACGTGGAGGTGCGGATTCCTGAACAGCGGCTCCCGGAGGACAGCCGCCATTCCTGACGGGGGAGAGCTCCGCCTGGAGGCGACGTAGTTCCAAACCCATAGTAGTTCCTGGTAGAAGACAGGCAGCTCTCGCAGGCTCTCACGCCTGCCGCTCACTTCCAAAAGCAGGAGCTGCATGTCGTAATTGAGGCCATGCAGCTGGCGGAAAAAATACGTCGCCAGCGCACACCATCTCGGAGGATTCTCGACGTACAGGTATCTCTGCAGCGTCTGAAGACGGAAAGTCGCAGCCTGGGTGCAGAGGCACACCAGCGCCTGACCGCCCTCCCTAAGCGGGAGACTCAGAACCGCGGCAGAGACCCAGTGCTTCCTTTTGTCCCAGAAGAAGTCGACGAGCTTCTTCTGTATCTTGGCGACAAACGCAGGGGGAGGGATCAAAGTGACGAACCGGTACCACAACATGGCGGCCACCAGCTGGTTTATGACCATCGCTCGACCCCTGTAGGACAACACTCGGAGCAATCCTGTCCAGCGTCCTAAGCGTGCGGCGACTTTGGCCTCCAACTCTTGCCAGTTCGCCGGCCAGGCGTCCTCGGCAGGGCTGAGGTAGACTCCCAAGTAGAGGAGGTGCGTAGTGCTCCAGGCAAAGGGCCTGAACTCCTCCGGCAGGGAGTCCACCCGCCACTGACCCACCAGGAGTCCGGAACATTTCTCCCAGTTGATCCTGGCGGAGGATGCGTCCGAGTAAATCTGCTGACATTCCCGCATCCTCCGCAAGTCAACGGGATCCGTGACCATGAGGAGCACGTCATCGGTGTAAGTCGAGAGGACCACCTCCACGCCCGGCCCTTGCAGAGCCAGTCCCGCCAACCTCTTCCGCAAGAGGCGCAGGAAAGGCTCTACGCAAATGGCATATAACTGGCCGGACATGGGGCATCCCTGACGCACCCCCCTCCCGAAGCGAAGGGGCGCCGTCAAGGACCCGTTAACTCTAATCAGACACTCCGCGGCAGCGTACAGAAGTCGGATCCGGGCGACAAAATGCGCCCCGAACCCGAATGCGCGCAGAGTCCCGAAAAGATACTCGTGATCCACCCTGTCGAACGCCTTCTCCTGATCCAGGGAAAGGAAGGCGACCGACAGACCAGCCCTCTGGGAATGGTGGACCAGGTCCCGGACCAGATGGATGTTATCATGGATGGTCCGGCCCGGGACCGTGTAGGACTGGTCGGGGTGGATCATGTGGGCCAGCACGGTGCCAAGGCGAACAGACATGACCCTGGCAAAGATTTTGTAATCCGTGCTGAGGAGGGAGACCGGATGCCAGTTCTTAAGGAGGCGGAGATCACCCCTCTTAGGCAGCAGGACAATCACCGCCCTGCGCCAAGAGAGGGGCATCTCCCCGGTCGCCAAACATTCCCCCAGGACCCGCACGTAGTCGCCCCCCAGGACGCCCCAGAACGCCCTGTGGAACTCCACGGTCAGCCCGTCCAGCCCCGGGGACTTCCCCCTAGAGAGCTGGCGGAGGGCGCCGGACAGCTCCTCCAAACTCAGAGGAGCGTCCAATTTTTCGGCGCCCTCCAGGCCGACCTTCGGCAGGTCCTCCCACAAAACTCTGCGCGCGTCCTCGCTGGACGGATCCGGAGAGAACAGAGCCCCGTAATAGGCGCGGGTCTCCACGCGGATTCCCTCCGGATCCGAGACCAGAGATCCGTCGTCGGCCAGTAGCTCCAAGAGCTGCTTACGGACCCCCCGTCTTTTTTCCAGCGAGTAGAAGAAGGGGGAGCCGCGGTCCAGGTCCCGCAGGAACTGGATCCGCGACCTCACGTACGCGCCTCGGGACCCGACGAGCTGCAGGTCCTTCAGCGCGCCCTTCTTCTCTTCGTACACCAGCCGCAGGGCCGGGTCCTCGACGACTTGACCGAGACGGGACTCCAGGTCGAGCACCTCCTTCTCCAACTGCCCGACCCGGGCCTCCCGCCTCTTGGTCGACCCCTTCGCGTACTCCTGACAGAAGAGACGGATGTGAGCCTTGCCCACATCCCACCATAGCCTCAAGGAGGGGAAGCCCCCCCGCTTCCTTCTCCAGCCGGCCCAGAACCGACTAAACGACTCCCGGAACCGTGCGTCCTCCAGCAGCAGATTGTTAAAGTGCCAATACGCGGACCCCCCCCGTGCGCACGGCAGAACGAGCTCCGCCCACACCAGGTGGTGGTCCGTGCACGGCACCGGCCGCATAGAAGCCGCCGGAACGCAGGAGACGTATGCCCGGGAAATGTAGAGGCAGTCGATCCTGGACGCTCCTCCCCCAGACCTCACCCAAGTGAAGGCGCTGGAGTCGGGATGGAGATTTCGCCAGACGTCCACCAAGTCGAGGGACCCGACCAGGTCCCTCAACTTCCTCGTCGCCGCCGGGCATGGCAGGGGGCCCGTACGGTTCCTCGCCTCGAGGGTACAATTAAAATCCCCCCCGAGGATAACGCACTCGCCCGCGTCGATGGAGCCCAAAAGAGTGGACACTTCTTCAAAGAAGCGCGCCTGCTGCGCACCAGCCCCAGGGGCGTACACGTTCACTAGATGGAGCGGCACGCCCCCTAGGCGAACAGTGACCTGGAGCAAGCGGCCCGGCACGAGCTCCTTGACCCCCAAGATCTCCGGCTGAAAATGCGGGGCCAGCAAGATAGCCACCCCACTGGAAACACTGGAGAGGTGACTCATGCTGACCCCTCCTTGCCACTCCAGGAGCCACGTGGCCTCGTCTCCCGGAACGGTGTGGGTTTCTTGCAGGAAGCACACCGCATACTTCCCGTCCCGAAGGACCAAAAAGTTATTAAATCTGCGGCTAGCTTCCCTGCTGCCGTTGATGTTGAGGCTGGCTATGGTTATCTTCATTTCAGAAGCATAAACCAACCCCTACTTATGACTAACGGGGGAAGGGAGGGCGGCCGCTAGTCGACCGCCACTCCCTTAGCAGCCCAGTGAGGAATAGCCGGAACTGACGCAGCTCGGACGGGCTCACGCCCGCGTCCGCGCCCATGGTTTTGAAGGTGATGCGGGCCGACCTGATGAGCAGCGCCAGCCCCGACCATCTGTCGAGGGCCCGCCGGGTGCTGTGGCGACCCTGGCACGTGGCCACAAAGTCCCGGAGTTCCCTACTGGGAATGAGAATGAGGGGGGTCCCGGCGAGGGGCGCGAGGTCATCCATCGCCTCATCAGCGATGGAATCCAAGTCCTCCTCCGCCCCCACCACCGAGTCCCCGTCCTCCTCTGGGGGGTCGCCACCGGCGGCCGACCCGTCCGCCACGCAATGCGCAACGAGCGGCTCGGCCGCGACGGCCGGCCCCGCCTCCGCTCGGATCCCACCCCAAGGATCGGTAGCAGAGGATTCCTCCCTGGGCTCCACTAGGGGGGCCGGGCCAGAAGACGGCGGCGGTCCGGAGACCCCCTCCGCCCCAGGCGCCGGAACGACCGGAGAGACCGGAGAGACCGGAGAATATGTAAAACCGATCCCCTCCAGGTCGCCTGGCGCCAGAGACACAGACAGAGGGACCTCCTCTACTACGCCACCGGCCTCCGACCCAGCAGATGGGGTAATTTTTGTACACACCTCGACGAAGTCGAGCAGCACCTGGGAAAGGTCCGGGCCGCTCAGGGCGAGCTCATCCTCCGCGAGCCCGCCCGACCCGGACCCCAAGCCGCCCGACCCGTCGAGGGGTAATGCCACCGATAGGGGATCAATTTCCGCCACGGGTTGTTCCGCGACCCCCCCCACGGGCAGGGTCTCGTCCCTATCCCCGGGAGGCATGAGCTGGGCAGACACCTCTGCCTCAGCCTCCCTAGGGACAGGCGACCCCTGCCGTTCGCCCGTGATGGTGTTAGCGGTGGGGTGGGGCGCAGTACCCGCGGCGGGCGACGACTCCCCCCGACCGGAGGGACCTTCCTCCTCCCGGTCCTCCTCCTCATCCAGGGGGTCGCGCCTTCTTTTAAGTGCGAGGGGTAGAGGGAGACCTCCATTTCTGCAGAGGCCTCCCCCGCTCCCTCCGGTGGAGCGGGTTCTTCGGGTCCCTCGGGCCCAAGCCCAGCCGCAGGTTCTGGCGCTACCGCCTCGGCGGTCGCGGCCACAGGCTCGGGCACGAGGTCCCCCCCGCCGCCGCACTCCGCGATTAACGCAGCGACGCTCTCGGGCGTCAGGGGCTCCATATTATGGGGCATGCCCTCCACGGGGGGACCTGCCCTACGGTTTTTGGTTTTCAACCGCGCCTTCTTCCCGACGGGACGCCCCTCCTCCCCCCCGCCGGAGGCCTGGATGGCGTTGACCTCCGACGAAGACCGTACCCCGGTAGCATTTGTTTGGGGGGGGGCACGGCTAGACCCGGGGGGAGGAGCGGCGGCGGCGCCAGCCTCGGCCACGCCAGTCGCCCTGGCGGCCTTGGAGGCGGGGCAGTTTTTCCGTACGTGCCCCACCTCCTTACAGGCGTGGCACCGCATGCCGTCCGTCGTCCAGAAGACGCGGTATGGAGTCCCCTCGTGGAGGACTGTAAAGGCCCCATCCGTCTCCCCCTCCCGCGCCAGCTGGACAAAAGCCTGGCGCCGGAAGGAGAAGACATGGCGAAGGCTGGCCTCCCGGAATCCGAGCGGGATCAGCGAGATCCCCGACCTCACCTCCCCAAGTTGGAGCAAGTGGGGGAGATAAAGGGCGGGACGTTTGATAGTACAACCCTCTGCGCGGTGGCCTCAAGAGGGTCCACCGGCAGGAAGGTCCCGCCCACGGTGAACCCCTGGGCGATGGCCAGGGCCACCGCCAGCTCAGACTCCAGGAAGAACACAGCCTTCCCATACATCTTCGAGGCGGCGAGGATGGCTGAAGGGCCGACAACTCCAGCCATCGCCTTCACACAAGCCTCGATGGTCATGTTGGGGTGGGTGTAGCTCTTCACCCCATGCTTCTTTGTGATCAGGCGGAACGGCGACGGGGCAGCAGCAGAAGTGGGAGCAGCCGCGGCTTTAGTCGCCACTGCCGCATACGTTCTCGCCGGCCCCGCCACCGCCGCAGATGTGGACGCCATAGTGGGGTGGATCTTACAAGAGCTACACACACCCCAAAGTCACAGGCCTGAAAGTGTTAATGGCCTTGGTGTAGGTGTCTTCCCCTGAGCAGAGGGAGTGTAAATTAACTGGCCCGCCTCTCCCCTTGATGGTGTTAATTGGGAGGGGGGCCCTTTCTTCCCTCTGCTCAATGGGTAATTAGTAATTAAGAAAGGAGGTGCCTTTTGGAGAGGCAGAGAGAGGACAAGGAGAGAGAGAGGGGGGGCCGCAAAGGCAGGGTCCCCACTCAAGATGTTATTCGGTGGGTGGGTGTCGGCAGGGTGCATTCCCCCGATGGAAAACAAAGTCTTAAGATGGTCTTCGGGCAGGGGGAGAAGATGTCTTCGCCTGGGTAGGCTGGAAAAAAGCCCAGGCTCAGCCCCACACCAGGTCTTCTCGATGTGAAGGAAACAAGCTTCACCTGGGCAGGCTCCAGCCAACCCAGGCCAGGCTTTCCGGCCCGTCGTCTTTCCTCCCCCCGCCTAGAATGCAAAGTCTTTAGGGGGAATGCACAAAGACACCCACCTGCAGATGTTGAAGATGCAGCAGCTCCTCCCCTCCTTCCAAGTTGTAGTGGAGTGGTATTCTCTCCCCTCTCTCCCTCTCCTGGGCTGGAGGCCAAATTGGGAGGCAGTGATGGAAAGGCCTCTCCAGTTGAAATGCTGGCCTCCTCCTCTGTCCTCTACTCCTCCCTCTCCAGGCACCTCTGTAGTTGATGTTGGTTTGTAGGTTGCTGGTAGTGGTGGCCTGGGGTCACTCCTTCCCTTCCACTCCCAGGCCAAGGCGACCACCACACACTCTCCCCACAGCAGGAACAGCAGCACAACCTGCTCCTCAGAGAGCTAGGTCCAGAATGAGCTTGTGAGGGTGCCAGTCAGTTCCTTCTGTAACCTCTAGATGGCACCTTCACTTGTTTGTTTGCTAGGCCTTTGTTAATTGTTTCCTAGCCTCCTGTGTTTATGCTTAACGGCCTGTTAGCTGTTCATGGGTTGCACCTGGTTTTCTTGGTATATAAGTTCTGCGGTTGCTTCATTCCTTGCTGAGTCCTAGCCGGGTAACCAGGGGGGGGAAACGGGAACGGGACTAGCCCTTGCCCTTGCTCTGTGGCTCCTGGCTTTAACTAGTTGGTTGCCATAGTTCTCTCGAGCTTTGTATTTAAGATGTATTCTCGAGCTTTGTATTTAAGATGTATTCTCGAGCTCTGTATTTAAGATGTAACTAACTTTGTGTCCTTGTTTTCTTAGTCTTGATAAGGTGCTGGACTGGACTGGCGTGTTGCCATGCTGGCGCTTGTCTTGAGCTCTATTGAGAAGCCTGTTACCCCTGCGGCAGCCCCTCGTGATAGCTTGTCTCGAGTCCCGTCTCGGCAAGCTGGTTGCGCTTGTGGTAAGCTTATCCCGGCTCAGTGTGGACAAGTATGTTGCCTCATGGAAGCTGTCCTGAGTTCCTATTCTTGACTAGCCGTTTTGTAACTTGTCTCGAGTTCTATGTATATTGTTCTTCTCTCGAGTTCTATGTATGATGTGGTGTTCCTGTCTCGAGTTCTTACGTATGCTGCTGTGTTCCTTGTACGAATCTAGTTATGTGTGAATCTAGTTAAGTAATGAATAAAGTACTGTTCCTTAAGATTGTATACCTGCCTCTAGCCTGGTTTCTGCACTTGGGTCCAGAACCTACCTTGCCCAGAGAGCACGGCCCCGTATCTACACGGCCCCGTGGCTCCCCAACCCTGACACAGGGCCTATGTTTAATATTAGTAGATTTGGAATCAAAGCTCTGTGTCCAGTCACACGAATTCTAGCTGACAACAAGGCTGGGGGAAGTACCAGATGTCAAATTGAGACTGATAATTTTTTGTTAGGTAAGGATGTTAAGGGGGATGGAACCAAGGAGGTTAAATGAGGTTGAGCTACAGATCAGCCGTGATCTAACAGAATGGTGGAACAGGCCCGAGAGGCTGAAAGGCCTCCTCCTGTTCCTATAGCGATAAAGACCAGATAATCAAACACTCAGCATTGAGGCTCACACATGATTAATGGTGAGTGAGGCTCAGTGGGTAGCGCTCGCACCTCTGAGTCGGTGAGTCGCCGGTTCAAGTCCCACTCCAGACACTTGAGCGCATAATCCAAGCTGACATTTCAGGGCGGTGCTGAGGGAGAGCTGCACTGTCAGAGGTGCCGTCTTTCGGATGAGATGTTAAACCGAGGCACCGTCTACCCTCTCAGGGGGACCTAAAAGATCCCATGGGCACTATTTCGAAGAAGAGCAGGAATCCACGGGCATTATTGGCCCGGGTAAAGCCCTAAGCATCAGCAAAGGTGAGGCTGGTGCTTACCTGAGTAGGGTGTCTGCCCTTTAACTTGTAACCTTTCCTTCACCTGAGCAAATATTCAGCAAGCTTGACAACTTTCAACTGCATTCTGGAAAACTGTCACCTGCTAATTTCCAGCCTCTCCATGCCCGCCTAACAAGAACAACAACGTGCATTTATATAGCGCCTTTAACTTAGTAAAACGTCCCGAAGCGCTTCACAGGAGTATTATCAAAGAAAATTTTGACACTGAGCCAAAGAAGAAGTTAGGACAGGTGAGGTAGGTTTTAAAGAGCATCTTAAAGGAGGAGAGAGAGGTAGAGAGGTTTAGGGAGGGAATTCCAGAGTTTAGGGCCTCCACAGTTGAAGGCACGGCCGCCAATGGTGGTGTGATTAAAATTGGGGATGCTCAAGAGGCCAGAATTGGAGGAGCGCAGAGATCTCGGAGGATTCTAGAGCTGGAGGATATTACAGAGATAGGGAGGGGCGAGGCCATGGAGTGATTTGAAAACAAGAATGAGAATTTTTTTAATCGAGGTTTTGCTGGACTGGGAGCCAATGTAGGTCAGCGAGCACAGGGGTGATGGGTGAACGGGACTTGGTGCGGGTTAGGACACGGGGCAGCAGAGTTTTGGATGAGCTCACGTTGATGTAGGGTGAAAGAAGGGAGGCCGGCGAGATCATTGGAATAGTCAAGTCTGGAGGGTAACAAAGGATGAGGGTGTCATCCTGAGCCTTGTCCCTTTCCTCCAGGTCCTTCTCAGCAACGAGCTTCCTGAAGACCACACCTCAGATGAGGGCAGTCCTCCAGAGGACGTACCGTGATGGGCTCCATCCCTCCCGAGCAGCAGCTCAGACACTGGGACTCTGCATTGGGTTCGATAGCGAGCCAGAGGGCTTCTTCTGAGTCAATGAACAACGGAAAGGTGAGAGGAAAACCAACTAGGCAAGGAAGGGGTGGTGGGGAGGTGGGTGGAGAATTGAGTATTTTCTAGAGTTGTGGAAAGGAAGGGAAGAGAGAAATATTCAGAATAACTCTAAATCTCAGTAAACAAGTTTGCGAAGGGGTAGAGATTGGCATTGGCCGATAATCTCTCTGAAGTTGATTGTTGAAACAGCGACGGTGAACCCAAAGGTTGAAATCAGTCTTTCAAGTGAAATAAAGTCCCTTGATTACGACCCGTGTATTTGCTGAGTTGGGAGTTTTTTGCACTTTCCTAGAATCACAAAGCAGAACTGCTGGATGTCAGGGAAACAGTGAGCAAGTGTGTGTTGCAACAAACTGCAGAGCTCCGACAGAGAGAGAAAAAATAGACTGTTGCCGGGTAACCGCCCTGGCAACCAGACATCACAACTTGTTCTCAAAAGTCACACGGCACTGAATAATCGTAGAAGCAAGTCTACCAGCTACAATACCACGCCCCCCCCCCCGCCACCCCACCACCGCCCCCACTGATAAAGTTCTGCACCTCAGAAAGAGCTCTGCAGGAGATCCTTTGTTACAGGAAAAGAGAGGGAGAATTTGGAGATAGAAGGCTGGAATGAACATATGAGAAACTTATTCTGCTTACGTTAAGCATACTCTACTGCTGGCACGGACTCGGAATATTAGCCTTGTCCTCTCCCTGCTGTTTTAGCTGAGGCCCTAACCTTTTTATTTTAAGCCAGCGAATGACTCTGTTGATCTCCAGCAAGCGAGAGTCTAACCACCTCCCCTTGACAGTCAACTGCATTACCATCGCCGAATCCCCCACCATCAACATCCTGGGGGTCACCATTGACCAGAAGCTTAACCGGACCAGCCACATCAATACTGTGGCAACAAGAGCAGGACAGGGGCTGGTTATTCTGTGGCGAGTGTCTCACCTCCTGACTCCCCAAAGCCTTTCCACCAGCTACAAGGCACAAGTCAGGAGTGTGATGGAATACTCTCCACTTGCCTGGATGAGTGCAGCTCCAACAACACTCAAGAAGCTCAACACCATCCAGGACAAAGCAGCCCGGCTTGATTGGCACCTCATCCACCACCTTAAACATTCACTCGTCTCCACCACTGGCGTACCGTGGCTGCAGTGTCTACCATTGTAGTGTCCGTGTGTAGATAAAGACACTGAAGACAGGAGTTGGTTCATAGGTATTTACTAAGCAAGTCTGGGGGGGGGGTTTCTAAAGGATATACACAATACACAGGCTTATATAGCCCAAGTGGCAATTACCGGCATTACGCACACCTGGGGCTCTTAAAGGCACATACACCACAATTCCTCCCCTTCTAGCTAACTAGTACATCATATTTTAAGTAATTATTAATTACATGTTATATGCAAAATAATATACATTGCTGTATTAATTAATTATAAGTTAGTCTCTCAGGAGGCTTCCTGACTTGGTCCAGATAACGCCTCGGGGGTGTAGTAGTTTCTGGTGGTGTAGTAGGTTCTTCTGGCAAGGCTGATTCGGCTTGAAGGCCAGTGTCGGGTTCATCGGGCTCCAGTATCACCGGATCGGAGGTAGATATGGGTATCTCTACTTCATCGTTAGATGTATAGAGTGGTGGTGTAGGTTGTCCCTTTTCGGATGACTTGATGATTTGGTCAGCATGGCGCCTTATTATGCTGTCTCCGATGTCCACGGTATACATCAGTGGTCCTAATCGTGTGCAGATAGTTCCAGGCTGCCATTTCTCAGTACGGTAGTCCCGGGCCAAAACCGGTTGGCCTATCTGGAAGGCCCTAGTTGGCCTTTCGTTCATGCCCTGAAACTGCCGGTTCTCCACGTCCCTTCGGATGTTGGGCTTGACCAAACCCAGCCGGCATCTTAGGTTTCTATTGTAGAACATCATGGTGGGAGTTTGGTTAGTAACCATATGCGTTGCATTCCTATATGCAAATAAGAAGTTATCCACCTTGTGCTGAAGTTTTATGTCTTCATTACCCATGGCCTTGATGGCCTTCTTGAAGGTCTGGACAAACCTTTCAGCCAATCCATTGGTGGCGGGATGGTATGGGGCGGACGTGTAGTGCTTTACCCCATTGTTCTTTAAGAACTTCCTGAATTCTTCGGACACAAATTGCGGTCCATTATCAGAACATATCTGCTCCGGCAGCCCATTCCTGGCAAATATGGTCCTTAATACTGTGATGGTTTTTTCCGTGGTGGTGGAGGACATCTTTATTACCTCCGGCCACTTGGAGTGTGCATCAACTGCGATTAAGAACATTGAGTCCATAAATGGACCAGCAAAGTCGATGTGCACCCTTTGCCAGGGAGATGAGGGCCACTCCCATGGATGTAGAGGGGCCTGTGGCGGAGCATTTTGGACCTTCTGGCATCCTAGGCAGCTCTTGGTCATGTCTTCGATGTCTCCATCGATACCTGGCCACCATACAAACGCCCTAGCTAGGTTCTTCATTTTCACTCCACCCAGATGCCCCTCGTGAAGCTCCTTTAGCACTTTATCCTGGAGTTTGGGTGGAATCACCACTCTGGATCCACACATCAAGGTTCCTTGGCACACTGACAGCTGTTCTCTTCTTTGCGAGAATGCTGGCAACAGTGGTTCGCCATGTGCTGGCCATCCCTTCACTGTTAAATCGTAGACCCGTGAGAGAGTAGGGTCATTCCTTGTCTCCCTTTCAATGGCAGAATTTGTCACCGGTAGACATTCCACTATGGTAGAGTGGAATATCTCTACTGGGTCTACTGTAGGTGCCTCTTCTATCGTTGGCAACGGTAGGTGTGATAAACCGTCAGCATTCCCATGCTGTTTTGACCCTTTGTATTCAATGTTGTATTGGTGTGCCCCTAGAAAAAGGGACCACCTCTGTAGTCTTTGTGCCGTCATAATGGGGACACCTTTTTTAGGGTTGAATATGGAGATGAGGGGTTGATGGTCAGTCAGCAAGGTAAATTTTTGTCCGTGTAGGTAATGGTTGAATTTCTTCACTCCCCATACCAGGCTGAGTGCTTCCCTGTCTATCTGGGCATAGTTACGCTCAGCTGAGTTCAATGAGCATGACGCAAAAGCTATCGGCCGTTCCGAGCCATCAGGGAACCTATGGGACAATACCGCTCCTATGCCGTAAGGGGATGCATCGCACGCCAGTCTGATTGGTAGTGATGGGTTGTAATGAGCCAAAATTTTCTCGGATGTGATTAAGTCTTTACATTTATGGAAGGCACGTTTACAGTCTTCGTTCCATTTCCAAATCACTCCTGTCTGTAGAAGATCATTAAGAGGGTGTAGAATAGTTGATAAGTTCGGTAAAAATTTATGATAGTAATTTATTAATCCCAGGAATGACCTTAATTGTGAAACATTTTCAGGTGCTGGGGCTTTTATAACTGCTTCAATTTTTTCAGGTGACTTATGCAACCCTTCCTTATTAATTATGTGGCCACAATATGATATCTGATTTTGGAAAAATTCGCACTTGGGGCGATTTGCTCGTAGGCCCCGTTCTTTCAGCCTAGTGAGCACCTGCTCCAAATTGGCAAGGTGCTCGTTGTCGTTTTCTCCTGTTATAAGGATGTCGTCTAGGTAGCATTGAGTCCCCGGAATCCCTTGCAGGACTTGCTCCATAGCTCTTTGCCAGATAGCTGGAGCTGATGCTATTCCAAAAACCAGTCGATTGTACTGGTACAGGCCTTTGTGTGTGTTTATTGTGAGATACTTTTTAGAGGTCTCCTCAACCTCCATCTGTAGATATGCCTGTGCCAAGTCAATTTTTGTGAAACATTTCCCTCCGGATAGTGAGGCGAAAATATCTTCTATCCTCGGAAGAGGATACTGTACCGTGTGAAGGACCGGGTTTACAGTCACCTTAAAGTCCCCACAGATGCGAATTTTTTTCTGTTCTTCAGAGTTATTTTTCAATGTTTTTTTCATGACTGGAACGATGGGTGTTGCCCATTCGCTCCAATCTATTTTGGATAATACGCCTGCCTTTTCCAAATTCTTCAGCTCTGCCTCGACTGCCGGACGCATTGCGTATGGCACCGGTCTTGCCTTAAAAAATTTTGGAATTGCTGTATCTTCCACTTTTATTGAGGCGGTGATGCCTTTCAAGGTTCCTAGTTTCTCTTGAAACACTTCTTTGGCATTGGCCAAGATGTCTTTTAATCGTTCAGGTATGATGTCATCATTGTTTTTTTCCTTACTGGTCACCGTCAGTGCCTGAATGGAGTGCCAGTCTAAACGTATCTTCCTTATCCATTCACGTCCCAACAACGGTGGACCACCATCTTGTAGAATGTATAAATACAACTTTTGTATTTCTTTGCCGTTGTATACCACAGGCACCCTTATTTTTCCTTTGGGGTAGACTTTCTGCCCCGTATATGTTTTTAAGATAATGGATGTGTCTTTTAGAGGTATATGCGAAAATAGCCTCTCGTAATCTCGTCGATTTATTACGGTTAGAGCTGATCCTGTATCTAGCTCCATTTTAACTGGGGACCCTGCTATTGTGAGGGTAACCCAAATGGTTTGGTAATCCTCTTTGGCAAGTACATTATGTAATTTGAGACAGCTTAGTCTCTTGTTTCCGGAGTCGCTATCGCTATTCTGGTCTTCGGAGCTATTGTCCGTCATCATTTGTACCTTCCTGTACTTTTCTTTATTGATTTTTTGTTTTCTGTCAGTGGATTTATTTTGTCCAGATTGGCATACCCGTGCAATGTGTCCAATCTTACCACATTGCCTGCATGCTTTGCCCTTGAACCAGCAGTCCCTCTGGTTATGGGTGGATCTGCCGCAGCGATAACATCTTCCGAACTCCTGTGTCATTTTATGGGTGCCGAAGTCCTGTGTCTCTTGTTGCATCTCTGCAGCTCCTTTTGCTGCTGCTTCGTATGATACAGCCATACTGAAAGCTTTGTCCAATGTTAAATCTTTTTCAGAAAGCAGTCTTTTTTGTGTTCCTTCACTTAAGAGACCGCAAACAAATTTGTCTCGAAGATAATCCGATAGTCCTGCTCCGAATTGACAGTATTTTGATAGCTTTCTTAATTCGGCTAGGTAATCAGCGTTACTTTCATTCTTGTGTTGATTTCTCTTGAAGAACTTGAATCGTTCCGCTATCAGCAGCGGTGTTGGGTTTAAATGCTCCTGCAGGGTATCAACAATTTCTTTAAAAGTCTTGTCCTTTGGTTTGGCTGGAGTGATTAAATTTCGCAACAGCCCGTATGTCTTCGCGCCCATTAAGTTCAGAAGTACTGAAGCTTTTTTTTCATCTGTTATTCCATTTGCAGTGCAATAAACCTCTACTCTTTCCACGTATGTGGTCCAATCTTCTATTTCGCCATCAAAAGCCTCAATATTACCAGATTTAGGCATTTCAGAAAAGATATGGCGCTTCCCGCGTTTTGTTTTTCTCTCTGTAGCAACGATATGGTGCTTCCCGTGCTTTCCCACCGCTGCTACCGATAACAACGCTGTTTTACTGTGGTTTCCGTTTATTCACTGTTGGAGACTCGTTCCCGACGGAGGTCTAAACGCTGACCTGCTTGCCGCGCCGGCCATCTCTCGAGTGCACCCTTCCAGTCCGTTATTGCTTGCCTCCGATTTCGCTGCCTGTCTCAGCTGTAGAGCCCGCCGCTGGAGCTCCAGCCTGACGCCCAGGAAGGATTAGCGCAGTACCTGTCACCAGCTTGGCCAGCTGGTGGAACCACAGTTTCTCTTACTTCCTTGAGTCTTCTGGACGCTGGAGGAATCGGTGTCCTTGAGGTGCTGCCGAATTGCAGGTAAGTCCGTTTCCACTTCGTCGCCACTGTAGTGTCCGTGTGTAGATAAAGTCACTGAAGACAGGAGTTGGTTCATAGGTATTTACTAAGCAAGTCTGGGGGGGGTTTCTAAAGGATATACACAATACACAGGCTTATATAGCCCAAGTGGCAATTACCAGCATTACGCACACCTGGGGCTCTTAAAGGCACATACACCATAATTGCTCTTAAAGGCACATACACCACAACCATCTACAAGATGCACTGCAGCAACTCGCCAAGGCTTCTTCGGCAGCAGCTCCCAAACCTGCGACCTCAACCACCTAGAAGGACAAGGGCAGCAGGCGCTTGGGAACACCACCACCTCCAAGTTCACCTCCAAGTCACACACCATCCTGACTTGGAAGTATATCGCCGATCCTTCATCGTCGCTGGGTCAAAATCCTGGAACTCCCTCCCTAACAGCACTGTGGGATTTCCTTCACCACACGGACTGCAGTGGTTCAAGAAGGCGGCTCACCACCACCTTCTCAAGGGTAACTAGGGATGGGCAATAAATGCTGGCCTTGCCAGTGACGCCCACATTCCAGGAACAAATTTTAAAAAACCTCCTACAACCCTCCCGAGATCTCTGCGCGCCTCCAATTCTGGCCTCCTGCACGTCCCCAATTTTCATCACTCTACCACTGGTGGCCGTGCCTTCAGCTGCCTAGGTCCGAAGCTCTGGAATTCCCTCCCTAAACATCCCCACCTCTCACTCCTACCCAATGTTCCCCTTAATTTTTTTAGTGCGCGGTCCCTTTAACTGGGTGCACGGCCCATTCAAATTTTCACGCATGCGAGATATCTTCCCAGTAGAAGCCAGTGAGCGGCCTGCACGGGACCTCCAGGCCACCACGCAGCTTAGCAGGAACATTGCTCCTACCCCTGTGTAACTCCGCACAGAGCGAATAAACCCACGCCAGGCAGTGCCTCCCACCCCACCCCGCCCCAGGACTTGCCTGCGGGTCAACTCTGCGTCGAAGCCTGCCGAATTTTCCAGGGCCCCGCCTGGTGAGCTTCGTCCACAACTTGTCAGTTTTATGTAGATGAGGCCCAAGGCCCAACTTGGGAGTGAGCTTCAAACATAGAAACATAGAAGATAGGAGTAGGAGTAGGCCATTCGGCCCCTCGAGCCTGTTCCACCATTTAACGAGATCATGGCTGATCATCCAAATTCAGTACCCTGTCCCTGCTTTCTCCCCATATTCCTTGATCCCTTTAGTCTTAAGAAATAATTCTAACTCCTTCTTGAATATATTTAATGAATTGGCCTCAATCGCCTTCTGTGGTAGAGAATTCCACAGGTTCACCACTCTCTGGGTGAAGAAATTCCTCCTCATCTCTGTCCTAAATGGCTTACCCCTTATCCTTAGAATGTGACCCCATGTTCTGGACTCCCCCGCCATCGGGAACATCCTTCTTGCATCTAGTCTGTCTAGTCCTGTTGGAATTTTATAAGTTTCAATGAGATCCCCTCTCATTATTCTAAACTCTAGCGAATACAAGCCCAATCGACCCAATCTATCCTCAGGCCGACATCTGCGGACCGCCCACTTTGTGCAGGTTTCATGTGCGAAACGAGTTTCTCGGCCAATGCCTCTAACCATCCGAGTGTAACCATTTCGTATGCACGAAAAGCTAGTGGACAGGGACGAAAAGTAATCCAAAGGGGCTAATGGAATGTTGGCCTTTATCTCAATGGGGCTGGAATACAAAGAAGAGGAAGTGATGCTTCAGTTGTATAGAGCCTTGGCCAGACCCCCATCTGGAGCGCTGCGTTCAGCTTTGAGAACCGCACCTCAGGAAGGAAATACTGGCCGTGGAGGCGGTGCAGCGCAGATTCATTAGTATAAAATACCGGGGCTTAGAGAGTTAAATTGTGAGGGGCAGGTTGCATCAACTTGGCTTATATTCCCTTGGGTATAGAAGATTGAGGGGGTGACCTGTTTGAAATGTTAAAAGGATTCGATAGGGTAGATACTGAGAAAGCATTTTCTCTGGTGGGGGAATCCAGAACAAGGGGCATTGAACCTTAAAATTAGTACTAGGCCATTCAGGGGTGAAAGTGGGAAGCATTTTTTCCACACACAAAGGCTTGTAAAAATATGGAACCCACTCTCCTAAAAGGCTGTGGATTCCGTGTCAATTTTTGTTAGGTGAGGGTACCAAGGGATGTAGAGAAATAGCGGGTACATGGAGTTGAGGTACAGATCAGCCATGATCTATTAGAATGGCAGAACAGGCTCGAGGGGCTGATGGCCTACTCCTGTTCCTATGTTCTTATAGTTTCCCGTATACACAGAGTGAGATCTTGGCGTTAAACTGTTCTCCACTATTGGGTGTGTTGGTGTGAAATTGCTGTTTTAACAGAGGCTAACCGAAACAGACGTCTTTATTAACTAGAGTGGAGGAAGAAATATCACGTGAATGTGCTAGCAGGCCTCCTACCAAAAAAAAACCAACCCACACAACGTGATTTCAACCCAGGTATTTTAATCAAGGCTGAAAGAATTAGCAACCGTTTGCACAAATGACTCCCATCATGTTTTTTTTTGTGCCACATGGCAGATCAGAGTCGGGGATTAGAAATCCGATGGCACAACGCTCGTTTTTTTCAGGCGCCCAAAAACGGCCTCCTCAGCTTCCAATACGGCAGCCAGGTGGCGTATTCTCATCATGAGCCGGAAGTTCGACACCCGTCGTATTGGGGCAGGCAACAAATAAATGTCGGCGTCCGGGGGGCCTGCGCCTGCGCCTGAAACAGGCTTTAGGCCCTGTGTATATTCAAGTAAGGAGCCTAATGCCTATTTTGGAACCCAACCTCTGCAATATTGTGTTGCCAGGCCTAAATGCGGCTTAACTGGCGGTCCTTCAAGTGACCGCAGCCAACAAGGCAGGTGTTTAAAATATACCTTACCCGACTGTGGAGCCGGGAGGAGCAGGAACAGGAGCGATCCTCCCGAGCCCACATTCAAACCACTTTTTCATTCAATATAATAAAATGCCGGTACACTGACTTCCCGCAAACCTCCTCTGGCTGAATTCATGGTCGGTCGTGGCCTGTATAGCTGACAGACAAGAATGGCAATCTATAAACTCGGCTAACAGGGCAGACACAGAT
Organism: Somniosus microcephalus; assembly: GCF_052327205.1. Lineage (NCBI taxonomy): Eukaryota > Metazoa > Chordata > Chondrichthyes > Squaliformes > Somniosidae > Somniosus > Somniosus microcephalus. The sequence goes on along the minus strand of NC_140991.1, from coordinate 24,035,606 downwards.
CACTGATCACAGGGCCCCCCAGTGATAACAAACAAAGGATAACAAACTGAGAAGAACCTTGACAAGGTACAGACTTAGCGAACATAGCCTAGCGATCGAAAAAGGCAGACACAGGCAAACCAGGCTGCCAAGAGAAGACAGGATATGCTCTCACTGCAGTCTGGGAGTAGTTGAGACAGAGATGCACTTCCTCACAGCCTGTGGAAAATATCAGGACATCAGGGAGAATTTCTACCAAAAATTCTCCCAAATATGCCCTGAATTCAGAAATCTGAATGACAACCAAAAACTCCCTTTCCTACTGGGGGAGGAGAGAAGCTGTGTAACACTGGCAGCACACTATGTTACAGCTTGCCATGAACAGAGGGACAACCAGTAAACTAAGACAAGAATATATACAAACAAGGCGAATGTATATTTATAAACTGTATGAATAGAACCGCGTTTATGTGTTCAACCATAAATGTATTTTGATGCTTTGGCAACATAAGATGTACCTTATCATGCCAATAAAGCGATTTGAATTGTGAATTGTGAATTGAGTAGTACCAGGTTCTGTCTGTTTCCTGTAGTTCTAAGCTAAGAACAAGTAACCTAACAACATGTGTATATATATATATATATTTCTTTATTGAGATTTATTGAGTTCTCAAAGAAGTACATTCATAGATATATATAGTGTATGAAAGCCCCCGTACATTTACATGTACATTCACACATATTATTGTACATGCTTAAAATCCATCTGACGCACAGAATAGGTTGAATTGGCCATTACACAGGTAATCTTTCTGATACAAAACTTTTTTTTTTGTTGCTAATACTTGAGTATACATTTAATTACCTTGCATTATGTACAGCTGCATAATGTTTCTCAAAGGTAATATAATAAAAAATGGCAGAAAAGTCTAGGAGGAGTAAAGCACTGCCCCACAGTTAATAACATCCACGTCACTGGTAGGGAGCTCCCCTGTGCGTCTCCGAGCATTGCCAAGATCAGAAACCATATGACTTTGGACCAGCGGGAGAACCTATCCTCGGGAGAGAGCTACCCAACCTCGGGAAACTGTGATACGCTGCACATAGAGCTCGGCAGAGAAGGGCTATTGTTTTCGGAACTAATGTTACGTGACAGATTAACATTGAAATAGTCTATCGCAGAGCCGCCTAGAGGCAATAACTGGTACCTGCAGGTACATGGTGCTAATTTTAAAAAATGGATCGTCCCATAGAGTGTCTGGTATGTGAGCATTTTGAATGTTGAGACCCCGGAGATTACTTTTCTCACAGAGGGTTGTTAGAACATGGACTGCTTTATCATAAGTGGTTTTTGAGGTAGACTCTTACATCATTTAAAGGAGAACATATTTGAAAATGAATAGAAAGGGATTTGGAGAAAGGGCAGGGAAATGGGATAGTAGATAGGTGCAGTTGAAGAGCGGGCACTGATATAAGCATGATGAACTAAATGGCTGTAATTTATACGATTTTATCCTCGCTCTTTATGCTAGTAATGTACCGATCTTGTGAACATCAAGATAATTAGTTTTCTCCAGATAATACCAAGTCCTTAGAGTGAGAGAATCGTCCCTCCCTATCTCTGCAACCTCCTCCAGCCCTACAACCCTCCGAGATCTCTGTAACCTCCTCCAGCCCAACAACCCCCCGAGATCTCTGCAACCTCCTCCAGCCCTACAACCCTCCGAGATCTCTGCAACCTCCTCCAGCCCTACAACCCTCCGAGATCTCTGTAACCTCCTCCAGCCCTACAACCCTCCGAGATCTCTGCAACCTCCTCCAGCCCTACAACCCTCCGAGATCTCTGTAACCTCCTCCAGCCCTACAACCCTCCGAGATCTCTGCAACCTCCTCCAGCCCTACAACCCTCCGAGATCTCTGTAACCTCCTCCAGCCCTACAACCCTCCGAGATCCCTACAACCCTCCGAGATCGTTGCAACCTCCTCCAGCCCGACAACCCTCCGAGATCGCTGCAACCTCCTCCAGCCCTACAACCCTCCGAGATCGCTGCAACCTCCTCCAGCCCTACAACCCTCCGAGACCTCTGCAACCTCCTCCAGCCCGACAACCCTCCGAGATCGCTGCAACCTCCTCCAGCCCTACAACCCTCCGAGATCTCTGTAACCTCCTCCAGCCCTACAACCCTCCGAGATCTCTGCAACCTCCTCCAGCCCTACAACCCTCCGAGATCTCTGTAACCTCCTCCAGCCCTACAACCCTCCGAGATCTTTGCAACCTCCTCCAGCCCTACAACCCTCTGAGATCTCTGTAACCTCCTCCAGCCCTACAACCCTCCGAGATCTCTGCAACCTCCTCCAGCCCTACAACCCTCCGAGATCTCTGTAACCTCCTCCAGCCCTACAACCCTCCGAGATCTCTGCAACCTCCTCCAGCCCTACAACCCTCTGAGAACTCAGCTTTCCTCCAACTCTGGCCTCTTGTGCATCCCCCACTACCTTCACCCCACCATTGGCGGCCGTGCCTTCAACCGTCTAGGCCCTAAGCTCTGGAATTCTCCCCCCCCCCACCCAAAACCTCTTCACCTCTCTCTCCTCCTTTAAGACATTGCTTAAAACCTAACTCTTTGACCAAGCCATCTTTGCCTCGGTGTCAAATTTTGTCCAATTACGCTCCTGTGAAAGGTTTTGGGGCGTTTTACTGCATTAAAGGTGCTAGATAATGCAAATTGTTGTTGTTTCAACTGACCAATTAACCCATTAAAAACCATAATAAGCTAGCCTATGTCGTGGGTGTTGCTGGAACGTGGATTAGACACTTTAAGTCTCCACTGAGAACCTGGATAATTGTAATGAAGACTCTGCATTCGTAATTTCCTTGCTCTGTGCTCTCTCTTCTCTCTCTTTACTTCCTTTGGGCACGGGATTCCCTTGAGTTTTGGGTTGAAAACAACCTTTAGTTGCCCCGTAAAGCGATTTAATTAAGTCGGCTGCACTACAATAATCGAATAAGCAGATTGTTAGAAAATAGACGTCATTGCAGCAAACCAAATGTCACAGATATTAAATAACCTGCCTTACAAATCCTCACATGCATGGCTAGAGAACGTACAAAATTACAAAAGAAATGAATATGATTTATAATACCATTCAGAGAGAGAGAGAGAGATTAAATTAGCTATTAGCCACTATTACTGAATAAATAGATTGCTGCATCTGGCGAGAGGGTGGGTTTTATTAGTGAGCACTGAAACTCCCAAATTGTAAGAAACTAGTAAACTAACTTATACTGTGTACAATTTTGGTCTCCTTACCTAAGGAAGGATATACTTGCCATAGAGGGAGTGCAACGAAGGTTCACCAGACTGGTTCCTGGGATGGCGGGACTGTCGTATGAGAAGAGATTGAGTAAACTAGGCCTGTATTCTCTTGAATTCAAAAGAATGAGAGGGGATCTCATTGAAGCATACACAATTATTACAGGGCTTGATAGGGTGGATGCTGGGAGAATGTTTCCCTTGGCTGGGGAGTCTAGAACCAGGGGCCACAGCCTCAGGATAAAGGGTAGGCCATTCAGGACTGAGATGAGAAGAAATTTCTTCACACAGAGGGTGGTGAATCTTTGGAATTCTCTAGCCCAGAGGGCTGTGGAGGCTCAGTCATTGGGTATATTCAAAACAGAAGTCAATAGATTTCTGACTAGTAAGGGCATCAAGGGATATGGCGATAGGGCCGGTGAATGGAGTTGAGGCAGAAGATCAGCCATGATCTCATTGAATGGCGGAGCAGGCTCGAAGCTCCTATTTCTTATGTTCTTATGTATCTTGCATATGCACTAAGCATATTTATAATAGTCCTTATTGTTACCAAAGATTATATTGCATGTCTAAATTTAGACTATCCCTCCATATTTGTAGGGTGGTGCAGTCCTTCCAGGATTCTCTTTCTGTTTTTTTCCAGCCTCTCTCATATACACACATAAATTAAGAAGATTCTACCTTTCCCAGTTTCCAAGAACATTTTGCAAAATAAGCAAGCGGTGCATAAATTTCAAATGTAAAGTTTTGCTCATCATTTACTACTCACTTATCAGTAACAGAATAAAATTCTTGCATATTCTGCACGTCACACTTTAAACGTGATCAGAAAGCCAAAAAACAAAATGGTCACGCTTTTCTAATTGGCTCAATTCCTCTCAGGGACCAATCAAAAGACACTTCCTTCCAACCCGCTTATCCTGATTGGTTCAAAGTTCCCAGGAACTCCTGGGAAAATTTGAGCCAATCAGAATAGGTGAATAGCAATGAAGTAATTCTTTCATTGTTACCAGGGAAATTTGTGCCGGTTTACTGCTATCCACTTACTTCCTTACATCTCCCACAAACTGATACCGTATTTTCTTGACTAAACATGAGCGATGCTACAGCCTGTCCATTGGACCCAAACTGAAGAGAGACAACAAGATAAGTCAAGCAGCAGAGGTAGAGTAATGCGAGGGAAGACCGAGTAAGGCAAGGCCTGGGAAAGAATGAAGTCGTTTAGATTGGTGGACACATGTCTAATTTGTAGAAATTGGTGCATGTAATGGTGTTTCAGTGTTTGGCAGAATTTCCAGGAAGTGGAGGTCATTCTTCAGTGCAGGTAATAATAATGCGACGTGTTTCACTGTGGTTTGGTCTGGTTAGTTTGAATGGCAGTTCACAAGCACTCTGTGCATCCTGACAATTTATAATATCTTTGAGAAGATCCAATTCAATGTGATTTGAAGCAAGAAAACTGAATTCTAATCGATGTTGTGTCTCCAATACCCTTTATGAACCCACTATTATACCACAGTCATTTCCACGTCAGAATACATGCAGTATTGCTGCTTGCTGGTTTCACTGCGCTCTGCAGTGGGGACCATGATCCCCAGGTCCTTGCTACAGCCGGTCTTCTGAACTATCTTCATCAGAATATTCTTTAGGTGTCTCCTAAACCTTTCATTCACAAAAGCGTAGAGGAGCGGATTGAAACAGCAGTGGGTGAAGGCAATAGACTCTGTTACTTGCAAGGCATAATCCAGCCTCTTGCTCATCTCGCAGTTGCCAATCACGCCGAGGTCTTCCAGGGAATGCAAGAAAAGGACAATGTTGTAAGGGAACCACAAGACGAAGAACACGGTGACCAACATGATGACCAGCTTTAAGGCTTTGTCCTTGCCAAAAGATCTGGACTTGAGCAGGACAGAGGCAATCCGAGCATAGAAGAAGATCATGGCAAAAAATGGAATGATAAACGCGATGATGTTGACCTGGAGTTGTATGGTTGTCTTCCAGATGACCAGTTGCTCGTCGCCATAGTGACTGAGGCAGGTGTACCTATCGCCGATTTTCCAGGACTGACTGAATATGAGTTCAGGGATTGAAACTACCATCGCCAGGGTCCAAACAGCAGCACTGATGACAATGCTCTTGCAGATTGTCCTGTGGTTCTTCATGGAGACAGTGTGGACGATTTGGAGGTACATGTCCAAACTCATGCAGGCTATGAAGAAGATACCACTGTAGAAGTTCACGCTATAGACGGCGCTTATTATTTTACACATGGCATTCCCAAAGATCCACTCCGAGGTCACGTGGGTGGCCCAAAAGGGAAGAGACATGACAAACAGAAGGTCGGAGATGGCCAAGTTCAGCAGGTAGACGTCAGTCATTGTCTTCAACTTGAGGTACTTCATTATCATGAGGACTAGGAAGCTGTTGCCGAGCATTCCAAAAACAAACACCGTGATATACAGGACTGGGAGGAAGATCTTCCCAAAGGCTTTGACTTCATCCTTCGCACAGGGGAGATAGAGAGTGAAGTCGATATCGGTGTAGTTATAGTCCTCGTCATAATAGCCAGAGCTGTAGGAGACCCTCTCCAAGCTAAGGTTGCTCATCATCATAGAAATGGCAAAAAAATCTTCAGTTTCCTTACTGAAAGAAAAATAATAACAATAGTGTTCAGTAAATCTGCAACAACAAAAAAAAACGATTTGCTCTGGGCATACACAAACCTTTTATATTTTGAAGAGTGCAAAAAAATATTTATTTTCTTCCAACCCTCAGAATGAAACGCTAAAATGCATTGCTTTTTTTTACAGGGAGTAAATGTCGCCCAATGTGGTACAAAGTCGTACAGAGCAAAATCTCCTAGGTTTGATCCCCAGTCAGTGCTGAGTTAACTAACCACCCCCAGAAAGAAAGAACTTGCATTTCTACAGCGCCTTTCAGAACCTCAGGACGTCCCAAAGCGCTTTACAGCCAATGAAGTACTTTTGAAGTGCGGTCACTGTTAAAATGTAGGAAACACGGCAGCCAATTTCGGCACAGTAAGCTCTCACAAACAGCCAGCAATGTGATAATGACCAGATAATCTGTGTTTTTTTTTAGTGATGTTGAGTGAGGGATAAATATTGGCCAGGACACCCCCCTGGGCAAACTCCCCTGCTCTTCTTCGAAATAGTGCCATGGGATATGTTACAGGAAACTTTGTGCTATCCGGAGGTGAGCTATCCGGCAATCTGGAGCCACCGGCAAAAATCAGCAGCCGTTTTTTATTCTTTTTGTTTGTTTTTTTTGCTTTGTTTGAACAGTCAAGCTGTACAAGGTCTGTAGCTATAGCAACAGCTTCAGCTACAGAGCTTTAGGGCCACACCCGAGTGTTTAGAAGCTGTTGCTAAGCAACAGTGTTTGTTGTCAAATACGGAGATAAGAATCTCCGTATCTCTCAACATTAACTCTGGAGAGTACGGCAGTTTTGAGGCAACGGCAGCAGCTCGGTCCCGTGGGTGCCGGATAGCACAAAGTTTCCTGTATTTCCACCTAAGAGGACAGAAGGGGTCTCGGTTTAACGTCTCATCCGAAAAACAGCACCTCCGACGGTGCAGCACTCCCTCAGCACTGCACTGGAGTGTCAGCCTAGATTTTGCGCTCAAGTCTCTGGAGTGGGGCTTGAAGCCACAACCTTCAGAGGTGAGGGTGCTACCCACTCAGCCACGGGGAAGCAGCTGGAGAGAAACAATTGGCTTCAGTGCCCTTGGGCTGAGAAGGAGAAAAAGAAAGTCAGGATTCACATTCCTGAATCCTGATGGAAAGTGCGCGTGCATGTCTGTGTGCGTAATGCCCTCCGTGTTAAATAGCCTGCTGACACTCACTATCTATATGAAGTTGGGTCACTTGGGTAGGATGTTGGGTGGGGGGGGGGTGGCGGTGGTGAAGAGATCGCAAAGTCTCTGTTTGAAGAATGGACTCAGTCGAGAATATTTTGTGGACTTTATGGGATTTTTCTGAGGGTATTTTCCCTGTGATGGGATCGCCCTGTGCAGATACGTGAAAAACTGGTTTGTTAAAACTCCAGAGAACGCATGGCAGTTGGCTGTGACAAAAGAACTGTCAGTCATCCAGAATGTATGGGTTCACCAGATAATCCTGGAAAAAGGAAGGGGGGCCATTGACGAGGGAGCTGAGGACCCTGAGGCACCCGTTGAACTTGACCCTATTAGAAAGCCACTCTAATACGCAAAAGCACTTCTCACCTCCCTCGCAGAAGAGAAGCAGAACAATTAACCCACTGGCCTAGCCAGCCGAAGAGGAGCCAGTTTTTCCCAACACAAAGACCGAGAGATGTCCCAGACTAAGGGCCATTAATCCAATCACGCAATACTCATGGGTCTGATGATAGCCCATCACTGACTAAGCACCGGAGTGCTTAGAAACAAAAGGAGTTTAAAGATTGGCGGGAAAGATAGGGGTAGCAAGACTCCTATAAAGATAGATCCTTTTCCACCATTCTCTCTCGCTCTCGCTCCACCAAGATCGACCTAACAAGTACCACCAGAGGAAGAAGCTGCCGAGACTGAGAACCGCAAACCCCTCACAGGGAACAGCCTCCGGGCAGTGACTTCCCACAGCTGAGCAGAGCGATCGAGACCGACTGTGTGTGGTGGTAAGCATGGTCTCGAGTGTCCCAAGCCGGTAACCAGATATCACAGGCGAGCTGGGTGAGGTGTAAGGGCTCAGGGTTTTTCTCAGAAGTGAAGTTTTTGGGCTATTCCAAGGGTGGGAGCTTCGTTTGGTTCAGCCAGGCAAAGGGGTTTATGCGACTGGGTAATTCGTTGGTAGGGGTGGAGTTAGAGTCTACCATAGCAACAAGGGAATTACTGCATGTTATAGTCCCCAGTTGTGTACTGTATGTATGTTGTTTGTAACCTGGATCTTATTCTCCACAGAGACAGTGATTTCGTTTAGTAGTGCATGTTTTAGCCAGTGTATGTTAGACCAAATAAATATAAGTTTGATTTTTCACCGAAGCATTCCTGTCCGTGACTTATTCCATTTACACTCTGAATAATAATTCCCGGGTATAGAACTTTCGTAAGGCGGGGGCGATTCGAACTGTCCGTCTAGCAATTGGGCTAGGATCAAAAACCGCTTACAGGGGGCTGCTGGTTCCTGTTGAAAGTTACCCAGGATGAAACAGTACCTGCAGGAAAGGAGAAGAGAAATCTGAATTTGACATATTTTTACTCTTCCCAGTTTCTGTGAAGGGACTCTCCGTAGTCTAAACTTTGGAGATCAGAACCGCAGTAAGGGTGGAGCTGGAGGACACATTAGCCGCACCAAATTCTTCCTCCCCAAGGTCAGGCCTGAGCTCTGCTGCCGGCAACTACCACAGAAAGGAATGAACGGAGGTATTTCTTTCGGTATATCCTCATCGAATCTGCTCACCCCCACCCCCCGCCCCCCACCTTCTCCAAGCCCCTTGGAATAGCTTCTGCCTATTGGACTCACAATGACTGCAGCAGACTTTTAACAAAACAATTTACTCTCGGGCCGTGGGCTTCGCTGGCAAGGCTGGCATTTATTGCCCATCCCTAGTTGCCCTTGAGAAGGTGGTGGTGGTGAGCCGCCGCCTTGAGCCGCTGGAAACACTTGGGACGAAGGTACTCCTACAGAGCTGTTAGGGAGAGAGTTCCAGGATTTTGACCCAGCGACGCTGAAGCAACGGCGATAGATGTCCAAGTCAGGATGGTGTGTGACTTGGAGGGGAACTTGGAGGTGGCGGCGTTCCCATGCGCCTGCTGCCCCTTGTCTCAAACAGATTCAAACAGACCAAAAGCTGCTTTGGAGTTGCATACTCTCTCGTGCTCCTGTCCTCTCTCTGATTGTTCACCTTCACTAAAGGCTCTTTCCTTCCCACTGAAAGCACTATTGTTTTTGTTTGTCACTGTGGCTCAGGAAGCAACGTCCAGCTGCTATTTTAAGGTCACTGGGCAGCTGACTAGCGGATGATACTGTCATTGTTTGGTGCGAATAGACTCATGACATTGTAATAAATGAGTAAAGGAAGGGGAACAATAAATGCACACGGATGTCAAAAAAAGTAAATAGTGTAACACGACCGGGAAAAAGGAGCCCTTGAAATAAACAGTGCATTCTACCTCTTTGCTCTTTTGTTCCAACTGCTAATTAATACTTATTTTGCCCCACAGATGTGCTACTTCCACCTCATTGATTTGTTTCCGTAAAGGGCCATTGAATGGAATCGCAGCTCTCATAATAGACTGTCACGAATGAGAACTGTTTGATCCTTCACATGGTTGGAAACATTGGCTGGAGTAGCATAGAGACTTGAGCACAAAATCCAGGCTGACACTCCAATGCAGGATTGAGGGAGGGCTGCACTGTCGGAGGTGCCGCCTTTCGGTTGAGACATAAAAGCGCCTGCCCTCGCAGGTGGATGTAAAAGATTCCACCGCACTATTCTGAAGAGGTTTCCCACATTACAGCAGTGACTACACTCCAAAGGTACTTCATTGGCTGTAAAACGCTTTGAGGCGGCCGGTGGTCGTGAAAGGCGCTATATAAATGCAAGTCTTTCTTTTTTTCTATTAAGAGCAGGGGAGTTCTCCCCAGAGCCCTGGCCAATATTTATCCCTAAACCAGCATCACTAAAACAGATTATCTGGTCATTATCTCAATGCTGTTTGTGGGAACTTGCTGTGCACATACAGGAAACTCTCGATTTACCAGCACCTAAAATAACCGAAAATCTCTGTTAACCGGCAAAATTCAGGAGTAGGTTCAGATAAGTTTCACTTCATATTAGTGGCCGTTCCTGGATCTGTGGCCGTGTAACCGGGGTTCCTGCACCGTTGCTATGCAACAGGGACACCTGGATCTGTGGCCGGGGTTCCTGCACCTGTTGCTATGCAACAGGGACGCCTGGATCTGTTGCTGTGTACGGAGCTCTCGTACCTTTTAACTATACCTCTCTGTAATCCGGACTTTTTGATAAACCGGCACCACGCCGGTCCGGTCGGTGCCGGATAAAAAAGAGAGTTTCCTGTAATTGGCTGCCACATTTCCTACATTACAGCAGTGACTACACTTCAGAAAGTACTTCATTGGCTGTACAGCACTTTGGGATGTCATGAGGACCCTAAAGGCACTTTATAAATGTAAGTCTTTCTTTCTTAATAAACCACTGAGGCCAGTGGAGTAATTTGCCGCGGTCCTGCCAGTGAGCTATTTAGGGTCGCATCGGGATCTTACCCCATTTGGGACACAATCTAATTTCTAGGCCAGTGTCTTCTGCAGAGTAGAAAAAAAACATTGAAAACTGGCAGAGGATAAGAAAGACCTGCAAGAATGCACAGTACAACATCACATCCCCTCTCCTATAATCCTGTTGGAACAAGAAACCGCCCGATTTTCCTCTCCTATTGAAGTCAACGGAATTGGAAGTCGAGTGGTTCGTATAACGGACGGTCAATCCACATCGACAGTTTTACAGTAAGTTGAAAATCTGCCCCCCAGTATTTCACTGGGACCAGAAAAACTACCTTGTAATGCACCGCTACCCGTCGTTCATCTCTCGTTCCTTCTCAGTTCCAAAAACACCTCCCTCCACCCCTCCGCAGCCTCGCAGTGTTTAAATTGCCAATTAAACGCCCATTCTGCAAGTTTATTAATGTCTTCTTGTACTTTGTCGCAGTCCTCCTCTGTATCAACTACACTCCCCCCCCCCCCCCCAATTTGGTGTTGTTCGCAAATTTAGAAATTGTACTTCTGATTCCCGAGTCCAAATAGTTAATGGAAATTGTGAACGACAGTGGTCCCAGCCCCGATCCCTGTGGAACGCCACTGCCCACCTTTCGCCAGTCTGAGTAGTAGCCCTTAACCCCTATTCTCTGATTCCTTCTAATCTCATGGTTTGGTTGGGGGCTTGATAATTTTTTACTGTGTTCCAACAACACTGTATCTGTGGTCCAGGTTGCACAATCTGTTTGCATCGACATTGTCTAATTCTTTCACCAATTTGCAGAGCTGTTTAATAGTGCAGAGCTCCAAAACGTTTAATGTTGTGGTAGAGCAGGCGAGAGTATCTTAGAATCATAGACCAGTACAGCACAGAAGGGGGCCATTCGGCCCATCGAGTCTGTGCTGGCTCTTTTGAAGAGCAATCCAGTTAGTCCCACTCCCCCGCTCTTTCCCCATATCCCTGCAATTTCTCTCCTTCAAGTATTTATCCAATTTCCCTTTCAAGGCTACTATTGAATCTGTATCCAACATCCTACTGGGCAGTGCATTCCAAATCCTAACCACTCGTGGCGTAAAAAAAAATGCCATCGTGTCGCCTCTGGTTCTTTTGCCAATCACCTTTAATCTGTGCCCTCTGGTTATCGACCCTTCAGCCATCAGCTCGATCAGCTCCGATGGACGGGCCACATCATCCGCGTGCCCGATACGAGACTCCCAAAACAAGCGCTCTACTCGGAGCTGCGGCACGGCAAGAGAGCCTCAGGTGGGCAGAGGAAACGCTTCAAGGACACCCTCAAAGCCTCCTTGAAAAAGTGTAACATCCCCACCGACACCTGGGAATCCCTGGCCCAAGACCGCACAAAGTGGAGGAGAAGCATCCGAGAAGGCACCGAACACCTCGAGTCTCTTCGCCGGGAGCAAGCGGAAGCCAAGCGCAGGCAGCGCAAGGAGCGCACGTCAACCCAAGCACCCCACCCACCCGCCCCTTCCACCACCGTCTGCCCCACCTGTGACAGAGACTGTAGGTCCCGCATTGGACTCATCAGTCACCTGAGAACTCATTTTTAATGTGGAAGCAAGTCATCCTCGGTTCCGAGGGACTGCCTAAGAAGAAGGAGAAGATTGGAAACAGTTTCTCTTTATTTACTCTATCTAAACCCTTCATGTTTAATTCCCAGGGCATTAAAAAGCCCCCTGCTGTAAGTTTAGAAAGTGCTCGTGAGATCCAACAGGCCTACGGTTAACAAAAGCAAAATACTGTGGATGCTGGAAATCTGAAATAAAAACAGAAAATGCTGGAAATACTCAGCAGGCCGGGCAGCATCTGTAGAGAGAGAAACATAGAAACATAGAAAAATAGGAGCAGGAGTAGGCCATTCGGCCCTTCGAGCCTGCTCCGCCATTCAATATGATCATGACTGATCCTCTATCTCAATACCATATTCCCATACCCCTTGATGCCTTTTTGTGTCTAGAGATCTATCTCTCTCCTTCTTAAATATATTCAGTGACTTGGCCTCCACAGCCTTCTGTGGTAGAGAATTCCACAGGTTCACCACCCTCTGAGTGAAGAAATTTCTCCTCATCTCAGTCCTAAATGTCCTACCCCATATCCTGAGACTGTGACCTCTGGTTCTAGACCCCCCAGCCAGGGGAAACATCCTCCCTGCATCCAGTCTGTCTAGCCCTGTCAGAAACAGAGTTAATGGGCTGGATTTTGTCAATAGGGGCGCGCGCGTTGGGGATGGGACTACTGGTTTTCGGGTTTTAGTACCGCCCCCTGCGGGCTTAGCCAGCCAGTTAAGGGAAAGCCGGTGACAGAGGACGTCAGCGTATGACGTTTCATCTGTCAAAAATTTTTGACAGATGAATTGTCAGCGTTTGACAGTTTTGAGAAGCTGTCAAACACTGACAATCCCTGTTCTAAGGTGAGCCCTTGTACTGAGGACTCACCAAACCTCTTTCCTCAGCAGAAATCAGATGGCTGCTGCATCTGAGAATGCAGCAGCCATTCTGTCATCTCTACCGTGGAGATGAGGAGCCTCCGGATCCCCAAGGGTTGAAGCCTGCAGGAAGAAACAAAGGTAAGTAAACTTTTTCTAACACTTTACACTCGCCTCTCATACTTGCACACATCACTCACCTCCACAGCACACTTTTCGACCCCTCTCACCCGGCAGACCCACTGCTCACCTCGCTGACCCTGGCGGGGTTCACAGCCGTCGGGAAGCCTGCACTTGCAGGGGTAAAATGGGGATAAGCCTGTTAACTGCCTGTTAACAGGCAGTTAAATGGCTGTAATCCCCTTCCCGCCTCGAGGAGACGGGTCCCTGCGTGAGTCGGGGACCCGCCTCCCAGGAAGATGACACGGAGGCGGGTTGGGAGCAGGTTCGGTACCTGCTCCCAGTTTCTGCCATTTTCCCGGCAGTCCCGCCTCCCCAGGGCTGGCAAAATTCCCCCCATAGTTTCAGGTCGATGATCCTTCGTCAGAGCTGGAAAAAGTTGGAGAAGTAACAGGTTTTTAAGCAAGTGTAGGGGCAGGGAGAGGGGGAAGGGAGGAAAGAACAAAAGGGAAGGTCTGTGATAGGATGGAAGGCAGGAGAGATTAAGAAACAAAAGGGATGATGGTGCACAGCAAAAGGATATGGTAATGGGACAAGTTAAGAAACAAAAGATGACTTTAGATGAAGTGTAAATGGCAATGGCAGAATGATCGACAGCTGCCATGTGAGAGAGAGAGAAAATATGATGGGGGCCAAGGTTATAGTCTGAAATTGTTGAACTCAATGTTGAGTCCAGAAGGCTGTAAAGTGCCTAATCGAAAGATGAGGTGCTGTTCCTCGAGCTTACGTTGAGCCTTCCATCCTATCACAGACCTTCCCTTTTGTTCTTTCCTACCCTCCCCCCTCCCCCTGCCCCTAGACTTGCTTAAAAACCTGTTACATCTCCAACTTTTTCCAGTTCTGACAAAGGGTCATCAACCTGAAACTTTGGGCTCGATTTTCCAAGCCCCGAGGAGGCGGGTTTAGAGGCGGGAGTGGTGGGGAAATTGCAGAATCGGGGGGCAGGAACCCATTCTGCCCCCAACCCACCTCCGTGCCAATGTCCCAGGAGGTGGGTACCCGACCTATAGAAACATAGAAACATAGAAGATAGGAGCAGGAGTAGGCCATTCGGCCCCTCGAGCCTGCTCCGCCATTCAATGCGATCATGGCTGATCATCCAAATTCAGTACCCTGTCCCTGCTTTCTCCCCATATCCCTTGATCCCTTTAGCCTTAAGAAATATATCCAACTCCTTCTTGAATATATTTAATGAATTGGCCTCTACTGCCTTCTGTGGTAGAGAATTCCACAGGTTCACCACTCTCTGGGTGAAGAAATTCCTCCTCATCCCTGTCCTAAATGGCTTACCCCTTATCCTTAGACTGTGACCCCTGGTTCTGGACTCCCCGACCATCGGGAACATCCTTCCAGCATCTAGTCTGTCCAGGCCTGACAGAATTTTATAGGTTTCAATGAGATCCCCTCATTCTTCTAAACTCCAGCGAGTATAAGCCCAATCGACCCAATCTCTCCTCATACGTCATTCCTGCCATCCCAGGTATCAGCCTGGTGAATCTTCGCTGCACTCCTTTCATGGCAAGAACATCCTTCCTCAGATAAGGCGACCAAAACTGCACACAATACTCAAGATGTGGTCTCACCAAGGCCCTGTACAACTGCAGCAAGACATCCTTGTTCCTGTACTCAAACCCTCTCGCTATGAAGGCCAACATACCATTTGCCTTCTTAACCACCTGCTGTACCTGCATGCTTACCTTCAGCGACTGGTGCACAAGGACGCCCAGGTCTCGTTGCACTTCCCCTTCTCCCAATCTATTGCCATTCAGATAATAATCTGCCTTCCTGTTTTTGACACCAAAGTGGATAACCTCGCATTTATCCATGTTATATTGCATCTGCCATGCTTCTGCCCAATCACCCAACCTGTCTAAATCATACTGGAGTTTCTCGGCATCCTCCTCACATCACACATGCCCACCCACCTGTGCTGGGAGCCGCTTCCCCGAGGTGGGAAGGGGATTAGTGCCAATTAACTGCCTGTTAACTGGTAGTTAACAGGCATTTTTTTGCCCAATCCCTATTTTTAGCCCTGAAGTGTGGGCTTCCCGATGGCTCCGAACCACGCCAAGTTAGCAAGGCGGACCGTCGGTCTGAAGGGGTCGAGATGTCCGTTGTGCAGGTGAGTGATGGGTGCATGTGTGCAGAGGTAAGTGTGTGAGGTAAGTGTAAAGTGTTTTAATAAGGTTTACTTACCTTTACTTTCTCCTGCAGGCTTCCTTCCTTCAGTTCTCAGGAGTCCCTCAGTTCACCGGCACAGAAAGCAGAATGGCCGCTGAACTGTCAAAAGTTGCAGCCTCTGCTTTCTGGTCTGGAGAGATCTCTAACTGAGTCTGAGTAGAAGGACTCACGTTAGAAGACAGATTGTCAGTGTTTGACAGCTTCACAGAGCTGTCAAACGCTGATTTTTCATTTGACAAAAGCTGACGTCACCAATAACCAGGTGTCCCTTAATTGGCCTGCTGAGCCCGCTGGGCGGGCTTAACAAGGTCAATCAAGGGAAAATAGCGTGGGTTGGCCACAAGTCGATGGAGGCGGGACTACAACCCAAAAAGTGGGAGTCCCGCCTCCAAAATCTCCCCATTGACAAAATCGAGCCCTTTAACTCTGTTTCTCTCTCCACAGATGCTGCCTGACCTGCTGAGTATTTCCAGCATTTTCTGTTTTTATTGCTACGGTTAACAACTCTGGTTCAACGTATCTCTGGAGCTTTCAGCACCTGACCCTCTAGCCTCTAACCACCCCGCCCGCTCAAACATCCTTTTTTTTCCCCGTCTTTAATATTTTATAACTAATAAATAAAAGTGTTCAAAGAAAACGATAAAACACTCGATTTTTTTTTTAACGCCCCGATGATTTTTCTCCCCGGGTGTTGCCCGCAGCGCTGTCCCTGAGATCATTCCTCAATTCCTGGAGACTCCGGGGGCAATCCTGGAGGGTTAGCGAACCCGAAACAGGCCCCTGAGCACTTTGCAAAACCCACCTTCGCTCCACGTGGCGCCAGTTCCAGACAATGTGAGCTGGACACCCCGAGAGGCACATACGCCGCTCAGCTTTAGTGTACCCCAGAATCAGATTGGGACCAGACTCCAGAGATAAGCCGCCACTTTGACGATGATATGTGCTGGAGAGGCTGTACCATCAATGTGAAACTAGCAGTATAACTGCACTCCTAAATATCTAGCAGACTCAGGCCCGTGTGAACGTTGATTACATAAAATTACATGGTATTTACAGCACAGAAACAGGCCATTCGGCCCAACAGGTCCATGCCGGTATTTATGCTCCACACGCGCCTCCTCCCGCCTTACTTCATCTCACCCTATCAAACCTATCCTTTTATTCCTTTCTCCCTCATGTGCTTAGCTAGTTTCCCCTTAAATGCACCTATGCTATTTGCCTCAATTACTCCTAGTGGTAGCGAGCTCCACATTCTCACCCCGCTCAGTGATTGAAACAGCTTAAAAGCAACAAATACAGAATAAATAAGTGTTAGTACAATCACTGCCCCTCTCTGGACTCCCCTCCAGAATGCCCTTGCCATTCACGACCTTATTGTGGACGGTTCATTGACATTGTGGCGTTGACCGAAACGTGGCTCAGGGGTTGCGACACCTTACCCTTTACTGAAGCCTCCTCAACTTTCTATAATTTCCACTACCCGCCCCGCCCAAACCGTCGCTTGGCAGTGTGTGACCCTTATCACCAAATTGTACCTCGGTCTCCACCACTACCCCCTCAGGCTCATCGTCCTCCTTTGAGCATCCCATTTGGTTCCAGCCCTTTCGCCTCTCCTTTAAAGTCCTCGTTGTTTACCACCCACACCCAACTCAATCCCCGAGATATCCTCACTCCTTCCCTCCCTCAGCCTCTGCACCAAGCGACTCTTCATCCTCAATGCTTCGAGTCAAATACCTTGAGGACACTGTTCTACATTACATACACTTTGTTGTTGTAGTGCCATATTTTACAGGCGTGTTCCTGAAATGTAGGAACGAGGAATGCAACAGTTTATGAGGTGCATTTTTCCCCAACTGAAGGCAATTATATCGTACTTGGTAGGCACTGATGGAACTGTTCAATTGTTTTTCGAGGTTGCTCTGAACTGAAAAGATTTTGTTCCCTTTTCCCGGTGAGGTTAAAAAAAAAAGCACATTACAGGCAGAGTGAATGATTCCTTACCAGAAAGACCTCCTTCCACAAAGCTGAAACCCGTCCTGTCCTAATCTCTTTTCAATCCAACTCAGTTATCTTGTGTTGTCTTGAAATCCTGGAAGACTTTTCAGAATGGAAAATTTGAGTCTAGTGGAGAGAGTCCAGTATAAATTTAACATTCCAAACTATTTCAACAGGCTTTATTATTACAAGCAAAAGCTAACATTTTCACAAGCTTAAATTTAGCAAATTTTCATGTTCAGCACTTAATATTTAAGTAAATTGAACCACATATAGTGTGTGCTCCCTTTTGATGCTGTGATGAAGGGTACAGTAATACTGCTGCTGTGTTATGTCTTTTATGTTATATCTTAGTAGGAAACATAGCAGCCAATTTCCACAAAGCAAGGTCCCGCTAATGGCAATGTGATAATGACCATTTTAATCCATTTTAGTGATGTTGATTGAGGGATAAATATTGGCCAGGACACTGGGGGAGAACTCTCCTACTCTTCTTCGAAATAGTGCCGCGGGATCTTTTACATCTACCTGAGAGAGAGCAGATGGGCCCTCGTTTTTTTTTTTATTCGTTTATGGGATGTGGGCGTCGCTGGCAAGGCCAGTATTTATTGCCCATCCCTAATTGCCCTTCAGAAGGTGGTGGTGAGCCGCCGCCTTGAACTTCTGCAGTCCGTGTGGTGAAGGTACTCCCACAATGCTGTTAGGTAGGGAGTTCCAGGATTTTAACCCAACGATGATATAGTTCTAAGTCAGGATGGTGTGTGACTTGGAGGGGAACTTGGAGGTGGCGGTGTTCCCATGCACCTGCTGCCCTTGTCCTTCTAGGTGGCAGAGATCACGGGTTTGGGAGGTGCTGCCGAAGAAGCCTTGGCGAGTTGCTGCAGTGCATCTTGTAGATGGTACACACTGCAGCCACGGTACGCCGGTGGTGGAGGGAGTGAATGTTTAAGGTGGTGAATGGGGTGGCAATGAAGCGGGTTGCTTTGTCCTGGATGGTGTCGAGCTTCTTGAGTGTTGTTGGAGCTGCACTCATCCAGGCAATTCCATCACACTCCTGACTTGTGCCTTGTAGATGGTGTAAAGGCTTTGGGGAGTTAGGAGGCGAGACACTCGCCGCAGAATACCTAGCCTCTGACCTGCTCTTGTTGCCACAGTATTTATATGGCTGGTCCAGTTAAGTTTCTGGTCAATGGTGACCCCCAGGATGTTGATGGTGGGGGATTCAGCAATGGTGATGCCATTGAATGTCATGGGGCAGTGGTTAGACTATCGCTTGTTGGAGATAGTCATTGCCTGGCACTTCTGTGGCATGAATGTTACCTGCCACTTATCAGCCCAAGCCTGAACGTCATCCAGGTTTAACGTCTCATCCGAAAGACGGCACCTCCGACAGTGCAGCATTCCCTCAGTACTGCACTGGGAGTGTCAGCCTAGATTTTCTGCTCACATCTCATGGAGTGGGACTTGAAACCATGACCTTCTGACTCAGAGGCGAGGGTGCTACCCACTGAGCCACAGACGATGAAGTTTAATGCGGACATATGTAAAGTACTGGACACGGGAAGGACAAATGCACAAAACACATACTGGATGAATGGTGCACCAAGTCCAAAAAGACCTAGTAGTCCTAATAGACAATGTCCAAACAATCTATCAATAAAGCCAACAGAATGTTGAATTATAGGGCAGGATTTTCATTGGGCCGTGGAGGTGGGATTGGAGGCGTGTGGGGGGTTAAAATCCCGAAATCGGGGGGCACGACCCCATCCATGCCAGTTTCAAAGGAGGCGGGTACCCACCCCGCACTGGGACCTGCCTCCCCGAAGCGGGAAGGGGATTAGTGCCAATTAACTGCCTGTTAACAGGTAGTTAACAGACAGTTTTTAGCCTAATCCCTATTTTTATTGTTGATGTGTGGGATTCCCAACGGCTCCAAACCACGCCAAGTTTGCGAGGCGGACCGTCGGACTGAAGGGCTTGGAGAGGTCGAGATGTCCGGTGTTCAGGTGAGTGATGGGTGCATGAGTGCAAAGGTAAGTGTGTTTGGTATGTGTAAAGTGTGTAAAGAAGTTTTACTTACCTTTACAGCCTTCCTTCCTTCCTTCAGGTCTCGGGAGTCCCTCATCTCATCGGCACAGAAAGCAGAATGGCCGTGATCTGTCAAAAATTGCAGCATTCAGCTTTCTGTTCCAGAGAGATTTCTAAATCATCCTGAGAGGAAGGAATTAACTTAGAGTACAGATTGTCAGTGTTTTACAGCTTCAAAGAGCTGTCAAACGCTGATATTTCATCTGTCAAAAGGTCTTGACAGATGAAATATCAATCTGTGATGTCACATGTTGCCGGGTGGCCCTTAATTGGCCTGCTGAGCCCGCTGGGCGGGCTCAACAAGGTCAATCAAGTCAAAATCGCGTGGGTTGGCTACAACTCGATGGAGGCGGGACTACAACCCCAAAAGTTGTAGTCCCGCCTCCTACCCACCTCCTCAATGAAAATCCAGCCCATATTATAATCAGAACAGTAGAATATAAGACAGAGTAAGTCATGATTAAATTGCGTAGTGCTCTGGTCAGTCAGACTGTACCTTGTGTACTGTGTCCAGCTCTAGCCACCAACACACAATGGGAGACATTCAAAACATTGAAGCAATGCAGAGAACAGCTGCAAAACTGTCCTCTAGTCTTAGAAAAGACTTGGAGTCTTCAACTTCATCTGGGAAGTGATCTTATAGAGAGAGGGAGGTTATATTAAGATTATAAATGGTATGGAAAAGTTAAATTCGTAAAATTACTTTGAACTGTGAAGAGTAGGAAAAGGGGGCCACAGGTTCAAACTAGTTAAAGGTAGAACCAATATCAGCAAGAACTTATTCACACCAGGAGTGATTAACACATAGAATGGACGCTGGATAGAATAGCAAAGGAGAAAACCCTGGAATCATTTCCGAACCAATTAGATGCTGCAAATCAGGAACTTTCAGGTCATTCTGGGTGGATGTGCTAAATTGGGCCGAATGGCCTCCCTCATCTGTAATAACTTTGTGATCTAACGGAGACTACCTCTGCGGGTAGGAGGTCAAGGTTGCAGCCAAAATAGGCAAATCGGCCTTGGCTTCAAAAATACTTACCTGCTACACACTGGGGTACAGAACGTTTAAAACCGTTACTGCGTCCCAAAGCAGAAGAATGCTCATCCCTTCTTTGCAAAGTGCAAAAAAAAGGCACAGATATAATACTGCGCGCAGCTCTGGTCACCACATTAAAGGAAGGATGTGATTGCACTTGAGGGGGTGCAGAGGAGATTTACGAGGATGTTGCCTGGGCTGGGGAATTTTAGCTATGAGGAAAGATTGGATAGGCTGGGGTTGTTTTCTTTGGAACAGAGGAGGCTGAGGGGAGACCTAATTGAGGTGTATCGAATTATGAGGGGCCTAGATAGAGTGGATTGAATGACCTATTTCCCTTAGCAGAGGGGTTAATAACCAAGAGGCATAGATTTAAAGTAATTGGTAGGAGGTTTAGAGGGGGTTTGAGGAGAAATATTTTCACCCAGAGGGTGGTGGGGGTCTGGAACTCACTGCCTGAAAGGGTGGTAGAGGCAGAGACCCTCATCGCATTTAAAAAGTACTTGGATATGCACTTGAAGTGCCGCAACCTACAAGGCTACGGACCAAGTACTGGAAAGTGGGATTAGGCTGGATAGCTCTTTGTCGGCCGGCGCGGACACGATGGGCCGAATGGCCTCCTTCTGTGCCGTAAATTTCTATGATTCTACGATTGATAATGACAGGGAATGAGGCTCCACTGCGATCTTGGGGGTAATCACTCCGACTGGTGGTGTGGAGGGGGGGCCGCGATGGGACCTGGCAAGGTGTTTGTGGAGGAGTAAGGAGTGCAACAGAACGTGCTGAAGATTAGCAGCCACCGTCCACACTGTGCAGCTGGGGGGGGGCGGGGGGAGCATTGGGAACTGCCCAAAGCAGGACGCAGCTGGCCTGAGGCATACTTCTTCCCAGCACACAGCCACCGTCATTCCTCCCTCCCTTCATTCAGAGAAGCATCACACCCGGACTTGGAATGACTGTTTTTAATAGGCGTCCAGCCGGAGCGTTTCCAGGAAACCAACTCTACTCTATTTGACAATAAACTTTCAGGAACAGCATAATCAATTATTACTCATTTATTCTGACTTTCACCATGCATCAACACCATGGGAACCTCTGAAAACAGGAATCAAAAATAATCAAATTGAGTGTTATAGTGAAAGGCTGTGCGACAGAGGTTTTGATATATGCAGAGGTCATCGTAATGTGGGGCTATTATACTGAAGTTAAACAATCCCAGAAATTCGGGTCGGGGGCTTCCCGCGGGTGCAAGCCCCCGACCTGCACTTACCTTGCGCGCCGGCCGTTGAGCTCTGGGCTCCCGTGGAATTCCGCTCCGGGGCCTGCTCCAACTCCCGGCGCACTGTGCTTGCGTGTCCCAGGGGCGTAGTTAGAGCGATGCGTCCCCTGGGATCACGTGAGCCATGGGCAGCCAATCAGAGGAGGGAAAAGCCCATTCATAAGATTGACAGGAAGACCTGTCTAAACTTATGAATATACGGGCCCCAAAATAACAGTAAACCTTCAAATAATTTTTTTTTTAAATCACACTTTTTAAATAACTATAAATTACATTAAATAACTATTTAAAACAATAATTAAAATTTTTGAAAAAAATAATTTTATAAAAAAACAGGGCTAAAAATAAACTTACCTTGCTTTAAAGTATTTAAAAATAATAAACCTGTGGAAAAAATGTTTTAATTTTAATTAATTGGCCACTTACCTTTTAAAATGCAGTCCTTACGCCTGGTTTTTACATTTCTAAAATCTAAAGACTTACCCTCACGGAAAAACCTGTTAAAAAAAACGTAAGTTCAAAGTGCACGCGCAGACTCCCGCGCGCACGCGTTCGACCTCTGAACCCCTTCATTCAGAGGAACGGAAGTACCGGTTTCACGCGCATGCGTAGTGCATGCAAGAAACCGGCACTTCCATCGGGTCCATGCGTGAGTACCCCGTGCGTAGTCACGCATTGGGACCCAAATTTCTGAGCCTGTAAATGGTGTGTGTGAATCACAGGCTGTAGTTTATCGCACTGGGGCCGTACTCTGTTCCCCTGTTGCACATGTACTTGGACTCCACTCAGCTCCTGACAGCATGACTAAATCGAGAATCCATGCTGGACTGACCCGTGCTACAAGACAGACCGACTTGCATTTATATAGCGCCTTTCACAACCACCGGACGTCTCAAAGCGCTTTGCAGTCAACGAAGTACTTTTTTTTTAAGTGGAATTGCTGTTGTAATGTGGGAAACGCGGCAGCCAATTTGCACACATCAGGTCCCACAAACAGCAATGTGATAATGACCAAGAGACCGACAACGTTGAACCAACCTGCCAACTTTCAATAGGCTTTAAAAAACTTATTGGTAGTTGAATAAGATTAAAAGGTTTCAATCACCCTGTCTGGTTAATTCCTCCTGTTAAAGTTAATTGCTTTTTTTTTAAGTTGCAATTGTTTAGTTTTTGTCAGACAGGATGTGTCATTGCCATTCATATTAAATGAAATAACAATATTTTTTGTTAATTATTATACAAAATAACTACAAGTATTTATTTCCCTAAATAAAATCATTCTCACCGTTGCTACTACTGATGAACTGTCTGTTTAATTGTAGTCACTCGGTGACAAGCATTGGGAAGATCACAGTTCCTGGCTCGGAATTTCCTCGGAGCTGATCCTGCACTACCGGCGTAACCTTTCCGGCAAAGCTACAGTGGCAGAGCGAGAGCAGCTCCGAGTAAATTCCCGGGCCGGTCACTGCCATAATTTCGCCTCCCTTGCTGCTGACTCTACCTCCCTCTCCGTCCAATCCCCTGGATGGGTGCCACCCTGTGACTATAATATTTTAGTACAATTAGAACAGTTCAGTTCAGTGGGCAAATGCACTGCTCTGTATAGCACTGGACCAGATAGGCTAGAAGACCGAGGTCTGATCCACGGCCCTGGGCTGGGGGGGATGGAGGGGTCAGCAGGCATGGTACGGTTTCTCTTTACCCGGTGTGGAACACACACTCTCTCCCTGTAGGGACCCCGCACTTACCTAAGGCCAGAGTTGAATGTGGGTTGAGGCTTAGGGAAGGAGTACTGTTAACCCTACTAAAACTGCACCTCTTACCAACAACAGAGAATCGGTAAAATTCCCGCTGCTTTTTCCAGCCTCGACCACCGTTAAGATTGTCTTGCAGGGTTTTGTGGAGCTGATAGAGGAGAATCCCAGTCCCAGTGACAGTTCTACCCAGAGAGGTTCCATTAGTGAGCCAAGGTGGCTGGTCAACCATCAAAATTGTCCTGAAGTGCTGGGGCCTTGCCTGGTTCATGTATCTGATTAAACAATCTACCAGAGGAACAGGAGGAGACCGTTTAGCCCCTTGGGCCTGCTCCGCCATTCATTTAGATCATGGCTGATCTGTACCTCAACGCCATTTACCCGCCTTTGCTCCGTATCCCTTGATACCCTTACCCAACAAAACTCTATCGATCTCAGTCTTGAAAGTTCCAATTGACCCCCAGCATTCCCAACCTTTTGTGGGGGGGGGGGGGGAGAGTTCCAAATTTCTACCACCCTTTGTGTGAAAAAGTGCTTCCTGATTTCGCTCCTGATTGACCTAGCTCTAACTTTAAGATTATGTCCCTTTGTTATCGATACCCCCACAAAGGGCTGAATTGGTTCCAAGCTTCCACTGCCGGGTGTATCATCCACAAGCCAACTTGCCCTGGCTGGGCAGACTACAGTTACCCGGAGCTCCTCATGATCGGCATGGCTGGCACTAGACCTCACTGTCAAACGTGTCAGTGTCACGCAACCATCCTCGTGCCCACAATGTGAACACACTGCAAACCTCATCGAGCGATGGTTCCATCGGTTGGAGGTGCAATGCAAAGGTTCAGAAACATCTTTGAAGCCCAAACCTAGGCACTGAGCTCAGATTTATGGCTTGTTTTCTCATACCTGGAGCCTTAGAATTTAGTCAGATTTCATTCCTGTGATGTGTCTTGGGATGTTTTACTACGTCAAAGGCGCTATATATTGTTGTTGTCATGGCCTGCTTGATCCTACCCCTCCGTGGCACAGTGCAGTACTATCTCAGCATCTGCACCATCTAAGCCCATGGCAATTTATGGAGGTAAATTTGCAAGGAGCTGCTGCCAATGTGGAGCGTTGGCTGGACAAGAGCGCAGGTTGGAGATAAGGCTGTAGTCCTGATTCTCCAAACCCTACGCTCACTGTTAGCGAGACAGTGGAGCCTCACAAGATTAACTCCCCGCACAGATCGCCAACTTAAAATAAAAACACAATCAACAGCAATCAGCTAATGCCATCACGACATCTCGTAAAGGTAGAACGCACACTTAACTGAGAGCCACACTGCTTCTGTTACCAGATATGTACATCCGAGTATTAGACCAGTAATGAATGAAATTTCGGTTCAACGGCCAATTTTTTTCAGCACTGCACTGATAGTATCCGATCTCCTAATTATAAAGTATCAAAATAAAGCACGATACGCACACTATTAATGTCACTCAGCGTGACAGCACCACAACTCTCTTGTGTATTACCTTCTGAGTGGAGTCTTGCTCTCTGCTGCACCGTCCCTGGTTTCTTTGTGCACGGTGTCAAGCACTCTGTGTTATTTATATTCTGGGCTTGTTTCCTTTACCGAGGTTGGTGGTCACTAAAGCTTCCTTAGCTGGGTTGCATCCTGTGTTAGGTTTCTTTGCAGGGTTCCGTTTTAACAAGGACACCCACGCAACCCCCCCCCCCCACCCCCCAACCCCCTATCACCACCCCACCCCACCCCAGCTCCATCCACTCTCTTGTCTTGTCCGCCATCCATCAGAGGTAAAGAACGCCCCGCGTGCTCATAGGACCACATGAAAATGTACGGCCGCGAGGGACTCAACTGACAGCTAATTAATAAAGAAAAGAAGCATTTCTACCCCGCCTTTCACTACCTCAGGACGTCTCAAAGCGCTTTACAGCCAATGAAGTACTTTTTGAAGTGTAGTCACCGTTGAAATGTGGGAAACGCGGCAGCCAATTTGCACGCAGCAAGCTCCCACACACAGCGATGAGACAGTGGCCAGATAATCTGGTTTTAGTGATGTTGATTGAGGGATAAATATTGGCCAGGACACCCCTGCTCCTCTTTGAAATAGTGCTGCGGGATCTTTTACATCCACCTGAAAGGGGCAGACGGTTTAACGTCTCATCTGAAAGACGGCACCTCCGACAGTGCAGCACTGTCTCAGTACTGCCCTGAAGATGGTTAAAGCCTAAGCCGGACAGTGATACTCTGTAATGGACACAGAATCGGTCCCTAAGTCATTCAATTGTTTTCCAAGAAAAGGGAAAATCATAAGAGCTTTTGCACACACAGATATTTGACAAAGAGAGTTGGGGAATGCTGCAAATCTAAAACAAGAGAAAATGCACAGCTGATCTGCAATGTTCCCTTCAATTTCTTTTGGGGTGCGTGGCCCCTTTAACGGGCTGCGCGGCCCATTCAAATTTCCGTGCATGTGCGCTTTTTCCATTCAAAAGCTGGTGAGCCGGCTGCTCGGGACCTCCAGACCGTCATTATCAGCGCGGCTGAAAGGGAACCTTGTCTGCCAGCATCAGAAATTTACTACGTTAAAGGCGCTATATTAATGCAAGTTGTTGTTGTACTTTCTGCTTGTCCTGAGCTGCCTTGTTGCCTCCCTCTCTTCTGCTTCAATCAGCAGTGTTGAGAATGCATTTCCACTATAGGGGAATTAGCCAGAGTTATCATGTGACTGGTTCTTTACTCAACCAATTCCTCAAAACTTCTCAACTTCCAAGAAAAGAAAGACTTGCATTTCTATAGCGCCTTTCATGACCACCGGACGTCTCAAAGCGCTTTACAGCCAATGAAGTACTTTTGGAGTGTAGTCACTGTTGTAATGTGGGAAACGTGTGCACAGCAAGCTTCCACAAACAGCAATGTGATAATGACCAGATAATCTGTTTTTAGTGATGTTGATTGAGGGATAAATATTGGCCAGGACACCGGGGAGAACTCCCCTGCTCTTCTTCGAAATAGTGCCATGGTGATCTTTTACGTCCACCCGAGAGAGCAGACGGGGCCTCGGTTTAACGTCTCATCCGAAAGATGGCACTTCCGACAGTGCAGCACTCCCTCAGTACTGCACTGGGAGTAGTCAGCCTGGACTTTTGTGCTCAAGTCTCTGGAGCGGAACCATGAACCCACAACCTTCTGACTCAGAGGCGAGAGCGCTAGCCACTGAGCCACAGCTGACACTGAAGTAAAGCGAAATGTTTTTTCTTGTAAATAAAACTGTCTAAAAACCAAGACAAAAGCACAGCCTGGTCAGAGGATATGGGCCACGAGTTTCCTGTCCCCCCATTCGCCCCAGCATATACTGAGCGATGCACTGTGGAACAAGACCGCACTTGCCCGCAATTTTAGGGTTCAGCCATTTGAAATACATGGTGCAGCCGGCCTTAAAGACGTCTGGTGTAAAACCCAGGCCATTTATTGACTCGCTGGTTGCTGTTAGAAAGGGCAGCTAGACGGTCTCCACCCGAAGAATAAAATGTGTGCCTGAGGTGGGTGGGAGTTGTTGGCTGCTACTTTCCGAATCCTCCAATCTGAAAGGGAAGTCCCCACAACATAAGAAGCCCAATTTCCCAGGACAATGATCTTTCTGGGCAGCCGCCTTGCAGAGAAAAAAAGAGAGACTTGCATTTCTATAGCGCCTTTCACGACCACCGGACGCCTCAAAGTGCTTTACAGCCAATGAAGTACTTTTAGAGTGGAGTCACTGTTGTAATGCAGCAGCCAATTTGCACAGCAAGCTCCCACAAACAGCAATGTGATAATGACCAGATAATCTGTTTTTGTTATGTTGGTTGAGGGATAAATACTCCCCTGCTCTTCTTCGAAATAGTGCCATGGGATCTTTTACATCCATCTGAGAGAGCAGATGGGGCCTCGGTTTAACGTCTCATCTGAAAGACGGCACCTCCGACAGTGTGGCACTCCCTTACCACTGCACTGGAGTGTCAGCCTAGCTTTATATGCTCAGGTTCCTGGAGTCAGGACTTGAACCCACAACCTTCTGACTCAGAAGTGAGTGTGCTACCCACTGAGCCACAGCTGAGCCCCTGGGAAATGAAATTGAAAGCGTTTGTCAACTACTTAAATGCCCTGGGCCAATACTTATCCCTCAACCAGCACTGAAAAGAGATGATCTGGTCATTATCACATTGCTGTTTGCGTGGGATCTTTCTGTGTGCAAATTTAGCTGCCATGTTTCCCTACATTACAACAATGACTACATTTCAAAAAGTACTTCATTGACTGTAAAGCGCTTTGGGAGATCCTGAGGTCGTGAAAGGCACGATATAAATCCAAGTGCTTCTTTTTTCTTTTCCTTAAATTCTCTCGCCTGGCTCAAGCAGGAGTTTCCTGCCCACGTTGGAAATTCTCCAGGAAATTTCTGTCAGGAATTCCCGAGCATCTACTTCTTCTCCCTAACAAGTCGAAAGCTGACGCCCATGGGGAGGGAGAGGAAAACTGGCCCAAAGTCAGAATTAAACTTAAATTGGGCAGGTATCCATTGAAAACAGAATCTCTCAGTTGAACTGGCTGAATGCTGGTTATTCGGACCGTGCAAAAACGAGCTTGCTCAGGGCGGGATCGCGATCAACAATGCTGACAAATTGCTGCAAAGGAAACGGCAAATGGAATCAGAACTCACGCTTGACATTGCTATCCCACTGCCTTGCCACTCAAAGCAGCAGGTCAGAGGCCAACTAAAGAGTTGGGCACGGTTCTGTGAAAGTCATTGTTTCGGCCTGGTATCAGGAAGGAAATGGAATAATCCTCACATATCTGCGAAGCCAGCAAGCGCATAAAGCTCTCCCAATTTTGATCTCCAATGACTTCAATGGAAATAAAAAGAGGGAGAGATGTAAAACGGGCTGCCGATTCGCTATCACCCTTTTTACACATAGAAACTAGGAGCAGGAGTAGGCCATTCGGCCCTTCGAGCCTGCTCCGCCATTCAACGAGATCATGGCTGATCATCCAAACCCTAGCACCCGGTCCCTACACCGACAGCCATCCCACCCAAACCCTATCCCCGTAACCCCACATATTTAATCCCCCCTAACACTAAGGGTCAATTTTTTTTATCATGGCCAATCAACCCAACCCGCACATCTTTGGACTGTGGGAGGAAACCGGAGCACCCGGAGAAAACCCACGCAAACACGGGGAGAATGTGCAAACTCCACACAGACAGTCACCCGAGGCCGGATTTGAACCCGGGTCCCTGGCGCTGTGAGGCAACAGTGCTAACCACTATGCCACCATCGCACAAAGTCAAGATCTATCCCATTCTTCCTTGGATTACTTATATAGCGACACAGACCTGAAGATAGCAGCACGGACATTAATGTGCTGTCATAGCATACATTAAAAAAAGTCTTCCATTTATACAGCGCCCTTCACAACCTCAGGACGTCTCAAAGCGCTTTACAGCCAATGAAGTACTTTTTGAAGCATAGTCCCTGTTGTAATGTAGGAAACGCGGCAGCCAACTTGCACACAGCAAGCTCCCACACACAGCAATGTGGTAATGACCAGATAACCTGGGTTTTTTTCAGTGACGTTTGTTGAGGGATAAATATTGGCCAGGACATGGGGTGGGGGGGGGGGGGGGATTCCCCTGCTCTTCTTCCAAATAGTGCCGTGGGATCTTTTACATCCAGTGGCCTCCCAGTTAAAGCCATCAACAGCTCCACTGCGCAGCCCAGGATAGAAACTGGATTGCAAGGAACATGTTATGGTGCACACTACATACAAGGGAGATGAATGCAAGTGATCAGAGGATGGGGGAGATTCCATATTAATGATCCGTTATCAAAATGGGTCTGTTACAAGTGAGCAATGAGAGATTAACAAAGATTCATTTGGTGACATTATGCTGGTAAAATGTAGGCCAGTAAGGAAGGGTAGTGGATTTTGGGCACTTATCCATTCCCATCACCTTGTCCTCACTAAACCTCACTGGATCCTGCGTCCTAGATAATCGACTTTAAGGTACTTGCCCTCATTAAATCACAGAATGTTACAGCCCACTCGGCACATCAAAGGATCGATTTTAACCTTTCCCGCCCGGCCCGAACACTAAGAGTAAAGTACGAGCCAGTGCTGAATCAGTTAAAGCCAGCACTCCAATGTCTGGAGAGAGATTTGCATTCATCAGAGAAGCAACAGTTGCAGATAGAAAACTTCAAGCAGTTATCAGGTATATTAAGATGGTGAACTGAGAGAATAATGTGCTGTGCGAGGAGAGTTCTCAGCAATGAATGGCTTGTTAATTAACCTACCAGGGCAGTAAGAATATTCACTGCTCCACTGAGATTCTTGACGGAATCCGTGAGGGACAACAAGGACTGATTCTGGGAAAGAACAAACAAACCTGTGTGGCGGTCCGGCATTGAGCAAGGACATCAGCAAGAAAGTGCCTTCCTGTGAGTGCAGCCAGGCTGAGAATCCAACTCAAAGGAAAGAACCTTTGATTATAACAACATCAGATCTGAGCAGAAGATTATTGCGGACTGCATGAGCTCAGGGAACAAATGTGTGTTGTAATATTGACTATTATTCCTTGACTTTTACTGATTGCCGTATTCTTGGGGAATTTACTCCCGACACCGGAACACAGTTTATAACTGCAGAGTCTTAGGCGTTCAGTACGAATAAAGACTTACATTTATATAGCGCCTTTCACGACATCCCAAAGCGCATTACAGCCAATGAAGTACTTTGAAGTGTAGTCGCTGTTGTGATGTAGGAAACGCAGCAGCCAATTTGCGCACAGCAAGCTCCCACACAAACAGCAATGTGAAAATGACCAGATCATTTGTTTTTCCTTATGTTGATTGAGGGATAAATATTGGCCAGGATACCAGGGAGAACTCTCCTGCTCTTCTTTGAAATAGTGCCATGGGATCTTTCACATCTACCTGAGAGAGCAGACAGCACCTTGGTTTAACGCCTCATCTGAAAGACGGTACCTCTGACAGTGCAGCACTCCCTCAGAGTGTCAGCCTAGATTTTTGTGCTCAAGCCTCATGGGGTGGGACTTGAACCCACATCCTTCTTCTGACTCAGAGGCGCATGTTGCTACCAACTGAGCCATAGCTGACAGCAGGACTTTGCACATGCCACTACTGGTGCTTACTTCCCACAAGCTAATTGTGAGACTGAGAGGGCTGCACAAACTGCAAAAACATTTCCTAAACAAGAGCGTCCTTTCCTAACGTTACTGAGTTACAAAGCAACTCCGATTGTGACTATAGATAATATCCCCAGAACAGTTAACACTAGGATTAACACAGTTAACACAGATTAAATTACACTGGGCAATAACTTGAAACCAAAATGGACAGGGCAAGGAATTGATAAAGCAGCTGGCAAGAATACCAAGGAGTCCTACCAGCACCACCTTAAACAATCATAGTCAGAGTACTCCCAGAGCTAGAACCTGTTCATCATCTAAGGATCAATTTTGATGAGGAGAAAGTTTGGGGAGGTCCTGCTATGGCCTCGTTAAACCCAACTCCTCCATCCCCTCCAACCTCACTTCCAACAACAAATGCGAGGAGCCCACGGACCTCTTTGTCACGAAGATTGAGACCATTTGTTCAGCTGCCTCTGCCGCATCCCTCCCCTCAAGCCCTCTCCGAGCTCATCTTCTCCGTGAGACCAAACTCCTGCTCTCTTGACCTGGACCCTTCTCATCAGGTACTGTCTCCCTCCCTTTCAAATCTGCTGTCATCGCTCCCCTCCTTGAAAAATCCACCCCTTGACTCATCTGGTCTTTGCAAACTACCACCCATCTCCAACCTCCCTTTCCTTTCCAAAGTCCTTGAATGTTTTGTCAGCTCCTAAATCCGTTCCTATATTTCCTGCAATTTCATGTTGGAATTTCTCCAATCAGGTTTCTGTCCCTACCACAGCACTGAAACTAATCAAAGTCAAAAACTACAACTGTGTGCCTGTGACCCCCCTAAGGATCTATCCTTGGCTCCCTCCTATTTCTCGTCTACGCGCTGCCCCTCGGCGACTTCATCCGAAGCGATGGGCCTAGAAATTCGGCTGCGTGGTGCCTGTTCTTAAGCTTCTTGTTTGCAAAGGTGTCCCTGCCTGAAACAGGTGTTAGGCCCTTTTACTATGCAAATAGGGAGCCTAACACCAGTTTGAGGCCCCCACTGTAAAATTGGCTTGCCCCGAGGCAGCCATCCATTGACTTCGAAGCAAATTAAAATGGGGAGAGATGTGTAACGGGCAGCTGATCCAATATAGCCCGTTTTACACTATTACCCAAAGTCAACGCCCGGCTCATTTTTTAAAATTAGTTTTTATGGGATGTGGGCGTCGCTGGCAAACCCAGCATTTATTGCCCACCCCTAATTGCCCTTGAGAAGGTGGTGGTGAGCCGCCTTCTTGAACCGCTGCAGTCCGTGTGGTGAAGGTACTCCTACAGCGCTGTTAGGGAGGGAGTTCCAGGATTTTGACCCAGCGACGATGAAGGATCAGCGATATATTTCTAAGTCAGGATGGTGTGTGACTTGGAGGGGAACTTGGAGGTGGTGGTGTTCCCATGTGCCTGCTGCCTTCTAGGTGGAAGAGGTCGCGGGTTTGGGAGGTGCTGCCGAAGATGCCTTGGCGAGTTGCTGCAGTGCATCTTGTAGATGGTACACACTGCAGCCACGGTGCGCCGGTGGTGGAGGGAGTGAATGTTTAAGGTGGTGGATGGGGTGCCAATCAAGCAAGCTGCTTTGTCTTGGATGGTGTCGAGCTTCTTGAGTGTTGTTGGAGCTGCTCTCATCCAGGCAAGTGGAGAGTATTCCATCACACTGAAACTGCCTGAGGACCTGGCTTTGCCTGAAATCAGCAGAGCCTTTTAAATAGGTAAGTACTTATTGAGCTGCCCAAAATAATTGTAAGCGGTGTCCTTGCATTTGACTTCAATGGTCGTGGCGAATGGTCAGGGCCGTTTGCCCGCCGGAGGTGGCTGTCTGTGGTAAGCATGGACGGTGTAAGTGGTGGGGACTGCATTTCGAACAATATGCTTTGAGGAGAAACCTCCCAAATTCATGCAGATGAATCTGTAACTGCGAAAACTGTTCAAATACATTAAAATAAAAAGCAACACAAACTCAAAAGCAGCAGTGCTCGTCGCTAATATCATTTTGTTGGTAGGGAATGGTAGCATAGTGGTAATGCCACTGGGCTCGTAACCCACGAGACAAGAGTTCAGATGTCCACCACGGCAGCTGGGGAATTTAAATTCAGTTCATTAAATAAATCTGGAATAAAAAGCTAGTGTCAGTAATGGTGACCATGACACTACTGGGTTGTCGTAAAAACCCATCTGGTTCACTAATGTCCTTTAAGGAAGGAAATCTGCCGTCCTTACCCGGTCTGGCCTATATGTGACTCCAGACCCACAGCAATGTGGTTGACTCGTAACTGCCCCTCTGAAATGGCCTAGCAAGACACTCAAGGGCAATTAGGGATGGGCAATAAATGTCAGCGACGCCCACATCCCGTGAATGAATAAAACAAAGCTCCACTCTGCAAAAGTATTTTATGTTAGTTTGCTCTGTCGATCATTTGATTTGATTATCCTGTTGCTATTTATTGACTTTAAAAAAAAAAAATAATTTACAGAATTATTTAGCTTATCTGGGAGATAACCCCCCACACCCCAAGCATTCCCCCACCCTGCCCCAAAGGTTTGTACTGAGGCTAGATTTTAAGCTTGGATCTAATCTACAAAATAAAATATTGAAATCCCCGATGCTTGGCACCGTGCCCCCAGGAATCCGGTGCTACCGGCACCTGTTGCAGAGTTAAGAATGAGCGTAGACAATCTGATGAACTAGAATTCAGCTGCTGGTGGATGTAGCCAAGCCTCTTGTATTCATCACAGAAGGTGCCATGTACACTCCAGTAATGTGGATTGAAGCCAGCAGGAACATCCTGCTGCATTAGAAAGCTGGGAAAGCTTTCAAGGACATCAATGGTGTTTATAGCACAGTGACAGCTGCACCAGTGAATTATAAATAAAAGGCCTTTCCGTATATTTTAAGACACTGCAAACCTAATTTGTGGGATGATTACATAGGATTACATCGGATATACGGCACAGAAACAGGCCATTTGGCCCAACCAGTCCCTGCCGGCGTGTATGCTCCACTCGAGCCTCCTCCCGTCTTTCCTCATCTAAATCTATCAGCGTAACCCTCTATTCCCTTCTCCCTCATATGCTTGTCCAGCCTCCCCTTAAATGCATCTATACTATTCACTTCAACCACTCCCTGTGGTAGCGAGTTCCACATTCTCACCACTCTTTGGGTAAAGAAGGTTCTTCTGAATTCCCTATTGGATTTCTTGGTGACTATCTTATATTGACGGCCTCTAGTTTTGCTCTTTCCTACACGTGGAAACATTCTCTCTATATCCACTCTATCAAAATTTTTCATAATTTTAACGACCTCTATTAGGCCACCCCTCAGCCTTCTTTTTTCAAACAAAAAGAGACCCAGCCTGTTCATCCTTTCCTGATATGTATACCCTCACATTTCTGGTAACATCCTTGTAAATATTCTCTGCACCCTCTCCAGTGCCTCTATATCCTTTTTATAATATGGCGACCAGAACTGTACACAGTACTCCAAGTGTGGTCTAGCCAAGGTTCAATACAGGTTTAGCATAACTTCCCTACTTTTCAATTCTGTACCTCTAGAAATAAACCCTAGTGCTTGGTTTGATTTTTTATGGTCTTGCTAACCTGCATCATAACTTTTAGTGATTTGTGTATTTGTACTCCGAGATCCCTTTGTTCCTCTACCCCACCTAGACTCGCACCCTCCAAGTGATAAGTGACCTCCATAGAGTCATAGAGTCATAGAATTATACAGCACAGAAAGAGGCCCTTCGGCCCATCGCGTCCGCGCCGGCCATCAAGCCCGATCTAATCTAATCCCATTTTCCCAATATTCTTCCTACCAAAATGTAATACCTCACATTTATCAGTGTTTAACTTCATTTGCCAATTACATGCCCATTCTGCAAGCTTATTAATGTCCTCCTGTAATTTGTTGCAGTCCTCCTCAGTATTGACTATCCCCCCCAATTTGGTGTCATCTGCAAATTTAGAAATTGTGTTTTTGATTCCAAAGTCTAAATCGTTAATGTAAATTGTGAACAGCAGTGGTCCCAGCACTGATCCTTGTGGAACACCACTACCCGCCTTCTGCCACTGTGAATAGCTACCCTTTACTCCCACTCTCTGCTTTCTGTCCTGAAGCCAGCCAGCAATCCATTCTGCTACTTGTCCCCTGACTCCGCATTCTCTGACCTTGTTTATCAGTCTATTATGGGGTACCTGAACGAAGGCCTTTTGAAAATCCAGATAAATTACATCTACTGCATTGCCCTTGTCTACTCTCTCTGTTACCTCTTCAAAAAATTCAATAAGTTTGGTCAAGCAAGACTTTCCCTTTTGAAAACCATGTTGACAATTCATAATTATATTTTTGGTTTCTAGATGTTCTTCTATTTTCTCCTTTAGTAGGGATTCCATTATTTTTCCGACCACCAATGTTAAGCTGACTGGTCTGTAATTCCCTGGACATGTTCTATCCCCCTTAAATATAAGTATTCTGTTAGCTATCCGCCAGTCCTCTGGCACTACACCTTTTCCTAACGAATTATTAAATATGTGTAGTAATGTCTCTGCTATCTCCTCCCTAGATTCTTTTAAAATGCGTGGATGCAATCTCTCCGGACCAGGGATTTTATCCTCTTTGTTAAATTTTAAATGTGCTTATCTCATTACTAATCTCATCATCCAATGTCATGTCCACCTGTTCTATCTCCCTGGTAAATACTGAAGCAAAATAATTATTTAATATTTCTGCCATCTCTCTATCGTTACCTGTGGTATTGTCCTGACTATCCCTTAATGGCCCTATTCCCATCCCAACCTTCCTTTTTTTATTGATGTGCCTATAAAATATTTTACTATTTTGTTTTATGCTCCTTGATAATTTAATTTCATAGTTCCTCTTTGCCTCCCTAATTGTTTTTTTGACTTCTCTCCTAATCTTTTCGTATTCTCTCTTTATATGCACTCCCCTGCTGTCTGTGTACTTAATGTATGCCTCTTTCCTTACCCTCAATTGTTCCCTTATGGCTTTATTCATCCATTGAGTCTCAATATTGTTTAGTTTGTTCTTTCCTTTTAGCAGAATACATTTTTCCTGTATTCTGTTGAACACCGTTTTAAATATTTCCCATTGTTGTTCTACATCATTGTTTGCCAATAATGTTGCCCATTTTTGTGGGATGATATAGCAGTCTGAGATAATGGTTCGGAGTAAGAAAGAAAGACTTATATATTCTATATGGCAGCTTTCACAACCTCAGGACATCCCAAAGAGCTTTACAGTCAATGAAGAACTGTAGTAATGTAAGAATCACAGCAGCCAATTTACAGACAGCAACATGATAATGACTAGTTAATCTATTTTTTAGTGATGTTGGATGAGGGATAAACATTGGCCAGCTACACCAGGGAGAATTCCCCTGCTCTTCTTTGACATAGTGCCACAGGTTCTTTTACATCCACTTGCAAGGGCAGCATAGGGCCTGAATTTAACATCTCATTGGAAAGACAGCAACCTTCCAACAGTGCAGCATTCCCTCAGTACCGCAGCAGGAATGTCAGCCTAGATTTCTGTGCGCAAGTTTCTGGAGTGGGGCTTGAACTCACAACCTTTATGGCTCAGAGGCGAGAGTGCTACCCACTGATTCACAGCTGACACAGTCATGACAGTCCCTCAGTGAGTGACAGTTAAAATATGGAAGCTGAATTCTTTGGTATACAGTACAGAATACCATCAACACTGTTATTGCATAGTTACTGG
Source organism: Somniosus microcephalus (assembly GCF_052327205.1). Lineage (NCBI taxonomy): Eukaryota > Metazoa > Chordata > Chondrichthyes > Squaliformes > Somniosidae > Somniosus > Somniosus microcephalus. The sequence goes on along the minus strand of NC_140991.1, from coordinate 23,999,154 downwards.
GTCATGTTTTAGGCTCATATTACTGTAATGGGAAATCCCAATCGTACTGATAACAATTGCTTGCTGTATGGTTCTCAAACTGGCCATTTATAGGGTAGTCCTGTCACCCTGTTTGAATCAAAATTCATTGTCCTACACATTTTAACCAGGAGATGACACTTAAATCCCACTTTTTACAACTTGCCATGTCTGAGTTTAATTTTCATCAGGGAAGGGAAGCCTAACAGGGCCAGGAACTTTCCTGTAACTCTCAGGTGTTCCTCCCTCTTTACAGCTCAGCACAAACATTTAAAAAAAAAATTGTTTGTGAGATGTGGGTGATGCTGGGAAAGCCCTAAGAAAGGTGGTGGCTCTTCGCCTTGAGCCACTGCAGTCCGTGTGGCGATGGTACTCCCACTGTGCTGTTAGGTAGGGAGTTCCAGGCTTTAGACCCAGTGACGATGAAGGAACAGTGATATATGTCCATGTAGGGTTGGTGTGTGACTTGGAGGGGCGCTGCTGATCTTGGCCTAGAAATTCAGTATCGCCACGTTTGGGGCGCTACAGTCGAGCGTGCGCTAAATTTAGTGCCCGGCGCAACTTAGCGCCACCTTCAGCGAAATTGAGTTGCTTCGCCCCAAGAGGTTCTTGCTGCGCTAAAGCAGGCGCTGCACGACTATCCTAAGGCGCTAAGCCGGCGAGGCGAGGCGCTACCACTGAGGGTGGGTGCAGTTCAGGTGCGGCCAGTTAGTGATTGCAGACAGACACTCTTAAAGGGGGAGGGTCGATTTGGCTTGCAGCCACGCCCTGCACATTGGAGCCCTGATTCTCGGCCTGGACAGACCTGCTGCGACATCATTATGCCTAGGGCCAGGGAGCAAGCGCAGCGCTTCAGTGAGGGGGCCCTGAAGGTTCTGGTTGGCGCAGCGGAGCGCAGGCGACCTATCCTCTTTCCGGACAGTGGCAGGAGGCCGCTGCCCAACGAATATCGAAAAACTTGGAGGGAGGTGGCACACAGAGTGACCTCCAGCAGCATGGTACCTAGGACCCCAACGCAATGCAGGAAGAAGTTCAACGACCTCACTCGGGTTGTCAGGGTGTGTACCCTTTCCAGTATCCTCTTCATCCCTGCATGTGCACCTCACTTTATGGCCAAAGGGTCCTGAAAGCCCCAATGCCCAGCCCTCATCCAACACCTATGGGCCTCTCATGAAAATCACATGTCCATTCACCACTTTACACACTGTAAGGGCTATTCGACCATGGGAGGCAGTGCAGCCAAGATCAGGGCTTGACACTGTAAGGGCTATTCGACCATGGGAGGCAGTGCAGCCAAGATCAGGGCTTGACACTGTAAGGGCTATTCGACCATGGGAGGCAGTGCAGCCAAGATCAGGGCTTGACACTGTAAGGGCTATTCAACCATGGGAGGCAGTGCAGCCAAGATCAGGGCTTTACACTGTAAGGGCTATGTGACCATGGGAGGCAGTGCAGCCAAGATCAGGGCTTCACACTTGTAAGGGCTATTCGACCATGGGAGGCAGTGCAGCCAAGATCAGGGCTTGACACTGTAAGGGCTATTCGACCATGGGAGGCAGTGCAGCCAAGATCAGGGCTTCACACTGTACTCAGAGCCCGTCCTTTCTCTTGCAGGGCAAGCTGGCCCACAATAGGAGGCAGCAGCAACGGACCGGGGGAGGCCGTACTGAACTTAAAGACCTCAGCGATCTGGAGCAGCGAGTGGATCGGATTATGGCAGGCCAGCTGATTGGCCCCGTCGCCACTGGAGATGCCGACCCCGTTCTGGACAGCAATGGTAAGGTCATCACCTTTTTGACCTCTCTCTTTCCACTTGTGCCTCACACCAGCATCCTTTGCCACGATCGAACCAATGCAGTGCATTGCAGCACTCATGCCTCCCTCGCTGCCGCCCTGTCCTCACGCTAAAGCAACTCTTGTACCTCCCTGCTTTCAGATGCTGATTCACAGATGAGGAGGCGGGTCCTCAAGCTGCCACTGTGAGTGAATCAGAAGGCGAGGAGGAGGAAGAGGAAGCCGGAACATCAGTGCCACCCTCAGCCGAGGCAGCCCATGGCCATAATGGGGACACGTCTTCCCTGGAGGGGAGCAGGGGGGAAGGGTCTGAGGAGGGTGAAGCTCCGGGGCTGCAGCAACGCGGGGGGGGGGGTAGGGAAGCTCGGCAGCCTTCTCCCCGGAGGGAGAGTGTGGCCTCCAGTCCTGCTACAGTGAGCGCAGAGGAGGTGCGGCTCCTTGCTGAAATGGGCGCCCAGGCGGAGCGCAGGCACACTGAGCTCATGGCTGCAGTGGCAAGGATGCCTGACTCCATAGAGCCTCTGGCAAGGAGTGTACAGGAATTCGGGGCAGCACAGGCAAGGAGTCTGCAGGACTTCAGTGCACACAGGCGGCTTCCAGCCAAGTGCTTAGTCATGCCATGCAGTCACTGGCTGGCCTGATGCAGACACAGATCAGGGCCACACGAGCACTAACTGCTGCCACCCTCGCTGGATCGGGCAGGATTCGCCTGGGCCCTCACCGCGCCGCAGCAGGCCAGCAGCCTGTGCTTCAGCAGATTGCTGCGCATGGTTCAGTGCTGCCCCGTGCGAGTGCCAGTGTCTTGTCCGACCAGGGAGTGCCTGTGCTCTGTCAGGTTGGCAGCATTCCTGCTGCCAACACTGTCACTCCTCCACTGCCGCTGCCACCACCCGTAGGACAGACTGCTGCCGCCCAAGCAGATTTGGAGCAGTCAGCAGCCGGGCCCTCCAGGCCCAGAGCTGGTCCAGGCCGTCCCCCAAGGGCATCTGCCGACTCACTATCTGACCCTCAGCAGCCTTCCCCCAGCCTTGCTGCAGCCACTGGGGTCCCATTGCGGAGGAGCTGCAGGGTGGGAAGGGGCCAATCTCGCAAGCGAGGCAGATTACCCTCGCAGGCCAAAAAGTAGGAGGTGTGGCAAAATGCTGTGTTTTTTTTTTGTGAAGGCCGAGGATCATGGTCATTTTTGTTTAACTCTTTTGTTCATTGTCTCCAGGTTGTGAGAGCCAGTTATGTGTCTGACTGTTTTTTGGGGTGTTTCTCTGTATTTGTTTGTCATGCGGGAAGGGAACAGAGTTTGTTAAATAAATAATTGTCTTGATTCAGATTGTGCATGTTTGCACTTTGAACTATTTGTTGCCTTGACCGGCTCAGGGTTTGCGGAGCGGGTCCATTCATGTTCTTTCAATGGCACAAGCCATTCCCTGAGAAGGGGCCTAGAACCAACTTGCAATAAGCCGCTGACGGACGGCCCTTGCACTTTGTGCCTCCCTCCCATCTTGGTGCTCCTCCTCCTCCTCCTCCTCTGGTGGTCCTCCAATGTCTGCTGGCAGTGGCTGAGTCCTGAGGATAGCCAGGTTGTGCAGCATGCAGCACACTACAACAAAATGGGAGACTCGCTCAGGCGAGCACTGAAGGGCTCCCCTGGAATCACAGAAATCACAGAAACCCCACAGTGCAGATAGAGGCCATTTCGGCCCATCGAGCCTGCACCGACACATATCCCACCCGATTCCCGTAACCCCTACACCAACACATATCCCACCCTATCCCCGTAACCCCACGTATTTAATCCCCTTAACACTATGATACGCTTATCAATTACTTCATAAAAGGTGATGAGTCGAAGAAGAGATGATGAGTCGAAAGAAGAGATGAATAAGGCTTTTATTAGCTAAGAAGAGACCATGCTTCTTCGTGAGTGACTGAACAAGTCTGAACGAAACCCACACAGTGGTGGGTGGAGTCAGCTGAGGCATGCCTCCATACACAGCGCCACCCAGAGGTGGCAATATACAATACAGTGGTTTACCACATTCACCCCTTGTTTAATGTGAAGTCCGGCGGGGTGAAGGGTACTACAAGTTAAGTCTATCAGGAGGCCTTGTCTGACGTCCTGATCGTCGTGGTGGCGGCGGTGGTGTTGCAGCATCCGACGTCGGGTCTGGTGTCTGGGTGGTTGGCGAAGATTCCTGGGGCTTTGGCATGCCGTCTGCAGGGGTTGGGTTGGGAGGGGTGGTGGGGGATAACAGTGGTAAGGGGGATAACGGTGGTAAGGGGGATAACGGTGGTAATTCAGGGGTACCCGAGGGTGCGAGATCTCGTATGGAGACCGTGTCCTCCCGCCCGTCTGGGTATGTCACCCAGGCATACTGGGGGTTGGCGTGTAGGAGGTGCACCCGCTCGACCAGGGGGTCCGTTTTATGCGTCCTCACGTGCCTCCGCAGTAGGACGGGCCCAGGAGAAGTCAACCATGCCGGTAGCGAGGTTCCCGATGTAGACTTCCGGGGGAAAACGAACATTTTCTCATGAGGGGTCGCATTAGTGGCAGTACAAAGCAGTGACCGAATGGAGTGAAGCGCTGCAGGGAGGACCTCCTGCCAGCGGGAGGTCGGAAGGCCCTTAGATTTTAGTGCTAAGAGGACTGCCTTCCAAACCGTCGCGTTCTCCCTTTCCACCTGGCCGTTCCCCCGGGGGTTGTAACTGGTGGTCCTGCTCGTGGCGATACCTCTTGTTAGCAGGTACTGCCGAAGTTCGTCGCTCATGAACGATGAGCCCCTGTCGCTATGTATATAGCTGGGGAACCCGAACAGAGCGAAGATGTCATTCAGACACTTGATGACCGTGGTACTGGTCATGTCTGGGCAAGGGATGGCAAAGGGGAAACGGGAGTACTCATCAACTATGTTGAGGAAGTACACATTGCGGTCAGCGGAGGGGAGGGGCCCTTTAAAATCGACGCTCAGGCGTTCGAAGGGGCGGGTGGCCTTGATCAGGCTTGCTCTGTCCGGCCTATAGAAGTGCGGTTTGCACTCGGCGCAGATTTGGCAGCTCTTGGTCATGGTCCTGACCTCCTCGATGGAGTAGGGCAGGTTACGGGATTTGATAAAATGGAAAAACCTGGTGACCCCCGGGTGGCAGAGGTCATTGTGGAGGGACTGCAGCCTATCACTCTGCGCGTTGGCGCATGTACCACGTGATAGGGCATCTGGGGGCTCATTGAGTTTCCCTGGCCGATACAAGATATCATAATTGTAGGTGGAGAGTTCGATTCTCCACCTCAAGATCTTGTCGTTCTTGATTTTACCCCTCTGCTTATTATTAAACATAAAAGCTACTGAACGCTGGTCAGTGAGCAGGGTAAATCGTTTCCCGGCCAGGTAATGCCTCCAGTGACGCACCGCTTCTACAATAGCCTGGGCCTCCTTTTCGACGGAGGAGTGTCTCGTCTCGGGGCCCTGGAGGGTCCTTGAGAAAAAGGCCACGGGTCTGCCCGCCTGGTTAAGGGTCACGGCTAGGGCGAAGTCGGAGGCATCGCTCTCCACTTGGAAGGGGATGGACTCATCCACCGCGTGCATTGCGGCCTTCGCGATATCGTTCTTGATAAGAGTGAAGGCTGCACACGCCTCTGGTGTCAGGGGGAAGGAGGTGGCTTTGATGAGGGGCCTGGCTTTGTCTGCATAGAGGGGCACCCACTGGGCGTAGTAGGAGAAAAACCCCAGGCATCTCTTCAGTGCTTTTTGGCAGTGGGGAAGGGGTAGCTCCATTAGGGGGCGCATTCTGTCGGGGTCGGGCCCGATGACTCCGTTCTCCACCACGCAGCCGAGGATGGCCAGGCGCTTGGTGTGAAACATACATTTTTCCTTATTGTACGTTAGGTTCAGCCGTTGGGCCGTACGGAGGAAATTTGCTAGATTAACGTCGTGGTCCTGCTGGTCGTGGCCGCAGATGGTGACGTTATCCAAATAGGGGAAGGTTGCCCGCAGCGCGTTCTGGTCAACCATTCGGTCCATCTCCCTTTGGAAGACCGAAACCCCGTTGGTGACGCCGAAGGGGACCCTAAGGAAGTGGTAGAGGCGGCCGTTTGCCTCGAAGGCAGTATACTGGCGGTCCTCATGGCGGATGGGCAGCTGGTGGTACGCTGACTTAAGGTCGATGGTGGAGAATACTTTGTATTGCGCAATCTGATTGACCATATCAGATATGCGAGGGAGGGGGTACGCGTCCAGCTGGGTGTACCGGTTTATGGTTTGGCTGTAGTCGATTACCATGCGGCGTTTTGCAGTGGTTTTAACGACTACAACCTGGGCTCGCCAGGGGCTAGTGCTACCTTCGATAATGCCCTCCTTCAAGAGCCGCTCCACCTCAGAGCTGATAAAAGCTCTGTCCCCGGCACTGTACCGCCTGCTTTTGGTAGCGATGGGTTTACAGTCGCGGGTGAGGTTAGCGAACAGGGGAGGGGGGGGGACTTTTAATGTGGAAAGGCTGCAGGTGGTTTGCAGCGGGCGATTTAAAAGTTGTTGGTTGCAGACTGTGAGTGGGGGGAGGGGTCCACCGTATGCTAGTGTGACACTCTTAAGGTGGCACTGAAAATCCAACCCTAGCAGGACGGCAGCGCAAAGACGGGGCAGGACTAGCAGTTTAAATTTTTGATATTCAGTGCCCCCTACTGACAGGGTCACCACACAGTAGCCGCTGATGTCCATTGACTGGGACTTGGACGCCATAGAAATGCGATGGTGTGTTGGCAGAATCGTGAGGGAGTGGCTACGTACCGTGTCGGGGTGGACGAAACTCTCTGTGCTCCCGCTGTCGATCAGGCAACTGGTGGCGCGGCCGTTTACCGCGATATCCATCATGGAGCTGGATAGATGGTGAGGGTGGCCTTGATCCAGCGTCACGGAGGCCAGTATGTGGCTTAGTGAGTCACTATAGTCATCCGCCGAGACGGTGGTCGGTTCCGGTGACGAAATGGCGGTTGAGTGCGTTGGATACGATGGCGGCGGATGCCATGCGGCCGGGGGTACACAAAATGGCGGATAAGATGGCTGCTCCCACGGCCCGCACGCTGCGCTGCTGGCTGGCTTCCCCTTGCAGGCGTTAGCGTAATGGCCTTTCTTCCCGCAGCCCGAGCAGGTAGCTGTCTTAGCTGGGCAGTGCGCTCTGGGATGTTTTAACTGGCCACAGAAATAGCATTTTTGGGCCTGGTTACTGGGCATCGAAGCAGTTCTTACCGGAGGCTGCTGTCTCGGTTGGGTCACTGCAGCGGTTGGTGCCGGGGGCGGCGGTCCCGTGTCCCACGGTTTCGATTGCCATGTCTCGGCGCCGTTACGGGGGTATGCCTCGAGGTTTCGGTGGGCCTCCTCTAACGAGAGCGCAAGGGCAATGGCCGTCTTCAGGTCTGGTTCCTTGCTTTCTAGCAGTCTCTGCCGGGTGTGGTCTGACTGGAGGCCCCTGACGAAGGCATCACAGGCGAGTCCCTGCGCGTGCTCCACAGCCGTTACCGCTTTACAATCGCAGTCTCTGCAGAGTGCCAGTAGCGCCCGTGCAAATGCCCCTACCGATTCTCCCGGTTGCTGCCTGCGGGATCCCAAGAGGTGTCGGGCGTAAATTGTGTTCACTGGGCGCGTATATTGCCCTTTTAGTAGCTCGAGGGCCGCCACGTACGTATTAGAGTCCCGGATTAGCATATATACTTGATGGCTCACCTGGGCGGTCAACATTTTCAGTTTGTGATCCTCCTCTGTAACCTGTGAGATTGCGAGGAAGGATTCAAAGCAGCTCAGCCAGTGTTCAAACTTGGCTGATGCACCCACATCTTGAGGGTCGAGGTCCAGGCGTGGTGGTCTGAGGGCTCTCAGCAATGTCTGCTGTATCCGTTGCTGTTGTTGTTCCTCAGGTGTCGCCATTTAACCTTTAGCTAATAAAATTGATACGCTTATCAATTACTTCATAAAAGGTGATGAGTCGAAGAAGAGATGATGAGTCGAAAGAAGAGATGAATAAGGCTTTTATTAGCTAAGAAGAGACCATGCTTCTTCGTGAGTGACTGAACAAGTCTGAACGAAACCCACACAGTGGTGGGTGGAGTCAGCTGAGGCATGCCTCCATACACAGCGCCACCCAGAGGTGGCAATATACAATACAGTGGTTTACCACACACTAAGTGTCAATTTATCATAGCCAATCAACCTAACTCGCACATCTTTGGACGGTGGGAGGAAACCGGAGCACCCGGAGGAAACCCACGCAAACACGGGGAGAATGTGCAAACTCCTGGTCCAGACAGTGGAACCGTTGCTTTAGCACACTGATATACAGGTAGACTACCCTTTATCCGGACTTCCAAAAACCGAAACCCTCTAAAAACCGAAGGTTTTTTCGTTCAGCGTAAGTCGTGCGTACGACTTACGCTGAACGAAAAAACCTTCGGTTTTTAGAGGGTTCCGGTTTCGGAAGTTCGGATAAAGGGTAAGTCGTGCGCCCGACCCCCCGCCGACCCCCCCGGCCCCGACAACCGCCGACCCCCCCCCCCCCCCCGGCCCCGACAACCGCCGACCCCGCCAGCCCCGACAACTGCCGACCCCCCCGCGGACCCCGCCGGCCCCGACAACCGCCGACCCCCCCGCGGACCCCGCCGGCCCCGACAACCGCCGACCCCGCCAGCCCCGACAACCGCCGACCCCGCCAGCCCCGACAACCGCCGACCCCCCCGCGGACCCCGCCGGCCCCGACAACCGCCGACCCCCCCGCGGACCCCGCCGGCCCCGACAACCGCCGACCCCCCCGCGGACCCCGCCAGCCCCGACAACCGCCAGCAGGACTTGGTGTTCTGATTTTGAATTTTGCGGATTATGCAACCCCACTAATCTCAGATCCTTTGCAGAAATGTATTTACTCACTGAGTCACCTGGGTTACTCCAATCACTTTTCATCTCTAACACTGTGATGAGGACAAGAATTTGCAAGATCAGCGTACGCACCACGGTGAATGCACCACGGCCTCTCGGACAGTCAATTTCTCACATCAGGCATGACGTGCACTCCAAAGCTCAAGACTAATAGGATCCACCTTCCACAAAGATTTTACATTTAAACCAGATCTCCAGAACCACGGGCAAGTCATATACTCACAGTGTGTCAGAATGCTAGATTAAAAGGAAACCAACCGCCGGCCCCGACCCCCGCCGACCCCGACTGACTTACGCTGAGCGTCAGCGTAAGTCGTGCGCACGACCCCCCGCCGACCCCCCCCGCGGACCCCCGCCGACCCCCCCGCAGACCCCCGCCGACCCACCTTCCGAAATCCGAAATTCTCCTTTATCCGAAACTCGGCTGGTCCCGAGGTTTTCGGATAAAGGATAGTCTACCTGTACCTATCAATTCATCCAATGAAAAGCGACGAGTTAAGAAAGTAACTATAGGTTTTTACTGGCTAAATAACAGAGCCCACCCTCGTGGGTGATCGGATCCAACAAGGAGGAATACCAGCCAGTCGACCACCTTTATACCTGGGCAAGTAGGCGGAGCTATGGGCGGAGTCAGCAGTGGTCAGCCCAGGTATAACAGCGTGGCAAGAGGCGACCTCGTGTAGTGATACAACAGTGTAAACAGTGATAACCATAGTGTAACGATATAACGGTAAAAGTGGTTTACCACACACACCGATTGTGTGCTCAATGATGTTCCTGGTCGCTTGATGGCTGTCGTTGTATCGCTCTTCAGCAGGGGTGGTGGGCGCACGGAGCAGGGTCATCAGCCAGGTGCACAAAGGATAGCCTTTGTCCCCGAGAAGCCAGCCTCCTGGGTGAGCCGGGGCTTCGAAAAGGTCTGCCACAGAAGTCTGGTGCAGGATGAAGGCGTCGTGGCTGCTGCCTGGAAAGCGGGCATTGACAGCTAGTATCAGCTGCCTGTGGTCACACACCAACTGCACGTTCAACGAATGGAACCCCTTCCGGTTGCGGTAATCCTCGGCATTCTCTAGAGGTGCCCGCAAAGCCACATGCGTGCAGTCAATGGCGCCCTGGACCATGGGGAAGCCCGCTATTCTTGCAAATCCCATTGCGCGCTCCTGCTGCTTGTCCAGGGTCATGGGGTAGGAAATGTACTGACGTCTCCTTTTGAAGAGGGCATTCGTGACTTGGCGGATGCAGCAATGCACCGCAAACTGGGAGACATTGGCAATGTCCCCAGTAGCGGATTGGAAGGAGCCGGTGGCATAAAAGTTGAGAGCCACTGTCACCTTCACTGCCACCGACAGAGACGTCCTGCTCCTCAGCTGAGGCTGCAGATCTCTCTGAAGCAGGTGGCAGATCTCAGTGACCACCTCCCTTCTGAATCGAAGCCTCCGAATGCACTGCTCCTCAGACATGTTGAGGTAGGAGAACTGCTGGCGGTATACCCTGGGAGGGTAAGGCATCCTGTGCCAACGCCTGTTGGCCCTTCTCCATCTGGCCATGATTGGCACTCTCTCTCGGCGTCTCTGAGCCCTCTCAATGCAATGGAGAAACCCAACGTTTCCACCCATTGCAGCCCCCATTATATGTGGCCACTCAAGGCTATGGCACTGAGAAATCAATCCAACTGCAAAGCTCTGGGCTGAAGCCAGAAGTACCTGTGCGAGCGCTGAGTCAAAGCAGAAAGCTCTCTCCCTTTGTCTCTCTGCAAATCTCTCTCTCTCTCACACAGGGTGGTCCAAAATGGCTACCACTAAGAAGGCAGGAAGAGCCCCTTTTAAATAGCGCCCCCCCCATCCCCACAGCGACTGGGAACCGTTCCACTCAACCAGTCGCTGGGAGCGCCAGGTGGAAAGAAGGGGGGCGCCACTGAAGTTCCGGTTCAGGGTGCACCAAGGGCGCTGCACCATGAAATGACGTCAGGATCTGCGCGCACAGCTGAGCGGGCGTTGCGGTTTTGTGCCGCTGCTAAATGTCCACTCAAGTTCGCGAGAGGCACAGATCGCGCCGCGCCCGGGTGCTAGCCGCTTCGCGCCCCACTTATCGCCCTCTTACGGCGCTAGCGGCTGGCGCGACCAACTGAATTTCTAGGCCCTTGTCTTTTTCAATGGTAGGGGTTGCAGGCTTGGGAGGTGCTGTTGAAAGAAACTTGGAGAGTTGCTGCAGTGCATTCTGCAGAGAGCACATAGTGTGCTGGTGGTGGCGTGGGCGGTGTGGCGGGGGAATATTAAGTTCAGTGGCGGGGAACTGATCAAGCAGACTATTTTGTCCTGGATGGTGGACTATACCCAAAATGGACTCTCCACTTGGTCTGACCTGCACCCAGTCATATTTATTGGTTCAGACCATTAGCCTAGGCACATGCATCCCAGGCAGGCAGGACTTTACACCTAGAAAGTGAGGCAGAAATCCAACCACTACTGAAGGCCAGCTTCAACTCCTTCTGGCCGCAAGCTATAAACATTACCAAGAGAGTGCAAAAGGACCCCATGTATCTGTACTTGACTACATCAATGTACTATCATAGTAACTGAGAAAACAAGCATCAAATGGCAGATTCTACAGTGATAATATCAAAGGACCCAAGGTTTAAAATACTGAAACTACAGTAACAGAGAGGGTTGATGAGGGTATTGTGGTTGATGTTCTGTATTTGGTCTTTCAAAAGGCGTTTGTCAAAGTACCACATAATAGACTTGTTAGCCCATGGGATTAAAGGGACAGTGGCAGTCTGGGTATGAAATTGGTCAAGTGACAGAAAGCAGAGAGTAGTGGTGAATGGTTGTTATTCAGACTGGAGGGAAGTATACAGTGGTGTTCCCCAAGGGTATTAGGACCACTGCTCTTTCTGATATTTATTTATGACCTGCACTTGGGTATACAGGGCATCATTTCAAAGTTTGCAGATGATAGTAAACTCGGAAATGTAGTAAACAGTGAGGCGGAGACTAACAGACTTCAGAAGGACATAGACAGACTGGTGAAATGGGCAGACACAATGCAAAGAAGTGTGAAGTGATATATTTTGGAAGGAAGAATGAGGAGAGGCAATATAAACTAAATAATGCAATATCAACGGGGGTGCAGGAACAGAGAGACGGGGGGGTGTACGTACAAATCTTTGAAGGTGGCAGGACAAATTGAGAAGGCTGTTAAAAAAGCAGATGGGGTCCTTGGCTTTATTAATAGAGGCATGGGCTAGATATTCGTTAGCGACCTTTTCACAGGGCAGGAACGGAGCGGCAGGAGGCTCACGGGGTGCTAAGTAAAGGGAAGGTGGCGGGCTTACTTGTCGCAGCCCGTTGCCTCTTTGAACGCGGGGTCCGTGCCGCGATCTGGCAGCCCGCCACTCCTCTTGCGTGCCGGGCTGCTGGCACGGCACCCCACTCCCCGGTGGTCCAGGTAGAGCCCCGCAGAGTTGTGGGCTTGGGCCCTCCCCTTTAATGAGGGGAAGGGCCCTTCCATGCGGCAGCGCTACGTGGCCCAGTACGCAGCGCTGCAGAACGCACCGCCCCGATATTCAGGGTTAGCGCGCTAAGGAGGAAGTGGAGCACTTGAATTAACGCTCCACCTCCCTCTTGGGGCACTAAAACTGAATTTACCGATCGCCGGCACTATTTTTAGCGCCCAGGCGATGTTAGTGACCCGAAATGGTCACTAGCGCATTTTTACCTCATAGAGTACAAAAGCAAGGAAGTTATGCTAAACCTTTATAAAACACTGGTTAGGCCTCAGCTGGAGTATTGAGTTCAATTCTGGGCACCACACTTTAGGAAAGATGTCAAGGCCTTGGAGAGGGTACAGAAAGAGGTTTACTAGAATGGTACCAGGGATGAGGGACTTCAGTTATGTGGAGAGACTGGAGAAACTGGGATTGTTCTCCTTAGAGCAGTGAAGGTTAAGAGGAGATTTGATAGAGGTGTTCAAAATCATGAATGGTTTTGATAGTATAAATAAGGAGAAACTGTTTCAAGTGGCAGAAGGTGCAGACTCGATGGGCCGAATGGCCTCCCTCTGTGCTGTACTATTCTATGTACTATTCTATGAAGGGTCGGTAACCAGAGGACACAGATTTAAGATGATGGGCAAAAGAACCAGCGGCAACATGAGGAAACAATTTTTACACAGTGAGTTGTTGCAATCTGGAATGGGCTGCCTGAATGGGCGGTGAAGGCAGATTCAATAGTAACATTCAAAAGAGAATTGGATAAATACTTGAAGGGAAAAAATTTGCAGGGCAATGGGGAAAGAGCGGGAGATTAGGATTAGTTGGATAGCTCTACCAAAGAGCTGGCACAGGTAGGATGGGCCGAAAGGCCTCCGTCTGTGGTGTATCATTCTATGATTCTATGATCATAGCACTGTGTGGGTGGGGAGCACAGAAATAAATAAATCTGCTTTCTGTTCTTTGTCACTGCTTCCTGAGTGAAGAAGAAAATGAGAAGTAATTATTTATAGAATTACTCTAGCAGTAAAATCTTTAGTAATAAAGTTGAGCTTGACCTTCTGCCCTATAACATAAAGCTAGGCTGACACTCCAGCGCAGTGCTGAGAGAGTGCTGCACTGTCGGAGGAGCCGTCTTTTGGATGAGACGTTAAACCGAGGCCCCGTCTGCTCTCTCAGGTGGACATAAAAGATCCCACGGCACTATTTCGAAGAAGAGCAGGGGAGTTCTCCCCGGTGTCCTGGCCAATATTTATCCCTCAATCAACATCACTAAAACAGATTATCTGGTCATTATCACATTGCTGTTTGTGGGAGCTTGCTGTGCGCAAATTGGCTACCGCGGTTCCCACATTACAACAGTGACTACACTTCAAATGTGCTTCACTGGCTGCAAAGCGCTTTGAGACGTCCGGTGGTCATGAAAGGTGCTATACAAATGCAAGTTCTTGTTTTCTTTCTATAAGAACTCTGCGCCTCTCCAATTCTGGCCTCTTGTGCATCCCCCAGTTCCTTCGCCCCACCATAGGCGGCCATGCCTTCATTTACCTCGGACCTACACTCTGGAATTCCCTCCCTAAACCTCTCTGCCTCTCTCTCCTCCTTTAAGACCCTCTGTGATGAAATATGTCATTCATCAGACTCTGTATTTAACTACATATATTGTATTGCCTGCTCCTGTGTTTGTATTGCCTGCTCCTGTGTTTTACCTTGTATTGTATATAGTGCACCGCCCCCTTTCTCCCCATTGGGTGTGTCGGCTCCGCCCATACCTGGCCCTACTTAAGACAAGCCCAGGCTTGTCTTGCAGCAGAACACCAGAATGCTAGGTGAAGCTAGGTGAAGACACAGGCATCTTTCTTTGCTAATAAAAGCCTTGTTTTATCCAGTTAACTTTGAGCCTTGAAGTTATTGAGGCGCATCATCCTCCTTAAAGCATTTAGTCACCTGTCCTAATATCTTCTTATGTGGTTCGGTGTCAAATTTTGTCTGATAACACTCCTGTGTAGTGCCATGGGGCGTTTTACTACATCAAAAGTGCTTTATGTCAGCTGTGGTTCAGTGGGTGGTCCTTTTGCCTCTGATGTCAGAAGGTTGTGGGTTCAAGTCCCACTCCTGGGACTTAAATTTTTTTTTTTTTAAATTCATTGATGGGATGTGGACATCGCTGGCTGGCTAGGCCTGCATTTAGTGTCCATCCCTAATTGCCCTTGAGAAGATGGTGATGAGCCACCTTCTTGAACCGCTGCAGTCCATATGGTGTAGGTACACCAACAATGCTGTTAGGAAGGGAGTTCCAAGATTTTGGCCCAGCGACAGTGAAGGAACGGCGATACAGGTCCAAATCAGGATGGTGTGGGGCTTGATGGGGAACTTGTAGGTGGTGATGTTCCCATGCGTCTGCTGCCCTTGTCCTTCTAAGTGGTAGAGGTCGCGGGTTTGGAAGTGCTGTTGAAGGAGCTTTGGCGAGTTGCTGCAATGCATCTTGTAGATAGTACACACTGCAGCCACAGTGCGCCGGTGGTGGAGGGAGTGAATGTTGAAGGTGGTGGATGGAGTGCCAATCAAGCGGGCTGCTTTATCCTGAATGGTGTTGAGCTTCTTGAGTGTTGTTGGAGCTGCACTCATCCAGGCAAGTGGAGAGTATTCCATCACACTCCTGACTTGTGCATTGTAGATGGTGGAAAGGCTTTGGGGAGTCAGGAGGTGAGACACTCGCCGCAGAATTCCCAGCCTCTGGCCTGCTCTTGTAGCCACAGTATTTATATGGCTGGTCCAGTTCAGCTTCTGATCAATGGTAACCCCCAGGATGTTGATAGTGGGGGATTCAGCGATGGTAATGCCATTGAATGTCAAGGGGAGATGGTTAGGGTCTCGCTTGTTGGAGATGGTCATTGCCTGGCACTTGTGTGGTGCGAATGTTACTTGCCACTTGTCAGCCTAAGTCTGAATGTTGTCCAGGTCTTGCTGCATATGGACACGGACTGCGTCAGTATCTGACGAGTCTCGAATGGTGCTGAACAGTGTGCAATCATCAGCGAACATCCCCACTTCTGACCTTATGATGGAGGGAAGGTCATTGATGAAACAGCTGAAGATGGTTGGGCCTAGGACACTGCCCTGAGGAACTCCTGCAGTGATGTCATGTGATTGAGATGAATGACCTCCAACAACCACAGCCAACTTCCTTTGTGCTAGGTATGATTCCAACCAATGGAGAGTTTTCCCCTTGATTCCTATTGACTTCAGTTTTGCTAGGGCTCCTTGATGCCACACTCGATCAAATGCTGCCTTGATGTCAAGGGCAGTCACTCTCACCTCACCTCTTGAGTTCAGCTCTTTTGTCCATGTTTGGACCAAGGCTGTAATGAGGTCAGGAGCTGAGTGGCCCTGGCGGAACCCAAACTGGGCGTCAGTTAGCAGGTTATTGCTGAGTAAGTGCCGCTTGATAGCACTGTCGATGACACTTAAACAACAAAAATCTAGGCTGACTCTCCAGTGCAGTGCTGAGGGAGTGCTGCACTGTCAGAAGTGCCGTCTTTCAGGTGAGACGTTAAACCGAGGCCCCGTCTGCTCTCTCAGGTGGACATAAAAAATCCCATGGCGCTATTCGAAGAAGAGCAGAAGAGCCGGTGTCCTGGCCAATGTTTATTCCTCAATCAACAAAACATAAACAGATTATCTGGTCATTATCAGATTGCTGTTTGTGGGAGCTTGCTGTGCGCAAATTGACTGCCACGTTTCCTACATCACAACAAGTGACTCCACTTCAAAAAAGTACTTCATTGGCTGTAAAACGCTCTGAGACATCCGGTGGTCGTGAAAGGCACGATAGAAATGTAAGTCTTTCTTTTTTTAAATATAAATACAAGTTGTTGTTGCTGTTGACCTGGAGTCATCCGGAACGTAATCACCACCCATCCTTTCAGACAATCTTTAAATTTCCAGGTGGAGAATGCGCCATTATGTTTAAATGCGGAGCATTGACTTGCCGCAGTAGTCCTTATTCAAATGTGACCCTCGACAATGAGTGTCAGCGGGTTCTTTGACCGCTGTGGAAGGAGAGGGCATCACAGCCATCTTGAGGATGAGTGCCGGAATGTTCCTTCACTGCAGGGGTCATCAGGGTCATCTTGAGGATGAGTGCCAGAATGTTCCTTCACTGCAGGGGTCATCAGGGTCATCTTGAATGGCGGAATGTTCTTCTCAGCGAGTCACAGTGTAAGAACAGTGAGATTGATATCCTGACAAATATTTATCAAGGAACCAGATGAATCCCTGACACCCTCCATCTTAACTCCACACCAACGATATGAGGTTTACCATCCAGCTTATGCCTCGGAGCCTATTTGCTCTCCGAACTGCTTTACATCATCCAGTTGTAATGTAAGTAACACACACTTGCAGTGGTTGGGAGGGCGGGGGTGCTCATTAGATAGTGATCAGGTGATTTAATCCCACCCTCGCCCATGGACGCTGAGGCCAAGTGTAACACGATCTGCTGTGATCTCGGCGGAGATTGGCTAACTCGGCACAGACTGGGGATCAAAACTGGGCCATTTCCAATGAGTTCGGTTACTCATTGGGTTAACTCACTGAGCCATCAATTTTTGTTCAACAATTGGCTCATTGTGTCATAAAAAAGGAAAACCAAAATCCAACATATCAGAAAGAAAAACTTGCATTTATATACAGCACCTTTCACGACCTCAGGACGTCCCAAAGCGCTTTACAGCCAATGAAGTACTTTTTGAAGTGTATTTGCTGTTGTAATGTGGGAAATGCGGTAGTCAATTTGCGCACAGCAAGCTCCCACAAACAGCACTGTGATAATGACCAGATTTATAGTGATGCAGGTTGAGGAATAAATATTGGTCAGGACACTGGGTAGAATTCCGCTGCTCTTTTTCGAAATATTTGTTTGGGATCTTTTATGACCACCTGGAGAGAGCAGACAAGGTCTCGGTTTAACATTAGCCAACTCTGCCTTCATACCTTTGTAACTGCCTTTATTTAAGCTCAGGACACTGGTTTGAGACCCAACTTTCTCACCCTCAAACTGAATTTGAAATTCTATCATGCTATGATCACTCTTTCCTAGAGCATCCTTTACTATGAGATCATTAATTAATCCTGTCTCATTACACAGTACCAGATCCAAGGTAGCCTGCTCCCTGGTTGGTTCCACAACATATTGTTCTAAGAAACCATCCCGAATACACTCTATGAACTCTTCCTCAAGGCTACCTTGGCCAACTTGATTTGTCCAATCAATATAAAGATTAAAATCGCCCATGATTATTGCAGTACCTTTCTTACAAGCCTCCATTATTTCTTGATTTATACTCTGTCCTACAGTGTAGCCACTGTTAGGAGGCCTATAGACTACTCCAACCACTGACTTATTTCCCTTATTATTTCTTATCTCCACTCAAACTGATTCTACATCTTGATCTTCTGAGCCAATATCATTTCTCACTACTGCACTGATCTGATCTCTTCCTCTATCACTAGAGAAAAAGTACTCGGTAAAATAATGGGACTAAAGGTGAACAAGTCCCCTGGACCTGATGGTCTTAAAAGAAGTGGCTGCAGAGATAGTGGATGCATTGGTTGCAAAATTCCCTGGATTCTGGAGAGGTCCCAGCGGATTGGAAAACCGCAAAAGTAACGCCCTATTTAAGAAAGGAGGGAGGCAGAAAGCAGGAAACTATAGACCAGTTAGCCTAATATCTGTCATTTGGGAAAATGCTGGAGTCCATTATTAAGGAAGTAGTAGCAGGACATTTAGAAAATCATAACACAATCAAGCAGGGTCAGTGTGGTTTTATGAAAGGGAAATTATAGTAATCTGGGATGTAATGTTTAAGTTATCCACCAGATGGAGCCAAATATTAAGGGTTCACATTCACCAGTATTTAAGATAATGGGTCATGTATTCAATGTCCTGGTACACCAGTTAACACGGTAATGTGGCATTGCATTATGGGTATGACTCAGAGGTCATTCCTCCATCTTGTGCTCGTGCAGTAAGAATTGTGTGCCATGCCTCCAGCTTGTAAGGGCTATGTCTCTCTGCTACACCGTGTAAATAAACAGTTGGGTTTTGTTCCTAATATCTCGCTTCTCTCAGTTTCTGACCTTACCACTCGGATATCACATATTAGCGATGAGGATAAACAGATCTCATCTTGACGAAGAAAAAAAAAAGAGCACTGAATAACGGATCATGGCTGCTACGGTAGGAAAGATCTCTGCTTTTGATGTTCAGATGCAGACCTGGGATGAATACTGCGAGGTGTTGATGCATTTCTTTGAAGCAAATGATATAAATGATGTCGGAAAAAGGAGAGCAATTTTGCTCACTTCCGTGGGAAGTCAGATGTATAGTTTAATGAGAAACTTATGCAGTCCTGAAAAGCCTGGGGACAGATCATTTGCTAACTTAGTGGCCTTGCTAAAGGACCATTTCAATCCCAGACCGAGTGAGATTGTACAGCGTTTCAAATTTAATTCACGGAACAGAAAACCGGGAGAGACTGTATTGGATTATGTAGCGGTGTTGCAAAAATTGGCACACGATTGCAATTACGGCAACAACCTGAAAGACATGCTGAGAGATAGGCTAGTTTGCGGGATAATGGATGATCGAATGCAGCGGAGATTATTGTCCGAGACTGGGCTTACGTATGAAAAAGCATTGGAACTTGCTCAAGCCATAGAGACAGTGAACCGAGATGTAAAAGAATTACAAGGTTCCAATTGGGCTACTACAAAGCAAGTTGCAGGTCAGGTTGTTGTGCACAAGTTAAATATTCATCAGAAACCACAAAGGGAGCATGTAAAGGCATGTTATAGATGCAATAGCGATCACCTGGCGAGGGAATGCAGGTTTCTGGAGGAAAAGTGCCACAAGTGTGGGAAAAAAGGACACATAAAACATGCATGCAGGGCAAAAGCAACCGTGGAGGAATACAAACCAAAAGGGAGAGGAAAGCAAAACCTAGGAAGAGAAGTGAAAAAACAGGGAGCACATCACGTCAGCGGAGAAGCTGAGAAAGAAGACGACATGTTCATAATGCATAGTATGGTAGAGAACATTCCAAAAATGGATCCTATCACTTTGCAACTGACATTAAATGACTCTACGGTCAACTTTGATGTGGATACAGGATGCGACGTAACCATAATGAACAGGGAGGAGTACTCAAAATTCTGGAACCGTGCAAAAGTTCCAGAGTTAAAGTCTTGCTCTATGCAGCTTAAAAGATATACCGGTGAGCGAGTGGCGACATTGGGTACAGCTACTGTAACTGTGCAACATAGGGACACCGTGGAACAGCTACCTGTAGTTGTAGTATCGGGTTCCGGACCAAACCTGTTAGGTCGGGGCTGGATACAAGAACTTAAATTAGATTGGGGAGCAATAAATCAAATAGAGGGAGGCAAACAGTTGTCTTTGCAAGAAGTGTTGATTGAACATGAGAACGTGTTCAAGGAAGAACTTGGCACATTTAATGGCCCCCCAGCTAAGATTTATGTAGACAAGGAGGCACTGCCAAGGTTTTTTAAACAACGACCTGTGCCGTATGCCATGAAACCGAAGGTAGAGGTTGAGCTTGATCGTCTTTTGAGAGAGAACATACTGGAATCCGTGAAATGTTCAGAATGGGCAGCTCCCATTGTACCTGTTTTAAAACCGGACAATTCGGTAAGACTCTGTGGAGATTATAAATTGACAGTAAATAGGGTGTCTAAACTAGAACAGTATCCTATTCCCAAAACAGAGGATCTCTTTGCGAACCTGGCTGGAGGGAAGAAATTCACGAAGCTGGATATGAGTCGTGCATACTTGCAGATTACACTAGATGAGGAATCCAAGAAGTATGTAACCATAAATACACACAAGGGTTTGTTTACCTATAACCGCTTACCATTCGGTGTCTCATCTAGTCCAGCTATTTTCCAGAGGACTATCGAGGGTGTACTGCAAGGGATCCCACATGTTTCAATCTATCTGGATGACAGTCTGGTGATGGGAAGAACCGACCAGGAGCATCTGAGCACTCTGAGAGAGGTACTACAAAGATTGGATAAGGCTGGGTTACGGCTCAAGAGGAGTAAGTGCACTTTCCTGGGGAATGAGGCCATGTTCCTGGGACACAGAGTGGACGCCACCAGGCTCCATCCAATCAAGGAGAAGGTACAAGCACTGCAGGAGGCCCCAGCTCCTACCAATGTGACTGAGTTAAAAGTTTACCTGGGACTGCTAAACTATTATAACAGATTTTTACCAAACTTGGCAACAGTGTTAGCACCTCTTCACAAACTTCTGCGCATGGAGACACAGTGGCAGTGGGAAGAGGAACAGAGGGTTTCATTTGAACAGTCCAAGAAACTGATGCTGTCCTCGGATGTGAGGGTTCACTACAATGCAGAGAAAGCCATCATTCTCTCTTGTCTGGTCAGTATCTGATCTACATGTCTGCGTACTACCTGACCAGTTCCCACCATGACCGTATATGATACTGGACCGGTCATTGAGTCTATGATGCCAGGAATCCATTTTGGACCATAACTGAAATTCCTGGTACGGACCGCATCTCCTTCTCCAAAACTGCGGCTCTTTGTCCTTCTGTCATGGTTCTCCTTTTGTTTGATTTGTCGGTTTTCCACCTTCCTTTTTAGATCTAGGTGAACCAGGTCAAGAGTGGAGTGTAGTCGATGTCCTAACAACAGCTCAGCAGGAGAGAGTCCTGTGGTAGATTGAGGTGTTATTCTGTAGCTGAACAGAACTCGTGACACCTTGGCTGCCAAACTCCCTTCCGCACTTTTTTTCATCATCTCCTTAAATGTTTGTACGGCTCTCCCCGCAAGTCCATTTGAAGACGGATGAAATGGAGCTGAGGTCACGTGCACTATGCCATTGTTTCTCATGAACTCTTTTATTTCTGTACTCACAAAACACGTGGCATTGTCACTTACTATGATCTCCGGTAGCCCTTGATTACTAAAACTCCTACGTAGGCAGTCTATAGTAACAGTAGATGAAGCAGAATTTACAGGATAAACATCCATCCATTTGGAATGGGCATCAATGATTATGAGGAACATCTTTCCCATGAATGGACCTGCATAATCTACATGTAATCTTCTCCATGGTTTATCCGGCCACTCCCAGGGGTGGAGAGGAGCCGCTGCTGGTGCCTTCCTGTGTACTTGACAAGTGCTGCATGTCTTGACTAGATTTTCTATCTCCTCATCTAGCTTTGGCCACCACAAGTAACTCCTTGCCAAGGCTTTCATACGCAAAACTCCAGGATGACACTGATGTAGTTGCCCTAGGATAGACTGTCATGCTGGCTGTGGAATAATCACTCATGCTCCCCACAACACGCAACCATCCTGCACACTCAGCTCTGTCTTCCTGACACTGTAAGGTATGAAATCAGTCCCTTCCGGATGCTGTGGCCAACCCCTCATCACATATTCTCGGACTCTAGACAGTGCTGGATCTTTACCGGTCCATGTCCTTACTTGTTCTGCGGTCACAATTGCCGTGTCCGTGTCCTCCAACATCAAAACTCTGCCCTCTGGAGCTGCACGGATAGGTGTACCTGGCAGTGGAAGACGGCTCAAGGCATCTGTGTTCCCATGGTACTTGCCCGCCTTGTAAACGATGACATACTCATATGCCCTCAACGTCACTGCCCACCTCTGGATCCGGGGTGACACCACCTGTGGTACTGCTTTCATTTCATTAAAAAGAGATAGAAGAGGTTTATGATCAGTGCATATGGCGAATTTCCTGCCATATATGTACTTGTGAAACCTCTGTAACCCAAACATTACTGCTAACCCCTCTTTATCTAACTGGGAATAGTTTTTTCCGCTGGTGTCAGAGTTCGAGACATAAACCCTATAGGTCTTTCTATTCCATCTTCCAAGCTGTGTGAAAGAACCGCCCCCCACCCCGTAAGGTGAACCACCACGAACAGAGCCAGTTCCACCTGGACCCCTTCGTCAAGAGGAAACCATCGTAGCAGAGTCAGATACTCTGAGTGCTGCTCAGGAGCAGCAGGTGGCTCTACCACAACCAAGCAGGGGCTTGACTGTAAGACATTCACCAAGGTCTCACAAGCTGCCAGAGCGATTGATAACGACCTGCTAGATTCATTCAGTATGGACTATCGTTAAAGGAGTTTCCTTATGGGACTTTTTAAGAATGTTGTTAAGAAATTAATGTTCAACTTAAATGGGGAGGGATATAGTAATCTGGGATGTAATGTTTAAGTTATCCACCAGATGGAGCCAAATATTAAGGGTTCACATTCACCAGTATTTAAGGTAATTGGTCATGTATTCAATGTCCTGGTACACCAGTTAACATGGTAATGTGGCATTGCATTATGGGTATGACTCAGAGGTCGTTCCTCCATCTTGTGCTCGTGCAGTAAGAATTGTGTGCCGTGCCTCCAGCTTGTAAGAGCTATGTCTCTCTGCTACACCATGTAAATAAACAGTTGGGTTTTGTTCCTAATATCTCGCTTCTCTCAGTTTCTGACCTTACCACTCAGATATCACATAAATCATGTTTGACAAATTTACTAGAGTTCTTTGAGGATGTAACGAGTAGGGTGAATAAAGGGCAACCAGTAGATGTAGTGTATTTGGATTTCCAGAAGGCATTCAATAAGGTGTCACAAAAAAAGGTTACTGCATAAGGTAAGAGCTCGCGGGGTTGGGGGTAATATATTAGCATTGATAGAGGATTGGCTAACTACCAGAAAACAGAGAGTCAGGATAAATGGGTCAGGATAATTTACTTGACCAATATGTTCTTGACCCAGCTAGGAAGGAGGCATTGCTGGATCTGGTGCTGGGGAATGAGGTGGGCCAGGTCGACCAAGTTAATGTGGGAGAACACTTGGGTACGAGTGATCATCGTATCATAAGATTTAGATTAGCAATGGAGAGGAGCAAGGAACAATCTATAGTGGAACTTCTAAACTGGAATAGGGCTAACTTCAATGGGATGCGAAAGGATCTAGCCAGGGTAAAATGGAACCAAAGACTGACAGGAAAAACTGTAATGGAACAATGGGTGATCTTTAAGGAGATGTTCCAAGTACAGGCTAGGTACATTCCAACAAGAGGGAAGGGTAAGGGAACCAAAGCAAGGGTTCCCTGGATGGCGAGGGAGCTAGAGAAGATGATGAAACAAAAAAAGTGGGTGTATGATGCATGCCAGGTGAATTCTTCAAGGGAGAACCAGACCAATTACAATAAGTTGAGAGGGGATGTGAAGATGAAAATAAGATTGGCAAAGAGATAATATGAGAGTAGAATGATGGTTAAAATAAAAGGGAACCCAAAAATCTTCTACCGGCACGTAAACAGTAAGCGGGTAGTAAGAGGCGAGGTGGGGCCTATTAGAGAGAAAGAAGGTGATATATGCTTAGAGGCGCAGGGCAAGGCTAGAATAATCAATGAGTACTTTGTATCGGTGTTTACTAAGGAGGTGGATGCTAACAAAATACCGGTGGAAGTGGAAAAGGTAGAAGCAATGGAAGGGGTGAAAATTGATAGACAGGATGTACTAGAAAGGCTGGGTATGCTTAGAGTGGGCAAGTCGCCTGGTCCAGATGGCTTGCATCCCAGGTTGCTAAGGGAATTGGGGGAGGAGATAATGGAAGGGCTTGCCATAATTTTCCAATCTTCCCTAGATGCGGGGGAGGTGCCTGAGAACATAAGAACATAAGAACATAAGAAATAGGAGCAGGAGTAGGCCATACGGCCCCTCAGGCCTGCTCCGCCATTCAATAGGATCATGGCTGATCTGAATCTAGACTCATGTCCACTTCCCTGCCCTCTCCCTGTAACCCCTAATTCCCTTATCTGCTAGGAAAATGTCTATCTCCATTTTAAATTTATTTAATGTTACAGCTTCCACAGCTCTCTGGGGTAGCAAATTCCATTGATTTACTACCCTCTGAGTGAAGAAGTTTCTCCTCATCTCAGTTTTGAAAGGGCAGCCCTTTATTCTAAGATTATGCCCCCTAGTTCTAGTCTCACCCATCAGTGGAAACATCCTCACCGCATCCACCCGATCAAGCCCCCTCACAATCTTATATGTTTCGATAAGATCGCCTCTCATTCTTCTGAACTCCAATGAGTAGAGTCCCAACCTACTCAACCTTTCCTCATACATCAACCCCCTCATCTCTGGAATCAACCAAGTGAACCTTCTCTGAACCGCCTCGAGAGCAAGTATATCTTTTCTTAAATATGGAAACCAAAACTGCACGCAATATTCCAGGTGTGGCCTCACCAATACCCTGTATAACTGCAGCAAGACTTCCCTGTTTTTATACTCCATCCCCCTTGCAATAAAAGCCAAGATTCCATTGGCCTTCCTGATCACCTGCTGTACCTGCATACTAACTTTTTGTGTTTCATGCACCAGGACCCCCAGATCCCTTTGTACTGTAGCACTTTGCAGTTTCTCTCCATTTAGATAATAACTTGCTCTTTGATTTTTTCTGCCAAAGTGCATAACCTCACACTTTCCAACATTATATTGCATCTGCCAAATCTCTGCCCACTCACTTAGCCTGTCTATGTCCTTTTGCAGGTTTTTTATGTCCTCTTCACTCACTGCTTTCCCTCCCATCTTTGTATCGTCGGCAAACTTGGATATGTTGCACTCGGTCCCTTCCTCCAAATCGTTAATATAGATTGTAAAGAGTTGGGGTCCCAGCACTGACCCCTGCGGAACACCACTAGTCACTGATTGCCAGCCCGAGAACGAACCATTTATCCCAACTCTTTGTTTTCTGTTAAATAGCCAATCTTCCACCCATGCCAGTATATTGCCCCCAATCCTGTGATTTTTTATCTTGATCAGTAATCTTTTGTGTGGAACCTTGTCAAATGCCTTTTGGAAGTCCAAATACACTACATCCACTGGTTCCCCTTTATCCACCCTGTATGTTACATCCTCAAAGAATTCGAGCAAATTTGTCAAACATGACCTCCCCTTCGTTAAACCATGCTGACTCTGTCCTATTAAATTATGTTTATCCAAATGCTCTGTTACTTTTTTCTTAATAATGGACTCCAACATTTTGCCAACCACAGATGTTAGGCTAACTGGTCTATAGTTTCCAGCTTTTTGTCTACTTCCCTTCTTAAATAAGGGTGTTACATTAGCAGTTTTCCAATCAGCCGGGACCTTTCCTGAATCCAGGGAGTTCTGGAAAATGATCACCAATGCATCCACAATCCCTACCGCCACTTCTCTCAAGACCCTAGGATGTAGGCCATCAGGTCCGGGGGATTTATCCGCCTTAAGTCCCATTATTTTACTGAGTACCATCTCCTTAGTGATTTTAATTGTGTTTAGCTCCTCCCCCCCCCCCCATTGCCCCCTGTTTGTCCAGTTTTGGGATATTTTTAGTGTCCTCTACTGTAAAGACTGATACAAAATATTTGTTCAGCGTCTTTGCCATCTCCATGTTCCCCACCACTAGTTTCCCGGTCCCATCCTCTAAGGGACCAACGTTCACTTTAGCCACCCTTTTTCTTTTTATATAGCTCTAGAAACTCTTGCTATCTGTTTTTATATTTTTTGCTAGTTTACTTTCATAATCTATCTTCCCTTTCTTAATTAATCTTTTAGTTATTGTTTGCTGGCTTTTAAATGCTTCCCAACCTTCTATCCTCCCACTAGATTTGGCTAATTTATATGCCCTTGTTTTCAGTCGAATACTATCCTTTATTACTTTACTAAGCCACGGATGGCTGTCTTTTCTTTTACTCCCCTTTTTCCTCAGTGGAATATATTTATCTTGAAAGATGTGAAATATCTCCTTGAATGTAGACCACTGCTCTTGTACCGTCTTACACTTTAATCTGTTTTCCCAGTCCACTTTAGTCAATTCTACTCTCATACCTTCATAGTCTCCTTTATTTAAGCTTAGTACGCTGGTTTGAGATCCAACTCTCTCACCCTCAAACTGAATTTGGAATTCAACCATATTATGGTCACTCATTCCAAGGGGATCCTTTACTAGGACATTTTTTATTAATCCTGTCTCATTACACAGGACCAGATCTAAGATTGCCTGCCCCCTGGTTGGTTCAGTTACATACTGCTCAAGGAACCCATCCCTAATACACTCTATGAACTCTTCTTCAATGCTGCCATGCCCAATTTGATTAGTCCAGTCAATATGAAAGTTAAAATCCCCCATGATTATAGCTGTTCCCTTATTACAAGCCCCAACTATTTCCTGATTTATGCTCCGACCAATAGAGTTGCAACTGTTAGGAGGCCTATAGACTACGCCCACTAGTGACTTTTTCCCCTTATTATTCCTTATCTCCACCCAAACTGCTTCACTGTCCTGATCCTTGATGCGCTATCAATCACTCAAAAGACTGAGGTTAAGCGAGTAACTAACAGGCTTTTATTAACAAGAGAATGAAGGTGTGCCTCGAGTGGTCGACCAGTCCAGAATACAGAGGGACTGACTGTGGAGCAGTCACCTTTATACCTGGACTCGTGGGAGGAGTCAGCCGAGGCATGTACAGACATGTACACAGTGGAATACAAACAGTGGTTTACCACAATCCTTTGACCCAATATCATTTCTGACTATTGCAGTGATTCCATCCTTGATTAACATAGCAACCCCACCTCCCTTTCCTTCCTGTCTGCCCTTCCTAATTGTCAAATACCCTTGTATGTTTAGTTTCCAGTCATGATTATCTTGCAGCCATGTTTCCGTAATGGCCACCAGATCATACCCATGTGTAGTTATTTGCACCGTCAACTCGTCAATTTTGTTACGAATGCTGCGTGCATTCAGATAAAGAACTTTCAAATATGTTTTCTGACTATTTATTCTTGCTTCTACCCCTGTTACTACTTTACCTTTATCATTATACATTCTGTCCCTTCCTGACACGCTCTGGTTTTTAATTCCCCCACTGCTACCTTGCTCTGTTGCCTTCTCCGCTGTCATTTTTATTTTTCGCTCTCTTAAAACCGCCCCCCCACTAATTAGTTTAAAGCCCTCTCTACAGCCCTAGTTATTCGATTCGCCAGGATTCTAGTCCCAGCACTGGCCAAGTGAAGTCCATCCCAACGGAACAGCTCTCTCCTGTCCCAGTACTGATGCCAGTGTCCCAGGAAGCAAAACCCATTTCTCCCACACCAGTCTTTGAGCCACGCATTTAACTCTCTAATTTTATTTACCCTAGCCAAATTCGCTCGTGGCTCAGGTAGTAATCCAGAGATTATTACCCTTGTGGTTCTGCTTTTTAATTTGGCCCCTAGCTGCTCAAACTCCCTCAACAGAACCTCCTTCCTTGTCCTATCTATGTCGTTGGTACCAACATGGACCACGACAACTGGATCCTCCCCCTCCCACTCCAAGTTTCTCCCCAGCCCAGAGGAGATGTCCTTAACCCTGGCACCGGGCAGGCAACACAGCCTTCGGGACTCTCACTCTCGGCTGCAAAGAACTCTATCTATCCCCCTAACGATACTATCCCCTACCACTACAACATTTCTTTTAACTCCCCCCACCTGAATGCCCCCCCGCTCCACGGTGCTGTGGCCAGGTTGCTCATCCTCACCGCAGTCCCTGTTCCCATCCTCACAGGGAGTAAGAGCCTCAAACCTGTTAGACAAGAGCAAGGGCTGCGGCTCCTCCAACACTACCTCCTGGATCCCCGTACCTGCCTCACTTCTAGCCACACCATCCTGACCCTGGCCACGGACTACATCTGAATTAATTAATCTAATTGGTGTGACTACCTCCTGATACACAGAGTCCAGGTAACTCTCCCCCTCCCTGATGTGACTCAATGTTTGAAGCTCGGACTCCAGCTCTTCAACACGGAGCCGGAATTCCTCGAGCAGCCAACACTTACTGCAAATGTGATCACCGTGAGCATCAATGGTGTCCACCAGCTCCCACATATTGCAGCAGCAACACATCATCTGATCTCCCATTCTATGTAATTAATTAAATTTATTAATATTAATTTTAAATACCCTCTGCCCCGATTCTAGATGATGAATATCGCACCTTAGAAACTATAAACCACAGAGTTTAAGCTTAAAAAAGAGAGAAACACTTACCAACCAATCACTTACCCGCTTTCTGGTGACGTCACACTTGGATTACTTTTTACCTCTCTCCTTCCCTCCGAGTTCCGAGTTCGGAGATTGGTAGGCCTTACCTGGTCTCTGGGGCCTTTTATAGCCCCGCTCTGCCGCTCGAGATTCCCGCCGACGCTGTGAGGCCTTACCTGGTCTCTGGGGCCTTTTATAGCCCCGCTCTGCCGCTCGAGATTCCCGCCGACGCTGTGAGGCCTTACCTGGTCTCTGGGGCCTTTTATAGCCCCACTCTGCCGCTCGAGTTTCCCGCCGACGCTGTGAGGCCTTACCTGGTCTCTGGGGCCTTTTATAGCCCCGCTCTGCCGCTCGAGATTCCCGCCGACGCTGTGAGGCCTTACCGGGTCTCTGGGGCCTTTTATAGCCCCGCTCTGCCGCGCGAGTTTCCCGCCGATGCTGTGAGGCCTTACCTGGTCTCTGGGGCCTTTTATAGCCCCGCTCTGCCGCTCGAGTTTCCTGCCGACGCTGTGAGGCCTTACCTGGTCTCTGGGGCCTTTTATAGCCCCGCTCTGCCGCTCGAGTTTCCCGCCGACGCTGTGAGGCCTTACCTGGTCTCTGGGGCCTTTTACAGCCCCGCTCTGCCGCTCGAGTTTCCCGCCGACGCTGTGAGGCCTTACCTGGTCTCTGGGGCCTTTTATAGCCCCGCTCTGCCGCTCGAGATTCCCGCCGACGCTGTGAGGCCTTACCTGGTCTCTGGGGCCTTTTATAGCCCCGCTCTGCCGCTCGAGATTCCCGCCGACGCTGTGAGGCCTTACCTGGTCTCTGGGGCCTTTTATAGCCCCACTCTGCCGCTCGAGTTTCCCGCCGACGCTGTGAGGCCTTACCTGGTCTCTGGGGCCTTTTATAGCCCCGCTCTGCCGCTCGAGATTCCCGCCGACGCTGTGAGGCCTTACCGGGTCTCTGGGGCCTTTTATAGCCCCGCTCTGCCGCGCGAGTTTCCCGCCGATGCTGTGAGGCCTTACCTGGTCTCTGGGGCCTTTTATAGCCCCGCTCTGCCGCTCGAGTTTCCTGCCGACGCTGTGAGGCCTTACCTGGTCTCTGGGGCCTTTTATAGCCCCGCTCTGCCGCTCGAGTTTCCCGCCGACGCTGTGAGGCCTTACCTGGTCTCTGGGGCCTTTTACAGCCCCGCTCTGCCGCTCGAGTTTCCCGCCGACGCTGTGAGGCCTTACCTGGTCTCTGGGGCCTTTTATAGCCCCGCTCTGCCGCTCGAGATTCCCGCCGATGCTGTGAGGCCTTACCTGGTCTCTGGGGCCCTTTATAGCCCCGCTCTGCCGCTCGAGATTCCCGCCGACGCTGTGAGGCCTTACCTGGTCTCTGGGGCCTTTTATAGCCCCGCTCTGCTGCTCGAGTTTCCCGCCGACGCTGTGAGGCCTTACCTGGTCTCTGGGGCCTTTTATAGCCCCGCTCTGCCGCTCAAGTTTCCCGCCGACGCTGTGAGGCCTTATCTGGTCTCTGGGGCCTTTTATAGCCCTGCTCTACCGCTCGAGTCTCCCGCCGACGCTGTGGAAAGTGGCAAATGTGACACCATTGTTCAAGTAAGGGTGTAAGGACAATCCTAGTAACTACAGGCTGGTCAGTTTAACATCAGTGGTGGGTAAAGTTTTAGAAATAATAATCAAGGAAAAAATTAACAGGCAATTTGGAGAGGTTTAAGCTAATTAAAGAGAACCAGCATGGGTTTTTAAAAGGAAGATTGTGTTTGACTAATCTAATTGAATTTTTTGATGACGTGACAGAGAAGATTGATGAAGGGAATGCAATGGATGTTGTCTACATGAATTTTTGGAAGGCATTTGACAAAGTACCACATAGAAGGCTGATTAACAAAATTGTGGCTCATGGTATAGGAGGGTCAGTGGCATCTTGGATAAGGAATTGGCTTAAGGACAGAAAACAGTGAGTTGTGGTAAATGGCTGTTTTTCAGACTGGAGGATGGTAGACAGTGGTATTCCCCAAGGATCAATGCTGGGGCCACTGCTTTTTTTGATATATATAAATGACCTGGATATTGGAATACAGAGTAGAATTTCTAAATTTGTCAATGACACCAAACTTGGGGGTGTGGCAAACAGTGATGATGATATCAATCGACTGCAACAGGACATAGAAAGGCTAGCAGAATGGGCAGACAAGTGGCTGATGGAATTTAATACAGAGAAGTGTGAGGTTGTGGCGGAGACCACATAGGGACAATAACACAATTCACAATGTATAGCCAATGTTGTTATATGTACCTAAACACAATTCACTATGTATAGCCAATGTTGTTATATGTACGTGCTTGGTTGGGTTACCGGGGCAGGGTCCCTTTAAGAGCGTCGGTAGCATGATGACGTCATGCGTCGGTAGCGTGATGACGTCATAGCCCTGCAACGAGGCTGAGCCCCTCAGTCCTCACGGAGAGTGAATTAAGTAACACGCGTTTTGCCTTTGCTGCAACAAAAGTCTCAGAGCCTGTTGATTTCTAGCGACTCCAACATTGGTGACCCCGCTGCTCTTTTGGACGATTCCAAAGACCTCATCTGAAATGGCGACGAACGCCGTTTCCATCAAATTACCCGAGTTTTGGGGACGACAGGCTGCCGCTTGGTTCGCCCAGGCTGAGGCTCAATTTGCACTCCGGGACATCACCGCGGATGACACGAGGTACTACTACGTTGTCTCTGCTCTCGGCAGCTCCACCGCGGCCAGAGTCATGAGCCTGCTCGAGAACCCCCTGGAACTCAACAAATTCAAAACGCTGAAAATGCACCTCTTAGAAACTTTTGGACTTACCGAAGCTGAGCGCGCATGCTGGCTTCTCTCTCTACCCGGGCTTGGCGACTCCAAGCCCTCGGAGCTGATGGACCACATGCTGGCCCTCCTGGGCACACACAGGCCGTGCTTCCTCTTCAAGGAACTGTTCCTTCAACAGCTGCCAGGTCAGGTACGGTCGGCTTTAGCCAACTCTTCCAGTACCGATTTCCGCGACCTGGCCAAGGAGGCTGACAAATTTTTCTCCGCCGGGCAACAGTACTGCGCGGCCATGCGGAGCCCTGCCCCCACTGATACAGCCCAATGGCAGCAGCCCCCAAGCCTCTGCTTCTACCACGCGCAGTTCGGCCCCAAAGCCAGGAAGTGCCGGCCCGCGTGCAGTTTTCCCGCGTCGAAACAATCGAAAGACCACTCGTCGGCTGCTATGGCTGTCGGCCGTTCAGGCAGTTTGTTATTTATTATGGACACCGACTCCGGACGTTGTTTTCTTTGCGACACAGGTGCCCAGGTGAGCGTCCTGCCCGCATCAACCATAGACATGCAAGGGGGGAACCACGGCACCGTCCTTGAAGCCACCAACGGCAGTTCCATCCGCACCTTCGGGAAACGGAGCGTGGCGCTTTGTTTTGGCGGGCAGCGGTTCACCTGGGACTTTGTCACGGCAAAAGTGTCCACCCCCCTTCTCGGCGCTGACTTCCTCTGCGCCAATGGCCTTTTGGTGGACATCAAGAACTGACATCTCATCAACGCTGAGACTTTCAGCTCGCTCCCATGTTCCCTCAGCGGGTCCAGCACGACGAAGTTGTCCAGCACACTCTCGGCCTCCGACGAGTTTTCCCACCTCCTCGCCGAGTTCCCGGACCTCACGAAGCCCACGTTCTCGTCCGCCGCCACCAAACACGGGGTAGAACACCACATCTTGACCACCGGTCCGCCCGTCTACGCCCGCACTCGGCGCCTCGACCCGGGGAAACTCGCCATCGCTAAAGCCGAGGAGATTTACCAGAATGGTTCCGGGGATGGGGGAATTTTAGCTACAAGGACAGGTTGGAGAAGCTGGATTTGTTTTCATTAGAGCAAAGGAGGTTGAGGGGTGATTTGATAAGAGGTGTACAAGATTATGATGGGTTTGGACAGGCTAGATGGGGAAAGGCTGTTCCCACTAGTTGATGGTGCAAGGACTAGGGGACACAGATTTAAGGTTTTGGGCAAGAGATACAGGGGGGGATGTGAGGAAAAACTTTTTTTTACACAGCGAGTGGTGATGACCTGGAATTCGCTGCCGACGGAAGTGGTGGAAGCGGAGACACTCAATGTTTTCAAGTTGAGACTGGCTAGGCACTTGAGGGAAATAAACTTGCAGGGCTACAGGGCTAGAGCAGGGCAATGGAACTGACTGGATTGCTCTACAGAGAGCTGGCACGGGCTTGATGGGCTGAATGGCCTCCTTTGGTGCCGTTATGACTCTATGTCTCTATTTTCCGGTTGGCAAACTGTAGCTAGTGGGGTGCCACAGGGATCAGTGCTGGGGCCTCAACTATTTACAATGTATATTAATGACTTGGATGAAGGGACAGAGTGTATTGTAGCCAAATTTGCTGATGATACAAAGATAGGAGGGAAAGCAAGTTGTGAGGAGGACACAAAGAATCTGCAAAGGGATATAGATAGTGAGTGGGCAATAAGGTGGCAGATGGAGTTTAATGTAAGAAAATGTGAGGTTATTCACTTTGGTAGCAAAAATAAAAAACAAATTATTATTTAAATGGAAAGAGATTACAAAATGCTGCAGTACAGAGGGCTCTGGGGTCCTTGTATATGAAACACAAAAAGCTAGCATGCAGGGACAGCAAGTAATTAGGAAGGCAAATGGAATGTTGGCCTTTATTGCTAGGGGGATGAAGTATCAAAGTAGGGAAGTCTTGCTACAACTGTACAGGGCGTTGATGAGACCACACCTGGAGTACTGCGTACAGTTTTGGTTTCCTTATTTAAGGAGGGATATACTTGCAATGGAGACAGTTCAGAGAAGGTTCACTCGGTTGATTCCTGAGATGAAGGGGTTGTCTTATGAAGAAAGGTTGAGCAGGTTGGGCCTATACTCATTGGAGTTTAGAAGAATGAGAGGGGATCTTATTGAAACATATAAGATTCTGAGGGGGCTCGACAGGATAGATGCAGAGAGGATGTTTCCCCTCGTGGGGGAATCTAGAACTTGGGGGCATAGGGGGTGATTTTGTGAATGGAGGCGCGTTGAAGATGGGACTGCTGCTTGTCGGGTCGATGTCCCGCCTCCTTCGAGTTGTGGCCAACCCACGCTATTTTCCCTTGATTGACCTTGTTAAGCCCACCCAGCGGGCTCAGCAGGCCAATTAAGGGAAAACCGGTTACAGAGAACGTCAACGTATGACGTGTCATCTGTCAAAAATTTTTGACAGGTGAACTGTCATCGTTCGACAGCTCTGTGAAGCTGTCAAACAGTGACAATCTCTGCAATTTGATGAGGTCTTGCATACCTTCCTTCATTTACAGAATTGAGATGTTTGTAGCATTTGAGAATGCAACGGACATCTCTCACCTGCAACATGGAGGTGCGAGACTCTCCGCGTACACCAACTGAAGCCTGCAGGAAGAAACAAAGGTAAGTACACTTTTAAAAACACTTAGGACTTACCTCAGATACTCCCCTCTACACTCTTGTACCCATCACTTACCTTCACACCACACTTTTGCACCCCGACCCCCGCAGACCCAGTACTCGCCTCGCTGAGCTGGCGGGTTTTGGAGCCGTCGGGAAGCCCGCACTTGTGAGGGCAAAAAGGGGATAATCCTATTTTCTGCCTGTTAACTACCTGTTAACAGGCAGTTAATAGGCTTTAATCCCTTCCCGCCTCCAAGGAGACGGGACTCGGCGCGGGACGGCTACCTGCCTCCTGGGAAGATGGCATGGGGGCAGGTTGGGGGCGGGTTTGGCACCCGCCCCCAAAATCTGCCATTTTCCCAGCAGTCCCGCCTCCATACCCGACTCCTCGGGGCTGAGAAAATCGCCCCCATAGTTTCAGAATAAGGGGTCGCCCATTTAAAACGGAGATGAGGAGGAATTTCTTCTCTCAGAGGGTCATGGATCTTTGGAATTCTCTACACCAGAGAGCTGTGGAGGCTGGGTCATTGAATATATTTAAGGTGGAGATAGACAGATTTTTGAACGATAAGGGAGTCAAGGGTTATGGGGAGCGGGCAGGGAAGTGGAGTTGAGGCCAAGATCAGATCAGCCCTGATCTTATTGAATGGCAGAGTGAGCTCGAGGGGCCAAATGGCCGACTCCTGCTCCTATTTCTTATGTTCTTATGTAACATCTCATCTAAAAGACAGCACCTCCGACAGTACAGCACTCCCTCGGTAATGCACTGGAGTGTCAGCCTAGATTATGTGCACAAGTCTCTCGGAGAGGGATTTGAACCCACAATCTTCTGACGACCCTCTGAAACAATGCTGAAACATGTTAAAGATGTGGGTTAAACATTGAGATTCGGTTCCTCTGCAGGTCTAGACAGTGGTTTCGTGGTTTTTTTGTGTTTCCTCTGCTAAGGTGCTACGAAGAGGTTGTTACCGACAATCAGCATCCGGCCAGCATTTTGAATGGAAGCTTCCTGCAAATGTGTGAGAGGCAAGAAAGGAGGAAGCAGCTTACTTGGCGTGGAGGTACAATGACTGCAGCTGACCGGCTCAGGGTTGAATAAGCGGAGCCACAATTCAGAGCCCCGACAGCCCAGTACGATCATGGTCCTGGATGGAACATCCAGAGCGATGCGGGCTCTGCTCTTTCAGCCGTGCTTGTTCTGGATGGGCAGTACAGCACCGCCTACCCTGGAACTCACTGCCTGAGAGGGCGGTGGAAGCAGGTTCAATAGTAACTTTCAAAAGGGAATTGGATAGTTACTTGAAAAGAAAAAGTCACAGGACTGTGGGGAAAGAGAATTGGGCAATGCGACTAATTGGCTGTCTCTTTCAAAGAGCCGGCACAGGCACAATGGGCCGAATGGTCTCCTTCTGTGCTGTGTGATTCCATTCTATGATACTCTCCTACAATCGGCCGGAGTTTGATGTGGCGTCAGATTTTGTTGACTGTCGTACTGCCTATTGTGTAGAATTAAAGATAAAGATGAACAAATAGCTCCCTCCTAGATTTATGTGATGCCATCACATTTAGATATGGGTCGCGAAATATTCAAGTAGCCGGGTCCTCCCACCTACCTCACCACCTGTTGATCCCTGAGCAAGAAAAGAACCTGCATTTCTACAGCACCTTTCGCGACCTCAGGACGTCCCAAAGCACTTTACAGCCAATGGAGTACTTTCACTTTATTATGGTCATATTTATGCTAATATATATGTACAAATGTATGTTGAAATGTTTAAGTGTCCAAATCCAAATTGTACACTCTCGGGAGCCGCAAGCCTACATTTCGTTGTACTGCAGTTGTGCACTAACAATGACAATAAAAGTTGATTTGATTTGATTTGATTTGATTTGAAGTACAGTCATAACAACAACAACAACTTGTATTTATAGAGCGCCTTTAACGTAGTAAAACATCCTAAGGCGCTGCACAGGAGCCATTATCAAACATAACTTGACACCGAGCCACTTAAGGACCTATTAGGGCAGGTGACCAAAAGCTTGGTCAAAGAGGTGGGCTTTAAGGAACATCTTAAAGGGGGAAAGAGAGGGAGAGAGGCGGAGAGGTTTACGGAAGGAATTCCAGAGCTTAGGGCCTCGGCAGCTGAAGGCACGGCTGCCAATGGTGGAACGATTAAAATCAGGGATGCTCAAGAGGCCAGAATTAGAGGAGCGCAGAGATCTCAGCGGGTTGTGGGGCTGGAGGAGTTTAACGATAAAGGGAGGGGTGAGGCCATGGAGTATTTGAAAACAAGGATGAGAATTTTAAAACCGAGGCGCCACTGTTGTAATGTAGGAAAGGCGGCAGTCAATTTGCGCACAGCAAGATCCCACAAACAGCAATGTGATGATGACCGGTTAATCTGTATTGGTGATGTTGGTTGATGGATAAATATTGACCAGTACACCGGGGAAGGGGGTGGTGGGGGGGGCTGGGGTGGGGGGGTGGGGTGGACTCCCCTGCTTTTCTTACATCCACCTGCGAGGGCAGACGGGGCCTCGGTTTAACGCCTAATCCAAAAGACGGTGTTGTGTATGTACCTTTAAGAGAATAACTGGTCTCAGACTGCAGTACCGGCAGTGACCACCCCTGTATAAAAGGCGCTAGAGAGCCTCTGTTTGTTAGTTTCGCTATTGACTTCCACCAGTAAAGACTTGTTTGTTTTCACTCCTACTGGTCCGTGTCTCAATCATTCACGGACTTAACACTGGCGACGAGTAAAAAACGAACTTACCTGCAACTCGGCAGCACCTCAGACGACGTTGTTGAAGGTCGGAGCCAGAAGAAAGAAAAAAAAAATAGAGTCCAAAGAAACTCGGGAAACGGGCGTCGACCGTCAATCATCGGTTTGAAAACTTGCAGGAGAGACTGTCCAGAGCCAGGCTGGGTTCCTCGGTCTGTGGTTTCCCAGCTAATCGGGCTGGTGGCAGGTAGTGCTCTGATCCTTCCTGGGCTGCGGCGGGCTGAAGCTCGATCGGGTGGCTTTTCAATGGGGCCGGGCAGCGAGTCGGGAAGCAAAGAGAGAGAGAGAGGGTGGAGCACACAGGGCACGGCCGGTGCTTCAAAGCCGGGCAGCGTTCGGACCTAAGAAGAGGGAGGGAAGTGTCCCAGAGGGTCCGCTCCATGACGGGAAAATAATAAAAGAAAAAGAATCAATATTTAACGCGCAAGAAACCGTGGAAAGCAGCGCTAACAACAGCGGGGAAGAAGGCAAAGCGCGGGAGGCGCCATTTTGTTAAATCGGGGAAGAAGGCAAAGCGCGGGAGGCGCCATTTTAGATTTGCAAGATGCCGAAGACTGGCTGTATCACTGCTTTTGATAATACATTAGAGGACTGGACCACGTATGTGGAAAGAGTCAAGGTATATTTCGAGGCAAACGAAATAGCGGAGGGGAAAAAGGCATCGATATTGCTAAACTTAATGGGCGCTAGAACGTACGGCCTATTGCGGGACCTGATTACTCCAGCCAAACCGAAGGCGAAGAGTTTTAACGAAATTGTTGCTGTCCTACAGGAACACTTAAACCCTGCACCGCTGTTGATAGCAGAAAGATTTAAATTCCACAGGAGAACTCAGCACAAAGATGAGAGCAATGCTGAGTATCTTACGGAACTACGCAAGCTATCAAAGCACTGCCAGTTTGGAGCAGGACTGGCAGATACCCTACGGGACAAATTTGTCTGTGGACTCCTGAGTGAAGGAACACAGAAGAAGTTACTCTCAGAAAAAGAGCTGACGCTAGATAAGGCTTTCAGCGTGGCAGTATCGTATGAAGCAGCAGCCAGGGGAGCTGCAGAAATTCAACAAAAACCACAGGAATACGGCACCCACGAAATGACACGGGGATTTGCAAAATGTTATCGCTGCAGCAGAACTAACCATGACCAGAAGGACTGCTGGTCCAAAGACAAAATATGCAGACAATGCGGGAAGATTGGACACATTGCACGAGTTTGCAGGTCTGGGAAGAAGACCAGCGACAACAAAAAGGCTACTAAGGAACCGTACAAGAAAGTACAAAAGATGACGGACAGTAGTTCCGAAGACCAGATGAGCGATAGTGAATCCGAGAACAGGAGACTAAGCTGTCTCAAACTTTACAATGTAACCGCAAAAGAGGATCACCGAACCATTTGGGTCACCCTCACGATAGCAGGGTCCCAAGTTAAAATGGAATTGGATACAGGATCAGCGCTAACCGTCATGAATCGAAGAGACTACGAGCGGCTATTTTCACACATACCCTTGAGAGAGACATCCATCGTCTTGACGACGTATACGGGGCAAAAAGTATACCCCAGAGGAAAAATAAGGGTGCCTGTCGAATACAATGGCAAGAAAATACGGAAATTGTATCTCTACATACTGCCAAATGGTGGACCACCGTTATTGGGACGGGAATGGATCAGGAAGATAAACTTAGATTGGCATTCCATTCATGCAATGACGGTCGACGGTAAAAAAGATGAAGACGTCACTCCTGGACGATTGTCAACAATCTTAGCTAATGCCAAAGAGGTATTTCAACAAGAACTGGGCACGCTTAAAGGCGTAACCGCCTCGATAAAAATAGAAGAGAATGCAGTTCCCAAGTTTTTCAAAGCAAGACCGGTACCATATGCAATTCGCCCAGCCGTCGAGGCAGAGCTGGAGAATCTGGAGAAGGCGGGCGTGTTGTCTAAGGTCGACTGGAGCGAGTGGGCGACACCCATCGTTCCTGTCATGAAGAAAACGTTAAGCAATAAGTCCGTAGAGCCAAGGAAGATTCGCATCTGTGGGGATTTCAAGGTGACGGTGAACCCTGTCCTTCACACAGTACAGTATCCTCTTCCTTGGATAGAAGACATCTTCGCCTCACTGTCTGGAGGGAAGCATTTTACAAAAATTGACCTAGCACAAGCATATTTGCAGATGGTGTGAGGGTGCCAGTCAGTTCCTTTTTGTAACCTCTAGATGGCACCTTCACTTGTTAGTCTCCTGTGTTAATTGTTCCTAGTTTTCTGTGTTAATTGTTCCTAGTCCTTAACGGCTTGTTAGCTGTTCATGGGTTTCACCTGGTTTCTTGGTATATAAGTTTTCTGGTTGTTTCATTCTTTGCTCAGTCCTCACTAGGGTGAACCAGGGAGTTAGTCTTGACAATGTCCCTTGTCTTGACTAGGTGCTCTGTGTGACTAGCCTTTGCTCTATGGCAGCTTGCCTTCACAAGCTGGCTGCCATAGTTCTCTCGAGCTAGGTATCTTAGTTTGTGTTCTAGTTCTCTTGAGCTATGTATCTAAGTCTGTGTTCGTGTCTCTGGATTTAAGATGTTCTTAAGTCTGTTGTTCTGTTAAGTTGCTTGTCTTGGTAAGGTGCTGTTTGGACTAGCGTGTTGCTATGTGGGAGCCGTTGGGATCTTGTCTTGAGCTTTGCATTGATAAGCCGATTACCCTTGGGGTAGCTTGTCTGGAGTTTAGCCTCGGCAAGCCGGTTGCCCCTTGTGGTAGCTTGTCACAAGCTCAGTATAGACAAGTGGGCTTCCTCATGGAAGCTGTCCTGAGTTCCTATCTTGACTAGCTGTCTTGTAACTTGTCTCTAGTTCTTATGTTTCTGTCTCGAGTTCTCTTGTCTTTAGTTCTTATGTATATTGCTGTGTTAATCTAGTTATGTGTGAATCTAGTAAAGTTCAAACAAAGTACTGTATATGTGTCTCTTGTCTGGTTTCTGCACTTGGGTCCAGAACCTACCTCGCCCGGAGAGCACGGCCTCGTATTTATACGGCCCCGTGGCTCCCCAACCCTGACAGATGGAGGTTGAAGAGTCCTCTAGGAAGTATCTCACGATAAACACTCACAAAGGTCTTTACCAGTATCATCGATTGGTATTCGGAGTAGCATCGGCTCCGGCGATATGGCAAAGAGCGATGGAACAAGTCCTGCAAGGGGTTCCGGGGACTCAGTGTTACTTGGACGACATCCTTGTAACAGGTGAAGATGACAGTGAACACCTTAACAACCTAGAACAGGTGCTCACTAGACTACGGGAACATGGGCTGCAAGCCAACCGCCCCAAGTGCGAATTTTTTAAGAAACAGATATCGTATTGTGGCCACGTGATTGATGAAGAGGGGTTACATAAGTCCCCTGACAAAATTGAAGCGGTTGTTAAGGCCCCAGCGCCTGAAAATGTGTCGCAACTGGTGTCGGATTGGTGAATTACTATCATAAGTTTTTGCTGAATTTGTCGACAATTTTGCACCCACTGAACGCCCTGCTACGAACGGGGGTAGCATGGAAATGGAACGATGATTGTAAGCGTGCTTTTCAGAAGAGTAAGGACTTAATCACTTCAAGGGAAGTATTGGCTCACTACAACCCAGCACTGCCGATCAGACTGGCATGTGATGCGTCTCCCTACGGCATTGGGGCGGTACTGTCACATAAGTTCCTTGATGGGTTAGAGAGGCCGATAGCTTTTGCGTCACGCTCGTTAACTTCTGCCGAGCGTAACTACGCTCAGATTGACAGAGAGGCCCTCAGCCTAGTGTGGGGGGTGAAGAAGTTCAATCACTACCTGCACGGTCAAAAATTTACTCTACTAACCGATCATCAACCTCTTGTCTCCATTTTCAACCCTCAGAAGGGCGTGCCGATAATGACGGCACAACGGCTGCAGAGATGGTCCCTTTTCCTAGGGGCACACCAATATGACATCGAGTACAAAGGAACTAAACAGCATGGAAATGCTGATGGATTGTCACGCCTACCGTTGCCGATGGTGGAAGAAGAAGACCTTGAAGTGGATCCAATGGAGTTATTCCACTCGACCATAGTCGAATGTCTCCCTGTGACGAATGCAAACATGGAAAAGGAAACACGGAATGACCCGACACTATCACGGGTCTATGATTTAACGGTGAAGGGATGGCCAGCACATGGCGAACCACTGCTGCCAGCATTCTCGCCGAGAAGAGAACAACTGTCAGTGTGCAGAGGGACCTTGATGTGTGGATCCAGAGTAGTAATTCCACCTAAGTTGACGGATAGAGTACTCAATGAGCTTCATGAGGGTCATCTGGGTGGGGTAAAAATGAAGAACTTAGCCAGAGCGTTTGTGTGGTGGCCGGGAATCGATAGAGAAATCGAAGAGATGACCAAGAGCTGTGCAGGATGCCAGAAGGTCCAAAACGCCCCACCACAAGCTCCTCTGCATCCATGGGAGTGGCCCTCATCGCCATGGCAACGGGTGCACATTGATTTTGCTGGTCCCTTCATGGACTCGATGTTTTTAATTGCGGTGGATGCACATTCAAAGTGGCCAGAGGTAATAAAAATGTCCTCAACCACCACGGAAAAACCTATCACAGTTTTGCGAACCATATTCGCCAGGAATGGGCTGCCTGAACAGATTTGCTCTGACAATGGACCACAGTTTGTGTCTGAAGAGTTCCGGAGGTTCTTAAAGAACAATGGCGTTAAGCATTACACATCTGCCCCATATCATCCAGCCACTAATGGATTGGCCGAGAGGTTTGTCCAAACATTCAAGAAGGCTATCAAGGCAATGTGTAATGAAGATATACCCCTACAACACAAGGTGGACAACTTCTTGTTTGCCTACCGGAATGCGACACATGCGGTTACCAACCAAACACCAGCCATGATGTTCTTCAATCGAAGACTACGATGCCGCTTGGATTTGGTTAAGCCAAACGTCCGAAGAGATGTGGAGAACAGGCAGTTTCAGAATATGAATGGAAGGCCGACCAGGAGTTTTAAGATAGGTCAACCAGTTTTGGCCCGGGACTACCGCACTGAGAAATGGCAGCCAGGAACGATTTGTACACGACAAGGACCTCTCATGTATACCGTGGACGTTGGGGAGAGCATTGTAAGACGCCATGCTGACCAGATTCTAGAGTCACTGGAAAACGTCAACTCCACACCACGATCTGATACACCTGGTAATGAACTTGACGTTCCAATTGCAGCTACCGCAGAACCGGTAATATTGGAAGCAGATGAACCAAACAAAGACATTGATCCCAACGCAACATTGCCAGAAGAACCTGATACCCCAAAGAGGCGTTATCCAGACAGAATCAGGAAGCCTCCTCAAAGATTGAACTTATAATTGCTTAAGCTTAACCAATGTATCTAGCAACAGTAATTGTGATTGTAATTCGTTATCATTTAGTTGTTAAATGAATGTTATGTACTGTTTATCTAAAAGGGGAGGAATTGTTGTGTATGTACCTTTTAAGAGAATAACTGGTCTCAGACTGCAGTACCGGCAGTGACCACCCCTGTATAAAAGGCACTAGAGAGCCTCTGGCCTAGAAATTCAGTTTGGGCCCGCCAGCTGGCTAGCGCCCAAAAGTTAGCGCTGGGCGCGGAGCCAGTTGCGACCATCAGAAATTCAGTTTTAGCACCCCAAGTCGGAACCGGGCGCTATTCCAGGGTGTGCCCGCCCCCGCTTGGGGCGCTGAAACTGAATTTCAGCGCTCTAGCTGCCGCTGCGCCACCCGATGCGGTGCGGCAGGCTGCGGTACTGCAGGCCTCCTCCTTCTCTTAAGGAGGAGGTGCCTGCAACGGCCGGAGCCCCGATCGCGAGTGCCGGCAAAAGAGCCCGGCACAACGGAGAAGTGCCAGGCTCCACGGAAACCAGCCGGCAATGCCGCGGCGGGGGGGGGGGGGGTGGAGGAGGCCGGGGAAGGAGGTGCGGGCAGGCGGCCGCCGAAAAAGCGGCCGGCCGCACCTCCACCTTAAAGCGCCCCGCTAAGGCTGCAGTAAGGACCCGGTCTCCCGATGTTGTTAGCGGCCGCCACGGAAGAGGCAGCCGCTACTGAAGATGGGGGTCGGGGCGGTAGCGGGGCGGAACCGGGGCACTGCGCACACCGATGATGTCATCGGTGCCGGCGCAGCGCTACCGGCTACCGCCGCCATTACCGCGGCCCTCAAAATCAGCGCTACCACCCCTACTGGCGCAGAAGCCCTCTTTGGGCTGTAACTGGGCGCAAAGCCCACCGAATTTCTAGCCCTCTGTTTGTTAGTTTCGCTATTGACTTCCACCAGTAAAGACTTGTTTGTTTTCACTCCTACTGGTCCATGTCTCAATCATTCACGGACTTAACAGATGGCACCTCCAACAGCGCAGCACTCCCTCAGTACTGCGCTGAAGTGACACTGAGGCCTGGGCTTTCCACGCTGCAACCAGCTGACCAGATGCGGCCTGTTGTAGGATGGAGCGGCCTTATGCCGAAACACTGCTCCAAAAAAAATAGCGCTGCGGCAATTCTCCTCCCGAGGCCTCACCGCCACCATGAGCCCACCTGCCGGAAATCCGCCCTCGATGAATACAGCTGAAAGTCGGGTTGCCAACTTTGATTGGACGTGTTCCTGGAGGTTTCATCACATGACCTCCCGCCTCGAACCGCCCCGCCCCCACACTCCCGCCATTGGTCCATCCTCCAGGCGCATTGCCTTCCCACGGCCAATGGAAAGGGAACAAACTCTCTGTTACCCAATTGGATTGATCGTCGCTGTCGGTGAAACAGCCTCTTTTCCCCATCCCCAATATTTTTATAACGAATAAATGAAAGTGTTTAAAGAAACTGAAAACAACACAATTTTGTTTAATGCCTCAAGGATTTTTCTGTCGACTGTTGTTCGCAGTGGTGTCCTGGAGATTAAGCTCCGATTACTGGAGACTCCAGGACAATCCTGGAGGGTTGGCGACCCTAGATGAAGACGGAAGGCACAGTGTAGTTGCCCCTGGGATTTCCCACCCATTGAAGAAGGAAGCTGCAGACTGCAGGAAGATATCAATGGACTGGTCAGGTGGGCAGAACAGTGGCAAATGGAATTCAATCCGGAGAAGTGTGAGGTAATGCATTTGGGGAGGGCTAACAAGGCAAAGGAATACACTGAGAAATGCAGAAGATCAGAAGGACCTTGAAGTGCATGTCCACAGATCCCTGACGGTAGCAGGACAGGTAGATAAGGTGGTTAAGAAGGCATACGGGATACTTGCCTTTATTAGCCGAGGCATAGAATATAAGAGCAGGGAGGAGATACTTGAACTGTATAAAACACTAGAACACCAGCAGCTAGAATACTGCGTGCAGTTCTGGTCACCACATTACAGGAAGGATGTGATTGCACTAGAGGGGGTGCAGAGGAGATTTACGAGGATGTTGCCTGGGCTGGGGAATTTTAGCTATGAGGAAAGACTGGATAGGCTGGGGTTGTTTTCTTTGGAACAGAGGAGGCTGAGGGGAGACCTAATTGAGGTGTATAAAATTATGAGGGGCCTAGATAGAGTGGATAGGAAAGACCTATTTCCCTTAGCTGAAGGGTCAATAACCAGGGGGCATAGATTTAAAGTAATTGGTCGGAGATTTAGAGGGGATTCAAGGAGAAATGCTTTCACCCAGAGGGTGGTGGGGGTCTGGAACTCACTGCCTGAAAGGATGTAGAGACAGAGACCCTCATCACATTTAAAAAGTACTTGGATATGCACTTGGAGTGCCGTAACCTACAAGGTTACGGACCAAGTGCTGAAAGGTGGGATTAGGCTGGATAGCTCTTTGTCAGCCGGCACAGGCAAGATGGACCGAATGGCCTCCTTCTGTGCAGTAAATTTATATGATTCTATGATTTATTGTCCCTAGAAAACATGGGCACTATAAAGGTGTTGGGTCCAGTACGATGTCCTGGGGGTAGGTGGGAACTGGGAAGGTTATAGGTCACACAGCGTAGCGATCCTGCAACACAGTTTTGGCTGGAACCCATTTCCAGCACATAACAGCTGCAAAATCTGTGAATTGAAATCCATTTGATGACTTTTACAGGCAAAGTGAGTTACGTTTAGGGAAATAATGGATTTCCCTCTTGGGATTCCATTGTTCCTGTTCTTTGAGGCGAATAATAAAAAGCATAAGGGTTCCAACAAGCGAGAGCTGCACCTGTTTCTGGCTGGAGTGGAGATCACCTCGTACAAGAGGTGGGTAATGTATAATGTTAATCAGGGCCAGAGTGATCTCCTGGACTAGTTTTGATTGCCTAAGGGGGTCGGAGAGGAATTTACCAGCTTCCATTTCACTCCTTGAC
The DNA here is from genome assembly GCF_052327205.1 of Somniosus microcephalus. Lineage (NCBI taxonomy): Eukaryota > Metazoa > Chordata > Chondrichthyes > Squaliformes > Somniosidae > Somniosus > Somniosus microcephalus. The sequence goes on along the minus strand of NC_140991.1, from coordinate 23,954,230 downwards.
CACTGTCTGAGGCATTACTAGACTGTTTGAGACCTCATAGAGTCATAGAGTTATACAGCACAGAAAGAGGCCCTTCGGCCCATCGTGTCTGTGCCGGCCATCAAGCCCTGTCTATTCTAATCCCATTTTCCAGCACTTGGTCCGTAGCTTTGTATGCTATGGCGTTTCAAGTGCTCATCTAAATGCTTCTTGAATGTTGTGAGGGTTCCTGCCTCTACCACCCTTTCAGGCAGTGAGTTCCAGATTCCAACCACCCTCTGGGTGAAAAAGTTTTTCCTCAAATCCCCTCTAAACCTCCTGCCCCTTACCTTGAAACTATGCCTCCTGGTTATTGACCCCTCCACCAAGGGGAAAAGTTCCTTTCTATCTACCCTATCTATGCCCCTCATAATTTTGTACACCTCAATCAGGTCCCTCCTCAGCCTTCTCTGCTCTAAGGAAAACAACCCCAGCCTGTCCAGTCTCTCTTCATAGCTGAAGCGCTCCAGCCCAGGTAACATCCTGGTGAATCTCCTCTGCACCCTCTCCAATGCAATCACATCCTTCCTATAGTGTGGCGACTAGAACTGCACACAGTATTCCAGCTGTGGCCTAACTAGCGTTTTGTACAGCTCCATCATAACCTCCCTGCTCTTATATTCTGTGCTTCGGCTAATGAAGGCAAGTATCCCATATGCCTTTTTAACCACCTTATCTACCTGTCCTGCTGCCTTCAGGGATCTATGTACCTGCACACCAAGGTCCCTCTGATCCTCTGTCCTTCCTAGGGTCCTACCATTCATTGCGTATTCCCTTGTCTTGTTAGTCCTCCCAAAATGCATCACCTCACACTTTTCAGGGTTAAATTCCATTTGCCACTGTTCTGCCCATCTGACCAACCCGTCTATATCGTCTTGTAGCCTGAGGCTTCCCTCCTCGCTATTTACCACTCCACCAATTTTCGTGTCATCTGCGAACTTACTGATCATACCTCCTACATTCATATCTAAATCATTAATGTACACTACAAACAGCAAAGGACCTGTGGTCTATGTAACCTGTTCCACCTTAAGAGAACTTAAGCCTGTTCCACCTTAAGAGATGTACTACTTTCTCTGGCTGCTGTATACATAATACCGGTGGTGACCACACCGGTATATAAGCACTGTGTAGTAATATTGTATTCAGTATAGTCCCGACCTCCAACCAGTAAAGACCTGTTGAATTTACTCTCTTAGTCTGTGTAGTAATTATCACTATAACACACAGACTTAACAGTGGCGACGAGTCCGATTCTTACCCTGCGGCAGTTATTTCCACGGCGGCTTCGTCCACAGACAGGACGTCGAAGAGAGGTTTCCACCCTCATCACCCTACTGGAAGACACGTCGAGCGGCAGGCATCGAGAAACCGGAGTGCAGAAGACATCCTGACCTCGAAGCCTCCATCAGCGACTGTCAGCTTTCTTCTTTCTACCTCGGTGGTGGGTAAGCCGGGCAGCGACGCGACAGAAAGTCAACCGCGTTGGCTGTACAGACGGGGCTGGGAAGACGGAGGAATAAGGGCAGTGAGATCGATCGTGACCGGAGATAAGGGCCGGGTCGCTTTCGAGCGAGAGGCGCAGCGCGGGGACATCGATCGCGACCGGAGATAAGGGCCGCATTCGGGCTAAAAGGCGCAGCGTCTGGGGAAACTGAAGGCGCGAGAGCCGCATTGAAGCGGAGACAGCGTCGGGGGACGGTTGAAGACCGCCAAGCGCGGGAAAACCGCCATTTTGTGGGCGGAGGACGACGACAAGAGCGGGAAGCCGCCATCTTGGATAACATAAAAATACAATAAATTGCAACGATGCCTAAACATGGGAACATTAATACCTTTGATAGTGACATCGAAGATTGGGCCATGTATGTAGAACGCATACAAAATTATTGTAAGGCAAATAAAATTCCTGATGCAGATAAAGCACTAACATTATTAAATTTAATGGGTGCGAAGACATACGGGCAATTGAAACACCTGTTATCACCAGATGAACCGGCGGATAAGACGTTCGATGAGATTGTTACTGTCCTGAAAAATCATCTAAACCCCACGCCGCTAATGCTAGCGGAACGATTTAAATTTTACGACAGAAGGCAGCTGCAGAATGAAAGCAATGCTGAATATTTGATGGAATTACGTAAGCTAGCAAAATATTGTCAGTTTGGAACGGAACTGACAGAGGCACTACGAGATAAATTTGTGTGTGGTTTATTTAAACAGGATACACAAAAGCAACTGCTCGAGGAGAATGAGCTGACACTTGAGAAGGCGGTCACTATGGCAGCAGCACACGAAGCTGCAGCGAGAGGCACGGCAGTAATGCAGCTACGGTCACCGGAACTCGGTACAAACAAATTGGGTTTGAGTTCTGTCAAATGTTATCGTTGTGGAAAGACAACGCACGATCAGAACCAGTGTTGGTTTAAAAACCAAGAATGCAGAACGTGTGGCAGGCTTGGCCACATAGCTAAAGTATGCCGGTCAGGAAAGAAGACCAGCAACAAAAAGTCACCGCAAGGAAAATACGCAAAGGTACACAAGGTGACAAAGAACAGTTTGACCGAACAGAAGTCAGATTCAGACGCTAGCAGTAATGAACTGGATAGCTTAAGAGTACACAACGTTGGTAAGGATGCAGATCTCCAGACAATTTGGGTCACTCTTCAGATAGCAGGAGTCCAAGTAAAAATGGAATTGGACACTGGATCGGCATTGACGGTCATGAATAAGAAAGATTACAGAAGGTTATTCCAACATATTCCCCTACAGGATACGGAGATTATATTGAAAACATACACGGGGCAAAGAGTGTACCCCATCGGAAAAATAGAGGTAGAAGTGGTCCACAAGGGCGAAGAAAGCCAAGTAATGGACTTATATGTGCTACCTGAAGGAGGTCCACCACTACTAGGACGGGAGTGGATTAGGAAAATGAATATGGACTGGCACTCCTTGAAGGCACTAATGGTAGATTCCGGGGAAACAGATGTCAAACCTAAACGATTGTCCAGAATATTGGATGATGCTAAAGAGGTGTTCCAGCAGGGACTGGGAACACTGAGAGGAATTACGGCAAACATCAAGATTGATGAACATGCACAACCAAAATTTTTTAAAGCCAGACCGGTACCCTATGCAATACAACCTACTGTTGAAGCAGAACTGGAAGCACTAGAACGTTCAGGTGTACTGTCTAAGGTAGATTGGAGTGAGTGGGCTACGCCCATTGTTCCCGTTATGAAACGTCCTGCGAGCAACAAGCCAGGAGATCCAGGGAAGGTTCGCATCTGTGGAGATTTCAAAATCACCGTTAATCCGGTGCTTCACACGGTGCAGTATCCGCTTCCACGGATTGAGGATATTTTCGCTTCATTGTCTGGCGGGAAACACTTCACCAAGATAGACCTGGCGCAGGCGTACTTGCAGATGGAGGTTGAGGAAGAGTCACGCCAATATCTCACGATCAACACGCATCGAGAGTTGTACCGATACAATAGGCTGGTTTTTGGAGTGGCATCGGCTCCAGCAATTTGGCAGAGGGCCATGGAGCAGGTATTACAGGGAATTCCAGGCACACAATGTTACCTGGACGATATTCTGATCACAGGTGATGGTGATGAACAACATCTCGCAAACTTGGAACTGGTGCTCAACAGACTGAAAGAGTATGGACTTAGAGTAAATTGGCAGAAATGTGAGTTCTTCCAGAAGCGGATCTCGTACTGTGGCCATGTCATTGACCGGGAGGGGCTTCATAAGTCTCCTGACAAGATTGAGGCAGTTGTAAAGGCTCCCGCTCCGGAGAATGTCTCTCAGTTGAGGTAGTTTCTAGGATTAATTAACTATTACCATAAATTTCTGCCAAATCTATCCACGGTACTGCACCCGTTAAACGCTCTTTTACAGAAAGGGGTACCATGGGAATGGGGCGAAAACTGTAAGAAGGCATTTTGCAAAAGCAAAGAATTGATCACCTCAGAGGAAGTGTTGGCTCACTTCAACCCGACACTGCCTATTCGGTTGGCTTGTGATGCTTCTCCATATGGTATTGGGGCAGTACTCTCACACAAGTTGCCAAATGGCACGGAAAGGCCAGTCGCGTTTGCATCCAGATCATTGACCTCCGCTGAGCGCAACTATGCGCAGATCGATAGGGAGGCTCTTAGCCTTGTATGGGGAGTGAAGAAGTTTAATCATTACCTGCAGGGCCAAAAATTCACACTTCTGACAGACCATCAACCGTTGGTATCCATTTTTAACCCTAAGAAGGGTGTTTCGGTGATGACAGCGCAGCGTCTCCAGAGATGGTCTCTTTTCCTAGGGGCACATGAATATCAAATAGAATTCAAAGGTACGAAACAGCATGGCAATGCTGATGGGCTGTCGTGCCTGCCACTACCTGAAGAAGAAGACACGACGAAAGTTGACCCTGTTGAGTTATCTCATTCGACCATCATCGAGTGTTTACCAGTTACCAATGCAAGTATTGAAAGAGAAACCAGGAATGACCCGACACTGTCCAGAGTCTATGAGGTGACAGTGAAAGGATGGCCAACACGGGGTGATCCTCTGTTACCGGCATTTTCGGCAAGGCGAGACCAGCTGTCCGTCTGCCATGGTACCTTGATGTACGGGACAAGAGTGATTATTCCTCCCAAGTTAAGGGAAAGAGTTGTAAACGAACTGCATGAAGGTCATCTGGGGGGAGTTAAAATGAAAAGTCTTGCTAGGGCTTATGTATGGTGGCCGGGTATTGACCAACAGATTGAGGAGTTAACGAAAAGCTGCGCTGGGTGCCAAAAAGTGCAAAATGCACCTCCGATAGCACCGCTACACCCATGGGAATGGCCTTCAGCCCCATGGCAACGCGTACACATTGACTTTGCTGGTCCATTCATGGACTCCATGTTCCTAATCGCGGTGGACGCACATTCCAAATGGCCAGAAGTCATCAAGATGAATACCACTACTTCAGAAAAGACAATTGCGGTGTTAAGAACAATATTCGCAAGGAACGGATTGCCAGAACAGATCTGTTCGGACAACGGACCACAGTTTGTATCGGAAGAATTCCGACAATTCTTAAAGAAGAATGGAGTAAAACATTATACCTCTGCCCTCTGCCCCATATCATCCGGCGACAAACGGGTTGGCTGGAAGATTTGTCCAGACATTCAAAAAGGCAATTAAGGCCATGAACGATGATCAGATTCCGCTGCAACACAAGGTCGACAAGTTCCTGATGTCATATCGAAACGCCGATCATGCAGTGACTAACCAAAGTTTTATAACAGGAGGTTGCGGTCCAAGTTGGACTTGTTAAAACCAAATGTGCGGAGGGAAGTGGAAAACAAACAGTTTCGGCATATTAACAACAAGACCACTCGAACTTTCGACGTAGGACAACCAGTGTTGGCAAGGGGCTATGGAAACGAAAAATGGCAGTCCGGAACAATTCGGGCCAGACAAGGACCTCTGATGTACACAGTAGATATTGGTCATAATGTGATAAGGCGTCATGCGGATCAACTGGTAGAGTCGAGAGCAAGGGTCAAACCCATGGTTGTGACAGAGACAACTGTGGAAGATGTTAATGAACCTAAAGCATCTACCTCGGCAGGGAATGTACTTGATGATGATGACACCCAATACATTGGAAACCAAATAGAGGAGGCACCTCAACAACAAGAATCAGAGACTACTGAGAGGCGTTATCCAAGCCGCATCAGAAAGCCTCCTGAGAGACTGAACCTTTGAACTGTTATACCAGAAGTTATATATGTATATATGTTATTATGTTATGTTAAATGGGGATATGACTGTTAAGCTAAAAAGGGAGGATTGTGGTGTATGTAACCTGTTCCGCCTTAAGAGAACTTAAGCCTGTTCCACCTTAAGAGATGTACTACTTTCTCTGGCTGCTGTATACGTAATACCGGTGGTGACCACACCGGTATATAAGCACTGTGTAGTAATATTGTATTCAGTATAGTCCCGACCGCCAACCAGTAAAGACCTGTTGAATTTACTCTTGTAGTCTGTGTAGTAATTATCACTATAACACACAGACTTAACAGGACCCAGCACTGATACCTGCGGTACACCACTGGACACAGGCTTCCAGTCACAAAAACATCCTTCGACCATCACCCTCTGCCTCCTGCCACTAAGCCAATTTTGGATCCAATGTGCCAAATTGCTCTGTGTCCTACTTGACTCTGAGCTGAGCTGCTGACCTTATACCCTTTTCATCACAAAGACCGCCTACTTCCACCTCTTTAATATTGCCCGTCTCTGCCCCCACCTCAGCCCATCTGCTGCTGAAACCCCCAGACATGCTTGTGTTACCGCCAGACTCGACTATTCCAATCCTCTCCTGGCCGGCCACCCATCTTCCACCTCCGTAAACTTCATCCAAATCTCTGCTGCAACTGTCTTGACTCGCACCAAGTCCCGTTCATTCCTACACCCCTGCACTCGCTGACCTGCATTGGCCCCCGGTCCGGCAATGCCTCGATTTTAAAATTCTTATCCTTGTGTTCAAATCCCTCCATGGCCTCAGCCCCTCCCTATCTCTGCAACCTCCTCCAGCCCCACAACCCTCCGAGAACTCTACAAGTGACAGGAGAATGAAAAGGGATTCACCAACAATACCATCCCTACACTGCTGACTCTGTTTAGCCGGACCCGGGAGTTTTGCACCAGAAGCAGGAGATGGGCAACATTTCTAATTAATACAGTGCAGGAAACAACAACAGATCAGTCATCGCTTTCGGAACCCAGCAATGTTGTGAATAGTTCCACGAATAATGCTTTACTCTGCGCCTAACTACATCATACCTGACCTGGGACATTGTTTTGACGCTTGGCACTGGGAAGCTGAAATAAAAAAGAAATTCATTAAAAAAAAACACAAGAGTAGCCATCTAGAGGATATCCCAGAGGGCTGCTGAAGCCCCTGGGAATATACTCCAGCAAGAGTCAGCGACGTCAGGAGAGGGATAAAATTGGAACAAAAGTCCTCTCTCTAAAATGGACCACATAACTGCTTCTGACCATTTCAACTTTACCTGCAGAACTTCTAGACAAGAAATACTGACCAGGTGCACCCAAGTTTTTTTTTATTCGTTCATGGGATCTGGGCGTCACTGGCAAGGCCAGCATTTATTGCCCATCCCTAGTTGCCCTTGAGTCACCTTCTTGAACCACTGCAGTCCACGTGGTGAAGGTACTCCCACAGTGCTATTCCGTCCAGTTTCATTCATAGCAGTTAGATTACTTGCTGGGCCATTTCAGAGGGCAGTTAAGAGTAAACCACATTTTGGGTCTGGAATCACATATAGGCCAGACCGGGTAAGGACAGCAGATTTCCTTCCCTAAAGGGGATTAGAGAACCAGATGGGTTTTTACAACAATCTGATAGTTTCATGGTTACCATTGCTGATACTATTCTAGATTTATTTAAATAACTGAATTTAAATTCACCAGCTGTTGTGGTGGGATTTGAACTCACATCTGGATCTGGATCATTAGTCCAGGCCTCTGGATTACTAGCTCAGTGATATTACCACTCCGCTACCGTTCCCAAGTCAGATAAGACTGACAGATAGGTAGGTAGGAAGCATGATTAAGAAGTTTGCAGCTGATACAAAAATTGGCCGTGTGGTTGATACTGAAGAAGGAAGCTGTAGACTGCAGGAAGATATCAATAAATTGGTCAAGCGGGCAGAACAGTGGCAAATGGAATTCAATCTGGAGAAGTGTGAGGTAATGCATTTGGGGAAGGCTAACAAGGCAAGGGAATACACTATAAATGGTAGGACACTGAGAAGTGCAGAAGATCAGAGGGACCTTGGAGTGCAGGTCCACAGATCCCTGAAGGTAGCAGGACAGGTAGATAAGGTGGTTAAGAAGGCATATGAGATACTTGCCTTTATTAGCTGAGGCATAGAATACAAGAGCAGGGATGTTACTGCCCATCAAGCCCCCACACCATGTGCCATCTACTCCATTATAGGCTCTACCCCATCCAGTTCTCCTACCAAGTGAAAGATCTGCACTGAAAACTTTCAGGTCCACACAGATAATGCAGCAAAACTCCAGAATGTTAATCGCTCCTCACAACTAAAGAAAGACTTCATAGAATCATACAGCACAGATACTTTCCTTTCTGTCACGTCTCTCACAACCTCAGGTCGTCCCAAAGCGCGTAACAGCCAATGAGGTACTTTTTATTTTGAAGTGCAGTCACTGTTGTAATTTAGGAAATGCGGCAGCCAATTTTTGCACAGCAAGCTCCCACAAACAGCAATGAGATAATGGCCACATAATATGTTTTAGATATTGGTTGAAGCATAAATAGTGGCCAGGACACCGGGGAGAACTCCCCTGCTCTTTTTTGAAATAGTGCCGTGGGATCTTTTACGTTCACCTGTGAGGGCAGACGGGGCCTTGGTTTAACATCTCATCCGAAAGAGACGGCATCTCCGACAATGCAGCGCTCCCTCAGTCCTGCACTGGAGCATCAGCTGGGATTGTGTGCTCAAGTCTCTGGTACGGCAATGAAAGTTAGTAATTTTTCCAGTCAGAATGATAAAGAATTCTCCATGTTGTGTCTATCGTAATAGATTTAATAGGGACTGTATGTTGCAATGGGTTAGGCGCTTGCCTTTCACCTCTGAGACCTGGATCTGAATGTAGCCCATATAGGAAAGTCAACTCTGTCTGCAGTCTCAATCCAGTTCCTAACACAAAACGATCTTCAGTACTAAATTGCCAATCTCACTGGCTAATGAAAGAAAAAAGACTTATGTCCCACAGTGCTTTGCAGCCAATGAAGTACTTTTTTTTTAAGTGTAGTCACTGTTGTAATGTGGGAAACGTGGCAGCAAATTTGCACACAGCAAGCTACCGCAAACAGCAATGTGATAATCTGTTTTTTAGTGATGTTGATTGAGGGATAAATATTGGCCAGGACACCGGGGATAACTCCCTTGCTCTTCTTCAAAATAGTGCCATGGGATCTTTTACATCCACCTGAGAGGGCAGACGGGGCCTTGGTTTAACGTCTCATTCGAAAGACATCATCTCCGACAGTGCAGCACGCCCTCAGTACCGCACTGGAGTGTCAGCCTCACATGCTCGCACACACACACACTCGCGCATGCAAGCTCGCACGCACACAAATATGCACGCACGCGCATGCAAACGCACAAATACGTGCACTGATGCCCGCACACATACAAACACACACGCGCACGTGGAAACATAGAAGATAGGAGCAGGAGTAGGCCATTCGGCCTCGCGAGCCTGCTCCGCCATTCAATGAGATCATGGCTGATCATCCAAATTCAGTACCTGTCCCTGCTTTCTCCCCATATTCCTTGATCCCTTTAGCCTTAAGAAATATATCTAACTCCTTCTTGAATATATTTATTGAATTGGCCTCAACTGCCTTCTGTGGTAGAGAATTCCACAGGTTCACCACTCTCTGGGTGCAAAAATCCTCCTCATCTCTGTCCTAAATGGCTTACCCCTTATCCTTAGACTGTGACCCCTGGTTCTGGAATCCCCCGCCATCGGGAACATCCTTCCTGCATCTAGTCTGTCTAGTCCTGTTAGGATTTTATAAGTTTCAATGAGATCCCCTCTCATTCTTCTAAACTCCAGCGAATATAAGCCCAATCGACCCAATCTCTCCTCATACGCCATTCCTGTCATCCCAGGTATCAGTCTGGTGAATCTTCGCTGCACTCCCTCCATTGCAAGAACATCCTTCCTCAGATAAGGCGACCAAAACAGCACACAATACTCAAGATGTGGTCTCACCAGGGCCCTGTACAACTGCAGCAAGACATCAGTACGATAGCAAAATACTGCAGATGCTGGAAATCCGAAATAACAACAGAAAATGCTGGAAAAACTCAGCAGGCCAGGCAACATCTGTGGAGAGAAATTAGAGTCGACGTTTCGGGTCAAAATCCTTTATCAAGACTAAAGAGGCACAGGGAATGAAATAGATTAAGAGGCCAGGCTGGGAGAGAACAAAAGAGAAGAGACATTAAGAGGTATTCAAAACGAGACGAGATGGTGATAGGACTAGTGGAGACAAAAGACAGCTCTAGATTAGGTGTGAAATGCGCTGGCAGAATGGGAGACAGCTGCCATGTGGGAGAGAGAAAAAAGGAAAGGGGGTTGGGAAACCAAAACAAAGGTGTGGATAAAAAAATATAAGTAAAAATGTAATAGGGGCCGAGGTTATGATCTAAAATTGTTGAACTCGATATTGAGTCCGGAAGGCTGTAAAGTGCCTAATCGGAAGATGAGGTGCTGTTCCTCGAGTTTACATTGAGCTTCCGTGGAACAATGCAAGAGGCCAAGGACGGTGAGGTCCGAGTGGGAATGGGGCGGTGAATTAAAATGACAGGCGACCGGAAGCTCGGTGTCACCCTTACGGACTGAACGGAGGTGTTCCGCAAAGCGGTCAGCCAATCTGCGTTTGGTCTCCCCAATGTAGAGGAGACCGCATCGTGAGCAGCAAGACATCCTTGCTCCTGTCCTCGAATCCTCTCGCTATGAAGGCCAACGTACCATTTGCCTTCTTAAACGCCTGCTGCACCTGCATGCTTAACTTCAGCGACTGGTGCACAAGGACACCCAGGTCTCGTTGCACTTTCCCTTTTCCCAATCTATTGCTGTTCAGATAATAATCTGCTTTCCTGTTTTTGCCACCAAAGTGGATAACCTCGCACTTATCCACATTATAATGCATCTGCCATGCATCTGCCCAATCACCCAACCTGTCCAAATCATACTGGAGTTTCTCTGCATCCTCCTCACAGCACACACGCCCACACAGCTTTGTGTCATTTGCAAACTTGGAGATATTACATCTAGTTCCCTCGTCTAGATCATTCATATATATTGTGATTAGCTGGGGTCCTAGCACCGATCCCTGCGGTACCCCACTAGTCACTGCCTGCCACTCAGAAAAAGACCCATTTATTCCAACTCTTTGCTTCCTGTCTGCCAACCAGTTCTCTATCCAAGTCAGTACCTTACCCCCAGTCCCATGTGCTTTAACTTTGCACGCTAATCTCTTATGCAGGACCTTATCAAAAGCCTTCTGAAAGTCTAAATACACCACATCCACTGGTTCTCCCTTATCTATTCTACCAGTTACATCCTCAAAAAATTCCAGTAGATTAGTCAAGCACAATTTACCTTTTGTAAATCCATGTTGACTTTGTCCGATCCTGTCACTGTTTTCCAAGTGCTCTGCTACTACATCTTTTATAATGGACTCTAGCATTTTCCCCACGACCGATGTCAGGCTAACCGGTCTATAATTCCCCATTTTCTCTCTACCACCTTTTTTAAATGGTGGAGTTACATTAGTTACCCTCCAATCCATGGGAACGGTGCCAGAGTCTATAGAATTTTGGAAGATGACCAGCAGTGCATCTACTATTTCTAGGGACACCTCCTTAAGTACTCTAGGATGTAGATTATCAGGCCCTGGGGATTTATCAGCCTTCAATCCCATCAATTTCCCTAACACCATTTTCCTAAAAATACTGATTTCATTCAGTTCCTCCCTCTCATTAGACCCTATGTTCCCCGACATCTCTGGAAGGTTATTTATGTCCTCCTTTGTGAAGACAGAACCAAAGTATGTATTTAATTGGTCAGCCATTTCTTTGTTCCCCATTATAAATTCCCCTTATTCTGACTGCAAGGGACCTACGCTTGACTTCATCAATCTTTTTCTCTTCACATATCTATAGAAGTTTTTACAGTCAGTTTTTATGTTCCCTGCAAGCTTACTCTCATACTCTATTTCCCCCCTCTTAATTAATCCCTTTGTCCTCCTTTGCTGAATCCTAAACTGCTCCCAATCCTCAGGTTTGCTGCTTTTTCTGGCCAATTTATATGTCCTCTCCTTGGATCTTATGCTATCCCTAATTTCCCTTGTTAGCCACGGTTGTGCCACCATTTTTGTTTTATTTTTATGCCAGACAGGGATGGACAAATTCTGTAGTTCATCCATGCGATCTTTAAATGTTTGCCATTGCCATTCCACCATCAACTCTTTAAGTAACGTTCCCCAATCCATCCTAGTCAACTCACGCCTCATACCATCGTAGTTTCCTTTATTTAACTTCAGGACCCTACTCTCTGAGTCAACTACTTCACTCTCCATCTTAATGAAGAATTCGATCATATTATGATCGCTCATCCCCAAGGGGCCTCGCACAACAAGATTGCTAATCAATCCTTTCTCATTACATAATACCCAGTCTAAGATGGCCTGATCTCTGGTTGGTTCCTTGACATATTGGTCCAGGAAACCATCCCATATACACTCTAGGAATTCCTCCTCCACAGTATTGTTACTAATTTGGTTAGCCCAATCCATATGTAGATTAAAGTCACCCATGATAACTGCTGTGCCCTTATTGTACGTGTCTCTAATTTCCCATTTAATGCCATCCCCAACCTCTGCATTACTGTTTGGGGGTCTGTATACAACTCCCACTAATGTTTTCTGCCCCTTGGTATTTCTCAGCTCTACCCATACAGATTCCACATTATCAAAGCTAATATCCTTCTTTAATATTGTGTTACTCTCCTCTTTAACCAGCAATACTACCCCACCTCATTTTCCTTTATGCCTGTCCTTCCTGAATATTGAATACCCCTGGATGTTGAATTCCCAGCCTTGGTCACCCACAAACACACATGTGCACACACACACAAGCACGCAAGCGCACACACACACAAACACACATGCGCTCACACACACAAATACGCATACCTGCGCGCACACACACACAAACACGTATGCGCACACACACAAGCACGCACGCGTGCACTCACACAAACCAGTGCACACAAACACGCACACATACGCGTGCACACACAAACATGCAATCGCGTGTACACACACTGGAGTGGCAGACTTGCTGATTTTCACTTCCCTAAGTAGGGTCTCATACTAACAATGATGGACTGGAACAGACCCTCTGGTCCATGCAGCCTGTCCCACACACCTACAATGCCTTGTATGTCACAATATAGACACTCCCCACCCCACCCAAATGGCATGTGATCTCCTTGGGAGAGGCGAGAAACCAGATAACTCCATTTAAATAATTGAAAAAACAAAATGACTGCTGGTTTTAAGACAGGAGACTGGGGTGGCGAAAGGAATGATAGATTGCACTGCTGGACAGAAAACCCCCCACAATTTCCCAAAATGGAAAAGTTCTCTGTAGTAACAAATTCCAAAAGACTGAAAGCATAAAGATGCTGGGGTCAACGTGTCACTGCGCATTGGAGAGAGAACTTTGTGCCTTAGCATGATGACCTGTAGCAAACCCGACCTCCCACTGACACCAGCTTGTCCTTCAAACAGTCGGCTCTTTCTCAATAAATAAACACAAGCACAAGTGCTTCAGTCAGCAGCTCGCTCCACAGGCCAGCGGGACATGTTTGGGACGGGAAGGTCACCCTGGGGCAATGCCTTGACGCCACAGTGTAAATGGCCGTGCATAACAAGCAAAACTTTGACCCCTGAAGAGTTCAACCTTTATTCTGTGAATATTTTGTCTCCCGCGGCACAACCGGAGGAGAGTAAAGACCTCATGGAAGGGAGGAGGGGGGGGTGGTGGGTAGACAGGAAGGTGGAGGATGACGGGTAGAGGAAGAGGAGATGGATGGAGAGGGAGAGGAGGAAGAGTAGGGGATAGTTAGAGAGGGAGAGGAGGAAGAGGATGGATAGAGAGGGAGAGGAGGAGGATGGATAGAGAGGGAGAGGAGGAAGAGGAGGAGGATGGATAGAGAGGGAGAGGAGGAGAATGGATAGAGAGGGAGAGGAGGAAGAGGAGGAGGATGGATAGAGAGGGAGAGGAGGATGGATAGAGAGGGAGAGGAGGAAGAGGAGGAGGATGGATAGAGAGGGAGAGGAGGAGGATGGATAGAGAGGGAGAGGAGGAAGAGGAGGAGGATGGATAGAGAGGGAGAGGAGGAAGAGGAGGAGGATGGATAGAGAGGGAGAGGAGGAAGAGGAGGAGGATGGATAGAGAGGGAGAGGAGGAAGAGGAGGAGGATGGATAGAGAGGGAGAGGAGGAAGAGGAGGAGGATGGATAGAGAGGGAGAGGAGGAAGAGGAGGAGGATGGATAGAGAGGGAGAGGAGGAAGAGGAGGAGGATGGATAGAGAGGGAGAGGAGGAAGAGGAGGAGGATGGATAGAGAGGGAGAGGAGATGGATAGAGAGGAAGGGCCAGTGGAGGAGGAAGGGAGAGAGAAAGAGGAGAATGGGTAGAGGAGGAGGACAGGTGAGAAAGAGGATGGGTAGAGAGGAATGGCAGGAGCAGTAGGGAAGGGGAGGAGGAGGATCGGTAGAGAACAGGAGGATGGGTAGAGAGGAATGGCAGGAGCAGTAGGGAAGGGGAGGAGGAGGATCGGTAGAGAACAGGAGGATGGATAGAGAGGAATGGCAGGAGCAGTAGGGAAGGGGAGGAGGAGGATCGGTAGAGAACAGGAGGATGGATAGAGAGGAAGGTCAGGAGGAGGAGGCCATAAAACTCAACTCAGTGAGCTCACAACTTTATTTTACCGATCCTTTTAAGTCCCCCTGCTGTTATGGATGTATTACTCTCGGTGTTTCTCTTCAGGATTTTCTAATCTGTAATATCTGGACATAGTTCTTTTAAAGACAGCTGTGCAACCAGATAATATATAACATTATAAACATTACAACAGCGACTCCACTTCAAAAGTACTTCATTGTCTGTAAAGTGCTTGAGACGTCTGGTGGCTGTGAAAGGCGCTGTAGAAATGCAAGTCTTGCTTTTCTTTCTTTCTTAAAGCTTTAAAACACAATGGGGTGAAATTCGACTCGGGCGGGGATGAAAATCGGGCGTTCTCGCATCTACCGCCAGTTATACGCCCGGCCGGGTATGCGGCTCCATTGAAGTCAATCTAACTGAATATTGGACGGGACGTATAACGGGCGGTAGATGCGATACCGCCCAGATTGCATCCCCGCCCGAGTCGAATTTCACCCCAACGTGTTTTAAAGCTTTATGATGTTATATATTAGTGAACCTGCTGTGGCGATGCTGTGGGTAATAAGTCGGGGGATCTGCAGCTGCTGGAGCTCACGGAGCTCCCTCTGGTGGTAGAAGTGCGCAGCTGGCGGTGTGACCGTGCGTCACAGAACGGTGATGCCCATATAAGGAAGGCACGACATACGTGGCAAATATACTATATGTAGGTATGCATCGATCTCCCGTGACATTCCGTGACCGTACAGGTTTCAGGTGAAATCAGGTTAGAGGTTTGGGTGGGGTGGGGGCTAATTGGACCAGATGTAATTTAGTCAACATTTTAAAATCATACATTGTGCAGTTATTTTTACCTAGTACTTTGATAACATTGATGGCAAATTGAAAAGCAGAGAAAGAGAACTGGTTGGAGTCCAGAGGTTCTTTTGCATTACAGAATGAAGCTGGGAGATGCAAAGGAAAGGGGCTAGGAGGGAGAAAAGAGAAGAGAGAGAGAGAGAGGGAAGAGGAGAGGGGAGGGAAGAGAAGAGAGAGGGGAGGGGAAAGAGAGGTGAGGGAAGAGAAGAGAGAGGTGAGGGAAGAGAAGAGAGAGGAGAGGGGAGAGAAGAGAGGAGAGGGGAGAGAAGAGAGAGGGAAAAGAAAGAGGGAGTGAAGAGAGAGGGAGGGAAGAAAAGAGAGAGGGAGAAGGAGAGCGAAGCCAAGGGGAGGGAAGAGAAGAGAGAGAGAAGGGAAGAGTTCAATGGAAATAAAAATCAGGAGAGATGTTAAACAGGCTGCCGATTGACTATCACCCGTTTTATACTATCGCACTGTCAAGATCTGCCCCTTTGACACGGGGCAACCCCAGACATTATTAACTCCTCGATCCGAAAGTTAAACATGTCAAAGGCCCTAGGGTGACATGGGTCTGTGGGCATGTTCTAACTTCAGGACTGAAATGACATCCAGGTTTAGAAGGGATTGATGGGTCCTCTGGAATGAAAGGGATTGATCTGTTCCTCTCCAGGCCTTGGCCGATACCAAAGGTACGGATATTATTGGGATGCCCCAGTTGTATTTATGTGGCTGTTTCCACTCTCTCCTAGGTTGCCGTCCTGGCAGATAGCATCATTAAGCTGCTCCTGCTATTTCTTGGTCAGTTCTCTGGTTATTGCAGGGCTAATCTTGTACAGGAATCCACATCCTAGTTCAGAGTTCTCACCCTGGACTGCTGGGCTAGTGACACCACTGGAAGTCCCATTACGGTTAGTCTAAGAGACTGAGAAGGAACTGACAGCAACAGGCTCTTGCAGTGGTCATCCAAAGTGTATGTACTTTAAAACACTGTCTGTAGTGTATACAGGAAACTTTGGTTTATCCGGAGGTTAACTGTCCGGAATGCTCGAGCCACCGGCAAAAATCAGGAGCCGTTTCGTTAGGTTTTTTTTCTTTTTGTTGCTTTTTTTTCACCATTCAGGCTCTGCAAGGTCTCGCTGAAGCTGTTGCTAAGCTACAGAGACGCTTGCAAGGTACGGCCGACTGTTTAGAAGCTGTAGGGTTTGTTGCCAGATACGGAGCTCAAAATCGCCGTATGTTTCAACATTAGCGCTGGTTTGTCCGGCAGTTTTGATGGGATGGCAACAGCTCGGTCCCGTCGGTGCCGGATAACACAAAGTTTCCTGTAGTATGTTTTCACTTCTGTACATCCATGCTCGAATAACTCTCTGTATGAAGAAATTTCTCGTGACCTCTCTCCTCACTCAGTTAGAAAAAATTTTAATTGATGACTCCCCTCGTCACTGACTCCCCAGCTAGAGGAAATAGTCCTTCCCTATTCATCCATTTAAAAGCCTTTATCAAACTTCCTCTTGGCCTTCTCTACTCCAGTAGTCCCAGGATCTCAGGATCTCTCCTCCTGGCTATAGTTTCTCATCCCGATGAATCTATGCCGTACGCTATCCGCGGTTCTAAAGTCGAGGCGTGGAATCTTGACAGACTCATATTCAGCGCTGTTCCCACTCGTTTCCATAGCTCTGCAGCATGAAATAAACAAAGGCACCATGTTAAAAGGCAGAATTAGTTCAACATTCGCAGCACAACTGAAAGGACTACACTGAAAAAAAAAGACTTGCATTTATATATCGCATTTCACGACCACCGGACGTCTCAAAAGCGCTTTACAGCCAATGAAGTACTTTTTGAAGTGGAGCCACTGTTGTAATGTGGGAAACGCGGCAGCCAATCTGCGCACAGCAAGGTCCCACAAACAGCAATGTGTTAATGACCAGATAATCTGTTTTTGTTATGTTGGTTGAGGGATAAATATTGGCCCAGGACACCGGGGATAACTCCTCTGCTCTTCTTCGAACCCATGGGCCCATGTCCCATCGCTCTGTGGTGCAGTGCTTCACTGAGAGAACCTGCAAGACATGCCTGGGGACTGTCGCCTTTTGACAAAGTTACGGAGAATGGTGGAAAGCATTGTCATGGTTACTCACTGTGTGTCATCGCCATCTTCTGGTGGGAAATTTATACTACAGCATTAAGTCATAAGAACATAAGAAATAGGAGCAGGAGTGGGCCATTCAGCCCTTCGAGCCTGCTCCGCCATTCAATGAGGTCATGGCTGATCTTCTGCTTCAACTCCATTCACCGGCCCTATCGCCATATCCCTTGATGCCTTTGCTAGTCAGAAATCTATCGACTTCTGTTTTGAATATACCCAATGACTGAGCCTCCACAGCCCTCTGGGTAGAGAATTCCAAAGATTCACCACCCTCTGTGTGAAGAAATTTCTTCTCATCTCAGTCCTGAATGGCCTACCCTTTATCTTGAGGCTGTGGCCCCTGGTTCTAGACTCCCCAGCCAAGGGAAACGTTCTCCCAGCATCCATCCAATCAAGCCCTGTAATAATTTTGTATACTTCAATGAGATCCCCTCTCATTCTTCTGAATTCAAGAGAATACTGTAATGTATGTACCTTTAAGGGGGGTACTACTTTTTACAGCTCATGTATACTGTAGTACCGGCAGTGACCACACCTGTATATAACGCGGAGTAGTAATCTGTACAGTTCAGTTGCAGTTTGAGCCACGTTGAGTAAACACCTATTGTACCGTTCTCTGCAGTCCGTTTCTTATTATACACGGACGTAACATTGGCGACGAGGCAGGTTCGAACCTACCTGCAACTCTGCATCACCTCCCGGGGATTCGTTCCTGGAGATCAGTGGATTGGAGGTCAAGGCCAGAGACTCGGGCGTCGACCACGGGCAACTGCCCAGTCATCCAGCAGAGACTCGAGAATTGCGGGGGAGGCTGTCGAGAGCCAGGCTTGGCTTTCCAGTCGAGGTGGTCCAGCGAAACGGGCTGGCAACAGGTAGTGCGCAGACCCTTCCCGGACGGCGGCGGGTTAGAGCCCGACCGAGCGGCACAGCAAAGGGCCGAGCAGTGTCGACGGGGAGAGAGAGAGAGGGCAGAGCGCACAGGACGCAGCCGGTATTCAGGGGCCGAGCAGCATCGGAGAGAGGGAGAGAGAGACGCGCAGAAACCTACAGGGCGCCGCCATTGCCACGAGAACCGCCGGGAGCGGCTTCGGCAGCAGCGGGGGAGGACGGAAAGCGCGGGAGACGCCATTTTAAGCCATTGGGAGACGCCATTTTAAACCACACCCAAAATGCCGAAGAGTGGCAGTATCACCGCATTTGACAATGAAGTCGAAGATTGGACTACATATGTCAAACGAATAGAGGTGTACTGCAAGGCAAATGAGGTGTTAGATGACAAGAAAGCGCTGGTATTGTTAAATTTAATGGGTGCAAAGATGTATGGTTTATTATGAAATCTAGTAACCCCAACGAAGCCAATGGAAAAGAGTTTTGAAGACATAGTAACGATACTAAAGGAACATTTAAACCCCACACCGCTGCTGATAGCAGAAAGATTCATGTTTCACAAACGGCACCAGCATAAGGATGAAAGCAATGCTGATTATTTAACAGAACTGCGCAAACTATCAAAACACTGCCAGTTTGGAGCGGGACTGGCAGATACCTTAAGGGACAAGTTTGTGTGTGGGCTTCAAAGTGAAGGAACCCAGAAATGGCTTTTATCTGAAAAGGACCTTACGCTGGAAAAGGCTTTCAGCATTGCGGTATCATATGAAGCAGCAGCACGGGGCGCTGCAGAGATACAACAGAGACCGCAAGAATATGGCACAAACGAAATGTCATATGGAACAGAGAAGTGCTATCGCTGCGGCAGAACAACACACGACCAGAATGATTGCTGGTTCAAAGACAAAGTGTGCAGACAGTGTGGAAAAGTAGGACACATAGCACGAGTCTGCAGGTCGGGAAAGAAAACCAGCAATAAGAAACCGACCAAAGGGAAGTACAAGAAGGTACATAAGATAATGGAGAATAGTTCAGACGAACAAAAGAGTGATAATGACTCCGAAAGCAGGGAACTGAGTTGTCTGAAACTACATAATGTGATCACAACGGAGGATCACCGAACCATTTGGGTCACTCTCAAGATAGCAGGAGTCCAGGTAAAGATGGAATTGGACACAGGATCAGCTCTAACAGTCATAAACCGATGGGACTACGAGCGGCTATTCTCACACATACCCTAGAGAGACACAAAAATTATTTTGAAGATGCACACGGGGCAAAAAGTCTACCCCAAAGGAAAAATAAGGGTGACCGTTATATATAACGGTAAGGAAACACCAAAACTAGACCTGTATGTATTGCAAGATGGAGGACCACCAATACTGGGACGTGAATGGATCCGGAAAATACAACTGGATTGGCATTCCATATAGGCACTGACTGTGGCTGACAAAAAGGATGATGACGTCACACCTGGGCGACTGTCAAAGATCCTAACTGACGCGAAAGAAGTGTTCCAGCAAGGACTCGGAACACTAAAAGGCACGAAACAGCATGGAAATGCTGATGGGCTATCACGCCTGCCACTGCCTACTGCGGAGGAAGCACCAGCAGTGGATCCTGTCGAAATATTCCATTCGACTATCGTTGAATATCTACCGGTAACTAACGCTTGTATCGAAAAGGAAACCCGAAATGACCCGACACTGTCTCGGGTATATGATTTGACGGTGAAGGGATGGCCAGCACATGGCGACTCACTGCTGCCAGCATTCTCGACAAGGAGAGAACAGCTGTCAGTGTGCCGGGGGACCTTGATGTGTGGATCCCGAGTGGTAATTCCACCCAAGTTAAGGGATAGAGTGCTCAATGAGCTTCATGAGGGTCATCTGGGAGGGGTAAAAATGAAAAGCCTAGCCAGGGCTTATGTGTGGTGGCTGGGAATCGATAAACAAATCGAGGACCTGACCAAGAGCTGCTCAGGATGCCAGAAAGTCCAAAATGCACCACCACAGGCCCCTCTACACCCATGGGAGTGGCCCTCATCTCCATGGCAACGGGTGCATATTGATTTTGCTGGTCCATTCATGGACTCAATGTTTTTAATAGCCGTGGATGCGCACTCGAAATGGCCTGAGGTCATCAAAATGTCCTCCACCACCACGGAGAAAACTATTGCAGTCCTACGGACCATTTTTGCCAGGAATGGCTTGCCAGAACAGATTTGCTCCGACAACGGACCACAGTTTGTGTCCGAAGAGTTCCGGAAGTTCTTGAAAAAGAATGGGGTAAGGCATTACACATCCGCCCCGTATCATCCAGCCACAAATGGATTGGCTGAGAGGTTTGTACAAACCTTTAAGAAGGCAATAAAGGCTATGTACAATTACAACATTCCGCTGCAGCACAAGGTGGACAATTTCCTGTTCGCCTACCGGAATGCGACACATGCAGTCACCAACCAGGCCCCAGCCACGATGTTCTTTAACCAAAGGTTAAGATCTCGCCTGGATTTGCTCAGACCAAACGTACGAAGAGATGTTGAGAGTAAGCAATTCCAGCAAATCCATGAGAAGCTTCAATGTAGGGCAACCAGTCTTGGCCCGCGACTACCGAACAGAAAAATGGCAGCCAGGAACGATATGCACACGGCAGGGCCCACTAATGTACACAGTGGACATTGGGGAAAGCATCGTGAGACGCCATGCTGACTAGATCCTAGAGTCACAGTAACAAGTCAACCCCATGCCTCGCCCCTATGTACCTGGTGATAAACCCGACGTACAGGTAGCATCTACCCCAGAAACAGTAGCATCGGAAGCTGATGAACCAACCGACGACAGGGGGCCAGAATCGCCTCCGCACCAAGAGCAAGACACTCGGGAAAGGCGCTATCCAAAAAGGATCAGGAAGCCTCCCCAAAGACTGAATTTATAAAGACTATTTTCAGCTAATGTTGCATGTTAAAAGTGTTAATTGTAATTAGTTTGATATTTAATTGTTAAATGAGTGTTATGGTACTGTTAATCTAAAAGGGGAGGAATTGTAATGTATGCACCTTTAAGGGGGGTACTACTTTTTACAGCTCATGTATAATGTAGTACCGGCAGTGACCACACCTGTATATAACGCGGAGTAGTAATCTGTACAGTTCAGTTGCAGTTTGAGCCACGTTGAGTAAACACCTATTGTACCGTTCTCTGCAGTCCGTTTCTTATTATACACGGACGTAACAAATACAGGCCTAGTTTACTCAATCTCTTCTCATACGACAGTCCCACCATCCCAGGAATCAATCTCGTGAACCTTTGTTGCACTCCCTCTATGGCAAGTATATCCTTCCTTAGGTAAGGAGACTAAAATTGTACACAGTACTCCAGGTGTGGTCTCACCAAGGCCCTATATAATTGGAGTAAGACTTCTTTACTCCTGTACTCAAATCCTCTTGTAATGAAGGCCAGCATACCATTTGCCTTCCTAATGGCTTGCTGCACCTGCACATTCACTTTCAGTGACTCATGTACGAGGACATCCAGATCCCTTTGAGCATCTGCATTCCCCAATCTTTCACCATTTAGGAAATACTCTGCCTTTCTGTTTTTTCTACCAAAGTGGATAACTTCACATTTATCCACATTATATTCCATCTGCCATGTTCTCGCCCACTCACTGAGCCTGTCGAGATCCCCTTGAAGCCTCTTCACATCCTCTCCACAACTGACACTGCCACCTAGCTTTGTATCATCAGCAAATTTGGAAATGTTACATTTAGTCCCCTCATCCAAATCATTGATATAGATTATGAATAGCTGGGGCCCAAGCACCGATCCTTGCGGTACCCACTAGTCACAGCCTGCCATCCTGAAAAAGAACCGTTTATCCCTACTCTTTGTTTTCTGTCTGTTAACCAATTCTCAATCCATGATAGTATAGTACCCCCAATTCCATGTGCCCTAATTTTGTTCACCAACTTCTTGTATGGGACCTTATCGAAGGCCTTCTGAAAATCCAGATACACCACATCTTCCCTTTGTCTATTCCATTAGTTACATCCTCAAAGAACTCCAATAGGTTTGTCAAACAGGATTTCCCTTTCATAAATCCATGTTGACTCTGCCCAATCTTACTATTAGCTTCTAAGTGCCCAGTTATTGCATCCTTTATAATAGATTCAATTCAATTCAATTCAATTTTATTTGTCATATATGCAGCAGACGTGTGTACTGCACAATGAAATGTTGATTTTTACGAGTCCTTCCAACTGCTGATGTGAGGCTAATGGGTCTGCAGTTCCCCGTTTTCTCTCTCCCTCCTTTCTTAAATAGCGGGGTTACATTTGCTATCCTCCAATCTGCAGGAACCGTTCCAGAACCTATAGAATTTTGGAAGATGACAACCAATGCGTCCAATGGCCACTTCTTTCAAAACCCTAGGATGTAGGTCATCCAGTCCTTGGGATTTATCGACTTTTAGTCCCATTAATTTTGCTAGTACTGTTTTTTTACTAATAATAATTTCTTTAAGTGCCTCATTCTCGTCATACCCTTGGTTTTCTCTGATGGGAACTGTAGCATAGTGGTTATGTTACTGGACTAGTAATCCAGAGGCCTGGGACAAGAGTTCTAAATCTCACTACGGCAGCTGGGGGATTTAAATTCAGTTAACTAAATAAATCTGGAATAAAAAGCTAGTATCAGTAATGGTGACCATGAAACTATCAGATTGTAGTAAAAACCTAGAAATACGAGAAAACCAAGGGTGTGGCGAGAATGAGGAACTTAAAGAAATTATTATTAGTAAAAAAACTAGCCAAATTAATGGGACTAAAATTCAATAAATCAGTCTACTCTCAATCATCAGCAAAATGATGGAAGGTGTCGCCGACAGTGCTATCAAGTGGCACTTACTCACCAATAACCTGCTCACCGATGCTCAGTTTGGGTTCCGCCAGGACCGCTCGGCTCCAGACCTCATTACAGCCTTGATCCAAACATGAAAAAAAGAGCTGAATTCCAGAGGTGAGGGGAGAGTGACTGCCCTTGACATCAAGGCAGCATTTGACCGGCTGCAGCATCAAGGAGCCCTAGTAAAATTGAAGTCAATGGGAATCAGGGGGAAACTTTCCACTGGCTGGAGTCATACCTAGCACAAAGGAAGATGGTTGTAGTGATTGAAGGGCAATCATCACAGCCCCAGGATATCGCTGCAGGAGTTACTCAGGGCAGTGTCCTCGGCCCAACCATTTCAGCTGCTTCATCAATGACTTTCTCTCCATCATAAGGTCATAAGTGGGGATGTTCACTGATGATTGCACAGTGTTCAGTTCCATTCACAACTCCTCAGATAATGAAGCAGTCCATGTCCGCATGCAACAAGATCTGGACAATATTCAGGCTTAGTCTGATAATGACAAGTAACATTTGCGCCACACAGGTGCCAGGCAATGACTATCTCCAACAAGCGAGAGTTTAACCACCGTCCCTTGACATTCAACGACATTACCATCGCTGATTCCCCCAACCTCAACATCCTGGGGGTCACCATTGACCAGAAACTTAACTGGACCAGCCACATAAATGCTGTGACAACAAGAGCAGATCAGAGGCTAGGTATTCTGCAGCAAGTGTCTCACCTCCTGACTCCCCAAAGCCTCTCCACCATCTACAAGGCACAAGTCAGGAGTGTGATGGAATACACTCCACTTGCCTGGATGAGTGCAGCTCCAACAAGACTCAAGAAGCTCGACACCATCCAGGACAAAGCAGCCTGCTTGATTGGCACCTCATCCACCACCTTAAACATTCACTCCCTCCACCACCGGCGCACCGGGGCTGCAGCAACTTGCCAAGGCTTCTTCATAAATAACAAAAGAAAAATCAGGATAGGAGTAGGGCCACTAAGATAAACTGACAGGTAAAGACAGCGAAGTGGCAGAAATATTGAATAGTTACTTTGCTTCAGTATTTACCAGGGAGACTGACGGGATGGCATAACATTGGAAGAAGAGAGCAAAAAAGATATACAGGAAACTTTGTGCTATCCGGCACCGACGGGACCGAGCTGTTGCTGTTCCCTCAAAACTGCCGGACACACCAGCGTTAATGTTGAAGCATACGGAGCTTTTCATCTCCGTATCTGACAACAAACACTGTTGCTTAGCAACAGCTTCTAAACAGTCGGCCCGTACCTTAGAAGCATCTCTGTAGCTTAGCAACAGCTTCAGAGAGACTTTCCAGAGCCTGACTGTTGAAAAAAAAGCCACGAGAAGAAAAAAAACCTAACAAAACGGCTCCTGATTTTTGCCGGTGGCTCGAGCTTAGCACAAAGTTTCCTGTAAAGACATTTAAGATACAAAAGGTAGGGGGGGGAGATAATTTAAAAATTAATCAAACATAGAGAAGATAAAACCCCTGGTCCGGATGGATTGCATCCACGCATATTAAAAGAAGTTAGGGAAGAGATAGCAGAGGCACTATTACACACATATAAAAAATCATTAGAAAAGAGGATTGGCGGGCAGTTAATGTGATTCCTATATTTAACAAGTCCAGGGAATTATAGACCAGTTAGCTTAACATAGGTAGTAGGACAAATGCTGGAATCTTTACTCAAAGATGTAATTGAAAAATATCCAGAAACTGAAAATAAAATAAAGAGCAGTCAGCACGGATTTCAAAAGGGAAAGTCAAGCTTGACCAAACTTATTGAATTCTTTGAAGAAGTAACAGAAAGAGTAGACCAGGGCAATGTAGTAGATGTAATATATTTGGATTTTCAAAAGGCCTTCGATAAGGTACCGCATAGTAGACTCATGACTAAGGTCAGAGCGCATGGAGTCAGGGGTCAGGTTGCAGAATTGGTAGCAAGCTGGCTACACAACAGAAATCAGAGAGTAGGGTAACTACTCAGACTTGGGCAGTGGTGTTCCACCGGGATCGGTGCTGGGACCACTGTTGGTCATAATTTACATCAATGATTTGGACTCAGGAATCAAAAGTACAGTTTCAATATTTGCAGACGACACCAAATTGGGGGGGGTGTAGTTAACTCAAAGGAAGAATGTGACAGAATACAAGAATACATTAATAAACTTGCAGAATGGATGTGTAATTGGCCAATTAATTTCAATATAGATAACTGTGAGGTGGTGCACTTTGGTAGGAGGAATAAACTGGCCACATACTGCTTGGATAATAAGAGTCTAAACTGGTTAGAGGAGCAAAGAGATCTAGGGGTACACATTCACAAATCACTAAAAGTAGCAATGCTGATTCATAATGCCATAAGAAAGCAAACCAAGTACATTTCTAAAGGGATAGAATTGAAAAGCAGAGAAGTTATGCTAAACTTGTATCATACTTTGGTCAGTCCACACTTGGAATACTGTGCACAATTCTGGTTTCCGTATTATAAAAAGGATATAGGGGCATTGGAGAAGTTGCAGAAAAGATTCACAAGGATGATGCCAGAACTGAGAGGATATACTGATCAGGAAAGGCTGAACAGGCTGGGGCTCTTTTCTCTAGGAAAGAGAAGATGTGAAGGGTGACCTGATGGAGGTCTTTAAAATTCTGAAAGGGTTTGCTAGGGTAGACGTAGAGAAAATGTTTCCACTTATGAGGGCACTAGAGACCATGGGGGAGAAATTCAGTTGGTTGCGCCACTCATTAGCGCCTTAAGAGGGCGCTAAGTGGGTCGCAAGCCAACTCGCGCCCGGGCGCGGCACTGCCCACACCTTCCGCTAAATTCAGCGGGAGGTTATTGGTGGCGCTAACTGTTAGCGCTGCGCTGCTGCTGATGACGTCATCAGTGTGCGCAGCGCCCCAGCCGCAATATTTGGCAGCGCCCCCCTGATTTACCGCCGGACGCTATGTCCGACAGGGTCAGGGTGGCGTACCTGCGGCCGGGGAGGCGCAAATTAAAGGCGAGGTGCGGGGCGGCCATTTTTGTTGTTGGCCGCCTGCCAGCACCTGCCTGCGCTCCCGTCCCCGGCCTCCTGAACCCCCCCCCCCCACCCCTCGGTGCCGGGCTCTTTTGCCTGCACTCCCAATCCTTGGGGGCCCAGATCGCGCTGCACAAGGCCCCTCCCCTTTAAGAAGGGGAGGAAGGCCTGCAATACCGCAGCGCGACGTGCCGCAGCGTGTGGCGCTGCGGCACATTGTGCCACGATATTCACTCGCAGCGCCCCAAGAGGGATGCGGGGGCGCCTTCAGTAACGCCGCGCTTCCCTTTGGGGCACAGCCACTCAATTTCTGGTGCGGGGGCGCGAATGTTTCCGGGGTGCTGGCGAGGCTGGCGCCCCAAACGGGGCTATACTCAATTTCTCCCCCCATAAATATAAGATAGTCACTAATAATTTCAATAAGGAATTCAGAAGAAAATTCTTTACCCAGAGAGTGGTTAGAATGTGGAATGTGCTACCTCAAGGAGTAGTTGAGGTGAATAGCATAGATGCAATTTAAGGAGAAGTTAGATAAACATATGAAGGAGAAAGGTAACGAAGGTTATGCTGATAGGGTTAGATGAAGAGGGTGGGAGGAGGCTCCTGTGGAACATAAACGCCGGCACAGACCAGTTGGGCCGAATGGCCTGTTTCTGTGCTGTAGACTCGATGTAACTCGATGAATACCCTTGGCTAGCAAAAATCTATCAGTCTCAGATTTACAATGATTAAGTGAGCTAACATCTTCTTTTTGTGGGAGTTCCACAAAACTTCTGATACTCTTTGTGTGAACAAGTGTTTACTAACTTCTCTCCTGAGTGGCCTGGCTCTGATTTTAAGGTTATGTCCCCTTGTCCCAGACTCCCCTCACCAGCAGAAAAAGTTTCTCTCTATCCACCCCATCAATTCCTTTCAAAATCTTAAAAACCTCAATCAAATCACCCATTAACCTTCTATAGTCCAGGGAATACAAGCCTAGTTTATGTAATCTGTCCTCATAATTTAACCCTTGGAGCCTCGTAACATTTTGACGAATCTGCTCTGTTCTTCTTTCAAGGTTAATATATACGTTCTAAGGTGCGGTACTCCAGATGTGGTCCAACCAGGGCTTTGTACAGCTGTAGCAACACTTCCTCCCCTTTATATTCTAGCCCTCTAGTTATAAAGGATAACATTCTATTAGCCTTTTTGATTATTTTTTGTACCTGACCGTTACATTTTAGTGATCTGTGTACATGGACCCCTAAATCTCTTTACACCTCCACTGTTCCTAGCTTTTCACCATTTAAAAAATGCTCAGAGCTATTCTTTTTTGGTTCAAAATGAATGACCTCACACTTAACTGCGTTGAAATCCATCTGCCACAGTTTCAGCCACTCATACAAATTTCATACAAATTTACGGCACAGAAGGAGGCCGTTCAGCCCAGGGGCCGTGTAGCCTGATCCTGCTCCTATTTCGTGTGTCTAATTCTGTTAGATTCAGGAGATGGTTCTGTGATAGTGGATTGGCAGTTAGGATCAGATCAGCCATGATCTTATTGAATGGCGGAGCAGGCTCGAGGGGCCGATTGGCCTACTCCTGCTCCTATTTCTTATGTTCTTATGTTCTTATGTGTCCGTGCCGGCTGACAAGGAGCTCTCCAGCCTAATCCCACTTTCCAGCTCTTGGTCCATAGCGCTGTAGGTTACGACATTTCAAGTGCATAGCCAAGAACTTTCTAAATGTGATGAGGGTCTCTGCCTCTACCACCCTTTCAGGCAGTGAGTTCCAGACCCCCACCACCCTCTGGGTGAAAAAAGTTCTCCTCAACACCCCTCTAAACCTCCGACCAATTACTTTAAATCTATGCCCCCTGGTTATTGACCTTTCTGCTAAGGGAAATAGATCCTTCCTATCCACCCTATCGAGGCCCCTCATCATTTTATACACCTTGTATAGAAGTTGATCTTGCGTGATGGTATCTGCCCATAGAAGGTAGGTTAATCTATCTATCTATCACTTAATCTATCAATGCCTCTTTGTAATTTTAAGCACCCGCCTATACTACTTTATGCAGCAATCATTCTGTCATCGCCAAACTTGGATATATGACTCTCTATTGTGTTATCTAAGTCATTAATAAATATAGTGAATAGTTGAGGCCCCAGCACGGATCGGGTGGCTGGCCGCTTCGGGGGCGATGATTAAAGGTGAGGCGGCCGAGGTAAGTAAAAAAAAAACGTACCTTTTTTGTTCCAGTTTCTTTCGTGGATTCCTGTCCGTGATCTCGCGGGATCGCGGCTGCCTCGGTTGTCCAGGCAGGTACTTTTTATATTGCAGAGCCTGCAGCGAGGGCCCTTCCCTTTAAGGGAGGGAAGGAGCCTTTGAACGCGGCGGCGCTGCACGGCCCACTGGGCAGCGCTGCCGAAGTCTCTGCCCCGCCTGCTGCCGACTGCGCTCCAAGAAGGAAGTGAAACGCTTGAGTTAGTGCTTCACTTCCTTCCTGGAGCACAAAACCCAATTTTTTTAAGTTTAGAAACATTAGCGCCTGGCTATAATGAGGCTATAATGAATTTCCCCCCCTCTGTCCCTTCTTGTCACACACTGCTTATTCTTTACCCAAATCGCTACACTGCTCCATTACCTTGACTTTTCTCTTTAGATTTCTAAGTTTCCCCTCACCTGACCCCTTCCCCCCCCCTTTTAGTTTAAAGCCCTGTCTACAGCCCTAGTTATTCAATTCGCCAGGATACTGGTTTAAGTGGAGCCCGTCCCAATGGAACAGCTCCCTCTTTCCCCAGTACTGGTGCCATTGCCACATGAATCGAAACCCCTTCCTCCCACACCACTCTTTGAATCACACATTCAACTCTCTGATCTGTTTGTCCCTATGCCAATATGCGCGTGGCTCAGGTAACAATCCGGAGATTATTACCTTCGAGGTTCTGCTTTTTAATTTGTATCCCAGCTCCATAGCCAAGTGGGGAAAATGCAGTGAATATTTAAGTCCACTAGATGGCGCGGTTCATTTTCCCCTTTAGTAATTTGAACAAGGAGAAAAGGATTATGGGTAGGACCATGTGATGCCAAAGGAACCTCCCCTTTCTTCACAGTCTCCATTTTCTACATCCAGCGTGAGAGATTGCTCTGAGGAGAATATGACTTTTGAAATGAACTTATTCTGTGTAAAGTACAACTAAAACAGTATTTAGTGCAGCTCAGACATAGTTTTAAAGTGATATTGTTTCCCAAATCACTCGATACCACGGGGATGCTTGCAGATTGTCCCACCATGTGCTGGTGTTAACACTTGCTAAAATTGTTGTTGAGTCCTTGGGGGCTACGTTGCGAACGAGTTTAATATTGTGTTTTCTTGTAAGATGTAACAAGGGATAATGGGACATAAGAATGTATTGTACTATTGGTTTTGTTTTGTATAATGATTGTTAGCTAACTAACTAACTGCACCTGTGGTTTGCCTCATGTTCTGTTCTACAGCAAGCCACTGCCGTATTTTATCGACTGTGTTTTCTTGTATTTGCCGTATTTCCGTCTTTTCCGTATTTTATACAATTAAATGTGGTTTTATGTATTTACAACTACATCCTAAGCCTAGAACCCAAGTTATTAATTCAGAATAAAAAACCCCAGAGAAAAGAAAGCTCTGTGTCCTGTGCTGCTCCATTTCGCCAGGCTACACCCAGCTCCTCAAACTCTCTCAGCAGAACCTCATTCCTAGTTCTACCTATGTCGTTGGTTTCTGTGTGGGCCACGACAACTGGATCCTCCCCCTCCCACTCCAAATTCTTCTCCAGCCGCGAGGAAATATCCTTAACCCTGGCACCGGGCGGGCAACACAGCCTTTGGAACTCCTGGTCACGGCTGCAGGGAACAGTATCTAACTCCCTGACTATACTGCCCCCACCACTACAACATTCCTTTTCACTCGGCCTATTTGAATGGCCTTCTGTATCATAGTGCCATGGCCAGTTTACTCATCCATCCTGCAGATTTTGCCCTCATCCACACAGGCAGCAAGAACCTCATACCTGTTGAATAAGGGCAAAGGCCGAGGCTCCTCCAGCACTGCACCTGGGGTCCCCTTACCTACCTGATTCGCAGTCACACCCTCCTGTCCCTGACCACTAACCAGACCTGTACCATTACCTAACCTAAGGGGTGTGACTGCCTCCTAGATCAAAGTGTCTATGTAACTTTCCCCCTCCCTGATGCCCCGCAAGGTCTGCACCTCTGAGCTGAAGTTCTTCAAGATGCGGACATTTACTGCAGACATGGTCGTCCATGATAGCAATGCTCTCCACAAACTCCCACATGCTGCAGTTGTGGTACACCACCTGCACTGCCATCTCTATATAACCTTGTTTTATTTATTTAATTAATTAAAGTTTATGGCCTAGAAATTCGGTTGGTAGCACCAGCGATTAGCGCCTAACGAGCCTGAGAATTGGGGCGTTACCCAATTTTCGGGCGGGCGCAGTGAATATAGCGCCACCTCCCATATTGAGTATCCTTTTAGCGCCGGCGCTAACTCTTTGCCCGCGGGCACAGGCAGATCATGACGTAATTTCAGTATGCAACACCTTTTTGGTGCCCCGGACCGGATATTCGGTGGCGCCCGGAACCTTTCCGCCTAGCGCTGTTAGTGACAGTTCGATGGAACGTTACCAGGCCCTTCTTGTAGTCGGGGGGCGCTATTTAAAGGGGACAGCTCTAATATAAAAGCTGCAGCCACTTGGCCTGTTCATTGTGATCGTTGCTGGAGAGAGTTGGTGAGCTACTGTGGAGCAGATTTTTTGGAATTTAGCCTTAGAATACTTGGGACCTTCAAGCCTGTCCGGAGCAGTTGGAGCGCTACACCTAACAGCGTTTTGACCGACTGGCATCAGAATGGGAGCTGCTTTGGAGGGCCACATCCTCATGGCCGGACACTGTGAAGGGGCAGAGAGATGGCGGGAGAGAGGGCCGGGATTGGCCAGAAGGAGGAGGGGCAATGGAGGTCGGCCAATCCGAGGGTACGCTGGGAGGGTATTCAGGCAGCAGGTGTCATACCTTGCAATGTCAGAGGAGCAGTGTGTGCGAAGGCTCCGATTCGGGAAGGAGGTTGTAACTGAGCTGTGCCACCTGCTTGCTCAGGGTCTGCAGCCGCGTCTACGGTGCAGGACCCCTCTGTCGGTGTCCGTTAAAGTGACTGTTGCCCTCAATTTCTATGCCACCGGATCCTTTCAGTCAGCCACTGGGGACATTGCGAATATCTCTCAGTTTGCAGTGCATTGTTGCATCCGGCAAGTTACAGCTGCCCTTTATAGACGAAGGCGTCAATTCATCACCTTCCCTCTGAGCCTGGAGAAGCAGGCGGAGCGCGCGCAGGGCTTCTCTGCCATTGCGGACTTCCCCATGGTGCAGGGGGCGATTGATTGCACACACGTGGCTTTGCGGGCGCCATTACTGAATCCTGAGGACTTCCGCAACCGCAAGGGGTTCCACTCCCTCAATGTGCAGCTGGTCTGTGACCACTGCCAAATGATCATGGCAGTCAACGCCCAATTCCCAGGGAGCAGCCACGATGCCTTCGTCCTGCGGCAGACCTCAGTTTGTGACCTTTTTGAGGGGCCGGCTCGCCCACGAGGCTGGCTTCTTGGGGACAAGGACTATCCTCTCTGCCCATGGCTCATGACACCACTCCGTTTGGCCGCCACCCCAGCAGAAGAGCTGTACAACAGCAGCCATCAGGCGACCAGGAACATTGTAGAGCACACTATTGGTGTGCTCAAACAGTGTTTCCGCTGTCTGGACCATTCGGGGGGAGCCCTGCAGTACTCGCCGGAGCAAGTGGGTCACATCGTCGTCGTCTGCTGCATGCTCCACAACTTGGTGATTCGACGCACCCAGCCAATGCCAGCTGTCCCTCAAGGTCCAGCAGAGCAGGCGGACGAGGAGGAGGAGGAGGAGGAAGAGCATGCGGATGAGGAGGAGGAGGAAGAGCATGCGGACGAGGAGGAGGAGGAAGAGCATGCGGACGAGGAGGAGGAGGAGGAGGAGGAGGAGGAAGATGGGAGGGCTCCTGAAAGTGGAAGGGCCATCCGTCAGAGGCTCATCAGGACTCGGTTCCAGGCCCCTCTGGCGGAATGATGGGTGTCATTCGTCCTGCGCACTTCGGATCTTTGAAAGGCTCTGAAGGCCAGCATGACTGTAAATAGTAACGTGTACCATTGCAAATTAAAACTTTTCTTTATTGTCACAAAAGTCCTTCCTTCCAGCATAACAACGTCATGTCAACAGAAACCATAACTAACAAAATAACAGTTAACTCTTCGGCAAAGCCGCAAAACTAAACAAACCATTTCCAACAATCACAACAGGTGAGGGAGCCCTTGAATTTGGCCAAAGAAACGTCTCTGCACCTCCCTCTACTGCTGGCCCCTTGATGGAGAACGACTTCTCTTTCGCGGCCAGCCCCTTCCCTCCCTGCTGCTCCTACGTAATTGAACCCCAGTGGCGGGGTCAAGGCTGGGGGACGCCTGCTGACTGTGTGGAAGCGCAGAAGCCCCTGAGGGACGGCCTGGCCGACCTCTGGTCTTGGAGGGTGCGGATGCAGGCTGCTTGATCTGAGCATGGCTGGAAGCAGTGTGCCCTGCAGGTGGTGGCAGCTGCACTGCAGACGTACCAGCGGTAGCATGAGCAATGGTCACCTGCCGAGAGAGGACACCTGCATCATGGTCGGATGACACACTGGCTCTCTGAGGGGACCGGTTCGGCTCAACCACCACAATCACCTGCTCCACTGATTCCTGGCCTTGTATGGTACTGGAAGGGCCCAGGGTGATCCTAGCTGATGCAGATAGGGTGGCTGCAGTGAGAGTTCGCGTTGCCTCAATCTGGGTGTGGACGAGGCCAGCAAGTGACTGCGTGGCAGCAGTGAGGAGCTGTGTGGCAGGTGCCTATGCTTCGGAGAAGCCCTGGACAGTTCTTTCCATTGCTTCGGACGAGGCCGGAGCAGTCCGTTCCACTGCCTCGGACAAGCCCTGGACAGACCTTTCCAGGGATTGTCCGAAGCTCTGAACAGTCCTTTCCATAGCAGCCTCGAAGCCCTGGACAGTCCTCTCCATTGCTGCCCCGAAGCCCTGGACAGTCCTCTCCATTGCTGCTCCAAAGTTCAACACACTCTTTGTCAGTGTTTCTATCGACTGAGGCATCCTCCCCACTGCAGCCATCAGCTCAGTGTGCCTGAGCCGGCCTGGGTGCTCATTTCAGCCAGGCTATGCACCTCCTCTGCACTCTGTGCAGCAGTCATCACTCCCTGCCTTGCCCTCCGGGGAGCCAGTGGCCGAACTTGCCTACCCCCCTCGCGTTGCTGCATGCCGCTTGCCTACCCCCCTCGCGTTGCTGCATGCCGCTTGCCTACCCCCCTCGCGTTGCTGCATGCCACTTGTTCCGGCAACTGGCTCATCAGCAGAGCCCCCCCCCCTCCCCTCCAGGGCACTACTATCCCCAGTCTGCAGATGTGTACGCTCCCCTGAAGTTGGAACGGATGCTCCGGCTTCTTCCTGATCCTCGCCTCCGGAGGCACTGGCACTGGCAGCTTCAGGGCCCGGATCCCGAGCTGGTGATGCAGCATCTGAAAGCAGGGAGGTGGAAGAGTGGCTTTAGCAAAAGGACAGGTTGGCAGCAAGGCATGCCAGATTGCGGCAAGGCTCTGACATGGCTCCACAGTGAGGAAGCATGCTGGCGGGGGGACCAAGTGGAAGGAGACAGCTGAAAAAGGTGAGAGCCTTACCCTCGCTGTCGAGAATGGGGTCGGCAGCTGCAGTGGTAACAGGACCACTCAGACGTCCTCCAAGAATCTGGTGCACTCTCTCCTCGAGATCCGTGAGAGTGACCACTTGTGGAGGTCCGCCATCGGTTCGACGCTGGTCCTTGCGGATCGTCGCCAACTTGGACTGCAGGGGAAAGAAGGGGAAGTTCTGTTACATGATGCCCTGAGTGATCATCTCATGCCCCCCATGGTGCAAGAGCCCTTACATGATGCCTTGAGAGATCATCTCATGCCCCCCATGGTGCAAGAGCCCTTACATGATGCCTTGAGTCAAATGTCCATGTGTGTGCCCAGAAAGGGCCATGGGTGCTTGCTGACAGATGGCCATTGAGGCATCATGGCAACAGGGTGCACGAAGTCAGGTGCAGATGGAGGGAATCAGAAGTTTGCATAAACAACATTCACCCTAACGACCCGAGTGAGGTCGTTGAATTTCTTCCTGCACTGAACAGGGCTCCTGGTCGCCATGCTGCTGGAGTTGACCCTCTGAGAAACATCCCTCCAAGCTCGGCGGTAATCCTTTTGATTCGGCCTCCTGCCATTGTCGGGATACAGAACTTCTCGACGACGCTCCACTGCGGACACCAACTCCTCCAGAGCCTCAGTGCTGAAGTGCTCTGCTCTCTGTCTCACCTTCTCCATCCTGACCAAGTTTTTTGCGCCAGGGAAGGAAGAGCGCCGATTCTGAGGCCTACAGGGCGTTGAGTGTGGAAGCTGAGGCTGACTGACCCACCCCTTTAAGAGCCAGCCGGCGCCTGGAAGTCTCGTGGTTATCGGTAATTGAGATCACCTGCGCTGCGCCCGTCCGCGCCGATATTGGGTAGCGCCGGAAGTTTTGCGCCTTAGGAGGCCCATGCAACGTCTGAATTCGCGCCTCAATCCCCTTTGGGGGCGATGCAACCCAATATCACGCCAGGCGGTGATAAGTTTCGTCTGGCTATAAACTTTGCGCAGCGCCAGTTCTAACGCCTCAAGCGGGGCGATACCCAATTTCTAGGCCTATATATTTAATTAACTTAGCTTATAATTTAGTTTTTTTTAACTAATTACTAGATCTAGTTTAAGTTATAGGTAGATTAAATTAAATATTTACCTGTAACACAAACCACGTTCCCCTGTCTACTACTTTAGTTACTTCCTCAGAATATTCAATTAGGTTCGTCAGACATGACCTGCCCTTTACAAATCCATGTAAACGCTCTCTAATCAGCTCAAATTTGTCTAAGCGCTCAGTCACTCTGCCCTTAATTATAGTTTCCAATAACTTCCCCACAACAGATGTTAGACTAACAGATCTATAATTATCCGGTTTCTCTCTCTCTCCTTTCTTAAATAATGGAGTGCCATTTGCAATTTTCCAATCTACAGGGACAATTCCTGAATCGAGAGAGCTTGGGAAGATTATAACTAAAGCATCTACAATTTCCTCACCTACTTCCTTTAAAACCCTGGGGTGGAAACCATCAGGTCCAGGGGATTTGTCAGTCTTTAGTGCCATTATTTTTTCTAATGCTGTTTTCTTTCTTCGGCAGCACCTCCCAAACCCGCGTCCTCTTCCATCTAGAAGGACAAGGGCAGCAGGTGCATGGGAACACCACCACCTCCACGTTCCCCTCTGTAGTGTATGTACTTTGCAGAAGGAACTTTATTCTGCAGCCCCTGTATACTGCAGTACCAGTAGTGACCACCCCTGTATATAAGCCTGTGTAGTAACTTTGTATAGTAGTTCCAGTTTTGTCTCCATTCAGTAAACACCTGTTATAACCAACTTCTGCAGTCCGTGTCTCAATTACACACGGACATTACATTGGCGACGAACAGATCCGAACTTACCTACAGTTCTGCACCACCTCACGGGGATCCATCCCTGAAGCGAAGTTATTAGAGGTCGCAGCCAGAAGGAAGAAATCCAAAAAGAAAAAAAAACAAACAGAAGAAACGGGTGTCGACCGTGGGCAACCGCCCTCTGATTCATCGAATTCGAAGATTTGCAGGAGAGGCTGTCGAGAGCTGGGCTTGGTTCTCCAGTCTATGGTGTTCCAGCTAATCGGGCTGGTGGCAGGTAGTACACTGATCCTTCCTGGGCTGCGGCGGGCTAGAGCTCAATCGGGTGGCTTTTCAACGGGGCCGAGCAGCGTTGTCGGGAAGAGGAGAGAGAGGGTGGAGAACACCGGGTGCAGCCGGTGCTACGAAGCCGGGCAGCGTACAGACCCGAGAAGAGGGAGGAAAGTGTCCCATAGGGTCTGCTCTGACGACGGGAACAGTAATTAAAATAAAAGAAAAATAAATTAGTAGCGCAGAAAGCCGCGAGGAGCTGCAGTTTGCCACGGGGACCGCGGAGAGCGGCGTTGGCAGCAGCGTGGGGGGAAGCGCGTGAAGACCATAGGGCGTCGCCATCAAGGCATAAAAACGCCAGCAACAGCGCTGGCAGCAGCGGAAAAGACAGAAAGCGCGGGAGGCGCCATCTTAATCCAGCGGGGAAGAAGGCAAAGCGCGGGAGGCGCCATTTTGTTCAATTGGGGAAGAAGGCAAAGCGCGGGAGGCGCCATCTTAGATCTCCAAGATGCCGAAGACTGGCAATATCACTGCCTTCGATAATGAAATAGAAGACGGACCACGTATGTGGAAAGAGTCGAAGTATATTGCAAGGCAAATGAAGTAGCCGATGAGAAAAAGGCATCGGTACTACTAAACTTAATGGGCGCAAGAACGTACGGCCTATTGCGGAACCTGATCACTCCAGTCAAACCGATGGAGAAGAGTTTTAACGAAATTGTTGATATCCTACAGGAACACCTAAATCCTACACCGCTGCTGATAGCAGAAAGATTTAAATTCCACAAGAGAAATCAGCATAAAGATGAGAGCAATGCTGATTACCTTACGGAACTACGCAAGCTATCAAAGCACTGCCAGTTCGGAGCAGGACTGGCAGATACCCTACGGGACAAATTTGTCTGTGGACTCCTGAGTGAAGGAACCCAGAAGAG
The DNA here is from genome assembly GCF_052327205.1 of Somniosus microcephalus. Taxonomy (NCBI): domain Eukaryota; kingdom Metazoa; phylum Chordata; class Chondrichthyes; order Squaliformes; family Somniosidae; genus Somniosus; species Somniosus microcephalus. The sequence goes on along the minus strand of NC_140991.1, from coordinate 23,917,016 downwards.
GTTACTCTCAGAGAAACAGCTGACACTAGATAAGGCTTTCAGCGTGGCAGTATCGTACGAAGCAGCAGCAAGGGGAGCTGCAGAAATACAGCAAAAGCCACAGAAATACGGCACCCATGAAATGACACGGGGATTTGAAAAATGTTATCGCTGTGGCAGAACAGCCCATGACCAGAAGGACTGCTGGTCCAAGGACAAAACATGCAGGCAATGCGGAAAGATGGGACACATTGCACGAGTTTGCAGGTCCGGGAAGAAGACTAACGACAACAAAAAGACTACTAAGGAACAGTACAGGAAAGTACAAAAGATGACGGACAGTAGTTCCGAAGACCAGAAGAGCGATAGTGAATCCGGGAACAAGAGACTAAGCTGTCTCAAACTACACAACGTAATTGCAAAAGAGGATCACCGAACCATTTGGGTCACCCTCATGATAGCAGGGTCCCAAGTCAAAATGGAATTGGATACAGGATCAGCCCTGACCGTCATGAATCGACGAGACTACGAGCGGCTATTCTCACACATACCCTTGAAAGACACATCCATTGTCTTGAAGACATATACGGGGCAGAAAGTATACCCCAGAGGGAAAATAAGGGTGCCTGTCGAATACAACGGCAAGGAAATACAGAAATTGTATCTGTACATACTGCAAGATGGTGGACCACCATTATTGGGACGTGAATGGATCAGAAAGATAAGTTTAGACTGGCACTCCATTCAGGCACTGACTGTGGCTGGTAAAAAGGATGACGACGTCACACCTGGACGATTGTCAAAAATCTTAGCTAACGTTAAAGAGGTATTTCAACAAGGACTGGGAACTCTTAAAGGCGTAACCACCTCGATAAAAATAGAAGAGAATGCAATTCCCAAGTTTTTCAAAGCAAGACCGGTACCGTATGCAATTCACCCAGCCGTCGAGGCAGAGCTGGAGAATGCAGGCGTGTTATCTAAGGTAGACTGGAGCGAGTGGGCAACACCCATCGTTCCTGTCATGAAGAAAACGTTAAACAATAAGTCTGAGGAGCCAAGGAAGGTTCGCATCTGTGGGGACTTCAAGGTGACTGTGAACCCAGTCCTTCACACAGTACAGTATCCTCTTCCGAGGCTAGAAGATATTTTCGCCTCACTATCTGGAGGGAAATGTTTAACAAAAATTGATCTAGCGCAAGCATATTTGCAGATGGAGGTTGAAGAATCCTCTCGGAAATATCTCACGATAAACACTCACAAAGGTCTTTACCAGTATAATCGACTGGTATTCGGAGTAGCATCAGCTCCAGCTATATGGCAAAGAGCGATGGAACAAGTCCTGCAAGGGATTCCGGGGACTCAGTGTTACTTGGACGACATCCTAGTGACAGGTGAAAATGACAGTGAACACCTTGCCAACCTAGGGCAGGTGCTCACTAGACTAAGAGAACATGGGCTATGAGCCAATCGCCCCAAGTGCGAGTTTTTTAAGAAACAAATATCGTATTGTGGCCACGTGATTGATGAAGAGGGGTTACATAAGTCCCCTGACAAAATTGAAGCGGTAGTTAAGGCTCCAGCGCCTGAAAATGTGTCGCAACTGAGGTCATTGCCATGAGCCATGGCAACATAAGCCATGATCTTATTGAATGGCGGAGCAGGCTCGAGGAGCCGATTGGCCTACTCCTGCTCCTATTTCTTATGTTCATTCCTCGGATTGGTGAATCACTACCATAAGTTTTTGCCGAATTTGTTCACAATTCTGCACCCACTGAACGCCCTGCTACAAACTGGAGTAGCATGGAAATGGAGCGATGAATCTAAGCGGGCCTTTCAGAAGTGTAAAGGCCTGATCACTTCAAGAGACGTGTTGGCTCACTACAACCCATCACTACCGATAAGACTGGCGTGTGATGCATCTCCCTACGGCGTTGGAGCGGTACTGTCACATAAATCCCTTGATGGTTCAGAGAGGCCGATAGCTTTTGCGTCACGCTCGTTAACTTCAGCCGAGCGTAACTACGCCCAGATTGACAGAGAGGCCCTCAGCCTGGTGTGGGGGGTGAAGAAGTTCAATCACTACCTGCACGGACAGAAATTTACTCTACTAACCGATCATCAACCTCTTGTCTCCATTTTCAACCCTAAGAAGGGCGTCCCGATAATGACAGCACAACGGCTACAGAGGTGGTCCCTTTTCCTAGGGGCACACCAATATGACATCGAGTACAAAGGAACTAAACAGCATAGGAATGCTGATGGATTGTCGCGCCTACCGTTGCCGATGGTGGAAGAAGCACCTGCAGTGGATCCAGTGGAGATATTCCACTCGACCATAGTCGAATGTCTACCTGTGACGAATGCAAACATAGAAAAGGAAACACGAAACGACCTGACACTCTCCAGGGTCTATGATTTAACGGTGAAGAGATGGCCAGCACATGGCGAACCACTGTTGCCAGCATTCTCGCCGAGAAGAGAACAGCTGTCAGTGTGCCGAGGAACATTGATGTGTGGATCCAGAGTAGTAATTCCACCCAAATTGAAGGATAGAGTGCTCAATGAGCTTCATGAGGGTCATCTGGGTGGGGTAAAAATGAAGAACTTAGCCAGAGCGTTTGTGTGGTGGCCGGGAATCGATAGAGAAATCGAAGAGATGACCAAGAGCTGTACAGGATGCCAGAAGGTCCAAACGCCCCACCACAAGCCCCTCTACATCCATGGGAGTGGCCCTCATCTCCATGGCAAAGGGTACACATTGATTTTGCTGGTCCATTTATGGACTCGATGTTTTTAATTGCGGTGGATGCACATTCAAAGTGGCCAGAGGTAATAAAAATGTCCTCAACCACCACAGAAAAAACTATCACAGTCTTACGAACCATATTCGCCAGAAATGGGCTGCCTGAACAGATTTGCTCCGACAATGGACCACAGTTTGTGTCTGAAGAGTTCCGGAGGTTCTTAAAGAACAATGGTGTTAAGCATTGCACATCCGCCCCATATCATCCAGCCACCAATGGATTGGCTGAGAGGTTCGTTCAAACATTCAAGAAGGCTATCAAGGCAATGTGTAATGAAGACATACCCCTACAACACAAGGTGGATAACTTCTTGTTTGCCTACCGGAATGCGACACATGCGGTTACCAACCAAACTCCAGCCATGATGTTCTTCAATCGAAGACTAAGATGCCGCTTGGATTTGGTTAAGCCAAACATCAGAAGAGATGTGGAGAACAGGCAGTTTCAGAATATGAATGAAAGGCCAACCAGGAGTTTCAAGATAGGTCAACCAGTTTTGGCCCGGGACTACCGCACAGAGAAATGGCAGCCAGGAACGATCTGCACACGGCAAGGACCTCTAATGTATACCGTGGACGTTGGAGAGAGCATTGTAAGATGCCATGCTGACCAGATTCTAGAGTCACTGGAAAACGTCAAATCTACACCACGATCCTATACACCTGGTGATGAAACCGAAGTACCAATTGCATCTACCTCAGAATCGGTGATATTGGAAGCAGACGAACCAAACAACGACGTTGATCCCGAATCAACTTTGCCAGAAGAACCTGATACCTCAAAGAGGCGTTATCCGGACAGAATCAGGAAGCCTCCTCAAAGACTGAATTTATAATTGATTAACTTCAGCTAATGTATATAGCAACTGTAATTGTAAATATGTTATTTAATTATTAATCGAATGTTATGTACTGTTTAGCTAAAAGGGGAGGAATTGTAGTGTATGTACCTTGAAGAAGGAACTATATTCTGCAGCCCCTGTATACTGCAGTACCAGTAGTGACCACCCCTGTATATAAGCCTGTGCAGTAACTTTGTATAGTAGTTCCAGTTTTGTCTCCATTCAGTAAACACCTGTTATAACCAACTTCTGCAGTCCGCGTCTCAATTACACACGGACATTACACCCTCCAACTCACACACCATCCAGGCTTGGAAATATATCGCTGATCCTTCATCGTCGCTGGGTCAAAATCCTGGAACTCCCTACCTACTAACGGCACTGTGGGAGCACCTTCACCACACGGACTGCAGTGGTTCAAGAAGGCGGCTCACCACCACCTTCTCAAGGGCAATTAGGGATGGGCAATAAATGCTGGCCTTGCAGTTTGACGTCGATTCAATGTATAGTGAGGATCGTGATGTGGTGAAGCGAGCAATGCTGGCTGATTCTGACCTTATGTCGGAAGTATACAGGTGTCAGTTGAAACCAAAGCTTTTGATTGTGGTTATACAAAAGGAGAAATGAAACCTGTTTGGAAACTATAATTAAAGAGAGAGGATGTGACAACTTTTGATAAATTGAGCGCATTCATGTTGCAGGATCAGTTTCTGCAAACTGCCTACAGATCAACAGTAGCAAATCTGAAACCGTTCTTGCCAGCACCTCCTTCCTCGCATGTCAGCCGTGGCTCAGTGGGTAGCACACTCGCCTCTGAGTCAGAAGATTGCGGGTTCATAGTCCCCCCTCCAGAGACTTGAGCACAATAAATCTAAGCTGACACTCCAGTGCAGCGCTGAGGGAGCGCTGCACTGTCAGTGGGTGCTGTCTTTCGGGGAGATGTTAAACTGAGGGCCCTGTCTCCCCTCTCAAGTGGACATAAAAGAACCCCATGGCGTTATTTCAAAGTAGAGCAGGGGAGTTCTCCCCGGTGCCCTGGCCAATATTTATCCCTCAACTAGTGTCACTAAAACAGATTATCTGGTCAGTATCACATTGCTGTTTGTGGGATCTTGCAGTGCGCCTTTCTTAAATAATGGAGTTACATTTGCAATTTTCCAATCTAAAAAGGGACAATCCCTGAATCGAGAGAGCTTTGGAAGATTATGGCTGAAGCATCTGCAATTCTCACCTGCTTCCTTTAAAACCCCAGGGTTGTCAGTATTTTCATGTCATTATTTTTTTCTAATACTGTTTGGCTGTTGCATTTATTTATTTCCTTCCAGCCTTCCTCTCTTCTTTTCTTCCTCTGAATCATCTCTTGCACAAAGTTTCACTTCATCCCTTTCCTCTAGCTGCTTGTGCCCCTGAAAACTCCTCACCTTTGTTCCAAGTCTCTCTACAACCTTGTGCAACCCTCTGTTGAAAATCTGCATCTTAGTCCACACCCTCAGCTTATCTGACTTATCTGCTCATCTCCAACCTTTCCTTCCACCATTACAGGCCTCCTAATAACTTTTATATTTATTGCCCCTAGGTCTAGTTTCACCCGCAAGTGGAAACATCTTCTCTACGTTTACCCTGTCAAACTTTCATAACTTTAAAGACCTCGATCTGGTCACTCTTCAGTCTTATCTTTGCGAGAGAAAAGAGCCCCCGGCCTGTTCATTCTTTCCTGATAGGTAAAACAGAAAATAGAGAGTAGAGGTTAAAGGTAGTTACTCAGATTGGCAAAAGGTCGGAAGTGATGTTCCACAAGGATCAGGGCCGGAACCATTGTTGTTCACAGTCAGAAACGGGAGAATTTATAATGGGGAACAAGGAAATGGCAGAGCAATTAAACAAATACTTTGGTTCTGTCTTCACAGAAGAGGACACAATAACTTCCCAGAAATGCTAGGGAACCAAGGGTCTAGGGAGAAGGAGGAATTAAAGGAAATTAGTATTAGTAAAAAAATAGTGCTGGAGAAATTAATGGGACAGAAAGCCGATAAATCCCCAGGGCCTGATAATCTGCAACCCAGAGTACTAAAAGAGGTAGCCATGGAAATAGTGGATGCATTGGTTCTATAGATTATGGAACAGTTCCTGTAGATTGGAGGGTGGCAAATGTAACCCCACTATTTAAAAAAGGAGGGAGAGAGAAAACAGGGAACTACAGACTGGTTAGCCTAACATCTGTAGTAGGGAAAATGCTAGAGTCTATTATAAAGGATGTGATAACAGGACATTTAGAAAATATCAACAGGATTAGACAAAGTCAACATGGATTTATGAAAGGGAAATCGTGTTTGACAAACCTACTGGAGTTTTTTGAGGATGTAACTGGTAGAATAGATAAGGGAGAACCAGTGGATGTGGTGTATTTGGATTTTCAGAAGGCCTTTGATAAAGTCCCACATAAAAGGTTAGTGTGCAAAATTAAAGCACATGGGATTGGGGTATTATACTGGCATGGATTGAAAATTGGTTAACAGACAGGAAACAGAGAGTAGGAATAAATGGGTCTTTTTCGGGGTGGCAGGTGGTGACTAGTGGCGTACCGCAGGGATCAGTGCTTAGGCCCCAGATATTCACAATATATATCAATGATTTGTATGAGGGAACCAAATGTAATATTTCCAAGTTTGCTGACGACACCAAACTAGGTGGGATTGTGAGTTGTGAGGAGGATGCAAAGAGGCTTCAAGGCGATTTAGACAAGTTGAGTGAGTGGGCAAATACATGGCAGATGCAGTATAACGTGGATAAATGTGAAGTTATCCACTTCGGTAGGAAAAACAGAAAGGCAGAGTATTATTTAAATGGTGATAGATTGGGAAATGTTGATGTACAAAGGGACCTGGGTGTCCTTGTACACCAGTCACTGAAAGCAAACATGCAGGTGCAGCAAGCAGTTAGGAAGGCAAATGGCATGTTGGCCTTCATTGCAAGAGGATTTGAGTACAGGAGCAAGGATGCCTTACTACAGTTATACAGGGCCTTGGTGAAACCACACCTGGAGTACTGTGTGCAGTTTTGGTCTCCTTACCTAAGAAAGGATATACTTGCCAAAGAGGGAGTGCAACGAAGGTTCACCAGACTGATTCCTGGGATGGCAGGACTGTCGTATGAGGAGAGATTGGGTCGAGGAGCGATTGGGTCGACTAGGCCTGTATTCACTAGAGTTTAGAAGAATGAGAGGGGATCTGATTGAAACATATAAAATTCTGACAGGGCTAGACAGACTGGATGCAGGGAGGATGTTTCCCCTGGCTGGGGGGTCTAGAACGAGGGGTCACAGTTTCAGGATACGGGGTAGGACATTTAGAACTGAGATGAGGGGAAATTTCTTCACTCAGGGTGGTGAACCTGTGGAATTCTCTACCACAGAAGGCTGTGGAGGCTCAGTCACTGAATATATTTAAGAAGGAGAGAGATAGATTCTAGACGCAAAAGGCATCAAGGGGTATGGGGAGAGAGCGGGAATATGGTATTGAGATAGAGGATCAGCCATGATCATATTGAATGGTGGAGCAGGCTCGAAGGGCTGAACGGCCTACTCCTGCTCCTATTTTGCTATGTTTCTATGTACATAAACGATTTGGATTTGGGAATCAGAAGTACAATTTCAAAAATTTGTGGGTGACGCCAAATTGGAGGGGGGGTGGGGAAGCAAAGCAGCTTAGACAGATAATCAGCATCAGAATATCTCATGGATGAGGAGTTGGAGCGGGAAAGTGGACTCGGATCCTGGAGGGAGAAACAGTTACTAGGATTCCAAACCTATTTTAAATCAAGGCGACATGTCTGGCTTCGGGCAGTTGACAGCTGTGACTCAGTGGGTAGCACTCTCGCTTCTGAGTCAGGAAGGTTGTGGGTTCATAGTCCCATTGCAGAGACTTGAGCACAAAATCTAGGTGGACACTCCAGTGTAGGTCTGAGGGAGTGCTGCACTGTCGAAGGTGTCAACTTTCGGAGACACTAATCCAGGGCCCCGTCTGCTCTCTCAGGTGGATGTAAAAGATCCCTCGGCACTATTTCGAAAAAGAGCAGGGGGAGTTATCCCCAGTGTCCTGGCCAATATTTATCCCGCAACTAACATCACTAAAACAGATTAACTGGTCGTTATCTGTTTGTGGGAGCTTGCTGAGCTCAAATCGTCTGCCGCGCTTCCTATATTACAACAGTGACTACATTTCAAAAGTACTTAATAACAACAGAAAATGCTGGAAAAACTCAGCAGGTCAGGCAACATCCGTTGTTATTTCGGATTTCCAACATCTGCAGTATTTTGCTATCCTTCAAAAGTACTTCGTTGGTTGTAAAGCGCTTTGGGACATCTTGAGGTTGTGAAAGGCGCTCTATAAATGCAAGTCTTTCTTTTAATTTGAGGGCATATGCAAAAGATACAACATCCAGCTCAGATCATAAGAAATTCCTAATGTTACTTCCCTGGGTTATGCTACTATAATAATTAGATAGTGGGGTTAGAGCACACTCCTGAATGCAAGATACTCAGACGACTTACAGGTGTGACCACCAACCCTGTACCCAAGAGAATATCTAAGGGAGACAGTTATTCATAGAGATGAGTCACCAGCTGGAGTATTGTGGCCAATTCCGGGCACCACCCTTTAGGAAGGATGTCAAGGCCTTAGAGAGGGTGCAGAGGAGATTTACTGGAATGGTGCCAGGGATGAAAGACTGTAGTTACATGGAGAGGCTGGAGAAACTGTAAGATTTGGATCACAGGTCACACACAGATTACCCAAAGGGTCGAAGGAGTCATAGGTCACTTTATTAAGGAGCGGCAGTTTAAGAACATAATAACATAAGAAGCAGGAGTAGGCCAATCAGCCCCTCGAGCCTGCTCCGCCATTCAATAAGATCATGGCTCATCCAATCTTGGCCTCAACACCACTTTCCCGCTCTCTCCCCATACCCCTTGACTCCCCTGTAGTTCAAATGTCTGTCAATCTCCGCCTTGAATATATTCAATGACTCCGCCTCCACAGCTCTCTGGGGTAGAGAATTCCAAAGATTCACAAACCTCAGAGAAGAAATTCCTCCTCATCTCCGTCTTAAATGGGCGACCCCTTATTCTGAGACTATGCCCCCGAGTTCTAGATACCCCCACGAGGGGAAACATCCTCTCAGCATCCACCCTGTCAATCCCCCTCAGAATCTTATATGTTTCAATAAGATCACCTCTCATTCTTCTAAACTCCAATGAGTATAGGCTCAACCTTTCGTCATACGTCAACCCCTTCATCCCAGGAATCAACCTAGTGAACCTTCTCTGCACTGCCTCCAATGTAAGTATATCCTTCCTTAAATATGGAGACCACAACTGTATGCAGTACTCCAGGTGTGGTCTCACCAGCGCCCTGTAAAGTTGCATCAAAACTTCCCTACTTTTATACTCCATACCCCTTGCAATAAAGGCCATTAGCCTTCCTAATTACTTGCTGTACCTACATGCTAACTTTTTGTGTTTCATGTACTAGGACCCCCAGGTCCCTCTGTACCTCAGCATTTTGTAAGCTCACTCTATTTAAATAATAATTTGCTTTTTCATCCTTCCTTCCAAAGTGGATAACCTCACATTTTCTCACATTATACTCCATCTGCCAACTTCTTGCCCACTCACTATCTATATCCCTTTGAAGGCTCTTTGTGTCCTCCTCACAACTTGCTTTCCCACCTATCTTTGTATTATCAGCAAATTTGGCTACAGTACACTCGGTCCCTTCATCCAAGTCATTAATATAGAGTCATTAAATATAATCAAATGCAACATGCAATTAGAATAGACACAGTGGACATACAACCTGTAACAGATGAGAACGGTTCACCAGCCCCAAAATGGACGGACGGACGGACGTTGAGACAGAACGGTGGTCTCGGATCCCTGCAGCTGCGGTCTTTCCCTCTTTGGTCGAGGTGGAGGTGTTAGGCCAAGGCCAGCATGGATCCACCTCAGGGGAAGCTCTCCCCCTCTCTGTCTGTATTTCCCTCTCGGCTGCCCGTTTATATACCTTATTTCAGTGGGCCGGTGGATACCTTACATCAATCACTTGTTCTAATCACTTTTACTCATCCAATTGTCCATTTACAGAGGAATAGGTAGCTATGCCAGCACACACCACCCCCCCCCCCAACCCCCACCCAGCCTAACGGAGTCATTTTCCTCCTTATCTGTGTTCTAAATGTCTTGTTGCCCTCTCGTAGATGGCTTGTTTATCCTACATCTCCTTGCTGCATCCCTTATCAGTCTAGTTATGCCGACCTGAAGATATGTTTTTTGTGTCCTGATCTCATAACGACGTTAGCTCTCTGCATAGTTCTTTATCTGATGTAGCTGGAATTCTGCGATGTCATTATCTTGCCCTATCTGCTGAGCTGGCATGTTTACTCCTTTTATAAAAACATTATTTCTTTTATAAGTCACAATTTCTTTTGATTCATGATTTCTTACAAAACTAGGGTTGTTCTCCTCAGAGCAGAGAAGGTTAAGAGGAGCAAAAACAGAAAATGCTGGAAACACTCAGCAGGTCAGGTAGCATTGTGGAGAGAGAAACAGAGTTAACGTTTCAGGTCGATGACCACTTGTCAGAACTGGAAAAAGTTGGAGAAGTAACAGATATTTAAGCAATTGTGGGGCAGGGAAAGGGAGGAGGGGAGGAAAGAAAAAAGGAAAGATCTGTGATAGGATGGAAGGTGGGAGAGATTGAAAGACAAAAGGGATGATGGTGCAAGGCAAAAGGAGATGGTAATGGGACAAGTTAAGAAACAAAAGATGAGTCTAGATGAGGTGTAAATGACAATGGCAGAATGATCAGCAGCTGCCATGTGAGAGAGAAAAGAAAACACAGGGGCTGAGGTTATGGTCTGAAATTGTTGAACTCAATGTTGAGTCCAAAAGGCTGTAAAGTGCCTAATCGAAAGATGAGGTGCTGTTCCTCGCGCTTACATTGAGCTTCGTTGGAACAGTGTGAGAGGCTGAGGACGGAGAGATCAGAGTGGGAGTGGAGCGAAGAATTAAAATGACAGGCGACCGGAAGCTCGGGGTCACACTTACAGTTTGAACAGAGGTGTTCCACAAAGCGGTCACCCAATCCTTTGTTCTTTCCTCCCCTCCCCCCTTTCCCTGCCCCACACTTGCTTAAATATCTGTTACTTCTCCAACTTTTCCCAGTTCTGACGAAGAGTCATCGACCTGAAACGTTAACACTGTTTCTCTCGCCACGATACTGCCTGGCCTGCTGAGTATTTCCAGCATTTCCTGTTGTTGTTTCAGATTTCCAGCATCTGCAGTATTTTGCTATTGTATTAAGGTTAAGAGGAGATTTGTTAGACGTGTTCAAAATCTTGAAGGGTTTTGATAGAGTATATAAGGTGAAACTGTTTCCAGTGGCCACAGATTTAAGCTAATTGGCAAATGAACCAGGGTCGACATGGGGAAAAAAATTTACACAGTGAGTTGTTACGAGCTGGAATGCACTACCTGAAAGGGTGGTGGCATCAAGGGGTATGGGGAGAGAGCGGGAATATGGTACTGAGATAGAAGATCGGCCATGATCATATTGAATGGCAAAGCAGGCTCAAAGGGCCGAATGGCCCACTCCTGCTCCTATTTTTCTATGGAAGCAGATTCAACAATAACTTTCAAAAGGGAATTGAACATATACTTGAACAAGAAAAAGTTACTGGGCTATGGGGAACAAGGGAACTGGGACTAATTAGATAGCTCTGGCAGCCTGATTTTCTTCCGCAAGCTTGTCCGCCACCCGGGTGACCCTGGAGAAGGAACACACGGCGACCGCTGGTACGCTTGAGGCCTTCCGCGACAGTGGGCACCGCAGGGACTAGTGTAGTGGATAAGGGTAATAATATTATTTAAGTTTATATATTTTTCTTTGTTTTATGCTTTAGTTCCATCCTTCTAAACAGGGGGCATTTTTGTTGGGTGACACTGGGGCAACCCAATGCCTCCTTATTGGTTAATTAGAAAAGGTATAGCAACCAGGAATAAAATCATTGTGTATCATTTTTAAAAAATGTGCAGCCGCCCTGTTGAGAAATAGGGGCGCGAGTGAGAGTAGTAAATATGCCTTGGTTTCCCAATAGTAAAAATCCCCACTGAAATTGCACAAGTCTTCCGGGCTCCAGCCTACCGATTCCAGCAAAGCCTCACGCGTCACAGCCTCCTTCACCTGTTGATTGGCTCTGCGTTAACGTCAATCACACGAACGTTCCGTGACGTTTGGAAGCCTGGCGCGTCATCCATTTTATGAATGAAACCCCAATCCTCTCACAAAGGGTTTTTACCCGAAACGTTGACTCTATTTTCTCTCCACGGATGTTGCCTGGCCTGCTGAGTTTTTCCAGCATTTTCTGTTGTTATTTCCCAATCCTCTCGGGACGGGCCATTTTTTTTCCTCCTCTCTATCGCTAAATTATAATTGATACATTCAAATATCTCACACAGACACAAAAATCATCGTCTCAAAAAGATGATTTGCCCGGACGGCGTTTCCATAGCAACCAGAAAGCTTGCCAACGCATTTTAAAAAATAAATGTTAGTTTTGTCGGACTATTTTTTTAATGGAAATATATAATTACAGAGACGGGAAATGGGACATCACCTGATCCAAGGCGGGACGATTGACGTCAAACCCTCCTCCTCCGCCCCCGCTGACGTCACACACCGGTGACGTGAGTTCCCGCCCACCCTCCCGCGGGGTGACGTGTGCCGGCCGGCCGGGCTCGAGCGACAGTCGGACGGAGACCGGAGCTGAGCTCAGACGGACATTCCCATCAGGTGAGGCTGGAGATACTGTTCTCCCCCGCTTAACGTTGTACCGTGTTCCTTTCAGGTCCAGGACGCTGGGGTTTGCGGGAGTACCAGCTATATTTGTGGTGGCGGTGATTATTGTGCCTTTTCCCTCCGGCAGCTTCTCTCATTGCCTCTTCCCCCCTCCACCCCCCAACCATCCCAACAGCTCATTTTGCCCCCGGGGTTGTGGGCATCGCTGGCAAAGCCGGCAATTTGTCGCCCATTTCCCCGCACCCGGTTGCCCTTGAGAAAGTTGTGAGAGGTGGCGGGCCTTCACTGAATGTGGCTCAGTGAGTGAAGAAAGAGTGCCTTTCACCACCACCGAACGTCTCAAAGCGCTTTCCAGCCAATGAAGTACTTTTTTTTGAAGTGGAGTCACTTGTTGTAATGTGGGAAACGTGGCAGCCAATTTGCGCACAGCAAGCTCCCACAGACAGCAATCTGATAATGACCAGATAATCTGTTTTTAGTGATGTTGGTTGAGGGATAAGTATTGGCCAATGCACCCGGGAGAACTCCCCCTGCTCTTCTTCGAAATAGCACCATGGGGTCTTTTACATCCACCTGAGAGAGCAGACGGGGCCTCGGTTTAACGTCTCATCCGAAAGACGGCACCTCCGACAGTGCAGCGCTCCCTTCAGCACTGCACTGTTAGTGTCAGCCTAGATTTTTGGAGTTGAACCCACAACCTTCTGACTCAGGCAAGAGTGCTACCCATTAAGCCACAGCTGACGCATCTCTCTCTCTCTCTCTCTCTCTCGCCTCTGAGTCAGACGGTTGTGGGTTCAAGTCCCACTCCCAGAGACTTCAGCACAAAAATTCAGGCTGACTCTCTCCCAGTGCAGTACTGAGGGAGCCTCCGCTGCACTGTCGGAGGTGCTGCCTTTCGGATTAAACTGAGGCCCCGTCTGCGCGCTCAGGTGGATGTAAAAGATCCCACACCATTATTTTGAAGAATATTTATCTTTCAACGGACATCACTAATACATGTTATCTGGTCGTTGCTATTTGTGGGAGCTTGCTGTGCACAAATTGGCTGTTGCGTTTCCTACATTTCCAACAGCGACTACACTTCAAAAAGTGCTTCGTTGGCTGTAAAGCGCTCTGAGGCTGTGAAAGGTGCTATATAAATGCAAGGTCTTTCTTTGATTTCTAATTAAACCGCTGCAGTCCATGTGGTGAAGGTACTCCCACAGTGCCCTCAGGTAGGGAGTTCCAGGATTTTGACATAACAATGATGCAGGAATGATGATTATATGTCTAAAGTCTTGGAAGACAGAAAGACTTGCATTTATATAGCGCCTTTCACGACCACTGGACGTCTCAAAGCGCCTTGTAGCCAATGAAGTACTTTTGAAGTGGAGTCATTGTTGTAATGTGGGAAACGCAGCAGCCAATTTGCGCACAGCAAGGTCCCACAAACAGCAATGTGATAATGGCCAGATAATTTGTTTTTGTTATGTTGGTTGAGGGATAAATATTGGCCAGGACAATATTGGATGTGCGACTTGGAGGTGGTGGTGTTCCCACGCACTTGCTGCCCTTGTCCTCTTAGGTGGTGCGGGTTTGGGCGATACTGTTGAAGTCTTGTCGGGTTGTTGCAGTGCATCCTGTAGATAGTGCACTAGTGGTTGAGGCTGCTGGATATTTAAGGTGGTGGATGGGGTGCCAATCAAACTGGCTGCTTTGTCTTGGATGGTGTCGAGGTTCTTGAGTGTTGTTGGAGCTGCACCCATCCAGGCAAGTGGAGAGTATTCCATCACACTCCTGACTTGTGCCTTGTCGGTGGTGGAGACGCTTTGGAAATACTCAGCATGTTCCTTCATCGTCGCTGGATCAAAGTCCTGGAACTCCCTCCCTAACAGCACTGTGGGAGTACCTTCACCACACGGACTGCAGCGGTTCAAGAAGGCGGCTCACCACCACCTTCTCGAGGGTAATTAGGGATGGGCAATAAACGCTGGGCTTGCCAGCGACGCCCACTTCCCAGGAACAAATAATTAAAAAAATGTCAGGGAGCATCTGTGGAGAGAGAAACGGAGTTGATGTCTCAGTTCTGACAAAAGATCATCGCCCTGAAACCTTAACTCTGTTTCTCTACAGATGCTGCCTGATCTGCTGAGTATTTCCAGCATTTTCTGTTTTTATTTATGATTGGATGATGCTAGCCTATGGGTGAGTGTCAGAAGTAGTTCAGTTGGTAGCATCCTCACCTCAGAAGGTTGTGGGTTCAAGTCCCACTCCAAAGACTTGAGCACAAAAATCTAGGCTGACCAGTGCAGTACTGAGGGAGTGCTGCACTGTCGGAGGTGCCGTCTTTCGGATGAGACGTTAAACCGAGGCCCCGTCTATTGTCTCGGGCGGATCTAAAAGATCTTGTATCGCTATTTCCGAGAAGTGCAGAGGATTTCCCCGCACCCCTCACCGATTTCCTGGCCAATATTTATCTCGCAACTAACATCGGCTAGATTTTAGCTAGAATACTGCGTGCAGTTCTGGTCACCACATTACAGGAAGGATGTGATTGCACTAGAGAGGGTGCAGAGGAGAATGACGAGGATGTTGCCTGGGCTGGGGAATTTTAACTGAGGAAAGATTAGATAGGCTGGGGTTGTTTTCTTTGGAACAGAGGAGGCTGAGGGGAGACCTAATTGAGGTGTATAAAATTATGAGGGGCCTAGATCGAGTGGCTAGGAAGGACCTATTTCCCTTAGCAGAAGGGTCAATAACCAGGGGGCATAGATTTAAAGTAATTGGTCGGAGGTTTAGAGGGGTGTTGAGGAGAAATGTTTTCACCCAGAGGGTGGTGGGGGTCTGGAACTCGCTGCCTGAAAGGGTGGTAGAGGCAGAAACCCTCATCACATTTAAAAAGTACTTGGATATTCACCTGAAGTGATGTAACCTACAAGGCTACGGAGCAAGTGCTGGAAAGTGGGATTAAGGTGGATAGATCCTTGTCGGCCAGCGCGGACAAGATGTGTCGTTCTGTGCTGTAAATTTCTATGATCACATTGCTGTTTCCACACACAAAGAAACAAAAGATGGATCTAGAAGAGGTGTAAATGGGAATAGCAGAATCATCAACAGCTACCGTCCGAAAAAATGGGAGCAGAGGTTATGACCTGAAATTGTTGAACTGTGTGTCCAGAAGGCTGTAAAGTGCCTAATCAAAAGACGAGGTGCTGTTCCTCGAGCTTAAGCATCAACAGTATTTTGCTTTTGTAATAGTTTTTCTGTGTATCCTATCGAATCCCTTTATCATTTAAAAAAAACCGTAACCTTCTAAAGTCAAGGGAATACAAACCAAGTTTGTGCAACTTGTCCTCCGCCCTGTTGTTATTCTGGTGCTTCTGCTCTACCCCCTCCCAGGCCAATATATCTTTCAAGAGGTTTGGTGCCCAAAACTGAACGCAGTACACCAGCTGGGGTCGGAATCGAATAACTAGGGAGGTAGATAGGGCTTTAAACTAAATAAGGGAGGGGGGGGGGGGCAGTCCCGATGGAGAGAAATCTAGAATGCTAAAGAGAAAAGACAAGGAAGCAGTGCAGGATAGTGATTGAGGTAAGGATAACCAGATTGTGTCAGGAAGGGACAATGCATGACGGTGGCTAGGCAATGGCTAACATTTAAGGAACAAAGGCATGAATTGCAACAGTTATACATTCCTTTCTGGCGCAAAAACACAAAAGGAAAAGCGGCCCAACCATGGCTAACAAAAGAAATTAAGGATAGTATTAAATCCAAAGAGGAGTCATATAAAGTTGCCAGAAACAAAAGAGTGCACTAACAAATAGGGTCCGGGTAAGAGAAAATGGTAATAAGACAAATAGGGCCATAGTACAAAAAAATGTTAAGATGTCCAAAAATGTTAGACAAATCTAAAGGCATTGAATCTGAATGCACGAAGCATTCGTAATAAGGTAGATGAATTAATAGATGTAAACGGATACGATATAATTACGATTACGGAGACATGGCTGCAGGGTGACCAAGGCTGGGAGCTGAATATCCAAGGATATTCGATATTTATTTAGGAAGGACAGGCGAAAAGGAAAAGGTGGTGAGGTGACATTGTTAGTAAAGGATGACATCAGAGCAATAGTGAGAAAGGATATTGGCTCAGAAAATCAAGATGTAGAATCAGTCTGGGTGGAGCTAAGAAGCACCGAAGGGCAGAAAACATTGGTGGGAGTTGTCTATCGGCCTCCGAGCAGTAGTGGTAATGTAGGGGATGGCATCAAACAGGAAATTAGAGATGCATGTAACAAGGGTACTACAGTAATCATGGGTGACTTTAATCTACATCTAGACTGGCCAAACCAAATTAGCAATAATACTGTGGAGGATGAATTCCTGGCGTGTGTACGAGATGGTTTTTTAGACCAGTACGTTGAACCAACTAGGGAACAGGCTATCCTAGATTGGGTATTGTGTAATGAGAAGGGTTAATTAATAATCTTGTGCAGAGTCCTTTAGGGAAGAGTGACCATAACATGATAGATTTCTTCATTTAAGATGGAAAGTGAAGAAGTCCAATCCGAAACTAGGGCCCTAAATCTAAACAAAGGAAACTACTGTACGAAGGTATGAGGAGTGAGTTGGCTATGATAGATTGGGGAGCTTCATTAAAAGGCATGACAGTGGTGAGAAGGAGGAATTAAAGGAAATTAGTATTACAGTAGTAAAAAAATAGTGCTGGAGAAATTAATGGGACTGAAAGCTGATAAATTCCCAGGGCCTGATAATCTGCAACCCAGAGTACTAAAAGAGGTAGCCATGGAAATAGTGGATGCATTGGTTCTATAGATTATGGAACAGTTCCTGCAGATTGGAGGGTGGCAAATGTAACCCCACTATTTAAAAAAGGAGGGAGAGAGAAAACAGGGAACTACAGACCGGTTAGCCTAACATCAGTAGTATGGAAAATGCTAGAGACTATTATAAAGGATGTGATAACAGGACACTTAGAAAATATCAACGGGATTAGACAAAGTCAACATGGATTTATGAAAGGGAAATCGTGTTTGACAAACCTACTGGAGTTTTTAAGGATGTAACTGGTAGAATAGATAAGGGAGAACTAGTAGATGTGGTATATTTGGATTTTCAGAAGGCCTTTGATAAAGTCCCACATAAGAGGTTAGTGTGCAAAATTAAAGCACATGGGATTGGGGTAATATACTGGCATGGATTGAAAATTGGTTAACAGACAGGAAACAGAGTAGGAATAAATGGGTCTTTTTCGGGGTGGCAGGCAGTGACTAGTGGGGTACCGCAGGGATCCGTGCTTGGGCCCCAGATATTCACAATATATATCAATGATTTGGATGAGGGAACCAAATTGTAATATTTACAAGTTTGCTGATGACCCGAAACTAGGTGGGATTGTGAGTTGTGAGGAGGATGCAAAGAGGCTTCAAGGCGATTTAGACAAGTTGAGTGAGTGGGCAAATACATGGCAGATGCAGTATGATGTGGATAAATGTGAAGTTATCCACTTCAGTAGGAAAATTAGCTCCTAGAGTATTATTTAAATGGTGATAGTATGGGAAATGTTGATGTACAGAGGGACCTGGGTGTCCTTGTACACCAGTCACTAAGCAAACATGCAGATGCAACAAGCAGTTAGAAAGGCAAATGGTATGTTGGCCTTCATTGCAAGACGATTTGAGTACAGGGGCAAAGATGTCTTACTACAGTTATACAAGGCCTTGGTGAGACCACACCTGGAGTATTGTGTGCAGTTTTGGTCTCCTTACCTAAGAAAGGATATACTTGCCATAGAGGGAGTGCAGCGAAGGTTCACCAGACTGATTCCTGGGATGGCAGGACTGTCGTATGAGGAGAGATTGGGTCGACTAGGCCTGTATTCACTAGAGTTTAGAAGAATGAGAGGGGATCTCATTGAAATGTATAAAATTCTGACCGGGCTAGACAGACTGGATGCAGGGAGGATGTTTCCCCTGGCTGGGGGGGTCTAGAACAAGGGGTCACAGTCTCGGGAAAGGGGTAGAACATTTAGGACTGAGATGAGGAGACATTTCTTCACTCAGAGGGCGGTGAACCTGTGGAATTCTCTACCACAGAAGGCTGTGGAGGCCAAGTCACTGAATATATTTAAGAAGGAGACCGATAGATTTCTAGACGCAAAAGGCGTCAAGGGGTATGGGGAGAGTGGGAATATGGTATTGAGATAGAGGATCAGCCATGATCATATTGAATGGCGGAGCAGGCTCGAAGGGCCGGATGACCGACTCCTGCTCCTATGTTTCTATGTTGTTTTTACGTTTCTATGAATAAGATTCTGTTCAAGTGAAGCACAACCTCTCACTTTCCAGCCTACTTGAGATACAGGCCATATTCCATTAGCTGCTTTGGTTACATTTTGTACCTGTGCAGTGACTTTTAGCGATTTGTGTACATGGACACACAAATCCCTTTGCTCCTCCACAGCTCCTAGTCTCTCACCATTGAAGAAAATCTTCCAATTTGTCCTTCTTGGATCCAAAGTGGATGACCCCACATTGAATTCCAGCTGCCATAGTTTTGTCCATCCACCTAGTCTATCTGTCCCTTTGGAATGTGCTCCTCCCATCCACACAACTTACTGTGCCTCCTAACTTAGTGTCATCTGCAAACTTAAATATACAACTCTCTTATCCTTCATCCAAGGCATTAATATCGATGGTGGAAAGTTGAGTCCCCAGTACAGGTTCGTGGGGAACACCACTTGTCACATTCTGCCAATCCGAATAAACCACTTATCCCCTACTCTGTCTCCTACCTGGTAACCAATTACCACCCCATACCTCTAGGTCACTGTCAATTCATTTGCACACCTTTCCCATAAACCACATGACTTACTGACTGTGTGCCATTAGCAGAAGATTGCCTCAGCCCCCAGGGTTGGGTTTACAGGAAAGCCTCATTATTTGCATGGAACACAATGCATGAATTACTCATTTGCAATTCACAATGACTTGACAAAACTGCCAGCTGTTTCAGCAGCGAACCAAGCGAATTGGAAAATAGAAACCGATGCCTTTTTATTTTTGTTAATCTCTTGTGTGGAACCTCATCAAATGCCGACCACATCTATAGAGACGCCTCTATCCACCATGCAAGTGACTTCCTCAAAAAATCCACTGGATTGGTCAGGCATGGCCTACCCTTCACAAATCCATGCTGACTCTTTGATCAGTTGATGCTTGTCCAAGTGCTTAGTCACTCTGTCTGATAGATTCCAGCAACTTCCCCACAATTCATGTTAAACTGACAGGTTTTTGTCTCATAACGCTCCTGTGAAGCACCGTGGGGATGTTTTACTACGTTAAAGGTGCGCTATAAATACAAGTTGTTGTTGTTGTTAAACTGACAGTCTGTAGTTACCTGGTTTCTCTTTCCTTCCCTTCTATAAATAATGGAGTGACCGTTGCAATTTTCCAATCCAACGGCACAATTTCTGAATCTAGAGAAGGTTTACTAGACTAATACCTGGAATGGGCAGGTTGCCTAATGAGGAAAGGTTGGACAGGCTAGGCTTGTATCCACTGGAGTTCAGAAGAGTAAGGTATGACTTGATTGAAACATATAAGATCCTGAGGGGTCTGCACAAGGTGGATGTGGAGAGGATGTTTCCTCTTGTGGGAGAATCTCGAACTAGGGGTCACTGTTTAAAAATAAGTGGTCGCCCATTTAAGACAGATGAGGAGAATTTTTTTCTCAGAGGGTCGTGAGTCTTTGGCACTCTCTCTTCCTCAGAGGGCGGTGGAAGCAGAGTCTTTCAATATTTTTAAGGCAGAGGTAGATAGATTCTTGATGAGCAAGAGGGGTGAAAGGTTATCTGGGGTAGGCGGGAATGTGGAGTAATCGGATCAGCCGTGATCTTATTGAACGGTGGAGCAGACTCGAGGGGCCGAATGGCCTACTCCTGCTCCTAATTCGTATGTTCGCAAAATTACAATTTTACCATGACGGCCCTTAACACTATGTGGGTTTAGTGTCAATGCCAGTAAGTGGTGTATGAAAATAGTTCTGAGGCCATCGTCTCATGGGACCACTTAAAACTGCAGCGGTGCATGTCTTGCTGCTCTGTGTGAGATGGCACACGCACCCTTTAGAAAATGAATACAAGGCTATCAGTTATAGAGATCGAACAATGATTAGTATTAGGAAAAAAAGAGATCCCAATTTCCCGCCCCCCCCCCCCCCCCACCGCAATCTTGCTGTGACTGACCTTCTTTGGCATCTGTCAGTGATGGAGTTGACCACTCGGAGCCACTTGAGACCAAGTGGGTGATGAGTTTCTGCCTCCTCTCCCTCTCAACATGAGCCTTGGCTCAGTTACTAGCATACTCTCCTCCTGAGTCGGAAGGTTGTGGGTTCAAGTCCTCCTCCAGAAACTTGAGCACAAAAAATCTAGGCTGACGCTCCAGTGTGAGGGAGTGCTGCACTGTTGGTGGTGCCAGCTGTCTTTCGAATGAGGAATTAAACCATCTTCCAGGTGGATGTGAAAGATCCCATGGCCAATATTTATCCCTCAAAAACATCATTAAAATAGATTTTCACATTGCTGTGGGACCTTGCTGTGCACAAGTTGGCTGCCGCATTTCCTACATTACAACAGTGACTACGCTTCAAAACTACTTCATTGGCTGCAAAGCACTTTTGAGACATCTTATTTATAAGTGCAAGTTTTTTCCCTTTGAAGTGACAGTAGGCCTCCTCTCAGCCCCTTGCTATAGTGACATTGACATAATAAAACTCACTACATACTTGGTTTGAGTATAAAGCAAGGCTTTAATCAACTTGTTTCAGAACATGGAGGTCTAGTTGTACTTCACTAGTTCCTTGTCTTACAAAATATCCCTGGCAAGCTGGGGCCGACGCCCGAGTATTTATACTCCAAGGACGGCGCCACCAGCTGGCCATCCAGTGTTATTTCACGAGTAGTTTCTTGATGAGTGATGAGATTTATAACAGACATGACTTAAGAGCCCCAACCCATTGGAATAGGAATTGAAGCTGTATCCTGTTGCTCAAAAAGATATATTTTACACATCTAGCAGAGTAAGAATCTAATTTATTCTGCTTTTGAGGTTAGTCAGTCTCGACTCTTTTTTTCTCAAATTTAACTGGCAACTCTCCACTTTGGTTTCTGTTTTCCAATTTGTTTTGTTCACTGAGGAAACAGCTAGCAGTTTTGCCATGTCATCGTGAATTGCCCACGAGTAATTCATGAATTGTGTTCCTTGTTCCCTGGAAATAATGAGGCTTTCCTGTAAACCAGACCCAAGGGCTGAAGGCTGATGCAATCCCCTGCTAATGACACAGTTAGTACATCGTGTGGTTTACGGGAAGGATGTGCAAATACTTTCAGCTTGGATTGCAAATCATTTGCAGGCTATGACATCAAATCGAAATTGAGCTTATTCATTTGCTTAAGGAAGTTTATCGTACTTCCTTGAAATGTATCTTTTTGTAGAAAGGGAGGAGGAGAGTCTGTCAGAGCTTTGGCTGTAGGAGTCAGTTTTCATAGGTGGGAAGGTGATTGACTGACTGAAAATGTAATGCCTCCCCCTTTCTGCTTCATAGAAATGTAACCCTTTACTTGGTAACTTAAGGGTAGCTTTTGTGTGTTTGTAGCTATTATTTGGCTGATGCTAGCATCTCCCACAAAACGGACTTTTAACTGCTTCGATTAACTTTAATCTTCATTTTTGCAGCCATCATGTCTTCAAGCAATGTGAGCCTGCTTCCTGTGCTTACCCCAGAAGATGACCAAACCTCCAAGCTTATTCGAAAATCCAAGGAGTCGCCATTTGTTCCTGTTGGTAAGCTGCTTTCCATATCTACTTTTATCATAATCCCCATTTTACCAATTGCTGTACATAAATCCTTGTATTCCAAGTGACTGACCACGATTTAAATGCTATGAATAGAAATGAGACAGCAGCAGCCAAGACCAAGCATGTAAATATTTTCCTTTTTTAGCTTCTAGAATTCTGTGGCCATTCAGTTGGATATAATTTGTTTCTAAAGTCTTGAAAGAAAACAGTGTTTCAGTGACTCAAATTGTGGCACATGGCAACTGGTTAACAATGGAAACGTATTCAAATTTAATCAGGGTTTGTTTTATTCATTCACGGGATGTGGGTGTCGCTGGCAAGGCCAGCATTTATTTCCCATCTCTAATTGCCCTTGAGAAGATGGTGGTGAGCCTCCTTAGTGTCTCACTAGGCCATTTCAGAGGGCACTTGGGAGTCAACCACGTTGCTGTGGGTCTGAAGTCACGTGTAGGCCAGACCGGGTAAAGATGGCAGATTTCCTTCACTAAAGGACATTAGTGAACCAGGTGGAGTTTTTAACGACAGTCCGGTAGTTTCATGGACAGCTTTTTATTCCAGATTTATTTAATTAACTGAATTTAAATTCCTCAACTGCCATGGTGGGATTTGAACTCGCGTCTCCGGATCGTTAGTCCAGCCCTCTGGATTACTGGTCCAGTAACATTACCGCTATGCTACCGTTCCTGGTTGGACTGGCTATTTACAACAACAACTTGTATTTATATAGTGCCTTTAATGTAGTAAAACATCCCAAAGCGCTGCACAGGAGTATTTTAAGACACAAAATTTGACACCGATCCACATAAGGATAAATTAGGGCAGGTGACCAAAAGCTTGGTCAAAGAGGTCGGTTTTAAGGAGTGTCTTAAAGGAGGAAAGAGAGGTAGCGAGGCGGACAAGTTTAGGCAGGGAAGTCCAGAGCTTAGGGCCGAGGCAACAGAAGGCACGGCCACCAAAGGTTGAGCGATTATAATCAGGGATGCTCAAGAGGGCAGAATTAGAGGAGCGCAGATATCTCTGGTGGGGGGGGTTGTGGGGCTGGAGGAGATTACAGAGATAGGGAGGGGCGAGGCCATGGAGGGATTTGAAAACAAGGATGAGAATTTTGAAATCGAGGCGCTGCTTAACCGGGACCCAATGTAGGTCAGCGAGCACAGGGGTGAACGGAACTTGGTGTGAGTTAGTTCACGGGCAGCCGAGTTTTGGATGACCTCAAGTTTACATAGGGTGGAATGTGGGAGGCCAGCCAGGAGTGTGTTGGAATAGTCAAGTCTAGAGGTAACAAAGGAATGGATGAGGGTTTCAGCAGCGGATGAGCTGAGGCAAGGGCGGAGACAGGCGATGTTACGGAGATGGAAGTAGGCGGTCTTTGTTATGCTGTGGATATGTGGTCGGCAGCCTTGCAGGTTACAGAAAAGGTCCAGTCATAACCAATGCCTTATGTGCCAGGAAAGTCCGGTGCAAATACAACTAACTTTTATGCTTTACATCAGGCATTGATATGTACAAAAGCTACAGATGTACAGTACGATATGTATATAAAACAGCATTGCCTGATGGCAAAATTACACTGGAAATATTAAACTAACTTCTCTCTTTATAAGAACATAGGAAATAGGAGCAGGAGTAAGCCATCTGGCCCTTCGAGCCTGCTCCGCCATTCAATAAGATCATGGCTGATCTTCGACCTCAACTCCACTTTCCCGCCCAATGTGCAAAGCATTACAGGAACTGGCTTGCAGAGTTCCATGATTGTTTTAAAAATATGGATTTGAAAAATAGCAATATTCCTTTTTCTATGTTCTAGGGATTGCTGGGTTTGCAGCTGTGGTAGCCTATGGACTCTACAAACTGAACAATAGAGGGAACAAAAAAATGTCTCTGCATCTTATCCATATGCGTGTGGCAGCTCAAGGATGTGTGGTGGGAGCCATGACTATAGGTAATCTATTACCTCTAATATTTGTAAGATCTCTTAAGTGCAACACGTTTATAATCAGCAATGTCACAAAATCATGCTCTTTGGACATTTCAGACGATTGTGCCTTTGCTGCATAAATATCCAACTCCAGTTATGCAAAAATGCAAAACTCATCTTTTCCAACACCTCATTCTCCTGAAGGGGTAGACTGATGGCTGGATAGGAAGGAACTATTTCCCCTAGCAGAGAGGTCAATAACCAGGGGGCATAGATTTAAAGTAATTGGTCGGAGGATTAGCGGGGAGTTGAGGAGAACTTTTTTCACCCAGAGGGTGGTCGGGGTCTGGAACTCACTGCCTGAAAGGGTGGTAGAGGCAGAAAAGCTCATCGCATTTAAAAAGTACTTGGATATGCACTTGAAGTGCCGTAAGCTACAAGGCTGCGGGATTAGACTGGATCGCTCTCTTTCGGCCGGCACAGACACGATGGGTCGAATGGCCTCCTGTGCCGTAAATTTCGATGATACAGGCACTTGCCGTTCTTCTGTGTCTGAGCCTAGACTATGTTAGATTATTTGAGTGGGGAAAGGCAAGCCTGACCCTCAAAAGCCCAGTATTCATGCATGTTCCACTCTAGCCCACCTCTTGTCCAACCTAGGCCAATTAATTGTGTGCCGACCACCCCTCCCCATCTTGGATCTGCTAACTCAGTGTAAATTGGGTTTACCTTTGCTTTTAAACACACTTGAGGATTTACATTGTCAACTTTACTTCAGGATATTTCTGTACTTGTCACTTTATAATTCTACGTCTTTGTGTAAAAGCATAAGTTAGGAAAGTAGCTATACTTTAATGTTTTGGATTAAATTTTTTGGAGCTCTGAATTTTTCAAGTTAATTTCTAGATTGTGTAGAAATTGCAACACACAGGCCATTCATTCCAATCAGTCAGTGTTAATGTTTAGCCTCCACGTCATCAGTAGTCCTAATCCCATGTACAATGTTTCCATATTCCTTTATTTCCCCCCCCCCCCCCCACCCCCTTTCCATCAACCACCTATCTAACCTATTCTTAAATGTTAACATGATCCCTACTTCAGTCACTAATCCTGGTAATGCATTCCACGGCCTCACAACCCTCTAGAATTGTGTGTATTTCAATTTTGACTAGTTAAGGATAACTTGATGAGATTGAGAGTTGATGAATAATAACCTATGTATTTTACTATTGCAGGAGTTCTCTACTCGATGTACAAAGAATATGTCGTGAAGCCCAGGGAACAGAAAAACGCTCTGCTTCAAAAATGAATCTAGATTTGTGTACTGTCCCTCTAGGAATGTAAAATTTTAGGCTTTAGTGTACCACACAGAGGTGATCAGGATTTTTCCTTTCACCTTGTAGAGGCACTCTTCAGATATTTAAAACTTACTTTAGACTTAATTTGTGTTCAGACAATGTGATGCCCCCTTTGCACGGTCGTACTTTACAAGCCTTTTGTAAAGAAGAACTGATTCATTCTATATTGGGGAGATGTAATTGGACCTTCGAGTACTTCAAGTCTGTTTGTCATATTGGCTTGTTCGGAGGGTGTTAGCTGAGTAGGAAGACTTACTCCCACTATCCAATTGACTGGTTGTAAGGAGCTACAGTACTTCGGATCACATTACATTTTATCTTTTTGTCTGCTGCATTTCATGTCTGTAAAATACTTGCGTTTCCTGCCCCAATTCAAATGGTCTTGAGACGACACATCATTTAAGGTAGCAAAAGGTATCCAATGCCACTTTTGGCCCAATGTTATAAAGCTGTTAGATTTTTCCTTGTACTGGTAATGGTTTGTAAATATTTTAAAGCAGCGGTGCCCTGGTACTGCGCGGTTATGTTTGTAATGCCCAGGCAGGGGAACAGTAAGCTGTTGATATTTTCCAACACAAATTGAAGATACCCATTTCTCATTGTGTTGCAATCTTTTAATTTTAAAGCATGCTGCTTATTCGTGGTGCTGGATTGTGCTCTTGCTGTCCTGCTACGTCACAAGAACTCATGAGCACACAGTACAACTGTTAATGGGCTGGTGATCCTTCCAGCATTGTTTCTTCACAAGCAGTCATCGGCCTCTTCTATCCAGATATTGCTTTAACTTGGAAC
This sequence comes from Somniosus microcephalus, assembly GCF_052327205.1. Classification (NCBI taxonomy): domain Eukaryota; kingdom Metazoa; phylum Chordata; class Chondrichthyes; order Squaliformes; family Somniosidae; genus Somniosus; species Somniosus microcephalus. The sequence goes on along the minus strand of NC_140991.1, from coordinate 23,890,614 downwards.
AACTAGGGGATGGTGATTTTACTGCAAGATCTTCTACAACTTAAAAGGTTTTAAGCATCATTATTTTCATAAAGTGCTTGAAGGGGTATAAAAATCTTAATGCTACATCATTTTCTTGAATCTCAATTTGAAAAGCTGCAGAAAGTGCTGGGACTTACCCAGTTGTGGGTGTATTAGCATCTGTCAAGACAAGACCGGTTAACATTTTGGGAGTAGACCCTTTGTCACAATGTTTAAGAAACCTTCTAGAATCTGTTGTGACAACTTAAACTCTGCACATTAAGTTCTTGCACGAACCTGGGAAAAGTTGTCATTTCCAACTTTTTTAAAAGGGCACCGTTTGTTTGAAGTACTTCTGCTCTGAATTCCAGTTGTTTGAGCAACAATTATTTCCTCACTATTTGTTTTTCTTCACATTATTGGAAGACGTTAGTCTCCAGTACATTCTGGATTCTGCAGCCGCCTTGATATTAGTGTACAGGGCGAGTTCACTTTAAATTGCACAAACCTGGTAGTGTTTTGAATTTGAAATAATACCAGAAAATGATGGGCATGCACAGCAGGCTGGACTTTTATTTCTGCATTGAAGCAGGGCTTTGATGGGTTTAAGCCTGTAACTTTGCACCTAGGTTTTAACCTTAGTGGTGGAAAAACTTTAACTGCAACTAGATTAAATTGGAAATAACAACAGAAAATGCTGGAAAAACTCAGCAGGCCAGGCAACATCCGTGGAGAGAAATTAGAGTCGACATTAAGGGTGAATCCTTTTTCAAAACTGGAAAGGAAATGAAATAGATCGAAGGCGGGGCTGCGATAGAACAAAAGAAGTGAAGAGACATTGAGGTATTCAAAACCAGACGAGATGGTAATAGGACAGTGGAGACAAAAGACGGCTCAGATTAGGTGTGAAGTGTACTGGCAGGATGAGAGACAGCTGCCATGTGGGAGAGGAAAAAAAGGAAAAGGGGGGGGAAGAGGGAAAACCCAAAACAAAGGGGTGGAAAAAAAATATAAGTAAAAATGTAATAGGGGCTGAGGTTATGATCTGAAATTGTTGAACTCAATATTGAGTCCGGAAGGCTGCAAAGTGCCTAATCGGAAGATGAGGTATTTTGCTATCGTACTAGATTAAATTGGAGTTAGCGTGTGAATGTGCAATGGATTACATATTACTTTAACCATATTTGTTTTTCATGGTTCTCACTCCAGATGAGAAGCTTGATAGGTCTACTTAATTATGTCAACACATGATTGCATGGGCAATCTGTTCATCTTTCAGGTTCCAATGGGACTCGGCTACATCTTTTAACAATGTAATTTTCAGAGTTAACCTCAAGATGAGTTGCAGTCTCAAATTGCAATAACCATCTGCTACTGTATTTGAAAAATGCCTGTTTAGCTTAAACAGATATATTTATTCATTATATTTGTATCACTCCCATTTTCACTGGAGATATTATTGTATAATGATGAAATAAAAGTGGCTTTTGCTGTTCTTCTGTGATTTTTTTTTCTTTTAAATAAAAACATCAATGCAAGAAGAAAAACTGGCCTGGGATTTGAAGAGGCTCGGTTGGTGGTAATCGGCATCAAATTCCAGCTCCGGTCTAACTTGAGTACATAAACCAGGCTCACATTCCACTACAGTAACAAATAATGTGTTTATATGCTGCTTTTCCTGATGTCCCAACATAATCACTTTCTGAAGTGTCATTGTTACATTGACATATCTATTACTGTATATAAAGAAAAAGAAAGACTTGCATTTATATAGCACCTCAGGATGTCCCAAAGTGCTTTACAGCCAATGCAGTACTTTTGGAGTGGAGTCACTGTTGTAATGTTAGAAATGTGGCAGCCAATTTGCACACAGCCAAACCACATGTGATAATGACCAGATAACCTGTTTGTGATGTTGATTGAGGGATATATATTGCATAAGACACCAGGGAGAACTCCCCTACTCTTCAATATAGTGCCATAGGATCTTTTACGTCCACCTGAGAAAATGGGGCCTCGGTTTAACATCTCATCTGCAAGACGGCACCTCTGACAGTGCAGCACTCCCTCAGCACTGCACTAGAGTGTCAGTCTAGATTTTCGTGCTCAAGTCTCGAGTGGGACTTCCCACAAGTGTGCTACCAACTGAGCCACAGCTGACACAGTAAAACATGACATACAATTTCAAAAAAACACCCATAAACAGAAATTGAGATAGGAGTAGGCCATTCGGCCCCTTGAGCTCGCTCCGCCATTCAATGAGATCATGGCTGATCATCCACATTCAGTACCCTGTCCCTGCTTTCTCCCCATATCCCTTGATCCCTTTAGCCTTAATAAATATATCTAACTCCTTCTTGAATATATTTAATGAATTGGCCTCAACGGCCCTGTGTGGCAGAGAATTCCACAGGTTCGCCACTCTCTGGGTGAAGAAATTCCTCCTCATCTCTGTCCTAAATGGCTTACCCCTTATCCTTAGACTGTGACCCCTGGTTCTGGACTCCCCCGCCATCGGGAACATCCTGCATCTAGTCTGTCTAGTCCTGTTAGAATTTTATAAGTTTATGTGAGATCCCCTCTCGTTCTTCTAAACTCTAGCGAATATAAGCCTAATCGACCCAATCTCTCCTCATACGTTATTCCTGCCATCCTAGGTATCAGTCTGGTGAATCTTTGCTGCACTCTCCATGGCAAGAACATCCTTCCTCAGATAAGGCGACCAAAACTGCACACAATACTCAAGATGTGGTCTCCCCAAGGCCCTGTACAACTGCAGCAAGCCATCCTTGCTCCTGTACTTGAATCCTCTGGCTATGAAGGCCAACATACCATTTGCTGCCTTCTGCACCTGCATGCTTACCTTCAGCGACTGGTGCACAAGGTCTCATTGCACTTCCCCTTTTCCCAATCTATTGCCGTTCAGATAATAATCTGTCTTCCTGTTTTTGCCACCGAAGTGGATAACCTCGCATTTATCCACATTGGGCAGATGCATAGCAAATGCAGTATAATCACCCAACCTGTCCAAATCGTACTGGAGTTTCTCTGCATCCTCCTCACAGCGCACACGCCCACCCAGCTTTGTGTCGTCTGCAAACTTGGAGATATTACATCTAGTTCCCTTGTCTAGATCATTTATATATATTGTGAATAGCTGGGGTCTTAGCACCGATCCCTGCGGTACCCCACTAGTCACTGCCTGCCACTCGGAAAAAGACCCATTTATTCCAACTCTTTGCTTTCTGTCTGCCAACCAGTTCTCTATCCAAGACAGTACGTTACCCCCAATCCCATGTGCTTTACATGCTAATCTCTTATGTGGGACCTTATCGAAAGTCCAAATACACCACATCCACTGATTCTCCCTTATCTATTCTACCAGTTACATCCTCAAAAAATTCCAGTAGATTAGTCAAGCATGATTTACCTTTTGTAAATCCATGTTGACTTTGTCCGATCCTGTCACTGTTTTCCAAGTGCTCTGCTATTACATCTTTTATAATGGACTCTAGCATTTTCCCCACTACCGATGTCAGGCTTACCGGTCTATAATTCCCTGTTTTTTCTCTACCACCCTTTTTAAATAGTGGGGTTACATTAGCTATCCTCCAATCCATGGGAACTGTTCCAGAGGCTATAGAATTTTGGAAGATGACCAGCAATGCATCTACTATTTTTAGGGCCACTTCGTTAAGTACCCTAGGATGTAGATTATCAGGCCCTGGGGATTTATCGGCCTTCAATCCGTTCAATTTCCCTAATACCATTTCCCTACAAATACTGATTTCATTCAGTTCCTCCCTCTCATTAGACCCTATGTTCCCCAACATCTCTGGAAGGTTATTTGTATCCTCCTTTGTGAAGACAGAACCAAAGTATGTATTTAATTGGTCTTCCATTTCTTTGTTCCCCATTATAAATTCCCCTGATTCTGACTGCAAGGGACCTACACTTGACTTCACCAATCTTTTTCTCTTCACATATCTATAGAAGCTTTTACAGTCAGTTTTTATGCTCCCTGCAAGCTTATTCCATTAATCTATTTTCCCCCTCTTAATTAATCGCTTTGTCCTCTTTTGCTGAATCCTAAACTGCTCCCAATCCTCAGGTTTGCTGCTTTTTCTGGCCAAATTATATGTCCTCTCCTTGGATCTTGTGCTATCCCTAATTTCCCTTGTTAGCCACGGTTGAGTCACCTTTTTTGTTTTATTTTTATGCCAAACAGGGATGAACAAATTCTGTAGTTCATCCATGAGATCTTTAACTGTTTGCCATTGCCTATTCACCCTTTAAGTAACATTCCCCAATCCATCCTAGCCAACTCGTGCCTCATACCATCGTAGTTTCCTTTATTTAAATTCAGGACTGTAGTCTCTAACTACTTCACTTTCCATTTTAATGAAGAATTTGATCATATTATGATCGCTCCTCCCCAAGGGGCTGCGCACAACAAGATTGCTAATTAATCCTTTCTCATTACATAATACCCAGTCTAAGATGGCCTGATCTCTAGTTGGTTCCTCGACATATTGGTCCAGGAAACCATCCCCTATACACTCTAGGAAATCCTCCTCCACGGTATTGTTACTAATTTTGTTAGCCCAATGTATATGTAAATTAAAGTCACCCATGATAACTGTTGTTCCCTTATTGCACGTGTCTCTAATTTCCCATTTAATGCCATCCCCAACCTCAGCATTACTCTTTGGGGGTCTGTATACAACTCCCACTAATGTTTTCTGCCCTTTGATATTTCTCAGCTCTGCCCATACAGATTCCACATCATCAGAGCTAATATCCTTCCTTACTATTGTGTTACTCTCCTCTTTAACCAGCAATGCTACCCCACCTCCTTTTCCTTTTTTCCTGTCCTTCCTGAATATTGAATACCCCTGGATGTTAAATTACCAGTCTTGGTCACCCTGGAGCCATGTCTCCGTAATCCCAATTATATCATATCCGTTTACATCTATTTGCGCTGCTAATTCATCCACCTTATTACGAATGCTCCTCGCATTAAGACACAAAGTCTTCAAGCTTGATTTTTTAATACTCTTAGTCCTTTTAGAATTCTTATTTACTGTGGCCCGGTTTGATTTACACCCTTGATTTCTCTGCCTGCCACTTTTGCTTTTCTCCTTCCTGTCTTTTGTTTCTATCCTTGCTTCCCTTTCCTCTGTCTCCTTGCACAGGTTCCCAACCCCCTGCCATTTTAGTTTAAACCCTCCCCAACAGCACTAGCAAACATTGGTTCTGGTCCCGCCCAGGTGCAAACCGTCCAGTTTGTACTGGTCCTACCTCTCCCAGAACTGGTTCCGATGTCCCAGGAATTTGAATCCCTCCTCTTTGCACCATTCCTCTAGCCACGTATTCATCTGAAATATCCTTCTATTTCTACTCTGACTAGCACGTGACACTGGTAGCAATCCTGAGATTACTACCTTTGAGTTCCTATTTTTTAATTTACCTCCTAACTCCCTATATTCAGCTTTTAGGACCTTATTCTGTTTCTTACCTATATAGTTGGTACCTATATGCACCACGACAACTGGATGTTCACCGTCCCCCTCCAGAATGCCCTGCAGCCACCCCGAGACACCCTTGACCCTTGCCCCAGGGAGGCAACATACCATCCTGGAGTCTCGTTTGCGGCCGCAGAAATGCCTAGCTATTCTCCTTACAATAGAATCCCCTATCACTATAGCTCTCCCGCTCTTTTTCCTCCCGTCCTGTGCAGCAGGACCACCCATGGTGCCAGGAAGTTGGCTGTTGCTGCCTTCCCCTGATAAGCCATCTCCCTCAACAATATCCAAAGTGGTATATCTGTTTGAAAGGGGGATGGCCACAGGGGACCCCTGCACTGCCTGCCTGCGCCTACTACTCTGCCTGGTGGTCACCCATTCCCTTCCTGCCTGTGCAGCCTTTACCTGCGGTGTGACCAACTCCCTAAACGTGCTATCCACGATGTCCTTAGCATCGTGAATGCTCCAGTATGTATCCATTCGTAGCTCCAGCGCCGCAATGCGGTCTGTCAGTAGCTGCAGCTGGATACACTTCCCACACACATGGTCGTCAGGGACACAGGAAGTGTCCCTGATTTCCCACAGAGTACAGGAAGAGCATGCCACGGGGCCGAGCTGTCCTGCCATGAATTATCCTTTAATTAATTCAAATTAAATTAAATCAAATCAATACCACTAATTACACTACAATTAAATGATATACTCAAGGGCCCTTGTTTACTAGCACTCCCCGCTACACAACCCTAGAAACTTTAAACCACAAAAATTAAGTTTGGAAAAAAGCGAGAAAGAGAGAAATACTCACCAACCAATCACTTACCTGCTTTCTAGTGACGTCACACTTCGATTACTTTTTACTTCTCGCTGCTGCCACCAGTGAGTCTGGGCCACTCTCTCTCCCTGCTCGTTAACTCCTCGGTCTCTGCACTCAGTCTCCACCCAGGGCCGCTCTCGCTGCTGCCGCCGGTGTGTCTGGGCCACGCTCGCTCCCCGTTCTTTAACTCCTCGGTCTCCACGCTCAGTCTCCACCCAGGGCCCCTCTCGCTGCTGCCGCCGGTGTGATAAATAATTTAATCTGTTAACAGTTGTGTGGGTTGAAGGAACAATATTGGCCAGGACACTGGAAGAACCTTTTGCTCTTCAAATTGTACCATGGAATCTATTATTTGCTAAGCATTACTGCGGGACTGCTGCATTATCTTGGAGCATAAACACTGGCATGGTCTGTTGAGCCGAATGGTCTGTTTCGGTGCTGTAAATACTTTGTAATACTTTAGTTTCCCAGTCTCTATTAGGATGGAATCATAGATAACTGCATAAGGATAATTAAAGTCCCCCATTATCACTACTCTAATGTTCTTGCATCTTTCTGCAATTTGCCTGCAGATTTTCTCCTCTATCTCCTTCGCATTATTTTGTGGCCTATAGTATACACCCAGCAGAGTAATAGCTCCAGGGGTATTCGATATTCAGGAAAGATAGGCAAAAAGGAAAGGGAGGTGGGGTAGCATTACTGGTTAAAGAAGGGATTAATACAATTGTAATGAAGGATATTAGCTCTGATGATGTGGAATCTGTGTGGGTAGAATTGAGAAATACTAAGGAGAGAAAAACATCAGTGGGAGTGGTATATAGACCTCCCAACAGTAAGGCGGAGGTTGGGGATGGCATTACAAGGGAAATTAAAGAAGCGTGCAATAAGGGCACAGCAGTCATCATGGGTGACTTTAATCTACATATAGATTGGGCCAACCAAATTAGTAACAACACTGTGGAGGAGGAATTCCTGGAGTGTGTACGGGATGGTTTCTTGGACCAATATGTCGAGGAACCAACCAGAGATCAGGCCATCTTAGACTGGGTATTATGTAATGAGAAAGGATTAATTAGCAATCTTGTTGTACGAGGCCCCTTGGGTTGGAACGATCATATTATGATCGAATTCTTCATTAAGATGGAGAATGAAGTAGTTGACTCAGAGACTAGGGTCCTCAATTTAAATAAAGGAAACTACGATGGTCTGAGGAGCGAGTTGGGTAGGATTGATTGGGGAATGGCACTCAAAGGGTTGACGGTGGATAAGCAATGGCAAACATTCAAAGACCGAATGGATGAGCTACAGAATTTGTTCATCCCAGTTTGGCATAAAAATAAAACAAAAAAGGTGACTCAACTGTGGCTAACAAGGGAAATTAGGGATAGCATAAGATCCAAGGAGACGACATATAAATTGGCCAGAAAAAGCAATAATCCTGAGGATTGGGAGCAGTTTAGGATTCAACAAAGGAGGACAAAGGGATTAATTAAGAAAGGGAAAATAGAATATGAGAGTAAGCTTGCGTGGAACATAAAAACTGACTGTAAAAGCTTTTATAGATATGTGAAGAGAAAAAAATTGGTGAAGTCAAGCGTAGGTCCCTTACAGTCAGAATCAGGGCAATTTATAATGGGAAACAAAGAAATGGCGGACCAACTAAATTCATACTTTGGTTCTGTCTTCACAAAGGAGGACACAAATAACCTCCCAGAGATGCCGGGGAACATAGGGCCTGATGAAAGGGTGGAACTGAAAGAAATCAGTATTTGTAGGGAAATGGTGTTAGGAAAATTGATGGGACTGAAGGCCGATAAATCCCCAGGGCCTGATAATCTACATCCCAGGGTACTTAAGGAAGTGGCCCTAGAAATAGTAGATGCATTGCTGGTCATCTTCCAGAACTCGATAGACTCTGGAACAGTACCCATGGATTGGAGGGTAGCTAATGTTACCCCACTATTCAAAAAAGGTGGTAGAGAAAAAGCGTGGAATTATACACTGGTAAGCCTGACATCGGTAGTGAGGAAAATGCTAGAATCTATTATAAAAGATGTAATAGCAGAGCACTTGGTAAGCAGTGACAGGATCGGACAAAGTCAACATGGATTTACAAAAGGTAAATCATGCTTGACTAATCTACTGGAATTTTTTGAGGATGTAACTGGTAAAATAGATAAGGGAGAACCAGTGGATGTGGTGTATTTGGACTTTCAGAAGGCTTTCGATAATGTCCCACATAAGAGATTAGCGTGCAAAATTAAGGCACATGGGATTGGGGGCAAGGTATTGACTTGGATAGAGAACTGGTTGGCGGACAGAAAGCAAAGAGTTGGAATAAACGGGTCGTTTTCCGAGTGGCAGGCAGTGACTAGTGGGGTACCGCAAGGATCGGTCCTAGGACCCCAGCTGTTCACAATATATATTAATGATCTGGACGAGGGAATTGGATGTAATATCTCCAAATTTGCAGACGACACAAAGCTGGGTGGGAGGGTAAGCTGTGAGGAGGATGTCGTGAAACTCCAGTACGATTTGGACAGGTTGGGTGATTGGGCAGAAACATGGCAAATGCACTATAATGTGGATAAATGTGAGGTTATCCACTTTGGTGGCAAAAACAGGAAGGCAGATTATTCTTTGAATGGCAATAGATTGGGAGAAGGGGAAGTGCAAAGAGACCTGGGTGTTCTTGTGCATCAGTCGCTGAAGGTAAGCATGCAGGTGCAGCAGGCGATTAAGAAGGCAAATGGTATGTTGGCCTTCGTAGCAAGAGGGTTCGAGTACAGGAACAAGGATGTCCTGCTACAGTTGTACAGGGCCTTGGTGAGACCGCACCTTGAGTATTGTGTGCAGTTTTGGTCGCCTTACCTGAGGAAGGACGTTCTTGCCATGGAAGGAGTGCAGCGAAGATTCACCAGGCTGATACCTGGGATGGCAGGAATGACGTATGAGGAGAGATTGTGTCGATTGGGCTTATACTCACTGGAGTTTAGAAGATTGAGAGGGGATCTCATCGAAACCTATAAAATTCTGTCAGGCCTGGACAGACTAGATGCAGGAAGGGTGTTTATGATGGCTGGGGAGTCCAGAACCAGGGGTCATAGTCTAAGGGTAAGTGGTAAGCCATTTAGGACTGAAATGAGGAGGAATTTCTTCACCCAGAGAGTGGTGAACCTGTGGAATTCTCTGCCACAGAGGGCGGTGGAGGCCAGTTCATTAAATATATTCAAAAAAGAGTTGGATATATTTCTTAAGGCTAAAGGGATCAAGGGATATGGGGAGAAGGCAGGGACAGGGTACTGAATTTGGATGATCAGCCATGATCTCATTGAATGGCGGAGCAGGCTCGAAGGGCCGAATGGCCTACTCCTGCTCCTATCTTCTATGTTTCTATGTTTCCTCTATTGTTCCTTAATTTAACCAAATAGATTCTGTCTTTGAACCATCAAGTACATCATCTCTTTCCAGTGCTGTAACAGTATTTTTGATCAATACTGCCACCATCCTACTCCTTTATTTCCTTCCCTATCTTTCCTGAATACCTTGTAGCCAGAAATACTAAGTTCCCAATCCTCCCCTTATTTGAGCCAGGTCTCTATTATTGCCACTATATCATGTGTGATGACCCTGAACACTTAGCCTAGATACTGATCACTTAACCTAGAGCCTCAACACTTATTCTAGACCCATGTGTCTACTTGTACCTGCAGCTCATCAACCTTATTTACCACTCTCCGTGCATTTACGCACATGCACTCCAAACTCGCCCTAGTCTGCTTTGCATTTCTCCCCTGTCTGATCCCTCTTATTTCTGAACTATGCTTTACTAATGCTATTTGTCTCTCCTCTCTAATGCTTCATCCTGGTGCCCCTCCCCCCTCCAAATTAGTTTAAACCCTCCCCCACGACACTAGTTAATCTCCCTGCGAGAGCATAGGTCCCAGCCCAGTTGAAGTGCAGCCTGTCCATCTTGTATAGGTCCCTCTTGCTCTGATTTGGTCCCATGCCCCAGGAATCTGAAGCCCTCCCTCCTGCACCATTTCTCCAGCCACACGTTAACCTGTCTTATCTTACTTTTCCTATACTCACCTGCACGTGGCACTGAGAGTAATCCAAAGATTACCACCTTTGAGGTCCTGCTCTTTAACTTCCTTCCTAGCTCTTGAAACTCTGTCTGTAGGACCTGTCATTGAATCTCCTGTGAACTTAGTCTTATAGCACAGCCAGGTGAGTAGCAAGCAATAGCAATAGGGCTTGGGGAAATCACCAAATACTGAAAACAACCAGCCAGCATCCTTTATAAAAATATATTAATGTAATCCACCCTTGGGTACATTAGTTGCAGGAAGAAATATCTTTTGGCAGCAAAACAGTCCAATCTAGGATATTTTAGCAATACAAGATTTAAAAAAAAGTTTTTTGTGAAGTTTGCATTGTGTTTATATATTAATTTCCCCAGTAGAGGGCATACTGCTAATTTGTACTGAGAGGAGGAGCACTGGGAATGTACTAAGGAGGTGAAACCGGGTCTGTAATGAGAGGAGGGAAGAACAGGATTTGTACTGGGAGAGGTAGATAAGGCATAGGGTCTGTACTAGGAGAGGTAGATGGGGCACAGTTTCTGTACTGGGAGAAGTAGATGAGGCATAGGGTCTGTACTGGGAGAAGTAGATGGGGCACAGTTTCTGTACTGGGGAGGTAGATGGGGTACAAGGTCTGTACTGGGAGCAGTGAATGGTGCATAGGGTCTGCACTGTGAGAGGTAGATGGGGCACAGTTTCTGTACTGGGAGGGGTGGATGGGAAACAGGGTCTGTACTGGGAGAGGCGGATGGGAAACAGGGTCTGTACTGGGAGAGGCGGATGGGAAACAGGGTCTGTACTGGGAGAGGCGGATGGGAAACTGGGTCTGTACTGGGAGGGGTGGATGGGAAACAGGGTCTGTACTGGGAGGGGTGGATGGGAACCAGGGTCTGTACTGGGAGAGGCGGATGGGAAACTGGGTCTGTACTGGGAGAGGCGGATGGGAAACAGGGTCTGTACTGGGAGAGGCGGATGGGAAACTGGGTCTGTACTGGGAGAGGCGGATGGGAAACTGGGTCTGTACTGGGAGGGGTGGATGGGAAACTGGGTCTGTACTGGGAGAGGTGGATGGGCACAATGCACTGAAACAGGGAGGGGAGCTGTCATAAGAGCATTTGTACTGACAGAAGGGGCTAAAAAGTCAACATTTTTGTTTAATCTGAAGATTATGAGGATAAGATCTCCCACCAGGGAACTATTGCCACCTTTTGATAATATAATCTGAGTATTCTGAAATGTTCAATGTTGGCAGCTGACTGCTCTTGATTTTGGCCTGAGTGAGATTCCTAAACAGCTTAAGAAAAAAGTCACAGCAACAGTTGGGTCAGTTCCTGCTAACTTGTGGCTCAGCAGTGGGAGAAATTAATAGAAATAGTAAAAGAAGTGGAGAACTTGACTGCTCTGCAAAGGAATTGACTGCAGCAGGGCAAAGGTGTGGGGAGCAGGGGGGAGTTGCTGAGGGCCTCGTTTCCCCGGGTTACCGTTGCTATGATACGGCAGCGGCCTGCAGACTGCGGCAGCCATCAGGCCCTGGAAGCCGAGCGGGAGGGGGAAATTAAAAACACAAAAGAAAAAGCACCCAGCAGAATTAACACACGGCCCCGGGCTTCACAGAGGAAAGGGAGGAAGGAGGAAAGGAGCCCGGTGAACCGGCCATTTGTTGAATTATATAACCGGCCCCGGGGCAGCTGATGGAGGAGGCGGACGAGCTGGTGACCCAGAGTCTGAGGCAGCAGTTCCAGGTTCTGCAGGAGCAGCAGCAGAAGCGGATGGAGAGATTGTTGGCCCGCAAGAAAGAGCAGGAGGCCACCCAGGCGAAGCAGGAGGACTTTAACCTGCAGCTGATGGCTGTCCAGCCCAGCAGCACTGACATCAGCAAAAGGTAAACACACAGACACTGGGCTGCTGTAACCTGCTTCTTCTCCTCCCTCCTCTCAAACAGAAATACACAAAGTTTTTGACTCAGTACCAGAGGATGCAAAAGTTATTGCTTCCCCCCCTTTTCCTGGGAGCTGTGTCTCAGTGGGTAGCACACTCGCCTCTGAGTCAGAAGGTTGTGGCTTCATAGTCCCACTCCAGAGACTCGAGCACATAAATCTAGGCTGACCACTCCCAGTGCAGTACTGAGGGAGTGCTGCACTGTCGGAGGTGCCGTCTTTTGGATGAGACGTTAAACCGAGGCCCCGTGGATGTAAAAGATCCCATGGCATTTTTTCGAAGAAGAGCAGGAGAGTTGTCCCTGGTGTCCTGGCCAATATTTATCCCTCAATCAACATAAAAAAACAGTTTATCTGGCCATTATCATATTGCTGTTTGTGGGAGCTTGCTGTATGCAAATTGGCTGCCACATTTCCCACATTACTGCAGTGACTACACTCCAAAAATACTTCATTGGCTATAAAGCACTTTGAGACGTCCGGTATATAAATGCAAGTCTTTCTTTCTTTCATCTGTTAGCTTTCAAGGCCAACACACCAGTTCCTATTCAGTAGGCAGCACTCTCTCCTCTGAGTCATAAGGTTGTGGGTTCAAGTTTCTTCGGCAGCACCTCCCAGACCCATGACCTCTGCCACCTAGAAGGACAGGGTCAGCAGGTGCATGAAAACACCATCACCTCCAAGTTACACCCCATCCTGACCTGGAAATATATCACTGTTCCTTCATCGTTGCTGGGTCTAAATCCTGGAACTCCCTCCCTAACAGCACTGTGGGAGTACCTTCACCACACGGACTGCAGTGGTTCAAGAAAGCGGCTCACCACCAACCTCTCAAAGGCAGTTAGGGATGGGCAATAAATGCTGGCCTTGCTGGCGATGCCCACATTCCAGGAACGAATAAAAAAAGTCCCATTCCAGAGATTTGAACAGAAAATCTACGTTGACGCTCCCCAGTGCAGTGCCGCACTGTCGGTAGGATGTAACTGGTAAAATAGATAAGGGAGAACCTGTGGATGTGGTGTATTTGGACTTTCAGAAGGCTTTCGATATGGTCCCACATAAGAGATTAGCGTGCAAAATTAAGGCACATGGGATTGGGGGCAAGGTATTGACTTGGATAGAGAACTAGTTGGCGGACAGAAAGCAAAGAGTTGGAATTTCCGAGTGGCAGGCAGTGACTAGTGGGGTACCGCAAGGATCGGTCCTAGGACCTCAGCTGTTCACAATATATATTAATGATCTGGACGAGGGAATTGGATGTAATATCTCCAAATTTGCAGACGACACAAAGCTGGGTGGGAGGGTATGCTGTGAGGAGGATGTTGTGAAACTCCAGTACGATTTGGACAGGTTGGGTGATTGGGCAGAAACATGGCAAATGCATTATAATGTGGATAAATGTGAGGTTATCCACTTTGGTGGCAAAAACAGGATGGCAGATTATTATTTGAATGGCAATAGATTGGGAGAAGGGGAAGTGCAAAGAGACTTGGGTGTTCTTGTGCACCAGTCGCTGAAGGTAAGCATGCAGGTGCAGCAGGCGGTTAAGAAGGCAAATGGTATGTTGGCCTTCGTAGCAAGAGGGTTCGAGTACAGAAACAAGGATGTCTTGCTACAGTTGTACAGGGCCTTGGTGAGACCACACCTTGAGTATTGTATGCAGTTTTGGTCGCCTTACCTGAGGAAGGACGTTCTTGCCATGGAAGGAGTGCAGCGAAGATTCACCAGGCTGATACATGGGATGGCAGGAATGACGTATGAGGAGAGATTGTGTCGATTGGGCTTATACTCACTGGAGTTTAGAAGATTGAGAGGGGATCTCATCGAAACCTATAAAATTCTGTCAGGCCTGGACAGACTAGATGCAGGAAGGATGTTTCTGATGGCCGGGGAGTCCTGAACCAGGGGTCATAGTCTAAGGATAAGGGGTAAGCCATTTAGGACTGAAATGAGGAGGAATTTCTTCACCCAGAGAGTGGTGAACCTGTGGAATTCTCTGCCACAGAGGGCGGTGGAGGTCAGTTCATTAAATATATTCAAGAAAGAGTTGGATATATTTCTTAAGGCTAAAGGGATCAAGGGATATGGGGAGAAGGCAGGGACAGGGTACTGAATTTGGATGATCAGCCATGATCTCATTGAATGGCGGAGCAGGCTCGAAGGGCCGAATGGCCTACTCCTGCTCCTATCTTCTATGTTTCTATGTCTTTCAGTTGTGACGAGGCCCCATCTGTCTGCCCTCTCAGGCGGACGTAAAAGATCCCACAGCACTATTTTGAAGAAGAGCGGGGGAGTTCACCCCGGTGTCCTGTCAAATATTTATCCCTCAACAAACATCACTAAAAAATAACCAGATTATTTGGTCATTATCTCATTGCTGTTTGTGGGGCCTTGCTGTGTGCAAATTGGCTACCGTGTTTTCTACATTACAACAGCGACTACACTTCAACAAAAAAAAGTACTTCATTGGCTGTAAAGTGCTTTGGGATGTCTTGAAAGGTGCTATATCAATGCAAGTCTTTCTTTCTTTATATATGTAATAATATATAAAATATATGTTGTAAACAGGGTCATTTGCAGTATAAGTTAAATTCCAGTTTTATTACGTGGGTGTTTGGGGACCGAATTCCGCCAGTCTATCCAGTTATCCGTGAAAACTGTAAATTAGTGACCTTGACTATTAGGTGATTCCCCACTTCCAGTGTGGAGCTGTGCTGGCAGGGATCATAAAATCACCCCCATAAACCTATATAGAGTCATAGAGTTATACAGCACAGAAAGAGGCCCTTCGACCCATCGTGTCCGCGCCGGCCATCAAGCCCTGTCTATTCTAATCCTATTTTCCAGCACTTGGTCCATAGCCTTGTATACTATTGCATTTCAAGTGCTCATCTAAATGCTCCTTGAATGTTGTGAGGGTTCCTGCCTCTACCATCCTTTCAGTTAGTGAGTTCCAGATTCCAACCACCCTCTGGGTGAAAAAGTTTTTCCTCAAATCTCCTCTAAACCTCCTGCCCCTTACCTTGCCCCCTGGTTATTGACCCCTCTACTAAGGGGAAAAGTTACATTCTATCGACCCTATCTATGCCCCTCATAATTTTGTACACCTCAATCAGGCCCCCCCTCAGCCTTCCCTGCTCTAAGGAAAACAACCCCAGCCTGTCCAGTCTCTCTTCATAGCTGAAGCGCTCCAGCCCAGGTAACATCCTGGTGAATCTCCTCTGCACCCTCCCCAATGCAATCACATCCTTCCTATAGTGTGGCGACCAGAACGGCACACAGTATTCCAGCTGTGGCCTAACCAGCGTTTTGTACAGCTCCATCATAACCTCCCTACTCTTATATTCTATGCCTCGGCTAATGAAGGCAAGTATCCCATATGCCTTTTTAACCACCTTACCTACCTGTCCTGCTGCCTTCAGGGATCTATGTACATGCACACCAAGGTCCCTCTGATCCTCTGTCCTCCCTAGGATCCTACCATTCATTGTGTATTCCCTTGCCTTGTTAGTCCTCCCAAAATGCATCACCTCACACTTTTCAGGGTTAAATTCCATTTGCCATTGTTCTGTCCATCTGACCAACCCGTCTATATCGTCCTGTAGCCTGAGGCTTCCCTCCTCGCTATTTACCACTCCACCAATTTTCGTGTCATCTGCGAACTTACTGATCAAACCTCCTACATTCATATCTAAATCATTAATGTACACTACAAACAGCAAAGAACCTATCTAAGGTGTCAATTAGTAACTAAATCTTTTAGCGCACCCAAGGAGAAAGAAAGAAAGACTTGCATTTATATAGCATCTTTCACGACCACTGGACGTCCCAAGGCACTTTACAGCCAATGAAGTATTTTTAGAGTGTAGTCACTGTTGTAATGTAGGAAATGCGGCAGCCAATTTGCACACAGCAAGCTCCCACAAACAGCAATGTGATAATGACCAGATAATCTGTTTCTGTTATGTTGATTGAGGGATAAATATTGGCCAGGACACCAGGGATAACTCACCTGCCCTTCTTTGAAATAGTGCCTTGGGATCTTTTACGTCCACCTGAGAAAGCAGACAGGGCCTCAGTTTAATGTCTCATCCAAAAGACAGCACCTCTGACAGTGCAGCACTCCGTAGGTACTGGACTAGATTTATGTGCTCATAGTCCCTGGAGTGGGACTTGAACCCACAACCTTCTGACTCAGAAGGCAAGTGTGCTACCCACTGAGCCACAGCTGACACTCCAATTGACGGTTCGAGTACAAGAACAATGATGTCTTGCTGCAGTTGTACAGGGCCTTGGTGAGACCGCACCTTGAGTATTGTGTGCAGTTTTGGTCGCTTTACCTGAGGAAGGACGTTCTTGCCATGGAGGGAGTGCAGCGAAGATTCACTAGGCTGATACCTGGGATGGCAGGAATGACGTATGAGGAGAGATTGTGTCGATTGGGCTTATACTCACTGGAGTTTAGAAGATTGAGAGGGGATCTCATCGAAACCTATAAAATTCTATCAGGCCTGGACAGACTAGATGCAAGAAGGATGTTTCTGATGGTCGGGGAGTCCAGAACCAGGGGTCATAGTCTAAGGATAAGGGGTAGGACATTTAGGACTGAAATGAGGAAGAATTTCTTCACCCAGAGAGTGGTGAACCTGTGGAATTCTCTGCCACAGAGGGCGGTGGAGGCCAGTTCATTAAATATATTCAAGAAAGAGTTGGATGCATTTCTTAAGGCTAAAGGGATATGGGGAGAAGGCAGGGACAGGGTACTGAATTTGGATGATCAGCCATGATCTCATTGAATGGCGGAGCAGGCTCGAGGGGCCGAATGGCCTACTCCTGCTCCTATCTTCTATGTTTCTATGTTTCTATAAATCATGCTCACTAACCATGGTAATGAAACGGCACTTTACTGTTCGGTTTTCAATCTCTTACACTTTACATTTGTCTTAAATGTTGTCACACATCTGTACAGATTGCATTTGTCGCTTCTATCTGGCGCGACTGCTGGCGTCAGCTAAATAAGAAAGGACCCAAAATTGAAATGAAACCTCCCTGCACAGAGTTTAGAAACAGTATCTGAGCCACGTTTCCGATTTATGTTATAATTTGAACCCATTAATTAGATTATGGCTGGCCAATCACTCCCAGCTACTTATCACTATGTATTTATAACAGTTTTTTCCTCTTTCAAGAGATTTTTTTTTAAAATTCTTTTTTTAAATTTTTGAACTATTTTAATTTAAATTGTGAGTGTTGATCGGGATAACTGAGCGAGGCGTTGTTAACCCTTACTATGTGAAACAGCTCAGTTAATACATGCAGTTTGAATGACGGGCTTCTAGTCTCTATAAACAATACAGAAAAGAGAGATTCCAGTAATGATTAAACGTGCTGCTGGTACCAAGCCATAGGACTACTGTAAAGGGAATAAAGGGCTGAATTTTAATATCATCACCAAAAGGACAAAGAGAGAAAGTAGAAGATTTTTTTTTTTTTTTACAGAGGGTAGTTAGGACATGAAATAGCCTGCCGGAAACAATAGTGGGAGCAGAATCTGTAATAATTTCTGAGCTGGATGTGGATCATTATTTGAAAAAGGGGGAAAAAAAAGAAAATAGTACAGGGAAAGGGCAGGGGAATAGAACGAATTGATAAGCTACTTCCGAGAGGTGGCACAGTTGCAAAGGGCCTCCTTCTGTGCTGTAAAATTCTATGGCCGCGTTCAAAGGGGTGTGGGCGTTGTTTGTTTTAAATTGATAAATCCTGAACGAAACCTAGAGAAACATAGACAGGACAGCAACCAGGCTCAACAGGGTGATAGAGACGGCCAGGTAATGATGGGGCTAAGCTTGGATCTTAAAGGCCTGCAAACTGTAGGAGGAAACACAGAAGATAGGAGCAGGAGTAGGCCATTCGGCCCCTCGAGCCCGCTCCGCCATTCAATGCGATCATGGCTGATCATCCAAATTCAGTACCCGGTCCCTGCTTTCTCCCCATATCCCTTGATTCCCTTTAGCCTTAAGAAATATATCCAACTCCTTCTTGAATATATTTAATGAATTGGCCTCTACTGCCTTCTGTGGTAGAGAATTCCACAGGTTCACCACTCTCTGGGTGAAGAAATTCCTCCTCATCTCTGTCCTAAATGGCTTACCCCTTATCCTTAGACTGTGACCCCTGGTTCTGGACTCCCCCGCCATCGGGAACATCCTGCATCAAGTCTGTCTAGTCCTGTTAGAATTTTATAAGTTTCAATGAGATCCCCTCTCATTCTTCTAAACTCCAGTGAATATAAGTCCAATCGACCCAATCTCTCCTCATACGTCATTCCTGCCATCCCAGGTATCAGCCTGGTGAATCTTCGCTGCACTCTCTCCATGGCAAGAACATTCTTCCTCAGATAAGGCGACCAAAACTGCACACAATACTCAAGGTGTGGTCTCACCAAGGCTCTGTACAACTGCAGCAAGACATCTTTGTTCCTGTACTCGAACCCTCTTGCTACGAAGGCCAACATACCATTTGCCTTCTTAACCGCCTGCTGCACCTGCATGCTTACCTTCAGCGACTGGTGCACAAGGTCACCCAGGTCTCGTTGCACTTCCCCTTCTCCCAATCTATTGCCATTCAGATAATAATCTGCCTTCCTGTTTTTGCCACCAAAGTGGATAACCTCGCATTTTTCCACGTTATATTGCATCTGCCATGCTTCTGCCCAATCACCCAACCTGTCCAAATCATCCTGGAGTTTCTCGGCATCCTCCTCACAGCACACACGCCCACCTAGCTTTGTGTCGTCTGCAAACTTGGAGATATTACATCTAGTTCCCTCGTCTAGATCATTAATAGAGGAGTGGAAGACTGCGAGAGTTGAGGAGTTCTACTTTTTTAACGCGCTAGAGTGAGGCAATGTGCAGCACATTTCAGCACATGCTGATGGAGGGAGGATGTGTAGGATGGGACAATAACAACAACAACAATTTGTATTTATATATCACCTTTAACATAGTAAAATGTCCCAAGGCACTTCACAGGTGCATTATAAAACAAAATTTGACACCGAGCCACATAAGGAGAAATTAGGGCAGACCACCAAAAGCTTGGTCAAAGAGGTAGGTTTTAAGGAGCGTCTTAAAGGAGGAAAGAGAGGTAGAGAGGCGGAGAGGTTTAGGGAGGGAATTCCAGAGCTTAGGGCCCAGGCAGCTTAAGGTATAGTCGCCAAAGGTTGAGCGATGAAAATCAGGGATGCTCAAGAGAGCAGAATTAGAGGAGCGCAGATATCTCGGGGAGGGTTGTGGGGCTGAAAGAGATTACAGAGATAGAGAGGGGCGAGGCCATGGAGGGATCTGAAAACAAGGATGAATATTTTAAAATTGAGGGGCTGCTCAACCGGGAGCCAATGTAGCGCAGGGGTATGGGCAAACGGGACTTGGTGTGAGTTAGGACATGGGCAGCCGAGTTTTGGATGATCTCAAGTTTACGTAGGGGAGAATGTGGGAGGCCAGCCAGGAGTGCGTTGGAATAGTCAAGTCTAGAGGTAACAAAGGCATAGATGAGGGTTTCAGCAGCGGATGAGCTGAGGCAGGGTTGGAGTCGGGCGCTTGGAACTTAGGAAAAGATAGGGACATTTAAGAAAAGATAAAAAGGAGAATGAGCTAAGGGGTGACAGACAGAGCCAGTCTCCCTCCGTAAGTGGTTTAAACTGTGGGAAATAGCGTGACTAACAATAACAGCTTGTGTAGTGTCTGTGTGTTGATAAAGACACTGAAGACAGGAGTTGGTTCATAGGTATTTACTAAGCAAAGTCTGGGGGGGGTTCTAACGGATATACACAATATACAGGCTTATATAGCCCGAGTGGCAATTACCGGCATTACAGCACACCTGGGGCTCTTAAAGGCACATACACTGCAGCTTGCACTTACAGGAAACTTTCAATTTACCGGCACCGAAATAACCGGAAATCTCGGTTAACCGGCAAAATTCAGGAGTAGGTTCAGGTAGCTTTTATTACTTGCCTTCCTCCATCTGTTGCTGTGCAAGGGTGTGGCTGCAGCTGTTGCTAAGCTACAGAGACGCTTGCAACTTGTGGCCATTGTTCTGAACCTGTTGCTAAGTAACAGGGTTTGTTGCTTTATGCGGAGCTCTCAGCTCCGTATCTTTTACTATAGCTTTCGGTTATCTGGAATTTTTGATGAACCGGCACCACGTCGGTCCCGTCTGTGCCGGATAAAAAAGTTTCCTGTATATAGCGCCTCTCACATAGTAAAGCGTCCCAAGGTGCTTCACAGGACTGTTATGAGACAAAATTTGACACCGAGCCACATAAGGAGATAGTATATTTAGACAGGTGACCAAAAGCTTGGTCAAAGAGGTAGGTTTTAAGGAGTGTCTTAAAGGAGGAGGGAGAGGTGGAGTGGCAGAGAGATTTAGGGAGGGAATTCCAGAGCTTAGGGCCCAGACGGCTGAAGACACGGCCGCCAATGCTGGGGCGAAGGAAATTGGGGATGTGCAAGAGGCCATAATTGGAGGAATGCAGAGCTCTGGGAGGGTTGTAAGGCTGGAGGAGGTTACAGAGGTAGGTAGGGGCGAGGCCATGGAGGGATTTGACCAACAGAATGGGAATTTTAAATTCTAGAACTCTCCACAAAGCAAGGATGACACCTGGTCCTGACAAATGAAAAATACTGCAGACGCTGAAATTCTGAAATAAAGGCAGAAAACGCTGGAAGCACTCAGCAGGTCAGGCAGCATCTGTGGAGAGAGCGACAGAGTTAATGTTTCAGGTCTGTGACCCTTCGTTAGAACTGGAAGATATTAGTTATGAGGAAGGGATCACACCTAAGACATTAACACCTCTGCTCTCTCCACAGATGCTGCCTGACCTGCTGAGTGCTTCCAGCATTTTCTGTTTCTTGTTTCGGATATTCCAACATCTGCAAATCTTCTGCTATTTGATCATCTGAATATTCAGACTCGTTTTGAGTATCTAGTTGAAAATCCATTTTGAGAAATTGTAATGTTTCTGTGTATCCATGAGGTGGCGCTCCATGTACATTGTACAGGGCCGTCTGCCCAACTCACCTGTCCCAGCTGCGTTTCTGTGGTAATAAAACCTGACCGCTGTGAGCAATATTGTATGATGTTCACTGGTTCGGAACACAGCCAAATGTTATTAGAGTAAGTATGGGTAGAGGTGAACGAAAAATTATTCCATTCATCCATGGTTCCTCTGATGCTGGGACCATAGATATATCATATATGGAAAGAAATTGGTTTAGTTTGAGTAATGTAAGTTGTAAGCTTCTGGAGTTTTGGTATGGTCTTCACATTTGGGGGTGAATTTTATCAAATTTTCCTAAATAGAGTCCTCGATAGGGAAGTTTGTAAATAACGGGGGATTTTCCAACTGGGGCTGTTCCTGTACGAATGGCAGACTCAACTACCCTATGCAAGGTAAGGGCTCATGGGGTTGGGGGTAATTTATTAGCGTGGATAGAGGATTGGTTATGGACAGAAAACAGAGAGTAGGGATAAACGGGTCATTTTCCAGTTGGCAGGCTGTATCTAGTGGTGTGCCGCAAGGATCAGTGCTGGGGCCTCAGTTATTTACAATCTATATCAATGACTTAGATGAAGGGACCGAGTGCAATGTATCCAAGTTTGCTGACGATAAAAAGCTAGGTGGGAAAGTAAGCTGTGAGGAGCACACAGAGTCTGCAAAGGGATATAGACAGGTTAAGTGAGTGGGCAATAAGGTGGCAGATGGAGTTTAATGTGAGGAAATGTGAGGTTATTCACTTTGGTAGGAAGAATAGAAAAACAATATTTTTTAAATGGTGAGAAACTATTAAATGTTGGTGTTCAGAGAGACTTGGATGTCCTCGTACAGGAAACACAGAGAGTTAGCAGGCAGGTACAGCAAGCAATAAGGAAGGCAAATGGCATGTTGGCCTTTATTGCAAGGAGGTTGGAGTACTAGAGTGAGGAAGTCTTGCTCCAATTGTACAGGGCTTTGGTGAGACTACACCTGGAGTACTGTGCACAGTTATGCTCTCCTTATCCGAGAAAGGACATACAGTACTTGCCTTAGAGGCGGTGCAACGAAGGTTCACTGGATTGATTCCTGGGATGAGAGGGTTGTCCTATGAGGAGAGATTGAGTAGATTGGGCCGATACTCTCTGGAGTTTAGAAGAATGAGAGGTGATCTCAGTGAAACATAAGATTCTGAATGGGATTGACAGGGTAGATACTGAGAGGTTGTTCCCCCTGGCTGGAGATTCTAGAACTCGGGGGCATAGTCTCAGGATAAGGGGTCGGCCATTTAAGACTGAGATGAGGAGGAATTTCTTCACTCAGAGGGTTGTGAACCTTTGGAATTCTCTGCCCCAGAGGACTGTGGATGCTCAGTCGTGAGTATATTCAAGGCTGAGATCGATAGATTTTTGGACTCCAGGGGAATCGAGGGATATGGGGATCGGGCGGGAAAGTGGAGATGAGGTAGAAGATCAGCCATGATCTTATTGAATGGCGGAGCAGGCTCGAATGGCCGACTCCTGCTCCTAATTCTTATGTTGATATACTCTTATGTTCTTATGACTATTCTGTCTTGGCTGGCCCCTACCTGCCACCCACTATAAATTCATCCTAACCTCTGCTGCCCCTATCCTAACTCACTGCTTAAATCCTGTCTCTTTGACCAAGTGTCTGGTCACCCGTCCTAATGTCTCCTTCTTTGGCTCGGTGTCAATTTTTGTCTGATAACGCTTCTGTGAAGTGCCTTGGGATGTTTTACTACGTTAAAGGCGCCATATAAATGCAATGTTGCTGTTGTGCTAAATTTCACTCTGCTATTTTTAACTCAGGTGTTCATATTGCATTTAAAATGATGGCTGCATTAAATAGTGCAGAGGGGTTTACATTCCTTTCAGGCACAGAAACCCCACAGGAAAAGTGGTCCAACCGTGGCGAGCAAGAGAAGTTAAAGATGGTATTAGATCAAAGGAAGAGGCTTATAATGTTGCCAAAAAGAGTAGTAAGCCTGAGGATTGGGAGGATTTTAGAATTCAGCAAAGGAGGACCAAGAAATTGATAAGGAAAGAGAAAAAAGAATATGAGAGTAAATTAGCAAGAGACATAAAAACAGATTGTAAACGTCTCCATAGGTATGTAAATAGGAAGAGATTAGTGAAAGTAAATGTGGGCTCATTAGAGGCAGAGACAGGAGAACTTATAATGGGCAATAAGGAAATGGCAGAGACATTAAACATTGGGTGCCTCTGCGCCTCCCGTTCCGGCCGACCGGGCACGGCACTGACGTCGACGGGCGGGAGTTTTGCGGCAGCGCTACGGCGTTGCGCCCCGATCTCCTTTGCCCGGACGTCATCGCCCCGCTAGCGCCCCGGACCCGAAATTGACTTCCGCCCCCGGCAGCAGCGCCGGTCGAAAACACCGACAGCTGCAGGAGGCGTGCGTTGGGCGGCTGACCGCTTCGGGGGCGATGAGTAAAGGCGAAGTGGCTGAGGTAAGTAAAAAAAAAAAGTACCTTTTTTGTTCCAGTTGTTTACACGGGTTCCTGCCCGCGATCGATCAGCCCGGCACTCTGCTTGAGTGCTGGGCTGATCGCGCGGGATCGCGGCTGCCTCGGTGGTCTAGGCAGGTACTTTTTATATTGCACAGCCTGCAGCGAGGGCCCTTCCTTTTAAGGGAGGGAAGGAGCCTTTGAACGCGGCGGTGCTGCACGGCCCAGTGGGGAGCGCTGCTGAAGTCTCCGCCCCGCCTGCTGCCGATTGCGCTCCAAGAAGGAAGTGGAGTGTTTGATTTAGCGCTCCACTTCCTTCCTGGAGCGCAAACGGCGAATTTTTCAAAAGTTTGAAATCATTAGCGCCTGGCGTTAACTTTTCAAACTTTTAAAAATTAGCACCCCAAATGGGGCGATAGTGAATTTCTCCCCCTTTGTGTCTGTCTTCACGGTAGAAAACATTCCGGAAATAATGAGGAACGAAGGGTCGAGAGAGAATGAGGAACTTAAAGAAATCAGTCTAAGTAAAGACATAGTACTGGAGAAATGAATGGGACTAAGTGGCGACAAATCCCCTGGACCGGACGACCTGCATCCGAGGGTTTTATAAGAGGTAGCTGCAGAGATAGTGGATGCACTGGTATTAATCTTCCAGAATTCCCTAGATTCTAGAACAGTCCCCAAGGATTGGAAGGTAGCAAACATAACCCCGCTATTTAAGAACGGAGGAAGAGAAAAACGGGGAACTATAGGCCAGTTAGCCTGACATCAGTAGTCGGCAAAATGCTAGAATCTATTATTAGGGACGTGGTAACAGGGCACTTAGAAAATCATAATGTGATTAGGCAAAGTCGACATGGTTTTATGAAAGGGAAATTATGTTTGACAAATCTGTTAGAGTTTTTTGAAGATGTAACTAGTAGGATGGATAAGGGAGAACCAGTGGATGCAGTGTATTTGGATTTTCAAAAGGTGCCACACAAGAGGTTATTACAGGAAACTTTCTGGTATCCAGCACCAACGGGACCGAGCTGTTGCCGTCCAATCAAAACTGCCGGACAAACCAGCGCTAATGTTAAAACATACGGAAGCTTTTGAGCTCCGTATCTAGCAACAAACCCAGCAGCTTCTAAACAGTCGGCCGTAGCTTGCAAGCGTCTCTGTAGCTAAGCAACAGCTTTAGCTAGACCTTGCAGAGCCTGACTGGTGGAAAAAAAAGCAATGAAAAGAAAAAAAACTTACTGGACCGACTCCTGAATTTTGCCGGTGGCTCAAGTATTCCGGACAGTTAACCTCCGGATAAACCAAAGTTTCCTGTACACAAAATTAGGACTCATGGTATTGGGGGTAATATATTAGCGTGGATTGAGGATTAGTTAATGGACAGAAAACAGAGAGTAGGAATAAACGGGACTTTTTCAGGTTTGCAGGCTGTAACTAGTGGGGCACCACAAGGATCAGTGCTTGGGCCTCAGCTATTTACAATCTATATTAATGACTTAGATGAAGGGACTGAGTGTAATGTATCCAAGTTTGCTGATGATACAAAGTTAGGTGGGAAAGTAAGCTGTGAGGAGGACGCAAAGAGGCTGCAGAGAGATTTAGACAGGTTGACGGAGTGGGCAAGAACATGACAAATGGAATACAATGTGGGGAAGTGTGAAGTGGGCAAGAACATGGCAAATGGAATACAGTGTGGGGAAGTGTGAAGTGGGCAAGAACATGGCAAATGGAATACAATGTGGGGAAGTGTGAAGTGGGCAAGAACATGGCAAATGGAATACAATGTGGGGAAGTGTGAAGTGGGCAAGAACATGGCAATTGGAATACAATGTGGGGAAGTGTGAAGTGGGCAAGAACATGGCAAATGGAATACACTGTGGGGAAGTGTGAAGTGGGCAAGAACATGGCAAATGGAATACAATGTGGGGAAGTGTGAAGTGGGCAAGAACATGGCAAATGGAATACAATGTGGGGAAGTGTGAAGTGGGCAAGAACATGGCAAATGGAATACAATGTGGGGAAGTGTGAAGTGGGCAAGAACATGGCAATTGGAATACAATGTGGGGAAGTGTGAAGTGGGCGAGAACATGGCAAATGGAATACAATGTGGGGAAGTGTGAAGTGGGCAAGAACATGGCAAATGGAATACAATGTGGGGAAGTGTGAAGTGGGCAAGAACATGGCAAATGGAATACAATGTGGGGAAGTGTGAAGTTATCCACTTTGGTAGGAAAAACAAAAAAGCAGAATATTTTTTGAATGGTGAGAGACTGGAAAATGTTTGCACTCAGGGACCTGGGTGTCCTTGTACATGAATCGCAGAAAGTTAACATGCAGGTACAGCAAGCAATTAGGAAAGCAAATGGTATGTTAGCTTTTGTTACAAAGGGATTACAGTATAAGTGTAAAGAAGTCTTACTACAATTATACAGGACATTGGTGAGGCCACACCTGGAGTACTGTGTACAGTTCTGGTCTCCTTACCTAAGGAAAGACATACTTGCCTTAGAGAGAGTGCAGTGAAGGTTCACTAGACTGGTTCCTGGGATGAGGGGATTGCCCTATGAGGAGAGATTGAGTAGACTAGGCCAATATTCCTTAGAGTTTAGAAAAATGAGAGGTGATCTAATTGAAACATATAAAATTCTTAAGGGGCTTGACAGGGTTAGTGCTGGGAAGATGTTTCCCTTGGCTGGGGAATCTAGAACACGGGGTCACTCCTCAGATAATGAAGAGGTCCATGCCCGCATGCAACAAGACCTGGATGACGTTCAGGCTTGGGCTGATAAGTGGCAGGTAACATTCGTGCCACAGAAGTGCCAGGCAATGACTATCTGCAACAAGTGAGAGCCTAACCACCTCCCCATGACATTCAACAGCATTACCATCGCCGATTCCCCCACCATCAACATCCTGGGGGTCACCATTGACCAGAAACTTAACCGGACCAGCCACATAAATACTGTGGCAACAAGAGCAGGTCAAAGGCTAGGTATTCTGTGGCGAGTGTCTCACCTCCTGACTCCCCAAAGCCTTTCCACCATCTACAAGGCCCAAGTAAAGAGTGTGATGGAATACTCTCCACTTGCCTGGATGAGTGCAGCTCCAACAACACTCAAGAAGCTCGACACCATTCAGGATAAAGCAGCCCGCTTGATTGGCACCCCATCCACCACCTTAAACATTCACTCCCTCCACCACCGGTGCACCGTGGCTGCAGTGTGTACCATCTACAAGATGCACTGCAGCAACTCGCCAAGGCTTCTTCGGCAGCACCTCCCAAACCCGCGACCTCTTCCACCTAGAAGTACAAGGGCAGCAGGCGCATGGGAACACCACCACCTCCAAGTTCCCCTCCAAGTCACACGCCATCCTGACTTAGAAGTATATCGTCGCTGGGTCAAAATCCTGGAACTCCCTACCTAACAGCTCTGTGGGAGTACCTTCAACACACGGACTGCAGCGATTCAAGAAGGCGGCTCACCACCACCTACTCAAGGGCAACTAGGGATGGGCCTTGCCAGCGACGTCCAGATTCCATAAGCGAATAAAAAACAGTCACAGAATAAGGGGTAGGCCATTTAGGACTGAGAAGAGGAGACATTTCTTCACTCAAAGGGTTGTGAATCTTTGGAATTCTCTCCCCCAGAGGGCTGTGGATGCTCAGTTGTGAGTATATTCAAGACAGAGGTCGATAAAATTTTGGGAACGAAGGGAATTAAGGGATATGGGGATAGTGCGGGAAGGTGGAGTTGAGGTAGAAGATCAACCATGATCTTGTTGAATGGCGGAGCAGGCGCGAAGGGCCAAATGGCCTACTCCTGCTCCTATTTCATATGTTCATATGTACTATGAGCAGGTAGAGTAATTGTACAGGAATAGCACCAGTTGGAAATTATACCCCATAGTGTTTGAAAAGAATGGGCCTGGTGAGCCAAATAGCACAAGACCTTTTCCCACTCTGTGCTTTCTTATGAGAACATCAGTTGGCTGCATAATTCCAGAGAAGGGAAACATGACGGTTTATAGCTGGACATATCTGCTGGCCCAAGTTTCTCTGTTCAGTAGGTGTAGAGGAGGGCCATTAGAGTAATTCCCAGTTTGAAGATTCTTAGTTATCCAGATAGGCTAATAGAGCTGGAACTCTACACTTTAGAGAAGCGTAGACTTATGGGTGATCTGATTGAGGCTTACAAGATGCTGAAGGGAATAGATTGTGCTTGAGTTGGCAGTTTGTTCCAATTAAATAGGACTGGGGGGGGGGGTCACAATTCTAAGTTGGTATAAGGCCAGATCGAGGTTAGATGTCAGGAGGTGGTTCTTTTCCCAGAGAATAGTGGACCTCTGGAACAGGCTGCCGGCTCGCACGGTGGACGCCGATTCGGTGAATTCCTTCAGCAAGAACTGGCCCTGTTTCTGGCTGGGACGGAGATCACCTCGTACAAGAGGTAGGGACTGCAAGGAATCATCAGGGACAGAGTGATCTCCTGGACTAGTTTCAATCACCTAAGGGGGGGGTCGGAGAGGAATTTCCCAGATTTCCCCCCCCCCCACCCCCCCTCCAATTGACCTGGGTTTTTATCTGTTTGTTTGCCTCTCCCAGGAGATTGCATGGTTTTGGGTGGGGTGGGGAGTGTAAATATTGTGGTGCATAAGGCATCACACTTGTGTGGGACGGGCGGGATGGAGCAGAGGGTCTTTTCCGGTCTGTCGTTGTTCGTGTGTTTGTAGTAAGCAATGGTGCGAAACCCTGAATTTTCTAGCTTGCTGCAGAATGAGAATGAGCAGCTGCAGGAGCAGATCCGAGAGCTGAGGGACGAGAACGGCCGGCTCTACAAACTCCTCACCGAGAGGGATTTTGAAATCAAACACCTGAAGAAGAAAAGGGAGGAGGATCGACTTGCTCTGGCAGGTAAAGGGGCCACCAGGGGGGCGTGGGCTGATGTCTTGGTACATGGGCTGATGTCTTGGTACATGGGCTGATGTCTTGGTACATGGGTTGCTGTCATTCCGTTGGCTGCTGTTCGAATGACCTCCAGAGGGAAAAAAGTTCCACCCTTGGTGTGTGTGAGGTGCTTTAGGAATACCACATACCAATTTTTTTAAAGTAATTATCAGTAAACGTAGATTGCTCAAATTCAGCAGATGGCATGCAATTCAGCCTTGTTAAACTCAAAAGTTAGACAGAAAGTAACAGATGCATGGGAACGATTACAAGGCAGCAATCTCAACAGGTTCAGCAAGGACATTAACTATAAAAGTGACTCTAATCATCTTCCAAAGCCTAAGATGAGAGTACATTTCATTCCATTTGTCTTTTTTTTGTAAGTATATTTATTCCAGAATTGAAGGGACAAATTGGGCTGTTTTTTGTAAGAACATAAGAAATAGGAACAGGATAGGCCACATGGCCCCTCGAGCCTGCTCCGCCATTCAATAGGATCATGGCTGATCATGGACCTCAACTCCACTTTCCTGCCCGATCTCCATATCCCTTGATTCCCCTAGAGTCCAAAAATCTATCGATCTCAGTCTTGAATATACTCAAAGACTCAGCATCCACAGCCCTCTGGGGCAGAGAATTCCAAAGATTCACAACCCTCTGAGTGAAGAAATTCCTCCTCATCTCGGTCTTAAATGGCCGACCCCTTATCCTGAGACTATGCCCCCTAGTTCTAGACACTCCAGCCTTGGGGAAACAATCTCTCCATTTCCCTCCATTCTCTTTTTTTGGGCATTGTGGAGATCTGCCAGTTATTTTGTAAGCAGCAATAAATGTTGTTCTATTGCTGTCAAGTGCAACGTGTTTGTACTTAAGAATTTGCGGGAAAAGGGAAAAGACCATTAGGACAGTGCATTTCAACCTTTCCTGTGTGGGGACTCCTGCAAATAGTGACAGACTCCCGTAGCTCCCTGAACCCCACCCACCTTGTGCCTTAAAGCTTCACTGCAGAAAAGGTATTGGAATTTTCAACAGCAAGACTTCCGGTAACACTTGTCGTGCTGCCTTTTTAGCGGCTAGCAGCTCCTTCCCAGTGGACGCCTTTCGTGCTTGGCAGTCCCTACCCTGCACATCATTAGCACGTGCCTGGTTTAGGATACGATGTGACTGAACCGGTATTGAGAGCTCTAAGTAATGCAGCTCAAAAGAAGACCATTGGCAACCTGATGCGCTCTATTGATCTGTTGTGATGCACGGTGCAGTCACACCTACAAAATTGTAACAGAGCTCCTCCCAGTTTCCTTCTGGGAGTGGGCTGTGCAGCTTGGGCTTCTTATGTTCATTAATAAATAGACATTCTTATTATGAACACAGCTAGCTTTTGCTAGACACTTTTATTGAGCACATGTGGACTAGGTACCGTATCTGTAGAGGCTTCCATCTTGACTGCTGCCTTGTGGGTAGCCTAGTGCCTCATGGGTAATGTAGTCTTAATATCCATACAGCTGGGTAGTGTAGTCTTATACATACAGCTATATACAGCTCTACGGCTCCACCTAGTGTCCACTATAGAATGACATGTTATTGATCATTACAGGGCTGATGAGTGGCAGGTAACATTCGCACCACACAAGTGCCAGGCAATGATCATCTCCAACAAGCGAGAGTCTAACCACCTCCCCTTGACATTCAACAGCATTACCATCGCTGTTGTATCCGTGTGTTAATGGAGACACGGAATGCAGGAGTTGGTTTAACAGGTGTTTACTGGACAAAGTCTGGAGGTGAACTAAAAGATACAAGACACTATACAGGCTTATATAGCCCGAGTGGCCACTACCGGCATTACAGTACACAGGGGCTCTTAAAGGCACATACACCACAATTCCTCCCCTTTTAGACAACCAGTACATAACATTTTAAGTAATTGTTATTAACATGTGTACAAGAACAATAATCTACACATTTGCTGCAGTTAATCAATTATAAGTCAGTCTCTCTGGAGGCTTCCTGACTCGGTCCGGATAACGCCTCGGTGGTGTAGTAGTTTTTGGTGGTGTAGTAGGTTCTTTTGGCCAGTGTCGGGTTCATCTGGTTCCAGTATCACCGGATCGGAGGTAGATACTATGGGTATCTCTGCTTCATCATTAGGCGTATAGAGTGGTGGTGTAGGTTGTCCCTTTTCGGATGACTCTATGATCTGGTCAGCATGGCGCCTTATTATGCTTTCTCCAATGTCCACGGTATACATCAGCGGTCCTAGTCGTGTGCAAATAGTTCCAGGCTGCCATTTCTCGGTACGGTAGTCCCGGGCCCAAACTTGTTGACCTGTCTGGAAGGTTCTAGTTGGCCTTTCATTCATGCCTTGAAATTGCCGGTTCTCTACGTCCCTTCTGATGTTTGGCTTGATCAAATCCAGCCGGCATCTTAGTCTTCTATTGAAAAACATCATGGCGGGAGTTTGGTTTGTAACCACATGTGTTGCATTCCTGTAGGCAAACAAGAAGTTATCTACCTTATGCTGTAGATTAATGTCTTCATTATCCATAGCCTTTATGGCCTTCTTGAAGGTCTGGACAAACCTTTCAGCCAATCCATTGGTGGCGGGATGGTATGGGGCGGACGTGTAGTGCTTAACCCCATTGTTTTTTTTAAGAACTTCCTGAATTCTTCGGACACAAATTGCGGTCCATTATCAGAACAGATCTGTTCAGGCAGCCCATTCCTGGCAAATATGGTCCTTAATACTGTGATGGTTTTTTCCGTAGTGGTGGAGGACATCTTTATTACCTCCGGCCACTTGGAGTGTGCATCAACCGCGATTAAGAATATTGAGTCCATAAATGGACCAGCAAAGTCGATGTGCACCCTTTGCCATGGAGATGAGGGCCACTCCCATGGATGTAGAGGGGCTTGTGGTGGGGCATTTTGGACCTTCTGGCATCCTGTACAGCTCTTGGTCATCTCTTTGATTTCTCTATCGATTCCCGGCCACCACACAAACGCTCTGGCTAAGTTCTTCATTTTTACCCCTCCCAGATGACCCTCGTGAAGCTCCTTTAGCACTTACATAGAAACTAGGAGCAGGAGTAGGCCATTCGGCCCTTCGAGCCTGCTCCGCCATTCAATGAGATCATGGCTGATCATCCAAACCTAGCACCCGGTCCCTACACCGACAGCCATCCCACCCAAGCCCTATCCCCGTAACCCCACATATTTAAACCCCACATATTTAATCCCCCCTAACACTAAGGGCCAATTTTTATCATGGCCAATCAACCTAACCCGCACATCTTTGGACTGTGGGAGGAAACCGGAGCACCCGGAGGAAACCCACGCAAACACGGGGAGAATGTGCAAACTCCACACAGACAGTCACCCGAGGCCGGATTTGAACCTGGTTCCCTGGCGCTGTGAGGCAACAGTGCTAACCACTATGCCACCGTGCTGCCCCTTTATCCTGGAGTTTGGGTGGAATCACCACTCTGGATCCACACATCAAGGTTCCTCGGCACACTGACAGCTGTTCTCTTCTTTGCGAGAATGCTGGCAACAGTGGTTCGCCATGTGCTGGCCATCCCTTCACCGTTAAATCGTAGACTCGTGAGAGAGTCGGGTCATTTCTCGTTTCCTTTTCAATGGTAGAATTTGTTATTGGTAGACATTCCACGATGGTTGAGTGGAACATTTCCACTGGGTCCACTGTAGGTGCTTCTTCTACCGTTGGCAACGGTAGACGCGATAACCCGTCAGCATTTCCATGCTGTTTTGATCCTTTGTATTCTATGTCATATTGGTGTGCCCCTAGGAAAAGGGAACACCTCTGTAGCCTTTGCGCTGTCATAATGGGAACGCCCTTTTTAGGGTTGAATATGGAGACGAGGGGTTGATGGTCAGTCAACAAGGTAAATTTTTGTCCGTGTAGGTAATGGTTGAATTTCTTCACTCCCCATACCAGGCTGAGTGCTTCCCTGTTGATCTGGGCATAGTTACGCTCAGCTGAGTTCAATGAGCGTGACGCAAAAGCTATCGGCCGCTCCGAGCCATCAGGGAATCTATGCGATAATACCGTTCCTACGCCGTAAGGGGATGCATCGCACGCCAGTCTGATTGGCAGTGATGGGTTGTAATGAGCCAAAACTTCCTTGGACGTGATCAAGCCTTTACATTTATGGAAGGCACGTTTACAGTCTTCGCTCCATTTCCAAATTACTCCCGTTTGTAGCAGTTCGTTAAGAGGGTGCAGAACAGTTGACAAGTTCGGTAAAAATTTATGATAGTAATTTATCAATTCCAGGAACGACCTTAATTGTGAGACATTTTCAGGTGCTGGGGCTTTTATGACCGCTTCAATTTTTTCAGGTGACTTATGCAATCCTTCTTCGTTAATTATGTGGCCACAATATGATATTTGTTTCTGGAAAAATTTGCACTTGGGGCGATTTGCTCGTAGGCCCCGTTCTCTCAGCCTAGTGAGCACCTGCTCCAAATTGGCAAGGTGCTCGTTGTCGTTTTCTCCTGTTACAAGGATGTCGTCTAGGTAGCATTGAGTCCCCGGAATCCCTTGCAGGATTTGCTCCATAGCTCTTTGCCAGATAGCTGGAGCTGATGCTACTCCGAAAACCAGTCGATTGTACTGGTACAGGCCTTTGTGTGTGTTTATCGTGAGATACTTTTTAGAGGCCTCCTCAACCTTCATCTGTAGATATGCCTGTGCCAAGTCAATTTTTGTGAAACGTTTCCCTCCGGATAGTGAGTCGAAAATATCTTCTGTCCTCGGAAGAGGATACTGTACTGTGTGAAGGACCGGGTTTACAGTCACCTTGAAGTCCCCACAGATGCGAATTTTTCTCTGTTCTTCAGATTTATCATTATTCAACGTTTTCTTCATGACCGGGACGATGGGTGTTGCCCACTCGCTCCAATCTATCTTGGATAACACGCCTGTCTTTTCCAAATTCTCCAGCTCTGCCTCGACTGCTGGACGAATTGCGTATGGCACCGGCCTTGCCTTAAAAAACTTGGGAATTGCCGCATCTTCCACCTTTATTGAGGCGGTGACGCCTTTCAAGGTTCCTAGTTCCTGTTGGAACACTTCTTTGGCGTTGGCCAAGATGTCTTTTAATCGTTCAGGTATGACGTCATCATCATTTTTTTTCTTACTGGTCACCGTCAGTGCCTGAATGGAGTGCCAGTCTAAACGTATCTTCCTGATCCATTCACGTCCCAACAGCGGTGGACTACCATCTTGCAGAACGTATAAATACAACTTCTGTATTTCCTTGCCGTTGTATACAACAGGCACCCTTATTTTCCCTCTGGGGTATACTTTCTGCCCCGTATATGTTTTCAAGATAATGGATGTGTCTTTCAAAGGTATATGCGGAAATAGCCGCTCGTAATCCCGTCGACTTATGACGGTCAGAGCTGATCCTGTATCTAGCTCCATTTTAACTGGGGACCCCGCTATCGTGAGGGTAACCCAAATGGTCTGGTAATCTTCTTTGGCAATTACATTATGTAATTTGAGACAGCTTAGTCTCTTGTTTCCGGAGTCGCTATCGCTCTTCTGGTCTTCGGAGCTACTGTCTGTCATCATTTGTACCTTTCTGTACTTTTTCTTATTGATTTTTTTTCTGTCAGTGGATTTTTTGTTTCCAGATCGGCATACACGTGCAATGTTTCCCATCTTTCCGCATTACCTGCATGCTTTGTCCTTGAACCAGCAGTCCCTCTGGTCACGGGTGGATCTGCCGCAGCGATAACATCTCTCGAAACCCTGTGTCATTTCATGGGTGCCGAAGTCCTGTGGCTATTGCTGTATCTCTGCAGCTCCTCTTGCTGCTGCTTCGTATGATACAGCCACACTGAAAGCCTTTTCCAGTGTTAAATCTTTCTCAGAAAGTAGTCTTTTCTGTGTTCCTTCACTTCGGAGACCGCAGACGAATTTGTCTCGAAGAGAATCTGCCAGTCCTGCTCCAAATTGGCAGTGCTTTGACAGCTTCCTTAATTCGGTGAGGTAATCAGCGTTACTTTCATTCTTGTGCTGATTCCTCCTGAAGAATTTGAATCGTTCCGCTATCAGCAGCGGTGTTGGGTTTAAGTGCTCCTGTAGGGTATCAACAATCTCCTTAAAATTCTTGTCCATCGGTTTGGCTGGAGTGATTAAGTTTCGCAACAGCCCGTATGTCTTTGCGCCCATTAGATTTAGAAGTATCGATGCCTTTTTATCATCCTCTATTTCATTCGCTGTGCAATATACCTCCACTCTTTCCACATATGTGGTCCAATCCTCTACATCACTATCGAAAGCAGTAATATTGCCAGTCTTAGGCATCCTGAAAAAAAAATGGCGCCTCCCACGCTTTCCTTTCTTCCCTGCTGAGAAAAAAAATGGCGCCTCCCGCGCTTTCCCGCCGCTGTCGCTGCTGCCAACGCTGTTCTCCGCGGTTTTTATTTATACAGATATTTTTAATAGTCGGAGACTCGTTCCCACCGGACTCTCTGGGACTTTTCCCTCCCTCTGCTTGGTCCGAACGCCGACCTGCTTTGCCGAGCTGGCCGTCTCCCGAGTGCTCCACCCTCCGTCTCTGTTTGTCTCCGCCTTTGCTGCTCGGCCCCGCTGCAGAGCCAGCCGATCGAGCCCCAGCCCGCCGCCCAGGAAGGATTATTGCAGTACCTGCCACCAGCCCGGCTAGCTGGTGAAACCACAGTTTTTTTCTTTTTTTTTTTCTTTGACCTTCGTCTGAGGAATCGATCTCCTTGAGGTGCTGCCGAATTGCAAGTAAGTCCGTTTCCAATTCGTCGCCACTGTTGTATCCGTGGGTTAATGGAGACACGGAATGCAGGAGTTGGTTTAACAGGTGTTTACTGGACAAAGTCTGGAGGTGAACTAAAAGATACAAGACACTATACAGGCTTATATAGCCCGAGTGGCCACTACCGGCATTACAGTACACAGGGGCTCTTAAAGGCACATACACCACAATCGCCAAATCCCCTACCATCAACATCCTGGGGGTCACCATTGACCAGAAACTTAACTGGACCAGCCACATAAATACTGTGGCTACAAGAGCAGGTCAGAGGCTAAGTGTTCTGCAGCGAGTGTCTCACCTCCTGACTCCCCAAAGCCTTTCCAACATCTACAAGGCACAAGTCAGGAGTGTGATGGAATACTCTCCACTTGCCTGGATGAGAGCAGCTCCAGCAACACTCAAGAAGCTCGACACCATCCAGGACAAAGCAGCCTGCTTGATTGGGAGCCCATCCACCACCTTAAACATTCACTCCCTCCACCACCGGCGTACCCTGGCTGCAGTGTGTACCATCTACAAGATGCACTGCAGCAACTCGCCAAGGCTTCTTCGGCAGCACCTCCCAAACCCGCGACCTCTTCCACCTAGAAGGACAAGGGCAGCAGGCGCATGGGAACACCACCATCTCCAAGTTCCCCTCCAAGTCACACACCATTCTGACTTAGAAGTATATCACCGTTCCTTCATCGTCGCTGGGTCAAAATCCTGGAACTCCCTCCCTAACCACTGTGGGAGTACCTTCACCACACGGACTGCAACGGTTCAAGAAGGTGGCTCACCACCACCTTCTCAAGGGCAACTAGGAATGGGCAAAAAATGCTGGCCTTGCCAGCGACGCCCACACCCCATAAGCGAATTTTAAAAAAGAATGCTGATCTGTTGGAATTATACACACAGACTGACAGAGATCCAGCTTTCTTGCTGTGGCCTGGCAAGTGGTTAGCACTGTTGCCTCACAGCGCCAGGGACCCGGGTTCAAATCCGGCCTCGGGTGACTGTCTGTGTGGAGTTTGCACATTCTCTGTGTTTGCGTGGGTTTTCTCCGGGTGCTCCGGTTTCCTCCCACAGTCCAAAGATGTGCGGGTTAGGTTGATTGGCCATGATAAAAATTGACCCTTAGTGTTAGGGGGGATTAAATACGTGGGGTTACGGGGATAGGGCTTGGGTGGGATGGCTGTCGGTGTAGGGACCGGGTGCTAGGGTTTGGATGATCAGCCATGATCTCATTGAATGGCGGAGCAGGCTCGAAGGGCCGAATGGCCTACTCCTGCTCCTATTTTCTATGTTTCTATGTAAACACCCTGGGAAGGCTTTTTTTCTCACCCCTAAAGTTCTCAACTGCAGATTGAAAGCCACACCCTTTGACCTCAGTAATCCTGCCCCTTGCTAATAGATAAGTCCTGCCTGACCGCGCTTCTGACTGAAAGAAGCAGCTCTAATTTAAATTAATTTCAATCTTGTTAGATTCAAAATGATGCAGAAGTACCCGGGAATGATTACAATCCCAGCAACTTTCTTTACT
Organism: Somniosus microcephalus; assembly: GCF_052327205.1. NCBI lineage: Eukaryota > Metazoa > Chordata > Chondrichthyes > Squaliformes > Somniosidae > Somniosus > Somniosus microcephalus. The sequence continues at coordinate 23,853,449 of NC_140991.1, read as the reverse complement.
CCAGAGGGGCATCCACTTGTTCTCTGATACCAACTGCTTCAATGACGCTTGCTGCTAACTTATTCCACAACTCTGGTACTCTTTGGGCACAAAAAGTGCTCCCTGACTTGCGTTTTCTGCTCCTGATTTCCTCATTTTGAATTGTGCCTCCTGGTATTTGAACCTTTCACCACAACGCGCAAGCTGACGGAACCAGGTTTTTCCATTCCCTTCATATCTTGAAAATTCCAATTAGGTCACCTTGAAATCTTCTCTTCATAGAATCGTAGAAACTTGCAGCACAGAAGGAGGCCATTCGGCCCATCGTGTCCGTGCCAGCCGGAAAAGAGCTATCCAGCCTAATCTCACTTTCCAGCTCTTGGTCCGTAGCCTTGTAGGTTACGGCACTTCAAGAGCATATCCAAGGACTTTTTAAATGCGATATGAGGCTTTCTGGTGTTATCACATTGCTGTTTGTGGGAGCTTGCTGTGCACAAATTGGCTGCTGTGTTTCCTACATTACAACAGTGAATACACTTCGAAAAGTCCTTCATTGGCTGTAAAGCGCTTTGGGACATCCTGAGGTTGTGAAAGGCGCAAGTCTTTCTTTATTGTTAGTGTGAGGCTGTGTATTAGGAACATAGGAACAGGAGTAGGCCATCACGCCCCTCGAGCCTGTTCGGCCATTCAGTTAGATCATGGCTGATCTGTATCTGAACTCCATCCACCCGACTTGGTTCCGTAACCCTTAATATCCTTGCCTAACAAAAATATTCTGGGAACCCGTGAAAGCTGCCGCAAAGGAAACGAAGTGTGGACTAGGGGAGGGTTACCATGGAGCGCTGTTTGCTATTAGTGAAATAATCGCACTCTCTGCAGGCAGCTCTTTGAAGAGCCGCGCCCACTGACGGAAGCGTGTGATTGTGTTGCAGGAACCGCTGGCATGGCAGGCGACGTGGCTGCAACGAAAATTGTCGAGCTGTCAAAGAGGAACCGCGAGCTGACCGTAGAGAACGAGAGGCAGAAATCCAAAGTCAAGCAGCTGGGCAACAATCTACAAGAGCTCGAAAAGGAGGTGCGGTCGCCTAGAGGCACGATTAGGAGTTGGCAAAAGTTACAGCAGTCGTATTCAATCTTTCACCCTTGGGTATCAACCGCTAGGGAGAAAAGAATGTCATTTCCGCCAAAGGGCATCTCTGACCTAAATAAGGTGGCAGCTCGGTTGAGAGGTTTTTAGCCATGATAAATACAGGAAACTCTTTTTTTATCCGGCACCGACGGGACTGGCGTGTTGCCGGTTTATCAAAATTCCAGATGACGGAGGGGGTTATCTACCGAGGCTATTTTTAACAAAGAAAATTTTTTAAAAATCAAGAAATGCGCAGTATACAGTAATTGGGTACTCACCTACAGAATGTTGTGTTAAATGGATGGTGGAAGATGCTTGATTAAGTACAGTACTGCCAGTTGAGGGTAATGCAATGCAATGACTACCGGCAGCGTGGGAGACACACAGTACCCCTGTAAAATGGCAGATCAGAAGAGACTACCGGCAGCACGGGAGAGTCAGACTCCTGTTATTGAGGTGTTCCGACTCCAGACAGCGCCAAGAAGCCGAGTAGTGGCAGTTTGGAGAACTACCCCCACTGACTAACTCGGCCACCGCGGGCGACTCGGACTCGGCAACATTGAGGTGTTGTTTTCAGAGCGAGAATTTTGCCGGTTAATAGAGAATTCTGGATATTTAGGTGCCGTTTAAACGAGAGTTTCCTGTACTTTTTACCTACACAACAGCAGTCGCTGTACCTCAAGAAGTAATTAATTGTATGTGAAGTGATTTAGAGACGTTCTATATAAGTGCATGGTTAGAGCAATATCAATTCCTGAGCCAGGCAGGTCCGCAGTACTCCAGGGCAGTGTTGGTGATTAACCAGTTAGCCCTGACTCTAATGGAATCTGGAGGGGTGGGCTTGTCACCGCGGGCTAGAACCCTCCTGACTCCGCTCATATCCCGCAGGCCAAAGCCTGAAGGGCAAGGTAGCCCCGGCTAAACAAGCAGCTGGCAGGGCGGGGGGGGGGAAGTAACCAAGTGATCCACATTGGTAAGCTGCCAGGTTCGAGCTGGCTAAAGTCTCTGCAGCCCCTAAGCCTTGGATCGGCCAAGCTAAAATTAAGCTTCTCTGAACATAGGTAAGTGGAATGTGCTCTAGAGGGACTCCATATTGGGCAAACAAAAGCCCTACAGGTGGGTGTAGATTTCTCAATAGCTTGAATTTGGAGACTTTTAAAACATGGTGATGGATTTCCACTCCTGACAGGCACTCGGTCGACCATGAAAGGAAAACTTCTGCCGGAAGTACTTTCTGCAGTCGGAGTAGACTGGTGGTAAACTATTGTGTTCTATGATGATCTGATTATTCAAAGTGCACCATAAGTGTTTCAACCTGAATCAGATCGTTGAATCTCAAGTAATGTTTGGATTTTTTATTAAAGTAATGCTTCAAAAAGAGGGGGGAGTTCTGTAATATCCTGGGGTCCTGGTGCTGTGGAATCTATCCCATTTATATAGTGGAGGTGCAATACAGCACCAGATAACTGTGCCTGGAGTGGCTTCAACCTGAAAGAGGCTTGAAAGAGGCGCACTCTGAAACTTTGATTCTGCTCGCCGGCCCTTTCCTGAAGGCCACCGCTGCCCTGTACAAGCAGACTGACGGCCCATAGCCAGTATCAAAACCGTGCCAGGGTCGTGGGAGGTCAGCCTTTTCATTACTGGCCCTCGTGCTGTCACCTCGACAAGTGCCGGAGAAAACCACCATCTCGGGGTGGCGGCTGAGGGGGCCTTGTGCCATCTCAAGGCAGCCCCGCTGCTGAACTTCATGCTGCTGCTTTTGATGGTGCTGTCAGGTAAATATGTTACACGAGCGAAGGATTGAGAGCATATTGGCCTCCTGTTTCTGTCATCTCTTTGTTGTTTACTTTAGTTTGATGGCTTTATTATTCTGATGCTCTCGATGATATATGTTTGGTTTTATAGCTTCAAGCCACTCGAACAGGCAGCCTAACACTCAGCGCCAAAGAAGCATCTGGACAAGCCAACAAAGAGTTATCTCCCAGGATACAAAATGGATCGCTGGTCAGTGGGAAATAATTAAAAGAGTCCCTTTTTTCCATTCTATTCTCTTTCTCTCTTGCTCTGTCTCTCCTCTATCCAGTTGTTTCTCTCTCTTGTGCTTTCTCTGTTTCCATCTCTATCTTGTGTTTTGCTAGACAAGGCTGTAAAAGGATATGGAGCCAAGGCAGGTGGATGAAGTTAAGATACAGCTCATTCAATGATCTCGCTGAATGCGGAACAGGCGTAAGGGGCTGAGTGGCCTACTCCAGTTGCCTCTTTCTCTTGTGCCTCCCTCTCTTCAGTTGTCTGTCTGTCTGCCTCCTTTTCCTGCCTGCCTCCGTCTGTCTCTTCAGTTATCTCCTTTCTTTCTCCCTCTGTATCTCCAGTAGCCTTTTTCTCTGTTTGCATTTTCCTACTTCCTGCTCTCAAATTGTTTCTCACCCTTCCTCACTCTGTCTCTCCCCCACCACACCCCCCCAACTCTACCGCATCTTTTCCTGTCCATCACCCTCTCTTGTGCCCAGTTATCTTTCTCTGTCTGTATTTCCTTTGTCTGTCCTCAACTCTCAAGTTGTGTGTGTCTCTCCCTTTCCATCTCCAGCTGACTTTCTTTCTATCCCTGTCGTTCCGTCTGGCTTCATCGCTCCAGTTGTCTCTCTCTCTGGGTGAATTTCCTCGGTGCTACCCCCGCTCTGTCGGCGTAACTTCGGTGGAAGTTTGGCGGAAACTCCGCTTACGTTACATACGGCGGTGGAGCGGGTGAATCCCGGGGGAAATTTGCCCCCTCTGTCTTTGTCTTCCCTTTGTCTCCTCGTTTCTTCTCTTCCCAAATACATTTTCACGACTGCTTATTTTCATTCGACACTGAACAACCTTTGCCATTCACAACCAAATTTTTAGAAACTGCGATGGTAACTGCTACACACAGTTTGTGCCCTGGTACTGAGTAATAATTTTAAACACATTTTTAATTCATTGTTGACCTTTTTCGTTGGGGGTAGGTAGTCGATTTTAAAAGGTGAATTATTTTTCAGTCTTTTCTGATATTAACTGTTGAATCCTGGTCATTGTCCTCAACAGTCTGACAGCCTTGACGCGAAAGCCCTTCAGGAAAAACTTTCTGCAGCCAACCTAAAGCTGGTTGAATCCCGGAACCAAACACTGAGTGTCAAGCAAGAGTTGAAAATGGCACACAAGGTACACCATCTAACGAATAGTAGAGCTAGTAAAATTTAATTTCAACCTTTTACAAAAGAAGCCCACTGCACCGCCCCCCCCCCCCCCCCCGCAACTCCGTAGTAATTAGCGGACTTGCCGTTGCACAAACTTGAACATATAGGGAGGAATTTGAACCCAACCTGTGAGGGAAACCCACGGGATTGGGTGGAACACCGGTTTCACACCCCGCCCAACATTACTCTCCATTAAGAGTGAACTAGAGCAGGTTGTAAAACCAGCGTTGCCCCCCGATCCTGGACAGTTTCCCGATGGGACGTGGTGGGTGGGGGGGGGTTAGGTTAGAATTGCCCGCATAATCTCAGTTAACACTTCAGTGCAGTCCTGCAGGAGGGCTGCACAGTCGGAGGCGGTAGCTGTTGATGAGACTTGTGAGAGTTGTATGTAAGAGTCACTGAGCTATTGTACAACTTTCGGAGAAAGAATGGTACAAAGTAGGTGGCAACACAAAGAAAAATTTCAAAAATGGAAAAGGCCTATTCACAATTCCGCATTATTTTAAATCTCATCGATTTAAGATGTTTAATGATTTTGACGTAAGAAAACTACTAGGCACTTGGTCTAAGTAGTAAACAAGGCTTTAATCAACTGTTTTTCAACATGGAGATCTAGTTGTGTCCTTCACTAGTTCCTGTTTGAAATAAAGAATAGATTTGCCTTTCTAATCTAGGCTTTATTAACTTAAAAATCCTGTAGCACATCTTCAACACCCAGTCCCAACTAAAGGCTGGAAAGAACTGAATTTAAGATGGCCACCACAAATCACATGACATCAACCACCAATGAGATCACAGCATATATCCCAAGGCAGGAAACAAACAACCAATCGCAATCACAACCAAGAACAATCACCACATTCACCCCTCCTTTTAAAATATACTCCAACCTAAATAACCTTTACAATTTATAATTAATTATTTACAACTAAAACTATGCACAGACAAAATAAAACTATTCAACATGACACAATACTAAGTGAGCAACAACAAATAGTAACATTGCACATAAGTATTAAGTATCTCTCAACTAAAACAATATAATATAATATTTCAACAATTTAAAAACATTACTATCAATTTAAAAGACCATTTTCAATCGGTCGACCGGATATCTTGTTCGTGTTGACCTTCTTAACCTTGGTGAAATTCCTTGCCCTCCCACACCAGGAGACACAGAAGTATCTTCTGCAGGAAGGCTATCCATATCCCGATTTTCAACGGTTTCCGGATTAGAAATCCCATCAGGAGGTAAACTGGGACGGTCATGAACATCCATCGAGGGCTGACTAATAGAAGTATAATTATCTGCAGTCGGATTGGAAATATTCGTAGTATCTGTAACAGCATCCACATTATCTGAATCATGACTATTGTTAATATCCTCAGAAGAGGGCTGGCCACCACAAGGAGCCAAGTCTTTAATTGAAACGGTACTTTCTTTCCCATCTTGGAATCGAATATGAGCATATTGGGAATTTGCCTCCAACAGCTCCACCTCCTCCACTAAAGGATCATATTTTGACAATCTAACATGGCGTCGAAGCAGCACAGGTCCCTGCATAGTAAGCCATGAAGGTACCGAATATCCCGTAGTAGATCTCCGCGGATAGTTAAAGAGCCTTTCATGGGGGGTCACATTAGTAGCCGTTGAAAGCAATGATCTAATGGAATGCAGGGCATCAGGCAGTACCATTTCCCACTGTGTATTCTTAAGGTTCCGGGATGTCAAAGCCAACATAACTGCCTTCCAGATCACCCCATTGTATCGTTCGCACTGTCCATTACCCTGGGGATTATACGGGGTAGTTCTGCTAGTAAAAATTCCCCGACTCTGAAGGTATTCCTTCGACTGGGAAGACATAAAAGAACTTCCCTGATCCGAATGGATATACGCAGGCATCCCAAAGATGACAAAAAGTTGAGTCAGACATTTGATAACTGTAGCAGCTGATACATCTGCGCAAGGAAAAGCAAAAGGGAACCTTGAAAACTCATCCACAACAGTAAATATATATCGGTTTTGAGTAGTTGAAGGAAGAAGCCCCTTAAAATCGACGCTCAAACGTTCAAAAGGAGAAGTAGCCTTTATAAGATGAGCTCGTTGAGGCTTAAAGAAATTCGGTTTACACCGAGCACAGATAGAACATGATGAAGTCATCCGCTTGACGTCTTCAACTGAAAAGGGCAAATTCTTACTGCGTACGAAGTGTATCATCCTCGTAACCCCAGGATGGCATAAGGCATTGTGAAGATTAATAAGCGTATCTCCGTGAATCACAGAACAATAAGCCCTCGACAGCGCATCAGCAGCAACGTTATCCTTCCCCGGACGATAAACTATATCAAAATGGTAACATGCCAACTCAATCCTCCACCTCATTATTTTATCGTTCTTAATCTTTCCAAAATGTTTGACATCGAACATAAAGGACACAGACTTTTGATCAGTTACCAACGTAAAATGTCGCCCCGATAAATAATGTCTCCATTTACGCAGTGCTTCTACTATTGCATACGCCTCTTTCTCTATTGAAGAATGCCTTTTTTCACTATTGTTCAAGGTACTTGAGAAAAAGGCCACAGGTCTTCCATTTTGGTTCAGAGTAGCCCCAATTGCAAAATCAGAAGCGTCCGTCTCAATCACAAAAGGAACCTGCTCATCGATAGAATGCACAACTGCTCCAAGGATATCCTTTTTAAAATTATCAAAACACGTCCTGGCCTCCCATGATAGAGGATATGTCGTAACCCGAATAAGAGGCTGGATCTTCTGTGAAAAATTTGCAATCCAATTAGAATAGTAAGAAAACAGTCCAACAACTCGTTGCAAAGCCTTAGAATTAGTAGGACAAGGTAAATCAATCAATGGTCGCAGACGTTCTGGGTCTGGTTTAATCTTGTTTCCCGAGATAATATACCCCAGTAGATTTACCTCAGTGGTCGAAAAGGTACACTTCTCTTTATTGAAAGTTAAACCAACTTTTTCCGCAGCTTGAAGGAATCTTTCTAAATTAGAATCATGCTCCACCCTTGATTTGCCACACACCGTGATGTCATCTAAGTATGAAAAGGTGTCAGAGAGAGAGTTATCACTTATAAAAGCATCCATTGCCCGTTGAAAACAAGCAACACCATTAGTAACACCAAATGGTATTCGGCAAAACTGATACAGCTTTCCACCAGCCTCAAAGGCCTTATATGGTTGATCCTTCTTAACAATAGGAATCTGATAAGCACTCTTTCGATCAATAGTGCTAAAAACCTTATACTGAGATACTTTATTGATAAGCTCATCAATCTTAGGCAAAGGGTACGCATCTAATTGAGTATACCTATTAATAGTTTGGGAATAGTCTATCACCATTCGTTTCTTATGTCTCTCGTTAGTCGTGACGACTACCTGTGCCCGCCAAGGCGAACAACTAGGTTCAATGATTCCTTCCAATAAGAGACGTTGAACTTCAGAATTAATAAATTCTCTATCCTGACTGCTATACCTTCTTGACTTGGTAGCAATTGGCTTACAATCCGGCATCAAATTGGAAAAAAGTGATAATGGAGAAATGGATAAAGAGGTTAATCCACAAATAGATAAAGGTGGCTTAGTCCCTCCAAATGAAAGACTGAGAGACTCGTGTAACTGAAGCACATCATGACCAATCAAAATATCCGCACAGAGATTAGGCAAAACAGATAGGCGTATATCAGTATACGTATTACCTAGAAGAATCAATTTCACAAGGCAACAACCAGCTACTTGTGAAGAGAGAGTCGTCTGAGCCATACACACCTGATAGGAAACAGGCGCAATTTTCAAATGCTTCTCCTTTGCAAACTGAAGACTTATAAAACTCTCGGTACTGCCCGTATCTATCAGGGCCTTCACTTCCAACCCATTAACTTGGGCCGTAACTATAGCTTTGTTTAGGCCATGAGCAAATGCAGCAGAAATTGATGCAATAAACGGCCTATCTAAAGGCTGAATAGTCACAGAGGAGGTAATTGAACCTGATGATTTACACACACGTGCGTAATGACCTCTCTTGCCGCATTTACTACACACAGCCTCCCGAGCAGGACACTTCAGACGAGGGTGCTGGACGTTCCCACAAAAATAACACTTCTGAATCCTAGAGGCAACAGCCGCTGAAGTAGAAACTGTTTCAGAATCTGGTAAACCACTCCTATTAAGTCCACATAATTCCTTTTCATCCGGAACTGCCGAAACCACAGTCACAGGCCGATTAAAAAGAGCATAAGAATCCGAACTTCTCTGAGCCACATCCAATGTAGAAGCTTGCTCAAAAGCACTCTTAAGATCCAAAGTCTTATTTTCTAACAACCGCTGACGAATTGATCTAGACAGTAATCCATTAATAAAAGCATCCCGTACCGATTCTTCCTTATATTCTTCAGCCGTCACGGCCTTATAATTACAGTTACCACTAAGGCACCGAAGTGCTTGTAAATAAGTATCCAAAGATTCTCCCACCTGCTGCCTACGGGCAGATAGAAGGTGACGTGCAAATACCTCATTCTTTGGTTTAACAAAAACCTTTTCCAATGTAGAAATAGCCACTTCGTAAGTTTTACAGTCCAAAATATACTTATACACATCCGGAGCAATGTAGTTGATCAGCATATTCAGCTTATTTTAGAGACTCTTGATCCAACACGCCCAAAAAGTTTTTAAATGTACAATACCAGTGTTTCCATTTATCATCCACTCCTGCAGAATTAGGGTCAGCATTGAATCGTTCTGGTTGAAGATATCGCTCCATTCTGACATAAAGTTAATAAATTGAAATAAAGAATAGATTTGCCTTTCTAATCTAGGCTTTATTAACTTAAAAATCCTGTAGCACATCTTCAACACCCAGTCCCAACTAAAGGCTGGAAAGAACTGAATTTAAGATGGCCACCACAAATCACATGACATCAACCACCAATGAGATCACAGCATATATCCCAAGGCAGGAAACAAACAACCAATCACAATACTTCTTACTAAACATAAAGAATAATCACCACACTGTTAAAGAATGTCCTGAGCAAGCTGGGCCCGTGCCCAAGTATTTATACTCTCCCTGGACAGCGCCACCAGCAGGCCGCCCAGTAACATTTCATAAGTCATTTCCACATGAATGACGAGATTCATGTCAGATTTAAAGTTTAATTCCGAGATAATCTTGATGAAGATCTCGCCATGGACTGAAGATTTTCTTACCTTTTCCAGGTATTGGCTAATGAAGTGGGTGAAGAGGTGAACGTCCAACATTTGCTGAATAACAAGGGGACTTGGCGTGGCCGAGCCCAGCAGATCCTCATCTTGCAGAAGAAGGTAAGAAATCCCAACATGGGACGGGGATGGGGGGAAGGGGAGGGTGGATAGGTTAGTCTTTTGTTTACTTGTGTTGGTGACTATCTAGTTGTTCTAAAATTGTTTTATCTGTGCTGCAGTTGATGGCCCATCTTCTGACTTATTGGCTTTGGTTTTCCAATTGGGGGCAACTCTGGCGAGCCGGAATTTGTCCCCCCCCCCCCCCCCCCACTCTCATCATAACCTAGACCATATTTCTGGCCCCTGGTTAATTGGCATGTGGGAGGTGAGAGCAAACCAGCTTGAAGACATTTTTCTTTGTGCAACATTTTTATTCCGCTGATTGCTCCACTTTGAGAGTTATAGAAACATAGAAGATAGGAGCAGGAGTAGGCCATTCGGCCCCTCGAGCCTGCTCCGCCATTTAATGAGATCATGGCTGATCATCCAAATTCAGTACCCTATCCCTGCCTTCTCCCCATATGTTCCTGGGACTAGGGACAGGGTCACTGGCAAGGCTTGGCAGCTAAGCAGAGCCAGGCCTGGTTAGTACCTGGAGGGGTGACCATCAGGGGAAGACCAGGTGCAGAAGGTCACGGAAGGAGCCCCGAGGAGGGGCGGTTGGTGAGAAGGTCACGGAAGGAGCCCCGGGAGGGGCGGCTGGTGAGCAGGCCCGGGCGTTGGGCTGAAGATTGTCGGACAGGAGGAATGGTGGAAATGGAATGGCGGCGCGCACAGACGCAGCGGCTTTGCTTCTCCCAGGACGGTGCTATTTACGTTTAATGTTAATGTTATTTGTACTGGACTCATGGGAGCTTGCAAGATCACATTTCGTTGTTCATGTACTTGTGCATTGTACAATGACAATAAAGTTGAATTATTATTATTATTATTATCCCTTGATTCCTTTAGCCTTAAGAAATATATCTAATTCCTTCTTGAATATATTTAATAATTTGGCCTCAACTGCCTTCTGTGGTAGAGAATTCCACAGGTTCACCACTCTCTGGGTGAAGAAATTCCTCCTCATCTCAGTCCTAAATGGCTTACCCCTTATCCTTAGTTCTTGCACAGGTCCCCCCCGCTTCTTCCAGTGAACTCCCAAGACCTCATCTGTTGGCCTTAGAACACAGAAAACCGGGGCCTAACAGGTGGGCCCGCCTCCAGCGTTCAATCAGCACAAATGGCAGGAAGCACAGCGAAGGCGGCATTTCCCTCATTTTTAATTTCATCTGCATGCACCTGCTCGCATACGGGCAGACATGTTTTAGGCTTTCAGGCCCGCTCTCTGGAAGTGGGAAGCCTGGACGTAGTATAGGGTGTCCCTGGGCACAGTTGCGGCCTTGCCTGCCCAGGCACACAGTGCCGGAAGGCCTAGGCCATTTTATTCCCCGCTAACTTAGCGGTTCCTCGGGGCTTTGTTTTATTCCCTAATCTTAGAATCATAGAATTGTACAGCACAGAAGAAGGCCATTCAGCCCATCGTGCCTGTGCTCCTTCTCCATAGCCCTGTAAATTTTTCCTCTTCAACTGTCTATCCAATTCCCTTTTGAAAGTTACTATTGATTCTACTTCCACCGCCCTTTCAGGCAGCGCATTCCAGATCATAACTCCCTGCATAAAAAAATTCTCCTCTGTCTTATCTTTCTTTCTTATCTGTCTCTTCTTCATATCATCCAACCTTCTGGGGTTGAGTCCATTTTATATTTGTCAACTTCCTTTGCATTGCACGCCCTCAGTGCTCACAGCCTCCAGCCCTCTTAGTGTGAGTATATCTCGATCTCCTCCACACCCTCAGTGCTCACAACCTCCAGCCCTCTTAGTGTGAGTATATCTCGATCTCCTCCACACCCTCAGTGCTCACAGCCTCCAGCCCTCTTAGTGTGAGTATATCTCGATCTCCTCCACACCCTCAGTGCTCACAGCCTCCAGCCCTCTTAGTGTGAGTATATCTCGATCTCCTCCACACCCTCAATGCTCACAGCCTCCAGCCCACTTAGTGTGAGTATATCTCGATCTCCTCCAAACCCTCAGTGCTCACAGCCTCCAGTCCTCTTAGTGTGAGTATATCTCGATCTCCTCCACACCCTCAGTGCTCACAGCCTCCAGCCCACTTAGTGTGAGTATATCTCGATCTCCTCCAAACCCTCAGTGCTCACAGCCTCCAGCCCTCTTAGTGTGAGTATATCTCGATCTCCTCCACACCCTCAATGCTCACAGCCTCCAGCCCTCTTAGTGTGAGTATATCTCGATCTCCTCCACACCCTCAGTGCTCACAGCCTCCAGCCCTCTTAGTGTGAGTATATCTCGATCTCCTCCACACCCTCAGTGCTCACAGCCTCCAGCCCTCTTAGTGTGAGTATATCTCAATCTCCTCCACACCCTCAGTGCTCACAGCCTCCAGTCCTCTCCGTGTGCTGAGTCAGTATATCTTGATCTCCTCCACACCCTCAGTGCTCACAGCCTCCAGTCCTCTTAGTGTGAGTATATCTTGATCTCCTCCACACCCTCAGTGCTCACAGCCTCCAGCCCACTTAGTGTGAGTATATCTTGATCTCCTCCACACCCTCAGTGCTCACAGCCTCCAGTCCCCTTAGTGTGAGTATATCTTGATCTCCTCCACACCCTCAGTGCTCACAGCCTCCAGTCCTCTCCGTGTGCTGAGTCAGTATATCTTGATCTCCTCCACACCCTCATCGGTGGGCACAACTCTTTCTGCACTCCCGAATAGGATATGAGAAAAATCTTGTCATCTGATAACGAATCCTCCTCTCATTTCTGGCCTCCGATCTCTCTCATTTTCTTTACTTTCTTCAAGTACCCTCCGTCTTTTCTTCCTCTTGCAATCTACAGCTTGTTAAAGCCCCAGCTTTGTGCCATCTAACTACATTTCTTCACTTACACTTAGGTGTCAGCCATGGCTCAGTGGTAGCACTCTTGCCTTCTGTAGATAAAAGGTCGTGGGTCCTAAGTCCCACTCCAGAGACTTGAGCACCTAATCTAGGCTGGCACTCCAATGTATTACTGTGGGAGTACTGCACTGTCGGAGGTGCCGTTTCTCGGATGAGACGTTAAACTGAGGCCCCGTCAGCCTTCTCAGGTGGATGTAGAAGATCCCATGGCACTATTTCGAAGAAGAGCAGGGGAGTTATCCCCGGTGTCCTGACCAATATTTATCTCTCAATACTGTATTATCACATTGCTGTGTGTGGGACCTTGCTGTGCACAAATTTCCTACATTACAACAGTGACTATGCTTCAAAAATACCTCATTGGCTATAAAGCGCTTTGGGATGTCCTGAGGTCATGAAAGTTCTTTCTTTCTTTCCTGGCCTATCATCTACTATTTTTAACCTTTGTGATGTTCTATATGACTGACCTTGGGCACTTCACCTCAGTTTCTCAATTTAAAAAAAAATATAACTGCAGGTTGATTATCAATGGTTTAAAGAAACTGTTAGGTTTTTAATAACATTTAATGTGCAAAAAGAAACGTCGTGGCACAGTTTATTTGTGTTTATCTCATAATTGCTCATGTTTAAGTAGGTCCGAGATTTGGAAACCCAAATGGGGCTAAATACCCAGAAGGGACGGTCATCCGAACCCAGTTTGGAAGAGGAAATGCTGGGCATTCCGGGGTTACATCGCTTGTCAAACCAGGACAAAAATATAGCGTACATTCGGACACTGGAGAAAGAAAGAAAGGAGGCGTTGGAAGTAAGTACTTTTAATTTCTGGACCATACACCACCCGTAGGAAATTCCCCATTTATTTCCATTCATGAAGCTCACGTGATTAACTTGCGAGTATCAAAGTCGGGGCTGAGTTACTGTAAGTATTGCGAGTGGGTGATGAGAAGGTATTTGTATCCGACAGAGTTGTTCAGTATTGTGTTTGTCACGGTCTGTGTTTTTCTACCTTTAATAGTGTCTGTAGGAGCTATCGTTTGTTCAAACCAGACATGCAGAGAAAATAGCACTGTGATGTAGCAGTCATTGAACTGTAAAAGGGAAGTCGCGGGTTCTACAAACATATTTTGAATTAGAAATAGAGTAGGAGACGGTGTGGTTGATGCGCCATCAATTACTCAAAAGACTGAGGTTAAGCGAGTAACAACCAGGCTTTTATTAACTAAAGAATGAAGGTCTTGTCTCGAGTGGTCGACCCGTCCGGAATCCTAAGGGACTGGGAGGTAGTCACTTATATACCTGGAATAGTGGGAGGAGTCAGCCGAGGCATGTCCAGACCTGTACCTAGTGGAATACACATACACATACAGACAGGTATAACAGTGGTTTACCACAGTGGTGAGTGTTGATTTCAACATGGTGAGGAAAGGAAGAGTGTGACAAAGGGGAAAGAATTGGATACAGAGCTGAAGAATCAAAAGAGTGTTGGGAGAGGGGAAGATAAAGCTTCTCGATAGCTGTTGGGTGGGTATTAGAATGAAACAGGCGGTAGACAGGGAAGAGGGGGAGAGAGAGAGTAAAAAAGGGTGTGGTGACACATCAGGACACTGGAACATCCCTGTAGGGCAGAGCAACGTCTGTGAGAGGTGGTGGCAATACTAGCCCAAAGAATACAAGATGATCTACTACCTAAGGGTAAAAGCTGTCATACTAATGGTAATTCAATTGCAAGTCCTGTTATATATACAAGGTGCACTTGTTTGTGTATTTGCTTAGAAAATGACCGGTGACTATGAGAGGCTGAAAAAAGATCATGAGGAACTCAAGAACAAACTTGACGGATCAAAAGCCAGAAACAAAATTCTGTCCAATGAGCTGAAGACTTTGAAGAGTCAAGTGGCGACACTTCTTGAAAAAGGGAAGCATGATGATGAGCTAGTTGGCGCGTTGCTGGTAAGAAATCTTACTTACTTCAAATAAAATAGAGGGCAGAGGAACATGTGCTTCAAAGAACATAAGAAATAGGAGCAGGAGTAGACCATTAGGCCCTTTGAGCCTGCTCCGCCATTCAATAAGATCATAGCTGATCTTCTACCTCATCTCCACTTTCCTGCACTATCCCCATATCCCTTGATTCCCTTAATATTCAAAAATCTATCGCTCTCTGTCTTGAATATACTCAACGACTGAGCCTCCACAGCCCTCTGGGGTAGAGAATTCCAAAGATTCACCACCCTCTGAGTGAAGAAATTTCTCCTCATCTCAGTCCTAAATGGCCGACCCCTTATTCTGAGACTGTGACCCCTGGTTCTAGACTCCCCAGCCAGGGGAAACATCCTCCCTGCATTTACCCTGTCAAGCCCTGTAAGAATTTTGTATGTTTCAATGAGATCACCTCTCATTCTTCTAAACTCTAGAGACGATAGGCCTAGTCTACTCAATCTGTCCTCAGAGGACAATCTCCCCCCCATCCCAATTTCTTGAAAACAACTCTGGTTTGGTGTGATTAGTTTGACTAACATAAATTAAACTGGCTCTTATCGCTTGGTGTCCTGGTCAACATCAAATCGAGTTTACAGCACAAATGTTCTACACTAGCCAAAACTGTGCATTGGCCAGGAATCGAATCCAGGCCTCCTGCATGACAGGCAAGAATTCTACCACTGAACCACCAGTCATCATTCATTCATAACTCAACCTACACTACCAAAACAAATTAACATTGTTTATATCATTGCTGTCTGGGACTTTGCTGTATGCAAATTGGTTGCAATGTATACCTAATTAACAACAGTGATTGCACTGGTAGTCCTTGCTGATGGGCCCGAGACCATGTGGGCCATAGTCGGGCCCATGGTAAAAATGACGTGCACATCCCGATGATATCATCGATATGCAACTGCCATTTAAATTAGGCCCCCACTCCTCTGGGGCGGATGGCATTCCTTTGCCTGAAAACATAGTAGATAGGAGCAGGAGTAGGCCATTCAGCCCCTCGAGCCTGATCCGCCATTTAATGAGATCATGGCTGATCATCAAAATTCAGTACCCTGTCCCTGCTTTCTCCCCATATCCCTTGATCCCTTTATCCTTAAGAAATATATCTAACTCCTTCTTGAATATATTTAATGGATTGGCCTCAACGGCCTTCTGTGGTAGAGAATTCCACAGGTTCCCCACTCTCTGGGTGAAGAAATTCCTCCTCATCTCGGTCCTAAATGGCTTACCCCTTATCCTTAGACTGTGACCCCTGGTTCTGGACTCCCCCGCCATCAGGAACATCCTTCCTGCATCTAGTCTGTCTAGTCCTGTTGGAATTTTATAAGTTTCAATGAGATCCCCTCTCATTCTTCTAAACACTAGCGAATACAAGCCCAATCTCTCCTCATACGTCATTCCTGCCATCCCAGGTATCAATCTGGTGAATCTTCGCTGCACTCCCTCCATGGCAAGAACATCCTTCCTCCGATAAGGCGACCAAAACTACACACAATACTCAAGGTGTGGTCTCACCAAGGCCCTGTACAACTGCAGCAAGACATCCTTGCTCCTGTACTCAAATCCTCTCGCTATGAAGGCCAACATACCATTTGCCTTCTTAACCGCCTGCATGCTTACCTTCAGCCACTGATGCACAAGGACACCCAGGTCTCGTTGCACTTCCCCTTCTCCCAATCTATTGCCGTTCAGATAATAATCTGCCTTCCTGTTTTTGCCACCAAAGTGGATAACCTCGCAATTATCCACATTATACTGCATTTGCCATGCATCTGCCCAATCACCCAACCTGTCCAAATCATACTGGAGTTTCTCGGCATCCTCCTCACAGCGCACACGCCCACCCAGCTTAACATTTAAGTAAAAATAGTGAGCGTCGGAACGGGGCGTGAACCCCCCCCACCCCCGCATGCACCGACGGGCTGGGCTGTTAGAATCGACCCTGTAATGTTTCATTGCAATGGGTAAATAGAACTAAAAGTTTGCAATCAAACATTGAGACTTCCCTATACCACGGATCTTTTATAGCAAAAGCAGAAGCAAATGCAGGAGATTGTGGGCCGCTTGGGTCAGTATGAATCAATGAACAAGGAGACCAAGCACAATCTGAGCCAGCAGCTAAACAGCAATGCCCAGAAACAGGACTTCCTGATTGGAGAGCTAAAGCAGATGGTGACTGAGCGGGAAGCCAAAGTGAAAGATCTTGAGGAAGAGATCAAACAACTGTTACTAAAGGTACGCAAATAGGACTTGATCATCACAGTAACTTGATGCTGTCTCCATGGTCTAAAATCTTGTACAGAACCTGTCTGTGAGTGACTTGAAATAAGCCTTCAGTCCTTCTAGCATTAAAGACATTTTCAGTTCAAAGACCACCGCTTATAATTAGTGTGTGATTAGAACATGGGCCGACGTGCCTTTCCATGCCCCAGACTTCTAGAAGCCCTTTCCATCCAGACTCTATGGATTATACTCCGTTATCAACTCCTTCTCTGGACGCTGCATGCAAATAGCAGCGAAGGGGTGGGGGCTAGGGCCTGGGTCCCCAGAGAATTTCCATGCCATTCTCTCAAACTTACCGCATCCTCCCAGTGTAGGGAGAAGGTCTTGTAGCAGCCACCTCTGCCTCCAATGAATTGTCCAGTGAGCCCCAGACACTTAGGACAGTGTTCCCGCTGTAGCACTGCCAGGATTTTCCACCCTCTTGGTAGCGGGAATCTGACTGGGAGCCTGGCATGCATATCGAATGAGCCTCTGACCCAGGAAAATGGGTTGGGTTGGGTTGGGTTGAGGGCACATCCGGAGAGGGTGAGAGGAAATTCCACCCCCTCCGGAACTGCCCCAAGAAGAGAATCCTAGCATCGAGTTACATTGAGTCTACAGCACAGAAACAGGCCATTTGGCCCAATTGGCCTATGCCGGCATTCATGCTCCACACGAGCCTCCTCCCACTCTTCTTCATCTTACCCTATCTGCAAATACCCTCATATTTATGCTTGTTCTATTGCAGACTTTTTTCATCATCACCACCACCTGTTGATCCACTACTTTAATGACCACTAAATTCCTTCCACTACCATCCCTGAAAAAAAATCATGTGGTGTTACTAATTTCTCTGTAACCCTCAATTAAACCTTTTAAACAAATATCAATCTGGCCCCCTTTTAAAGGTATCAATTAACCTCAAATCAAATACCTTCTCTGGCAGTCTGTCCCACATGTCAGCTTTAGTGATACAGCAACAACAACAACTTGTATTTATATAGCACCTTTAACGTAGTAAAACGTCCCAAGGCGTTTCACAGGAGTATTAAAAGACAAAAAATTTGACACCAAGCCACATAAGGAGAAATTAGGGCAGATGACCAAAAGCTTGGTCAAAGAGGTAGGTTTTAAGGAGCGTCTTAAAGGAGGAGAGAGAGGTAGCGAGGCGGAGAGGTTTAGGCAGGGAATTCCAGAGCTTAGGGCCCAGGCAACAGAAGGCACGGCCACCAATGATTGAGCGATTATAATCAGGGATGCTCAAGAGGGCAGAATTAGAGGAGCGCAGATATCTCGGGGGGGTTGTGGGGCTGAAGGAGATTACAGAGATAGGGAGGGGCGAGGCCATGGAGGGATTTGAAAACCAGGATGAGAATTTTGAAATCGAGGCGTTGCTTAACCGGGAGCCAATGTAGGTCAGCGAGCGCAGGGGTGATGGGTGAACGAGACTTGGTGCGAGTTAGGACACGGGCAGCCGAGTTTTGGATGACCTCAAGTTTACATAGGGTAGAATGTGGGAGGCCAGCCAGGAGTGCGTCGGAATAGTCAAGTCTAGAGGTAACAAAGGCATGGATGAGGGTTTCAGCAGCAGATGAGCTGAGGCAAGAGGCAATACGTGGAATTAATGGGAATCTGGCCTCATACAGAGCATTTAGAGCAGTAAACAAAGGGTAGGGGTAAAAGGAAGTTTCTCACTGGAAATATTGGTGCGTGGTATTCCACAGAGATCAGTGTTGGCGTCGCTCTTATTTACTATATTCATAAATGATCTGGATTCGGAACTGAGAAAGCAATATCAAAATTTATTGATGACACCAAATTGGGGGAGGCTGTCATGGTACCTCTTTCACACTAATAAAAATTATGAAGTTTTTTTTGTGGCCAGAGGCCATCTTAGATTACCTGTTAGCCAACCAAAAGCAGCTCAAGTAGAATTGATCATTGAGGCAATTTCAATCCAGAATAAATTGCTAGATGAAATCAGTTTGACATCTCCCTCAGCCACCAGCCTGGCCAAGCATTATACAGGAAACTTTGGTTTATCCGGAGGTTGTATGTCCGGAAACCTCGATCTACCGGCAGAAATCAGGAGCCGTTTTGTTAGTTTTTTTTTCTTCTCGTGGCTTTTTTTTCAACAGTCAGGCTCTGGAAAGTCTCTCTGAAGCTGTTGCTAAGCTACAGAGATGCTTCCAAGGTACGGGCCGACTGTTTAGAAGCTGTTGCTAAGCAACAGTGTTTGTTGTCAGATATGGAGATGAAAACCTCCGTATGCTTCAACATTAACGCTGGTATGTCCGGCAGTTTTGATAGATCGCCAACAGCTCGGTCCCGTCGGTGCCGGATATAACAAAGTCTCCTGTACTTTCCCTGCCACCACCACATATCATTTTGAGGGCACCAATTTTTGCATCTTGCTCGTTGCTATGAAATGCTCATGATCAGATTTATCATATTGTATTATACAGCAACATCAGGAGAAGAAACTTTCAGCTGTTCAGACGGTGGTAGATTTCCCTGAATGTCGTCCTTCCTCAGCTCAGCTCGACAACTTCAGTGGACATTCAACCAAGAACCCTCTGATGGCTGACGGTGAGCTCTCGGAGAGATCACTTTCTGCTCGGTAAGACTAATAAGAAATTATGGAATGATGAGAAAAGCCCAGACCGTGCAAATTTTGGTGCTCTCCACAAAATATGGCAGCCTTTACCGCTTTCCAGTTTGTGAACTTTGCTTCCAAATTAGGGGCAGAGCAAAGCAACTCAAGTATCTCAGGTGAAAGCTGCATTATGAGTTACATAGAAACATAGAAGATAGGAGCAGGAGTAGGCCATTTGGCCCCTCGAGCCTGCTCCGCCATTCAATGAGATCATGGCTGATCATCCAAATTCAGTACCCTGTCCCTGCTTTCTCCCCATATCCCTTGATCCCTTTAGCCTTAAGAAATATATCTAACTCCTTCTTGAATATATTTAATGAATTTCCCTCAACTTCCTTCTGTGGTAAGGAATTCCACAGGTTCACCACTCTGGGGTGGAGTTGGGTGGATAGGTTCCAAACCAGCAGGGGAGACAAAGGGATACAACTTCAGACTATTGTACACCTTTCACTCTGACATAACTCCGCAAATGAGTACTCATTTTTTCCAACCCTTCAGTCAGTTTCTTCTCCATACCTGGGGTTTACCCTGAATTCCCAGAACCTTGAATTGAACTAGTAGCCTTTCATGTGGTACTTTGTTAAAAGTCTTTTGGAAGTCAAGGTACACCACTTCATAGGGCTTACCACAATCCCACTTGGCTTGTCACTGCTTCAAAGAAGTCAAGGAGGTTGGTCAGACAGGAAATTCCTCTTCTGAATCCACGCTGACTACTGTTAACTAGGTTGGTGTTGTATAGATGATGCTCAAGTTTGTTCCTGATAACCAGTTTTATTGTATTACATGGAATGAAAGTTAGACTAGTGGGTCTGTAGTTGCATTTGTCTATTTTGACACCCTCTTTTGAACACTGGCATCACATAGTCTATTTGCAATTTTCTGAGGCCTCCCCAGTGTCCAATGACTTCCTCATAATGACTTCCTCATTATAATGAACGCCAGTGCTTCACAAATCTCCTCCCTAGTCTCTCTCGGCACTCTAGGATAAATACCGTCTATCCCTGGAGATTTATTTGTTTAGAACTCAATTTCCTTCTCTAGGACTTCCATCTTATTTACAACAAGTCATTGAATCTTTTAGGAGAGAGAATGTTGCTTCTGTCTTCCCTTACGAACCCATGGAGGAAGTAGTCAGGCCAAACATGTACCATTTTGTGCTCATCCTTGGATTCAAGGCTATTTTGCATCTTTTATGGTTTTCACATCTTCTCCTGACTGTCCTCTTGCTGCTGTGGCACTGAAATAATTTTTTTTTTACTGTTGTGCTTAATTTCAGCTGCTGTGCTTTTCCAGGGCTTGCTTTGCCTCTCTGATCACCTTTACACTGCGTTTCTGCAATTTTTTGTGTACATCCCAGTGAGTCCCTTGCTCCCTGAAAGATTTACACATGCCATCTTATCTCACTTTTAATTTGTTGCTCCATTTTGGGACACATTTGTTTCGTCTGAGCTTGTTGGCCCTGGGAACTTTTCACTCTTGCAATTTAAGGACTGTAGCAGTGTTTTCTGCGTTGGAATAAAGCGGGGCTTGACAAGGCAGAGCAATAGAGAGGAGTGGCTGACTCTCTCACCAGCTTTTCCCCTCCCTAGGATGAGTTAGCTGGTCTCCCTGAGACTGGGAACTTGGTGGAGTGTGCAATGGAACACGAATCCCCACCACTCGATGACACAGCCCAGCAAACCAGACTCCAGTTACACCTCAATTTAAAAAAAATAAACTAGAAGTTGTAAACTTATTTTATTTTTTTGTGCAGCTAACACTACTGCAGTCATCACATGTTAAAAGAGTAAATTCAGTGCTCCCAGCTAAACATAGAAACATAGAAACATAGAAGATAGGAGCAGGAGTAGGCCATTCGGCCCCTCGAGCCTGCTCCGCCATTCAATGAGATCACGGCTGATCATCCAAATTCAGTACCCTGTTCCTGCCTTCTCCCCATATCCCTTGATCCCTTTAGCCTTAAGAAATATATCCAACTCCTTCTTGAATATATTTAATGAATTGGCCTCTACTGCCTTCTGTGGTAGAGAATTCCACAGGTTCACCAGTCTCTGGGTGAAGAAATTCCTCCTCATCTCAGTCCTAAATGGCTTACCCCTTATCCTTAGACTGTGACCCCTGGTTCTGGACTCCCCGACCATCGGGAACATCCTTCCTGCATCTAGTCTGTCTAGTCCTGTTAGAATTTTATAAGTTTCAATGAGATCCCCTCTCATTCTTCTAAACTCCAGCGAGTATAAGCCCAATCGACACAATCTCTCCTCATACGTCATTCCTGCCATCCCAGGTATTAGCCTGGTGAATCTTCGCTGCACTCCTTCCATGGCAAGAATATCCTTCCTCAGATAAGGCGACCAAAACTGCACACAATACTCAAGATGTGGCCTCACCAAGGCCCTGTATAACTGCAGCAAGACATCCTTGTTCCTGTACTCGAACCCTCTCGCTACGAAGGCCAACATACCATTTGCCTTCTTAACTGCCTGCTGCACCTGCATGCTTACCTTCAGCGACTGGTGCACAAGGACACCCAGGTCTCGTTGCACTTCCCCTTCTCCCAATCTGTTGCCATTCAGATAATAATCTGCCTTCCTGTTTTTGACAGCAAAGTGGATAACCTCGCATTTATCCACACTAAGAGCCCAGCTTCAGAGAATCAGGGATACAGGAGCCCTATTTTCACCCTGGGTGGTTTCCTGCTAGTAGTGCCCTTAAATGCTTGCCAAAATGCAGCAGGTAATTGGTCTCTCATTTAGAGGGCCGAGGATGAAATAGTAGCCTTGATTGATACTCAGATTCAACAAATGCCTCGCCCTGGGTGGCCAGCACATGTGCCTCGCGGCTGAAGAGCGCTTCAGTCAAGGAGGAGAAAATAAATCAGTAGGGGGGGGCCAATCCGAAGCGGCCGAGGTCAAATGTTGGCCAGTGTGGAAGCAGCACCGATGGCAGGTGGGGTGAAATTTGTGCTTCAGCTCGTCTCGTCTGAAAAAGCGAGGTATCACAGCAGTGTGAAGTTTTTTTTTAAAAGGGACTAAAGAGGGGTGGGAGGGATTATATTGATAAAATTGAAAATCCAGTAAGCGTCGGAGCTTTTCAGCAAACATAACAAGACTGAGATAATCACACTTTACCCAGAGGCTGTACGTTTATTTTCTTGATCTCAACAGCTCGGTGTCCAAAATGGGCCACACCCTGATTGAATCCGCTGCAACGCGACCTCTGTCAGGGAATGCTGCAAGAAGATGTGCCAGGTTTGTTCATCTTTCTTGTGTAAAGTAGTGTTTTGTGCTTTGAATACAGGTCTGAATTCTCTCGTTCATAACTGTGCACAAGTGTTACTCCCAGCAGCCTTTCCGCAGCCTTTCCTTTCCACAAAGAAGAACGGACTTACATTTGTGTAGCACCTTTCAAGTCCCAAAGCGCTTCACAGCCACTGAAGTATTTTTTGAAAAGTAGTCGCTGTTGTAATGTAGGTAAACACAGCAGCCAATTTGCTCACCGACAGGTACCACAAACAGCCATGAAATAATTGACTAGTCAATCTGTTACGATAATAGCGCTTGAGCGTAATTGTTGGCCAGGAGAACTCCCCTGCTCCTCTTCGAATGGCACCTTGGGATCTTTTACCTTTACCTGAGAGGGCAGATGGGCGTCTTAATTTTACGTCTCATCCAAAAGACGGCACCTCTGACAGTGCAGCACTCCCTCAGTACTGCACTTAAGTCTCAGCCTGGATTATGTGCTCAACTCTCTGGAGTGGGACTTGAACCCACAACCTTCTTGAGTGCTTTGTGCATTGAGTGCTGTTGGAGTTTTGCTAAGTGGGAGAAAAATCATTTAAGTGTATTTTGTGAATTTTAGTGTGTTAAGAAGTCAATTATTTGAAGTAAGTTTAATTTTTTAAGGGTTTTTTAAACTCTTGGGCAGTTTAAACAGGAAGTAGAATCCGGGTATTAAAGGGGAGGGGCTAGTGCAGTGCACGGAGTGCTTTGTGCATTGAGTGCTGTTGGAGTTTTGCTAAGTGGGAGGTGAGGGTGTGTTTTTTGCTCTGTTTTGTTCCCCACTCCCAGGCTTAGACAGCACTGCGGAGGCGGAGCAGCGAGACGAGTCAACCAAACAGGCTCCACAGACAGTATTCAAGGAGGAGGTTGGTGATCAGCTGGTTGGTTGGTTTTCTTCCTTTTCTCTTTCATACCTTTAAGTTGGTAAGTCCTATTGAATAGTGGTGTGATATTATCATATATATCCGGGCAGGGTCTTCATAACTAATAATAAGAAATTAAATTAATTATATAGAATGGAGCAGGTGATGTGTTACTGTTGCGAGATGTGGGAGCCGGTGAACCCCATTGAGGCTCACGGTGATTACATCTGTGACAAGTGTTTGCTGCTAGAGGAACTCAAGTTCCATGTTATGGAGCTTGAGACCGAGCTTCGGACACTGCGACACATCAGGGAGGGGGAGAAGTTCCTGGACTCTATGTTTCAGGAGATGGTCACACCTATGAAGTTAATTACTGCAGATGTAGTCCGTGGTCAGGGACAGGACGGTGTGACTCCGAGTGAGGAAGGTACAGGGATCCAGGATGTAGTGTTGAAGGAGACGCAGCCCTTGTTCTTGTCCAGCAGGATCGAGGTTCTTACTCCCTGTGAGGGCGGGAGCGGGGACCGCAGGGAGGATGAGCAACCTGGCCACAGCACCGTGGTACAGGGGGCCATTCAAGTGGAGGGAGTAAAACGAAATGTTGTAGTGGTAGGGGATAGTATCATTAGGGGGATAGATAGGGTTCTCTGCAGTCAAGAGCGGGAGTCCCGAAGGCTGTGTTGCCTGCCTGGTGCCAGGGTTAAGGACATCTCTTCTGGGCTGGAAAGAAACTTGGAGTGGGAGGGGGAGGATCCAGTTGTCGTGGTCCATGTTGGTACAAACGACGTAGCTAGGACAAGGAAGACGGTTCTGTTAAAGGAGTATGAGCAGCTAGGGGTCAAATTAAAAAACAGAACCTCAAGGGTAATAATCTCTGGATTATTACCTGAGCCACGAGCGAATTTGGCTAGGATAAATAAAATTAAAGAGTTAAATGCGTGGCTCAAAGACTGGTGTGGGAGAAATGGGTTTTGCTTCTTGGGACACTGGCACCAGTACTGGGACAGGAGGGAGCTGTTCTGTTGGGACGGACTCCACTTGGCCAGTGCTGGGACTAGAGTCCTGGCGAATCATATAACTAGGGCTGTAGAGAGGGCTTTAAACTAATTAGTGGGGGGGGAGGTTTCTAGAGAGCAAATAATAGAAATGACAACAGAGAAGGTCATAGACTTAGCTAGCAGTGGGGGAATTAAAAAACAGAATGTGTCAGGAAGGGACAGAAGGTATGGAGTAAAAAGTAAAGTACTAAAAAGGGAAAAAACAGGAACTAAGTGTTACAAAACATATTTGAAAGTTCTTTACCTGAATGCACGTAGCATTCGTAACAAAATGAATGAGTTAACGGCACAAATAATGACATATGGGTATGATCTTGTGGCCATTACAGAAACATGGCTGCAGGGTGACCATGACTGGGAATTAAACGTACCAGGTTATTTAACAATCAGGAAGGACAGGCAGGAAGGGAGAGGAGGTGGGGTGGCTATGTTAATAAAGGAAGGAATCACTATAATACAGAGAAATGATATTGGGTCAAAGGAGCAGGATAGTGAAACAGTTTGGGTGGAGATAAGGAATAATAAGGGGAAAAAAACACTAGTGGGTGTAGTCTATAGGCCTCCGAACAGTTGCAACTCTGTTGGACGGAGTATTAATCAGGAAATAGTTGAGGCTTGTAATAAGGGAACAGCTATAATTATGGGGGATTTTAATTATCATATTAACTGGACAAATCAAATTGGGCAGAGCAGCCTTGAGGAAGAGTTCATTGAGTGTATTAGGGATGGGTTTCTTGAGCAGTATGTAACTGAACCGACCAGGGGGCAAGCAACCTTAGATTTGGCCCTGTGTAATGAGACAGGATTAATTAAAAATGTCCTAGTAAAGGATCCCCTTGGAATGAGTGACCATAACATGGTTGAGTTCCATATTCAATTAGAGGGTGAGAAGGTTGGATCTCAAACAAGCGTGCTGAGCTTGAATAAAGGAGACTATGAAGGTATGAGAGCGGAATTAATTAGAGTGGACTGGGAAAATAGATTAAAGGGTAAGACGGTATATGACCAGTGGTGTACATTTAAGGAGTTATTTTACAACTTCCAAAAAATATATATTCCACTGAGGAAAAAAGGGTGTAAAAGAAAAGATAGCCATCCGTGGCTAAGTAAAGTAATTAAGGATAGTATCCGACTAAAAACAAGGGCATATAAGGTAGCCAAATCTAGTGGGAGGATGGAAGATTGGGAAGTCTTTAAAAGACAGCAAAAAATAACAAAAAGATTGATTAAGAAAGGGAAGATAGATTATGAAAATAAATTAGCAAAAAATATAAAAACAGACAGTAAAAGTTTCTATAGTTATATAAAAAGAAAAAGGGTGGCTAAAGTAAATGTTGGTCCCTTAGAGGATGAGACCAGGAAATTAATGGTGGGAAACATGGAGATGGCAAAAACACTGAACAATTATTTTGTATCAGTCTTTACAGTAGAGGACACTAAGAATATCCCAACACTGGACAAACAGGGGGCTCTAGGGGGGGAGGAACTAAATACGATTAAAATCACTAAGGAAGTGGTACTTGGTAAAATAATGGGACTCAAGGCGGATAAATCCCCTGGACCTGATGGCTTGCATCCTAGGGTCTTGAGGGAAGTAGCGGTAGGGATTGTGGATGCATTGGTAATAATTTTCCAAAACTCACTGGACTCAGCAAAGGTCCCGGCAGATTGGAAAACTGCTAATGTAACACCCTTATTTAAAAAGGGTAGTAGGCAGAAGGCTGGAAACTATAGACCTGTTAGCCTAACATCTGTGGTTGGTAAAATGTTAGAGTCCATTATTAAGGAGACAGTAACGGGACATTTGGATAAACATAATTTAATAGGACAAACTCAGCATGGTTTCATGAAGGGGAAGTCATGTTTGACAAATTTGCTTGAGTTTTTTGAGGAAGTAACATACAGGGTGGATAAAGGGGAACCAGTGGACGTAGTGTATTGAGACTTCCAAAAGGCATTTGACAAGGTGCCACACAAAAGATTATTGCTCAAGATAAAAAATCACGGGATTGGGGGTAATATTCTGGCGTGGGTGGAGGATTGGCTCTCTAACAGAAAGCAGAGAGTTGGGATAAATGGTTCGTTCTCAGATTGGCAACCAGTAACTAGTGGTGTTCCGCAGGGGTCAGTGCTGGGTCCCCAACTCTTTACAATCTATATTAACGATTTGGAGGAGGGGACCGAGTGTAACATATCAAAGTTTGCAGATGATACAAAGATGGGACGGAAAGTAGTGAGTGAGGAGGACATAAAAAACCTGCAAAGGGACATAGACAGGCTAAGTAAGTGGGCAGAGATTTGGCAGATGGAATACAATACTGGAAAGTGTGAGGTTATGCACTTTGGCAGGAAAAATCATAGAGCAAGTTATTATCTTAATGGCAAGAAACTGGAAAGTACTGTAGTACAAAGGGATCTGGGGGTCCTGGTGCACGAAACTCAAAAAGTTAGTATGCAGGTGCAGCAAGTGATTAAGAAGGCCAATGGAATGTTGGCTTTTATTGCTAGGGGGTTGGAATATAAAAACAGGGAGGTATTGCTGCAGTTGTACAAGGTATTGGTGAGACCGCACCTGGAATACTGCATACAGTTTTGGTGTCCATACTTAAGAAAAGACATACTTGCTCTCAAGTCAGTACAAAGAAGGTTCACTCGGTTAATCCCGGGGATGAGGGGGTGGTCATATGAGGAGAGGTTGAGTAGATTGGGACTCTACTCATTGGAGTTCAGAAGAATGAGAGGCGATCTTATTGAAACATATAAGATTGTGAAGGGGCTTGATCGGGTGGATGCGGTGAGGATGTTCCCAATGATGGGTGAAACTAGAACTAGGGGGCATAATCTTAAAATAAGGGGCTGCTCATTCAAAACTGAGATGAGGAGAAACTTCTTCACTCAGAGGGTGGTAGGTTTGTGGAATTTGCTGCCCCAGAAAGCTGTGGAAGCTACATCATTAAATAAATTTAAAACAGAAATAGATAGTTTCCTAAAAGTAAAGGGAATTAAGGGTTACGGGGAGCGGGCAGGAAATTGGACATGAGTCTAGGTTCGGAATGGTCATGGTCCTGTGGGTAGTGGAGTGGGCCCAGGGGCCGTGTAGCCTTGTTCTGCTCCTACTGTGTTCTAATTCTGTGTTAGATTTCAGGAGATGGTTTTATTCCTGTTCCTGGCTGGGGTGGAGATCGCCTTTACAGAAGGTAAGTACTGTAGAAAATATAGGGACAGAGTGATCTCCTGGAAGAATTTCGATCGCCTAGATGGGTCGGAGAGGAATTTCCCAGATTTTTTTCTCCCAAATTGGCCATTGGGTCTTTATCTGGTTTTTCGCCTCTCCCGGGAGATCACATGGGTTCGGGTGGATGCAGAGTGATAGAAGATTTGAGGTTAGGATCAGATCAGCCATGATCTTATTGAATGGTGGAGCAGGCTCGAGGGGCCGATTGGCCTACTCCTGCTCCTATTTCTTATGTTCTTATGTTCTTATGTCAGAGGCGAGAGTGCTGCCAACTGAGCCACTTTGGAGCGTGACAATAACGATGTATTTCTGGCAATCTTGAATTTCTTTCTTCTTCTCCCCCAACCCCCCACCCTCCAAACACCCGCTCCAGGACCATTAGAGTAAGGAGCTAGCACTTACGGTTCGGTCACCCAATTGACATTAGCCCTTTTTCTTTTCCTGCTTTCCCCTGTGTGCCTGCCATACAGTGCCACTGTCAGCGGGGACATTGCAAGATTAAAGCAGATGGTTCCCAATACTGGTGACTGACCCTGGAATCCCGTGTCATCCTGCCCAGCAGTGAGGTATCACTCCAGGTGTCCAGCCGTGGCTCTGTGGCAGCGTTTCCGCCTCTTGTGTCAGCAAGTTATGGGGTCAAGTCACACTCCAGAGACTTGAGTACATAATCCAGGCTGACACTCCCAGTGCAGTGCTGAGGGAGCGCTGCACTGTCGGAGGTGCCGTTAAACCGAAGCCCCGCCTGCTCTCTCAGGTGGGCGTAAAATATCCCACGGCACTATTTTGAAGAAGAGCGAGGGAGCTTGCCCAGGTGTCCTGGCCAATATTTATCTCTCAACCAACCTCACTAAAAAAAACACAGATTATCTGGTCATTATCACATTGCTGTCTGTGGGATCTTGCTGTGCGCAAATTGGTTACCACATTTCCTACATTACACCAGTGACTACCCTTCAAAGGTACTCACCTGGCTGTAAAGCGCTTTGGGACGTCCTGTAGTTGTGAAAGGTGCTATATAAATTCATCTCTTTCTCTTTCTCCCCTGTGTTGTGGTGGTTCTGTTGTGGTGGTAACAGTGGCTCTCAGATGACCAAACCATCTGCTGCACTGTACGGAGCCATCACCAGTAACCGCCACAGTGTGCAATGTGTGATGCCAGATCTTTGGCGAATTTAAAAGTGTGTCCAAGAGATGAGGCTGAAAGGCCCTTTTTAATGGCTGTTGGATTTTAACTTCTAACTGACAATCATCATAGATGCAATAAATTGTTGTGATCTGGAATGCGCTGCCTGAAAGGGCGGTGGAAGCAGATTCAATAGTAACTTTCAAAAGGGAATTGGATAAATACTTGAAAAGGAAAATTTTGCAGGGCTGTGGGGAAAGAGTGGGTGAATGGAACTACAGTAATTGGATAGCTCTTTCAAAGAGCCTGCACAGCCACGATGGGCCGAATGGCCTCCTTCTGTGCTGTACGATTCTATGAACACAGTGATCATATTAATAAGGATTCCTGCTGTCAAAAACAGCAATTGCAAGCATTTTACAACAACCTTTCTGGATGTGTTCAGGGCTGCAATATTACTTTTTTTTTGTTCTTGGGGTGTGGGTGACCCTGGCAAGGCTGCCATGAGTTACCCTGGAATGTGGCAGCCCTTTTGTAGTGACTGTTTTTACAACTGAACACAATAACCACTAGGCTACAGTACCCCGACTGGGAGAGGAAAGCTCAAGTCGATTGTTGTGTGACTGAATGATGCATTGGGTTGGAACATTATCTTCTGACTGTAAGGACCTGGGCTTGTCCAGCTCAGATTATTAGACTGAAAGTCTCCTCTGTCTGCTAACTGGAAGGATCCCAGACAAAATATCTGTCAGCTTGTGCTGTCTCAATCTAGTTCTTAGAGGACATGAAGCTGAGTGCTAAACTGTCCGTAATTCAGTGCCAATGGGACTAAGTCAATAATCTTACTGAGTGGGCTTGAGGATGGCTGGCGACAGCAACTTGCATTTATATAGCGCCTTTAATGTAGTAAAATATCCCAAGGCGCTTCACAGAAGCGTTATCAAACAAAATTTGACACGGAGCCACATGAGATATTAGGACAGATGACCAAATGCTTGGTCAAAGAGGTAGGTTTTAAGAAGCGTCTTAAAAGTGGAGAGAGCAGTAGAGATGTTTAGGGAGAAAATTCCAGAGCTTAGGGCCTAGGCAGCTGAAGGCACGGCTGCCAGTGGTGGAGCGATTAAAATCGGGGATAGGCAAAAGGCCAGAATTGGAGGAGCGCAAAGATCTCTGAGGGTTGTAGGGCTGGAGGAGGTTACAGAGATGGGGAGGGGC